>NC_139677.1:71624226-72870476 GCF_964106915.1 Podarcis gaigeae
TGCTAGGTTGGCAGGCGCAGGGACCGAACAACGGGAGCTCACCCCACCACGGGGATTCGAACTGCCGACCTGACGATCGGCAAGTCCTAGGCGCTGAGTTTTTACCCACAGCGCCACCTGCGTCCCTGTTATACACTTCATAGGAGAGGCTAATTAGTTTGAAAAGCCACTTGAATGTTTTGCTTGTTTATTTAAAATATTTATATCTTGCATTTCTTCTTGACATCTGGCCTCCAGGCTGGATGACAATAAAAGAAAGCTAACACACAGTGTAAGAATAGGGGATGGCTACAGCTCAGTGGTAGAGCATCTGCTTTGCACACAGAATTCCTGGTTCTATCCCTGGCCTTTCCAGGTAGGGTTCAGAATACCCCCTGACTGAAAGACTGAAGAGCTATCTAGATAGAACTAGATAAACCCAACATTTGAAACTCCCATTGTTCTAGGCGCGTTTTGCGACTGGGAATTTCATAAATGCGAGCAGTTTCTGAGTTCAGGGTGCAGTATTGCGCCTAAGATTGCTACTGTTACTTGGAAGTAAATCCCAACCAAGTTCAGTGGGGCTTCCTCCCAAGTAAAATGTGCATGGATTGGGGACTTAAAAACTTTCTTTTCTTTTAAACCCAACATGTTTTGTTTAAGTTTAAGTTGTCTTGTTTAATGTACTTTTAATGTATGATGTGCTTTTAATTTGAAATACAATAGCCAGTTATCTACCTCACACTCTCACAAATTTTGCAGTGGGATCATTGGAGGACCCTTAAATCTTAGGTTTGCGAACTGAACACTCAAGGTGGGTGTCTCTGCCATCAGTTGTAGAGGCCTTTAATATGTGTTCATTTTGGTGCCAAAAAGATATATTTATATGAAGGAAAGGGAGTGTAGGGAGAATCCAGGGCTCGTCTGCAGAGTGGAAGGAAAGGAGGACCTTTTTCTGCCTCCCCACTTCCAGCCTCTTAAGAATATTAGGGAGCAGGCAGGGGAAGCATGGCTTTGTTTTTTGAAGTCTTCAGATGAGGACTAGACCATGTGAAAAATGAACATAAGATTTTAGCTGCAGTTCATTCATTTTCAGCTTTGTATTCTTGTTATAAAAAAGTGCGCCTAGACATTCTGTTGTTGAGCTCATAACCTAGGTTTAAGGTGTCATTTAGCTCCTAGTTTTCATATCTCAGTTTCTAAATTGGATAGACCAATGATTTGACTAGAGTTTGATGTAAAATATCCAATCCCACCGTGCTCAGATATTGTTGCTGCTGCTAATTCCAGTAGGAGACTTTGTTTCCACTGTGGACGCTATAGAATATTTAAAGAAGAGTAGCTGGAGGAGTTGTGTGTTCAAATTTCACACTTAGAAGTTAGAAATGGAGCTCTGAGAGTGTATTATCTATGACTGGGTTGCTGCTCAGTATTTTGTTAGTAGATGAAGTAAGTGCTTCAGTCGTTGACATTTTTTTCCAGCAATGACTTAGCATTTTCAGTTTGGGATGGAGTTAGCCCTTTGGAATAATGGTTTAAGGTAGAATGCTTCAGAGGTCCTATTATTAGTAGTATAAGGTGGCACATGCACTCCCCTCCAGCTCCATTTAACATTGTGAGGTAAGTTAGGCTTAGAGATATTGTGAGTGGCTCAAGGGTACCCAGTGGGCTTTGTGGCTCTGTGGGGATTTGCACCTTGGTTCCCCACTCTAACCACTACACCACACTGGCCTGGGACAAAGATCTCATAGAAGCCTGGTCAGGCACTCTCAATCCTCATAATGTCTGAAGCAGGTGCTTGCAGCTTCAAATATTGTGGTTCTTCTCCCTCAAAAGCTCAATATTGTAATTTCACAGAACCAGATATTTGACCCTTGCTAACATTTTAACTGGCCAAATATTTATTTCCTGCATAATTTTGTTGTAGTCAGGAAAATATTTATCACTTGTTGCATGCATGTTGTTTAATTGCATATTACTTAAAGCACTAGGTACTTACTAGAAAAGAAAAATCCAACCAGTAAAAGTTAATGAACACTTACTATCAGAATTAATGTTTCCTCAGTTTGGAGCATGTTTTGTAATTGGTAACTAAGCTACAGTTGAATGGGTCAGTTTTTTTATTGCAATAGCTGATGACTTCTTGCTTATTGTTAACGCATATATGTTAATGCATATATTTGTCGTGTTGGACCATCTTCGCAGGACAGGCATAGGAAACTCTGGCCGTCCAGATGTTTGGGACTACAATTCCCATCATCCCTGACCACTGATCCTGTTAGCTAGGGATGATGGGAATTGTAATCCCAAACATCTGGACGGCCAGAGTTTGCCTATGCCTGTCATAGGATGTAGAATTAACAGTGGTGTTTTATATATTCCCCCTTTCATCTTAAGTCTTGATTCAGTTTTGATTTCAGTAGTTTTCTATTTATGCATTATGCTGTTGATAGCTTTTCACATGTTTATATCGCTAAAATCTTTATTGAAGTTTATGTAAGCAATGGATAGCATCCAGCATTGAACTTGTATGAGTACAACTCTCATTCCGTGAATGGTAGCTCCTTTCCTTCATAGTGTGACATCATCAGCTATTGCCTCATAAATATACTTAGTCACACTGGTAGTGAAAACAATGTTAAAAGACTGCTAAATTTCCCCCCTAAATTTTAATGTCATTAACCTGGCATCAGTTATGTGTTCTGTAGTTCTGTTACTTCACTTGATATGCAACTCATTGGTCTTGGACACTGCTTCCAATTGTTGCATGGGATTTATATTTTTCAGTCTTATTTGAATGTTTCATCTTGTCAACTCCATTCACTTTGACAACTTGAATCAGTTCAGAGGTAACAGGAAATCGTTTCCCAGTATAAGAATAAGCTGCAGTGGGCATTGGGTTCACATGCACTCCTCTTCTTTTCTTTCATGTCCGCCAGGAAATAGAAAGCATTTGTTCTTGATTTTGAACTAGCCGTACTTCCATGTGACATCTGAACCAGGATCAAACCATGTTTTCAGCCCCCCAAGTTTGGACATCATGTGGTATTCTTAGTTTTCAAATCGAGATCGGGTTTCCTTGCAGGAATGAAAGAAGAGGTGGGAGGAGGGAGAGTGAAAGCTGTTGTTTTCCTCTACGTTTGAAATTAAGTATTTTATGTTCTTCAATGCTACAAATGTCTGCAGCGCAGACCTGACAAAATGGTTCTTGTTTCATCAGCAAAGCTAGGATTGCTTGGGACAATATACAATGTGTTGGCTTAAATATATGCTTCCAGATGCTGTCTTTGATATACAATAAAGTTTTATCCATTTAGATAATTTATCATTCACGTGAAATTGTTTTTGGTTCTAGGTGAGACTGTGTCAGAACCCCAAACTTCAGTTGAAAAACAGCCCACCTTATATACTTGACATTTTACCAGATACCTATCAACACTTGCGACTTATATTGAGCAAGTATGACGACAACCAGAAACTTGCACAGCTCAGTGAAAATGAATATTTTAAAATCTATATTGACAGTCTCATGAAAAAATCAAAACGGGCTATAAGACTTTTTAAAGAGGGGAAAGAGAGGATGTATGAAGAACAATCACAGGACAGGTAAGAAAACTTTGTTTGGCTAATTGGTCATGGCCAATTCTAGCACAACTTTATTTGTATATTTCAGCAGTATTTGGATACTTAACTATTTAAGGACATAATGTTTATTTTCTGAAAACAGTGACCTGAAGGTGAACTAGTAACTATTGTATTTTTAAAATTTCTATAGTATTCATAACTTTTAAGTGAACTTCTGATGCAACTGTTTTCTTATGAAGTCTTACTTTTTATGTACAGTTCATATTGTATAGGAATATAGCCTCTTTAGAGTGCCAGAGTTGGAGGTTTGCTTTCATGACGCCTTACACTAACAGCAGGGTTACCAATATTTTTGGGCCTATGGGAATGGAATATATGCAAACTGGAGAAACAGCTATGGGTTCAAACACACTCTGCAATCAAGTGCACACTGCACCCTATTCTATTGGTTTCAATAGAATGCATATTCAAGTCTAATTTCAGTGCGGAGAGGGACCTTGAGGATACCAGGAAGGACTCTTGGGTGCATGTCTCCCTTTGGGAACCATGTTGGTGACCCTGCTTATTTATTTAGAAATTTGAAAGTGGAATGGAGGTAGTTCCATTCAGTATTTATCTAAAATAGTTTTGGAGATGCTTTGTGGCCAATGTGAGTTTGGTGCTGGATTTGTCAGCATTTCCAAAATATTAATGTGACACTTGTTTTCCTGGTTTCATGAAGTAAGGTGTTGGTGACAATGATCATACTTAATAATAAGCCAATCATTCTGGCTTATCATGGTTTCTTGTGAACAAGCAGCATATTGAGATACATAGCCCCAGCATTCTTTCTCTGTTGTAGAAAACCAGGAAGCCTTAGCTTCCCATTATATCTGAACCAGAAATTATGGTTTGTTGTATAATTGGCAAGCCAGTAACAACCAAGGCTTAGGGATTGCTATCATGGATAGTTAGTGAAAAAAACATGTTTCCTGGTTTTGAAAGTAACAGGAAGCTAAGGTTTCTTAGCTTATCCCACTCCAGGGCAGGAGCAATTCTACAGTGTTCATGGTACACCAAAAAAATCTATCACTGTTGCAAACACACACAGTTAAAAGTACTTATTGGACATTTTTTTATTTCTGATTTTATTTGTTCATCTTTCATGTCCTTTGTGGCCTGTAGAGATCCCGCCAAAGTTGTGTCATGGAGCTTAACATTTATTTAAAAGACTAGGCATTAATACTAGGTATTTTAGTCTTGAATCCTAGTGGCAAGAAAAGCTACTTCATATATTGATTTGAGTGAAATTATTTTCTGAGCAAGTTAAGTTTTGTATGTGCTTGAGAAAGTAGCAGGAAAGAATATAATAATTAAGAATGTTGCTTTGTGAAGGAATCATGCAAGAGTGAAGGGACATGGATGTTAAGCATGGGTGGAAAATTCAAATGGAAATTAATGTCTCAAAGTTTTTTAAACTATGGAAAGGGTGTTCTTCATTTCTGACTTAAAACAAATGCACCCATAAAGAGTTTATGTGTAATGGAGCATTTGTGAACTTTTGAGTGTGTGTTAAAGAGCATAGTAAAATAGTAGTGCTTATGATACTCTTTCATTCTCAAAGTGTGGTTCTGTTGTTGACTTTAATAGGCCAAGCTGCAAATATCAAGTTAGTCATGCTACTTTGCATTTGACAGGGACATTCCTCCTCCTCCCCTTTATTTATAAAATCCTTACACAGTTTGTAGATCCCATGTAATGTCAGATGCAGGGGAAAACGTCACTTCAAAACACAGGTTTAAGAGTGGGGAAGTTTTTCTATAATAACTGTGGCTAGCACCATTTGGTGTTGCATTTGAATGTATGCATCATTGAGTGATGCCAAGTAAAATTCAAATGGAAATAGATGATGTAAGTTGCTATCCGAAACATACTTAATAGGGAATAAATCCCATTGAATCCAGACTTACTTCTCGCTAAACTTGCATTGGATTGTACTTCTTATAAATCCAGCTTTGGGAAACAACAAGAGGCAGGTAATAAGCATTCTCAGTGAACCTGGACATTTACAGATGTAGAAAAAACAACAACCCTAAGTTCTGCTGCCAGCGCAACCCAACCTAATGAAATCTAAGGATGCTCAGTGTCTTGCTGGAGTGGGGGTGGAAAATCAAGAAAGAGGACGAACGAAATGGAGTACAGGCAACTAACCATTTGTTTAGGGGTTGCATTCCGAGGCACCGTGCGCATCAGTGGGATGCACTTAAGCCCGCCCTATTCTATCCTGCTTCCTTTTCATGGCAAAAACAGTGTGCAAAAGAGTTCATATGCGTGCCAAACGCATGCAATTGGGAAGTGGCCTGTATCTTGAAAGAGGAAGTGATTGCCCGGCATGAACACTGAAAGGGAACACTGTGTATATTTATTTGCAAGTCTCACTTCTGCCTCCATATTAGAGAGCAACTACGAAAACCAAGAAGCAGTGGAAACATAAGTGAGTAGTATACTGATCTGGGTCTTCAGTTTCTTTGAGAGAGGGTAGATGAACACTGTCTTCTTCATGATGAAGGACCTCTTCTTACTCAATGTTAGTGACTCAGTTCAGATGTAACAACATACTATGGGTGAGCTGGCACATGCTCAGGCAAGCTTGCTCCCCCTTATTTGTGTTCAGTAGGAGGAGTTTTGAAGCTTCCTAGCTTATTAATAAAATTGGTTGAATAAATTACTATTTGCCACTTGAAAACAGCAAGAAACTACAGTTTGTTACTGTTAGTGAAAGCTTTGATTTTTGTCCCTTGCATACAAAGGGGGAGGGGAAGACACATTTACTTGAGGCTTGTGCTAGGATCTTGCATCTGAACTGGACCACTGACATACATAACTAGAAGCATGAGGTCCTCCATTTATATTCATGTAACAAACTGTGGTTGGCTTGTTATGTCTGAACTTGGCCAGTGATTCTCAGTTTACTTCCTGTTGTCACACAAATCATTTCCCTGTTAAAGCGAACAGGGTAATGTTTTTAAAAAATAGGTATGGCAAATCCTTTGTGAACTTTACAATTCATGGCAAAGGAGAGCTCAAACTGATGAATAAATATCCCCAAGCTGTGTTTAGATGTAACTTAATGTTGCTTATTTGAACTGTTTTTCAGAACAGAATGTCTTAATTAGAAATATGAAAGCCTGGTAGAATTTTTTTTTTAAAAGAGGAAGTACTTTGAAGTGGCACATTGCTGTCTTTTTCAGAAATATATTCTGGCAGTCTATGACAAAAACAAATCAAAACCTCCTTAAGTCCAGGCATACTGCAGTGATGAAGTTATTGCCTGAGTGTTTTATGTGCATTCTAATGTTAAAATGTACTTCTTAAAATTGCTAATTTAAGCATATTTCGTTGCTGTTAAAGAGTTTGATAAAAGAGAGAATAGGAAATGATTCTTATCTGAAAACATGGAGGCCAGCCAATTCAGCTGACAATCCCACAAAATCCCTGGTTGATCTGTGGAATGGGAAGATGACCTGAATTGGTTGATAGGATCACTCCCAAGTGCCCCTGCTCATTGTATTGCACTCTGTTCCTTGTTTATTTAATGAAATGCTTAGGAAGAGGACTAAAACAGCAATGAAGGAACACACAGGTGATTATAGAACCTTTTAACCATTGCCTGGATGCCGTGATGGACTGTAGATGGCTAACAGGTGGAAGCTCAATCCAGACAAGAGAGAGGTATTTATGGCCAGTAGACAAGTTGATCTGGTTTGGGAGTACATGCTGTTCTGGATGGAGTGGCATTCCCTGTAGAGGATCAGGTTTGCAGTTTGGCTGTGCCTCTGGATGCCCAGGTGAATGCTGTAGCCAGGAGTGCTTTTGTTCTGCTTTGGCTATTGTGCCCACTACAGCTACACCTTTCTCGGAGAAGACAGATCTGGTCATAATGGTTTTTCTATAATAACTGTGGCTAGCACCATTTGGTGTTGCATTTGAATGTATGCATCATTGAGTGATGCCAAGTAAAATTCAAATGGAAATAGATGATGTAAGTTTCATATACACTATGAAAGTGCCTTGGCCATTTCCAGATGTTACTATTGCAGTGTGTTCTGGATGTGCCTTTGAGAAGTGTTAAAAGACTGTGGCTGATGCAATGCACAGTGGCTCGGATTCTTCCTAGTATATGTTTCTCAGATCATGTTGGGGGTGTTGTTGGTTTGCTTTTGTTTTTATTATGTATTTTGGTGTCATCATTTTGTCAAAATTTCCTGAGTGTGTGTTAATCCAGGACAGGGGACTTGTGGCCCTCCAGTTTTGGGGATCTAGGCAGCATGATCAGTCGTCACATCTGAAGGATCACATTTCTCCATCCTTGTCCCAGAGAAGCTGTTTGCATGCTGCCTTAACATTAGAGTAGACACAGATTTTATTTGAAATATGAAAAGGAAGCAACATCCTGATGGTATTGATCTTTTACTTTTAATCCTATTAATACTCTGTGAATTATGAACAGTAATGGCTTTCAGAGCTTCATAATAAAATCAGTGCTGATCAGAGACATTTAGTGATATAGTTTGTTGTTGACTCAGTTGGTATCCAGATGAGAGGTTGTCGCCTATACAGTAAATGTTTGCATTATCCCTCATGTTCATGTAGCCCAAACTATATTTTTCTTTTTTAAGAGCACCACATTGTTTGCAAGCAGTGATCCTTCTGATGCCAAATAGTGTGTAATCTGGTTATGTTACAACCTGCCTAATCATTGTTCTATGATAAGAGCAATAAATAATAATGTGCTTGTGGAGTTAAACCCTTTCCCCTCCAAGTTAGCTATTAAGATTACCAGTTAACTACTGTTTTTGCAGTACAGAAGCAATGAGCTGGTGCCGTTTATGAATAAAATCACTAGGTCTAGTTCCTTCTCTCAGTGATTAGAACAGTAAATGCTTTAAGGTCTGCAGTGCAAATAATCACCAACAGTGCCTCCTCTAAAACCCCTTAAGCTAATCAAAATGTATCCAATCTTCAATTAAACTTAATAAATGAGTGTTGCTTTTATGTTTCAGAGCTGTTGATAACATTTGGATTGGGAGAACCTTAAAGATAGGCAGCATAAATTAAATACATTAAGTCAGTCTTACTGTTAAGAACTTAATGATTTTCTTTTTCCTGTCCCTGCTCACCCCACCCCACTTTCTGTACTGTATCTGTATGGAATGTATGCATTCCTTTTATGTTTAGCATTGTAGAATTGTAGAGTTAGAAGAGACCCCAAGGGTCATCTAGTCCAACCCTCTGCATTGCAGGAATCTCAACTCAAGCACACATGACAGATGGCCATCCAACTTCTGCTTAAAGGAGAGTCCATCACCATTCCACTGTCAAGCAGCTTGTGCTTAGATTTTTCTCCCTAATACTATATGCTGAGATACTAATAAGATAAGCATAAGCAAGGCAACCAACCCCCACTCCCATTAGATATAAACCTGCTGTTGCATCTGTATGGGGGATTTTTTAATTTTCTCTTCTGTAGGGAAACTGAGCAAAATGGTCTATCCTATAGCTTTTTGTTTAGGTTTCTGTTGAACACAAAAGGCTGGAAATGTGCTGTGTGTGGTGTTCCACATGCACACTGTGAATTATATTCGTCAAGTTGTGAGGAGCTGCAGCTGGAAAGGAAAACTGGCAGTTATCCCATAGGTACACACAAGTGCTTCCATACAAGTCCAATTTAAAACATTATTGAGGAATTTGCCGTATGTGTGTACAGTGGTACCTCGGGTTAAGTACTTAATTCGTTCCGGAGGTCCGTTCTTAACCTGAAACTGTACTTATCCTGAAGCACCACTTTAGCTAATGGGGCCTCCTGCTGCCGCCGTGCCGCCGGAGCACAATTTCTGTTCTTATCCTGAAGCAAAGTTCTTAACCTGAAGCACTATTTCTGGCTTAGTGGAGTGTGTAACCTGAAGCATATGTAACCTGAAGCGTATGTAACCTGAGGTACCATTGTATAGAATTGGCCTTTCATTGCATGTAGAGATCTGAACATTTTGTTCCCTTTGATAGCATAGCAGCACAATTACGTGCATGTCTCAGAAGAAACTCTCATTTAGTGCAGTAGGACTTATTCCCAGGTAAGGCCCTTGAATTCAGTGGGTTCTTTAAAGATAGATATATTTAAAATGACAATAAAATAATAAACTGAAAAACCTTGCCTAGAACAAATTAGTGGAATGTATTTGGGTCTTAGCAGTATAGACCTGTGGTGTGAAGATAAGTGTATCAAGCCTATACAGGTTTCTGAAATCTTAAGCTGGAAAAGTGACGCTGTTGGAAGCAACTCCACTGCAGGTAAATGATAGGCAGGAATGGCTTAGCAAAATGCAAATTCAGCAGTAGCAGCGTTTAGAACAAATGAAGAGTGTGAGCATTCTGCAGGCCCACAGAATATTTTTTCATAGACATATAATTTGTGGTTGGACATGGGATTCCTACTGCAGTGGAATTTCTAATTACCTGCATACATTTCTTGTAGCTTTTTCTCTAGTCGTTATTTCTTCCATCTTAAGCATCTGATGTAACTCATTTATACACGCTATTTGTGGGCTTTCGAATCTGAGGAAAGAGTGTTAGGGAATATAATGCACTGCAGCTTTCAGAAGAAAAATGGTCATACTGACTTAAATTATTGGTAGCATATTGCAGCTTACACATCTTTCACTTGAGTTCTGGTATAGTTTGCCCTTTCAACAGTAGACACTGCCTTGTGAGTTTGAAGACTCATATCTGAACCATTTTCATAATAGTCAGGAAATCAAGATGTTGGGAACTGCTTAGTAAGCTGTGTTGGCTCTGGCACTGTGAATACATGGATACTCTTGGTAAATGGGATATATAGATATTCCTCCCAAACAAACGTAGTGCTTCGGAAATTTTGTTTTTGACATGTTCGCTTTGGAATAGAAGACGTTTATATGAAGATTAGTGAAATGGAAATAAAGCAAGTGCCTTATTCACAGCTTTTATCATGATTTGCAAAAAGTGGAATATTTGTTGTGTATGAATATTTAAAGTTGGTAGGCAGTCTCAAGTAGCACATCATTTAACAATCAAGCAAAATACTTTTGCAGCATGTAGACCTGTGTTTGATTATTTCCTTGTATGAGTAATGCCCACAGTTAAACAAGTTGCAGTCTATTGATAATAGATTTCTTGTCTTATTTCCTGTGATTATTTGAGAAGAAGGTGAGTGGCTCAGAGGTAGTGGCTTGTACTGGCCAATTACAATTTGACATGCTAAGAGACCAAATGGCCAGCAATGTTACCGTGCTGAATGCTTGCGCCGAGTTTGGATTATCTAGTTGTATGACTCATACCAATACCTTAATGAAAATGTCCATAGCCTCATGGGGAGATCAGGCCTTCTCTCCAGTCTTACATTGAGTAATATGGCTTATAAGAAATTAGTGTTGTGAGAAGTTGTGTGGGAGATTCTGTATCTGTAAAAAAAGGTTCCATAATGTGAGCAAGATGCTTGAGCAACAAAGTGGGGATTCAGTCTTGAGAAGGAGAGTGTAGGAGGGTTTTCCTTTCAGCTTTATGAAAAGAAACAAAACTACTATTTTCCACTTTAATCAGTGCTACAAGCTCATTACTGAAGAGCAGTATTCAACAAGATGCTTAAGATGAAAGGAAAACTTGCTCTATTATTTCCTTTCACTTTTGAAGTCTTCAGAATGATATTAAGAAAAGACAGAGCACTTCATATGTGTGAAGATGGGAAACATACAGGTGAAAATAATAAAGAATAGTGGGATTTTGGTCCCTTTCATGATATATAGATCAAAATACTGAGTTGTAATAAGAACCCATTATTTCATTAGAAAGTTAAATGTAATCTGTAGTACTTATTTTATACAAACACAGACACAAAATTTAGACAGACACTATCTCCGATGGTATTTTGGTACCTCCTTAAAATATATTTATTAAACTAGACTTTTGCAGTTAGATAATTCTGTTTCTGTTCTTTTTGCTTCTGCCTCATTGCAGCTGCATTTTATTTTATTAGTATTAATTTGTATTTGTATTAATTTTCCACTCAAAGGAGCCCAGGGAAGAAAGCAAACACCAAAATGATAAAACAATGCAATTTAAAATAAAATAAAAACATATTTGAAAACATATAGAACATATAAAAACATTTAAATACAATTGCATACCCAGTGCATGATTCAGGATTGCTGACACATGATCCCATAAGGCTGACCCACTTACCAACCAAGCAGTCATATTCTGCACTAGCTGCAGCCTCCAGACTTTCAGGCCAGCCCCACAAAATAGTACATTACAGTAATCTAAGCAGGTCACCAGAGCATGGACAACTGAAGTCCCATCTATTCCAGTCCAGAATAGCTGTAGCTCTCAAACCTGCCTAAGCTAGAGGATAGTAACTCCGGGCCACAGAAGTTACTTGAGAATCCATTGACAGGTTAGGAGAGGGTGAGAAGAAAAACTGGCCTTTTTGTCCCTCCTGGGATTCCCCACTCTACCCTATGAATTCCAGATTGGCTTGTGTATTGAACATGAACCCTTTTATTGAAAGCTTTAACACACAGGGATGTTTTGTTGCAGATACCTTATTTAAAGTATTTTAAAGGTATTTATTCATGTATGTTGGTGCTCTCCTCCTTCCTGCCCACAGTATATTATTTCAGGTTGTGGTTGTAGTAGGGTGAAATAAAATGATTTAATTGGTCAGTACAGAGCACAAACAACACCTGACTGAGGGGAGAAGGGAGGATAGATGTGAGTCCCATCCTGACCAGAGCTGGAGTCTGGGAAGAAGGTATTTAAAGAGAACCTGTTACAGTATATTTGTCAATTCAACCAAGTTAAAGTCTGCTTCAAAAGCTAAGCTGCAAACACCAGGACTAAAGGAAAGTGATTGCATACTGAAAGCTGTTGCCCCTAGATGTGTGTTCTCTGTAGGCTAGTGCGGGTTCCTTGATTTGCATCCAGTATACATTGGTGCCTTGGTTTAAGAACAGTTCTGTTTATGAATGATTCGGTTTACAAACTCCACAAAACCAGAAGTAGTGTCCCGGTTTGCACACTTTACCTCGGTCTAAGAATGGAATCCGAATAGTGGAAGGGCACCGGCAGGAGGCCTCATTAGGGAAACTGCCCCTTGGTTTAAGAACGGTTTCGGTTTAAGAATGGACTTCCATTAAGTTTGTAAACCGAGGTGCCACTGTACTTTATTGGCATATTAAGGTAATGTGTTGCTAAAATGCATTACATAGGCATGAATATTAAAGATAGGTATCAAGAGCTTTGTTGAAGCTGAATAACTGGCCCCCTTTGATTTATGGACAAACAGGTTTGGGGGTGAGTGGCAGGGGAGGAAGCTGTCCTTTCTCCTGCTCTGAAGTATCTTCCCCACCCTTTCCTGAGTACCAGCTTGGCTTGTGGTCTGATCAGAAACACTTGTTCTAGGGCAGGCATAGGCAAACTCGGCCCTCCAGATGTTTTGGGACCAAAGCTCCCACCATCCCTAACTAACAGGACCAGTGGTCAGGGATGATGGGAGTTATAGTCCCAAAACATCTGGAGGGCCAAGTTTGCTTATGCCTGTTCTAGGGTCTGTGCATGCAGATACATTTTCATCTGTGTTTCATTGGAGTTTCTAGTGCTTTGGGGCATTACAAGGAAGGAAAAGAGCATCCTTTCAAATTATGACCACATCTGGAATACCATGTGGAGCTGTGTATATTTTTGGCAAATTGGAAACAATATAGTAGATGAGTTCTAAAAGACTATAAATGTTTCAAAGGCAAATCTTAAGAAGAGCTAAAGAAACTGGGTAAGTTTAGCCTAGAGTAGAATATTAAAGAGAAAATATTAAGAGGTTGTCAGGGGAAAGATAACAGATCATTTATCTTATCTGCTGAGGTTACAAACAAGATGCAGTGGTTTTCATCTACAAGTAGGAGATGATGGTTACACACTTTGGGGGGAAATTCTAGCTGTTAGAGCGGGTCAGGGCATGCCACAGTTGACATTTAGAAATAGTTGTTTGTGCTTACATAGGCTGAAGATCTAGTCACTGATATCACTTATTCACCACCTAGTTGTTTCTCACCCCTTTTCTATCTGAGTTTAACTAAGTTGTTTAATTATGTTGTTTATCTACTATATATTTTGGAGAGTAGTTTGTCCTTTATGAACTTGGGTGCCTCTTGATGTGTTGTCACATAGACGGTTCCCAAGATAGAGCTGTTTTTGTCTACATTTTGAAACCACTGGATACCATTTTGAATCAAAACGGTGGGACAAACCTTTACAAATGGCACCATTTTGATACAACAGTTCCCGAGCTAGAGGGGTAGATTTGGGTCTGTGTTTGGAAACCATTGGATACCCTTCTGAATCAAGATGATGGATCAAATCTTTCCAAAATTCATTGATTTGGGCACCTTTGAAGATACTGTTGCTCAGTTTGGTATGACAGTTACTGAATTGGAGGGTTGGGTTTTGGTTTACATTTGGATATTATCAGACACAATTTTGAGCATTACCAGAATATGTGCATTAAATTTGCCTTTGGGGCTCAGGCAGCTCCAGAACCTTTCCTGGGTAGTAAGATATTTCATTAATACTGAGTTTCTGGTACAAGCATTGTTTAGGACATGTCTTAGCACTTTTCCTTTTCTTAGTGGACCAAGATGACTTTTTAAAAAATACAACTTGATTAAAGAATAGAATTTACACAAGAACGAAAAGGAAGAACACTACAAAGTTAATAATACATACACTTCAAATATCAACGACATACCACAGACTACTTTGAATAAGAAAAGTGTGCTAGTTTGGAGAGAAATATATGTTCAAACGCACACAGGAGAGGCATCATTGGCCATCTGTCAGGGTCTCACTCTGATGCCAGCCTTGTGCCTCCCTGTTCAGGGTCTGTGTCTCTGAGCTGCCTGTCACTTTAATTAATCACAATACCCCCAATGTAACATCACTCCAAGTCATCATGGGACATTAAAATGTCAACCTTGCTTTTCCAGTTTCTGAATGGTTCCCAGATTTTGACTGTGTGCTCCCTGGGGTCAGAATTTTTCTGTTTCCTTGCTAATGTTACTGCGTGTAAAGTACTATGTACATTGAAAAATACAAGTCTGTGAAGCTTCCCTGTGTGTTAATCACTGAAAACTGCAGGCTGTTGAAAAGCTGAGATCAAGGCCAACCTTGTAATTTGCTACTTGCCTAAGACAATTAGCAATTTTTATCAAAGCAAGAAGCTCTCTGGGCTCACTATCTGACCTGTGACATGCATGTGGACATTAGTAAATGGGCTAGTAAAGTATTTTTGCCTGCATTTCTTTTTGTACACCTGGAACATGTTTCATTTTTATTTGAAAGTAAACTGTGCCTCTGCAGGAAAGAATGTGAAATTTAATGTTATGCGTACATTAAATAAATCTATGCTAGAAAGAACTTTGTGAAAAGCAGTTTTGCCCTTAGAATAACTTAATGTGTGTTTTAAAATAAATTCCACTTCCTTTTGTAAAACCAATTGATTTCCCTGGATATCATTCAATAAGTATCAACAAGTTGTTTTCCTTTGTCTTACTATGTCTTACAAATCTTCTCTTATATGGTGCTGATTGCCTACAGTGGCTACTTGAGGCATTGTTTTGTAACAATAGAGCTATCAATTTTTGCTGTTTCTTATGACATAACCTCAACAGTTTTATGAAACAACTGCATTGAATATGGCTATATTTCACCTTTTAAAGTGCAGTAACTTCCCTTACTGAAGATTTTTGAGTCTACATAAACAATTTATCAAATTTAATATACGTCTTTTGTTTTTATTTAAATACCTTAAAATGTACCCAAGAAGTGGTATTATTATTTAGCAAATGTTTTCTAAGCACTGTTTAATTGTGGTATGAATGTGGTCTTAAAAATAAGAAAACATGGGACACATGTTGCTTTTTGAATTTTTGAAATTCAGGTCTTCATTTTCCTTTCAAACAAGAGAATTCTTAGGTATATTTTGCTTAGTTTACCCCCTGTTTTATTTCATTGAAAGGCGAAATCTTACAAAGCTGTCCCTCATCTTCAGTCACATGCTTGCAGAAATCAAGGCAATCTTTCCTAATGGTCAGTTCCAGGGTGACAACTTTCGTATCACAAAAGCTGATGCTGCAGAATTCTGGAAGAAATTTTTCGGTGAGAAGTAAGTATAGTCAATTTTGCAAAAGTTTTTTTGTGTTGCATATGATCCCCAAGGATGTCCTGAAGTCCCCCCCCCCCATTTTTAGTATCCTTTTAACATTTATGTATAAGGAAAAGTACATAAGAGACACTTGTTACATAAGGTTTTGACCAGATGTGACTAAAGTGCCTTGCAAACTATTCACAACAGACTTAATTGCCTGAAGTAGATGTTAACAGACCCCAGACAATACAAAGAAGGTGTGCTGGACAGTTACTTGAGGATGCAATGGGGGAGGAGAAGTGAGACAGCCCCTCACCACCACACAGTAGGCATGTTAAGCTTGTACTCAGTGAAATTCACAACACGTCTTTTGCCGCTTGCATTGAAGCCTTTGTTTCTAGACCAATTTGCTATATAATTGTATATCTTGAAGCAGATTACAGTAAGGAGTCAGAGACTCAAAAAAACCACAATAAAACTCAATATTGATATTCAGGTAATTGATATAAAAGTTCAAAAGGAAAATCAAAAGATATAATAAGATAAGATATAAAAAGTTCAAAAGGAAAATTAGATTACGAAAACTAACAATATTGAAACTAACAATATGAAGCTGTACATTCTAGTGGTCAGTTGAGGAAGGCTTGGGCAGAAAGGTCAATTTTCAGTAGCTGTATTCAAATGGTAGGAGTGGGTTTGTGATTATTGATAACAGGTTTTATAAGGTAATAAATATGAGTATTCCACAGTTATCATGATAGGTGTTATCTATTACATTTCCTGATGCACAAAAATACTGTATTAAAATTCTCAGAAAATATAATACCCCTGAAAAACAACAGACCATATATAAGATAACATGTTGACATTGCACAAGTAAGAAAATGTGCCTTTATTGTACTAGGAAATGTGATTATGACCTTATTTAGTGCTGAAGGTTGTGTTGAAATTCAGCATGATCTGGAAGACTGAAGCTAATTTCTGTGTAATCCATATATTAATGAACCTGTTCACCTCTGCGAGTTTGATCCCATCTAAAATTTCATTCTGTGAAGTTTACCACAGAGTTCTTACACAGCCACTCCCTGTGAGCTATTTTTGCTTCAAGGTAGGAAATTCCTTTGGCAAGATTGCTTATGGCAGGTCTGTGACTGTAACTATTTGAGTATAGGCTCTTCAAAACCTCACACCCTACAACCTATCTACCTACTTGTCTTTCAGCAAGTTGCATTATTGAAACATCTGGGTATATTAGGAAAGAATACATGTGGTAATAAATCAAAAGGAAAAAAATCTACACTATATATTAGCTGGGAAATTTGCTGAGATGGCACTAAGACTTCAGAAAGCTTATTGCTAAAATTTAGCATTCAGCTACTGTCTGGATATGAATCATGATGGGCAGCATCTTCCTGGTTTGAGCTATTTGTAAATATTTTTTAAAGGTGGGGATATTCACTTTGAAGCCAATAGCAATATTTCCCCCTGTAGTCCACATTTTCAATTAAATAATTGTTATCTATTTATTTATTTAGCATTTTAGTTACTCTATTGTCAGAGAGACAGTTGAAGTGTGAACAAATAACAAGAATAGCAGATGGGACATGAAACAATTTTGCAATGTTGGCTGCTCTTGTACAGTGTTTCCTTCAGTCAGCCAGTGCTGTTCACCCAGGATGCTCCATTGCTTTCTCCTTCCATCCAGTTTTCCATCCTCCCTCAATAGTCAGTCATCCTTCAGTGTTCACTGAGTCCTTGGTGCTGTGTTGGGTTCTCCCCTTCCCTACTTTTAGTTTCTTTTTCTTCTGCAAACCTCGGGGCTTCCCCAAATGTATTGCTGCCTCTCGTTTGTGGGTGATGCATTCTGGGATCTGAGCAATAGTACTCATTCCTACAAACTGGAAACCACAGGAATGATAATGTCATCATACAAGTGGAAAATATTTTGAAAAGAATTATGTGAAGATACCAATTTTAAGAAGCCTCCAAAATTTGCACATTATTTAAAGGGCTGTGAACCAGTATTAAATGTTTTTTTCTGGGCAATCTATTTTTTACAAAAAGGAATTGGCCAGGTATATTTCCAGTATGTTCCAAAGTGTGGCTTGCCACCACCAAAGGCACATATCCATGCCTTTGTGTATCCTTTACCTAGACACAGAGTCTTGTACAGTGCTGACACAAGTAATTTTGCCCCATGAAGTAGACCTTGAATGGTGCTCTCCCCTCCCCCCGGTGCCAACTTAAAATCTTGCTGCGCCGTTCAGACACCAATTCCTGCCATCATCTATCTTCTCTCCTCGCCCCTGGCCATGGTGTTGCCAGAAGAAAGTTGCTGGCAGCCCTTTACCTGGAGTTGTAAGCGAACATGATGTGTTATCATGAACCTACATGGCTCTGATTTTACAGGATGTGATGTTACTTAGAAAATGGTAGCGTATTGTGTAACACTTCAATACTGTTTTTGCATTAAAGAACCATAGTGCCTTGGAAGGTGTTCCGTCAGTGTCTGCATGAAGTGCATCAGATTAGTTCTGGTTTGGAAGCAATGGCTTTGAAATCTACTATTGATTTAACCTGCAATGACTACATTTCAGTCTTTGAATTTGATATCTTCACCAGATTATTCCAGGTAAAATATTCAGCCTAATATTGAACATCCTCTTCCTATGTTGTCTACAACCAAGTATGTTTCTTTAAACCCTACAAAGCATTCACTAATTGTTGAAGTCAATGTGCCATTTTGTTCAATTAAAAACAAAAATCTTTGCCACATTTTGTTCAGAGAAAATGTCAAGAAAAAGTCTGATTAAAACTGAATAAAAGCTGAGGCTTGGTTTAACGCAGAAACTTTATTTGTGTGAATTATCTTTGGCTTAACTTTTTAAGCCAAAGTGGGACGCAGGTGGCGCTGTGGGTTAAAGCCTCAGCGCCTAGGACTTGCCGATCGAAAGGTCGGCGGTTCGAATCCCTGCGGCGGGGTGCGCTCCCGCTGCTCGGTCCCAGCGCCTGCCAACCTAGCAGTTCGAAAGCACCTCCGGGTGCAAGTAGATAAATAGGGACCGCTTACCAGCGGGAAGGTAAACGGCGTTTCCGTGTGCGGCTCTGGCTCGCCAGAGCAGCGATGTCACGCTGGCCACGTGACCCGGAAGTGTCTCCGGACAGCGCTGGCCCCTGGCCTCTTAAGTGAGATGGGCGCACAACCCCAGAGTCTGTCAAGACTGGCCCGTACGGGCAGGGGTACCTTTACCTTTACCTAACTTTTTAAATAAAAAACCCAGTTTGCTTATTATGCTTAGAGCTCCTCTATTACTTTTTTTTCTCACCTTCACAATAAATATAATGGTGTAAGGAGAAAGTACAGATGAGAAAAGAATTTTTCCCCCCCTTTATGAGGGCAGCTTAAAGAGTCAGACAAACTAAACATCTGGGTATGGGAATATGAGATAGGATCTGTTTATATTCTTGAACTCTATATACCTCCAAATAACAATTGTAATAGTTGGCAGGTTTAGTATATTACTATGCATCACTGCTGTGATAAATTGCATACTTAACACTAGGTAAGATTATAGAAATTGCTGCTGTATTCTTGGGCCCCTGATGTTGGGTACTACAGCTTTCTATTATGTTTTATTGCATTGTGAATCATGTTAATATTATTTTCATTAAAGGCAGTATATAAAGAGAGAGAAATAGTTTTGATTGAAGATCAAAGTTTTGATAGCTGCTTCATGAGGAGCAACAGTTTATATTTAGCTGACAGTAGGCTTTTCTTCACCTGCTATGAACCTAGGCATGTTTCCCCCAGTTAAATTGTATCAAAGTTAATCACGTACATTGAATGAATTATGTTAATAATTCTATAGACTTCAGAAGTATATCTTGCATACATTGTGAGACATTTTGATATAGTGACTGTCTGGAATGCTAAATTTGGACCGAGGATAGCTGAGCAAAAATTCACATCTAGCCATGCAGTTTACTGAGTGGCCTTGACCCAGTCACTATGTGCTGGTTCAGACATAAAGATCCTGGCTTAATAAACCATGATTTATTAAGATGGATACAGTTCTCATGCTCCCCGTCCTCTCATGTGCTGGTTTCAGTGTTTTTTAAAAAATCATGCTTACTTTAAAGCACTTTCCCTTTATTTCCAAAATGATAAACTGTGATTTAAAGTAATCATGGCAGAAACCAGTAACACAGAGAGAAATGCAGGGAGTCCACAGGCATGAAGCTCATTCCCTGCTTTACCAAATCATGGAACAAAATCCTGACTTACAAAAGCATGTTTTAGTAAGCTTGTTACATCCAAGCTGGCCCTCTTTCTCAGCCCAATCTACCCCACATGGTCACAAGTGTAGTGGGGAAATAACAGTGTATGCCACCACAATGATTGGAGGAAAGATGGGACAAAAATACAGTATTTTTTTCACTTTGTGTTTAGCCTTGGGGTTCAATATTAAGAAACTGGAACTTCCTAGCTGTAACGCATCCTGGATATATGGCATTTCTGACTTACGATGAAGTTAAAGCACGGTTACAAAAATACAGCACCAAACCAGGAAGGTAATGCATTTTTGCTAATACTTCTTAGAAGAGGGTCATTTGACCTTTGTGTTCAGTAAAACCTTTTGCTCTTTGTGCTATTTTGACCAGTGTTCACTTGGTATATTTTATGAGATTCCTAGCTACACTGGAAAAACCTGCAATCCTGGTGTTGCTCACCTGACTGAATTTGCATTTTAAAATTATAAAATGCACTTATGTGAATATAGTAAAGTCTAATAAACACAGATCCCTTGTTTTAAGTGCTGAGCCTTTTAAATGTGCTACTTTCATATTTTTTTACCTTTCTTTCAGAACTGGGGATTATTACCCCTCTTTCTAATTTTAAATGAAAGTTTTCCTAACTTTTAACAAGACCCGTGTTTTTCATGTAGAGGGTGGGCTATAGGCACCACATACTGCAGCTTTAGTGGAGAGATGGTTAACCTCTGGCCCTCCAGATGTTGCTGGACCACATCTCCCATCGTATTTTTGAGCTAATGGAAATTGAGGGTGAAACAACATGGAGGGCAATGGGGTAGATGGGCCTTTGGCCTGATCCAGGAGATCTTTTCTTATGTTGTTAAGTGTGTTTTTGTAACATTGCCTTATAGCTACATTTTCAGATTAAGCTGCACTCGACTAGGACAGTGGGCCATTGGATATGTCACTGGCGATGGAAATATTTTACAGACAATACCTCATAATAAGCCTTTATTTCAAGCTCTGATTGATGGCAGCCGGGAGGGATTGTGAGTATAAATGTTTACTACTTTAAATACAGAATCTTGGTTCTTTGACAGATGGGATGCACCTAAGAGTGGTATGTGCAGTGGTACCTTGGGTTACATATGCTTCAGGTTACAGACTCCGCTAACCCAGAAATAGAACCTCGGGTTAAGAACTTTGCTTCAGGATGAGAACAGAAATCGTGCTCTGGTGGGAGGCCCCATTAGCTAAGCTGGTGCTTCAGGTTAAGAACAGTTTCAGGTTAAGAATGGACCTCCGGAACGAATTAAGTACTTAACCCGAGGTACCACTGTATTTCAGTCTGACCAATGTTTAGTTATCCAATATAAAATTAGATCTTTATTGCAATGAGTGCTCATAATTTTCATGCAGGGAAAGGGAAACAAACACTCTTCTTTAGTGTCCCAAATGTAGGCAAACTAGAGTCTATGTTGCTGACTTAACAGTAAAACAAGGAGACGAGAATAGAAGAGGTGAGGGTGAACTTATATGCAACAATGAAATGAAAAATGGGCTACAATTATCAGCAGATAGTGCATATAGAAAAACAACATAAACATGGATATTGTAATGAATGGCAAGAGGAAATGGAAAAAGTTGTTGGAAGCAAATGCTTTAGAGTGGGGTGTGAAAACCTTTGGAATCCTCATCTAAATTTACCATTCATGAATAGCTTGGTGGTAGAATGCTTTCAGGTGTAACTATTGTGATTTGTGTTGTCTAGTGACCTTGTGAACTAGCCCCAGTTTTAGCAAATTCATTCAGAAAGCCATATGTTTGGGTTTTCTTAACTTGTAGCTATATACATGTTAGTGCACATTGTGTGATTAAATCTTAAAAAATTTAGAAGCAATGTAAAATTGTAAACTTTTATTTCTTTGTAATCCAGCTATCTGTACCCAGATGGAAGAAGTTATAATCCTGATCTGACAGGACTGTGTGAACCCACCCCACATGATCACATAAAAGTTACACAGGTATGTTGCATATTATCACTTCATTTATAGCAAAAGCATTAATAAAAAACAATGCAACAGATTTAAATGCCAGATTTTAGTAAGATGTTCATTGACACCCATTAATGGGCTCTCACTATTGAGGTATGGCTGGGGAGTGGGGGCACTTTTGGTGGGAAATATGAGATGGGTTTGCATAGGGGCTCTCTGAAAAAGTTTGGATTTACTGTATAATTAAACTAAATATAATATTATCATTCAATAGTCTCAAAATAACATCCAGATAAAATCATCCTTAACCTCAAAAATATAATTAATTGCTTTACAATCTCTATTCAGTTACCTTCATGAAAAGCAATTAGTGTGTTTGTTGTGAACTGTAGTAGGGAGGGTGTTTAAAACCGTAATGATCTTGGTAGCCTGTGAATTTATTTTTATCAAGCGGCTTGACCCCTCTGGATGCCTCTCTGGTGATAATTACATCTTAGGGCTTGAGTGACCTTTGGTCATATATGGTGAAAGGATAAAAAAATGAGGAAGTGTTGGCCAAAAATCCATATCTCTTCTTCTCTGCACCATCCATTGGTAGTTTTGTCATATTGCTGAAGGTGGACTATTCATTCTCTGTAGCTGTTGTGGATTGGCCAATACCCTGGCTGCATTTTGAATGTTTCTAATGCATATGTCATGTTGTTAGACTTGATGTTTTGATAGGCATTACAAAGTATTTTTTCATAGTAAAGATAAATCACTAAATAATAATAATAATAATAATAATAATAATAATAATTTATTATTTATACCCCGCCCATCTGGCTGGGCCTCCCCAGCCACTCTGGGCGGCTTCCATAAAAACCAAAAATACAGTAAAATATCACACGTTAAAAACTTCCCTGAACAGGGCTGCCTTAAGATGTCTTCTGAATGTCAGGTAGTTGTTTATCGCTTTGACATCTGCTGGAAGGGCGTTCCACAGGGTGGGCGCCACTACCGAGAAGGCCCTCTGCCTGGTTCCCTGTAACTTTGCTTCTCGCAATGAGGGAACCGCGAGAAGGCCCTCGGCGCTGGACCTCAGCGTCCGGGCAGAATGATGGGGGTGGAGACGCTCCTTCAGGTATACTGGACCGAGGCCGTTTAGGGCTTTAAAGGTCAGCACCAACACTTTGAATTGTGCTCGGAAACATACTGGGAGCCAATGTAGGTCCTTCAAGACCGGTGTTATATGGTCTTGGCGGCCGCTCCCAGTCACCAGTCTAGCTGCCGCATTCTGGATTAGTTGTAGTTTCCGAGTCACCTTCAAAGGTAGCCCCACGTAGAGTGCATTGCAGTAGTCCAAGCGGGAGATAACCAGAGCATGCACCACTCTGGCGAGACAGTCCGCAGGCAGATAGGGTCTCAGCCTACGTACCAGATGGAGCTGGTAAACAGCTGCCCTGGACACAGATTTGACCTGTGCCTCCATGGACAGCTGTGAGTCCAAAATGACTCCCAGGCTGCGCACCTGGTCCTTCAGGGGCACAGTTACCCCATTCAGGACCAGGGAATCCACACCTGCCCGCCTCCTGTCCCCCAGAAACAGTACTTCTGTCTTGTCAGGATTCAACCTCAATCTGTTAGCCGCCATCCATCCTCCAACCGCCTCCAGACACTCACACAGGACCTTCACTGCCCTCACTGGTTCTGATTTAAAAGAGAGGTAGAGCTGGGTATCATCTGCATACTGATGAACACCCAGCCCAAACCTCCTGATGATCTCTCCCAGCGGCCGCACTATCACTTAAAATGAAAAAACAATAACAAACAAACCCTCAAATACCCCCCAAGTTGCCTATACATGCTATGTGGAATATGCTAACAATGCTGTAATTACTACTTGCATTGTGACATTATTTTTTCTGACATTTAAGGAAGAATTGGCACCTAGAGTACAAATGTTATGAGCACTTAGGAGATAATTATCCTTCTAGCAGTGATGACATGCTGAAGATGATATTGGAAGATTATAATTTCCTTACACATCTTTGATTGGTATTTCACCTACTATAAAAATGAAAAGACAGGAAAATTAAGGAAGAAGAGCATAACTTTGGCAAAGACAAGATTTTGTTAGAAAAGACTAAAATATAAGCTAGAGATACTTCATGCTGTCATGCAGTTCTAGTTCCCAACAGGGGAAATGGATACAACTTTCTAGCTGGAACATGAACTTTCACTTGCCATGGCAAATTAGGAGGAATTAACAAAAAGATAATTCCTTTGCTGCTTTCATTTCCAGGTCTTCTGGGTATCTCCCCAACCCCATTTGTTTTTAAGTTACGCCAGTTTTGAAATAGTTTTCTATCATAATGTTAACCAGTAGCTGTAGCCAGTAACTGTGAGTTATTTTCTGTCACATGAATGTCTTCAAAAATAGGTGATCTCAAACACTGTTTTGCTTAAAAACCTCAAACTGTGTTAGAAGCAAGCTTGTAAACTTACCATCCCACAGAGCCACTTAACTGCAATAGTCTTGTTTTCAGGAACAATATGAATTGTACTGTGAAATGGGTTCCACATTCCAGCTTTGTAAAATTTGTGCAGAAAATGACAAAGATGTGAAGATTGAGCCTTGTGGGCATCTGATGTGCACATCTTGCCTTACAGCATGGCAGGTAGGTTTTCTTTCTTGCATTCATTCACCAGATGTATGTATTTAGGTAGGTTTATTTTCCGACTTGTTGTGGTCCTCTTTTCACTGTTCATTTTGCTGGTTTTTCAGCAGTATCGGCTTCAGGGATATGCTTTGAAATATTGCTACTTTGCTTCCACTTTGTCAGGCCAGTCCTATAATAGGCAAAGTGAAAGGGTCACCTCAAGTGGCAGATGCTGAGGTACAGAGTGGCAGCTATTTCCCTTTCTTGGAGGATAGACCTGTGTGTGCCACATGGACTGTCATAGCCATTTCAAACTACAGTGCTGCCTCAGATGCTGTGGACAAAGCTATCGTGTTACCAGCATTGAAATAAGCTTCAGTTGCCGGTCCAGTTATGTTCTTTATATGGAATGTGGTGGAGGACATTTGGCCCTGCACTTTGACACACTTTGCCATATATGAAAATAAATGCAGGGCTGTATTCAAAACTAGATCAATAAGCTATTGAGAATTACAAGTAACAGCATTATTAGGTGTGAGCTTGTCAAGGAAGATGTTTAAAAATTATTGGATGGAGAAGATAAGTGGTGGTGTATTGGTGGAGAAGAGAGAGACTTCTCAAATGGTCAGCACTCCTAAGAACTTGTGCAATAAATAACTCACCCAGCAATAAAACACCAAGCCGAGGAGGAAGCTAAGGTGAATCATCTCTCGTTCTCCTACCCCTCTTCCTTTGCTTACCAAATCTGGAGAACCCTTACTGTAGGGATGGGGAACCTCTGTCCTCCAGGCCAGTCATGGTCCACAAGGGGATCCAATTTTGGCCTGCAAGGCTATTTTTCCCAAAGCATGCCCACACTATCCCATCAGTTGACATCACTGATGTACAGGATTTAATTCCGCCGCGGCTTTTTGCTGTATACCCAGCAGAGAACATGATCATGGGTACAAGGCAACAGGATGTAACCTCTGCTCGTCAGCTGATGGACAGAGATTAAATCCTGCTCAAAATGGCTATTTGAAGTAACTCACTTCAAATTAACTTTTTCGGCTTCTCAAAATGAGAAAACTTAACCAGGAGTGAATGTTTATGTGAAAGTACAGTACGTTCTGCTTGTTTCTAGTAATGAAAACAAAATTTGCTATGCTCAGTTGTGCTCAGAGGCTGTATGTTAGAATATTGTGCCAGGCTCCTGTTGGTAGAACTTGGGGTTCTCGGAAAAAGGAAAATTAATCTGACAAGCCTGAACTCTGCCTACTTGTACCTAAATTGTACCTAAGCATTTAAAATAGAAACCATTCAAAGAAAGTTAAACACACTTAAATCTGGTGGAAGCTACCAGCAAGTCCAGTCCTATTACTTCTAGCAGACTCTCAGGAAGTAAACTCTCTCGGATTGCACCCAGTGTGATCTTTTTGTGTATAAATTTTAGGCTCTGTTTTTACATGCTTTTGTTTGTCTGGTGGAATCTAAAGAGCTATTAAGGATGCTAAGAAGGCTGTAGAAATGGTGGCAATTGAATTAAAAATATCCCTTTTCCTCCTTTCACCAATGGGGATTGCACTCTCTGTTGGGTCTTTAGGTGTAGCAGCTGTAAAAACAAGTGCAGAGGCAAATTGCAGGTGTTAACTTTCCATTGGAGTGCTGTTCCTCCTTCTACGCCTCAGTGGGGATGAAGAATATGGCCCAAACCAAACACACAGATCGTGTATTTCCAGCTAAAGTGTAACCCTTAATAAGTGAATTCTAATGAGAAAGAGAGCATTGGGCTTTTCTTGCATTAGCAGCCACATTTCCTATTTAATCAAACTTCATTGCAAATTTAACTTCTGTATAATTAATGAGTTGATGAAAGGAACATACTGTAGCAATGTCAGTTGATACTTGCTAGTGGTTAGTGTTTAATTGCTGTCATAATGGCTCATTAGACATGCCTAAGGAGAAATTGCCAGTCCCCTTTTCCCATAGTGAAACATCTGCGTTATTAAATAAAATAAGCTACTCCATGTCTTCAGTTATTCTGGGTATTCTGTACTGAATGTCAACTTTCTCAGTACTTTTTAATGGAGAGAAAACTAGGATAAATAAACATTGAAATAAAAATTAAAATGTATAAGATAAGAAAAAGGAACTTATCTTGGGTTTTTTTAAAAAAATAGTTTCTTTCTCATACTCATGCACTGCCCTAATATTCCTGTATGCTTATAACATTGAATTGAATTTATATGTGTGTGTAGCTAATCACTCATTTGTATAGAATCATTGCTTATTTTAAAGCCCAAAGTGGGTATCTACAAATGCATTGTCAAGGTTGCTAGTAACAGTCATCTCTTTTAATGTGACTACCTTCCTGCACAAAGTGAGACCAAGTTCAGAGTTTGTTTATTTTTTTGCATTTTGCTTCAGAAGCATTCCCTATGCCTCTAAAGCTTTGACCAATTTCAGACACAAGACAGCACTCCTATTCTGATTTTGAGGATAAGGCAGAGTCAGAATTTGGTAAGTTATCAAGGCCTGGCAAAATGTGGAGACTCCTTTCCAGTAGGCAGTGTGAAAAGTCACTTGTATATTGTCTTATTTAAGCAAGTCTGACTGAATAGATATAATTTACATTCATAATGGTGCGAGGATGCATGTGATATAGAAATAAATAAACAAGAGACAAAGAGAGAAGTTTCAAAAGCACTTGATAAAGCATAGAGCCTGTGGTTAAAAAGCAAAAAATATTTCTTCTTTTCCCCTCAAATAGTACCTCTATATTGTAAAGTGATATCCTTTGCTCTTTCTTTTGCTCTGTTCTTTAAAACACGTATTTTTTTTCCCTCTGGTTGTTTATGTTTGTGTTGCATTTACTTATAAATGTAAAAAAAACCATGCACAATTAAAAACTTACTTCTTTAGGAAGAATAACAGATTGGGTAACACAATACCAATGATGTTCATGTGCAAGGTAAACAAATATGACCTTTTGAAAGCTATTAGATAATATGTCCCTAATTGCTTAGAAATGTTTGTGGAAATTCATTGATATGAAAGCTTTTGACCTAATTTTTGGAATTCTACCAAATGAAAGAGGTTCCCATTAGTGTAGTTATTCACAATACTGCAACATGTTAGTGAGAACTGCAAGTCCAGATGTATATCTGAACTTTCATGAAGAGGCAAGCCTGGAAGAAAAAATAAAACCGAACTATATTTGAATAACAGACATTCAGTTGGGTTTTCTTTTGCAGTAATTTTAATTAACAATTAAAATGCTTTTCACTGATTTCCCTTTTCTTGAGGAATGTTCTATACATACAAATAAAAATAGTGCTCAATAATTAAGGACTTTGCTTTTCACCCATATAGGAGTCTGATGGTCAGGGGTGTCCTTTCTGCCGCTGTGAAATCAAAGGAACTGAACCCATAATTGTGGACCCCTTTGATCCCCGAGATGAGAACACAAGGTGCTGCAGCATTATGGATAGTTTCGGTATACCCATGCTCGAATTGGATGATGACGACGACAGAGAAGAATCTTTAATGATGAATCGATTAGCTTCTGTGCGGAAGGTGTATATATATATATATATTTCCAGATATATCATGTGCTTTAAAATATAGCTCTGGAGGTTGATATGGAAGTGTCGAGGCTGTTTTTAAGCACTTTGCAAAAGTGCTGCTTAAAACAGCTGACTGTTCTCCTTTAAGTAAATGGGCAGGCAGCAGCCAGGTGTGTGAAAAGAGGAGTCTCTGCTGCCATTACTGCTTACTGATGAGCAGGAATTAAATTCTGCTGCCTTGGCTATTTGATCCTGTTCCCTTCAGACAGGATACACAGCCAATGTAGAATTAAACCCAGTGAGGTCAGTAAATGGGCAGATGGGAAAAGTTTGGGGGAAATGGCCTAGCAGGCCAAATTGGAACCCCTAGCAAACCAAGATTGGACCATGGGATGGAGTTTCCCCACCCCTCTCCTAAGGTAATAAAATGAATCCTGTTTACCTTCTAAAGCACAGTTTGCACAATTGCGGACAGAAATACCTAATTTCATGCTCAGAACATTTAACAGAAATCATGATCTCCCTACCCACTTGCTGCAGTCTCAGAGCAATCTGGGAATTCCATGGTGCTGTGCATCATGCCGAGTCGGTATCCAGATTGCTTTGCATTGTGAAACATTTATACCATCTGGTTTGCTACTCTTTTGCCAGAACCAGAGCAATTGCCTTGAGCATATTTAGTAGCTGCTTTGTAATGTTTGAAGAGAAAGTAATGAGTTTCAGATATGTTTTTCTGTTTCATGCAAAAAATGCAAATTTGTAATGTCTGAGGAATAAATCACAAAACCAAAGTGACAATCTTTCTCGCAGGAAAACTCTAATGGGAATAGCTGATACGTTAAACTTTTATCAACCCAACCAACATACCATGTACAAATGCTCTCAAAGCACGAGTTGTCATACAATATTAAAGTCTAGCTACTGTAATTGGTCTGGATTCAGAATGCTAAAGCTGATGATTATTCAGTTATGCCTTTTTTCTATGCCTCCGTTCCATGTAGTCTAATTTGGGCTCAAGCCTGCAAATTCTTAAAAGTCTATTCATTGTGTACGAACACTAAAGAACAAAGTGTGGACATGTTATTTCAGTTGCAAAAGTTTTAAGACTGAAACTGTAAAGTATTTCATGTTTTACAGACTTTATTTACTTATAAGAAAGTGGTAGAGATGGGCAAACACTCAGCTGCTCAGCTGAACTTGCAGTTTGACTACTTGTTTTCAGGTTGAAAGTTTGAAAAACCATGATGGGCTTTACAAGGGCTTGACTTATAAGCAGCCTGATTTCCTATGCTCTGCCCCACCCTCCCAACTGTTGTATTGAAATAATGCTTACCTTAATGGAAAGGGGCTTTGCTCAGCAGCAAAGCTTCCTAGATCATGTGCCACCATATCATGAGACATTGTGCATCTCATTACAAATGTTGCATAAAGCAAGCTGGCCACCAAGAGGAGGCCCTCTTGGGTTTCATCTGACCTATCATCCTTCCCTTCTCCTCCTGGCACCTCCTTCCTGAAGGTAAGATTCCTCCCCCCCCCCCCAAAGGGCAATAGCTCAAACTCAAAAAGTAGTCAGTCAGTTTGAGCAGAGGGGCCATGTGGAATACTCACCTCATCCACAGAAGTAGGTTTTAAAGCTGATAAGCTACTACAGTGGTACCTCCGGTTGCAAATGGGATCCGTTCTGGAGGTCACGGCCGCATCCTGAGGAATTCGCAACTGGAGGACCGCTTCTGTGAATGCGTGTGGTGCTTCTGCGCGTGCGCTCGGGGCGAAACCGGAAAAATACTTCAGAGTTTGCCACATTCGCATTCCGAAGATTACATATCCAGAGGGATACGTAAGCGGAGGTTTCAACTGTACTATTGATGTGATAATAAAGGTAAAGGACCCCTGGATAGTTAAGTCCAATCAAAGGCATCTATGAGGTATGACACTCATCTCGCTTTCAGGCTGAGGAAGCCAGCATTTGTCCACAGACAGCTTTCTGGGTCATGTGGCCTGCATGGCTAAACCGCTTCTGGTGCAACGGAACACTGTGACAGAAGCCAGAGCATACAGAAATGCCATTTACCTTCCCGACGCAGTGGTACCTATTCCTCTGCTTGCCCTGGTGTGCTTTTGAACTGCTAGGTTGGCAGGAGCTGGGACAGAGCAATGGGAGCTCACCCCTTCGCATGGATTTGAATTGCCGACCTTCTGATCGGCAAGCCCAAAAGGCTCAGTGGTTTAGACCACAGTGGCACCCATGATAATGGAAACAGTTTAAATGCATTAATACTAGTTAGGCAATAATGGCTCAGGAACACAACTGAAGAGCTAAAAAGCTCAGCAAAATTACAAATAATCACTTATTGTGAAGGATAGCATGCACACTGCAATAACTCCAGCAATAAATATTTTCCAAAAACAAAACAGGTAAAAAGAAGTATTCAAAATGACATCAGTGTCAGATAATGTGTGTGAATTAAATGTTTAGGCTTCTGTCTATCACTGTGGAATATATGAAATATATGTATATTTTATATATGTATATATATGGAATACATGTATATATATGGAATATATGTATATTGCAGTGAATGCACATTGTTGATATGTGAAATACCAAGGATTTGATCTTCAAGCAACTTTGCAGGTGTTCCAAACGTAGTAACATTTCTTGGGTATAGCCCTACTTGCAGAAACCAAGTACTGCTCTAATAAGTTTCATTTCTAATTAACTTAAAACCTCAATGGGATTATGTATCTAAGAATTCCAAGATATTCAAGTGTGTTCAGTTTTAGCTAAAGTGTCTTTCTTGTAGGCTTTATTAGTACATCAACATTTAAAAAATGTAATATAAAAGAGCAAAGAAATTTGTGTTAAATTAAATTATTGCCGTGCATTAAATTAACTGTATTTTGAAAATATTGCTGGAGTTTGGAATAGAACTCGACTACAGAGGCACCAGATGTCGTCACTTGAAGCAATATGCTACCCTCAAAAATCCCCAACTGAGCAATCTTAAATAATCTTAAAATTAAAATCCTCAGCACTAGAAAGTTCATTCCCCTGAACTCAGTGGGATGTTTAGTGTGAGAATTGCCACCTCCAGCAAGTGTATTTGTTAAGCCCTGGTGTAGGGTATATTTATGCTCTCATATGGAACCAATTTGTAATTATATTTATTTGCCTTTATTTCTCTTTCTTTGAGCAAATATCTTTATCTTCCTCATAATATGAATCTATTTAATACTTATTCTTCAAAATAAATTGTGAGCATCATAGCAATACAGCCAGTGTAATTGTTGATAGGTGCATAAGCCATAAGAATTTGAAAGTGTATATGAAAGTATCCCAGTAAACAAAACCAAAACCGTTTTATAACCCTTATGAATACTTTGTTGCAGTGTACTGAAAGACAGAATTCCCCAGTGACATCTCCAGGATCTTCTCCACTTGCACAAAGAAGAAAGCCACTTCCTGAACCCCTCCAAGGACCTCATCTTAGCCTCCCACCAGTGCCTCCTCGACTAGATCTAATTCAAAAGGGAGTTGCTCGATCCCCTTGTGCCAGCCCTACTAGCTCACCAAAGGTAGTCTTATTTACTCATACCATTTATGGTTTTGACACCCTCACCCAAGAAATTAGATGAGATCCGTAAGTGTTTACATATGTGATGCCTGCTGGTACATGGGTAGGCTTCTCAGGTTGCCCTTGCTACTTTCACCATTCTTGCAAACTACTGCTTTAGGAGCAGGCTGCAGTGCACCACAAGAGATTCAAGCCAGCGATGAAACTGTTGTGTCAACACACAAATCCTTTCTCTGTCTTGATCACTGTCTGTCTAGCTATCTATATATAGAGAGAGAACATCTATTGGATTTTTCACAAGTGACTACATTAACTAAATAATAAACATAACAATTCTAATCAAATACAAATAACTCATATACCCATAAAGAACAGTGTTACTCTTGTTGAATCAGTAATAATTGCTTCTACAGTTCCCAGTCATTTGGTGCTGGCTGCTGCTGTTGCATGACAATGTTCTCTCTGGCTGAAGACTGATCTACCTCTGCCTCTTTTTCTTTCACACTTAGATTCTCATCCCCACTGCTTTCCCTTTGCTTTCTCCACTGCTGCTCCTCTTCTTCTTTGATCTTCTCTGCTTTTCTTCCATCACTCAACTGACTTGTCATCTGTCACTCCATACCTCTTCCTTCCCCCATCCAATATTCATTTGCCTTTGCAGGAGCAGGCAGTACAGTGTGAGTTCCTATCCTCTGTGCATGCACTTGGTAAGGATGTAAGAAAAAGGGAAATAAATTTTAAAAAAAACCAGTTGTAGTTTAATATGGTTTATTCCGGACTGTTCAAACCCCCTCCCCACAAAAAACACATATTGTTCTCCCACTTTGTAGACCCGCATACCCTGCATCCAGAGTTGTGTTAAAAGTAATTTTTATGGTCAACCTGGGGGCCCTTACAGAGCTATAGTAAAGATCCCCAGTGACTTAGTAAAAATACCACAAAGCATACATTAAGTTGGGCATTTAGAATCTAAGCTATATGTTTGACATAGGCATCCCTATGACATTAAAAAAAACCATGTTTCTATTGTAATATTCCCCCATCCCATGCCATACCAATTTAACGCAGTAGAAATACTGGTGTCAAATTTTACTTGTATCTCACCTTTCAATGAATACTTAAGTATGCCAATAGAGTACACCATTTATTATTCCAGTTTGCAAAACTAAATAGCAAGTGAAAAACAGTGGCCGTGTTCACACATAACACAAAGTCATAAAGCTTGGCTTATTCATTTGTGCACAAGCTACATACTGGTGCGCACAGTGCAAGCATTCCCACTTTTCACCTCTTTCCAAAGCCATGGAGAAGCCAACTTAGTGTTACATCTGAATTTGACCTCATGGTTTGCTTTGCCCTAACAAACCACAACCTTGGGTGCAACACTAAGCTAGCCTGTTTCATGATTTGTTTACCCCCGTGAAGGAAGGGAGAATCGTGTACCAGTGTATAGTTTGGCTTAATAAAAGATGGTTTTGCATTACATGCAAATGCAACCTTTGAAAAATTGATTATCTGACTTACATTTAAATTGTACAATGTCTTCAAATTTGTCTTCATTTCCATATGCATAGAGTGGTATCAAGTGAAAATGTTTCATTAGCAGAAGCATTTCCATTTGCACAACAGATTTTCACCTCCCTCTCCTCTTCCTGCACATAGCCTGCACCTTCTCCAATTCCATTCCAGATAGTTGGAGGGTTCACCAGAACAGATTTAGAGGGTTTGGTGGGAGAGGAGGGGGAGATGAAGTTCCACTGTGCAGCTGGAAGCTTTTGCTCTACTTGGATGAATACCATCCATAATTTATACTTGTCATATGTTGTTGAAATTAAGGTGAGAAACTGTAAACCCATGGTTTACTTACAGTTACATAAAGGAAAAAGCTGTACTCTCAGCAAATTGTAAATTCTCTTTAAGAGGGAAAACATTCAGAAAAATATGCTTTCTTTAGGGCAGAAAGAATAGTCAACAAAATAGTACAGTCATGCACAAGCATTCTTCCTAAAGCAAGATCACTTGGGTTGTAATTGGTACACCAAATATAATTAGATTTTTAATTGAATGTTGAAGGCATGCTTTGAAAACTGTATTAGTGAGTCTGTGTGCCTGCCTGTATGTGTGTGGATGACCAGTGATAACTTACAATTTACTTTTTATCAGCATTTTGCCTTCAACTTGGTAGTTCTATTTGCAAATTAAATTTCATTCTAGTTGCATAATGCTTAGACAACTGAAGTACATAAAATGTTTATTCATTGCTATCATAATTTTAATTAACTGTCATTTAAACTGGCAGTGAAGGGTCAGTGTTGCTGGTCTTTAGCCATGAGTACAGACATTAGTTTAAGATGATGAACATGATGGTGTATTCTGGGAATTGAGTATATTGCTGATTTTCTGTAATGAATACTTTGCAACTCACATTACCTATTTTATAGTATTTTTATTTTTAAAGTTTTCAACTGGTTATACTCTGATCATTATTACTTAGCAAAAGTTTGGTGCTGCGTGAACATGCAAAGAATATTCTATTCTCTTGCCAATAAATGTCATAGATGCAGAATATCGCTTCCCACTTATATGGGAAAGAAAATAGATCTTTTAAATTTCAACTGCCTGTCAAGAATCATTATTACAATCGCACTTGGAATAATTGGGATTGGGCTGTGTGGGAAATGAAAAACATTGCAGGTAGAGAATAGTTTTCCCAGCGCTTTAAAGCCTTGCTTAGTTTTTTTCTGAAGATAATTCTGTGGATAAAGCAAACCTGTTTGTAATGCATGCAGTTATAGATATATTGCTTTCTGTTGCGTCTCCCTAGTCTTCTCCATGCATGATGAGGAAGCAAGACAAGCCTCTTCCTGCACCACCGCCGCCTGTACGAGATCCTCCCCCACCTCCGCCAGAAAGACCCCCGCCCATTCCACCAGATAATAGGTTAAGCAGACACTTGCATCATCCTGAAAGTGTGCCTTCCAGAGACCAGCCTATGCCGCTCGAAGCCTGGTGCCCCAGAGAGGTGTGTGGAACAAATAATATCGCAGGATGTCGAATAGTAGGAGGCGATGGTTCTCCCAAACCTGGACTCACAGCAAGCTCAAATATTAATGGTCGGCACTGTCGAATGGGTTCTGACCCAGTATTTCTGCGAAAACACAGACGCCATGATTTGCCTTCAGAAAGTGCCAAGGTGAGAGATCCATGGTGCATGAAGCTTAATTTTATTTCACACTCTGGCACTGTGGCCCACAAGTTCAAGTGCTGTTTTATTGTTCTTTTCTTACCATTTGACAGCTATATAATTGAAATCCTGTTAACAATCAAAGAATAATTACATCTACTCATTTAGAGTAATGCTATAGCTTGTACACTTTAATTTGTGGATTACTTGGTTACAAAAAAAGGCCAGAAAAAGGGAGCTATTAAAAACTTTAATCAAATTATTATGATAGTGACTTTCTATTGCCAATAGCTTCATTTTTTCCTGTTTTCTGGAGATTTCTTTGTGTTTTTATGAATACATTTATTTAAGTAAGAGAGAAGAGTAAGACAGAAGGGAACATAGAATAAATATATAGGCCTAGTTTGCACATCAGATTAAGCCAAACCATGGGTTGGTGCAACCTCCTGGGGAAGAGATTGTGTCTACTTTGCTTCTTCCCAGTTATTTTGCTGCTGTGCCATAGTGAGCTCAGCAATAGTTTAGTGTGTCTTTCAAACTCTGGCTCATAGTTTAGCTCTCTCCAGACTAACTATATGCTGTGAACAAAGAAGAAACCTTGGTTATGATTCATGGTTACTTTGGAGAGAGCTAAACCACGAGCCCTGGTTCAGATTACATATGACTTAGCTTATGTTGACACACAACAGCTGAACAACCAGAGAGGAACAAAGCAGCCACAATATTCTCCTCAGAAGCTTGTTTGTACACACTAAGCTATGGTTTGTCTTTACATGATGGCAAACTAGGCCAGTCTGTGTTAAATGCCTGGAGTTCCGAAGAAGACCACTTTTTGTGTAGAATTATGAGCCTAGGGCATGCCTATCAGAAGATTGGTGGTTCGAATCCCCACAACAGGGTGAGCTCCCATTGCTCGGTCCCAGCTCCTGCCAACCTAGCAGTTCGAAAGCACGTCAAAGTGCAAGTAGATAAATAGGTACCGCTCCGGCAGGAAGGTAACTGGCGTTTCCGTGCGCTGCTCTGGTTCGCCAGAAGCGGCTTAGTCATGCTGGCCACATGACCCAGAAGCTCCCTCAGCCAATAAAGCGAGATGAGTGTTGCAACCCCAGCGTCGTCTGCGACTGGACCTAGCAGTCAGGGGTCCCTTTACCTTTACCTATATTGGTATTGGACTACAAAGAGCAGATTGAGAGACATTAAATTTGAGGGGAAGGACTTAAATAATGCATCCAGTTATTGATTTTACCTACACATTGTGGAGGAATTATAATACTGAGAAATCCATCCTGTGCAGATATTTTCAAATGGCCATCTAGGAAATGAAGAGTATGATGTTCCACCTCGGCTCTCACCACCTCCTCCAGTTGCCTCAGTCTTGCCGAATATGAAGTAAGTTTTATTTTAAAATTAAAAATACTGCTTACAAAGTATGAGGGAAAAGAAAGTTGGCTTGATTAAGTTAACAAATTAAATTTCTGTTAAAACTAAAATGTACCTTCTCTAAATAAAAATAAAAAATAGTCCAGTAGCACCTTAGAGACCAACTAAGTTTGTTCTGGGTATGAGCTTTTGTGTGCATGCACAGTTCTTCAGATACACCGAAACAGAAGTCACCAGACCCTTATATAATACCCAGAACAAACTTAGTTGGTCTCTAAGGTGCTACTGGACTATTTTTTTAAAAAATTATTTCGACTGCGTCAGACCAACACGGCTACCTACCTAAATCTATACCTTGTCTGTGCATGATTTTAAAACACCCTAAAAAGATGCATATTTACAAGAAACCGGGGATGAATTTCCTGCTGGAGCAATATGAAATGAAAAATCAGTATGCTCTAGTTCCTCCAAATCCCATTGTGGGACAATGTGTCAATTATACAAGAGATGAGCGTCATTCCTTGGTCAAGTTCTGGAAAAGCATGGATTTGGTGGCGCATACGACAGGGGCGTTGTAAAAACCAGAATTAGCATGTGGTGGAAATGGGAATTTTGCCTCTCAAGGAGATACTCTAAAATATGAAGAAACCTGTCAGAGCTACTCTGCTTCTTCCCCTACTCCCAGTTCATTGTGATAGAGGAAATAAGCATGTTAGCAGTTCATTTTGTATATTTTGTTGAAGCAGCTCCTCATGAGGCATTTTTGCCAGGAGGAAAAAACCCACCAAATGTATTCTATGCCCCATTTGATTAGATCCTATGGTTTGCTTCTCATAATTGAACAAGAAATACACTCTTCCCCACCCCCATCCTTTATTTCATAGAAAGGTGCAGCCCAGCCTCAGATACTAGCCAAAGGCAAATGGGAACTTAGGGTAAATGCATACTAATGAGCCCAAGAAACCACTTCTTTCAAAGGAGTAATAATGAAGTGTTTTCTTGGGTTCATTAGTATGCTTTCCCTGCCTTCTAATGGTCACAGTTTTTATCTTGGTTTCCTACTGGTCATAATGCGGCATGTACATTCTTTTATTGTGCACATTTGTATTGAATTAATATAAAGTCAATGCATCATGTGTGGAATGTGTTCTGTGTTTAGGCTATTGTTCTTGGTAACCTCTTACCATACTAATATTATGCTGTGTTTCCAGATGTTCTTTGTTTTAACTTCTTGCTTTGCTGACCCAGTAGCAGGCTCTCAGAACATGATACTTCCCCATAAATAGCAAAAGTGTTATATAATAGTGTAGTGGTAGCGTAACAAGTGTCAGCATACATAGGTTAGTAGTTGCAAGAAACAGCTTTTTGCTATATGTTTGTTGCCTTGTAAGCTGGATGTGCCAGGCTGTTTAAGCACAGCAGATCCTGTTAATGGCAAACAAACACTTTCCATGAGCTTTTACTCATTGTAAAGCTTTGGAAGAGGGAATGTTCCTTTTCATCTGATTGGAAAACAATTAACATTTCCAGGGCAAACTATATGATGTGACTCTCTTGTGGAACCGTGGAGCTTTAATATGCTTAGAAGTCATTGTATTGGCTTAACATTATTGAGTGCAATCAATCAATCAGTCAATCAATCAATCAATCAATGCTGGTTTGTTTATTGATATGTTGCCCTTAATAGGTTTTTTGAAGAGTAGGATATAAATGCTTAAAATAATTAGGAGTACATTTTAAAGCATACAACATTTCTTGACATGTTTATTAATAGCATTGTAAAATTAGCCATATCCATTAATAATATTTTATGGCTATTGTAACTTAAACGGAAATTCAAAAGACTGGTGCAAATAGATTAGTAGGGAGATTTGATGAGGTTTCAAAAGCTATTTACAGAACATGGGAGTCACCTTTAAATAAACCAGTCTTACATGGTTAAGGTCACAATCCTAGACCTACTTACCTGGGAGTAAGTCTCACGGAGTTCCATAAAGCTTAAAGCTTCCTTCAGCATAGTTGTGGGTAGGATTGCAGCCTAACATATAAATATATGCCAGGAAACTCAGTGAGATCCCATCAGATAAATAAGAGGCTTTAGTAAGCCTCTTTGAGTTCATTAACAATAAGATCATTTGATGGGTTCAAAGTTAAGTTAATTTGGATGTACCAAATTGGATTGAGTGAACTAAGGTGGGTAATTCCCCTGAAGTAAAAATACACTAGATTTTAATACAATTTATTCAGATGCAATAGTCAACCTCATTTAAGGAAGGAAAATGAGGATTCAAAATGGTTTAAACTAAGTCCAGAGAAATGGAAGGGCTTTAGGAACACACAAAGCTTTATCCAGTGCTCCTGGTTTTGTGAGTTAGCATCATTAAATTTAAAATTATGCTAACACTTTTAGCTTTGAATATTTAGTTGGGGTACAGACAAGAGGCAGAAACCTCTTTGTTTGAATATATGATGTGCTTTGGCTCCCTCTACAGAAGGTGGTTAAATATTGCACTGCAGGAATATTTAAATTTCAGATTCTCATCTTCTACTGAAAATCCATTTTCTGTTACTGCCAGTTAAATTTCTGCTTCACATTTTTTAAATGTATTGAGTTCTTTTAACTGACTTTCTTCTTCTTTTCTTCTTCAAACTTTCGAGTATGTTTAATATATGTAGAACTCTCACTCTACTTGGCTTTTACTCTCTTAACTTGCCCATAATGGCCAGGTTGAACATGTGGAATCACCTTACACAGTTTATGTAGTACATTGAATGAAGTGTAATAGTTAAAACAGATATCTGGAACCCACCCTGCACAGAGGATGGGAAGAAATTTGAGTGGAAAAGCCATTGATAGGAAACAACTAAGCATTAACTATTTTACCCTTCCCTAGTTCTTTTCCACCCAAAATGGCTGTTGCTTGTCTTTTTCTTGAATCAGGCTTTCTTAAACTTGCATGTAGTTTGTTCCTAAACTAATGAAAATGGAAGTGTGCAGATCTTGCCAAACATTCCATCTCTCTGTCATTTAATATGGGGCACCTACATTATACATTTCAGGATCATTTGATGAATGATTAAAAAAAAATAAGTTCCCATTATCTCTCTCTCTCCTTTGGGACATCAGCTGAAGATAAAATTACTATGTTAAGGGTCAAGTGTCCACTGCTTCTAACATCTAGCTGAGGGGGCACCAGAAATCTCATAATTTTCCTTAGCTTTAACAGGAAAACGTTATGTAGCTACCTTATCAATAAGCATCATATTCCATTCATATTTATGCTGAACTTATTGCATATTTTTGTTACACACAGTGTGAAAAATCACCAAATGAGTGTTGCATTTGGATCCAGGAAAGTTGTTGGTTCAAATCCCTCCTCAGTTGGGAAGCCTATTAGGTGACCACCTGCTAATCTTAACCTAACAGCCCTGGAAAAAGCTCAGTTTAAATCACCAATAAATGTCATCAATATCTGCTACTATAACAAAGAAACTTATCTGGGTTTGATATACTTTTCTCTTGAGGTCTCCTGTTCCTGTTAAAAATTCCCTCCCTGAGAAACCAAGAGAATGTTTAGAAGAAGATGAATACAAGATTCCTTCATCCCATCCTGTTTCTTTGACTTCACAGTCACCTCATTGTCATAATATAAAGTCTCACATTCGGTAAGGCATGGTTTGAAGGCAATGGTGGAATCATTCTTTGGCATGATAGTATATCTAGTTTCAGTTTAATTTCATGTTTTAATTTATTGATGCAAATGTTCAAATTAGGGTGATACCAACTACTATCATTTTCATACAAAATATGATGAGGTCAATATAACTTTTTAAAAGGTGATCCTCCAGATGCTTGTTTGTTTGCTTAAATAATGTCTCCATTGCTTTATATTTAAAACATCATCATAATTTCAAAACTGTTTACAGACTGAATCAAGGCATCAAAAAAAAAAGACAAAATAAAACAAAACATTACAGTACAAAGTTAAAATATTAAAAAAGGCACATTTAAAATAACTTAATTAACAGGAAAACAAAACATAAACATAAAATATTAGATAAAAATCAACTGACTGCAAAAGAACTACATAAAACAGTATAATTAGTAGCTAAGCAAAATAACTGAAATAGAAGCTGCAGTTCCATTATACCCACACATCCCTACACCTGTAACCACTCCCAAATACATCCTTAACCATCTTCCACAGCCAAACCTTACTCACATTCATTTATTCCAGCCATGCAGATACCTCAACTAATCCCCAATCAACCAGTTGTTACAGGGCATTAAAACCATATAGCAACATAAAGCATAATTTAAAACCAGCTCATTCACCCAGCTCCATCTGGGGCAATGTAATGCCATGCAAACAGCCACATGACATCTCCCTCCCCATCTCTTGCCAAAGTAGGGTCATCCCTATATTGGTTGGGTCTCTCACACTGAGTGGTATACAACTCTGAAAAGCAAAAAATAAAATAAAAAATAGGGCAATCCAGACACTTAACTCTGGGCAGCAAAAATTCCATTTTCCAACCAAAAGGGGGTGGCACCCTCACATTGCTCTTGAATTATTTTCCGGAGATAGTATTTATTTATAAATAATTTTTTGTACCACTTACTGTTACAAATGCACCTTGAAGTAGATTACAAAGATAGGAATAAAAATTACATTAAAAGTATTTCAATTTTAAAATTTGTTATTAATTAGTAATGTTTTTAGTTTTCTGACCCCCATCCCCATTTTAGAAAGGTGAACCAGTAGGTTTTTTTAGAAACACAATGGCTTAATGAATTAATGATCATCTATGGTGAATTTCCTTTTTCTGTTTTCATATAACTAACATGCCAGTGTTCAATCTCTGCTTTCAGTGTATGTGAGAATGGAATAATGAGCGAAACACACAATTCTGCCTCTGAGATGAAAAGATTGAAACATCCAGAGATGGGTATGACTTCTAAACTTTGTTTTTCCATGCTTAGAAGACAACCAGATTATTTTTTAAGGTGCAGTTTTAAGAAATCTGCTTTTGCTATTTAGGTGATACCTTTGAGCCTACTGTTCCAGTACCTTTACCACCTGCCCGACCTCCTTTGAGGGAAAACTTAAAACATGGCTCAGTAGTCAACAGGACTCCCTCTGATTATGACCTGCTTGTGCACCCTCCAGGTAATACATTATTTTACATCTAATTTTGTAGCATAAATTATGCAGAGGAGAGCTGGTGGAATAATGAATTTCTATTCTTTTATGAATTCATAGTTGGGCTACTTAAACATATTAGACCAAACAATGCCACAAATTGTAGGTATATTGTATATGTTTAAACTTGACATAAACAAACACACATGCATATACAACTAGATATATTATATTTTAAATGAGAAAATGCAGCACAGCAAAAATATCTTGTAGTCAAACAGTTTAATACAAATGACTCTAACCTGATACTAGGTGCTGCTTTTTAGAAGGGGAGAACTATTCTCCTGCACGTGGACTTCCCTACATAATTCTTTGTATCCCAGGCTAAGTAATACTTAAGTAATACATTTGTAGGTGAGAAGATTATTGCATAAAGCAAAGTTTTAAAAGCACAATGGAATTCAAAAGCTCTTAAGAAATGACATCACAAGCCTTATTCTACTACGTTATACTATGGTGCTCGTTTTAAAGTCATTAAGATTTCTTGTTTTGCTGCCATTGTATTTTCCCACTGAAGATGTTCCATGGCTCAGTGAATTGAGCTGACAGGTCCATGGATCCTGCCCATGTTTCTTCTTGCTGTTTAGACCCTTGCCTTGTCAATAAGCATTTCCTGTGTGATGCTGCGTGCTAAAATTACAGCTCATGTGAGCATTCATATATGTACTTGTTTGTGGGTTTAATTATGATCTGTCATAATCACCTGAAAGAAAGTTCATCCTGCATTCATCATTGAACCCACAATGCACAGAAGCTCAAATACAGATGTACAGATAATTTTACAACACAGAGAAAACTTCTAAAAACGATACAGCGAAAGGTCATTCACAGCATGTGTTAAGTGTTGTTTGGAAGCTTCACTTTTATGATGCACAATTTCATTACTGGAGTCACTGAACTCCTTGATAAACCTTTGGAGGAAGCACCTCTCTTCCTGGCCAGAGAAAATCAATTTTAAGGTTCACTTTTGATCATAGCATTAATGAAGATTTGCTTATTTAATGAGTTTTCTCTCAATGCAGGCGAAGATGCATCTGACAACCCGCCACCCTCGCTTCCCCCTCCGCCACCCCCTGCACGCCACAGCCTCATTGAGCAATCAAAGCCACTCATTGCAGGAAGCAGACCTTTGTCGGGACACGAACTCTACCTTCCTCCTGCAGGTAAGAGTTGAAAAGAGAATACATTTTTCATCTTCTAATAGAGACATAGACAGACGGGGGTGGGAACTGTCATCAAGTGCTAGCTAGCTTTGCTCATATTTCTAACTATAAACTTACCATTTAGACATCGTAAGAAAATAGATGATTTATGTACAGTATAGTGAATGATAAATTGCAAGGAACTTTGACAAATACAAATGTATGTACCACTTGTGGATAGAGCACTTGAAGTTCAAAGAGGCATATTGAAGAAATTGTGCAGCAGGTGTCTGTGTGCACACAGCTAAGTCTCAAACTGAAACTCTCTTTCTCATGCTGAATATGAAGAAGCATCTGTTACAGGACTATTGCAAAATTATAGTTTTTTGCTGAAATAGTGAGGTAACAGTGTACAGCGCCTACCGCACAACATTGTCCAAATCTCTTGAAGTAGCCTTAGATTTCCATAACCCTTCAAAAACACCACCATTTGGATCTACTTCTGTTCTGTTTACTTCTGTTCTGTTGATACATACAACTCTGTTGCTTTACTACAGCAAAGAGCATTCCATCTCATTTTGGAGAGTCTTGTATCTTCAAGAATGACTTTTCAGGGGAACTTTGGAACTGTAGTGGAGGGGAGGAGGTGGTACAGAAGCCCTGTTGTCTGAATGTATTTCCACTCTTGCTGCTCAGAGTTGTTGTTTGTTTGTTTGTTTATTTGTTTGTTTGTTTTAAATGTGCTGCTGCTCAGCAAGTGGAGTGGGGAGCAATAGATGCAGTACTGAAAAACAGCATAGAAGGTTTGATGTAGGGTAGCCACCAGAGGCCTATTTGTATTTTTCACCTTGAGATTTGGAGGCAAAAATGCACAGCCGCTCTAGCCCAACCTTCCTTTGAAAGTATATGTTGAAATAGGTTTGCAAACCATAGTTTAGAAGAAATAAATCCTTTTTCGTCTGATTGTGATTTACATAGCATGGGAGGAAAGGAGAAATCTGCATGTAGGTATGTATGAGTGCACAATTCCATAGCACATTTTGTGACATTTGAATTAAGCCTATATTTATTAGTCCACCAGTGATCTCATTTGTATTCATTTCTGATCTTCATATTCTTTGATTAATATAATTGTCCTAGGAACATAAAATTTCCTTTTGTTTTTAAAATTGTATAGATCTTTTCTTTGATCCTGTAAATGGCTTAGTTCCTTTACCTCCAGTTCGGAGATTAACTGGTGAAAATATGAAAACACACAGAACATCGCAGGACTATGACCAGCTTCCATCTTGTTCAGGTAAGCAAAGCACAGTATACACAACCATTTCTTTGCCACCTTCTCCCCCAAAGAACAAATTGATAACTTTGTCCTTTTTGTGATATTGAACACAATGAATTACTATAAGGAAAGAAAACATTTGAAATTGGTGATTTATGGCATTTACACTGCCCATCTTTATCTGAACTTCTATTGTAATTACTTTATTAGAGAGATAGCTGTGTTTCTCAGGCCCACACTACATACTAGTTTCCCTCCCTACTCAAAGGTAATATTACATATAGACAAACAGAAATCATACTACAGTGGTGCCTCGCAAGACGAAATGAATTCGTTCCACGAATTTTTTCGTCTAGCGAATTTTTCGTCTTGCGAAGCACGAAATCCCATAGGAATGCATTGAAAATCAATTAATGCGTTCCTATGGTCAAAAAAAGTCCAAACAAAGCCAAATTTGGTACAAGAAGAGTTTATTAAGTGCTCTTTAAAGTCCCGCATACTGTAAAGAGGATTTCAAAATTCAAACCCTGTTAAAAAACAGCAGAGTGGCCCAATGGTCACAGAAAATCATAAAAATGCAGGAAAAAAATCACAAGCTTCCAGATTCTTGCAAACCCCTCCCCAACTGTTCCTCCAGCCACCCAGCACACAGAAATTCAAATCCAGAATTTTTTTAAAAAACAGCAGAGTGGCCCAATGGTCACAGAAAATCATAAAAATGCAGGAAAAAAACACAAGTTTCCAGATTCTTGCAAACCCCTCCCCAACACCAAGTCCTTGAATTCCAAACACCCCAACCCAAAATCCAACCCCCCCCCAAAAAAAAAGTTTTAAAAGCTTAACTTACCAAATGGCTGCAAAAGAAGTTTTGGAAAAGCTTCAAAAATCACCAAAGTCTTTAAAAACCTCAAAAAAGGCTACTATGTACACTGCGTTCTATGAGTTGCTCCTCAAAGTCAAGTCGCAACTGTATTAATGGTGTTAAGAAAAAGGAAACAAACTTGCAAGACGTTTTCGTCTTGCGAAGCAAGCCTATAGGGAAATTCGTCTTGCGAAGCAGCTCAAAAAACGGAAAACCCTTTCGTCTAGCGAGTTTTCCGTCTTGCGAGGCATTCGTCTTGCGGGGCACCACTGTATATAAAATAAGGTCTAGGAAAATATTGAAGGAACAGCACAAGGGGTGTGCCACAACTAAGAATAGCCTCTTCTAGCCCCTGCCTGTCACATCTCAGATGACAGGGCAACCACAAGAATGCCTCAGGAGAAGATCTTGGTGTATGGTCCGACTGATGGATTATTACTAACATTATGTATATACCTTTCACCACAAGGCCCCATGAAGGGTTTCAACAATTTAAGCTACAATGTTACAATCACAATATAGGGTAAGTCATGCAAATATACATCTCAGATGTCAAAAGGCCAGGATAAAGAAGTGTATCTTCAGTATGTGACAGAAACTGAATGATAAAGATATGAAGATGCAAGATGCACCTCTGTGTGGCCAATTTAAAATTTCCACTGCCTCACCTGAATTGGGTGTGTTTGTTCAAGAGCCTTGCCTGTGTCCTGCCGCTACTGCAACTGAAATTCATCCAGTAACACAGGATCAAATGGGGCACTTTATCATGCTAGAACTTTCACAACATTAGCATCAAATCACAGCGTACATGAGTGAGCTTGTCCTCAAAGTAGTATACACATCATCACTTAGTAAATGCATCAAACTTGACATCGTCTGCTGGGCCAAGTCGAAGTAGGCCACGAATCACTCAGAAAAGCTCTTATAAGAAGCACTGTAAGGACACAGTAGCCGTGGAGAAGTATTACTTCTTCACTGTCATCACCACCACAAAATAGGCTTGATAATGAGCTCTGAATTTTGTTAGGTCAGAGTCACAGTGAGTTTTCCTGCTTATATTCTGGCATTCTCCCTGCCTGCTTCTAGCTCTCAGTTACTTGAGGTAGCTGAAAATGTTCTGCCTAGCAATAGAGGGCACTTGGGAGCCATCCTGTCAACCACTTAAGTGATATCTGCATTCCACAGAGTAACCTAGGATATTAAGAGGAGTGCCCATTATGCCAACCAGAATTCTCCCAAGATCCCTCAGGAATGGGCTAAGTGTGTGATTTGTACTCCACAAGTTCATAGTTTGGACACTTATTGAATGCAACAGCAGCTGCCCAGGCAGCATATGCACATTGTGAAAACTTGACCCTATATTCCCATGATGTTAGATGGAAATGTAGTTCTGCAAGCCGAAGCCTAGTATTAATATGTATATTTTTAAAAATCGGACCTGGTTGTATGAGACATTTAAATACACTTGCCCGTTTATCATTTACACACCTTAAAAAACAACACTTGAAAATAGAAAAGCCACCAACATAGATATATATTGCATTCCACCAAATAAGATTACACAGTGCAGTGCAGTGTATTGAATGTTCATTTGTATACCTAGATTAATGAAGTATAGTTTCATGTACAGTAGTACCTCGGGTTACATACGTTTTGGGTTACATACGCTTCAGGTTACAGACTCCGCTAACCCAGAAATAGTACCTCGGGTTAAGAACTTTTCTTCAGGATGAGAACAGAAATCATGCGGCGGTGGCGTGGCAGCAGCGGGAGGCCGCATTAGCTAAACTGGTGCTTCAGGTTAAGAACAGTTTCAGGTTAAGAACGGACCTCCGGAACGAATTAAGTACTTAACCTGAGGTACCACTGTAATTGGAAACAGACATTACAGACAAAACATACCTAACTGAAGATAGTTCCTTTTTAGATAAACATAGCTGGTGTTGGGAAATGAACTCCTTATTCCTAAACATTTCAGTGATAAATATTAACTGGGATTTTAGAAGTTTTCCCCTCAGAAGACTATGGCTGCAGCTGAGGTTCTTTGGTTCTATTCCAAGGATGGATACATTATTTTTTTTACTCCAAGGGGCCAGATTTGAGAGGTGGGTGGGCCTGCCTAACTCTGTCACATATTGTCATTATTGCATGACAAGATGAACAGGTTGGTTGTCCCGCTAGCCTGCCAAAGCCTTTGCACTGTGTTCCCAGGTGCCTCACAGCCAGCTTGCTGTCAGGCTTTTAAAAACAGCTGCACAAATGCTGCTGTGAGCCCTATGCTCAGCACTTCACAAAGCACAGGGGTAGCAAAGCCATTCTTTCTGCTCTTCCCATTGGGGGATGGGGAGAAAGAAGCCAGCATTTAACGGGCATCTCATAGCCAATCTGTCACTCACCTGCATCCAACGCGGCAGGATTTAACCCATGAATTGGTGCCTGTTCCCTGCTGGAATTCAGCATTGCTCAACCTGCAGGCAATGCTGAATTCCCTGCCCTCCCACCATCCACTGATGATGCAGTGCCAAATTGGACTCCCTGGTAGGCCAAGATTGGCCCGTGGGCCAGAGGCTCCCCACCCCCTGCTGTAATCCACAATGAACACAAAACAGTTCTCTTTATAAAATGCAACCATTAAAGCTTGCATAGTTAACCTTATCCATGCTTTAAATTACTTAGGGTGTGATTCTTTAACTTGAACTAATTGTTTTCCATTAGTGGTGGTCCTCCTCATCCCAGCCAAATTTCTTTTTTAAACGTTAACCAAATTGCTGCACGACGTACTTGATATTTGTGTGGGCTACATTATTTGGAAGATTTCTACCACAATCTTCTAAAATATCCACGAGTTTCAACCAGCACTACAAGTAATGATGCAGTGTGAATTGTATCAATACTTTCAGTTTAAGCTGAATTAAATGAAAATCTGTGTTCCAAATCATGTCATAGTATAAACTGGAAAGTTTTTTATTGGATTTATAGTCTGTGTAATTAATAATATTCATGAGGAACTGTCCCACCTTTAACCCGAATTGAATAAAACACTTGTGGATAGCATTTGTATTCTGTATTGTGTTGAACATTTCAACACATAATGCACATTTTATATTCATTCCAGCTCATTTTATGGGCGATCGGAATCTGTTTAATTATTTGGCAGAATAAGAACCTTAAAATATGACACATGAATCACTAATTTATCATGTGTAAAAATGATGGGAGTGGTCACACTCCAGATGTTCTGAGACTCTGTGTTCCCTATCTGTGATATATAATAAGACAGCCCTTGCCCTTGGGTTTATAATCTGAGGGACACAACCCAATAGGAAAAAGGAATTTTGGGGGGAGGGAAGGGGAAACCACAAAGGCTCTATAGCTCTTAACTAGTGTTTGAATTTAACACTAGTTAAGAGCTATAGAGCCTTTGTGGTGACCAGCTGAAAGGCAACAGTTCAAAGACACCAACCATTGCTGGTTTCTCAGCTATGTCAATGGAGCTGTCCCCCAGCCTTCTCTCTTTCTCTCCCTCTAAATTTATTTTTATAATTTCCACAAATTATTACAAATTAAGCCAAATTACTTTAATACAATTTCTTAAAATCAGGTTTTCCGCTCCTGTTGCAAACACATGTCGATCATTTCCTCCCGTAGCAGCATCATTTCTTATTTAGTGTCCAGTTGTCATCCTTCACTTGGTCCAGGAGCGCCTCTTGATTAAAGCCAGTTGTTCAGATTAAGGAGGAACCATCCACAAACCATGCCGGTAGCAGGGACACCAACCATGCATCCATAGCAGGGACACCCCCCAGGTCACTCCCACTCTGCCTTTCAAGTTGGCATACACAGGATTACATAGCACTGCAAGATATTGTAAACTCCCCAGACTCCACTGGGGGAGCATTGCGAGGATTTATGCCTCATAAATCCTCTCTTTCCCCTGCCTGAACTTCTTCGCAGCCCCCAGAGGGCTACGAAGAACATCCGCCATTGATCATGGGCGTGGCCGGAAACCCCAATCTTCTCTCTTCTTTAGTCTAATGGAATGGCTGTTGCGATGAGGGAGGAGCCTGATTGGGCTAGTTTTTCAGGAGAGCTGATAGACAAGGTCCTGCAGTGCCATCTCTTCCTCTTCATTTACTGGTGAATGGGTTGGCCATGCCAGTTCCTGCTTCTTTCCTAAATATCAGCCATCTATCACCATAGAAATTGCTTTCATGGTTTTTTATGTTCTTTGTAAAATTGCAAATTGTGTGGTGAAGACATAAAGCTGAACACTCCATAGTTGATATCCATGGAAGATATTTAAACCCTAGCTTAGTTCTTGCACTGAAACCAATGGGATTTAAGAAGCTTAATTTTGACTGATTGTGTCCTTTCTTTTTCTGCTGTCGGCTACAGGCACGTATGACTAATTCTGCCACCAAATAAAATGGAAAATCATTTCGATGGTGGATTGTTTTGTTACATGGCCTTGTACCAGATTTCCAATTCCGTTCAGGTTTCATTGTGAGCTTTGATAACTATGTAAGATTGGTCCTTAGATTTAAAAAGGCAAGAAGCCAAATTTAGTCCCAATCTTGATTGTCAGTGATCTGCTGTCTCACATTACCTTATTCTTCGTTAAGTGTAATCGTATGGTGCATTTAGGAAACAGTATGTGTAAAAATAAAATGACATACGATGATTCAGGTTTGCTGCAAACACTTCCCCAGCACCCTAACAAATTAAGCTAATTAATAAAAAATTCCACACAGAAACATTGGCTGTGAATAACTAAGAATGTTGGTTTTTGTTACATTTATTGAATATCAAATTGTGTTTTTCTTTTGATTTTCTTCTTGTGCAGATGGTTCACAAGCACCAGCCAGACCTCCTAAACCACTGCCCCGCCGGACTGCTCCAGAAATACACCATAGGAAGGCACATAACTCTGACCCATCTATAGAAAATGTTGATGCAAAAATTGCAAAACTTATGGGAGAAGGCTATTCCTTTGAAGAAGTGAAGCGGGCGCTTGAAATAGCCCAAAATAACCTTGATGTAGCACGGAGCATTCTAAGAGAATTTGCCTGCTTTCCTCCGACCATTTCCCCACGTCTCAATCTATAGCAGTGTGGAAAACCTTGCAGCAAGCCTGTCCTTCTGAAGTTTGTGAGTGTGAACTTGAGAGCTAACATGCAAGTGCAACACTGCGTGCAAGAGAGAGATTATTCTCGAGACATTTTCAAAGAGTAGAGTTCCAGCAGTTTTTCAGGGTGGAGAAACTGCTCCTTTCAAAACATAAGTGGATTTGATCTTCTGTATTTTTGCTAGCCATACTTTTTTGAATCAGGGTTGAACTGACAAATAATTTAAAGAAGTTTACTTCCCATAAACTTTTAATCTGTGAAATGCATTTTCATGTTTACAAGGTGGTGAGTGACCATTTTCAAGCTGATAGTCCTCCTTTGTTCTTGTTCATATTTTCTACTCTTGTGTAGCATTTCCAGCTGTTTTTGTACTGACTTGCCCCATCAACTATAAGTCACTTATTTCTTCTGTCCATTTTTTCTTTTAAAGAAGCTTTAATCTCTTTTTTTCCCCTTTTTCTTTTCTTTTGCATTTTAGCATCAAGCAAATGCAAGGGAAAATGTGGCCTTCACTACTGATTTTTCCCTACTGTTGTATCTTTGCTATTTAGAGAGAGAAAATTGAATGTGTAATACATTGTTTTGTCTTTGGTCTGCCTCTTGGAGGGCATTTTGACTGCAACAGTGGGCAGCTTTTCTTTGACATATGGCCAATAACTTTCAAGGTCTAGATGGCTTCAATTTTAAAATAAATTAAACGTTCACAATATTAAATTGCATTATATGATAGTTTCACTGAAATGTAAATTGTACCTGGAACATTCCATGATGAGCTTGATGAAAGGTGCCCATGTTCATGCCTTGAATATTATCAGGCATGCCAAATAGATCCATTGTGTTGAGTTATATTAGCAGTGACCAGGTAGACCAGGTGGGATCAGTTAATTTCCTGTGTGAAGAATTAAATGCTGATTCATCACAGCTTTGAGGACAAGTTCATATTAACACAGGTACTTTGAATCTTTGCACTGTTGAATCCAAATGCAATTATTGTGGCACTATTTCTTCGAAGCTCACATTATTACCTTAAAAGCACATTCAGTGCCAAGATCAACCAATTGAGCAAGATTTTCCTTTTTGGAGATACCTTAAATATGTTTGCCTTGAGTTCCTAGTGGTGCCCCACACTGTGACGTTCCAAAGCACAGGCTAAATCAAGACCTTCAACTTCCTAAATGAAGTGTTATTGGTAAGCTCCAGAAAAAAATCCACATGTCCTCTCATTCTTCCTTCTCTACTCAACATTGAAGTCTCCCCCTTTACTTTCACATATACTCCCTGCCATTGTTTAGCCGGAATGACAGGTGGTCCAAATGAATTCAAGCTTTGAGATGGGGAAAATGCTTATCGTCTATTGCTCATGCAGCTGTTGTGAAGAATACAGTCTGAATACACTGACTGCTCTGATACCACAATTGTGTTCAGAGCAGGAATGAGGAAGGTGTGGCTACACAAATGTTGCTGGACTGCAACTCCTTTCCTCCGTAATTGTTGGCCAAGTTGGCTTCGCCTTATGGAAGCTGGAGTTCAACAACATCTACAGCAAGGGGTGGGGATCATTTTTCAACCCAAGGCCTACATTCTCTTGTGAGGAACCTTCTGGGATCCGCATACTTCTGAAGAGTGGGGCAGCAGCAAAAGTGGTGAAGCAATGGATGTGACTCTTACCTTTGAATAATAGGCTACATTTCAGCCATGCAGACAGAAATTTATGTACACATCTGCATCCTTGATCAAGGCAAGCATGACATGGTCACTGTTGAAGGCTACATTCCAGATGAGCACAAGCACTCAAGGAAGGCATGGAGCAGGTCCAGTGAGGAATGTGGTCTGAGGAAGGAAGGGTCCAGGGAGTGTCCGAAAGCCAGACAGAGGCCTAAGGGTTCCTCACTCCTTTTCTAGATGTTCATAGGTTCCTTGCCCCTGGTTTAGAGCCAATATAAGGCACCCATCTCTTCAGCACTACCACCATATGTGACATGCCCAACATCACCTGGCCTAGTGGTTCAACATCCAATGAAGCTGTTGTGACTTTATAAAAACAGATACAATCATTCAGAGGAACTCCTGTTCCTAATTGAATATAGACTAGTGGGAAAAAAGTACTGCAAGGAGGGAATCAGGAACCAGGTCTCCAAAATTAAGGCTGTGATCCAATTTCCAGAAATCAGATTAGGCAAGACATCTCAGTTTGTGGTGCACATCCTCAGCCCTTTCCCTTGAGCCAGTTTTGAGAAGGTCTTTCACCTAGCAACCCATTATCGCAACACTACTTGATTTGATTTTGGCACTCTAGCTCATTTACGGTGACAAATTTTAAATATAATTTATATTGGAATTCCAATTTTTCATATCCTATATTCTTTCATAAAGATCTGAACATATGACATACCCACTTCTAAACTGTTCAAATTGTAATTCTGTGCAATCATACTTGGCTATCTCTTTGGTCCTCATGGAGAGACTTTTGGATAAGTTCCAAAAAGGATCATTAAGACTGGTTTTGAGCCTTCTAATTCATAAGAACCTTGTTGATGTGCTGCTAAGTTAAAAAGCTGCAATTTTCCTACAGAAAACACAAGTTATATTCTGCCATTTTAAAAGATTAATATATTATAAAGAGGGAAAGGACTACTTGTCATAGCACAAGACCTTCAATTGCAGTAGAGACGATTGTTTTTAGCATAGGTCAGTGGGTCCCAAACTGTTTGGGGGCACCACCCTCTGGGTTCCATAAACTCAGCCCCAGTGCCCTACCCTACCTTATAAAAAGCATTATTCAAATAGTGGTATGTACAACCCACAAAAGAAGAGAAGAATACAATAAAATTCAAAACAGTAACGATTAATTGCACATTTATTCACAATCCAATTAAATTATTTAAAGTAAAAAAAAAAAAATTATGCATTTGATCCAGTGATGCCTGCTTTTCAAAGTCTGACAGTCATTTACACCTTCAGCATCCCCTTGCCTCTTAATGCCCACGCTAGGTAATTCCACCATCCCTTCGCGGGCAGTACTGGCCACTTTGGGAACCACTGGTATGGGTATTTAGGAAAAGCACTAATTCTACTCTCCTAAAGTGCGCAGTGGGGTGTTTTGTGTTACTGGGATGACTCCAGTAGATGAAGGCTTGTGAAAGAATGTGTCAACATACTCATAAACCAGGCTTCCTCAAACTCAGCCCTCCAGATGTTTTGAGACTACAACTCCCATCATCCCTGACCACTGGTCCTGCTAGCTAGGGATCATGGGAGTTGTAGGCCAAAAACATCTGGAGGGCCAAGGTTGAGGAAGCCTGTCATAAACTGTCCCAAGTCTGGATCTAATGAGTCTAGGATTCATAAAGTCTTTGAAGAGGTTATAAGGCCATCACATCCCAGTTAGGAATGTCCACATTAATGCCTACTCAATCTAAGTCATCCCATGGATGACAGAATGGTCCTGAAAAGCATTCTTAATAATATAGCCATGCAAAATTAGCTCTCTGATGGTTTGGTTATTGCTCATGAATTAGCAGAATAATATGGCAAGGGTTCTGTTCTGAACAAGGTCTCTACATTACCACAGAAAAAGGGCTTGTTCATACAAATGTTCGCACATATTTAAGTACACTGTTGTGTTTGGTAGCACATAATTCTCAATGAATCAATTTCAGAGGTATTTAAGCTACTCAGAATGGTGGTCCTGTTCCTACATCCAAGACTCACTCAAGAGCTTTAATTAATCATTTCAACATAGTGTCAGCTTTCTGCTAAAGAATTCTAAAATTGCTGACTCAGATGATGGGCCACCTCGACAATGCAGACAATATGTAATGCAAGCAAACTCAACGTCTGTTAAATGAGCTGCCGTTTTAGTGCTTGATCAGTGTCCTCAAATAGCCAACTAGTCTTGTGCCAGGTTTGCTTAAATCCCATGTGTGTACTTGAGGATTTTTCATAATGTGAATTTATTTGTACCAGAATCATATTTCCAGCTTGAAGCTTTACTTTGCACTGACCTGGTAAATATTTTAATTTGTGTCTTAAAAGCTTGACAAACTTGGAAGCAGATAAGTGTGTTTTTAATCAGGTACTGCCTGTTGACCTGAAACATAGTGCTTCTAGGACTGGTTTCTTGAAAGGACTGCAATAGTTTTCATTTTTGAAGGTTTATCTTCTAAATAACTATTTTATCTGAAAAAAGCCTTTTTATAAACTTGTCTAATGTGGCAAACATAGTGATGTGATCAATTCCTATTTTATTCAACATTCTTTTTTCAATTCTGAATATTATGTAACCTCAAATTACTTTATCTGTTCTTGTAAGGTATTTTATAAAAATGTTAACAGAATCATACATTTTCTTGGAGTGTGTTTATTGTTTTACCCAAGCATTGTGTCATTTCCACAGTTAACCTGCAAATGGATGGATTTGATATTATTTATATGGACTTGTGAAGATGAACAGTTTTTAAATAATATGTTGATATCCAGGAAACCTCTGTACCACTGGACTTAATAATCATGTTCTCAAGTTCATGTGTGTGTGTTTGCGTAACAATTGTGAGTTTCCATTGGTCTTGCATAGGAATTGTGTTCCTGTTATAGTTAAAGTTTCGGTTATAGTCCTTGTATGTTGAGTAAATACACCATTTGGATAATAGGTTCCTTAAAAAAAAAAAATGGTCAGACTCCAAAGAGCAATGATAGACATACTTGAGGACTTCACATCATGGCATTTCTGCCTTTAAACACCAGACCACCATTCCATAACACAAGACTACTTTTAAAAGGCATATGAGTTTCAAAAGTGTCCTTTGTGGCATGGTGGCCTATTTGAGAAACTCAAGTTTGATGAGCAAAATAGGATTTGTTTTGTTTTATAAGGTATGTAACAATAGTATGTTATATTGTGTCTGGGACTACCTCATAAATTGTCTAGTGACAACTGTATATAGAATAACTAGGTTCTTTCTCTGAGAATGGGATCACTGATGAGATACAATTGTTTTATTCTCTTCTATTATCTGGTTCCTCCAGCATCGTAGCACTTCACTTTCTCTGTCCGAATCCTTGTAGGGATGTGATCTGTGTGTGTGGACTTCTTGCCCAGCCTAAATCACTTCATATCTTTTTAGTCCCTGTCTTGGTGGCTGGCATTTCAGTTTTCTTAAGGAAAAGCTAGCACTCATTCTGGTCTCATCTTCGAAAGAGGTATCCACTAGATAGCACTCTTAACACATACTACTTTTGGCTTAGAAGAGAGTTGGGCATTTCATCTTCTGTTACCAATTAAAAGTTGAGTTGTAATAATACTATGAAGCTATGGAAACAAGGATTTGAAACAACTCAGTTCATGGTTTTCAAGAACCCAATGTAATGCAGAAATCAGATCCATTCTCTTAAGTTAGAATAAACTGCTAAGTCTTAATGCAAGATAAAGGGTTCTGCTGAAGCAAGGATACTTAAGTGATGGGGAACGATAAGCAATCATTTTGAAAAGGAATTGCATAATGCTCCTTTTGACAACACTTTTGAGAATGCTATGGAGCCTATGGGAGGCTATCAGTTGATATGGATGATGAGTAATGTACCAGGTGTAAAGTTGGCAATTTATTATTTAAACAAGTTACTGTAACTCACAGTTGTTACTGAAACGTGGGGCTTTTATGAGCCCACGGTAAAAATAACATTGATAGCCCCAAACTCCATTCTTGAAGCAACTGTATACTATACCTTGTTAGATTTGTTTGTAACATTTGTCATGGGCTGCAATGTGACCTTTCTCCATAAAATGGCAGGTCAATGGTTGGCAGCTCTCATCCACGACAGCCAACATGAGGAGCTGCCAGTGGTGCAGTTGTTGGAATCAGACTGAAGAAGTCATTTTTAATCCAGCAGATTTTCAAATGTGCCCCATGTATGATGTCCGTCATACAGGGAAATGTGGCTATCCACAACAATCAAATCAGAATGATCCACAATAAAACAAGAATTGTTGTCTAACATAAGCATTTTCTCCACTCATGCTTTCAAGGGTAGGTATTAAACCAAATGGAAAATCAATAGACTCTGAAGACTATTAGGTTGTCATGTATTAAGATGATTGAATGCACATTTATCTTTCATGGGCCCCTGTAGTTGGGCCAGCTGAAGGGTGTCCATGTTCTTTGCTCTCAGGACCTGTCGGACTGTCCTCCAAATCTTGGCTGTGTGCTTTGCATGAAGGCTAACCATGTCCTACTTGGTGTCTATCACTGCTGCCCAGTGCACTATGATCTGTGCTGAGTCCCACCCCCCCATGTTCACCACAAAGCTGTGGTTTTGTAGACAGATTAGGGTCTCTGTTATATCACTTGCAACTTGTTGAAGAGAGTCTGAGCAGATGTCCTGGTTCAAATACCGATTGACCCTCTTGCGATCCAAGATGGCCTTCCATTTTTACGCCTTCTTTGGAACTATTAACAAAATAGAGTAGCAGCCAGATCCCCTCTGTGGTTCTGCCACATGCTCCGTTGCCCTGATATCCAGCAAATGCTGGAGTGCCTGAAGCATCAGGAGCAAAGGGGGGAAATGGGGAAGGAGTAGCTGGTCAAACTCTATGCTGTAACCCTGCTGGATGATGCTGAGCAACCACCGGTATGTAGTTGTGGCCTCCAGTAACTGAGGAAGTGCTACACTTCCCTGGAAGCTGGTCAGAGTCAGGCCTGTTTCTGCCTCTTGTAGTAACTATCTTAAGGCCTGTTGAAGAAGGAGTTCTGGTTATTCTGGTTTCTGTTTGAGAAGAACCCCACCTGCCCGCCCAGAGGGCTTCTAGGCCTTGTTGTTGAAGGAGACTTTGTTGGCGCCAAAGGAGGAAAAATTTCCCTTCTTACCCTTTCTCTCAATCCTTACTTCAGAATTAACATGGTCTCTGTCAGGGTGTCTTCCAGCCCCTCCCCAAATAGCTTGTCTCCTTTGGAGGGGTCACTGGCCAGAATGGCGTTGGCATCTGCCTGCCATTGTTTAAGTCAGAGCTGTCTGCACACTGCCATGGACCTTGCTGAGAATGGGTGGTGGCAACCAACGCAGGACCCCCTTCTTCCCTATGGAGAAGGAACTTATCACAGTAAGTACCAAAATGCACTTGCCTCTGATGAGGCCCTAAGTCTCAGTGAATCCAAAATTTGCAACTTAGCCTGGATGTAGATGCTGAACGTGACGAAACTTCATTCAAGTTGGTTTTAGTATGTGATAGTTCCTACCTTTGATTGTTCAGGCCAGTGCTACTCAAAGGGGTGGTCCACAGACCAGTTCTAAGAAAATTTCGCAGAAGGGAAGTTCACAGAAGGAAAATTTCCCTGGCTCCTACTTCCCTCTGTAGCTACCTGCACCCTCAGATAGTCCTACCTGAATGTTCAGATAGCTTGAGAAGCACTAGTCTAGACCATTTTACCTGACAAAGTTGGGCCACAATCTACAAGACTGCAATAAAATGCTAGGATGCAACAGGTTTTCCATTGTTTGTGTTGCAATAGACTAACCAGGCCACTCTTCTAAAAACTTGTGCTGCATATGAATCGTGTACTGAATTTTGAAGTAAATCTATATGTCTATCCGCACCCTCAAAACTCATGCCTGGCTCTGTGCTTTTGTGCTGCCTGAGTAAAAGACGTATTGGCATCTAGACAGAGTAAGCTGTCTGTTTAATTTTGAGTTATTTGAAATGTTTGCCTTCAGCAGCGGTAGTCAACACCTAATATATATGGGGTAACACAATGGGAAAGAAGAAAGGCTGGACGGAACAAAAGCCCCGGCTCACCTATGCTATTGATTTCAGTCCGCATCCTCTCATTAGTTTCAGTTAAACATCTTGTCCCACAGCTCATATCATAAATTAAATCAACTGACTTAGAAGGAAAGCTGCAGCTCTGTCAACTGTCCCATAATGAAGAGTTCAACTGAGAGGTGAAGGCCGTGACATTCCTCTCATTGTCTCAAGAGCACAGGCATTACTATGTATTGCAAGGGCTTGGTGGCTCTTCAAGCAGGCCTCAACTCTTTCTTTCCCTTCCTTTGTGCTAAAGAGCTGGCCTTGCTTTTCAAGAGTTTTTTTTTTAATCGAAGTTTCAAACTCCTTTCAGCTGCTGCACTCTCGCCTGAAAACACCGGTCCACAGCCCCTCCTGACCAGTGTTTAAGGTTTCTCTTAAAAGGCTCCTGCGTGGGAAGAAGCAACATTGTGGAGGCTGCAAAGTTCAAGAGGGTTAGATACTTTAAAAGATTTAAATGCATGTGTCTTTTGTTTAATTGCAAGACTTCTGTTGTGACAATATTGCTTCAAGCACCTTCTAGATCAGTGGTTCCTTTTTTTGTCCATGCCCTACCTAAGCATCTCTAAAATCCTGATCCCCCCCCCCCCCCGCCGGACATATAATTCTTACTATTCAAAAAGTGAACTCCTATTCACATGGAGGAAGCCTAAAAGGCCACTCACTGTTAATAACTCATTCTCAAATTCCCCCCCTTAAAAATCAAATTGCCCCCCTGCGGGGTGTGTGCCCCACGTTGGGAACCCTAGATGGAAAATGTGATATTGATGTAATTCTGTGTTCATAACCTCTACGGTCCTGTAAAGCACTCTGAATTGAATGAATCGCTCCCCACCAGCTTGACCCTCAAACTGGCCAACATAACAAGAAACACGGGAAGAAGAAAGTACACATGGGTGTGTCTTATTTTCAGCATGATAAACAGATTTGTCTGGAGGATGAGGCAGTAACCAACTTGCAGGTGAGTGCATCTGGCTAATCCTCAAATCAGATGAAGGAGGGAGCGATGTTGATGGAGGGTTTCAGCCTAAGCCTACGGGATGGTTCCCATATGAATGGTCAACACTTCATGACTGATGCATCAATGGTGACTTCTGTTATGTGTGGAAATTTTAATTTCTCACATTCCTTAAACAAGGCTTCACCAACCTGTTGCCTTCCAGATGTTGTTGGACTACAACACACTGCTGGCTGGGGCTGATGGCCTTTATAGTCCCCACAACATCTGGAGGGAAGACCAAAGTTCTATTGAGGTGTTAAAATCACAGCATTACAAAGAAGAGAACCAGACACTGCCTTCTGGTCCTGTCATTGCTGCTTTGACTCCTGCCAGCTGCAGTACTCCAGATCACAGAGAGATCCTACACATCTCAGGTGGGTTTCTTTGTTGGAAGTATTTCCCCAATGTGCTTATGGTGCAGGATCATGGCAGGCCAGTAAGGGCCATTCCACAATATGTCCCCATGCAAGGGGGTGATTTTAAATGCTTGAAAAGGGCAAAAGTGGCTCCTAATGGAGCTGGTTGCAATGAATTTATTGTCAGGTGATCAGAAATCAAGTGATTTAGACATGCATATGAACCAGCCATAGATTTCCTGCTTTGTCTAGCTAACTCTCATCTCAGAGTGCAAATCAATCCTAATGACATTATGCAGAGGTCCTATTCAGTTTTGTGTCTCAAACAGCATAGGACTTTAGCATAATGTCATTAGGATTGTATTATTAATTAATGTTGAAGCTTGTACTGATTACTCAGTGATTAGTGACATAATTGGAAATCTGTGTTTTGTAACAAATATCTTGCCCCGCGGCTACCTATTATATCTATGTTTTATGAAGCGTATGCCTTTCCCCTTCTGCCTTTTTTTTTTAAAGCACCTGAAACCATGTAAAACTTTTTAATATATCTGAACAGCAGCAAAAGCAACAGGCAATAAAGGAGCACAAAATACGACCCCCAAAAGACTTGCACGTTGATTTAAAATACTTCTAAAATAAAAAGAAAGTTTTGGTCTGCACTGAACTTCTTTAGAAAAAGTGGTTTGGTGATCTTCACTAGCAGGTGCTTGTAGACTATAGATCTCTGCTATTCCTTGCCCATACTTTTGTGAACAATAAATAGTTCTGCTCATTTCCAATAAAAGGGTTAATATACTTAAATAAATGTGTTGTCTCGCCTTTCCATTAAAAAAATGGGGGAAAGCCCTGAAGCTAACTTTGCAACCAAAAAAGCAATATTAGGGTTATCAAAGAATAAAAATCACAAACAATAAAAGATGTTTCAATTTAGATGGAAAACAAACTAACAGAAGGATGCCACACGAAACCTGAATAAAAGAACCAATAAAGGTTTTAGTGGTATCTTCAGAGATATTAATGCAGTTTAGAAATATTAAGCAACTGCTAAGCTGAAATGTACTTTAACATCAGTGGACTTGCTATCTATGCAGGCATACAAATCCACTAAAATAAACCGTTTGTGTATAATTTCAGAACTGGTGCCCAGCTTCTAGATTCAGCTTTGCAGTTTGATGCACAATATCAGCTTGTTGATGTTGCTCTTTTACAGTTTGGAACTCATTTCCTTCAGATATTCTCAGGCTCGCCACTTCCCTGCTCTTTAAGGAGCATCTCAAATGCATCCCATAGGTTTTATGTCCAAAGTTAACTCAAGGACGTTCGCAGTAAGAAAATAAAGTGGCTCTTTCTCCCTCCTGCAGCAGCTTGAAAAGCCTCCCTGGAGGCCAAGGGAACCCGAATCAACCGTGTGCCCTGTGGACCTGTGATTGGGTCCTGTTTGTGGATATCCCACAGGAATCTGGATGGCCACCATGAGAACTGGGTGCTGAACTAAGATGGGCCTTTGGCCTGATCCCGCAAGCTGTGCTTATGTTCTTACATTAGGGCTGTTGCTGTACTGTTTGCTCTGGTTTAGTGCCTATCCTCTAAACCTATCCTGATGAATCTAAAGAAGAAGAAGAAGAGGAAGAGGAGAAGGAGGAGGAGGAGTTTGGATTTGATATCCCGCTTTATCACTACCCGAAGGAGTCTTAAAGCGGCTAACAACCTCCTTTCCCTTCCTCCCCCACAACAAACACTCTGTGAGGTGAGTGAGGCTGAGAGACTTCAGAGAAGTGTGACTAGCCCAAGGTCACCCAGCAGCTGCATGTGGAGGAGCGGGGAAGTGAACCCGGTTCACCAGATAACAAGCCTACCGCTCTCAACCACTACACTACACTGGCTCTCATGCCATGCAAACCCTGTGGATGTGTGCAATGATTCCTCAATTGCCTTTAACTTTTGTGTTAAAAGCAAAACAAAGAGTTGGTCAATTTTGTAAGCAACTGGCCGGGACCATCAGAACTGGACAAGTAGTGATGAGCTTTGAGGTGGAACTGGGGATCTGTGAGGTTCTGGTTTTTGCAATTCTGGCCAGTACTGGAGAGAAAAAACCCTCCCGAACTTTTACTGCCTCTACGTGCATCTCTTTGTGACAGACCACACACTGGCGTCTCTAGGCCACTTTATGCGCCATAAGACCTTTGAGCCCCCGTGACCAATAATTGCAAAAAGATTAAGTTTTTCCATACTTCTGCATCCTTGGGAGTTCTTTTCTGTTCTGCCTGTTTTAAATGTAATCTCATGCTCTTTGGCTTGTGATTATTTTTGCTATTGATCCACTGTGGGAACGAAGCCCTGGCAGCCCAATTTCCTTTCAATATTCTCCCGTGAACGTGATTAATTTTGGTTGCACGGCTCTCCCGTCTCTGTGCTACTTTCAGGCTGTCATGCCTGCCAATGTGTGTTCACCCCCTCCATCTTTCCTTTCTCTCCCCCCCTCCTCCTTGTGGCATCTCGTAATGGGGAGCTTTTATCCACCTGGTGTGCCCTCACTTTGAGTCTAATTGCCTGTGCCAATCACTTTTTTCTTTCTTTCTTTCTTTTGGAAAGGAGACTCCCAGATTGTCTAATTAACAGTGTTTGACCATTAAACTGAAAAAAGCAAAACAAATTAGAGATCAACTTAGAAGAAGACAAATGAGCGGAGGGAGGTGTAGGGAAGGATGGGGAGAATTTGCACCACGAGTGAAGATAAATTATTTTTTTTAAATCCCAAATATGAGTCCAAGGGAAAAAAAGATTTATAGGCTTCTCAAGATCTGAGAGAGGGAAGTTAATGACTGGCAAGTGGTCTGCTAGTGCAGACGAGTGAGCTGCTTAGATTTTCTTTTCGTCCTGTGAAAGGAAGCAAGTCCTTGAGACATAAATTTCTACATGGGTCGATCAAACTGAAAGTTGCCAAATTTGAGATCGGCTCTTCCCCGGTTGTGTTTAACAATATAAAAGCAAGATAAAAAATTTAAAGGGATGCTGGATAGCTCAGCTGGTAAAGCATGAGACTCTTAATCTCAGGATTATGGGTTTAAGCCCCACTTGGGGGGAAAGATGGTCCTTGTAGTCCCTTCAAATTCTACAATTCCATGATTGGGGCTTTATAAAATAATAGGCATGTGTTTTGCACAAGTGTTTCACTGGGTGAAATGAGTCCTTTAGTCCTGTGTACTGAACAGGCACATCCTTCAAGGAATGGCCACTGGGATGTCTTAAGAGCATCCCTCCTCTTGTACGAACCACCCCTTCTCCATCCAATTGCACACAAATAAAAACATGAGGAACGATCACGGTTGAATTCTGTACCACCTTGGGAGAGCCAGCCCTGAATGTAAATGAGGCAAAAAGCTTTCGGTGACGTGCTTCCATTCCTTCCCATCTCCCAACAAATAGCTTTGCATTAGTCATCATAATAATGATAAGTAAAGTTGCTGTTTAAAATCTGAGATATGTCAAAGTGTTAAACTCGGGGTTTTAAGCTGTCATGCTTGACAGATTAATTACAAGGGTTGGGGATGGCAACTCAGGAAAGAGATGCCATACCCTTTCTTTCTATCTTTCATTTTAGGAAAGCTCCCTTGTAATGCGAGATGCATCGTGCCATAACGTAACTTTTCTAATCAGAATGTGTGTTAATTTGGAGAGATGAATCCTAAATCCTTTTAAACCTTCTGAGATTTGCTGTAAATAGAATGAGTGTATAATACTTTGTTTACCAAGCTAGCTATCATGCCACATTTGAAGAAGGATTTGTTTACAAGAAGGCTTAATTTCAAAATGAAAAGCACATCCCTCTGGTCGTTTGGGGAAGAGGGAAAAAAAAGTGTTGCAATTGCAACCCTGCTTTCAAATAGTGTCCATATTGACACTGGGATGTGGAAGGGAAGCTACACACTCCCTTTATGAACACACAGACTCCCTGTTCCTTTAATCTAGAAATTCATAGCATGATTTGATGCTCAATTGGAGCAAATTTGCAAAATTGTTTAGGATCAAATTGTTGACTGTTAGCTTCATGCTAATTTGCAGCAGTTGAGGTTGTGGCTCATAAGCTCTGAGAGAGTGCTGTTCTCCTGCTCTCTTAGAAATGTTTAATGAGTTATTGCCACAATTTGATTTTGTCATTTAAATGTTCAAATGAGTTGAACGAAGATCTCGTGCTCCTGGATCACTGCAACTGTTCACAATCCAGTGTGTGGTATTTGGCACGCTAAAACACTCTGTGCCTAGGCAGTTATTTACCTGCACTTGAAAAAGAGAGAAAGCAGTGTGTATGAAAACTGGCTACCTTGGCAAAGGCTTCCTGGATATTTTCAAAGTTAACTTTTTGAAGAATTCTGTGTAGTTCCATAAAAATGTAGCTTTTTGTCTGAAAGTAAATTGATAACACTTGCACACATGTGACTATAGGATCATGGTTACATTTTGTATAAAGCATACATGATTAATTCCTTTTGCCAAGCATGGGAGAAATGTTAAGCATATATGGAGCCTGATATCTTCAAGGTTCCACAAAAGGATAGACCTTTTGAGGGCTAACTATTGTTTTATGAGGAAGGACATACAGAGAAGTAGCCAAACATGAACTGAGCATGCTCAGTGAGCATTTCATGGGTGAGGCAGGAAGAATGAAACAGTGTGTCCTGGAAGGGGGATGCCCATATTTATATATATGTATATATATGGGACGCAGGTGGCGCTGTGGGTAAAAGCCTCAGCGCCTAGGGCTTGCCGATTGAAAGGTCGGCGGTTTGAATCCCTGCTGCGGGGTGCGCTCCCGCTGCTCGGTCCCAGCGCCTGCCAACCTAGCAGTTTGAAAGCACCTCCGGGTGCAAGTAGATAAATAGGGACCGCTTACCAGCGGGAAGGTAAACGGCGTTTCCGTGTGCGGCTCTGGCTCGCCAGATGCAGCTTTGTCACGCTGGCCACGTGACCCGGAAGTGTCTCCGGACAGCGCTGGCCCCTGGCCTCTTGAGTGAGATGGGCGCACAACCCCAGAGTCTGTCAAGACTGGCCCGTACGGGCAGGGGTACCTTTACCTTTTAATATATATATATATATATATATATATATATATATATATATATGGCAACATTTTGTAGCAGGACTCACTTGCTGATTTTCATTTGAAACAAAGATGAAGCAGCTTGCCTTGACGATCCCCTTTTCCCCAAGTTGCTAAGCAACAGATTGAGTCGGCAGTCATCAACAAGCAACTGGGCTAGTGAGAAGGGGGACTGAGGAGGAGGAGGAGGAGGCTTCTGACTGTACCAGGGACAGGGCATAATTCCAAAAGTGGACGAGAGAAGTCTGGGGGGACTGCTCTGAGAGGGGTGCTGAGTAAGTCGGCATGGGACAGAATCTGAAAGATAAGTGCTAGCAGCCTATGACAGAGAGAGTCGTCAGGAGCACCACAGGTATCCAACCCCGGTGGTGAAGTGCAGTCTGCTGGGTTTCGGATGTTATTGATGTTATTGGCCTTTATTGGCATACGTTTAAACAATAAAACCATACAAAGTCATGTAAATACATTAATAATCCAAAGACATGCAATATAGAAAAGACTGGATAGCCACCACTGAATAAATCAGGCAATTTTAGCTTTAGCTTTAAAGATCTCTGCTAGATACCCCGAAACAATCTTCTTTGTTCCAGGCTTATCATTCTTCAACAAATATTGGATTACAGACTCTTTGTAAATCGTTTTCTTCTTTTTAAAAGCTGTAAGGGAGTTACTAGGAGATCTTTATGAAGGGTGTTGAGAAGAGGGCAATCCCAAAACAAGTGATGTATTATACCTGGTGCTTTTTTATTACAGGAGCGGACTATGTTCTGGAAGGGTTTTTGTTTTTTTTTTAAAACCTACTGAACAAAACAGATGAGGGGAATGCATTTAGACAAGCTAGCACAAAAGCTATGTGATGGAGTAAATAAGTTATAAAAGTAATTAGGCATTATTCCATGGTGGGGCTGCAATCCTAAATAAGCAGATGAACATACAAAAGGCTGGGAGGGATCTCATGGTCTAGCAGTCTCTGCTTGAAGAGGGAGAAAATTTGTGGCCATTCCTATAGAAGAAGGAAATCTATTGCAATCCCTGTATTCCTAAGTTTGAGGGCAACATGAGAAAACCATGTAAAATTATGTGTATTTATCAACAAAGAGGTTAGTGAACTCTCCAGGTCTGTATTAATGTGATTTTTTAACAAGTATTTGGAAGTCATAATCCAGCCCCTAGATTCTAAGAGATGCTGGCCTAACTCTGTACATATAGCCAGATAGAAGAAACATTTTGGAACTCCTATAGTTTGTCGGAAGAAGGGTGCCTGTACACCCTTAACTTTGTTGTTAAAGTCAGGTATCCATAAGGGAATCCCATAAAGGAGTTGCCAAACAGTTTTTTATGCTATAGGTCCTAACCTAACCACTGCAGGCACATTCTGGTTACCATCAAAAAAATAGAAGCATTTAATTCATTCTGCAGAGCATTTAGCTAGGTTGGTTATCCTGTTACGATGGGTCACCCATTTTAGATTGTATTTAAAGCTTTTAACTTGTTCAATTTCTTGATCACAATACACCATTTAGATCAGGCTTCCTCAAACTCGGCCCTCCAAATGTTTTGAGACTACAATTCCCAGCATCCCTGACCATAGCTAGAGATCATGGGAGTTGTAAGCCAAAAACATCTGGGGGGCCAAGCTTGAGGAAGCCTGATTTAGATGGATGCCAACTCTTTAAAAATACCAAGATCTTGGATTTTTAGTAATTAATTGCTCGGTGATTTCCTTGGCAGTAATGAAAGAAGGCTTTTAGAAACCTTTGGAGCCCAACTCTGGTGCAGGAGAGGAGAGTCTGCATATAAAAGTATGGCCACTGCCTTAGGTCCTAACCTAGGAGGGTGGCCAATCACAACGAGTAGATGTTGTTTCATATCTTTCAAAAATAGATTAAATAGATGTGGGGTGAAGAATACAGCATTGTTTGGTGCCTGCTGGGAACTTTACTGGTATTAATATAAAGTGGATATTGTTATTATATTTTGGTGACGGTTCTTTGTTATAGGTTCTACTTTCATCAATCCCAATTTGAAACTTATGTGTAGCATTGTCGTGTTGGTGTGTGGGTAGGTGTTGCTCGATTTCTCCTCTCCTCAATCTGTTACAAATAGCCCATGTTCCTTTTTTTTATGTACAGTGGTACCTCAGGTTAAGAACTTAATTCGTTCTGGAGGTCCGTTCTTAACCTGAAACTGTTCTTAACCTGAGGAACCACTTTAGCTAATGGGGCGTCCCGCTGCCGCTGCGCTGCCATGTGGTTTCTGTTCTCATCCTGAAACAAAGTTCTTAACCCAAGGTATTATTTCTGGGTTAGCGGAGTCTGTAACCTGAAGCGTCTGTAACCAGAGGTACCACTGTATATAACTTTCTTCTCCTGTTTTGCAAATTTTGGATGCTGAGGTAATTGCTCTTAAGGAATATAACCTTGGCCACAGGATCCAGGTTGCAAGGAAGTCTGTTATATTTGTAATGTAACCTGGCCTTCACAAGCCACAATAGCAACAGCTGAGGATACATACGGAATATTTAGTCACTTTTCTTGTTGAAGAATATCATTGCCACACTGTCTACACTGATGGGCCAAAATGTGCTTGCAGTCCAACCTACTTTGTGCCACGTTTTCCAAAGGTCTCAGTTGACATGTTGCTGCTTGGGCCCTCTAAAACCTGGGAGTGAAGAACTATCTCCCTCCTAGGCAGAGCTCCAAAGAAATTATCACCCAATCCCACTTAAACTTGCAGCACTATTAACATTTAGTACAACCTGAGTCTGTGGAATGTAGCAGAATATAAATAATATAAAATTATAATAAAAGCCACATGGGTTTCCTTTAAAACTTGCATAGGTGGGGAAATCGGACCAGCTGCAACTTCTCCCATCACTGCAGCTTTTATGGGGAAATCCCATAATCTGGATCAAAGACAAATAACTCAAAGACCACTCGGGCTTGTAATGAATACAGACAGTGTTTTGTTAAAAGCAAATACAATCGATACTTGTGGATACACAATTTCACAGTTCTTGCCAGAGTTATTGGAGACTGATGGGAGGAGGGCAATCAAAATCAACCCTGTTGCCAGGCATCCTTGGGGAAGAGTCTGATTACTCATAGATTGATTCAATACATTAAGGATACAGGATGCAAAGGGGGAGCAGATAGACGCAAAAGCAGCATGGATCAAAACGACATCTTTAGTGTGGCCATAGGCTTATATGGAATACTACTATGTTCTGCAACAAAATGTAGTGTGGTGTGTTCCGGTTCAGCGTTACAGCTAATCCATCAGTGCTGCCTTCTAGGACACTATTCCATTCACTCTATATTTATCTCTTGACAGGCTCAGCCCCTCACACCACTACTACTTCTTCTGAGATCCAGTGCCGAGGGCCTTTTGGCGGTTCCCTCATTGCGAGAAGTGAGGTTATAGGGAACCAGACAGAGGACCTTCTCAGTAGTGGCGCCCACCCTGTGGAACACGCTCCCTTCAGATGTCAAGGAAATAAGCAGCTATCCTATCTTTAAAAGACATCTGAAGGCAGCCCTGTTCAGGGAAGGTTTTAATATTTAATGCTGTACTGTTTTTAACACTTGATTGGGAGCCACCCAGAGTGGCTGGGGAAAGTCAGCCAGATGGGCGGGGTATAAATAATAAATTCTTCTTCTTCTTCTTCTTCTTCTTCTTCTTCTTCTTCTTCTTCTTCTTCTTCTTCTTCTTCTTCTTCTTCTTCTTCTCCTCCCCCTCCTCCTCCTCCTCCTCCTCCTCCTCCTCCTCCTCCTCCTCCATCATTTTGAACTTCCCCAAAACCAGCTGACCACTCTCTCTTGCGCCATTTTGGCTATGTAAGGAGCACAATTTGGAACACCGAGTTTGCTTTTAGTAGATACAATGCCATTGTGTAGGCTGCCCTCAGAAAAGGTGCAAAATACAGTAGAATAGAGAGTGAGCTAGATAAAGGCACTAAATTATTGAGAATTATTGAGCCATCTATTTTTGAAAAAGGCTGAAATCCTGTTCAGGCCTTATGCCCAAGCAAGATGTAGCACTCTAGCTAGGAGCCTGAGGGCCTGCCCCCAAAGGCTGCATATGCTTGAACAAGGAACGAGCTGTGTAAGGAGCCTTGGGTGGCACATGGCACCCATTTCATCAACATCTGTGTCTGCTGAGCTCCTAACTTTCTTGCTTCAAAAGTCTGGAGGGGGCTTCTATGTACTTTAATTTCAACGTGAGTAGAATTTGCTGCATGATTGGGAAGCTTCCTTTATCTGGGTTTCTGGTTGCAGGGAGAGTTCTACTCTCATTCAAGCGGAAGTGGGTAGAAGGCATTGGGTACAGTGAGGCTGATTTGCATGGCACACCCAGTCTCACTCCCATTGTGAATATTTCCTGTTCCTGTATGGAGCTCGAGTGACAACAGTTGGTAAGTTGGAGGTTGTAACCTGGTTCAAGTGATTCAAAGTCACTTTCCTAATAGAGAGGAAGCCTCACAGACCCATTTTTAGCTTTGTGCCCCATTTCATTGCCCTGTGTGGTGTAGTGGTTAAGAGCAGTGGACTCGTAATCTGGTGAACTGGGTTCGCTTCCCTGCTCCTCCACATGCAGCTGCTGGGTGACCTTGGGCTAGTCGCACTTCTCTGAAGTCTCTCAGCCTCACTCACCTCACAGAGTGTTTGTTGTGGGGGAGGAAGGGAAAGGAGATTGTTAGCCATTTTGAGACTGCTTAGGGTAGTGATAAAGTGGGATATCAAATCCAAACTCTTCTTCTGTACTTCCAAGGCCTAATCCATTCTCTTCCTCCTGTCGCTCCAAACCCGCCTACTTGCAAATGTGGTACTTCCTTTTCCTACAATCTTTTTAATAACTGCATTTAACATAGCCCATTTTTAAGTTTCTTAATTTTTAACATTTTTTTCCTTGTCATCTGTTACCACTTACAAACAGCAAATGCCTCGTCTGAGCATTTACCGTGTCTTCTGTCCATGAGTCAGACTCATTCGTTAATCACAGAATGAAAGGGAAGTCAAAGAAGCCATTTTCCATCCAGCCATAGTTGCATGCATGCAATATCAAAACACACTGCTCTACTGCCCCAATTAAACTGGGACATCCCGTTTTGGAGCACTGTGCAAGAGCATGTGTGGGAGCATGGCCGGGAAGATGCACATCCCAGTGTTTGGCCTCAATATGTTGGAGAGCCTTTCAGAGTTCTCTGGGTAGCTTGCATCCATGAGACTTGGACCTTTCCCAAGCTCTTTTCTAGTCTTTCTACCCAGTATGCAATATGAATAATTATTCTGCCCTATCTCTTCATGGGCCAGACCTAAGCCAAGGGACGCAGGTGGCGCTGTGGGTTAAACCACAAAGCCTAGGACTTGCCGATCAGAAGGTTGGTGATTCAAATCCCTGGGACAGGATGAGCTCCCGTTGCTCGGTCCTTACTCCTGCCCATCTAGCAGTTTAAAAGCACGTCAAAGTGCAAGTAAATAAATAGGTACCACTCCTGCGGGAAGGTGAACGGCATTTCTGTGTGCTGCCCTGGTTCGCCAGGAATGGCTTAGTCATGGCCACATGACCCGGAAGCTGTACACCGGCTCCCTCGGCCAATAAAGCAAGATGAGCGCCGCAACCCCAGAGTCGGTCACGGCTGGACCTAATGGTAAGGGGTCCCTTTACCTTTATCTCTTCATGGGCCAGATGCAAGCCAGCAAAAGTTAAGTTCTTAAAAAAAATCCCAGTGGAAACAATAGTACTTGAGTTCTCCACTGTGTGCTGTGGTTCACTGATTACCATAGGACTTGAGTTTATTACTTTCTCTGGGTTGCACCTGAATGTGTTTTTTCTGCTACTTTACTACCCCCTTTTGTATTGTTCATCTCTTAGTCCTGCTGCGTGCATGAGTAATACATTCATGGAGCTTCCAAATGCTCTGTACTACACCTCCGAGCTGTCCAGTCTCTTGGCACTAATAGACTAAAGTTATGCATGTGCAAAAGCATCTGCCTTACCAGAACCCATGCCAACCAAATTACTGAGCTATTTCATGCAGGTATGAATATCTCACTTGAACTGAAATGTCAGACAGGAATGTGAAAACATACTTCACTTTTATTGTCTTTCAGGCATGAATTGCAACAATTAATTTGTACTGTTGATTCCTGAAACATGTCTGATGTCAACAGTGAAGAAAACACCCCCCAAGAATTACATTGGAATGGCCAGTAGAAATTCAAAAGGTGAGAGTTTGGTTTCCCATAATGACACTGGATGCAGAAGTTGAGCACTCTCATTTTTTGGTGTCCACTCTTGTTTCAAGTCTGGTCAGTTGCATGGCTCTCTTACAGATCAGGAGAGATCCTTTTGTTAATGGGACTACTTTTGTATGCTTACGTTTCATAAAACTTAAAAGACATGATATTGCAGTGCAAGTCTTTTCCCTTTACTGTACTCACACCAATTGAATCTTCACTTATAAGCAACGATGTCTTCACGCCAAAACAAAATTATATATAATCTTTTTTTGTGTGTGTTCACATTTTATTTTGGAAAACAGGTGCTTAAAAATTTTAGATTTTTTTAAAAAAACAAAATTCTTAAAAAAAAAAAGAAAGAGGAGAAAGGAAAAAAAACAAACCACAGTATTTACAAAGATATCATAAATGGTTTTGCCATGCAAAACAAATGACTTTGGTTTTATCCCCCTTTTAACTTTGGTTTAAACATTGACCAAGATTAATTTTTTTGTTCCCCTGCCAAATAAAGCCTTAACCAATGCAGAGAGGACTTTAACAGTTTTTTTCTGTAATATTTTATACAGTATTGAATTTATAGGACATTTCATGTATTTAATCCATGCCAGTACACTACAGGAAGCTTTTATTTAAGACATCAGTCACTACTGCCCAGACATTTAACATTTTACAAATTTACAACAGTGTTTTTCCCCTCTAAGTGGCAAAATACATTTCCTAATTTCCATCTCCATTTTTCTTCTTAAACTCCCAACAATCTACAGAATCTTCCTGTTTTCCTGGCTCGTAAATCTGTAAACAGAAACTTCCATTCCAGTAATATTTTCCTGCCGTTATCAAAAATTATCTAGCACATTCTCCCAGATGCTATTCTTCTGCTAAAAGAGCACTGCTAAATACTGCTGTCTATTTGCCCCAATCTATCCAAATGTTTCTTTTTATGCTAACTTTCTAAAAAAATTCTCAAGCATAAAACAGGTTTATAAAGTTACAATCTTGAATGTAACTAAAGATACATAGATTTCATTTCATTGTTACAATTTCATGTACTTTTTTTGATAAATTATGTACCAGTTAAAAACACTAAAATTATCTCAAGGTGCAATATCTGTAGTGTAGTTAACAAAAACGCACACACACAAAAATATATATTCTATTTTGTGGAAAAATGCAGCTTTGATATGACCACTTAAAAAAACCCAAAAACTTCCAATTTCAACTGATCTTTTTTTCTTTTAAAATAAAAAGATAGATAATATTTAAGGCAGTGGATAACAAAAATATTTCAGAACTAATTCTTAATTTCAGTCATTCACACTATATATCATGGAATTGCAATAACAATTAGTTTTCCAGAATGCTATCAATAAAAAGATTTTCCTGTCTAAAAAAGACTTGTTAGTAGGACATCTGTATACATGACAACATGAATCTTGTTTAATACCTTACTCTCCTTTTGTAAATTATATACATGTCCTTTGTAGTTGAGCAGGTGTTCATTCTTTCAAAAACTGGTTAGTTTGCTTTTACTTATTTTATTTTTTTTACAGATTTATTCCCCCCTTTTTCCTTTAGTGGTGATTGAAAAACATAGAGAGAAGTGTCTCATTTTCCCATAAGGCAATCTTATAAATTAGATACTTGCTGTGCAAAGTAAGAGCTTTACTGATAGCAATCAGAATTAGAAATGTACCTCTTTAAAGGGTGCAAAAAACAATGGAAATAAAAACATTACACTATACATCAGATTACCAGCGACTCCCAGAACAAAGCCTTACAGTGTATAAAAATAGCTACGTAAAAAATTTACATAAAGGCAAACCAAAAGAAATCTTCAGTGCAGACATTTACAAAAAAAAAGAAAAAAAAGATATTCAAACAGAACACAAACTTGTGACCTATTATCACGGCTGCCGCCAAAATTAGTTTTGCTGATATTTTTGTAAGCTTGAGATAACTGTGTAAATTCCTCTGAAAACTTGATAGAATGATCTGTGTAATACTTGAACCATGAATAGCTGTCATGTCTTTGTATATATCTTAAATACAATCCATGTTCATGCTTCAGTTGGTCTATGTTTATTCTCTGAAAATGAGAAAAAACAAGGTCAGTCAAGATGAACTTGTATGTTGATGATAATACACAAATGGGGGGCGGGTGGGCAAGGGATATTAGTTTTCCCACATAAAATGAATGCCATAAAAATAAAAAATGGAAGAAATAAATGAAGGCTACCATAGAACAGCGTGAAACGCACAACAATGAAGAGTGCATTATAATTTGCCAGCAAGTGTTAAAATATTTTCCAAAATCATAAATGGTTTTGAATCTCTCAACTGACTTTTGAAAAGTTATAAAGGTGCCATGACAGTGCTGAGCAAGCCCTCGATCAGTGCTGGCCCTGTTGCCCAAGGCTCCGTTCCTGAGGCTTTCCTAAACATTGACAGCCTTCTCTTTTTTGCCTTAGCTCTTTGTCTTGTCTTGCATACAATTAAAGCATCCTTCCCCCACCCCACCCCCAAATATTGGTAACTGTAGATTGTAAAGTGTGCTGGAAATTGCAGCTCTTAAGGGACGCAGGTGGCGCTGTGGGTTAAACTACAGAGCCTAGGACTTGCCGATCAGAAGGTCGGCGGTTCGAATCTCCGCGATGGGGTGAGCTGCCGTTACTCAGTCCCTGATCCTGCCAACCTAGCAGTTCGAAAGCACCTCAAGGTGCAAGTAGATAAATAGGTACTGCTCCAGCGGGAAGGTAAACGGCGTTTCCGTGTGCTGCTCTGGTTCGCCAGAAGCGGCTTAGTCATGCTGGCCACATGACCTGGAAGCTATATGCCAGCTCTCTCAGCCAATAAAGCGAGATGAGCGCCTCAACCCCAGAGTGGGTCACGACTGGACCTAATGGTCAGGGGTCCCTTTACCCCTTTACCTTTAAGGGGTAAACTACACTTAGCCCAGGATGTACTTTTAATGTACACAGTCTAACTCTTGAGTCTTGGTCGCAGTGTTACTCATTCTGAAATGTTTCCAGATTATTTTTCTGGACCGAAAATCTATTCATACTTTGTTTCTGGAGAGTGCCAGCACAGGGCTTCTGAAAAGAAAGTCTCTTCACGGTGGTATAGAACTGCCATCTGAAGAAACCCAGTCCAACTTACTGCTTTGAAGCAGGACAACCTACGTGTAATCTGTCATGGCTAGATATTATTTGGACCTTTTGTCCTTTGAGAAAAAGATTAAACAAATAGCACTGAGCCCCTGGTGTACAGAGACATATAGATAAATTGCAGTGATTGGTGTTGGCTGTTTGAGCCAGAAGTTCATATCCAGGCACACTGGTTGACCTAGAAGACACTCAGGAGTTTATACTTAGCCCTGGAGTTGCTTCTGTTATTTTAGTGAACAGTGTGGTGCTAAAGTGTTAAGAGGTCTTAGGAAGATAGATTCTATTGTTAACAGATTCTATTGATAACAGTTTGTCTCTTGGTGAGGTGATAACCCTTGTTTGTTTTTCATGTAACACCACAGAAAGCCCCAAGCAACTGAAAGCATCTCTGAAGGGATTCCAAATGTTGAGCAGATAAACCTAGGTTCATCTTGATGTGTAAATGCTACAAACACTTCAGCAATGCAAAGACTAAAAGCCATTCAAATCATATACAGAGTATCTGTACTCTGTAGATAGACGACATTATGAAGTTGTTCACACCTACCTGGAATGGTGGTGACTGACAAGTTCTCTATCTCAAGCTTCCGATTTGTGATTGTTTTCTTCTAACTTTTTGTTTTCCTCTATATTTCCAAGGTCTTTATCTACATGTTTTGAGGCTGACCTAAAATGCAAATAAAAGTAGTGTGACAGCTTGCTTTGTTATTACCCTTTGTTGCATCAATGAACAATGTTTCCTGCTTTTCAAGAGAGAGGATTCTTACAGTTCAGCTATCAATACATGAACATTACTACGCTAGCAAATGAAACAGCTTAATGTAGTGAACTGTGCCATAACATCACATACACTTAGTGTGAATTGAGTTTAAATTTTCTGCCACCCTCATTTATAATCTACACATGGACTGAGCTATGCTTGCTTTAATCATTTGTACTTCTTCATACAAATTCATTAGCAAGATTTTCTTCATGTTTCCTTGAGAAGGTGTTGTTGCTAACATCAAAGTGGTTTTTATCAACATGGCAACCCCTCCTTGTGCATTAAAAACCTTTTTGAAGTTTAAATCTTACAGTGGAAAAAATAATAATGAATGAATGAGGACTTGCAAAACACTTTTAAAAAGAATACACACCCTTTTCTAAACTAGCTTTTGCACAAGAAGTAAATTTGTGTGTGGGATTTCTATTCATTATGCATGATAGCTACTGGGAACAAGAAAAAAAACAAAAACAAACACCTAGGGCCCATTTCATATAACTGGAGTCTCCATATGGCTTCATATGTATAGAATACCTTGTCTGCCTGTACAGGTCTCCACATGACCGTTTTTACAAGACAAGGTTTGCACTATAATACCTTTTCCCCATGGCCATATTTAAGCAACGATACTAAACACACTTATTAGGAAGCAAACCCCACTGAACGCAGCAGAACTTTCTTCTGAGTAGGGGTCCTCTGCCACTACAATACATAGTTCTAATCTTTTAGCAGCCTATGGCCTCTTATCTCCTTGTCTCCTCCCACCCTGTGGCAGCTCACTTGATTGGGTGTTTGCTTTTCTAAAGAGGAAACCAAATGTTTCCAAAGCAGAACCTTGGTTTTCAAATGTCTTGGTATTTGAACATTTCAGCTTCCGAACGCCGAAAACCTGGAAGTAAGTGTTCCAGTTTTCGAACATTTTTTGGAAGCCGAACGTCTGATGTGGCTGTCGGCTATTGTTTCTGGGGTGCCTGCGCCAATCAGAAGCCACACCTTGGTTTTCAAACATTTCGGAAGTCAAACAGACTTCCAGAATGGATTACATTCGAGAACCAAGGTACGACTGTATCCTTATGTTGAAGTGACCCAGGCTTTTCCTGCAGGGATCAGTGCAATCCTGTTTGGGCTTGTGAGTGTCTGATAGAGTATACCTGACACTCGCAAGCCCCCATGCCTGGAAATGCCTTGAATATTCAAGAGAAAAAGGAGGCATGACTCACTCAAACCAGAAGGTGCCCTTTTTATAAAGGTAGATGTATTAATTGAGTGCAGGAACAGGGTAGCTTAAACATAATGCCATACAAAAGTTTTCATTACATGTGAGAGCAGCTTTCAGAGTCTGGTGAAGTGAAAGACCTCCTGTATTAGTGTGATAACATTTTAAAGACTTGGGCTTTAAAATGTAAATGCACAAATCCATATAAGTGATACAAGCAAAATCCCTTGTGTCAAAGGCAGCTTAACACCTGCACACCTCTTATGCAGAAAAAAGAGTTGTGACTGCAGATGCTCAACATGGCCTTGGGTGAGAAGGCTGAAGTGGCTTAACTTTTCAAATGCACAGCATACAGAGAACAGCATATACAGGTATGCTGCAAAGTAGACCGTAAGTGTTCTGCCTAATGGTTAAACCCACTAACAACCAGAATTTGCAGAATGCATTTTAACATTTCCAAGACTAGGCAGAGTATGATGTTTTCTTTTTCTTTCTCTGTTACCACTTTATTCTACAAAAGGATGGTTTCCTAGGTTCTTTTTTGTGCTGATTCTATCTCTGAGTGGTGCTTTCACCATGCAGAGAGGATAAAAACATGCAAAGTCAGATGGCTTTATCTTCTTCCACCAACATATTTCTGCTGCTTTTTCTTGGCACTGTGATAGTGGTGCTTATTGTGCTTTGCATGTTCCCTGTGGTATTCTCACCACATAGACCAAACCAGCACAAAAGTGAAGGGATGAAGCTGCTCCCTGTGGCAACAACAGGAACAGAGAATCTATTTATGACAACTGGGGAAGTGAAAGGAATAGGGACTAATTTCAGGAGCGAAAAAACATTGAACTCCCAAGTCCTGTTATGCGTTTGTTCTGCACCATCCATGGTCACACGTCAAAACTCCTGTCTTAAAGTTAAGGTTTGCCTTAACCACTGCAGCCTCTTTATGCCCAGCAATAAGCTAGGAGCTTAGGATTCAAAATGAGGCAACATTACTGCCTCCTACTAGTTTTTATCATGCTAGATTTTTATATTGGAGTAGGATAGCAATTTTCAAAATGACTCATTAATGCAATGGCAGTCCTTGTAAATGGGCTCCACTTAAGTGACCTGCATAAGGTCCTTAGTGGGAGGGGAGCAGCAAATGGGACCTCAGGTATCTGAAAAGCCTGGCAAGCTTTTCTTGAAGGGCCATTTACTCTCAATTGAAAACAACTTGGTGGGACTCATATTGCATCATACTAAATAAGTGGTATGGTGAAATGCAAAGCCTCAAAATGATGCTCAGGCTGTAAACAGACATCAAAAGAATCAGTATGTCCACTGCGTTTCAGCATACTGTCTTCTGCGGGAGAATAATACATTTGTTTGTGGTGGTGATTCATTGAAAGCAATGTTTTGTCTATTCCCAGCACTGGGTAGTAATAAATGAATCTGTGTTGATCATTTATTTGAAGATGGACTCCACTCTGTGCAGCTCCCTGAGTACCCCCAATCTGCTCCTGAAGGTCCCTGAATATGCAGGAAGCTTCTGAGAGTATGCAGGAAAGAGAGAATGGGGAAGCCCTCTTGCGCAAGCAGAAGTCGTTTCTGCCGGTGGACAATCACTGGTGGATGATACTGTTTAGAGACTCTGCCTATTTCCTGTCCTCCATTCCACTTCAGCTCATTTCTTCCTTTTTCTGCTACAAGCCTGGGATTTAATCAGGTGGGAAAGCACGGGAGGATGTCTGTGCTGTGCTTGTAATGGGTTACTATGTGCTTTTCCTTTATACAAGTATTATTTGTTCATATTTTGCTTGTTTCTTATCATACTATAATCTATCTAATTGATAGCTATTACTCTATTGGAGATGTCTGTTTCAGGAAGTTAAGGTAAAGGTAAAGGTACCCCTGCCCGTACGGGCCAGTCTTGACAGACTCTGGGGTTGTGCGCCCATCTCACTTAAGAGGCCAGGGGCCAGCGCTGTCCGGAGACACTTCCGGGTCACGTGGCCAGCGTGACAAAGCTGCATCTGGCGAGCCAGAGCTGCACACGGAAACGCTGTTTACCTTCCCGCTGGTAAGCGGTCCCTATTTATCTACTTGCACCCGGAGGTGCTTTCGAACTGCTAGGTTGGCAGGCGCTGGGACTTCAGGAAGTTAGCTGATGCCATTGTCTCAATTACCCCCAATAATGGATATGTCATCTCAGAGATTTTGCTTGCTAGCAAGATTTGGATAATGCACTGAAGTGGGCTTTCAATAAAAATGGCAGAAAATTGGAGTTGGATATATGAAATGCAGGAAATGAAACAGTGGGTACATTTCTGATATGCTCCTTATAAACAAACTTAGGATATAGTTTTCTATTTCGGACATGTGCAGAGAGAAATTGTTCTATGAACCGTTCCTCACAGATTCTGCATAATCTGATAAAAACTCATCACTATTCATTACTTCAAATTAGGGAAAGAGGATGAGCTGTAACAGAATGCAATGGCCAACAACAATGATTTTAAATGAATAAATGCTGAAAAGGTTGTTTTTAAGTTTCAAGCTGCCCCACTCCCATCTCCACAGCAATGACACCAAACTTTCTATAAACTATTATTACAGATAATGCTTGTAAAGGACAGAAAGGGACATGGCAACATACTCCATTATGGGTACTCAACAACAACAGAAAAGCAGTAAGTTTGCACCTCCTAATCTCTACAGAAAAGGCACATTTGCGTTAACCTATATTTATCTGTCAATTATTGCTACAATATCCAGGCTACGGAGATTAGCTGGACAGAAAAATGAGTCATTTTAATAATATACTTAAGCAAACCCCCTAGGATACTAATGAAATGTGTCATGAGGTTTGAGAAGTTAGCCTTTGTAAAAATATAGCACTTGGGATATTTTACTAGATAAAGTACCTAGGACAGAAGTTATCTATCTCTGACTATGTAATTTGGTTATATTAAGGGACATTAAAGGTTAATGCTCAATATGCCTTTTTTCTGGTTTTCATTCTGTTGACACACAAAAAAGCAGTATTTCCACAAAAGTTTTCTTGTCATCGACTGGTCTTGTGAGTTGGTTGGGGGGAAGGAATTTATCCAAGTTATAAATGCCCCTCCTGAAACATACCTCTTCCCAATTCACAGGGTTAACATGCTTACTGTGGTGGTGTATTATTATTATTATTATTATTATTATTCAGGAAGGAAGGAAGGGGGTCTGTGGCACCAGCAGTCACAGCAAAGGAATTTTCCAATTGCCATTCTGCCCCCTTCCCTCCCTATCTCATGCCTATGGAATGGAAGATGAAACAGCTATTTATTGTAAAATATTTATAGGCTGCTTTTCTGATTCTAGGTGGCTCATGGGATAAAATAATAATAATAATAATAAAAGACATGTACAATACAAGATACAAAACAAGATAATTTTGGACAAGTTATACGTAGATATTCAATGTGTCATTCCAGAGGAATTCAGGGAAGTGTGCATGTCTGTGTCATGGGGGAAGAAGAAGAAGAAGAGTTTGGACTTGATATCCCGCCTTTCACTCCCCTTAAGGAGTCTCAAAGTGGCTAACAATTTCCTTCCCCCCCCCCCCCCAACAAACACTCTGTGAGGTGAGTGGGGCTGAGAGACTTCAAAGAGGTGTGACTAGCCCAAGGTCACCCAGCAGCTGCATGTGGAGGAGTGGGGAAGCGAACCCGGTTCACCAGATTACGAGTCCACCACACTTAACCACTATACCATGCTGGCTGGTAGTTGCTGGATGAGAGGCTACAAGCTCTCTTCTGCTGCCGCTACACATAAAGCAGGAAGATTAGATCCTATGCATGTAAATGAAGTCAAGCATGCTCCTGGGACATTGCCACTTCCCCTGACCCTGATATTGTGTCCGGCTGAGGGTCCTAAATTCATATTCCCCTGAAAAATCTTTGCAATCCCAGCCCCATATAACACCACTGGCATTGTTGTATGCATCAGTGTTAAATCTACCATCAGCCCCAAATAATACCACTAAACTGAAAAATTACACATAAACTGTGATTCTGGTACCTAAACCTCTCCAGTTTGGTGTTTTGGTTGGCATATTCCACAACAGGTTTTTGACACAATAATAGTGCATTAATGAAGGATTTAATTCTGCTTCATCAGTTGTTCTGCAATTCTTCTCCAATGATACCACATTATTGCTGTCTGGAGGGGGCGACAAACTATCTCCCCTCTCCAAAAAACAACAACAAAAAACCCGACATTTGTGGTATGAAAAGGATTTCAGCAGGAAATCCCAATGCTTCTGAGGGGGATTTGCTTCTAGGTAAGTATGATTAGCACTGCAGGTGATGTTTTTAGTATGGAAGAAAAGCATGAACATTCAACATGTTTCTTTTTTGAAACACATTGGAATAGTTATATGAACTTGTTGAAAAGTAGCAATGGGGATGCTTTAGACTTCAATACCAATCACCCAAGAACATTGGCTATGGTGGCTGAGTTGATGGGAGTTGTAGTCCAACAACATCTGCAAGTTTATGTGAAGCTTATGAACTTAAGAAGATCAGAGTGTGGTTAAACTGCCTCACTATTTTATATATCATTCACTCGCTCAGCAGGTCTCTCTCTCTGTATCATTAGTATCATTTGAAATATATTTTACTGAGATAAAGGTAAAGGGACCCCTGACTATTAGGTCCAGTCATGGACGACTCTGGGGATGCGGCGCTCATCTCGCTTTATTGGCCAAGGGAGCTGGTGTACAGCTTCTGGGTCATGTGGCCAGCATGACTAAGCCGCTTCTGGCAAACCAGAGCAGCGCACGGAAACGCCGTTTACCTTCCCACTGGAGTGGTACCTATTTATCTACTTGCACTTTGACATGCTTTCGAACTGCTAGGTTGGCAGGAGCAGGGAACGAGCAACGGGAGCTCACCCCATCGCGGGGATTTGAACGGCCGACCTTTTGATCAGCAAGCTCTAGGCTCTGTGGTTTAGATCACAGCGCCACCTGTGTCCCTACTGAGATACTAGCAATTAACTCAAATGCCAGGTGAATGGCTCCAAGGCCTTTCTGTGCATTTTGTGATAAAAGTAGCTGCAGTTGTTTTCAGCCAGGCATTCCCCACAACCCCTACCATCCCAATATATTCTAAAATTAATTTGAACCAACTCCTGTCCTAATGTAACCTACTTCCAGTCTGTTCCAGCTACGGCCTGGATAAAACCTTGAGTTCAATTTATGTGTACATACACATGTAAAACAAGCATTTCTGAAGGAAGAATGACCTGTATTCTTAGTATTATTGCATTTCATTGGGAGAGATGATTTGCAAATGAAGATGCCTAAAGGGACGCTTGTCTAGACAACACCTGACTGCTGCCTACACAGAGAATTTCTTCGTATCTCATTTATATTATAGGCTTGAAACTTAACCTTTTAAATAAACATGCAGACAGAAACAGAGATGTAGAAGGGTAGGTCTTCAGCATTTCATTCAGACAGAATTGGTTAATGTATGCCCACCCACCATTTGGTTTAAGAGTGCATATAAGCCCTACATGATGCTAATATGGTCATGTGTAAAATCAACACCCAAGGGGGGACAGGACCATGCGGAATACTTTTGCACCACAGGGTATACACATATACAGTACAAACATCTGGAGGAGGGTTCTGTCCTGTTTACAGCTGTTCACATGAAGGCTTCCATCTGACCTAGAACCCTGCATGATCAGTGTTCTAGGCTGGGTAGAAGGCTTAGTGCATGCAGCTGTTTGTAACACATCAGGGGAGGGGCTGATCAGTGTTGCCCCACTATCCATTTGTGTGTTGATTTTATACACAAATGTAACATCCGAATGGGGCTAATGTCTACTATGAGCACCATAACTATACCCTTAAGGGAACCATATTCAATATTTGTTTTCAGATTAAAATCTGAGCATCTGTCGGGGTCACATATCAAGTTCTTGCTACAGGGGTATGACAAGACAATAGAGATTCTACGAACCACAACACACATAAAGAAGTAACTTTCTTGCCTCGGGAGGTTTTGAATGTTCTGTGCTGCTTCCTTCTGAGACTCTCCATTGACATCCCTTTGGGGACAGAGATCATGTGAATAATTGTTCAATGGTGGGTTCAAAAACTGTTTGAGAAGGGGAGCCTATATGGACACCAAAATTTGTAACTGATAGAGTGTGCCAGGAAAGATTTTCAAAATGGATAGCATTTCCATCTCTTTGGGCATTTGCTTCTAATCCTTCATTTTATTAAATAAATATGCCCCTGCTCTTTGCACAGAAAGCAGCAACAATGATTTATACTAAGAGATAGTTATGCTGAAAATAGAATACTGCCTGCAGTGATAATTCAAGTTATTAGGCTTTATTCAAAAGTGACAGGTATAGTAATTATGTATAATTTAACAACAAATAATTTCACTTAGTTCCCAACATAATCTGTCTAAGCTCTGTTAGCTTCATTATCTGCTTTAAGCATCTTGAAAATAAACCAATTGTTCCTTTTCTTATTTAGTCTGAGCAACTGACAACCTTGTTTGGTGTTCTTTTGGACTCTGTTGCAGTCAACTGCGCAAAGAAAAGGCCAATACTGCTGTTTCTTTTGCTACAATACAACACTGGAAGCCATGGCAGCACTTGGATTGCAGTGAGTGTCTACAGCTTGAACTGTTGCAATCGGGCACAGATCTAGTTCTATAGCTAAAGAGACCAGCAAAGCAATGGAGACAGAAGGTGGCGGAGCTGACAATTTCCAGACATTTAAGAAAAGGAATCTGGAAGACAGAACCTGAAATGAAAGGAGAATGGGCTATTTGAGAGACAATACCCAGATAATCTCAGCATGTAGAAAGGAAACTGAGACAAAGACCAACTAATTACTGGCTGTTATAGATGATGGAGGCCCCCAAACCAGGTTCTGGAGCTAAAAGAGTGGATTGTGAGGACAAGAAAGGTCTGAGACACCTGAGTTATAGTGAGAGTGGCTAAAATGAGAGCCGCTAGCCTCATAATATGTAGTTAAAACACAAGATGTGACAATTCTATGTTTCTTTGATTCTATGATCATGTTTGACATTTTGATTTGTTGGAAGCCACCCAGAATGGCTGAGGCAACCCAGTCTGATGAATGGAAAAATAATTATCCCTGCCTTCCACAAACAACAGCCAATGAAGGGCAGTAATAGTCAGAGGGTAATTTGATAATTTCATACCACACACTTTTTTCAACTGCACATTAGTGGGTGTATGTACTACCGTTAGCATACCTGAAACCCAGAAAGGTGATACACAGTCATGTAGGTTTGTAATTATAGGGTAGTAATCTTAAAGCTAGTATTAATTGAGAGGAGGAACATTAGGCATAGGGAGATAGTTCTCTAGAATAGGAATATGCACTTTAAACAGGGATAGGGAATCTCTGGTCCTCTAGAAGTTGTTGGGATTTCAGCTCCCATCAGCACCGGCCAGCCTAACCAATGGGAATTGTAGTCCAGCAACATCAGAAGGAAAACAGGTTCCCCTATCCTTGGTTAAAAAGGAGTTCCTACATCTCTATAGCTGCAGCTCTTTGTCAAGTTCCTCTAGGGACATAGAAACCTGCCTCACACTAAGTCAAACCTGTGTCCATTTAGCCTTTTGCCTACACTGACTAGCAGCAGCTCTCCAGGGTTCCAGACAAGAGTCTTTTTCCAGTCCTACCTGGATATACTGGGGATTGAGCCTGGGAACTCCTGCAGGCAAAGTGGTTGCTCTACCACTTAGCTATGGCCCTTCCCCTTGGCTAACAAACTGGCTTATTCCTCTGCTACTTGCAAAACAAGGCACTTGTTATGTTCCAAAGAAGCAGGATGAAATGCAGTGTGGAAACCAGAGAAACGGCCAGATTTGATTTGGTTGTACTTTAGAAAGAAAATCCAGGAATGTAATTTAATTTTGGCATGCAAATTAAATAAGCTCCTTGCAGCAGAGATCTAGTCATTCTTCTACTTGCGTCATTTCCTTCTATCCTGCTCTCCACGTATATTACATAGATTATTTGCTGGATGAATAGTTTAAGCATCTTCAACACAGAGTGCACAGACGGACCCTATGTGAGTAGTGCATGTACTTATGTCAGTTTAGCTCTAAAGTATAAATCAATGCATAAAGAAGAGGCACAGAGCTAGCAGACATGAACCCAGTCCCCTCCTCCCTGTGATTCTACCTCTATTTGTGCTTGGAAAAGGGCTAGTCTCACTCATGCTCCATCTAATGAAGACAATGGAGAAATTCAGGCAATTGGATGGAACGAAAAAGGGTCCAAATTGGCAAGGGAAGCGCCATACTTTTGACAGTGTCTCTTCAAGGTTTCAGGTGAGGGACATGCCCAGAGCTACCTGGAGATGTTAGGGGTTGCATATGAGCCCCGCTCCATGCAAAGCAGAATCCACAGCATCCACAATAATACTCTCTGCTCTAATAAGATATCACACTTCCCTCCGCTCATCGTTGAGTAACACTCTGCTGATGTGTTGGTATAAGGAGAATGGTGTAGAGATATGGGTTATATAACAGAAGGTGGGGAAAAACAACAACCTTGCAATAGGTAGGTTAACGTGAGGAGGAACTTTGAATCAAACTGTGGTTTTGCAGCAGCTAGATTCAAAAGCATGGCAGTGGTGGAAGCGGCAGGAGATTCTGGCCAAACCAAGACTCCATATTGGGTGCAGTCCACCCATTACAGAACCCATGGTAAACAACTGTGGAAAGTAGCCTTCAGAAAGGTCGTTCCTGTGGGAAGACTCCAAACTTCCAATGCCCCTCCAAACCGTATTCCTGGAAAGGTAAAAGGTAAAGGACCCCTGGATGGTTAAATCCAGTCAAAGGCGACTATGGGGTGTGGCACTCATCTCACTTTCAGGCCAAGGGAGCCGGCGTTTGTTCACAGATAGCTTTCCGGGTCATGCGGCAAGCATGATTAAATCACTACTGGCGTACAGAGGACCTTGACGAGTGCCAGAGTGCCTGGAAACACCATTTACCTTCCTGCCTCAGCAGTAGCTATTTATCTACTTGCACTGCTATGCTTTCTAACTACTAGGTTAGCAGAAGCTTGGACAGAGCAACAGGAGCTCACCCTGTCGCATGGATTCGAACTGCTGACCTATCAATCGGCAAGCCCAAGAGGCTCAGTGGTTTAGACCACAGTGGGAGTACCCAAATGCAAGGCAGGTCATTGTTGAATTTAAATTACTAGACCCCATTTCAACAACATGTAAGAGAAATTCAGGTAGGTAGCCATGTTGGTCTGACCCAGTTGAAATAAATAAAAAAATTGTCCAGTAGCACCTTAGAGACCAACTAAGTTTGTTCTGGGTATAAGCACACAAAAGCTTATACCCAGAACAAACTTAGTTGGTCTTTATGGTGCTACTGGCCCAGAACAAACTTAGTTGGTCTTTAAGGTGCTACTGGACAATTTTTTTAACTTTTTTTATTTATGTAAGAGAGAGTCCATGTTTGCTTTTCTCACGGATGACAAACCTGTTTTTCTCTGAAAAACAAACAAACCCAAGTTTAACTAGAAGATCACCCTAGTTAGGATGTTTTAAGTAATTGTTCACTTGCAGTAAGTGAGAGCCTTTCATATTATCAAAACTGAACTTGTAGAAGAGGACTTAGTTTTCAAATAAGTAAATAGTTGAAACATATTCTACTGACATTGCTCTGAGAGCTTATCTTGATGCATTATATACAAAGCTCCTAACAACTGAAGTTCTCATGCACTGAAAATACAACTTCCATGATATTAATTATACCACATTATATTTCCTGATACTGTATTGTTTTTAATATAGCACTTACCTATGGAGAAAGTATCTGAACAAGCAACTATCTCCTACCCCACACCTGCTCATTCCTTCTTAGAATTACATGAGAGGCAAGCCTAACTTGCTGTAAGGTTCATGCCTCTAGTAAGCTCATGTGCACTAAGGCTCAACTAAGGCTAGATTAAGCAACGAAATGACAATCCATTTACATTCTGATTTATTAAAGCTAATGTGAAGTTCCATGGAGAACTATTATTCTTATGAGATGTAATGCATGCCATTGTGTGATGAAAACTTCAAATGCTCAGACTATCATGGAATAACTGTAATCTTTACATGACCAATGAGGTTATCTAAATCCATGTTAACAGTCATTTAAAAACATTCTGCTTTCTATCCTCAGTCATCATGTAATGTTTCAGACTACCAAGGGATGACTGTATTCGTGTATATAATGTAGTGGACTAAGCTCCCATTCTCATTTTTGCATATTTCATAACTAGCATGCTTGCCCTACATCCATATCAAGGAGTGAAAATATCTAAAGCTGTACTTATAAAAGTGAAAGTTTCGTTTCATATTTATTGGTATGTATAAAAGCTAGTTTTCAGCATCCCCCCTTCCTCCAGCATAACAAATAAACAGAACAATGGGAAAAGCTATGCAGATGAAAAATTGGGATTTATGTAAACAGTAGGAGTTGGCTTGGTTTCAAGAGCACCTGTTGAATTCTATGTTTGGGATATAGGGGAGTGGGGACACAACCTGTCCGCCACCTTAGGTCAAGGGTGGCCTGCTAAATGTTGTTGAACTGTAACTCCCAGAAGCTCCAGCCAGTGTGGAGAATTGTCAGAGATTATGTCTGCTGTAGTCCAACATCATGGGGGGGGGCGTGCAAACAATGTTCCCCGTCATTGCCTTGGACAGTGGGCTCATGAGAGGCAGGCAGATGGTTTACGTTCTACCCCAGTCTCCAAGTGTACCTATTTATCCTACATGAGTGTTCAATCTGTACCTTAGCTTTAAATGGTTTGGGACCCAGGTACGTAAGAACCAAGTCCCGTAAACAACCTTTAGGTCATCTGCTGGCGCCCTTCGCTATGTCTCCCCTGTCAGAAGTAAAATGGGTGGCAACTAGAGAGAGGGAATTGTCAGCTCTGTGGCAGCCTGGCTTTAGAACACGCTTTCCTCAGGAGGCTTGTTTGAAAGCCATGTTAGGCAGCAGTCAAAATCTACACAGGCACCTAAAGTTCTTTTTGCTGCTGACTCATCCTTGTCTGTGTTTTAGTGTATTTGTATTCTGTTCACCTTGCAAACCACCATGGGATCAATTCTGATGAAGAGCCGTATCAAAATGTTTAAAATAAATTAACATACATGGATTGGGTGATCACATCCACACTCCTAACTATGTTTTCTGAATGCTAGATAAAGTAAATTTGGCAAAGAGAGTGTATCTTTTATAAAATATAAAATGTTAAAGAATTTTATCAGCAAAGTCTTACTTTGATTTCTTCATGTATAGCCAGTAAGCAACACCAGCAATCAGAGCTGCTAGAAGAAGACCAACCACGATTCCCACTATTAGCTTTGCCTGGTCATTAACATTTTCCCTATTATCATCTAAAACAAAAGAAGAAAACGATGATGGAGTGTTTTGATCAAACAAAGTATGGAAAACTGACTACAGATTATACATATCCCAAAGTGTTTCTAAACTAGAAAAGTTGATCGAAAAAGAGCATTATGATAGCATGCACATTTTATGGTACTGACAGTGATTTAACTGGCTGCAATCCTTAACCCATTTGCTCCACAAAGGTCCTATAGCCCCATTTTATTTCAGGGACCACTCCTAAAGTTTCATCAAGCTTTTATAGATAACTGCAGTCTACTAACTGTAAAAAGACCTGTGGTTTAGAAGCAATTTTTAAAAAAATAAAAAATCCAGAATCCTCTCTTTCCCGATTTGCCAATGTTTGGCAAATATGGAGAGACTTATTTAAAGCATTTTTACTCTGCTCTTAGCTGAAAAGGGACTGCCAGAGCAGGTTACAAATATCAACAATAAGGGGGTCATGACAGAATAGGAAAAGGGATTGGGGAGGGGGTAGGAAAAAAACCAAACTCAGGCACTAGTTCATTGTTAGAGAGTTCTAGAAGCAAGAAGCTGGAATGGAATGAGTTCAAGGAGAGGAGGAGCTGAATGTTATTAGTATCTCAGTTGAGCCAATGGAGAAGCCATGCAGTGTATGTTCTCCCTCTACTATGGCATGACGGAATGACTGCTGTTAGGTGACAGTTAAGGGAGAAGCCTGATGGAATGGATAAAAAGTAAATAAGCATTCTGCAAAAACTGAGATGTGAATGGGAGCACATGAAAACTTGTTTGATCTGAATATTCTCTTCCCTCACCTTTTTTCTGCAGTCTGGAAGTGTCTGTGTCAAAGAGTTCTACCCTTAGGCTTTGGGGCATATTCAGAATTAAGGGAAAGTGTCATTATTAAATACTTGCTGTGGGTGGGCATCACCTATCATGAAATGGCTGCTGTGCCCAGAATCAATTAGAAATGGACACTCAATAACTTGCATGGATATTATTACATGGGAAGCCCATTCTCAAACAGCCATCAAATTAAAGATTGCTTTGGTCACAGATCCAGTGTCCACCAGTGCAGCTATGACACAAAAAACATGGATCTAATTACAGCCCCCCCCCCCCATCATGATTCTCACACAGGATACTAAAACGTCCCACCATCAAAACACAGAACACATCAAGGGACAAAGTGGTTATGTATGATACATTTCCTGGGTTTGTCTCTCTAAAAATACTGAGCATCCAGAAGGATCCACGCCTTAGGTTCCATCTGCTGTGCTGGCAAGCACTGGCGATGTTGGCAAGCACTGGATCAGTGGCTTTTAGTGTGCAGACCATATACGTCAATTTCAGCTTTAAATCTGATGGCGGTTCTGAGACAATGCCATGCAAAATAATTCTAGAGGAATTCTACAGGTTGCAACTTTTGCCCAGACCACACAGAAAAGCAAGAGATGGGAGAGGGGATGTGCTTTCTCTCTCTGTGTGTGTGAGTGTCTCAGATGCTTGCTCACTCTCTATGTGGGTGCTTTTTGTTCAAGAGTGTGTCTGTGACACTTCCTGACTCTCTGTTTAGGGTATTTGTGCATTTTTTTGCATTATGAGGTGCTTTTTGTGAGCATGAGGTGCTTCATGTATGTGTGTGTGCTTTTGCTGCCACACTGTTGCCCCACTTTCCCTCATCTCAGGACATACTCATCTGCGCACTCAGCATTTCGACTTTGAGCTCAGCATGGGATCTGAATAGGCTGTACATTTTGGGGAATACAAGACGGCCTTTGCTTATTGAAGTCAGGAGATGAGGGCCATCATTCAAAAGCACCACTACTGTTTGGTTCTGAATAGAGGAAAAAAATGCTTCTAGAACACAGGAGATTGATCTTTGGACAGTTCTACAGACTGCAGATTTCTTAGACCTTAGAATACTAGCACCTTAGAAATTTCTAGAGAATGAATTTTGATGTTGGAACTTAGGATAATAAAAAACTGCCTTATATGGACTCAGACTATTGGTCCGTGTCTAGTTCATTATTGTTTATACTGACTGCCAACAGACAGAAGTCTCTTCCAGACCTCACTAGATATGCTGTGGACTTTCTACATCCAAGGCAAAGCTCCACTAGTGAGCTATGGCTTTAGGAACTTGAATCCCTAGACAAATCTGACAAATCTACGTTGTTGCTGGCAATGTTGTTGTCATTATTCTCACTGACCACAGATAGATTATAAATTACTAGGATTTGACTTCCTTCTAACCCTGGGTGGTATTTAACCAGGTTTCACTCAGAGTGGACCCACTGAAATTAATGGGTGGAATTAAATGTTGAAGTAATACAATTATTCCTTCAGTGCAAACATTCCTGTCTGCCCAACAGAAGAATCTCCCTTCTCCCCCCCAAAATTTACTGTTTGGGGGGTTCTCCCAACCCTCATCTGATTGGGGTGGCACGAGGAAGGAGAGTGGGGGGAAGCTGTGTCGCACAAGCAGGACTTGTTGCATTGGCTCCCAGTAGCTCTACTATTGAGTTGAATCTGGCCCAATAGACCTAACTTAGCAATGTTCATTAATTTCAATGGGTGTGCTCTTGAGAAAAACAAAGCTGAGTACCATCCTCTCTCTCTGCTCTGATGCTACATATGTGGTTGTGTTCCTTACTCCACAACTAGGTGAGGGATCAGCTTATATATTCTGGAATAAAGGATTTGAGTAGGACAGTCTTAATATCTTCTAGCACTCACTCCAAGACCAGGAATATTATAAACTGGTGGATGTGCAGCTATCCTTTCAGAATTTTAAAATATATGTTCAGGGTGCAATTTCCCTGGAGACCCTTCTAGAGGTCATAGGGTATAGTGGATATATGCAACATCTGAGACAGAGTTCCAGTTTTGGAGAGGAAGATCCCCAATGTTATTGGCTTCTCTGAAGTCAGATGTCAGAAAGGCTGAAAGGGGGCATCCAGGAAGTGGCTGGGATCCAAATTACTCCTGTCCCCAGCACTGTCCAACCAGGGATGAGGTGGGGGACGGGGACGGGGACTAGATATGTTTTCTGAGCATGCTCATCTCTCCCCATAAATAAATAAATAAATAAATAAATAAATAAATAAATAAATAAATAAATAAATAAATTCTCTAGAATACATAGGCAAGAGACTGGATAAGCCAGTTAAACTGCCTTTGTAATTTGCTCCCTCTATTTTAGGATTGCAGCCTTAAAATTTAACATTTTATTGTAAGAAGAAGAAGCCTGCTCTTTCCTAGGAATGCAGCAGTCTAGGAAAGTGAATAAAACATTTTTAAAATCTAACTGTGCCAAGTAAGTGGTGTTCTGTTTTTATGTACTTACCACTTTTTTCTTCTGGTTCGTCAGATTCAGGAATACTTACTGAAAAGGGTGGGAAAAATGTGTTTTTTTAAAAAAGCTGCTGATGTATGAAAGTCACCTTCAAAGCTTCCAATCTGCTCTGATATTTATTTAACAATAAAATGATCTATTTTTCAGCTGAGCCAGAAGTGTTCATACTTAATGCAGCATCAGCCACACAACAAAATGATTAATCTTATTTTTTTAGGCAGCAATCCTTACTTTATATCTATAATGTATCATATGAAAGCGCTTTATTCCAAAAATGACAAGTTTAATCTTACAAATGCTTAGTCAGAAGAAGTATTTATGTGTTCCCCTGTACTGCATGCTGACTTTTCATCACTTGATTACTGTAGACAGAGAGTTGATTAAACTTTAGCACCCTGGGGTGAATTCATCCAAACACCCCTTGATCAATGTGTGTGCTGGAGTCAATAAACAGGCCAGGAAGGGAAGCCCATGCAAGTCCCACTGCAAATTCAACAGCAAAAACTGCACTCCCAGAAACTGATGTAATTTACAAAGCTGGGGGATCTAGTAAAGACAGGCAGTGCAAGGCACTCTCTCTAAATTCAGGAAATTAAGCTCCCCAGCCAAGGCTTCATGATAGGATGGTCATTATCTCATGAATAGCTAAGGATTAGTCTTCTAAGTCAACCTGTTTATTGTGCAGCAACTGTGCATTTAATTCTTATTGGTTATGCCCAGCCCTCACAGTTTATACTTCAGATGAAGGGATTGCATATTTTCAAAGCCTTCAGAACTCCAGATTTTTTTTATCTGGGAAACTTGATAATTCACCAGACAGAATTCACTACTACTGTGATTTCCTCATGGAATGTGGTCGTGTGTCACAGGTATCTGGTGGTTGGTTTTCTTAGTGACAAGCAACCTAATTATAATCTGATGGCCACAAGGTATTGTGAAGCCATTGCGCTCTTCTTTTTTAAGGCAGCAGCACAGAAATTCACCATAGCATGGCTGGGCTCTCACACATGGATGTGGCATTTGACACTGAATAGTGACTTGCGGATGTGTCATGCAAAGCTTAAGATGGAAGATTTCCACTTTTACTGCAGAAATGCCTGGTATACCAATAGCTCTGTGTCACAGGGCAGCAGTTCAAAATAACTTAAGTGCATGAGTGGCACAGCCTCTTATGGAGGTATGAGGAGAGCCCCTAAACAGAACTGCGTTCCCGGTGAATTGGTTGTATGATACTTTCAGCTGGAATGCCATAGCTCAATACAGAATGACACCAGACTGATTCTTTAAAATGACCATTGGTTTTCCATTTGCCCAGGTCTATTCAGACCAAAAAAGAAAAGCTTGCATGGCTGTTTGCATGAAAGGGTGGTGGACTGACCATACAGGGGGACAGACTTTGCCCCATCTTGAACTCTGAGGGCTACTAATACATGTTAAAAATTAAAACTGGGATTCCTCAGTATATTTTTACAGAGGTCATCTGGAACCTTACAGGGTATAGCTGGAAAGATAATTTATTCTGACTCAAGCACTGAGGCAACATCTTCGTCACCTAGAACTGATAATTGATTATGGCTGCAGTCCTACATACATTACCTTCACAGTGGCTCCCACTGAATTCAGTGGTACCCTTTGCTAAGTAAATGTGCATAGAAGTCATTTGCTGGTCACATTATCTAAATTACAAAACACCAGGGAGCAGGAAAATGTCAGGTAGATCTGCCTAGAGTTTGCTATAGGCAGGCTGAGCTGTTCCTAAATGAACAAGTGTCCAAACTGATGAATTTAATTAGAACACTTATTTGGTCTTGCACAGAAGGTAATGGTGACATCTCAGATAATTCTGAAAAGCTTTCAGAAAACAAAAAAAAAAAAAAACAAAAAAAAAACAACCAATGACAGAACAGAATGCAGCAGGCTGTGCATGAAAAACTAATAGTTAAAAAAAGCCTGATTTATGATGGGCTTCTGTGGCATGGAGACTTATCAGCTAGAAGTGTATTAGTGTAGCCAAACTCATTTTGCATTTCTGGGCATCTTCAGGAAAAAGAAACAAGTGTCAGAAATTTACCATGGCAACCCAGTTCTGAGAAATGAGTTGCAAAGTGTACGCTTCCCCCTTCTCCTTGTCTATGAGAGGACAATGAAGTAACTTGTAAACAACATTCCACCACAGAGCCACACACGAGAGAGTGAGGACAGTGATGGATATTTTATGTGAAAGTAGATGAAAAGATGAAAGAGCCATCAGTCCTGCTCTTGCCATTTTAAATCTTTTAAAATAAAATAAAAGTACTTACTAGCAGATACGTTCAAAGAGGTCACAGTTCTTTCCAGCTGATTTTCCGCAATACACGTCAGCGTAACATTCTCTTCAGGAGCAATTTTGATTTTACTAATAAACTTTCCATTTACATATTTGGTCTCCTCTGTCTGGAAACAAAAAAAAGAATATTTTGAAAGTTTGTAGAAAGAACAAAGACTCTGTGTGTGTGTGTGTGTGTGTGTGTGTGCGCGCGCGCGCGCGCGCAAAGCTACATTAGTAGCTTTGCTTAAATATCTAAATTAAGTACTCTGCATATGTGTACTTTTGTATATATACACAAATGGTAACACTGTTTATCATGGGAGTTTAGGTTTCTTTCTAAAATTTCTAGAATGAAACTCCACCTAAACTCTGAATTAAATTTTAATATCTGCCTTCCCCCAACACATTTTCTCCCAATTCCCACTGCAGAACATTCTACTTTTTGCACTATTGGAAGGAAGATATAGAAAGATTCCTCATGGCAAGTGTTTCTGCTCATGCAAGAGTGGTCAAATTGAAACAGTGGGTCATGTTCTATTCAGGCTCTGCTCAGCGCTCCCTTTAAATAATATTTTTTCCCCTTGAATTCCCCCCCCTAAAAAGTAGATGCGTCTTATGGTCGGGTGCGCCTTATGGTGCAAAAAATACGGTAGATGTCTATTGCCAAAGGCAACCTATACGTATTATAACTGCAATCCTAACCAGAAGTCATAAGTCAATGATGTTTACTTCCATGTAAGTGGTGTTAGGATTTCAGCCTTAAACTGCTTCCCACTCTGAATTTTAAAAAAGCAGTGGAAAACATTATTCTTTTCATATGGAAAGAAGTGATATATTTTGGATTTTCTTTTGGATTTTCTTAGCCTCTTTAGCAAAGTGAGAAGAACCATCTAGATTTGACTGGCCGGTTTCAACCATCCTAAATCTTCATTTCAAAAGCAAAATGAAATGTTAAATTATTTTCCTTTCCACTCTGACCTGAAGTTTTCTTATCTTAATATAACTAAACTGTCCTCACTGCCAGTGCCTGAAATCTAGGCAGTGAGGGTGGCTGTAATCCTAATCCTATTTGCTTTGGAGTAAATCCATGGGATTTACTTCTGAGTAGAAACATTTGGAATTGCAGCTATTGATAGTTTCGTGATTGGCCATTAACCACTTGATTAGCTTTGTCTTTAAAGTGTCAGGAGAGAAGAGTTGTTTTGATGTGAAAGTCTAACTGACTACCCCTCTAGAAACTAAATTAACTTGGAAAGGGAAGACACAAGGAACATAACTGATTTGTAAATATCTGTTGATACCTGAAACATGTATCTCTACTGTGTGCTACAAAAATACACATTAAAATATGTATATTTCCTCATCAGCAGATGGTAAACTGGGACACAGACATGTGCAAAATAAATCAATTACAATGGAATGGAATACACAAGATGGAAGTTTGAAGAAACATTGGAATGCATTTAGGTATGTCTGCATGCCTCTAATATTTGTCTTTTACTATGACTGAAAGGAATATGCAAGAAGTAAGGAGAAAATTACTTGCTTTATTTATGACACCTCCACTGCTAGTCCATTGTACTGCTGGTTTGGGAAACCCTTCCACATGGCAGGCTATCATTTTATATGATCCATCTGTGCTAGTTCTCTTTGTCATTTTGATCTGTGGTTTTCCTTAAAAACAAAATGGATAATTTCTCGAATTAATGTTCCGTTTGTTCTTCCTACTAAATTCCCAAGGGATTCAAAAACAGTAATAAAATTGTAATACAATTTAAAAATAAACCAAGGTATAAAATAATTCACTTAAACTATCATATTTAAACCAAGAAAGACCAAAAGTTTGAAAACTGTACAAAATATTTTTTAAAAACCAGGCAAACATACACATTTTTATCTTTTAAAAACATGCAGGCTCAGACTTGAGTGCTGTTTTTCTGGGAGGCCTTTTCAAAGTGATGAAGCAACATGAAAATTATAGTCAACATTGTAAGATAAAAAGTCAGCCTCACATACCTTCCACTATCAAGGTAAGAATTTGCCTTTTCTTTAACCCTTCAACTTCCTGTAAAGTAGTTTCGCAGATGTAATTTCCTGCATCTTGGTACTGTAAACTTGAAAACGACGGACTTGCTCTCATTCTTGTATTGTCCTGATAAAAAGGAAAAAGCTAAGCAGTGCAAATTGAAGTCATGCACACCTTTGGACAAGGTGGTCAACAGGTTTATTATTTTTTTAAATGCACTGTAGTACAACCAACTCACAGTGTTAACTACTTGATGAGACTACCTAATTTGCCAGCAGAGGACCTTGGATTTTGCTTCCCCTACAAAACTGTTGTTATATATTGTTGTTGTTGTTTAGTCGTTTAGTCGTGTCCGACTCTTTGTGACCCCATGGACCAGAGCACGCCAGGCACTTCTGTTTTCCACTGCCTCCCGCAGTTTGGTCAAACTCATGCTGGTAGCTTCGAGAACACTGTCCAGCCATCTCATCCTCTGTCGTCCCCTTCTCCTTGTGCCTTCCATCTTTCCCATTTGTCCCCCTCCCCCACTTTTTTAAATCTAAAAAGCAAACAAAGACACCTTGATATTCTCAACCTCTCCATCAGTTAAAGTGATAAAATGTTTATTTTGAAGATGTATACCATGTCTTGAAATACAATGATTCTCAAGTTGCCCAACAGCAGTTTGTAATTATATCCCCCCCCCACCATTAAAAAAACCCTCTCACGTGTACAAAAATCTCAGCAGCTTTTGTCCTTTTCCTGATGGATGGGAATCAGGGGTGCTTCCCTTCAGTTATTCACTCCCAGAGCAACCAAGAGTTGAAACAATTTTTTCTTTCTGGTAGGTGGGGGGTGTAGTTGGGGATGAAGTTGCTTTCTTCATTGGTTGATAGATGGGCCAGACTGGTATTTCCCTTGCTAAGAAACAAGCGGTGCAACCTCTCAGTGGTCCTTAGACCTGGTGAAGCTGAATGTTTTCTTTAATTCATAAGGGTTAATAGCTATGACACTTGCACATTACAACTCCTGGGGACCTGGCATCAGCTTTGAAGGCAGAGACAGTACCACAGCAGTAATGCTGCAGGATGAATACCAAAGATAGTTACTAGAATTCCTTTCCTGGGTGAAATTGGAGCTGGCTAGATTGGCACAAGCTTATATACCCAAACAGTAGTGGCCCACTGTTAAAACTAAGCTAGGGGCTAAGGCAGGCATAGGCAAACTCGGTCCTCCAGATGTTTTGGGACTACAATTCCCATCATCCCTGACCACTGGTCCTGTTAGCTAGAGATCATGGGAGTTGTAGTCCCAAAACATCTGGAGGGCTGAGTTTGCCTGTGCCTGGGCTAAGGTTTCTTTGCGAGGCACATGTATTCTCCTGATATTGTCAGCCTTTCCTGCCTTCTCTGACCCTCAACTACAGCTGGCTTGCCCTGACTCTATAGAGCTGGAATGAGGGGACCTGTGGTTCTCCAGGTGCCACTGAACAACAACACCCCCATCAATCTCAGCCTGCATGGCCAGTAGTCAGGGATGCTAGGTCTAACAACTTCTTGGAGAACACATGTTCTCCATCCCTGCTATTCACCACAATCTGTAGGTCATTTGTACCCTGCTGTTTCCAAAGAGCAAGTATGTGAGGGCAAACATAGAAAGCTACCCTATACAGCATCAGACCACTGGTCTCGCTAGCTCAGTACTGTCTAAGTTGGCAGTAGTTTTCCAGGTGTTCAGACAGAGCTCTTCCCCAGCCCTGGAGATGTTGGAAACTGAACATGGAGCATAGGAGAATTGCTACTATCTTTTGCTGCGGCAAAAGTAGCCAGAACTACAAGTATCCAACCTACTCACACCTTTGAGCAAGGCTACCTAATTTTACAAAAAAACACACACTCAAAACTGATCAGATTTGAGCAAGCTTCCACATTCGCAATTCCTTAAAGACCTGATAGTGCACTACATCTTAACATATTCAAAATGATATTTAATCATATTGATATTGAAGTGTGATTTAATTTAATTTGTATGCAGATAAAAGCCTCCTTTTGAAGTTCCGGGTAGAATGCTGCTTATTGTTCTTTAAAGCCAGATGAGATCTAAAGAGTTAGCAGCTGCATGAGCAGGTTGACAATAGCAGGGTTATTAACAATATTTACCTTCAGCCAGAATACGGTGGCATTTCTACTGGAAGAGATTGTGCAGGATACAGGCAGTGCTTCTCCAATCTGCTTAATAACTTCTCCACTGGGAGTAAGTGACAAATCCAGATCTGTTGGGGGAGAAAGCACTGTCAGATAAAAGTCTCATAAATGTGGCTCATTTAGTGAGCTTACAGAAGGGGGGGAAACCCTGTCAGCTAATTCCAGTTAAACTGCATTTTCTCAAAGTCTCAGTCAATTTCCTCATACAATAGGACAGACAATAATCTCCAAAAGAAGGAAGCAAAAATATTTGCACATCTATGTAATTATTCGGTAGTAGAAAGTGAAACACCACATTTTCCTTGCTGTATCACTTGACAAACAAAAAGGATTTGCGAAGAAAGAAAACTATGTGAAGTGGGTAGATGGTGGGAGGCATACAAGGAGGGTATTTGTGTGTGAATGTTCTTGTTAGATGTGAGTGTTTCTGTTAGTAGTGAAGGTGAAACCTGAATAGTAATCTTAAAATATAAAAATAATCTTGTATAATGGTCAGATTGATGGCAGGTTTTGTTTTGAGATGTGTTTAGCATTTCCTTACTATGGGAATAATAATAATAATAATAATAATAATAATAATAATAATAATAATAATAATATTTATACCCTGCCCATCCAAAATATTAAAAATACAATAAAGCATCAAGCATTAAAAACTTCCCTAAAAGTCAGATAGTTATTTATTTCACCACTACTGAGAAGGCCCTCTGCCTGGTTCCCTGTAACCTCACTTCTTTCAGTGAGGGAACCGCCAGAAGGCCTTCAACGCTGGATGATGGGGGTGGAGACACTCCTTCAGGTATACTGGGCCAAGTCCCTTTAGGGATTTAAAGGTCAGCACCAACACTTTGAATTGTGCTCAGAATGATGAAAATGGGGGTGGGGAATAAAAGGCATTTATAAGCAGCTTCCTCCTCTACTGGCTTTGCTTTCAGGGGACATTCCAGAACCCCAACAACTTCACTGAAAAAGTTATAACCCCCAGAAAATTTGCTAGATCACTTTGCCATTATTTGAAGTGAACTCCAGTTGAAGTGATACATATTTTCATATTTTAGTTTAGCACTAGTAATTACTTAAAAGCTATGGAAACAGATAAAGCGCCTTCCACAGTCTCTGGTCGCCTTCTCTCATTCCACTTGACCCGTACAACTTTGATAACCACAAAAAAAATTTCCAACATGTCTGGTTAGGCAGACCAAAGTTCTCTAGCTTTATTACATTGTCAGTACTAAAGTGCTTCATGTTCCTAAAGCTTGCAAACTCCTCTTCCTGTATCTTCACCAGTGAGAGTAGCAAGAGCTCAAGTCTCTCAACAGGAAAGTGACATCATCTACATTTTTCATTTACGAACTCCATTAGGAACAGTGTTAAAGGAAGCACAGAGCCAGAGGGTGGAAGAGAGAATACAAAGCTATACGCTGCTGCGGTAACTGTCCTTATTTATAGCTAGTAATACCTGCAACATGACTGATACAGGCCTAATTTCTTTACTGTCAGTGGACCTAGGAATGCTTATCTTATCTGCCTCTGCAGCTGCTTACCTAGTAGACCATAAGCATATACAAACACTCTAGCAACTGCTGTCAAGTCCCATCCTGCTTCTCCCCACACCTCCCCTCAATGTGATCCCCGAATCAAAGCCATAAAACACAGGACAGCATATCCCTATGACTACTACTTCTTTATCCTGAGTCAGGGACTGAGCTTGCTCTTTTAAGTCCCCCAAATTTCCTCTAAGCGCTATGTAACCATGGGAGGAAAGCGAAGAAAAAGACTGTCCCCGTCCCAAGGTAATTTTCTTTCTATGTTTCCTCATTTATTTGAAGCAGGCTAAAACCTCAGATTGAGTGCCCAGATGTCCCACATTAAAATCTTGTCACACACATGAGATGAAACAGGAACGCATTAAATTATTAGCCTCCACCTAGGAAAGACTGAAACTTCGTGGACTAATCCTTGCATCACCAGCCAGGCCATCACATGCATCTTTCATGATTAAGTTGAGCCCCCAATCGGCCAATGCCATCATCCTTGATCTGCTCTTCTATGCAGTGAAATTTGGTGATGGTTTATCCCAACTTGATGAAAATACAGACGTGATGCTTAAAGTTATTGCCATCTAATATTATTTTATATTGAAACAAAAGTTTAAAATACAGGCAACAAAAAAGAACCCCCTATATTTCAATATAACAAGTTTACTAAAGGAATAAAAAAACCCACGGGCAACAACCATGAAAAATAAAAATTATTATGAATTATTATTATTATTATTATTATTCCATGGATATGCATGTAGGATGAGTGAAATAGACTAAGAAAATGCCTACTAGCTAATGAAAAATAGATAACTAATTTTTAATTAATAAGGGACATAGTGCTATATAGCACATTTCAAATATATATTTAACATAACATATATATCATAATCAGAAAAAATAGAGGGATTTGTACCTAACTGGATTTGATCAGAAGCTGCAGGAGCTTCCACATGGGACATAAATGGAAACCATAGTGCCACAACCCCATTTTGTTTTAAAGGATTTGTGCCTGTTGCATCTGCAAGCAAGTTTGCAGAGTCCCAAATTTTATCATTCCATTGCTGTTTCAATGGTTGCTTTGGAAACTTCTAATTACATGCTATGAATGACTTTGCCACTGTATGCAATTGCTTAAGAAGCTTTTTATGCAGGAAGAGTCCACAGCTCTGAGAAACACTTAGAGATCATGTGCAGGGGGGCCTTGATATTCTTTCTATCTATGCTACACCCCCTTTCCAATCAATTCTGTAAATATATTTTGCACTGGTGATCCTTTAATCTACAGGTTTGTTTGATAAAACTTGCCTTTGATGTTGCATGAAGAGAAAAAGGAATGTTTGAAAAATTACAAAAGACTGTGGGGTGTTGTTGTTTTTTATGAAACAACCTGTATGATTGCTACATTAACGGATTATTAGAAAACACGGTTGTCTGTAGCTGCTGTATTTAAAACAAATCAATTTTTAATTTAGTGCTAGCAAATAATCAATCTCTGTTACAGTGTGCATGCAAAGTAAGAAAGCGACAATGCAAAACTGGATCCTCCATGTTGCTAAACCACAATGAATTTTAAGCATTATTTAAATAAATGTGTGAAATGCCTACACTTGTTTATATCGTTACATTAAACATTAGTTTTTGTCCTGCTGAGTTCTCCTTTTTGTATTTTGTTGCCATAAATCATATTGGATGGACCTCTTGAAAGTCAGACCATAAATACAGTAGGGGAAAGTGGGGTTACACTTGTTTGCAAGTGCCTCCATAGCAATGCCCCTTCCATTTGGAAATCTTAAAATGTCAGGAAAATGATTAGCTTGAAGATTGCCCCATACAGTGGTGTCTTTAGCCATGCATCTTACAAGATAGATAATCATTTGTGGTAGTAGTTTCTCAGGTAGGAAACAGCAAGAGGATTGAAGACAACATTCAAGCCTGAATTTTATTATTAAATCAATAACTTTAAAAGATGATTTCCTGGTTATAAAATGCTGGGCTATTTTACATCCAGCAAAAACATTTCTAAAATCCAATAGCTGAAAGACCACATTGTAGCTGCTGAAAAATAGATTTGTTCCCCCTTATCCAGTTTTTTAAATTATCAGATTTGTAAAATCCCAATAGAAAGAAATGAAAATAAATTGCATGAAGTTTTAAAACGAAACACCAGTGAATCATAGAAAAGCACATAGCACATCACTAGAAGCAAGAAGGAATGATATGTGTATATAATTTAATCACCAGCCTGAGTTGCACATCCAAGCTTTAAAAAACTTAAGTTAGCACATGAAGACTGCATTCTAAATCAAGCTAAGCTATGATTTGACCCCAGCTGCCTCCTGGACTCTCAAGTTCCTCCCATATGGCAAAGTTTAGAAGCTTTTGCTTCTGCTTTTACTTAATTGCATTTTTGTGTGTGTGTTATCAAGACTGACAAACTGTGGTTAGCATTAACAAGCTCATCATTTCAAACCATGGTTTCTGAAGCTGACTTCTTTAAACTAATCATATTTAACATGTCCTGCAGTTCTGGGTATGGAAGTCAAAGCTTCTGAACTTCTCCTGACTGTGGGAGGCGGGGGGGGGGGGACACGGATAAGCCAAGAAAAGGCTATGCTCATTCATGTCTCATTAAACCATGGTTTAGTGAAAAAAGCCATTGAGTTGCCTTGACCTGACCCCTATTAAAACACTTAGATTTGGCATGGAACATGCTAAGAAAGGACATCTGTTATGAAATAACATGCACTTTTAAAAGGAAAACAAAGACAAAACTACTTACAATGTACTGTAATTATAGTGGAATCCATCAAACTCTCATCAGTCAGTGAACATCTATATTCCCCTGTTGCATTTCTTCTAACATCAGTCAGTACATAAAGACTTGAACTTCTTATAGGGTCTGGTTCCCCCTTTTAGAGAAAGTTTAATAGAGAAATTTACTAATGAATGAAAATCATGTTTCTATTTCTGCAGCTACTTTTATTGCAGCAAGACTATAGTAGTATGACAGACTTCACTTCTCTATCAATGAAGAGTACAAACTATCATCGTCAATTTTTAGTGATTAATTTTATAATTTGATAAGTAGTGTAATTATCCGGATTTTCACCAGATAAAATATGTAAATGTCCACACCCAGACACTGTATTAGATTTTATATTACCATTGCTAGATGTGTAATATCAGAATACATTCACTGCTGCACAATTTCAGAATGGTTGAAAATGAACAAAAGTTTGAGAGATAGCTTGAAAATAAGGGATTGGACTGTGTATGTGGAAAAAAACCCCCAGTACAAATAATTTCAGCTACTTGCCGTTTTAAATACCCAAAATTATTAACATGCATATTCTTTCATGTCTTAAAACAATGTCATTTTAGGAAAATGTGCATAGAAAATGCAATAAGTCGAAAACTGCTACACCTAGATTGGCAAATTATAAATGTTTCTTCAGAGTAGTGTTTGGTACAGGCCCATTTTGTATGTAACACTAAACCATACCACCCCCTCCCTGCCTCACCACCCAAATCATGGCAGGCAGGCAATACTTACAGGAATGTAGAAGAAAAATTCCTGAGGTGGAGGATTACCATTTCCTGAACATTTTAGGGTGATGTTATCACCTTCTTTAATGGTATTTCTTTCTGTAAGTACTTGAATTCTAACCTTCTCTGTAGGATCTAAAAAGACAAATGTTTCAGTTTTTTTATTTAAAAAAACCCTCAATCTCTTCCATATATGTAAAATGTTTAACAACATTAAGTATCACAGTAATGAAGAGGCTTACACCCCCCCCTTTCTGTTTCAAGAGCTACATGCATAAAAAAGTTAATGAAAAGCCTATTGCACGATCCCAACACAGAGTCGCCCTGGCAAGAACTAAGGCCTTCTACTCTTCAGGCAGGTAAAGACACAATATGCCTGTGTTTTGTGAGTCAATGGTCACTGCTCAAATGAGTTGTTTCATTGCAGAATTGTAATCTGTGACTTTTTCTCCAGGAAATGTGTGAACCAGGCCAGGGTGTTATTAATTACAGAATACTGTTCAATAGTTGCCTACAACAGTCACATCCAAAATATGTGTGACTACTGGAGCCATGCTGGTAATGCTTCTGGAAGATAGTTCAGGTTTTTGCCAAGTACCAAATGGAATACCAATTTAACCAGTAATCATAGCAGAGCAGAAAATGCCCCTGCAAGTGACTAGGTGGTAACATTGCTGGTGTTCATTTGGGTTTCGGGTTGTGGGAATAATGCAATGGAACCACTCAGTTTTTAGAAACAAAACAAAACATTTTTTAAAAGTATTGGAATCATGTGGACATGGGATAATATTTTCTCATTTCTTGGTTGTGCAACAGGTGTCCCAGGAGCTTGAACAAGAGAATAGAATAGGCATTCTATTCTCTGCAGTAGCTGCAGTAGAAATGCTAGTTTGGGGAAGGCCGTTAGCAACACATTATTTATGTCTGAGTGCATTTGAAAATGGAATTTTGCTGCAACAGGCAATGTCAAACTCCTTGCTACACTTTCCTTTTCAACCATTCCCTTCCATCTTGGATCCTTCTTCCACACTGCTCCATGTCCCTGAAACAGCCTCAACAAGTCAGGCCCATCCTCAAAATACCCTTCCGCAGTGACGCCTTCCCTAAATAACTATAGGGCAACCTATTTGTTCGCCATTCTTCCTTTAGGGTCCTGACCCCTAATTTGTTAATCCAATGAAAACTGCAAACTTATGTGCTAGGGAGAACCAATCCCAAAAGCAACAACCACCACAAAACAATAATAGGAGGATCCCTCAAATCAAACAGATGGTCTTTAAATGGTATAAAGACAGGTATTTATGGACTTACAGTGAATGTCAAAGGCTACTGATTCCGACCGTATTGTTTCTTGTCCTGTTGGTCCAAAATATGTCACCGAACAGGTAAACTGTGCATTTGTATCATCCTTTGTTGGCTTATATTCCAAAGAAGATATCACGGTGTAGAGTCCAGTTGTTTGATTCACTTTTGTTTGTTCATTTATAACAGCTTTTGAAAGAAAATGTATGATTTTCACCAACTCGAACAACTGTTGATTGTTGTTGTTTTTTCAGCCTGTCCTAATGATATTTTTAAATATATGATGTGACAGTCACAGATACTCTTAAAAATGAACTGCCACTTTTAGGCAGACTGCAGAAAAAAAGAAGAAAGTAGGCAGGCAGTGTGTACAACCTAATCCTAAATATTTAGGATTAAGGTATAGCTGTTACACATTATTGGGATCAAAAACTTCCAGGTAGAGTGGTGCCTCGCAAGACGAAAATAATCCGTTCCGCGAGTCTCTTCGTCTAGCGGTTTTTTCGTCTTGCGAAGCAACCCTATTAGCGGCCTAGCGGATTAGCACTATTAGCGGTTTAGCGGCTATTAAAGGCTTAGCGGCTTAGCGGCTAAAAGGCTATTAGCGGCTTAGCGACTTAGAAAAAGGGGGGGAGCGAAAAAAATTGCAAGACTCGCAAGACGTTTTCGTCTTGTGAAGCAAGCCCATAGGGAAATTCGTCTTGCGAAGTGCATCGAAAAACGGAAAACCCTTTCGTCTAGCAGGTTTTTCGTCTTGCGAGGCATTCGTCTTGCGGGGCACCACTGTATGACATTATCAAAATAATATTTTGTACACTAATTACATTTTAAAACCCTTACATTTTCTGAGTCGAGTTACTGTGGGGATGGAGGGAGAAATGTGTATATCAAATCACAACATCAAGATGCAGTCAAAGAACTGATGTACAGCATTTTTGATAAAGATGGATAAATGCAGTCTAATTGTGAATTGTCTAAATGACCTGCTAAAATGATATGAGCCAACACCAATTTGTGAAGGAATGCAAAAAAGAATTCACACTCAATTCTAAAACTTACCTTCTTCAGTGGGCTGCAAAACAACTCCATTCTTGAACCACGTAAGGTTTCCCTTTGGATAACCATCTTGAGAGATACATTCCCCAAGCTTAAAAATGAAAAAAATGTTCAAATTATTACAGTTTCGTCTTCATTTATAGCTACATTTATAGCCATTGGATCCAACATATCCAAGGAATTAAATCTGTTCTCTGCATTGCAGCTGCTGCTGTAGTAGTAGTAGTAGTATTTCTTACCCATCCAGAATGGGTTACAACAATAAAACATACAATTATAAAAACAAATAAAACCATTAACTATAAAACACATAAAGATGATGTAAATATAACTGAACAGTATAAATTCAGCAAGAGAGTTTGGTCCCTCAAAACAAAATACCTTAACTATCAAAGGTTTTGAAAGGTATCAAAGAGGTCTGTCTTCAGTATACAGCAAAAGCTGTCCCACGAGGAGTGCTTAGATGCACCTCTGTGGAAAGGTAGTTCCACAGTTTAGGGGCTAGTACAGATAAATCCCTCTTGAGGCCATCATTCCACACACTTCTTCTCTTTTCTTCTTCTTCTAAGACAAGAAGCTGCTTGTCTATAGGAGGCAACTTACCTGACAACTGGTTTAATATTATAGTACAGAGGGTCAAACTGGATGAAACAACAATGGACATATTTTCCCTCCATGTATCTCCCCAAGAGGTCTTATTCTAACTGTAGGATCGAAAAGAAGCATCAATCCTCCCCTTCTTTGCTTTACCTGTCTGTTGCTCCACCCACTTCCCCACCCCGATTCCCAGCTCACTTCTAGTATTAGAAAAGTGACTAGAGCAACCAAATGCTCAGAGGTAGGACACAGGATGTGGAAAGATTCACCACTCCTTTCCTGCTGATATAAGAAAGATGGCACTGCCCCGTGTTGCTTGGGCCTAAATAAAAAGTGAGGGGAAATCACTGGGTAGCGGGAAGAATTAACAAAACAAATGGGCTTTTATGGTGGTCACCCTCATTGATGCTCTTAGTGTGGCTGCATCTGGAAAAAGCAGGTATCTGAACAGCATTATTTGAGTCTCTTCAGGATTTATAGGTATAAGGTGTGCTGAACATCCCAAACCACCTTCTTCAAAAAGCAACTTACACAATAAGAAATAACAATGAGGGTGGGGGGGAGGAAATTACAGTGGTACCTCGGGTTAAGTACTTAATTCATTCCGGAGGTCCGTACTTAACCTGAAACTGTTCTTAACCTGAAGCAGCACTTTAGCTAATGGGGCCTCCTGCTGCTGCCGTGCCGCCGGAGCACGATTTCTGTTCTCATCCTGAAGCAAAGTTCTTAACCTGAAGCACTATTTCTGGGTTAGCGGAGTCTGTAACCTGAAGCGTATGTAACCTGAAGCGTATGTAACCCGAGGTACCACTGTATTAGCTTCTATATGGCAGATTTTAACAGCAGACTTGTTCTGCCAGAGTCTGATGATTGCTTGAAAAAAACTTCTTCTATCTGGATTTTCTTTGGGGAATGTGTTAAGTAGTGTTAAGTTAGTAGCCAGTCAGATTTGTATTGTTTGTACAATCACAAAACAAACAGGAGAACCCAAAAAAGCTGTATATCGGCATTTGCTGAGCTCTCATCTGCTTTTGATTTGCAGCGTCTATGGGAAAAACCAGTTACTTCATTGGGTCAACAACTAATGTTTCTTACACAGCAGCTATGGCCCAACAATGTTAACATTTGAACTGGGACTTGTGTGTTTTCTTTCAGATTCAATATTTACAAAATGGAACAACAAGGATGCGCTTTATTTATTCACTACATAAATGATGCAGTTACGCAACCTTCTTCCCCATCCTAATAGAAATCAGCAAATGCCAGCACTCCTTTATATAGACATAGTGGCTCTTAATCCATTATCCCAAGCAGGTATGAGAAAACCTACTCTCTTAATTTGGGACTTATTGAAAGGAGGAATTACGGTAACACTAAATGGCTGTGTAAAAGGCAATAAGGTGCTTAAATGAGTCATGCATGGTTGTCTTATTCAACAGCATCACTCATTTAACCACTGAGGGCCGTAGCATACAAAACATCCTATGGCACACCAAGGCAATAAAATTCCATTTGCTCATTTGTTGGCAACTATAGCAATATTTTATTATTCTAAGGGTCATTGTCTGCTAGAACCAATGATAAAAGTTTTTGTTACTACAGCCTTATCTTGCTTGTTATATGGTGCTGAGTTACTCAAAGGTTGGTGGATTTTTCATATGCATACACTGTGTCTTAAGTTAATTATAACATTAATTTTTAATAACAGGGGTTGCTGCACCTGTTCGCCAACCCCACCAACAACTTTGCAACCCCCTTGCCAACCCTTCATTTCTTTACACCTGACAACCTTTATAACCCCACACAACTTGTTCCATCTCATCCAGACACAGTTCAACCCAAACCCTAAACATCTCGCCCCAATCCTCAATTTAAAGGGGGTAGGTGTAGCTTCTGTAACTTCACCCTCTGATGTTCCTTCTACCCACCTTTGAACAGCTTGCTTGGGCCTCCTGCTACTTGTGCTGCTTGCTTGATCAGCTGCCTGCTGTTCTGTTGTCATGCTGGAGCTATTGTGGCCATGTGAACTGCAGCTGACAACAGCCTTACTGTTTTACTATATAGCAAGGTTAGGGGTATTACGTAATTCTCTTTAATACAGAACACTCAAGTAATAAATCCATAATAGGCCAAATCCTATCCAGTATTTTGTTTCATTTATTTACCAACCCCTTTTTTGCTTCAACCATTAGGGCTTTATGTATGTTCCTCAGAGACTTTGGGTTTGGAGATAACAATATACATTTGTATGGAGCTTGTAGGTTGTATTAATTGGCCTAGGGAAGTTTGTATTGATGATTGTTTTCAATGGCTATTTACAACATGGGGAGAAATGCAGACAATTTGAAGGAGTTTAACAGAGAAGGCTCACTTACCGTTTTTAGCTGTTCTGTTTCTAAAAATGTTGCTCGACTTATAATTTCAGGTTGTGATGGTTGTTCTGTAATTTAAATAAATAAATATTGAACTATCGCATCATAAATTGTTAAGATTTGAGCTATGTTTCCAGACATTTAGTTACGTGCCATCTTCATCATCATCATCATCATCATCATGATGTGAACATACAAAAGGAAAATCTAAACATATAAATAAGAAGGATATTCAAACATACATACTGTATTTAGCTTTAATAACAAAAAGGGAAGGGAAGAGAGAGAAAAGGGTGTAAGCAAAACAAGTGGTAAGTTACAGAGAAACACCCGTTGTTCTATAAATGGTTAAATTGTTTCCAGTATTATATATGAGTGAATCCATAGATGATGAAATCACTCTGTTTTTCAATAAGTATGTTATTGTTTACCTTCTCTTACTCTTACACTATTGGTTAGCTTTGCTACATGTAGCAGCTCCCGTATTCTTATAATTCACTCATCCAGATGAAGCACAAATGATTTCTTCCTACCAACTATAACAAAAACTAGGTTTGCTTCACACATGATGGTGGTGTTGTTTGTTACGTTGAAATAATGTTTTCATGGGGAAATGATGCAAAAACTCCTAAATTGAGCATCCGGATGCTCATTGTAATCCATCTTGAATATCTCCAGTTATAACAATCTTGGGTAGCTGGACAATGAACAACCAAACCAGCCAACTAAACGAACAACCAAATAATCCTTAGATTATTTAGAGGCTATCAGGATAAACAGTAGTAGGTAGTAGTGGGTTTAAATGACTAAAGGCCTTTTGGCAACAAAGATCCAGCTCTGTTGGCACAATCTAATATGCTAGTGAGATTGTAACAAAAGAACAAGCTTGCTGCAATTGTCTCACTTACTGTACATACACTGGGGCAAACCGCTTTCTGAGCTATCACACCTCTGGGTTTGGAATGATTGTCTAGTCTAGTAAAAATAAAGTCTTTATTTAAAGTTTTTGCATTTTTACTCAGAATGCATTTAGGGCAGCATTACAGTGGAAAAATTAAACTTACCTGCAAAAGAAATCCCAGATTTGCAATTATAATAGACATTTCTTAATTTTAATTATATTATATATCTCATTAATTAAAATCATTTATATACCAATTTTCCATTCAGTAAACAAAGCAGTATACTGGGGCTTGTCCCTAATGTTTATATATTCTTTGACTGCAGTCCAAAACAAATCTATTTCTACAAAAGGAAAATTCTTCATGGAAAGGGTTTTCAAGCCCTCCACCTTGCTTACAGGATTGTGGCAAGGTCTCTGGAGGCTCCCGTGAGATCTTGGACAGCCCCATGAGTGAAGGCGGTGACAGTCCTGTGTGAGTGTCTGGAGGCGGTTGGAGGATGGATCCTGACAAGACAGAAGTACTGTTTCTGGGCGACAGGAGGCGGGCAGGTGTGGAGGATTCCCTGGTCCTGAATGGGGTAACTGTGCCCCTGAAGGACCAGGTGCGCAGCCTGGGAGTCATTTTGGACTCACAGCTGTCCATGGAGGCACAGGTTAAATCTGTGTCCAGAGCAGCTGTGTACCAGCTCCATCTAGCACGCAGGCTGAGACCCTATCTGCCTGCGTACTGCCTCGCCAGAGTGGTGCATGCTCTGGTTATCTCCCGCTTGGACTACTGCAATGTGCTCTATGTGGGGCTACCTTTGAAGGTGACCTGGAAACTACAACTAATCCAGAACGCAGTAGCCAGACTGGTGACTGGGAGCGGCCGCCGAGACCATATAACTGTTGCTATCAAAGGGTTAAAAGGTAGCAGAAACGCTCTAATCACTGAGCAGCTGGAGGTCATTAGGCTTCCAGGAACATGAGTTTGTATAGTCTCCTGTGTGTTTGTTCTTTCTCTTTCTCCCCTTTTTGGGCGTGTTTGCTGAGATGTGTGGTTCTTCGCCAGGGTTGGTTTTTGTTTTTGTAAATAAACCTTATCTTTGAGTTACAAACCGCATGCTCCAAGACTCCTCTTTGAAAAGATACTGCCTCTCCTGCCCTTCTTCAACTGCTGTGCGAAATACTCTGCTGTAGTGGGACTTGTGACGATGGAAGCGCACTGGGCATTTACATTAAACTAATTAAAGTTTAATGGGACTTTAATTGAAAGACCTACACTGGCTCCTAGTACGTTTCCAAGCACAATTCAAAGTGTTGGTGCTGACCTTTAAAGCCCTAAACGGCCTCGGTCCAGTATACCTGAAGGAGCGTCTCAACCCCCATTGTTCTACCCGGACGCTGAGGTCCAGCACCGAGGGCCTTCTGGCGGTTCCCTCACTGCGAGAAGCCAAGTTATAGGGAACCAGGCAGAGGGCCTTCTCGGTAGTGGCACCCTCCCTGTGGAACGCCCTCCCACCAGATGTCAAAGAGAACAACAACTACCAGACTTTTAGAAGACATCTGAAGGCAGCCCTGTTTAGGGATGCTTTTAATGTTTGATGTATCACAGTATTTTAATATTCTTTTGGAAGCCGCCCAGAGTGGCTGGGGTGGCCCAGCCAGATGGACGGGGTATAAATAATAAATTATTATTATTATTATATTATTATTATTATTATTATTATAAGATTACTTGGTACTTACTGAACACCTTTACTATTGTAGGCTGTTCAAAGACATTGTCCTCTGTTACAAGCATGCACACAAATCTCCTTTCATCACTGATTCTTGCATTACTAATTGATAGTGTATAATTTTCAGAGAGATTTAATCTGTCTTTGTATTCCAGGACATCGTCATACTGTACGGTTTTTTTGGTTGCAGATCGGAAGGCAATAAACTCCGAAGCCTTGTTTGCCATTTCCTAGAATAAAAGAGTCAAAGTCTATTAGTGTATTCTTATCTATCTAGTACTCTCTCTAAAATTACATGAAAGTAATTATGAACTGATTAAATCATACTGGATTTGTAAGGGCACTGCACCAACCATTCATTCAAGAGCAATACAACTGTAGATTCCTACAAGAGGTGGTGGATGTTCCTTGCAGGTTATTAATAGTAGCACCTTGAAAAAATGTGGTGTCCTCAGCTAACTTGGCCCTCTTACTGCTCACCTCTAACTCCACATTACTTATGAACATTATTTAACATTATTTAAAGTGTCAGTCCCAATACAAATCCTTGGTGGACCCCACTACCATTGTGAAAACTGTCCACTTATTCCTACTGTCTGGTTCTTGTTCTTTAGTTGATTCTTAAGGGGAACCCTCCTCTCATACCATGACTGCTAAGTTTACTCAGGAGTCTTCAGTGAGGGAGTATATCTAGGGTTGCCCTGCATCCAGAATTTCCCAGACATAGCCAGTATTCAGCCCTTGTAAACAGTGTCCAGGCAAAAATCGCTAAAATCTGGGCATATGGCAGCCCCTGTCAGTAGTGTGGTTTTTGAGATTCTGCAAAAAAAACCCCAACAACTCAAAGCTCAATAACTTTTGTGTCTGGATTTTCACTTTTTGAAATATGACAACCTTAGTTTATCAAGCTGTTTGAGAGTACACAATGTATAATGGATTATCTTGATCCACATGCTTATTTGACAAATCCCAAAGAACTCCAGAAGCTTAGTTAGATAGGATTTACTTTGTAGAAGCCAGGCTGGTTCATCAACAAAACCTGTTATTCTGTATGCTTGGTAATTTTATCTTCAATAATGCTTTCACCAGTTTTTTTCTGGAAAAATGTTAAGATAACCAGCCTGCAATTTCCATATCTCCCTGGGTCCCTTTTTTAAAATTGGTGTTACTTTGGCTTCCAAACATGAGAATTGGAAAGTGACTGGTCTTAAAAGGTAAAGGTAAAGGGACCCCTGACCATTAGATCCAGCCGTGACTGACTCTGGGGTTGCAGTGCTCACCTCGCTTTATTGGCCAAGGGAGCCGGTGTACAGCGTCCGGGTCATGTGGCCAGCATGACTAAGCCGCTTCTGGCAAACCAGAGCAGCGCACGGAAACGCTGTTTACCTTCCCGCCAGAGCAGTTCCTATTTATCTACTTGTACTTTGACATGCTTTCGAACTGCTAGGTTGGCAGGAGCTGCGACCAAGCAACCAGAGCTCACCCCGTTACGGGGATTCGAACCGCCGACCTTCTGATCGGCAAGTCCTAGGCTCTGTGGTTTAACCCACAGCGCCACCCGCATCCCCCACTGACACTTTGGTTTGGCTTGATGTTTTGTATTCCTAAAACCTCTCTGTACTGCACTGGGCTTATTCACATCAATGCATGTACACACTCCTCTACACCTATTTTTGCAGCGACCATCAAGGAAAGTCATTCTGTGACCCTGAGAATGATATACATCACAACTGTAGGTTTTGCTAACATCAGGGAGAACGGCTTGTTTATCCTACAGTACCCTCAGGGAACCTCAACAATTGTATCACCACTCTGCTGTGCCTTTATTAGGTCCCCTTTGTAAACTCTATGCACTTTCAGATGCAAAATGAAACACATTCATTGATTCTGTTGACTCAACTCACATTACTGTAGTGAGCATAAAATGCAGCAGTGTGTGCAACATTCTGAACATAATAAATAGATGCTGATAACTTTTTCACTGCAATGAATCACTTTCTATAACAAGCAAATTATACATTTCAAAATTACTCAGTGCATATTGATGGCTCTTATCTCCCTAAGTGTGACAAGTCCTTAACATGCATCAGCTCAAATATACTTTTCTCACCACCAGTCTCACAAACTTGTCCCCACATTGAAATAACAGAAATAACTGGATATAAGCTATACTTACATATTTCCATTTTCCAAACCTAAGATCATTAGGAACTTCTAAATGGCAAGGCAAAATAATGGCATCTCCATATACTGTGTTTACTGTGTACAATCCAAGTCCTATTAAAAAGGAAGAGAAAGGAATATTTAATGCACTGTATTTTATATTTATGGATTCCAGTTAATAGTTAGTTTATGGCTAAAAACAACAACTTTTGTCTTCAAAATCTAGTAAATTTATTGTTCAATTTACTAGGAAAATGTAAACTAAACATCCATTTCCTTTATTTCTACAACATACTGCACTTGGTGGAAGATTTCTTCATGGACATTTTAAAAGAGTGAGACTAAAGTTGGCTAGATCCCTGGGGCAGTAGCTGCTTTAGGAGAACAATGGGGGACAACAGCCTCGACATTTTGTAAAGTAGAAGAATCAGTTCAATTTAGCAAACCCATTTTCACTTATCTTGAAGACAAAATTGGCACAGCTGAGAGGAGATTCATTTATAGGTCCTCTCCAGAGTAACTAACACACCTTCGGCTTGATTCAGAGTGCATTACAATTAATTGAACTCCGTGAAGTGTACTGAATTATATTATGAGGCTATTTCTTTGTCAATGGAAGAACTGACTTTTTAAAAATACAGTGGTATGGAATTCATACATTACAGAAAGGTTGAAAGAGCAACAACAATAAGTTCCCTCTGACCTAGTCACAGCAGAAAACATAGGCAAATGCTGGGGTCCTGGGGTCTCAGGAGTCCTCACTGCTACCAAGACTCACCCCCACCATCTGTTTTTTGGGGGGCCTTGTGCCAATTTGTTTCAGCATTTTTGGGTAGGTGGATCAATTGTCACTTTCTGTTTCTCCCCTTTCCACACCCACTATGTCCTTCATGCTTTCATTCATTTTGTGGGTAGTGCTTGAAACTATTTCCAGTGTGCTTTGAACAAAGGAGTGCAGGCTTATCTTTCTTTCTGTCTTTTGTCTATCTATCTATCTATCTATCTATCTATCTATCTATCTATCTATTGAGCCCTTTGATATGTGCCCTTTGAGCCCTTTGATATGTGCCAATCCAGAAACTGGCACAAGCAAGCCAAGTTAAAAATGTCTATGCCAGTTATTGCACAGCAGACCAAGTGTCTGCTGAAAATTTGCTTTCATTTAATCTCCGGCTCTGCTCATAACTATTTCTAGCTCGCTCCTGAAGGAGGAGTACAGCCTTATGTTTCAATCCCTCAGCTTTGCACAGTGAACTGCACAAGTGTGTGCTGAGAATGCAGAATAACTATGTGCTTTTGTGAGTATTTTTAATAATAATAATAATAATAATAATAATAATAATAATAAACCCCGAGATGCACACACAGTTTTCTGCACACATACCCCTCGGTAAGTAATCAGCATAACAGAATCAACCATTCGGAAGGCAGGAAAAAACACAAAAAGAGACACCTACTGACATGAATGGGAGACCAACATTGCTTCTCATATACAAATTCAAATAAAATTGGGTGTGAACTACTTCAGTCCAATTCAGATGGTTGGGGGAATTGTATTAACAGCTAAATAATGCTCATTTGTGGACAAGCCCTCACTGGGCAGGTAAACAAGGGATAGACTATGCCATTCATACTCTACAGTCCATTTTGTTTGCATGCCAATCATGGAAGAAGGAAAATCTTACATAACTAGCAGAGAAATGTTTGGGCAGCAGAGGACACTGGGTGATTTATTAGTCCTTCAACAGCATCCTTGGTAGAAAACAAATAATAATAATAATAATAATAATAATAATAATAATAATAATATTTCATAACAATTTCAAATCCAATATGGATAGCAACTGGGACAGAAATATCTACCTAGAAGGCTGGTTGAAAGAAGAAAGTCTCCAACAGATGCCAAAAAGACGAAGAGGCTAGTATTTCCATGGTGGCCATGAAGCAGAGGGCTTCATTCTTCAGCGGCTAGCATGGAAACACAGTTGACTAGTCTCTTAGATAGCTAATAAGAACTTTTGCAGGCTAGTAATTTTGTGGGCATAAGTAGTTTGGGAGCAAACACACTGTGCCAATTTACCAGAGGCATTTCTATTTTCTTCTACTAGGTAAAGGTAAAGGTACCCCTGCCTGTACGGGCCAGTCTTGCCAGACTCTGGGGTTGTGCGCCCATCTCACTCAAGAGGCCAGGGGCCAGCGCTGTCCGAAGACACTTCCGGGTCACGTGGCCAGCGTGACACCGCTGCTCTGGCGAGCCAGAGCCGCACACGGAACGCCGTTTACCTTCCCGCTAGTAAGCGGTCCCTATTTAACTACTTGCACCCGGAGGTGCTTTCGAACTGCTAGGTTGGCAGGCGCTGGGACCGAGCAGCGGGAGCGCACCCCGCCGCAGGGATTCGAACCTGCCGACCTTTCGATCGGCAAGTCCTAGGCGCTGAGGCTTTAACCCACAGCGCCACCTGCATCCCCATTTTCTCCTACTAGTCCCTGACAAAACACTGCCTCTGTTGGGCAACTTGGGGACTGCTAGTTTTCCTATCTGTCTGTTATCCTCCAACCCAGGCTGTAAATACTGCTGAATGGATATCTATTCTATAATAAGCATGTTCAGATCTACTGAGAGATAAGCAGTCTTTTAAGCATTCTTAAATTCTGAAGAATGCAGACCCCTAGGGGGCCACAAATGAACACATAAATGTAATGAAAACTGTTATGTTCAATTTGCTAACACAGAAGCTGCAGGAGCCAGCTCAGGAAGGCTACACCAGCATAAATGACCACATACATACAAGCAGACAAATAATGGTTTCACTCTGTGCAGTAGGGGGAAATACGTATGAAAACAGGAGTGTAACATATACTCAATAATGTCCCTATTTTCATCTATGTACAGAGATGCCAAAATCCCCCATAAACTGTGTTTAATTGCCATCATAGACTTCAATTTTGTCAGCATTTGTTTAACATAAGGCAAATGATTGGCAATTTTCTCCACCATGTGAGCAGTCATGCATCCAGCCAAAATATTTTTTTGTCATATTCTAAATTAAAATTTGTAAATCTCATCTAGAGCTAAGGTTGAAAACAGTTGTTTTCTAATTTAAAGGATGCAACACTAAGTCCACTAGATGGCACTAAAGAAATGCAAAAATTGCAAGTTACATAAAGGATCCATCTAATATTTATAGATTAATGACCATTTATCTTTTAAAAAATCCCCAAAAAAGCTCACAGAGGAGAAAAACCATTCCCTAACATCAATAAAATTGTATTGCAAGGGTACAGGAAGAATAATGGCATTTCAATTTGGCACCTCAAATCCTGAAATTCTGATACAGTGCCAAGAAGAAGAAGAAACACTGTTTAGAGCCATTTCTCTCTTGAATAACATCACAGCAAAGTCCTGATCTTCTTTTTTTTTAAAAAAAGAAAACAACACCACATAATTTTTAGAATTTTCACTGGGATGAACTCATGTTGGAGAATGAACATTTTTCTAGCTGATAAAAAAGGTTATTTGCTCTCCTGCTAATGTACACTAAATGCCATCATGAAAGAAAAAAAATGTCCCATGGGACTTTCACTGTTGATCTTTTTGCTTTGCTTTCTAACAATACATTTTAACCCCTCCAAGTTGCTACGGTAACAAGCGAACACTACCAGTCAACACAAACCTTCAGGAATGTGAATGAAACCACTTTTAGGGGAAGATGTAGGCTGTGAGGACACAACATCACTAGTGAAAATTCACACACACACAAACACACATCCCTTTTGATTTTTTTTATAAGCACTTCAAACACAGCAAGCTTGAAAGCGAAGACAAATGACGCGTCTTTGTTTGAAAGTCTAATGTACCCAACTGTATCTAAGTGACAAAACTGAACACAATCCATGTAGCACTTTAAAGGCTGGCAAATGTATTGTGGTGTTAAGCTTTCTTGGGCTAAAAACCTCCTTTGTGAGATGCAAGGACGATTACTCTTTACCTATCAGGCATGTCTGTGTACACACACGTATTTCTAAGTAGCACTGAAATGTGAACTAGATACGAACAGAAAGAAGCAGCTGCAAAGGATAACATTTCATGCAACAGATTAAGTAGTCTCTAGTTATAAAGGCTGTAATAAATGTGGAAATTTTTAAGGAAGAGCATTTGCTCTCCTGCTAATGTACATTTCGATGCACATTACAGAGGGTTCAATTGGAAGCATTCTGGTTAACTAATACAGCTACCTTTCTGGAATTAGCTACCCAAAACAACATGGCTTGAATATGGGACTATAGCAATTCCACAAAATGCAGAAGTACTTTCAGAAGTACTGCACATTTTTGCAGTAAGTCCTCCAATCAGTGGTGCACCGGGGGCAGAGAGCAGGTGGAGGCATGGCCGGTGCACATCCTGGGGGCATGGCACATGTCCTGGGGGCATGATGCGCTGCCTGCGGGTGCGTGGCACCCAGTGCGGCGGGGGCAGCCACAATGGCACCCCACCAGGATCATGGTGCCCAGGGCGGTGCACTCCCCCACCCCCTCTTCCTCCGCCAGTGCCTCAAACTCAAAGAAATGGTTTTCCAGTAACTAGTACATAGTACAATAGCATAAAACATCTGTGCAGAACTTTGTAAAATAGCATGGTGGTCCCTAATGAACTAGTTTCTATCGGTAGGGAAATGTGGTGGCATTGCCATAAAATAGACCTGGAGCATAGGGTTCGTGCACTGGTACAAGGTGATCTCATAGCAGCCCAAATCCCCACAGTGGTACAGCAGAAACTTACTTATAAGGTTTTGTGTTAAGCGGCTGTGCCATCCACGGCTTCTTGCATAGCAGCTAAAAGTACCACCGAAGTGCCCTTGGCAACCTAGAGCATAATGATTTGCTGAAAGCACACATATCTATTAAGGTGTCATGATGAGATTTTAATGATGGATGGGGCTGGTGTTGCCCTATGGGTTGCCTCTTTAGAGACAGTGAAACAAACCTCTATTTGCACTGCTCCAGAACTATAGCACTGGGTTTCCCTTCTATATTTATTCTTGCAGAGAGTATAGATACAACGTGTTGGAATGCAGACTTCTGTAATAAATATTGGACCAAACTTCTACCATACCCTGCTCCTCTCCAGCATATGATTACAGCCTGGCGGGGAGAGAAACCTTTCCCACTTCAACCAACTTCAGCTGCTCTTTCCAAACACTTTGGGGTTAAGTAAATCTAGTATATATTTGGCAAACACACAAAAATCTTATTACTTCACACATTCAGTGTCAAAGTCCTGTCATCGAAGATATTTAAAGTATTTCTAGGGGAAACTCATTTGATGCCTTCACTGAGCCAGAAAATGTACTATGAAATAAAAATTCAGAATAGAGGACGACATGGTACATAGGCACCAGGCAAAGACGTTCCTCTTCAACCAGACCTTTGGCTGATTAAACAATCTATGGCCTATTAAATGTGTTTGTGGGAAGGGGATTACTGGGTTTTGTTTTGTTATTATGTTATGTATTCTGTGTTTTGATTTTACAATTTTATATTGTAAACTGGCCTGTGAATAATGATAATAATCCGTTTACCAGTGAACAAACAAGCTGGCATGTGTGTTCAGGAGCAGTGCTCTGAATCACCTGAACATATCATGAGTTTAGTCATTGGACCCTCTTATTCCAGTACAATCCTATTATAACTTCTCAGAAGTGTCTCATTGAGTTTAATGGGGTTTACTTCTACTCAAATGGACCTTAATACAAATTAGCAGGTTTCCCTCTGTACTGGTGCTACATGACACTTGACATACAGAACCCAGTTTGTAGTAATTCGGCCTGTTCTGCCCTGTTTTCTGCAATTTTCTACATTAATGATTTTAAAATATATATTGCATTTTTCTTTCTCAGGTGGATTCTCAACCCCCACCTCGTCATTTCTGTGGGTCCAGCTTCTTCTTCCTTCCTCCACTGGCTTGCACTGGGGATAACATTCTCTTTATTAACTTGCACAAGATTGGGGTGGTGGTGGACAAGCGGCTGTATCCCCAGAAATGGTCAGGGAAGGGGGTATAATCTCACTTTTCCGCAAAGATCCCTTTAACCATAAGGGTCTTTGCAAGAGAGTGAGATTCTTTCCTCCACCATCCAGAAGACATTTCTGGGGATCCAGTCTTTCTCTTTTTCCTATGCAAGTTAATGGAGACATACACCCATCCATTAAAGTGCATTTACTGTCTGTGCAGGTGCAGAGGTAAACATGCACGTGCATGATTTAGATTTCAATTACCACAGGGCCTAAGGTCTTCCCATTTTTTCAATGCTCTTTCCGGTGCCACTGTATTCTATAGTGTACCCCTTGAGTGGCAATTATGTTTGCACAATACAATACAATGATGCTTCACAAATAAAAGTGTATTCAGTGTGGATTTCACCCCAGGGTCACAGATAACTTCTCCAGTAAAAGTTGTTCATAGCCATCGCTGAGAAAAGAAAGAAAGAAAGAAAGAAAGAAAGAAAGAAAGAAAGAAAGAAAAAGAAACCATTTGACTGAGTAGGTGTACAACTTGTGTACCAAGTTGTAACAAAGATGCTGGTTAAAAGTGGGGAGGGAGTATGTTTCAGGAGCAGGGCACTTTAAAACAACATTAAAGGTATGATACACTTTGTAAACACTTTCTAAGATTCCAGAATTATGGTCCCAGAGGAGACTCTTGAGAGTCCCATGGACTGCAAGAAGATCAAACCTATCCATTCTTAAGGAAATCAGCCCTGAGTGCTCACTGGAAGGACAGATCCTGAAACTGAGGCTCCAATACTTTGGCCACCTCATGAGAAGAGAAGACTCCCTGGAAAAGACCCTGATGTTAGGAAAGATTGAGGGCACAAGGAGAAGAGGACAACAGAGGACAAGATGGTTGGACAGTGTTCTCAAAGCTATAAACATGAGTCTGACCAAACTGCGGGAGGCAGTGGAAGACAGGAGTGCCTGGAGTGCTCTGGTCCATGGGGTCACGAAGAGTCGGACACGACTAAACGACTAAACAACAAGATTTCAGAAGTGCAAAAATTAAACGGGAGCATCTAGGTCTACTTGAACCCCTTTTTAAAAAATATTGTGGGTTGTTGTTGTTTTAAATCAGAACTGGTTCACCCCTGGATATCCCTTAGCTATTCAGATAATAGCTATTTTTGTTCCTTTTCTGTAAGCTAAACAGCTTGGCTTCATCCACAGAAAACAGTATGTTTTGGTTGTTGTTGTTTAACTGCTGTTTGGTTCCTCTTAACGGTTTATTAGCTACTGAGGGGAGGGGAGGAATATCAGAGATAAATTAACCAAAAGTCCCCACACGTGGTCAGTGCATTATTTTTTAAAAAGTTACTTGTCTCCAGTGCCCACTTCTAAAAAGTGGCACCATGTTTGTATGTATAAATGATCTCCCCACCACCCTCGAAATTAATTAGGGCAAGGGAAGGCTAAATAGCTTGCTTACTTGATGTAAATATTTTATTAGCCAGTACAGATTATGCTGTGAGCTGAAAAGAAAATCTTTTCATCTGGCTTTCCCTTCTAAACCCTGGGGAGGCTGGCAATGCACGTCTACCTGCATATATTCCTTATTTCTACACCGGGCCATTATTATGGAGGAAGTATTTTTTTTAAAAAAAATGAAAACAATTACATCCTGCTTTAAAGCAGAGAAAATGGTATTTTCAGCAAAGTTGAATGATAGTGGAAAGATAGTGGAAAATGCAGGCTTCCTGATGTAATACAAAGAAGTATCGGCATGAATGCAAAAGCTTTTCGTCAACTGCATGGTGTGCAGTTGTTAGAAGTTTTAAAGGAAGCAGGTCAATTAACAGTAGGTAATGTAATGACTGAGGAGATGATGCCTTGTGGTATTGCTGCTACCACTGTATTTTCTCATTTAGAAACAAATGAGATTCTGCAGGGAACTGCCTACATTTTGGTAAAGACAGCAAGTCTTCTTTAGTTGGAGGCTCTCCTTACCACCCCCCCACCACCAAATACTCCCTCTTTTTATTACAATTTAATTGCGAGAATTTAAAAAACGGAACAACAGGGAATACTGGAAACATGTGTGCAATTATTAGGCAGTGTCATGCATTATCTCCAGCACCCTAACACAAAGCCATTTAAAAATTAAATTATATTAGGATTAGGGCCCTAAAGTTTCAACTGCCTATTATGAGACAAAAGATAGTCACTATGAAATTCACCTTGACACTTAACAGACATCTTCCATGCCATGGAGCCTCTTCTTGTTCTTTTATTTAGTGATTTCCAATAAAGATGCCCTCTCTTCCCCATGTCCCCATGAATGGCTCTACTCCATGCTATCTGTCATGGATGCTTTAATTGAGATTCCTGCATTGCAGGGGATTAGACCCTCTGGGTCTTTTCCAACTCTACAATTCTGTGCTTCCACTTCACACCCAGCAACTTCCTGTTGCTTTTCTCCTGTATTTGTGCTTCACCATGCTCCTTATTTCAAAGCACCAGTTTAACCCCTTTCAAAATACTAGCCCAAATCTATTTCCCCCCACAAAACAGAAGAAAAACAGTAAACAAAAATGCAAATCAGTGAGCAAGCATCCACGTTCTCCAAAAGTTTTCTTCAGGATCACTGTTTGTTTTATTATTGTTAATATTTTATTACAAGAATTTCAGTTACAAAAATAAGGCGATAAGGCTCAGTGTTCAACAAGAATTGGGGGGGGGGGGAGAGAGGTAAAAAATGTTTTCCCCCAGCCTGAAATATTTGAACATTATTATTATGATTTCTTAGGCATTACTGATTATTATGATTTCTTAGGCATTACTGATGTAGACCACCTTAAAACATCCATGTACACACACACAAAGAAGCAGCCATGTAAGATATATAGTAACAGAAATTTTAATTGGAGTATCTTCCCGCTAAACCATTCTCCACTCTAATAGATACTATTGGCAGACTCAGCTAACTAATCCTTGCACTTAGCTCCAGGTTAATATCAGATATTTTCATTGTGCCATGATGTTAGACTACCTAAAAAGGGGAATGTAATGGTTGTGAGGGGTTACTTGTGCGTAAATTGCCTTCGGTTTAGTTAGTTTGCTTGCCCAACCATGCTTAGGGTCAGAGCTCGCCCTCCGTGACCTGTTAGTCACTTGCAGAATTCGTCCCGTCAGTGGGCGTTTCTTGAACCTCTTCCAGCATAAAAGCTGTTTGACCCCGAGTCTCCTCCTATGTTCCCTGCGCGGAATGCGTCTGCGCAAGTAAGGGGAAGGCAGGGGCGTGCCAGCGCTCTCTCCACTAGTTTCGGGTGAAGGGTCACCAATTCCTCCATCTCCCTCTCTTCTCTATTGGTGTTACCCTGAATTCCTTCCCCCCTGCTGGTCCCCTCTCCGGCATCGCTCGGGAGCCCTGCCTCCGCTTCTCGCTCTGATGTCAGTTCCCTGACAGGGAATAACACGTGTTTACATAGCTGGTTGTACAGTGGACAGTAGAAAAGAATATGTTCGACAGTCAATAATAATTTTTGTTAACATTATTATTAGACTCATTAGTCACTTAAAACAAAAATTAAGTGACATCAAAAAGGTGAAAAGCAAATAAAAGGTAAAACATGTAAAACAAGAAAACCATTCTAATAAATCCCAAACAAACCCAGCACAAAAATAAGTTTATAGGGAAGAAAACAAAATCATATATTTCTGCATCAAAAGATCAAAGTTTGCACCATGGAATACTGGGACTGGGAAATTTGACATTAGTCCTTTATACAAAGTCCTTCATTAAGCTACCACAGTGCCTCTATCAGCTAATCTTCTTGATCTCAATCTTCTTGAGATATACACTCTTCCTTCATTTCTCTTTGGTCTGTCCTGAATCTTATGTACCGTATATACTCGAGTGTAAGTTGACTTTTTCAGCACATTTTTTATGCTGAAAAAGCCCCCCTTGGCTTGTACTTGAGTGAGGCGGGCGGTGGTGGAGGGACGAGCGGCCCAAAAGGAGCCCTTTCTCGCCGCTGGTCCCACCGCCGCAGCCCACCTCTCACAAGGGCAGGCACAGGAGCAGCAGTTGGGAGAGGTCCTGCACTGGCTGTGCCTCTCCCAACCGCGGCTCCTATGCCTGCTCTTGCGAGCGGCAGAGCAACGAACAGCCTGAAAGCAGCCCTTTCGGGCGGCTTGTTCTTCCTCCACCACTGCCGCTGCCACCAGGTTTGTGGTGGTGTGAACTGGCTTATACTCAAGTCAATAAGTTTTCCCAGTTTTTTGTGCTAAAATTAGGTGCCTCGACTTATATTTGGGTTGGCTTATACTCAAGTATATACTGTATATATTTTATTGTGATGAATAAGAAATATTGCTGGCTGGATAACTTATTTTATGGCAGCATCTTCATGTAAAAGCATAGTTTAGTTTTTAGAGATGCTCTTAGTATTCTGTTTCTCAATTTATGGTTCTTCTTGCCATTCAAAGCATACTATGATATGGAAATGGTATACAATGTGATTTATTCATCATGGCTTCTGCAGTAAAAAGCAGTCAATTTTAATTTGTTAGTTAAAACTCCTTTCATATGGTCTGAATGCTAAAACTGTCGTGTTTGCTTCAGGGTGCTTTAATGAAAATTATTAATTTCCAAGCTAGAGTTAACACACTGCATTTATCTTGTCCTGCTGTCTCAGCATAAGCCTACAATATTTTCCACTGATTAGCTATTTATAAGATGGCACAAAATAAATGTGGTGGAAGGACTAAAGTTAGCTCTTGATGGACATTTTGTGTGTGTGTTTTCTCCTTCCTCCCAGCCCCATTTGTCAAAAATAGAATTTCCCTCACCTAGACCCAAAACCGTTTTGTTTTTTTACATGTGAAAATTAGAAAATGCATCTAAGAAATGGAATACTTTCTAGTCCTTCTAATGTAAGCGATGAATCAGTTCTGCCAGGTGTACCAACAATGACTGAAGCAAGGAAGGCAAAAATAAAAATAAAAAATGAGAGTTCCCATTGAGCTACAGGAATGAATACAATAGGAACAAAGATGGGTCAAGTGAATTATAGGGTGTGGTTGTGGCATGCTGCTAAGGGCCAAAACTAATTGAGAAGGCCCTTTTTGTTTACAAGGGTCTTTGAAGAAGAGGGGATGCTGTGTGACTGGTAGGACACTACTGTCTGAATGATAGCCACTGTAGTGTATACATACTTGGAAAGTGCACCATCATCATTATTCACAACAATTTTTATTGTTTGATTGATTTATGAATTGCCTCCTGCATGCGTCTCAAGGCAATTTACAAACATACCATAAAAGCTGCTAAAAACTATTTTAAAGGCTGCTAGAATTGTTTCAAAAACGGAACAAAAGACAAAGGTTCAAAAACAATACAGTTTACATGGATTTAACTTGTCAGCATTCAGTTTTACTTGCATGGCAAAAAATTAAAAAGGGGGTGGAACGGGGCGAGGTTCTGGGGAAAATGACACTGGCAATCTCACCCACCACTGAACCCAATGGGTTTTTAGCTTTAGTCATGCTCCATGGAATGGAACCCCCCCACAAGTTGTGGGCTTGCTGTACAAAATGAACAGCTAAGGCAGAGACATTTCATTGACCTGGAAAAGCTTTCAAAAACAAACATGGCATCAGTTGTTTCTGGAAAGTACAGACTATAGGCACAGTTGTATCTCAACAACATGGGCAGTCACAATGAAAACCCTGTTCCAAATTACTGTGCAGCAGACTTCTGATATTTTGGGGGCATAGTGATATACTGATTATATAAGGAATCAAGACCTTGAATTTGGCCTGGTAGCAGATTGGTAGCAAGTGCAAAACCCACCAAGTGTTATATTCCCATTACAAGCAAATTAGCTGCCATACTCCGCACTAGCTACAGCCTCTGGACCAACCTCGAGGGCAGAGTGCATTACTCTAATACAAGAGAATACCATCTTCTTCCATTTAGTTTTCTCCTCTCACCTCTCTACCTCATAATATTATTTAGATGGAATCTTCTCTTTTATTAGACTTTGCATTAAAATAAAATTGCTCTAGAGTTTCTATTACCTACATATTTTTATTGCTGCCGGAGGGTGTTGAATGAAGAGTTTCTAATCTGATCAAATTTCTCATCCTAGCCCTTCTGCTGAGCCTTTTGTGTGCTAAAACTTTATTTAGTTGTTTATTTGTTTTTATGTAGTTGGCAGAACAAAATCATCAAACTGTGCTTCATAGAAAACATTATCAAGGGTGTTACTTCTGAATTTCTGGAAGCTTGGCAAAAATGTGTTTCCATAAGAATTGGGTGTAACTTTGTAAAGCTACAGCCCTGGAAATCTGGTGTCAGTGATTTAAATTATGACGTATCTTCGAAGAGCTATGTGGTGGGAAAATGTCCTTTCCAAGAACAGAGTTTGGAAAATCATGATTGGAAATGTGTTTTCCCACCACCAACCTTTTCCTTAGATTCTAGTGTGTACTGGTTAAAAACTGTTGATGGTGGTTTCTGATGAATAATGGGAAAGACAAAAATGTAACAAAACAGAGGAGTAATATTATTCCAGTCATTTTCTATTGTGGTTTTCCTCTTATCCTGCTTACCACAATCACATACATCACAGTAAAGGATTTTATGCCTCAAGCACCCATCCACCATGTTCTCTCCCAACTTCTTTTATCACATTAAGCGCTTTTGCATTTTGAGATCAGTTCATATCCATGCATTTTGTATGAGTGCAATGTCTCCTGAAGGCTGAATTCCTATGCACACCAACCTGAAAGCTAAGTCCATTTAAAGACTTATTCCCTCTTGAGTAGAAATGCATAGAATTGTTCTGTAAATTATTTATGATTCAGTAATGATAGTGTTGGAGTTAAATTGGTTTTGCAGTTGTTACTTCTCAACTGAGAATCCTGGGAACTTGGAAGGAAGTTTGGCAGCACCCTGGCCAAACTACAGCTCCCAAGAAAGCCAGATTCTCCGGATGACGTGGACAACAATTTCCATCAGCCTGAGCCAAGATAGTGAATAGCTAGGGATGATGGGCTTCTTTTGTCTAAAACATCTGGACTACCCTGACATGCTCTAAATGGAAAAAGGTGCCCACCAGCATAGATATTTAGCATAATCCTAGCCTTTCTTTGTAAAAATGTGATAAACTTAATAAAAAATCTCTAAGCAGGTTAAGCAAACACAATAAAAATACAACAGAAAGATTAAATAAAGACAAAATAAACACAAAATGCAACTACTGGTATATCATAATTTTCGTGTCTGTGATATACAACAAATCTTTGCATCAAAGTTTTTGTTACTACCTCTTCAGAGACTGCTAGCCTGCCTGTATTATCTACAGCAGCTAGCATTAGGAATAGTCTTGATGCACCTCTGGACTGCAGGTGTCCAGAATTCCTAACTACTTGCAAAGTCATCCCTGTCTTAGAGCACTCTATGGGAATAAGGAAAACTGCCAAAGAACAGTGTACTGTTTTCTCTAGAACAGGAGAGCGACAACACTCTACTTAGCAATAGCGTTAGAAACTCCCATTGTTCTAGACACGTTTTGTGACAGGGAATTTCATTAAAGTGAGCAGTTTCTGAGCTCCTGGTGCAGTACTGCGCCTAAGATTTCAGATCAAAACTGGTGCTGAGGACATGGGAGGAGAAATTCCTCCCTGCTGGACTTCCAAAAGATCGCTGTAGCGTCAGACAAGCTGATAGGTTCTACCTCTCAGCTGGCCTTACAGAAAGGCAGCGTTTTGCGCTATGTGGTCTCAGACTGGCTTAAATAGGTTTGGTTTAAGTAGTGATGTTAAAGTGTTATCTACTTCAAACTCTCAGAGTGATGTTTAAAATCAAAACAATTTTTGGAGTGGGATCATTGAAGGACCCTGAAGTCTTAGGTTTGTGAACTGGACACTCTGGGTGTCTCTGCCATCAGTTGTATAGGCCTGTAGGTAAAGGTACCCCTGACCATTAGGTCCAGTCGTGGCCGACTCTGGGGTTGTGGCAGTCATTTCGCTTTACTGGTCGAGGGAGCTGGCGTACAGCTTCCAGGTCATGTGGCCAGCATGACTAAGCCGCTTCTGGTGAACTAGAGCAGCGCACGGAAACACCATTTACCTTCCTGCCGGAGCGGTACCTATTTATCTACTTGCACTTTGACGTGCTTTCAAACTGCTAGGTGGGCAGGAGCAGGGACTGAGCAATGGGAGCTCACCCCGTCACAGGGATTCGAACCGCCGACCTTTTGGTCTGCAAGTCCTATGTATAGGCCTGTAATATGTGTTAATTGTATTTATTTTTTTATAAATATTTATTAAAGATTTTCTTAATACAATAGAAAAAACAAACAAAATAACATATAATTTTTCAATATCCACATTTTCTTCACTTCTTTGGACTTCCTCGCAACTCTCGTTCCTGCGTTCCAAATTTTCGAGCTTTACCCAGCAATTTATCACCTTATTTCAATTCTTATATTATAATTTTCCAATACTGTATCCCTAATTTTAGATAATTTAGCCCAAACCTTAAAAGCTTAATTTTAACATAATATTTATCCAAAATTTATCTTTTCTTATATGTTCATTTATCTTCATATTCCTTTTAACTAACTTATTGGTGCCATATTGTTAATAATCTTACATCTTTCTTAACATTCATACAATTTACAATATTTTTGTAAATAGTCCTTAAATTTCTTCCAGTCCTCCTCCACAGCCTCTTCTCCCAGGTCTCGGATTCTGCCAGTCATTTCTGCTAGCTCCATATAGTCTATCAGTTGCATCTGCCATTCTTCCAGTGTGGGCAAATCTTGGGTTTTCCAGTGCTTTGCAACGAGTATTCTTGCTGCTGTTGTTGCATACATAAAAAATGTTCGGTCCTTCTTTAACACCCTCTGGCCGACGATGCCCAAAAGAAAAGCCTCTGGTTTTTTAGGGAAGGTATACTTAAATACCTTTTTCAACTCGTTATATATCATTTCCCAGAAAGCCTTAACTCTAGGGCAGGTCCACCAGAGGTGAAAGAACGTTCCTTCAGTTTCTTTACATTTCCAACATTTATTATCAGACAAATGGTAAATTTTTGCGAGCTTGACTGGGGTCATGTACCACCTATATATCATTTTCATAATATTTTCTTTCAAGGCATTACATGCCGTGAATTTCAAACCGGTGGTCCATAACCTTTCCCAGTCAGCAAACATGATATTGTACCCAATGTCCTGTGCCCATTTTATCATAACCGATTTGACCGTTTCATCTTGTGTATTCCATTTTAACAGCAAGTTATACATTCTTGAAAGTACCTTAGTCTTAGGTTCTAACAATTCCGTTTCCAACTTTGATTTTCCACCTGGAATCCTATCTTTTTGTCCAACTTAAAAATCTCTTTAATCTGAGCATAATGTAACCAATCTCGCACTTTATCTTTTAGTTTCTCCAAACTCTGCAACCTCCAATTATCTCCATCTTTTTCTAATATTTCCCAATATTTCGGCCATTTGGCCTCCATATTGAGTCTTTTCCGGGCCTTAGCTTCCATTGGTGATAACCACCTTGGGGTCTTGTTTTCCAATAAGTTTTTATATTTTGTCCAGACATTGAACACTGCTTTCCTGACAATATGGTTCTTGAAAGCCTTGTGACTTTTAACCTTGTCATACCACAAATATGCATGCCATCCATAAGCATTATTAAAACCTTCCAGATCCAACACATCAGTGTTTTCAAGAAGCAGCCAATCTTTCAACCAGCAGAAAGCTGCTGATTCATAATACAACTTTAAGTCTGGCAGGGCAAAGCCCCCTCTTTCTTTAGCATCAGTTAATATCTTGAACTTAATTCTGGGCTTTTTGCCCTGCCAGACAAATTTGGAAATATCTCTTTGCCACCTCCCAAAACACTCCATTTTATCCACAATCTGTAAAGTCTGAAACAAAAACAGCATTTTTGGCAATACATTCATCTTTATAGCAGCAATTCGGCCCGACAAGGAAAGTTTCAATCTTGACCAACCTTCTAAATCCCTTTTAATTTCTGACCAACACTTTTCATAGTTATCCTTAAATAGACTCAGATTCTTAGCTGTTATGTTTACCCCTAGGTATCTTACTTTTTTAACCACATTTAACTCTGTCTCTTTCTGAAACCTTTCTGATTCTAAAGGTGTCAATTTTTTCCCCAAAACCTTAGTTTTCTGCTTGTTAAGTTTAAATCCCGCCACCCGACCAAACTCCTGAATCAATTGTAATACCCTTTTCGTACTAGACTCTGGCTCCTGTAGGGTCAAAACTAGGTCATCTGCAAATGCTTTAAGTTTATACTGTTTCGCTCCAACCTGAATTCCTTCCACCAACTGGTCTCCTCTAATCATATTCAAGAGCACCTCCAGGACCGAAATAAATAGCAAAGGGGAAATAGGGCAACCTAGTCGTGTTCCTTTTTTGATTTTGAACTCTTCCGTCACCACATTGTTCACTATCAATTTAGCCTTTTGTTCTGAATAAATTGCATCTATCCCATTCTCAAATCCCCGTCCCACTCCCATCCCTTCCAAGTTTTTCTTCATAAACTTCCATGAAATATTATCAAAGGCCTTCTCCGCATCTATAAATATTAACACTGCTTTTGTATTGATATCTGTTTGCAAAAGTTCCAAAATGTCAATAATGTTCCTTGTGTTAGCAAACAAATGTCTGCCTGGGAGAAAGCCTGCCTGGTCCTTGTGAATTACTTCATTTAAAACGTTTTAAAATCTGCTTGCTAAAATGTCTGCAAATATTTTGTAATCCACATTTAGGAGGGAGATGGGGCGGTAGTTCTTAAGTTGTGTCTTTTCAGTTTCTAGTTTGGGTATCAATGTGATGAAAGCTTCTTTCCACGACTCCGGTGCCTTCTTCCCCTCCATAATTTCATTGCAAACCTCCATTAATGGATATATCAAATAGTCTTTCAATGTCTTATAATATTTGGAGGTAAGCCCATCTGGCCCTGGATGTTCTGAATGGCTTCTTCAATCTCTTGTTGTGTTATTTTATAGTTCAGGATTGTTCTATTTTCCTGAGACAGCCTTGGTAGACCATTCTTTATCAAAAATTGATCTATCTCCACCTCGTTTTGCAGCCCTTGTGTATATAGTTGTTTAAAATATCTCTGGAAACACTTTCTGATCTCCACTGGGTTCTGAATATTTCTTCCTTCAATCTCTAAATTTGTGACCGTGTTCAATTTTTGTCTCTTTTTCAGCTGCCATGCTAACAGCTTTCCACATTTATTTGCCGATTCAAAAGATCTTTGTTTCATTAGCTTAACTTTCCATTCCACTTCCTGATTTATCAATTTAGAATATTGTGCTTGGTAGAGTTTAATTTCTGTTAAAATCTCCTTTGACTTCGGTCTCGATCTTAACTTCTTCTCACATTCTTAAATTTTCTCCAGGATCTTATCTTTTTTCTCATTCTGTGCTCTTTTCTTTATGGTGTTCTGTTGTATCAGAAACCCCCTCATAACCGCTTTACTTGCGTCCCAGACGGTTCTTTTTTCCACCGTAGTGTTCAAATTTATCTCAAAATAGTCCTTCAAAGCTTTTGGGGCCTTTTTGATAATCTCCTGATCTCTAAACAGATTGTCATTCATCTTCCATCTGAAGGAGCCGGTTGGAGTTAGTCTCATATCCATCTTTACGGCATTATGGTCGGAGCAGGTCTTTGGGCAGATTTCCACTTTTTTTGTCTTAGGTGCCAGACCTCTAGTTATCCATATTTGGTCGATTCTTGTCCATGTCAGTTGGGCTTCAGAAAAGAATGTTCCTTCTCTTCCCAGGGGGTTATTTGTTCTCCAAATGTCAATCAAGTCCATATTGTCAGTCAGTTCAGTGCCAAAAAGATATATTTATATGAAGGAAAGAGGGTGTAAGGAGAATCCAGAGCTTGTCTGCAGAGTGGAAGGAAAGGAGGACCTTTTTCTGCCTCCCCACTTCCAGCCACTTTCTGAAGATTGGAGAAGGAACCCTCTTAAGAGTATTGGGGGGGGGGCAGCCAGGGGAAGCATGGCTTTGCTTTTTGCAGCCTTCAGATGAGGACTAGACCGTGTGAAAAACGAACATAAGATTTTAGCTGCAGTTCATTCATTTTCACTTTTGTATCTTGTTATAAATAAAAGACATTCTGTTGTGGTACCAGTGTCAGTTTCTATCACTGCTTACTAAGGAACTTCACCCTTTCCTCCCATTTTATGCTGCCATTAACCAATTATCAAGTTGAGGTGGCCTTTATGTAGGAGCCCAGAGCCAAATATAACATTCAGATGGGAGGTAAGAAGTGAGAACTTAAGATTCCTAAAAAACTTATAAAATAAACAGAACTCTAAGAGCTTAAAGGAAAATATAAAATTGAAAGACTTCTGAATATAATTATTTGATATGCACCTGCATATCATGGTGGCATTGATATGCAAAACCAGCTCATTGAGAAATGCAAAAAAACCTAAGCATTTTGGAAATGTAGTTCCCTTTTTGTGCACCCGGCACTCTTCCAAATGTTCATATCCCTTCTGCTAAAGGTGCACTTTAGAAGGAATATGGAGGTTTGTGTGGCCCACTACAGCGAGAAAGCAAGTAGAGTGTACAAGGCCTGGAGCCAAGATAAAAGCTGGGAGATTGGAGCAGGAAGGGGTAAAAGCAGGTGAGCTGACCTTCAGAAAACAATCTGCTGGCATGGGACTGTATTCAAAATGCCTTAGTGGAAAGAACCTCTGCACTCTGATCCCCTCCACCCACCTAAGCCTCTCGTTTCCCCAGAAAAGCCGCTTCTGAGGGCTGGAATATCATCCAGAACAGAATGGGATATGGCATGGAGGTCTGCAGTTAGTCGCCTGGAGACTGGGTGAGGAAAATCAGTGCACTGATTTGTGAAAGTGGAAGGACTTTCTGCTAAAGATTTGCTGCCACTGAAGACCAGCTGGAAGACAGGATTCCTTGATCTGGATGAGGATGCTGCAGGTCAACAGACAGATAAATATAATGACAGTAATTCAGAATGCAGAGGCCAGGAGCACATTACTGGCCACATGTTACTCCACTGCTAAGACAGCTGCCAATTTGCTACTGGGACAGGTTCAAGGTACTTGTTCCAGTTCACAAAGGCCTAAGCAACTTTGGCCCCAAATGCCATAAGGACCATCTGATCACTTATACTCCATCCTGATCACTGAGACCCTTGGATGGAACACTTAGGGTGATTTCCTATGCCCCTGAGTTTCTGTGTGCCTTCTCTAGAGACAGCAGGCCCTGCCCTAGCAAAGTCCCTACACAGTATGGCAGGAACTGTCCTTGATGTCGTTCAGATATCTTCTGAAAATGGTGGCTGAGACAGGCGTTGACAATATGAAATTTTATTTATACCATGTTATCTGCTGATGTTTTTAATTGTTTTATAGATGCTTACAGACTGATTTTATTGTCGTTTACTAGGGACTGCTGCCCCTCCGCCCATCAACCCCACCATCAACCTACCAAAACCCACATACCCTCACTACCTCCCCTTGACCAAACCCCCTCCTTTTAACACCTCATTCACCCCATCACAGCTCACCCCCCATCCCCACAAAGCTCTTCTAACATCCCACCTTCTTTTGAAGGAGGGTGGAAGGTGCTTCAGAGAGTGGTTTGGCAAACCCTTCTCTGAAGCTCCACCCTTCTTTAAACGTTGCTCGTTCCTCAGCAGCTCACCATGCTGCTGTTGATGTGGCTCCCTGTTGCAGCCTGACAACAAATACAGTGGTACCTCTGGATATGCACACCTCTGGTTGCGTATCCTTCAGGATGCGAACACAGCAAACCCTTCTCTCCACGCACATGCACAGAAGCGGTCCCTTTGGTTGCAGAAACCTTGGGATCTGACTGGAGCTCCAGAACAGATCCTGTCCCAACCGGAGGTACTACTGTATAGGCAAATATATATTAGAGAGTATGTTGTAATCCACCTTTTTATGAAAGAGTTGGGCTATAATTTTTCAAATAATATATAGATAAATAATATACATGGATATACACGCACCTCTTAGCTGCTAATGACATTCTTGATGGGAGAGGAGCAACATCTAGTGTTTGTTGTCCTGATGCCAAAGAGCATCAGCAAAATTATCCCAACTTGGATAAAGAGTATGTTAAATAACTTATTCTGCAACTATTTGTTCATTGTAATACCTGGCTATCCTTTGACCAGAACTCTCTCAATGTTCAACTTCCAGATCACTCTTTGTTGAAGGCATTGGCTGCAACAGATAAAACATGAGCCACATTTGCAGCACCTGTTGTGTGTACAAAATACTAACTGTTGGAAACAGCCAAGAGAGCTACAGTTATTTCCCAAAGATATAATAACTTCAACAAAGCCTTTTATAAACAAAACCCTTAATGAGAAGAGAGCAATGTAGATTGATCCTATTAAATTTGATTGCAGGAGAATTGCATAAATATGTTCTCTGTGGTAGATAAGTACATGATGTGGATAATGCAGCTATGGGAGACTTGTTGATGAAAATAGGCTTTCTGAGATTATATCTGTTTTCAAGAGCAATGACAAAAATATGCAGATGAAATAATATAGCTTAATTAGAATCATCACAGGGTCTCGGTTGCCTAGAGACAAACCCTATCATTTGACTAAACATAAAATATTACAGGTAACAGAGAAAGGAGGGGAGCTCTTTGAAAGTATAATGCCATGAGTTAGACTGGAATCTTCTGATTTATGCTAAATAAGTGACTCTCTGAGCCTTCCTTAGATTTAAGCGACTCTTCAGAGATGGGGTGTTTTTAGCCCTCTTAAAATTTCACACGTACGTGAAGTCTTACATGCTGAATGACAATTAGCTGAAACACACATGATGGGAGAAATCAGTCTTACATGTACTGCTGAATGTCACGAGACAAGAAGACTCTATCTGAATACAAGGACAATATAATATCCTTCTGGCATAGATGTAATTTATTACACGTAAGTAGCAGAATCCTGGTAATGATGTTGTTTACCATGCAGTGGCGTAGCGTGGGTTGTCAGCACCCGGGGCAAGGCAAGTAATTTGCGCTCCCTTACCCGTGGATTTTAGCAGGGGGCAGAGAGCTGCGAGTGCGAGCGCGCCCCCCCCAGATGTTGCACCCAGTGCGGCCGGGCCCCCCCGCACCCCCCACGCTACACCACTGTTACCATGAGGCCAATGTTAATGAAGCTACTAAAAATTCACAGTTAGTCATTCTGCGATTGTGTGATGTACGGTTTAGTTGCATTGAAAGAGGCCTGGTATTTGGGCATGATCTAGGTTCTTATCTGCAGGTGCAACAAATAAGCTTGAATTGAAATCTGCAAAGGTTGTAACTGTGGTTCCTGTATTTAACTCATGAAATCTTCAGTGTAAAGAAAAGTGATTATGGTATAAAGAATATAAATATGAATATATGTGAAGGGAATAATAAAGAAATTAATCCTTTATGCACAGCTTCATTTAGAATTTTTAATTAGTTGACCATAAAGTTCAAGAATTTAGATACTGGGTATGTTTAGCTATGTTTAGCATGCTATATTTTCACTTTTGTATCAGTACTAATAAGGTTTTTCTTATATGAAGGATATGAGACTTGATTAGGAGAAAGAAGCAGAAAGTGTGTTAAAAGACACACTTTTAAGTCAGACCTAATGGAATTGTTCTCAAAAAATGGACTGCTTATATATATGCTTCATTTATTTTTTGAAAATATATACTGCTTAATATAAATACATGCTGGGGTATTTATTACTGTTTTCTATAAGCTATGAACACATGACCTGCCCTCCTGAAAACATGGTGCAACTAGGACCTGGGAGGCCCGTGTATGAATCTCCACCTGTCCATGAAGCTTAATGGCTGTCACCATTCCCCAGACTGATCTAACTCACAGGGGTTTGTGAGGATAAGATGGAGAAGGATAGAACCATGTATGCCACCCTGAGCTTCATGGATGAAAGATGAGATACAAATGTAATAATAATCTGATAACTCCTCAAAGTTCAGCGTTTACTTGCAGACTGACTCATATTTCTGCTATCTGCTATTGATGCTGTGCTGTTTTGACATCTGCCCAATAAAATTAAATAAAATTACTGTAAACTGCCCTACGATCCTTGGATGAAGGACAGTATAGAAAATTAAGTAATAATAATAATAATAATAATACAGTGGTACCTCAGGTTACCAACGCTTCAGGTTACAGACTCCGCTAACCCAGAAATAGTGCTTCAGGTTAAGAACTTTGCTTCAGGATGAGAACAGAAATCGTGCTCTGGCAGAGCGGCGGCAGCAGGAGACCCCATTAGCTAAAGTGGTACTTCAGGTTAAGAACAGTTTCAGGTTAATAACGGACCTCCGGAACAAATTAAGTACTTAACCCGAGGTACCACTGTAATAATAATAAGCAATTTTCTTCTCATGCACCTTATTACTTCCATATGGTTATTTATAGCACAATCTTATACATGTTTACTCATAACTAAGTCCCATTCCATGTCCAAAGGATCTACTCCCATACAAGTGTGCTGAGGACTGCATTCTTTTTCTACAGAATATTTAGCCTACCATTTAACAAGTGAACAATTACATCTGCAAAGGAAAAGAAAAACCCAACACTGCACCACCATGACTCATTAACACCAGAAACAGCTGCTGCTGTGGCTGCCAGCCCACTTCACTGGGAAAGTCCAAGGCTGATGGGTGGATTCCACTTTCTGTCACCTTTCGCCTACAAACTCCAGTGGACAAAAGGTGACAGACAGCAAGCCACTATATTAAGGGACTGATGTGGATGACTGATGCATTCCAGAACTCAATGTATTTGCCTCAAGATTCAGTAACCACAACCACTGGGGGCAAGTGTTCAGATAGATCAAAGCTCCAGCCTCTTTCTTTTTAGAACTTACTAATTCCCTTCCTAGCCAATGGTGCTTTTCGTGCTTGGAAAATTACAGATATGGGCTTTTTGTTTTCTGAAAAAGGACTTAAACTTCACTTGTGAAAATGTCCCAGGAGCTCATAAATTGTTCAGACATTTTCCCCAAGGAAATTTGTAGACTATTTCAGTAGTTTCACAGATGTAGTGTGCTGATATTCTTGTCCAAATATTTGCTACACTAAAAGTCATGCTTTAGGGATTAAGCTTGGATGGGTGCCGCAGACAGAGAATCTGTGTTATGTAGAAAAACCTAACTTTACAACAACAACTGCCACCACAACAAGCGACAAAAGTAGATAAACCTTCTGCAGGAGAAGGTAAGACATCATTCCTACAAAAGGATTTGAATTTCTAGTTTTCACTATCTAGAATAGAACAATTAGTGAAATTGACAATAACGTACAATCCTACATGTGTATATTGAAAAATAGCCCCTACTGAGTTCAGTAGGGCTTACTCACAGGTAATTAAAAGGCTCAATAGAACTTATTAATGAGCAGACATATATTAGAATTGGTACTGAAAAATTTACAAAGTACTATACTCTAAAGGTAGTATCACAATATAAATATACCTTTCAATATCTGAACATATATTACCTCAAAATCACATAATGGCATAACAAACATGCATTTATTTTCAGAAGTAACACTATGATGCCCTCATTAATGCATGATTTAAAATCAATATTTAGCACACACTGCCCCATTGAAAATTTCATAGGAGAGTAGTTGCAATAAAGGTCCATATATAACTTGAATTTCATTGCTTTTACAAAAATATGCCACAGTTCATTTCCTCCAGTATTACAAAGCATTAAAAGATGTTAAAGTCCATTTGCCAGAGTAAATGAACAAAGTACATCTTGTGAGGCATTATCTTTACTTATTTCATTTACTTAACAATTTCTGCAATTTGGTAATTTACAGTGGAAGTGCCAGAAAGCCAATTGCCAAGTTACTTAAAGGTAAAGGTAAAGGTACCCCTGCCCATACGGGCCAGTCTTGACAGACTCTGGGGTTGTGCGCCCATCTCACTTAAGAGGCCAGGGGCCAGCGCTGTCCGGAGACACTTCCGGGTCACGTGGCCAGCGTGACATCGCTGCTCTGGCGAGCCAGAGCTGCACACGGAAACGCCGTTTACCTTCCCGCTAGAAAGCGGTCCCTATTTATCTACTTGCACCCGGAGGTGCTTTCGAACTGCTAGGTTGGCAGGCGCTGGGACCGAGCAGCGGGAGCGCACCCCGCCGCAGGGATTCGAACCGCCGACCTTTCGATCGGCAAGTCCTAGGCGCTGAGGCTTTAACCCACAGCGCCACCTGCGTCCCAGCCAAGTTACTTAGGTAGTCCATAATAGGAAAACAAGGTAAAACTGGCAATCACAACAACTCCCAAGATGTAGAAAAGTAAATCTCAATGGGGAGTGGAAGAACACTGGGCCCACAACTCTTGAGCGCCTGCAATGCCCACTTGGTCATGTAGTGGTGAGAGAGTTTACCTTTATCTGCCGTGAAAAGTATTGGAATTGAAGCAGGAGGAGAGAAGGGATGTACCCAGGTCCCAAGCCACTAACGGATTACCTGAAACTTGAACTGAGTCTAACAACTAATTCACAGTCATGTAGAGCCAATCAGACTCCTACCTCTATCAACGTTATGGCTGCACTAACAGAAGTTTCCAAATGCTTTTCAAGGGAAGCTCCACACTGTACATGTTGCAACAGTCAAATCTGGAAGTCAGTAGCACATGAGTGCTGTAGCTCACTGCTAGAGCACACATAGCTAGGAAGGGCTGGGAAAAGACTTCTGTCTGAAATGCTGAAGAGTTGCTGCCAGGGAGTGCCAACAATATTTACTTGGATAGACCAATGGTCTGACTCCATAGGTCTATAATCTTGGTGGGGTATAAAATCTATATGCTGGCTAGGACTAGGAAATTCTTAGCACTATAGGCCAGGGCACTGCATTTTAGATAAATTTAAAAGCCAAGTGGTTGCTATGTATGGCACCTAGTTTAGCACCCTTTCAAAAATAGTACCCCCATCTGTCTATTGCTAAAATGCTGTCCTGAAGGCCAGCAGGTAGGGTTGTGAGTGGAGCTGGTGTTGCAGCTGAAATATACATTTTTGTGCAGTTGTGGCCATGTGGGGCATGCCCTCCCCCCTCTGAAATTGACCCTGACCTGTACACAAAATAGAAGCTTAAGATCAAGGAGTGCTCCATGCCTGCTCTTTCAGAAGGACTGCAACCCTATTCATAACTGGTTGAACAATCCATAAGGGAAGGCTGAATTTCTCCCTGTTGAATTTATGTATTGAATTTCTGCTTTTTGTGAATAATGGGTGGTATCCCTGCAAAGCACTCCAGCTCCCTCACATTGTCCATTATAATGCATTTTAAGTGCATTTTCTTCCTGTTGGTTCCTATTATGTCAGGTACGTGCAAATACAGTGGTAACTCGGATTAAGAACTTAATTCGTTCTGGAGGTCCGATCTTAACCTGAAACTGTTCTTAACCTGAAGCACCACTTTAGCTAATGGGGCCTCCTGCTGCTGCTGCCGGAGCACGATTTCTGCTCTCATCCTGAAGCAAATTTCTTAACTTAAGGTACTATTTCTGGGTTAGTGGAGTCTGTAACCTGACACATCTGTAACCTGAAGCGCCTGTAACCCGAGGTACCACTGTATTACATACAGCAAATGAAAGCTGGAGGTGATTCTGGGGTATGTTCATTCTATTGGTGAACTGCTTGGCATTCACCTTTTCACTAGACTTTTCACCAAGGTTCTGTTGGCATTTCCTTGTTCCAGTGACATGGTGAATTCTCGTCTTCTACCTAATGCCACAACACCCTCTTGCTTGTTGCAACAGGCCTTTTGAGTCTTCATGAGATAGCAGAGTTGCCAGGGCTAATACCAAGCTTCCCAACACTTTAAATTGCACCATATGTTACCAAGGGAAAAGAAGCCCCACAAAGATATCACACAACAAAATTCAACATTTGGGCAGAAACGTAACATATTCCCTTTCCTTTCTAGTTATTCCAAATTCAGCGCTTGCTGATACACAATGGCACAGCTTATCTTGGGAACAAATCCAGAACTCCAGTCTCTGTTTATGAAAGTTGAACAGCTGCTTTAAAATCGTGCTCACTTTTCATGTACCCAAAGGGAGCGCTAAAACACCAATCTAACTACCGCATATTGTGATCATAGTTTCTTAAACTCTACACAACTTCCAGCATATGGTTGATTTATGTTATGAGAACTTTTGATGTATTTCCTATTTAGCTACATCATCAGTAATTTTCCCTGTTTATGATCTGGTGAAAAGTTCTATAAAGCTTTTCACTAGCTGACATAATTTAAAAAGGGCAAAAAAAAAAAAAAGGTTGCACTTCTGAACTGCAACATGATCCCTGGAATTTACAACTAAAGTAATATATATATATTGGTTCTAATATGTGTCATATGAATGTAGTACCAACTGTATCAGGAGAACAAAGCTAACGCTGCTCACAATTGGATGAATACTTTTTTTGACAGAACACCTTTAAAATTTCTAAAAAACTGTTCTTCATCTATTCATTTACATGGCACTGATGTCATCTGCCCTATGCAGCCAAATGTAGTATTGCAGTATCAGCCTGTTCATTATCATGAAACTAATTACTTAAAATGATCAAAGCCCAAGCAAACAGAACTAATTGGTGGCTTTGTTTTAGAAAAACAAATGACCACAAGCAGAGAGCAGGTGCACTGCAGCCTTAGAAAAATCAATGCAATGAACCCAAGTACATTCTGCAGGAGAATAAAATGAATATAAAAGCTTACCATGTCATGCAGTGCAGTACTAGACACCTAGGCAGTGTATACAAGTGCCACACTTTTTATTACAAAATAAAAGCAGAAGCTCCAATACATGCTTTCAAACACATCACACAATCACATCACCATGTAGAGGTCAATTGAAGGCAACAGGACTTCTTCTGGAATCAGAGATAGAATCTTACAAACATCTCAGTCTCAAAATTATCAGCACATATTTCTAACCCCCTGGCAATAATAATAATAATACTGTCTTGCTCTTTGATTTCAATGAAAAGAGAGGGGTTCTTTTTAACTGATTCAATACAAATCTCACATGCAAATATACATTTGATAAAATTACCAGTACATTTAAAACTCTCTCTCTCTCTCTCTCTCTCTCTCTCTCTCTCTCTCTCCCCACAACACACACACACACACACACACACACACAAAGTTAAAAAAACATAGGGCTTAACTCTATTGTATGTAAAATATACATAGTTATTTGTGGATAATTTTGCATAGAATTAGTTGGGCTTTCTTTTTAAACAACACCTGACAATACATGAACAGATTGTATATAAACAGGCATTCAATGTAAGAGGCGGTGCAATGCAGGCAAAACTTGACTGAGTCAGAACTGCCAAATTCCATGTATAAATCAGTATAAAATAAATCACTCCTAAATTTACATATGAAATATAATTTATATACTCTTCAAGGGGGAAAACTGCTAAAGGGTTTTCAGCAAGATAATAATTCATGTTAATAGTCATTAACATAAAACTATTCAAGGAACAAACGTTGGAAAACCTTACCAATAATAGAACTCAGAACCCACTTTTAACCCAAACTTGCATTTGTGGACCCATTTCTCACTATTTCACCTTATATTTGTATGGTGGAAGTGCTCCTGTTGTGACCCACCTTGGATAAGGCAATGACACATTTGTGTGTCCTGACCAACCAGCTGAAGACCAGTGGCTTAGGACAAAACAGAGGAATGAGAAACACGAACCTTACTTTAGGGGATTTATTTCTATTTATGATAAATGTACACCCTGGGATTGTTGGAATTAGGAATCTTTTCCAAAGTAACCACAATGATATGAGCAGGAATGTAATAATTTTAAACTGTGTTGGTTTCAATGGGAGAGATCAAAGCACATGCTTATCTTTTCTACTGAAATCAACGGAAACTTCACTTTGGCTGGTTCACATACCCACATACTGTGAATCAAAAATTTGGGGGAAGGTCAAATCAGCTCCATCTAAATGTAATAAAAATGTTTCTGTAAATTTATTTATAAATACAAATCAATGCTATAAATTTAAAGATTTAAATGCCAATCATTCCCATTTCCAAGCACAGTGCCTATTCATGCATAAGGTCTGAGGTATAATTCTCATTGTCTTCAATGAAAGAGGACAGGATTTCTAGTTGAAAGACACATGCTTGAGATACTAGAAGAGAAATCTTGCTAGACAGAGGAGGTATTATTGGCCTACTAGACAGTTTGGACTCATAAACTAGACAAAGCAGCTTCATATGTTGATGTTCCATAATTACCATATTCCATGACCCTCACTTACTTGGACTTCCGGGTTAGCGCCATCGACTAATGGCGGATTCCCTCCGAGCTCCGGAGGGAATCGGCTCCGTAGAAGATGGGTCTTGCCGCCGCGGCGACGCGGGGACCCTCAGAAACCACAGGCGCTGCAGCCTGTGGACCTGGTGACTCAGCGGGCACCATTTGCGCCCCCCAATCTGCGAAGGAGCCTTTTTAAAGGCTACGGAACAGGGGACGGGGAGCGGCGCAGTGCTGAGAGTCGATTGCTTCTCCTACGGAGCGAAGCCGCATGCCATGGCCGGAGAGCGCTGACTTCTTCTTTTGAACAATTGGACTCTAAAAGTAACAACCCGTGAGTAGTATGGAAATTGGAATTACAAAGGGAAAATTCTTTTTTTTTCTGAATTAGGCATGATTGGGGAAGGCGCAAAAAGTAAGTCCGTCTCCCCCTCCTGTAGATAATTTAAAGCAAGGATTAGATAACTAAGGTCGAGAGAACTTTTTTTTCTTTACTGGATAAAAGTTATTAATTTCACGATTTGGCAGTATAAGTAATTTTGCTGGAGGATAAGAGTTGATTTTGAGAGCTGAAGTGCAACCCCCCGGGACCCAGGAGTGATCTGTGAGAGAGCCTGTTGAGGAGACATAGAAGAGTTTGACAGCTGTCAAACTAGCTGTCAAAGCTGAAAAAAAGAGAACTTTGTTTCTGTTGTCTTTGCTGGCTATATTTGTTACAACTTGGTTTTAAACTGTCGAAAACAAAGAAGAACTGAAACAAGTTAACTTGACTTTTGGATTGGAGCTGGAAGGAATACTAAGTAACCAGAATCCCTCTAGGGGGGGTTCAGGGACACTACAAGAATGGCTGCAGGTAGAAAAATACAGGCTGAACTGGACAGAATGTTTTTTCTCTTGGGAAAGTTACAAGGTCAAAGTGAAGTTTTGGCTACAAATGTTACAATTATGAACTTAACAGCAAATAAACTCACTGAATTTGATAAGGACTTGATTCAAGAAGCCCATGCAGCTGAACAAGAAAAGAAATCTGAGATTTTTGAGAGAGTGGAGAAAGAGATACGTGCTGTTCCGGAGGAGAGGGAAGGAGGAGCTGGAATGCCGCAGATGATAAAGGAGAGCCAGAGGCCTGCTAAGATGGATACAAAGGAAAACAAGATTTGGATGATGAGAATCTGGTTTGAATTAGAGAATGAAGAATGGAGAGATCTCCTCATGGGGAGATCTGAAGACCTATGGATTATAAATCTGATTAAGGTGGAAGCTGAAGCTTTTGGGACATTTGGACTTAAAAGGAGTAAGAAACAAGATTTGGGCCTCACTTTTAAATATGGAGGTCTGCCTGGAAGAAATATGGACCCTATTGGGACAGAGCTTCTCCGAGACTTGGTGTTCAATACAAAGGACTATCGAAAAAACCGGCAGAGAGGAATTGAGAGAGAATTAAGAGCCTCGGACGTGAGGTCTCCAGGCTGATAGTTGATAGACTGATGGACATTTGTTGGGGATCGAAACCGGGAAAGGGGGAGGGATTTTGGGAATCCAAAGGGTGTACAATTATATTTTGGTTTTTTTAATTCTGTTTCGTTACCAGTATAAAAACTGGGAAATTCGTGGAAGGGAACTTGGGTCGACTTTAGAAAAGGGTTTAAAGAATGAGCATTGAGGTTTATAAGTTAAAATTGGTTAATTAAAACGAATTAAATATAATAAGGCAAAATTTGAGGACAAGAACTTTCTGAGCTAACAATTGGAACTGGAATACAAGAAGGGGAGGGGTGGGGAAGTCAGGGAAAGATGTTATTGAAAATAAGGAATGTAAATGCTATGTGTTTTTAATTTTTCTTTTGTTTTTTTCCCCTTGTTTTTTTTTGAAAATTTCAATAAATATCTTTAAAAAAATACTTGAAGTCTATCCTGCTGAAAGTAACATGACATTTCTCAATAAATATAAGGCATAATCCATAATCACTGGAGGTTTTTAAGCAGAGGTTTAATGACCATCTGCCGTAGATGCTTTAGCTGAGATTCCTGCATTGCAGGGGAGTGGACTAGATAACCCTTAAGGACCCTTCCAACTCTACAATTCTGTAATTCTATCTTTAGTAAATTCTGCTCACACCCAAAATTCTCTGTACACCCAGAATTTTGGATAAGCCTTATTTTGTTTTGAGTGTGAGACTAAAGCCAAAGCACTATTATTATGACATGGTGATGATGATAAATTGTTATTTTATCCACAGAGAAAACCATATTCCATTCTTACCCATCAGAGTTTCTCAAGAACCTATTCAATCATATTTCCTTTCACGTACATTTCCCAAGAAACAATCTGGAATGGCAGATATATGTTGCTGCCAAAGACAAATCTTATCAACAAAAGTATATTTATGCCATGGCTAAAAGAACTTGAACTTGTATGCCTACATGCAGCACCTCTGAGCAATCCCTCCAACAATTATGTAAAGTCATGGTTGTGTGATGGTGCAGCAACTGAAATGTGCTGTTTTAAGTGATTATTACTATGAGACTACTTGATGAGAGGTATCAAATGAAGCGTCCTCCATATGTTGTTGGACTCCAACTCTGATCAGACCCACCCAATGGTCAAGGATGATGGTATATGCAATCCATAACATCTGGAGGGCACCATGTTGTCTACCCCTGTACCAGACAAACACATCAAATAGCATTTGGATCTTTAGCCAAGTCCCACTGTTTTCAGAGTTCTTTTCACTTGAAATATGGCACCTATGAGTTTCTGGACAAAATAAGAGCCAAAGCTAGACTGCTTTACGTTGCTTCAGCTGTCACATCTTCCAACAACCGGCTGCTGCAAAATGCATCCCACAGATTCCGAATTTAAATTCCTAATTGAGTTACCAATTTAAGACAAAACTCTGGGAATAGGAGCCATGGCTTATATTGTTCACACATTTTTCATGGCGATAATGTGATTCACTGCTGTTTGGTAAATTACACGAGTAATTTTGTCCAGCGATGCATCACTTGCTTTGCATGTGGAAGGGTTAAGGTTTAATCCCCAGCATTTCCAGGTAGGGCTGGGAAACACCCCCCACCTGAGACCATGGAGATACACTGTGTAGAGCAGGGGTTGTGAACCTGGTCCCTACCGCCCACTAGTGGGCATTTCAGGATTCTAGGTGGGTGGTAGGGGGTTCTACGGCACAAGCTGAATCCTCCTTCCATTGAGCACTGGTGGGCGGTCAGGAAATTTTACCATCAAGAAAGATGCATTAGTGGGCGGTAGGTATAAAAAGGTTGACTACCCCTGGTGTAGACAATACTGAATTAGGTGGGGGAAATGGCCCAACTTGGTATAAGGAAGCTCCATAGCATTTTTATGAATGGCTGCTGAAGACCAGCATGAAAGAACGGAAAAAAGTCTAAGTGGCAATGGATTCAAAGAAGAACAAGAAGAAGGGAGAAATGAAAAACGTATTAGTGCTGTCCCATGAGCTTTTGCACAGATATCCACAGTGCATTAGGAGTTGCACTACAGTACAAGAAACAGTGAAAATGGAAAATATACAGTCTATACTGTTTGGGGAGCCATATTATGGTCTTGAGAATATCCACGTGGGTGGCTTTTCTTGTCCCACTTTTCCAACAGTATGGATTGATCTTCACTGATGCGTGTACAGATGTACCTAAATTTGGGGAGGCTGGATTGGATGGTCTTTGGTTCTACAGAGTTCTTTGCTAGCTTACACTTCTACTCTAACTGGTGAATGTAACATGGCATTGGGTAAATTTAAGAACAGGAATTGCGTGCCCAGCTGCAGAGCCCTCACCCCAATGCGCCTAAGCTGGAAGAAGTAAAATGAATGGACACGACAACTGTCTGGGATTTAAAATGGTCAAAACGTTATTGGTTTCAGATGTAGGGAGCCTCGGAATAGGCACTGGGTGTGTATCCCTCTCAGCCTCCTGCTGGGGGTCTGAAGAATGACAGGGTCTATTTGGGAAGGTGGGTCCATCACAACACACAGGTTTACGCAGATGCCCCCCCCCCCCATGCTGAGGGTAGCTCTATGGCCCACTAGCCATACACAACTGGCTCTTTGGATAGAGACTTCCCTCCAGAACCCTCTAACAGGGCATTCTGTCATCGCCACCACAGAAAAAAGGGGTGGGGTGAGTCATCATTTCACTCCCACCCCGATTGGGTGAAAGACTACAGGATTCTGCCCAAGGCCTAAACTGTCACCTGAGATTATTAATCAAATAATGCAAAGACAGAAATAAACATATTAATTATTCCTGTGTAATCAGCTTTAATAAATATACAGTTTAATTTTGGTTTAAAATGAAAAGGGCCTCTTAACGGTCAGACAAATTCTGAAATTCTTGTGAAGGTTTAATGTTTCTAAATGAATCGTCTAGGATGGATGTGAGAGTGAGGCAAAGCTTTACCTACAGATCATGTGCATCCATTAGAAAGATGCAAGACCCTTCTGCTTATAGATAAGGATGAAATCACTCCACAACATCAGCTGACAGTATTGTTAAAGCTTTCTATCTGAACAGACACTGAGCTAGTAGAGTTCACAGGTAAATGCTTTTAGGGACAAGACGTTTTCTGTTGTGACCCCATGATATATGACTGAGTAGCAAGAGGAAAGCTAATTTAGCGCAAAACATTCCTTTTCATAATGTCTTGTATTGGCAATACCTCCAGACTGATAGTGTCAAAGTCTGCTTTGAGATCTAATACTATTAGCTTGGATGTATGGCCTTTGGCTGCTATCCTGAAGTGTAAAGTGTTCAGAAGTACTGTACATTATCCATCAGAATAAGCACTGAAGCAGTCCCGTTTCATTTCTGCATCTAAACCTGAAGACCCAGAAAAAGTTATCATAGAGAGAGAGAGTTTGTATTTCAAATAAGATGCAGTTTTATCTTTCATGCAAGTTGGGATTTTCTACATCTGCAAATTGGCATTAATGATTTTATAATGTATTATGTTTTTGTTGTATTTTAGTTTGTTATATACTACTCTGTAACTGTTGTGCTGAAGGACAGTAGGAATAACCACATACACACAGTCTGCAGAATATGTCTTTTGGTAGGGGAAAAAAACCCCTTATTAGGTGGGCAATGTTTTTCATTATTCAGCTGTTCCAAAATTTTCTAAGGACTGTGTATCTCATTGGTGATTTTCGCCATTTTAACCCTCCTATGATCTTCATCTTGCCTGCCATCTTGTATCAGCTCATAAATAAAGGTTTAATTTGCAGCTGCTGATGTCTTGTCATTAAGGAACTTATGTAAGGGATGGGGAAGGACATGATCAGTGTGACCATGAAATAGTTTCACCAGCAGCACGTAATTTATGGCTAAAATGTATTCACTAATGTGAACTATTTATTAAAGATGGAGCGATATATCATATTATATCCTGCTGGTCCCTCCTCAGCCTTTTACCCTACTATAATTATTGGGGTTTGCTAACCATATCATGATGTCTGAACTGGAACAATGTGCTGAGTGCCTTGCCACCAACCCACTGCTGGAATTCATTATCAGGCTGGGGAGGGCGGGATATAAATAAAATTTTTTATTATTATTATTATTGCTAACAAGCTTGCAAGTGCAGAACTCACAGTAAACTATGGCTGGGTCAGGGAGGAAACTGGAGGTGTGAGAGAGAGACAGAGGGAAAGAAGGAGCACACAAGCCCATGGGAATGCTCCTTATTACCAAATCAAGGTGATCCTTCATGAGAGGTCTGAAGGGTGGCAACACAAGAGCAGGTCTTTTCAGTGGTAGCTCCCCACTTGTGGAATGCTTGTGGAATGTTCTCTCAGGGAGTCTCACTTTGCCCCTTCGTTACATATATCTACGTATCAGGCAAAAACATTCCTCTTCTCCCAGGGCTTTGGTTGATTAAACAATCTAGGGTCTTTTAACTATGTTTTTGTTTTTAACTATGTAGTGTATTTTTGTGTTTTTATACTGCAAACCACCTCAAATGAAGAGCAGTATAGAAAACAAACAAACAAACAAACAAACAAACAAACAAACAGTAGGTGTGTTGCTTATATATCTTGAGGTCACCCAGGGTATATAACACTGGACATCTGCTCTGTCTCAGTATATGTTGGCTATCATTCAGCTCTTCCAAAGAGAAAAAAAAATTCCTTATCTATTTGCATTTTCCGTTGACTGTCTGCACAAAGCACCATTAGCAGCACCAATGCCCCATTGATTTTGACCTACTACCTACTGGCTTTAAGTAACACTAATGCACATTCAGAATTAACACTCTGTCAAGCAACAGCAGCTACACTAATCTTTTGTAGTGTGTACTGCTGCAATCCATCGAGAGAAGTAGTTAAGGAAATTTCCTGCAAATTGCAGAAGAGAGCATCAAGAGAAGGGAAAAGCCACACAGAAATGTCCAGGCAATGCTATTTAAGTGTACATCGCAGCGTAAGAAGAGTTACACACACACACACACACACACACACACACAGAGAGAGAGAGAGAGAGAGAGAGAGAGAGAGAGAGAGTCAGCTAAGCTTTGCAAATTCTTAACTCAACAAAGTTAGCCTCTGAGCACTGTGAATTCTGTGCTGAGGAAGATGCAAACAAGACATGGTACAATGGTTCTAACTCCAGCACCATGGGACAATTTCTCTCATCTCTTCAATGCTGAAATTGAACTCTGTCTTCCATGTGGTGTAGCAACTGCTACTAGCAGCTTCCCCAGTGCCAGAACAAATTACTTCACCAGCTATTTATAAAAAGGAATAAGAAGAGAGAACAGCTTTGGAGCATGCCAGAGGCAAGTTGGGAAGCCTTATGGCTCTGCCCCACTCATCTATCAAAGGGTTGCGCTTTAGTTGCATTAGAAATAACCTCTGCTAGCTAAGATTATATTTGTTAAAGTTTGTCTCCCTTCTAACAGCCAAAGAAAAACCTAAGGATGGATCCATACTCGCTTGCAAGTTGATTGCCTAAGACAGAAAGCAAGAATATATGTGGAGTCTTATCCATGACCAAATGTATTTATTATTAAAGACCATAACATCATTTCTACACGCATGTACATAATATCTAAGCTATGCACAGTAAACTAGAAAACAAAAGTATTACATAAGCGATAAAAACAAAAATACAAAGCACCACACATTTAGTGGCATTGGTTCACACATCACACTAAGCCACACCATGGTTTAGCACAAACGTGCAGCCTTTCAGAGAGGAGGTCATGGTTCCTTTCCTTCTCCCTGGTCATTCTGCTGCTGTGCTAAGCCATGGTTTGGCTTAACATGTCATCCATAAGCTATAGAACATAGGACGAACCTGTGGCTGTGGGAAACCCTCAAACAGCACCCAAGAGCTCAAGAACACTGTCCCCTCTAGTGGTTTTCTAGCTAATTAATGAAAGATTCCATTTAAATGTGCTCTTTTCATAAAGGAGAACAAAACCCACCGTTTGTAAACATTTCACATAATAACATAATAACCACCCTACTGCATTAGGCCACAGCTCACAGGCCTATGGGTGTCCTGCAAGCAGGGCCTGTCTATGTAGTCCACACCACTAAAACGTATCAGTATCAAAACAATTGTTTAAAAGTAGCAGGGATGCAGTAAGATGGCACATATATTAATCTCAATGAACCTAAGAGCTGAAGAAAAAGTGTTTGTAGTCCCCTCAGCTACCCACACGGTCTATGCCAAGAGAGTTCCCCAACACTCACCAACAGCAGCTGGGCAGGTAAATCTCTTACCTGGGCCACTCCACCCATTTGCTTTCACTGAGGGCAATTTTTTTTTTTGGGGGGGGGGGGGAGGCTCTTCATCTCACCAGGAAGCTCCCCCAAAAACAATTCTTCCTCTATCACATACCATATGGAGAAATGCATTCTGGGCACCTTTAGCAGCAGCTGGAGTCAGCCAAAGACACAGAGGCCAGGATTTACTGGCCTCCCAGCAGGTGAGATAAGAATTTAAAGTACTCTTTCAATGAAATAGGCTGCATGGTTTTTGTTGCCTTTATTTATATTTATAGCTTAAATAAAAGTTTAAAAAACACCAAGTCATAATTATACGTGCAAAATGGTTTGTAGCTTCTGCAATATCCTGGGCAGGCAAGTGAAACAAATACATGCAGTAATGGTGTCTGTCAACTTCAGATCACATATAAAAATACTATTCTTTCTTTCTTTAGAAAACTTTTAGACATGATAATCATAGGGTGGTTTCCAGTGTATTAAATACAATAAAATGACAAGGCTATAGCTTCAGATAAAACCAATTATAAATTCTCACACAAAAATGACAGCAGCTCAGAATAATAATAAGACCTATGACAGCATCGTTAAATTCCTCCAAAGTCCTGGGGAAACAGATACATTTCAATCTCCTACACTGGTGGTGCCTGCATTGTGGAATGAAGAACAACTCGAGGTAGACACCAATTGTTGGGGGCTTCCACCACCAACTAAAAACATACCTCTTTGCCCAAGTTTTTTCCTGACTCTTGAACTAGTTGCTGGCATCTATGGTGATGGATGTCTTACTGATATGGTTTTATTGTTCTCTTGTTGTTTTTATTATCCTGTAAAACGACATTAGTATTCCTTTGAAATGAAAGGCAGTATGCAAATAATTTAAATGAACAAAGAACACTGGCAATAGAATCCCACCAAAGTTGCACCTATCCATGAGATAATTCCAACGGTCACAGAACCGCTACAGAGAAGGCCCCTATCTTATTTTGCCATGTCGTAAGCCACCTTGAGCATGGTTTGAACTGTGGAAAGGCAGTAAACATATAAAATGGTATAGTGGTACCTCAGAACTTAATTTGTTCTGGAGGTCTGTTCTTAACCTGAAACTGTTCTTAACCTGAGGTACCACTTTAGCTAATGGGGCCTCCCATTGTTGCTGCTGCTGTTGTGCCGGCGCTGCACGATTTCTGTTCTCATCCTGAAGCAAAGTTCTTAACCCGAGGTACTATTTCTGGGTTAGCGGAGTCTGTAACCTGAAGCGTCTCTAACCTGAGGTACCACTCTATGTATTTATGTATGTGTTGCTAAACACTCACCAGTGGGACAGCTAAAGGGCCACCCAGGTTGGCTGATTATGCATAGAAATCCCAATTCAAAGACGTTCATGCTTAGCTCAGCATATTTGGCAGTACCCAAATCCTATCCTTTTGTTGGCAGTCCCTTGCACAAAGCGACAAGTAATGATGATGAACTACCGGTAACAGCTCCACAGACAGCTTACCTGTAATTCAGGGCAAGTTTGGGAACATCTTCTGAAACTGAGTGAGTGAGGGGATGTAAGATGTCTCACCATAAAACAACAATCTCTACGGTTGCTCCATGACAGCTAAAATGCTTTTAAGATGCATTTAGGTGTGCTGACCTTAACTTGTTTAGCCTTAGCTGACCAGTTAGGCGTGCTGACCTTAGCCTCAGGAAATCAAGAACCTTCTCTGCCGCGTGACAGTTTTATGCACAACATTGGCAATGATGGTTCTCACTGGTGTTGAAGCACTGATCCACATTGCTGTGATGTCATGGCTCTACTTGGTTTAATGTCACGCTCGGAGATGTATTTTGCTTACTAAGAGGCATCTTAGTTGCTTTTATGATTGTTAGGCTAGTTATGTTGTCCGGCATGTGTTGCTACATGAAGCTTGCAGATATGAACTTTTAAGCTACTTGAAGGGCTTTGTCTCTACTCAACATAATGGCAGACTATATCTTCTCATAAACCACTCATTTGCTGGCTTATGTGATTAAATAATAGGTCCATTACAGAGTCTTGGTACTAGAAAAGCAGCCCAATACATTTTGATTTGTCATTCTTATATTACAGGAGAAATCTTTTTTAAATAAGGTTGCCTCAAAGCATGAAAATGTCTTTTGCATTGAACTCTGCCCTTGATGGCTAAAATAACCACGTCTGGACATTAAGTGAGGTGAAGTATGCATAGTTATTAAAACTCTTTTGGAGAGAATCCAGGTTCAGAAGCTACATGTTAGGATTGGATTAACTCGTTCCACAGAATCCATGGACCCCTGAGTAGGCCATACTAAGCATGGCTATAATGCTGGACAATTCTAAACAAATGTGATTACTACTACTACTACAGAGTTACACTCAAATAATTTGAAAAACGGGTTCCAAAGATACATACATACACACCTAATTTTATGTTTACTGCCTTTCCACAGTTCAAACCATGGTTACAACATGAAAATATACATAACTACAACCTGACAAAAGTAGTCACAGAATCATAGAATCATAGAGTTGGAAGAGACCACAAGGGCCATCGAGTCCAACCCCCTGCCAAGCAGGAAACACCATCAGAGCACTCCTGACATATGGTTGTTAAGCCTCTGCTTAAAGACCTCCAAAGAAGGAGACTCCACCACACTCATTGGCAGCAAATTCCACTGTCGAACAGCTCTTACTGTCAGGAAGTTCTTCCTAATGTTTAGGGGGAATCTTCTTTCTTGTAGTTTGGAACCATTGCTCCGTGTCCGCTTCTCTATGTGACATCCTTTTATATATTTGAACATGGCTATCGTATCACCCCTTAACCTCCTCTTCTCCAGGCTAAACATGCCCAGCTCCCTTAGCTGTTCCTCATAGGGCATCGTTTCCAGGCCTTTGACCATTTTGGTTGCCCTCCTCTGGACACGTTCCAGTTTGTCAGTGTCCTTCTTGAACTGTGGTGCCCAGAACTGGACACAGTACTCCAGGTGAGGTCTGACCAGAGCAGAATACAGTGGCACTATTACTTCCCTTGATCTAGATGCTATACTCCTATTGATGCAGCCCAGAATTGCATTGGCTTTTTTAGCTGCCGCGTCACACTGTTGGCTCATGTCAAGTTTGTGGTCAACCAAGACTCCTAGATCCTTTTCACATGTACTGCTCTCAAGCCAGGTGTGTCATAAACATAGTCATAAACAACAAATAAAAAAATAAAAAACCAAACAACTTCCACATAAATCACAAAAATCTAAAATAAAGATACAAAAAACTAACAGCAACAACCCCCCACCCAAATAAACCTCCCCAAACAAGACCCTAGTAATCAGAAATATTTCACCTGCTAAATGCTGGGTCCCCCCCCCCAACATTTAATCCTAACATTTCTTCAAGCCACTGGTTGATTTGGTTACTTAAGTCCATTTATTTAAATGGGCTTCATCCAAGTATTACATGAGCTGGATATCACCCACTTATTTGATCTTAGAATCAAACCAGATCAGCATTTTACCAGCTTTTACCACTTAAAAATGTATATTGATATTTCTCCTAAAGAGAGGGGAAGTTTGAAATCCACTTTATTGCCAAATAAGTCTTCATAGCTGAATTGTAACTTACTGTGGGACTTTGGGAGTTTTGAGTGAAAATGCTGGTATAAAAGTGCTCCCAGTGTCAACCAAACTAATCTATAATACTGCACCAGGGGAGGTGGAAATTGCTAAACCATTTAATGAATCACTGTCCTGCAAGCTACTTAGCATCACTACGGTATCTGACAGATTTCTTTCCCCTAAGGTCAGCAGATATTTTGCAGACACCAAATGCGACAAATAGGTTGCATATGTATTGTACCAACTGGTAGTGCTGAAGTAAAATCAATGCATTTTTAGATGACTCTACATCAAAGACAGACATTTCCAAAAGTATTAAGGAAATCCTCAGTGAGGGAGTATTTTTTTCCTGGAATATAGCTCCCTGAGGAGGCTGACAAAGCCCTGTTCAATGCCTTGGAAAACATTTCCAGTCGCAATATAGAATGCTATCATAAAAAGATTGAGCGAGTTCCACAGTAAACTAGTTGAGATTTTTGAACAAGCAACTCTGAGACACAATAATCCTCAACCAATCGAAAGATTGGTACACACTAATGCTCATATTTAAATATGGTAATATAATAAAAGGTAAAGCCCCCCTGGACGATTAAGTCCAGTCAAAGGTGACTATGAGGTGCGGCACTCATCTCGCTTTCAGGCCAAGTGTGGGTGTTTGTCCACAGAAAGCTTTCCGTGTCATGCGGCCAGCATGACTAAATCACTTCTGGTGTAAGAGAACACTGTGACGGAAGCCAGAGCGCACAGAAATGCTGTTTACCTTCCTGCTGCATTGGTACCAATTTATCAACTTGCACTGGCACGCTTTCGAACTGCTAGGTTGGCAGCAGCTGGGACAGAGCAACGGGAGCTCACCCGGTTGTGGGGATTCGAACCGCTGACCTTCCGATTGGTATAACAAGGAGAAGGGGACGACAGAGGACAAGATGGTTGGACAGTGTTCTCGAAGCCACAAACATGAGTCTGACCAAACTGCGGGAGGCAGTGGAAGACAGGAGTGCCTGGCGTGTTCTGGTCCATGGGGACACGAAGAGTCGGACACGACTAAACGACTAAACACCAACCACAAATCTGGTATTTACAATTGAATCTGATCATCTTCCTGGGATGAACTAGGTCTGTCTCCTTTTTCTACTCTCTTAGAACATACATTTTGTCCAAGAGCTATTGGGACATATCTCAGCGGTTCAGCTGAAGGTTCTGGGTACGATTTGCTGGCATTTCCTAGCAGGGCTGGGAGAGACTTATGTTTGGGGAAGGGCTATACCTTAGGGGGGAGAGCAACTGCACTGCATGTTGACGGTCCCAGGCTCAATCCCTGATGTCTCCAGGTAAAGCTAGGGAAGACAGCTGCCTGAAATCCCAGCAAGGTTCTCCCTGTGAAGTGTAGACAACAGTGAGAGAGCTGGGCCACTGGTTTGACTTGGTATAAGGCAACTTCCTAGAATGGCTCCTTTGTGGCTAAGCATATCGTATTCTTCCTATCTTATAAAATCCATTTCATGTGCCCAACAGATGCATCATTCAACCTATTTTTTAAACTCATGTTTGCTGTGTAAATTACACCTCCAGCACTGCAGTAGTTAAATTCAGTCAGCAGGGGAACAGAGGCTTAGTCACAAAACAAAAGCATTCTTGGTATTTCCCAGAGTTTTTGATAATTAGTAACTGTAGCCTCTCAAGAGACTATTCTTTGCCAAGATTTGCAATCTAGGCCTACCTCACATAAAGGGATTTTACAACTTCAAACTGAGCATAAACTCTTGTGAACATGTATTGATCATAAAAAGGTATGTTACCCATAAGAACACAGTTACCAATGTTACCAATGATGGCACCTAAATGTGTCCTACAGGTGCAACTGATTATTACATTTTTTTAAAAAAAAGAATAAATTAAAAACCTTGGGTTGTATTTAATGAAGCTGTTCCATTAGCACAAAGGACTTCTGCATATGAAGCAAGATTTTCCCTCCTTCTCTTTGTATATCCTCCTAAATCTACTGTGGGTTCCCCCAGCCCAACCCTCACAACGAATTGGGGAGGCATGCAGGGAAAGCAGAGGAAGCTGTTGTTGTTACAATGATTTTTTAAAAACAAAATTTTATGAACTTTATTGAAAAGAATCAACAAGTTTTATTCCAATTACTTCTCCCTAATACCTTTCTATGAACTACATAAATGCATGTACTGATGCTCTTTTCGGTTGGAACTCTGCTTTTCCCTAATGATGCCAGATGCCAAGAGCTGACACAAATGTCGCTGAAAAAGCAGGACATACTAAGAATTTCTGCCCTTGCTCTTTCCTACAATGTCATCTGTGCATTGTATGTGGGGTTTTTAGAAAAAAACAACCCAGCAACAACACACCTGATCACCCAATTTTACAAGATTATAACAAGTAAAAAAAAAAATTCTTCCAGAAAAACTCTCTTTGATGCCCTTGTGCTAATCACTTATTATTTCCTAGTATTACCTATACTTTATTAGTATTAATTAGTTGCCTTTGACCAGATATTGCTACTCAGTTGTGTGTGAGAATCTCTGATCTACAGCACCTCAGATGTATGTTTATATTCACATATATAAACATATGACTTATGGGGTGTAGCTCATAACTGACTACACCTTTCCCCCTCCAGCCGGCTTCCATTTTGCACCTGGCTTTGATAAGCGGACATTGTGGTTGTAGTAAAAACCAAAGTAGACCACCCAAATCCAAATCTGTGCATTCCTTTTTATGGTATTTGAATATTTCCTAGGGGAAAAAAGTGTACTTCAATGCAGAATTAAAATATATGTAAACTTCTGAACATATGGTGGCTTCATGCATCATATTAAACAAAGGAATTGGAAAAGTTACGACTGATTTTTGTTTGCACCTTAATGAATAACAAACCCTTACATAAGGAAATATAAAAAATGTTTTAAATCTGATAAGATGATTCAATGGTGCCTCATTTTAGTATTATGTCCCAACTATCCCACTCCTGACAACTCTGAGAAATAAAGCAGAGAACAGCTGAAAATATCTACACAACAAACTGAATGTCTGAAGCCAAATAATTCAAACCAGAACAAGTCACAATTGGACTACGGCTCACATAATCCCTGACCATTGGGGATGCTGATGGGAGTTAAGAACCTAAGAGCCCTGCTGCTTCAGACCAAATGCCCATTCATATCATTTCTGTTAGCACTTTTGGAATATAGCTATCATGGAGCCCATTCCTGACTTGAGATACATATTACCGTATTTTTCGCTCTATAACACGCACCTGACCATAACACGCACATCGTTTTTAGAGGAGGAAAACAAGGGAAAAAACATTCTGAATGAAACAGTGGAAGTATCATTTTTGTGCTTCATGCTGTGGCCACAGACATGTGATCTGATGGTGAATTTGGGGTGACCCAATGCAAAAATCCTGAGAATCCCTGTGGATCCATGCTTTGTAACCACGTTTTTGCACCATTGCAGCCCCAGGCAACAGTGGGTGTGTGATTTTTGGGGGGCAGGCTGTAGCCATGGACATGCTATGTGTTCTGATGGTGAATTTGGGCTGACCCAATGCAAAGATCCTGAGGATCCATGTGGATCCATGCTTTGTAACCACGTTTTTGCACCATTGCAGCCCCAGGCAACAGTGGGTGCGTGATTTTGGGGGGGAGGCTGTAGCCATGGACATGCTATGTGATCTGATAGTGAATTTGGGGTGGCCCAATGCAAAGTTCCTGAGGATCCATGTAGATCCATGCTTTGTAACCACATTTTTGCACCATTGCAGCCCCAGGCAACAGTGGGTGCGTGATTTTTGGGGGGCAGGCTGTAGCCATGTACATGCTATGTGCTCTGATGGTGAATTTGGGGTGACCCAATGCAAAGATCCTGAGGATCCATGTGGATCCGTGCTTTGTAACCACGTTTTAAGTGGGGAGGGAAGGAAAAATATAGAAGGGACAAGGAGCACGAGAGGGGTGTGCGGAGAAGCAGCTGGCTAAGAATGCAGGAGAGGGGTTTAAAGGGGGGGGGGGGAAGGAAGGCAAAAGTCCACCCACCCACTCAAGCCAGCCCTCTCTCTCTCTCTCTCTCATCTGCATGTTTTCCGCTGCCTGCCGAGTCCCCAGACGCAGCAGCAGCAGCAGCACTGGAGCAGGGACGCTCTGCTTTCCTCTCTACTTGCCTGGAGGGGAGGGGTTGCCTGGAGGGGAGGGGATTTCACTGCTCTTTGTTCCATCTGAGCAAACAGCAACCGAAACAGAACAGGGTGGGCAGTAAGACCCTGAGGCAGAATGCAGGAAAGCAGCAGCCTCTTCTCCTCCGTGACGGCGCAATATGATTTTTGCCATGCACTTGGGACAAACGGCTCCAGGGACCACACATTCGCTCTATAACATGCACAGACATTTCCCCTTACTTTTTAGGAGAAAAAATCTGCGTGTTATAGAGGGAAAAATACGGTACATCAATAGTGATTAAGCACAGAAACAAGTGAGCAACTTGGTCCAACAAAGGCTGGAAGTGAACTAAGGCCTTATGAGTCTCTTTGTTTCAGCTCCATCCCTGAAGACTGAGGATCATGCCTGATGATTCAAGAGGCACTTGATTTCTCCAGCAAATCAGGCTCATGAGATGGCATCTGTGACAGTCCTGGCTCAGGTTCTGAAGACTCCAGATCACCAGCCTCAGGAACTGGTCCAATTCCCTATGAGGTGGTGCAGCAGCCTGGAGTTGATCAGGTCCTCCTCCAAATCTGAGCTCAAGACTAGGAACATGATAGGCTTCCAGGCCAAGGTTCAACATTATCCACTATGCCATGCTGTCCCTGGATTGCACTACAGTAGTGCTTTTTGTGGCAAGTCACAAGAGAAGCAGCTTTACCAGTAAGTTACATGATTATGTGTTTTTCACAAAAACGGTCTTTCAAAGAATGGAAAATAAGCTTTAAAGAAGTTTCTTCTTTCCTTTGAAAAAAGAAGATTGCATGGAGCACATGTTGTGTAGTCGTGTCCGACTCTTCGTGACCTCATGGACCAGAGCACGCTAGGCACTCCTGTCTTCCACTGCCTCCTGCAGTTTGGTCAAACTCATGCTGGTAGCTTCGAGAACACTGTCCAACCATCTCGTCCTCTGTCGTCCCCTTCTCCTTGCGCCCTCCATCTTTCCCAACATCAGGGTCTTTTCCAGGGAGTCTTCTCTTTTCATGAGGTGGTCAAAGTATGGGAACCTCAGCTTCACGATCTGTCCTTCCAGTGAGCACTCAGGGCTGATTTCCTTCTGAATGGATAGGTTTGATCTTCTTGCAGTCCATGGGACTCTCAAGAGTCTCCTCCAGCACCATAATTCAAAAGCATCAATTCTTCGACGATCAGCCTTCTTTATGGAGCACATACATATGCAATATTTGTAACATTTTATGGAAGACAGGCATTTTATTCAGTCATATGGAAACCTGCCCCCCCCCCCCGTATTCTATTTGGTATTGTTTTTATTTTTGTATTCCTTTTATTACTTGAGAGTTGGTCTGCAGCCAGAAAGGAATAGCAATTGAAACTGCAAATAAATTATTGTATTAATCATGGTACGGTCTGTCATCGAATACATTTATTTTTCTTGTCTTAAGCACTTGATTAGATAGCTCCAGCAAACAATTAATCAGTAACTTTCAGTGTAGCTCCTGAGCATTGTTTAATTAATCTGCTTCGTGCAAAACCTCTCCATCTCCATCTGCTAAGGAAGTCCGGAACTTAGCCATGCAAAAGCTTTCTATCAAAGTCAACTGAAGGTTGAACTATTACTACTTTCTCATTCCCTCCTTACTTATTAACGAATACAACAAACCAGCTTTCCAGGATTTAAACCCATATGCTAGGGGATATTCTTGGACCACATCCAATGGTCAAGAAGACAGCTTCTGCATGTACTGTTATCAACCTGGGACAAGGAAAACTGCCTTGTGGGATATGTTCGGGAGAAGAAAGGGCTAAGGAGTAAACCCTACACAAATCAGGAGTTGAGTCCCTAAGATGGTCAGATGGTGTAGTATTCTTTCCAGCAATACTTGTAGCCAAGTATATTGCCCTGCTTTCTTTTGTACTACATCAGTGAAGCCAAGAGGGGGGTCTTGTTATCTGGGCAGCCCAAGACCTCCATACACACTGTCCAGGATAGCGCCCCGGGGAGGTCACTTGGGTGCTTCTAATGTGGAGAGCAGTTTGACTTCACTACTGGAATTATGCACCATTGACTCTCAAGACAGATGGATGTCAACAACAGCAATGCATGTCTAGTAATATGTAAGTCCCACTGAAGTCAATGAGACATTACTCCCATGTATGTATCGGACTACAACCTAAATACATTAAAAACTTTTCTATTAAGAAAGTCAAGAGCACCTTGCTTCCCAGTGATAAATATAATTATTTTAATTCATCATTTCAATAGCACTATTAACATTAAGTTGAAATAACTGTTGTTGACAGATACGTTAAAAAATATGATTTGTCATCAATCTTCATATCCTATTTCACAAATTTGTTGATAAGCATTTTGATACTTAATTAGACCAATATTAATGCATCCTACATTTTCCTTAACCGTCATGGATACGTCACAAGAGTTTCAAAACTTTGCAAAAATGTTCATAGTTGCTATCAATATTTACCTAACTGGAATCTGAACATCAATTAAGTCTGGGGTGGGAGGATACCATCTTTGCAGTTAAATCCCTATAGGTCCAGTACTATGAAAGTATAATTATTCTCCTTCCATAAATAATCGGGTAATTGGCAAACATGCCAAGAATCTTCATTTTTCTATACACTAATAGTCAACAATACAGTGCTTATTTTAACCAGAATAGTTCTGTTTATAAAGGTTTATGGAAGTGGACACAGTGAATACCAATACATTATGGTTTATTTCTGTTATCCAATCATAGAACAAATTATGGAAATTATTAGGTCTCAATAATCTCCAAAGTGGCATGATCTAAAGGCACAGCTTATGAATTTAATAGGCTGAATTCACTAGGGTTTTATCTGGCTCAACAGGGTGTTAGGGACACTAAAGCATAAATGTCCATGGATCTCAGTAGGATACAAAAGGCACTCAATACCAAATACATATGTACATTTATTTAACCGATTAGCAGTATCTTACTTTTTTAAAAAGCAATTATCACAATGTTTTATAGCATTTTCCCCATAAGCTTTACCAAACAGTTAAATATTACTTGAAAGTATAACTGTGGGACTTTTTCCATTTTATATTTTACATAAGTTTGCATTTGCAGCATCAATGTGGGTGGGTGCGGCACCACCCCCATCCCACCCCACCAGCTACTCCTACTTTTCCCAGGAACTATCTTCAATCAATTTCATTGGGCTACCCCAGGTTCTATAATGATGAGAGGGAATTTATCTTGCAACTCACTCAATATTTTTCATAATTCTAACTGTCTGATGAAATTATAGGCACGGTGAGTGAACATCAGTGTAAATTTTTATACAAATGCCCCCTTCCCATGTATGTTCAAGGGGGACTATATCAAACTGACCAAAATATTACACACACACAAAAATACAATATAAAAAGTCAATCTAGAATTGTTGTAAACACAAATTCGTAATAAAAAACCCATAAATATTTATTAGATAGCCATCTATTAAACAGTTAATCAAATCCTACAATTCATAATTACGAAATCATAACATTTCAAAAACAATTCGGAAGTCTGACAAATCATAATAAAGGATCTCCCAACAGGGAAATAAGTACCTCATTAAAGCAGATTTACAGGGGAATCAATAATCGTTATAACTAATCCACACATCAAAAATGTGTAAGAGACAATAAGACTAACAATTATATAAAGCCACCTGCAGGGCAGAAACTCTCATTAGCATATTGCATTGTTGTTGTTGTTTGCATCCATTTATCTTGGGAGACAATACAGTGCCCCTGGGGGGGTTGAAGTCAAATTGCTGAATTAGCAGCACTTTGAGTGACCTCCCTGGGGCACAAGCCTGGGCAGTGTGTATGGCATAATTTTGTTGATATACAAATGACAGCATTTTAAGCACTTCAGGAAAAAGGGCACTATTGGTTTGTATTTATATTCCACTGTTTCTGTGCCACTCAGGGTGACTTGACAAGGTATAAGAGAGTTGGTTCATATGTAACACTTCATCCCCATGTGTATGATCCTACAAAAAAGCCAGTGTATTAACTGGGCAGCACGTGGACACAAGGATCGGCCCTCACTGCCTTGATTATGGCAGCTGGAAGAAAGAAGTGCCACTAATAGCAAGGAAATGGCTAGTGACTCTTGTAGGTTATGACCAGATCAGATGATAAGCAGAGCCATTAAAGGAGATTTCAAAGACATTCAAATGTCTGTGCATGCAAGATAGGACATGTGTGATTGTCTGGGACCTCTTGGTGGGCAATTAATGGTGTTGGCATGGCAATTAACACTGCTGACATCCTAGTCAGCATGATGCCTTCCAGATGTTGGACAACACGTTCCATCAGCCCTGTAAGCAAGGCTAAAAGGTATGGAATGAAGGAATTTGTAGTCCAACAATATCTAGTGAACTCCACATACAGAAAGTCAAACTGCTGCCAAAGGGAACTGCAATATACCGTACTTCCAGTAAGGGTCAATTCTTAGGTCAGATGAAGAGCATGGATTCTGCGGCTCTATCAAAATCTAGGATAATGAAGATCACATGAGAGAGCTAACAGTGGGCAGGATCCAAAGAACTAATTAATACATGTCCAAGGACCACTAGAGTATTATTATTTACTTTTTTCACTTGAAACCACTGGACCACCATACCATATCACAAACTACTTTTGAACTCTCCTCAGTTTCAGAAAAGAGCTCCCATGCTGACTGGAGAAGGCACAGCTGTAGTTCAAAAAACCTAGGAAGCCGATTTATACTGAGGTTCTTTGCAGATGACCTGTTTAATGAGTGCTCAGTCCAATTTGTGGTATCAAACCAAGGGTTATCCTGTGTTTTCTTGTGCATTTTCCAGTCATCACAAAAAAGTCCAATCTGTTGGGGAAGTGGGTTTGTTTCACAAGAGCTCAAAATCAACTTTAATTGTGTAGCCTGAATTTGCTGGTGTGTGATTGAATCTGGCCAGGAAATAGTGACAGTCAGGAAATGCCCTGAGTCAGAACCCTGGTTCATTTCTAGATCAGTATTGTTTGCACTGACTGGCAGTGGCTCTCCAGAGCTTCAGGCACAGTTCTTCCTTAACCACCCCCAGATATTCATACATGCATACATAATTTTATTTGTAGGCCACTTTTCCACTGTCCAAATCATGCTCAAGGTGGCAAGTTTGCACCTGTCTGTCTCGCATCAACAATTGAGTGCACCTCCAGAGGCAAAGTCAAACCACTGCATTAGCAGCACCAAAATGACTTACCTGGGGCCAAAGCCTTGGTAGTGTGCCCAGGCAACACCCCACTCTTGGCCTCACTGATGTGGTCCAAAGGAAAGCTGAGCAATACATTTGGCACCAGCTTGGCTGCAGGAGTTGCCAGAAGGAGGCATACAAGATGCCATCCAACTGCCTTAGGGATTCCATTTTGGATTTGTGTAGGGTTTACTCCTTAGCCTTTTCTTCTCCTAAAGATATCCCACAAGGCAGCAGTGGTTTAGGATCAGAGTCTTCCTTCTCCTAGATGGACTACCTTCCCAGGTTAACAAGCTCCATCTGCCCATCATTTCCCTCTACAGCACATGAAGAAACCACCTTCTAGACCTTTGGACCCACTGTCTTTACATGCAGGGGAAATCCCTCACTCACCAAGGGTTTGAGACTCATCAGCTACCCTCACTTGGCTTAGCCAGTTGAAGCCGTTCCAAGGGTGTGGCTGCTGTCACATACCGACAGCTTCTAGAAGCCACAGGTGACAGCTGAGTGCAGGGTGGGGACCAAAGGTGGACAAACTACACCAGAAGGAGCATGACATGTCCCCTACCCCTCCCAAGCTTACAGCATGAAAAAATAAATAACTACAACATACCAAAAGCAGTCCTAAACAATACGCATACTGCATCTTTCCCAAATGAGCAGACAAGTAAACAAGTCCACACACACTCATCCTCTTCCTGCCACTGCCTCCTTCTTCCGGTGAAAATGAACAAAGCACCCTGTAAGCTGGTGTCCAAGATGGTGGCAGTTCACTGTAAGTCATTGTGTAATGTTTCGCCAGATGGAACAGAAGGAAGAAGAGGCTGCAGACAAGGGAGGAAGGGAGTGTGCAGAGAGGACAGAAGACTGACATTTGAACCAATACTTCAGTTTGTTGGCATGCTCGTCCATCATTTTAACTTTGAAGATGTGTTGGCAGCATGTATGAAGAATGTGCTTTGAGCCCTCTTTTAATATTACACCAAGTCTTAGACTGTGTCAAGCAGAGCATCTCCACAGCATCCAAGAACAAACAACCAGGTCCCTGTGGAAATTCTTCTTACAGAACACTGTGACAACTTGGCAGGAAAAGAATGAGTAGCCAAGACACAGTTAAATGCCCTTTTTAACTTTTCTTGTCAATTCTTATATGCTCCTGTTAGCTCCTGAAAAAAAATTCAGAACACTCAGGTGAAGTTTCACTTACTGTTTGGATGTCTTATGAACATTGTAAGTTACAGAGTAATAAGCAATTTCCTTACAGCATGAAAAATGAAATATATTCTTAAGTCCATACCACTGCCAACAATCTTCACCTTGGCCAAAGGATAGCACAGATGTTAGAAATTTCAACACATGTCTTTTGCAGCAGATAATGTTCTTGGAACTATTATTTTAATTTCCAACTATGATCTGTTAATGGATGGAATAGCCAATAATGCTCTTGATAATGATTAGAGTGGTACCTCGGGTTGCGAACGGGATCCGCTCCGGAACCCTGTTCGCAACATGAAAGGAATGCAACCTGCATCTGCGCATGCATGGGTCGCGATTCGCCACTTCTGCGCATGTGCGTGACATCATTTTGCATGTCTGCGCATGTGTGAGCGGCAAAACCCGGAAGTAACCCTTTCCGGTACTTCCGGGTCGCTGCGGGACACAACCTGAAAACGTGCAACCTGAAGCAAACGTAACAAGAGGTATGACTGTATATACTTCTATACTTCTCCCAATATTATTTCATAATTTCACAACTTACACAGAAAACTTATACCAATCTTTCCACATTTGCAGTACAAAACTGAGGATAAATATTAGCTAATCTATGAGGTGTCAAATACCAACAGCATAGTGACTTAAAAGCAATTTTCTTTTATAGATGGAGATATTATTTAAGTTATATGCATATATAGACAGAGAGAGAGAGAGAGAGAGAGAGAGAGAGAGAAAGAAAGAAAGAAAGAAAGAAAGAAAGAAAGAAAGAAAGAAAGAGAGGGTTGTATCCAACATACCACTGCCATGGTCCAGTCAACTCAAGGACTTCCACATGAGCAATGGGACCCACTTCCATACACATTCACCCTAAGTCTGTTCTAGGGATTCCACCAATCCTCCAGAGAATATTCAGTAAGGGCACAGGGCACATACAGGGGGAGGAGAAGGAGTTGAAGTCCTGTTGCATATGCAGAAATCCTTGCACTGACTGGGGCCACAGTGATGAGACCACACAAATCTCCCTAGGTAAGGAGTTCCAAAAATGTGGGGCCACAGCTGAGAAAGCCCTATTCCTGTTACAGTATTGACCATCCTAATGGCCGTTGCTGGGAGGTCAATGACCAGGACAGGCTCATGACCAAGCAATACCACATCAATGCCTCCTTCTGTGAGAGACTCCCCACCCCCTCAACAGAAAAATCTGCAGCTGGAATAAGAATTAGGCTTCATCATATGATCTCACCTCCCAAAAAAATAACTGCGCTTTGAATAAACTCTTGAAAGTAATAATCAATCCCCCCCCTCAAAAACCCCAGCAAGACTCCGCAAACCTGCTGTTGAATTTTAAGGTCAATTTTTCCTCTACAAAAGCAGCAAAATCTGTCCCTTTCTTTTATTTCTGTGCTGCAAGAATTCTTCTTCATGTCATGGTCATTTCTCATCTTGATTACTCTAATGTCCTCACTAGCTTCTCAGCTTCTTGCCTTTTCAATCAAGTCAAAATGCCGCTGCAAAACTATTTCTCTCTCACCACTTCAGTTATGCTATTACACTTTTAAGACTTCACACTGGCTCTTCTTTGTTCTTTACATCACTTTCATAGTCCTTGTTCTTACATTTTTTTAAAAAAAAAGGCTCTTCACCAATCTGTCCTGATTACATTTCTACCATCATGTTCCCTTCATCATTATCTTATTATTCTGCTGAAGCTCAAACACCCTTGTTTCTTTTCTTCCATCCCACTTTCATGCCACAATGTTCTATATGCATGGAAGTGGCTTCCTTTCACAATCCATCCAGCTATTTCTCCCCATTACTCTCACTTTTAAAAAGAAGCAGCACACCTTTACAAAAGTTATTTTGAGGATGTCTATCCTTCCTTTCCATTCATGAGGCAGCTTATATTAAAATCATAAAACATGCCCCAACATAACAAAAAAAACCCCTAAAATTTAAATAACCTTAAAGATAAAAATGATAAAAGCATTGTGCTTATATCGGCATTGAAAGCTATTACAAAAGATCAGTCAAAAGTCCCAGATCATTAAATGCTTTTGACCTGAAGGTGCCAGGTTAATTTCCCTATGGAAATTCCAAACACCACAATAGAAAAGAAGCTCTATTCAGTAATCATGTGATAAATGGATGTCAGGACAAACTGGAAATGGACCTATGTGCAGAACTTAAATGGTGGGAAGATATATACCAGACAAGGCCTGATTACAAGTACCTCAAATACAAACCATTTAGAGGTTTTCAAATGGTATCTTCAATCATACCCAGAAACAAACTTGAGCCTTTTCCCTTTAAAATAATTATTAAAAAAAGTTGTCCCTTAAACTGGCTGCAGTCAACCATCTCATCAGTATATTCTGAACCAAAGATGTTCCAATAGGGAATACTGCAATCATCAAGCCTAATGGTAAAGGTACCCCTGGCCATTAGGTCCACTCACAGATGACTCTGAGGTTGCAGCGCTCATCTCACTCCATAGGCTGAGGAAGCCGGCGTTTGTCCGCAGACAGCTTCCAGCTCATGTGGCCAGCATGACTAAGCCGCTTCTGGCGAAAAAGAGCAGCACACGGAAATGCCATTTACCTTCCTACCGGAGTGGTACCTATTTATCTTCTTGCACTTTTGACATGCTTTCAAACTGCTAGGTTGGCAGGAGCTGGGACTGAGCAACGGGAGCTCACCCCATGGCGGAGATTCGAACCGCCGACCTTCTGATCGGCAAGCCCTAGGCTCTGTGGTTTAGACCACAGTGCCACCCGTGTCCCTAGCATCAAGCCTAGAGTTTACTAAAGCATGCAAAACTCTCACCAAATCAACTCCTTTCCGGAGAGCCTGCAGATGGCACACTACTCAAAGTGGTTGAAACACACAAATTTGGTATAATACACTTTGTACTGCAGAGGCTACTTGAGTTTCTGTAAGTAAAGCTGAAGTATTACAAATTTTCTTTGGATACAGCCCCTTGCTATGAATCTTATACAGCGACTAGTAATTGCTTAACTTTAATAAAACATAATAAGGTATTCATAACCAATGAAAATTCTATCATTCTCTAATTTGTTTGTGTTTTAAAAAATCTAAATGTTGTGCAATCCTCCAACTTCTAGTTCTCACTACTGTGAATTAATTACCATTGTGACTAATTTGGAAATAATATTTTTCCTATACTTAATTTCCCCACGCAATTCCATTCCCCAACTCATACTCTGTCTCTAGTATGCCTATGAAATCCAATTCTACCAAAACAAACAAACAAAAAACCCCAACAACAACCCTTAAAGCAATAGGGAAGTATATGTGCAAGACATTTTTAAAAATGCAAATTTTAAATAAGAATGTAGCTGCCACTATTACAGCTTCAAGTTAATTTGATGTCTATCTTTCTCTCCTTTTGAGTTTGTAGGCAGCTGTAATGAAACAGCAGTGCCAATATGGCTGTTTGAAGTTGATACTCAATTACCAATGCCGTACATTTAAATTTTAATAAAGCATGCAAATGCATACAAATGGAAAACAACTTTATTTATAGAAGATGAAACTATTAAAAATGTTTATTTAATTTTAAAAAATTCTCTTTCATTAAGAAACCTCATTTTATTTATTGGATTTCATATGTTTCCAATATTTTGGCTCAAGGCAGTGTACAAAAAACAACTCGATGCAATATAAAAATACGCCAAAGAAATATCACCTTAAAAGTAACAAAAAAGTAAAAGCAGCCTTTTCCTGTTCCCTGACTCAGTTTTTTTAAAAAGGTATTGCATTTTGTTCAAAATAAACTTAGGACGAAGGGGCTTTCCAAGGATAATGTGGCCCATAATATGGTATGTATTATGATTCAGTTGGCATTTAATGCAAACCTACCCAATCCCCAGTTATTGACACAACGTGCCAATAGAAACACAGTTTTCTTTTACTCTTCTCTGAAAGTAGTATTGTAGTTCTCCGACCAAAAAATGTGTGCAAAAGCACATATATACATATTAGAAGAAAATGTTTGTAAAATGTCATATATTAGTAAACGTATATTAATAAACACAACACACACACAAATACATTATATTAGGGATAACAGCATATAAAATGTTAATGTTAGGAGTAACGCACATAATTTTTTTTACAAATTTTCATGCATTCTTTAAAAAAATGACACCATATCAGACTGTGGTGTGGAAATGTGATAAAAGTAAATTTAAGACTGAAAAAAATGAGAGCTAGTCTCTGTCATATGTCTTCTATGTGATTTCTTCTTAATGTACAGCTGGTACATTCTAGGGGGTTAAATCACCCCTAGGATATGTCAAACAATGTGGTTTGGCACATGGCAGAAGGTGAACCTTAAATTATGTACAGTGGTACCTCAGGTTACATACGCTTCAGGTTACATACGCTTCAGCTTACAGACTCCGCTAACCCAGAAATATTACCTTGGGTTAAGTACTTTGCTTCAGGATGAGAACAGAAATTGTGCTCTGGCAGCGCGGCAGCAGCAGGAGGTCCCATTAGCTAAAGTGGTGCTTCAGGTTAAGAACAGTTTCAGGTTAAGTACGGCCCTCCGGAACGAATTAAGTACTTAACCTGAGGTACCACTGTATTGTCCGCCTCACATAGCGCTTTATGGTTAAAAATCAGTACTAAGAATTAGGCGGGATACAAATGTATGAATTTTAAAAAGGCAAGCTGTAAGGGAATACAGATAAAGACTACAATTTTTAGTATTAGATTTGCATGCATTGTTGTAAGATAGAAGATTTGGCTATATTTTCATAGATAAAAGCATAGATGGTCCTTTGCCTATTTGAAGCACAGCATTAAGCTGCCTTTTGTCCCGCTGCTGGCATTTCCTGCTTCAAAAAGACATTGCCAGGAGTGCTCAATTCTGTGCAGGGAACGAGCCCTTGAAATTGATGTGCTTTTGGCTGTGGTAGGTGATGAGCATCTAAAGCAACCCAGAGCTCTTTTCCACTTAAAATGCAGCTCTCTGGATGAGTGGGAAGTTAAAAGAAAATAAAACGATAAAGCTTGCAACTCTTAAAACAGTAACAGGTGAAAGAGCTAACGAACTTTAACTTCAAATGAAGCTGGTAAAGCTATTTAGGATGCTTCATTTAATTTCCTTAACATCCAGCATTTTCTCCTATTTAAAACAGCAATCAGTGTATAGAATCAGTATATATAGCAATCAGTATACAGTATAGGAAGGCAATCACCCATCTTCTTTTAGAAAATGTCATTTCTTCTTAGGATGCTATAAGTACTACACTATTGGGTTATTGGGGGTGATTTGCTCGCTGATTATGTATTTTGTTGGTATCATGAACATGCTGAATATCATGTTCTGTGACTTGCACCACACATATTCAATGTAGCATGTTTTAGTTCATGCAGCTTCTAGATGTTGGTGATACCCAGAACTGTATTCTTGAATTTAACTGCAGGCCCACGTATACCAGCATGCAAACAGTTTGATTCTCCACAAATGCATGGCTACTCACTGTTGCTTCTCTTATTGACTGCAACACAAAAGAGGAACTTGGGAAATATAATTATATATCCTGTGGCAGATCTGCAGTGTAAACACTAATTTAAATTTAAATTACAGATAGGTAGCCGTGTTGGTCTGCCATAGTCAAAACAAAAAAAATTCCTTCCAGTAGCACCTTAAAGACCAACTAAGTTAGTTCTTGGTATGAGCTTTCGTGTGCATGCACACTTCTTCAGATACACACAGATATTTAAATTTAAATATCTAGGCTCTGTTGGTGGATATGACTATCAATAAATTAAAGGTTTCAGCTCCTTAGCCTTAGCATCCAGATGTAAACAGGCATATGGTATTTTGAGACTCAGATCACTACTTTGACTAGGCCTAATATAGCCTAGTGGAAAGTTTTGTCCTTGGACATTTGTCTTCAGCACCCTGGCTATAGAACACACTCCTCCTGGAAATTTGGTTGGCACCAACACTTCTTAGTTCTTGGTGCCAACTGGAAATGTGTATTCTTCATCAGGCCTTTGATGCATAATATGCTTGGGCCACAAACTGAAGTGCATTGATGGCTTCACCTATATTAATATTTGATAGTCTGCATTTATTGTTGTGAGGTCTAACAGCAAAATGCACAATATACATTACAATAATAACATAAATACAACACACTCCAGAATGAACAATGTTGCAAAAGCAAATACATAGTTAAAAAAAAAGTTCATACAAGCTAGCAGCATAAGTCATAACTATATCACTAGAATCAGTGGTGTTTTTCCACCCTGGGGACACTATTATTATTATTATTATTATTATTATTATTATTATTATTACTACTACTACTACTATTCAAGAGTACACAGTACCATGCATCACCTTTTTTAAACAAAAATGTTAAAAGTTAGGCACTTACTGCAGTAACTTCATGTACTTACGTACTGGCACCTTTCTTTTCTAAAAAAAGAAGAAAAAGCACCGACTAGAATATAGCAGTGCAAGAGTTGCAGCGTTTCTGTTGACCTAAGACATGCAAAACACACATTCTGTGAAAACACCCGTGTGAAAACAGTTTCATTTAAGATGGATACAATGAAGCGTCCACAAGAAAAACCCTTCCATGGCTTTGATAACATTTATTAAGGAACTAATAAATGTTTTTGTCAAAACAGGAATTATTTTCTGGGAATTAATCATCCAAAACATGGTGCTTTATAGTGAAGCAATGGAGGGACCGGTTGGTGCAAGGGATTCAGATCGGAGTGAAACAATATAAACTTAAAGCTTTTGCAGATGACCTTGTTTTGACATTGCAAGAGCCAGAATCTAGTACAAAAAGAGTGTTACAATTGATTCAGGACTTTGGTCGGGTAGCGGGCTTTAAACTAAACAAACAGAAAACTAAGGTGTTGGGAAAAAACTTGACAGATGCAGAGTCAGAACGGTTTCAGAGAGAAACAGAACTAACTGTGGTTAAAAAAGTAAAGTACCTAGGGGTAAACATAACAGCAAAAAATCTGAGTCTATTTAAGGATAATTATGAAAAATGTTGGTCTGAAATTAAGAGAGACTTGGACAGTTGGTCAAAATTGAAGCTTTCTTTGTTAGGCCGAATTGCTGCTATTAAGATGAATGTATTGCCTAAGATGTTGTTTTTGTTTCAAACATTGCAAATTGTGGATAAGACGGAGTGCTTCAGGAAGTGGCAGAGAGACATCTCTAAGTTTGTCTGGCAGGGCAAAAAGCCCAGAATCAAGTTTAAGATATTAACTGATGCGAAAGAAAGAGGGGGCTTTGCCCTGCCAGACTTAAGGTTGTACTACGAAGCCGCAGCTTTCTGCTGGCTAAAAGACTGGCTACTTCTAGAGGACACTGATGTGTTAGATTTAGAAGGTTTTAACAATGCATTTGGCTGGCATGCATACTTATGGTATGACAAAGTTAAGATCAATAAGGCCTTTAAGAACCATATTGTCAGGAAAGCAGTGTTTAATGTCTGGACAAAATACAAAGACCTATTGGAAAATAAAACTCCAAGATGGCTATCACCTCTGGAGGCTAAGGCCCGAAAAAGACCCAATATGGAGGCCAAATGGCCGAAATATTGGGAAATAATAGAGAAAGAGGGCAACAATTGGAAATTGCAGAGTTTGGAAAAAATGAAAGACAAAGTGCGAGACTGGTTACATTACGCTCAGATTCAAGAAATTTTTAAAAAGGATAAAAAGTTAGGATTCCAGGTGGAGAAATCGAAGTTGGAAACAGAATTGTTAGAACCTAAGACTAAAGTACTCTCAAGAATGTATAACTTGCTGTTGAAATGGAATACACAAGATGAAATGGTTAAGTCGGCCATGATAAAGTGGGCACAGGATATTGGGCATAATATTATGTTTGAGGATTGGGAAAGGTTGTGGACCACGGGGATGAACTTCACGGCATGTAATGCTCTGAAGGAAAATGTAATGAAAATGATATATAGGTGGTACATGACCCCAGTTAAACTAGCCAAAATATGCCATGTGCCAGACAACAAATGTTGGAAATGTAAGGAAAATGAAGGAACATTCTTTCACCTCTGGTGGACTTGTCCCAGGGTGAAGGTCTTCTGGGAAATGATATATAATGAGCTGAAAAAGGTATTTAAGTATACCTTCCTTAAGAAACCAGAGGCCTTCCTCCTGGGCATTGTCGGCCAGATGGTGCCAAAGAAGGACCGAACATTCTTTTTGTACGCAACAGCAGCAGCAAGGATACTGATCGCCAAGAAGTGGAAAACTCAAGATCTACCCACTCTGGAAGAATGGCAGATGCAGCTGATGGACTATATGCAACTGGCTGAGATGACTGGCAGAATTCGAGACCTGGGAGAAGAGAGGGTTGAAGAAGATTGGAGGAAATTTAAGACTTATTTACAAAAATATTGTGATTTGGTGGAAAGTTAAGTAGGATGTTTGATCATAAATAATTGGCCACCACAAAATCGGATTGAAACGGGATGTAAAGTGAGATTAAGAGAAATTAATTTACAGAGGATTATATTTAAATAAGTGGTTATAAAATTTGCAAATTAGATGATAAATTGCTGGGAAAAATTTATGATGATGAAAATGGCAGCGGGAGATGTGAGGAAGTCCAAAGAAGTCATGAAACTCTGTTGAGATAAAAGAAAGGTTGTTTATCTTTGTACTTTATTTTGCAAAAACCCCTAATAAAAATTTATTAAAAAAAAAAAATATAGTGAAGCAATGGAAATGTTTAAAAGAAGATTGTGGTTCTATAATTAGACCTATTTTCTTCCAAATAAAATGGATTTGTGCACTTCAAATATACAACACCCCAAGTATTTAGATAGGAGTCTGAATAATGCCTATATTAGTCATAACATTGAAGAACTGAGGAAATGCTTTAATGGTTATATTTATATATAGTATACTATACTAAATTCATTTACAATGCTATCCTATCTTTAACATACACTCTGTTTTTAAGTCCAATGGACCTTAAAGATACACCAGCATTGTGGGTCTGTGAGTCTCTACCACATGATCTGGGACGGTGTAATTTCCATCTGCATTGCAATGCAGGAGGAAAAGGAAGGGGAGGGTATAAATGTTAGGAAAGAATGGGGTTTTCTGACTCACGCACTTGCTCTTCCTCATACACTTCCACTCCTGATGTAATTTTCCCCCCATTTCAAGTATTCATATTCTGTCCTCACAGTGCAACTTATTAGATATTATTAGCTTTAACATTATGCTTCCAAGTAATTTGCATTACAATCCACTTGCAGTACTTAAATCTTCCTTTTGCCCATCAACCTATAGTCCATTCTGCCATGCCTGTCCATCAAAGATGTTCCCAGCCCTTTCCTGGGAATCTTTTTCATCTGAGAGGCTGCATTCCCTTAAGGGCAATCTTCCAGGGACTGCATATAAGTGGTGGACAGGCCTGATGGAAAAGTGGGCAGAGCAATGGATGGGACTCTTATCTTTGTATGGCAGGTTACATGCAAAAACTAGAGATTTATATGCACAAACCACACATCTCTTCACCCTCCCTCCAGGCAAGGAATAGGCATTATGACAATTTAAGAACCTATTCCATCTGGGGAGGAAAGCACTGAAAAGCACAGAGTAGGGGGCCAAACAGAGGGCCAAATAAAGAGGCTTGCCATCACATATGCTTTGCCCTGCCCTGGTTCTATCTTCCTTCTTAGATGGTTTAATGCATCAGTCTTTGTTGTAACAATGGAAGATCTTGGGATCTGAACAGCATTTACTTTCAGGTGTGGTTTCTGGTGCAGACCCTGCCCATGAGTGGTAGAGTTGATGGAGTGCTGCATTTAGTGCCTCACCCACAGCCTGGTGCTTGCACTGGTCAGGACAGAAGGAGGGGGCAATGAATGAATGAATTTATAATGCACCTTCACAATGAAGAGGCTCAGATCAGGCACATTGCAGTCATAGTTCTGCAACATGATTTGAACAGAATCCAGCAGATCCTATCAGCCCAGCCTCTCTCAGCCTTCTGTTGGGGTCGTTTGTCTTGAGAGACAATGGAAGAGTGTGCTATTGGGGGTAAAGTCAAACTGTTGGAGAGTTACAGTGCCTGCTGTGGCTGTAGAAACCAATATGGGAGAGAAATGCTTTACTGCGGCTGGAGCAGATGAAGGCATCCAGTTTTGCTGGCGCAGATGCATCGTGACATTTCTCTCTCTGCACTCCTCACTGTAGCAACTCCTCCTGTGGTCACTGCTGTGGATATATGACCTGACTGTCTGTCTCCAGCCCCTGCACTCGTCTGTAAGGGATTCCCGCATGGCAGGGTTAATGTTGCCAGCCTTCCTGCCATGTCTGTAACATCTTTATAATGCAGAGTTGGTCTGCCAACAAGCCTGGCGCCTGAGGCCAGCTCCCCATAAGGAACTCAAATCCATTCCTACAACTAGAATGTTTGCAATATGTACCAATGCTGCTGAATAAGACAAAAATTACAGGTAAAGAAAAAAAACTATGTAAAAGAAGGGCAACAGGTGAATTAAAGTGTCACTAAGTAATGAGCGTGCCTTTGCGTTTTCTTGAATTCTTCTTTAAGTCAGAGATTAGGTACAAAACAGTGGTGAGGGAAGAAGCCAGAACAAGCTTGGAACCATGTGATATCTCAGAAATCTACACCGTCTTAAAAATGGAGCATAGGGGATGTAATGTAGAATTAACTATACTGGCTTGTGTTGTGCAAAACGAATTTTAGAATATGCCAAGTCCAACCAAATCTAGCAGACGAAGTTACTCCAGTAAGGAGCATGGTTGCTCCTATTTTTAGCTCCTGCAACATTTCACAGGTACAATGGTAAATACCGCTTTTCAACCTCTATCACACTGCCACTCTATGTTAGTAGAAAAGACTTGTTCCTCCAACAAGAACCACCCACTCTATGGTGACTAACCTCCTATCATTATAAATGGAATAAAGCAAAATTGGCTGTCATTGGAAAAACCTTTATTAGCTTAATCCAAACCTTTTTACTTTCCCCTGCATTGTCACCCTTCCAAAGTTTCTCAGCTAAGGTATGCCATGTGTCTTCAGAGCCAGAGCTCTGCTGCATATTCCCATCAAACAGACAGAACAGTCTTTCAAGGATCCTTATCAGAGCAGAAACTACTCTGAAATGTTTGTTTTCCATTTTTCATATATATATATAAAAGTCTGAAGTATTTATGTAAGCAAAGTTGAATGCCTGAAGTATGGTAAGCAAAGTATCTGTTCGAAACCTTAAAAAAAAAAATCACCATAAGCAGAGATTTTCAGTCATCCATAAAAATGAAATTTATGACATTCCAAGGCTCTGCTTTAGTGGGAATAAAATCTGTATAGCCACCTGCTACATATGCCTTGGGTACAGATGGGGAGTGAGAGAGAGAATGTTTACTTTGAAATTATTCCAGTTAATGAATGCATTGTGTCATCTGCAGAAGTTACCATTAAGTTTCAATACTGAATTTCACTTGAATGAAAGCAGACTATGGTATGAGATCATGTCTTCCACTTCTTCCGTAACCTTCCCTCAATGCAAGATCTTCAAGGCCAAAGACCTCGATTTTTGTTTGCCATTCTCTCCAGTAACAAACTTTCACTTTAGAACATTTGTTTCCCACTAGGTGGCTTTCAATTTAAAATGTCAACATAACACAAACATAAGTCAAACCCAATTCCAGCTACATAGAGCAGCAGGAAGCAAAATAGTCACAAAGACCCCTTACATTGCTAAGTAAAGCAGCAGCAGAAAACAACAACAGCAGGGACGCTCACTTGGTACAGCATGAGACTCTTGAATATCAGGGTTGTGGGTTTGAGCCCCACATTGGGCGAAAAGATTCCTGCATTCCAGGGGGTTGGACTAAATGACCCTTGCAGTCTCTTCCAACTCTACAATTCTAATTAAAATCATGGATGGATAAAATAAGTGTTAACTTGGTGCCAAACACATCAAGGTGAGTTCCCAGGGAAGAGTGTTCCATTACTAGGGCATCGCCAAAAAAGGGGCCCTATCTGCACATGTATCCTGTGCACATGAATCCATATCTTTCACACATGTGTGTGCCCTGTTTTAGAAAAGATACCTCCTGGTTGATGTTCTAAAAGGGTGATCTTGTGTTTGATTGTGTTGAAGACAGGTCTAGAGCAAATAGACATTTAGTGACAAAAGATACAAGTAATGAGCCACCAATATACATCACAGTAAGATTTCCTACCAGAAAGGTCATGAAAGGCCTTTGAAGAAACAGAACTCGTGGCTAGGTTTCTGAGACATTCCTCATGATGCAAAGTGGAGACATTTCCCAGGAAATCCAAGTTTAGACAATCCAGCTACCACAGGTAGGTGCTCGCTGGAGGAAGCCCACTGTAACTAATTAAGGATACATTCATGTTAACACCACCATTGAGGGAATATTCCCAGTACCCCAGCCACTATGCAGAGGACCTTTGGTGGGAACCACTGGGTGATGAGTAGTAATGACACACTCATTGCTCTGAATAAAGTCAAAATACATACTGTCTCAGGTCATGTGCAGGGCATAAACAGAGTTCCAGTTTACTTAACCTTCTTGGTAATGTCATCACATACAAGCCTCCAGAGGGAAGGGCACTAAAAAGCAGCACAGGCAATCCTTGATGGTGGGAAATAAATAAAGAATCTTCCAACTCCATGTCCTCATAATAAATGTCAAATATTAGACTGCTACCCATTGAAAAGCAAATGCATGCAATGAGGTTAGGCAAACAAGCCTAACAATGAACATAAAAGCTACAACTGAAAGAGATGACAACGCACACTGAATAACAAATAATACATTTAATAAAAGTTCTCAAATATTTAAAGGTGTGTCCTTTTATCTTCTAAGTTCCTGTTCTTTGCAGCACTTGTTATTCAAAGGTTTGTAGGAGCTACATATTCACGTTCAGTAGATCAAGCCAGAAATGAAAATCACTGCAGTCTTGTACAGGGCTGCTTTATTTAAGGGGTTTTGCACATTTTCCATTTATTGCACCAAAATACACAGATGTTACCTCAGATTCTTGCACATAGTTCATGTCTTTGATAAAAGCTGCACTTCTGTAGAAGTTAGTGCTATGCCAAAACCCATCATCCAATTTGTGGAAGGTTTTCTTCCCCCACAGGAAGCCAGAGAGGCTGGCTGCCAACTGCCATGAGAATTTCAGCAAAAGGTTTTCTCCCTCTTCGTGATTTTTTCATGTACAGTCATACCTTGGGTTACAGACGCTTCAGGTTGCGCGTTTTTGGGTTGCGCACCACGCCGAACCTTGAGGTACTAGAACGGGTAACTTCTGGTTTTTGGTGCTTTGCGCATGTGCAGAAGCACCCAATTGCGACCCATACATGCACAGACACGGCGCTGCGGGTTGCTAACGTGCCTCCTGTACAGATCACGTTTGCAACTTGAGCATCCACTGTATTTTGTTTTCGCACTAACTGATGGAGAATGATAGAGAAACAAACACTAATGGAAACACTGCACCAGATCTGTGGCGGGATGCATGTACTGCATGCTTTAAAGGAGGATTGGACAAATTCAGTGGTTACTAGTCATGATGGCTATGTCCTGCTTCCACAGGCAGAGGCAGTAATGCTTCTAAATGCCAGATCCTGGGAGAGGAGAGTGTTATGGTGCTCAGATCCTGTTTGCCAGTTTCCCACAGATGGGCCACTGGCCTGATCTAGCAGGCTCTTTTTTATGTTCCTACTCCCTTATCTCATGGAATTAAATTTTGTCCTCCTTCCCCTAAGGGACAAAGAACAGCAAAAATATTCTGTTGTACCATGGCTATGCACATTCTTCCATCTAGTACATTTGAACAGGTTTGTCAGGAAAAGGGACTTAAATAGACATGTTTTGACTGGTTCTGCTGACAAGCCCCACTGATTTCACTTCAGTATGGTTTCACACTATGCAGTACTGTATTCAGTATCACTTCAGTGCAAGCTTGCAGAGCCTGCATTACCTTAGCATCTGATTAATTAGCAAAACTTCTGCTAAATTCCAAGTGAATGCTGTGTTTACTTATTCCACCTACTTCATGCCAGAAAGCTGTTTCAATTTCTTCAGTGTCCTATCCCTTACCAATAATGGGATAATAATGGGAATAATGGGAAGGGCTGCTTGTTAGCTACCTCATGAATTGTTGCTTATTATGCACCTTGAAATCTAAAATCCAAACTGTTGTTTTTAGAAATCAACATACCCAGCATCAATTGCAAGTAGTTACAGTGTCAGCCCATTAGGAATAGAGAAAATCCCAAGAAAAACATCAGTAAAACTAGGGGCAAGGGAACTGTTACAGAATAGTGAGAAAGCTTTCAATTTCATCAGAACTCTTCTTCAGTTGGATATTAAGGCAAAATAAAAGTGAGTGAGGAACAGAAGGAAGCTTGTGGTTGAGAGAACCACAATATGCAGTTAACAGTCTTTAAGATGAAAGGAGGAGCTGCTTTGCAGACTCAATTTAGACTGTTGCAAACCAGACTCTGCCTAGTGTGAAAAGATTGCAGCTACAGCAAGGGATTCTGGATAAGCAGTTTATCATTACCTTTTTGAGATAACTAGATGTTGTGCTTGTATTTGTGTTTATATATATTTATATCACTAAATCACAGCTTTTGGTGATCATGACTGTGGCACCGGTGTAAGGTTTAGATTTAGCCTTTAGTACTACACCAAAGTCCTGATGAAAGTCATTCTCAAAACACTGCTATTTGCATCAAGAGGGGAACCAATTGCTGCCAATGTCAACTTCTCTTCCAATGAAACTAGAAGGATAAAAAAGCAAAAGCAAGCCATGTACCTGTGTTTTCACAGATATGTCATCTGCCTAGTTCACATCTTCAGCAGGGGCCAATGTTCAAGTAGTGAGAAGGAAGAGTAGCATGAGACCGACCCTTTAGCTTAGTAGGTAACCTATCCTCTAAGTTAAGACATTGCCTTAAAATAGAGAAAGAGAGGCAACATAGTAAGGAGGCGCCTGAATAACTAGCTATTGGCATATAAGCCCCAGCTCACATGAGGGTTCTCCACATTGTCATTGCAGCACTGGCCTGACTGAGCTAAAGCTAAGTGTATGTATCTGCTGCTCTCAAACTAGGCATGTCCTGGTTGCATAGTCAGCAATTGGACATTGCCACTGACCTTTAAAATTTGTTAAATACTCATTCAAAGGAAGTTAACCATTTTAAAATATGCACAAAGCCGTTTTCTCTTAAAGTTTTCCCATATCTATCATGAAGCAACTCTTATTTTAAAATAAGAGTCCTTAAAGATAAAACTGGAAACTGCAATTCCTTTATTCTCTCCTCTACCCACCTCCTCCTCCAGTCATTAAAAACGAATGCCGATACACTGTAAAACTTTTCTATAAAGGGGCTTCTTAAGAGCACAGGTTTGCACACCTTAGATGCAAACAACAGTGTGTCTACAAATGCAGACACAGGAACATAATCGCACCACTTAGGGCTAGACTACACATTACACGAGTGTCCATGTTTCTTTCTGTTTTATTTATAGTTACCTTAATTATTGGTTAATGGAAGAGTAAACCAGTGATACAGGATAACGATAGATAAAATAATTGGGTTGATGGCTGAATTGTTTAGTGGAAGCTGACTCCCAGTCTTTTGTATGTTACATTTGGTTTTTTTAAAAAATTGAATGTTGCACAATTTTAGATGCTAATAAAAATTAAGGTGTGCAAACCTGTGCTCTTGAGCTGCCATCAGAGAATTACAGAACTGATGAACTGGAAGGCAACTGGAGGGTTATCTAGTCCAACCCCCTGCAATGCAGGAATTTCAACTACATTTCATACATGACAGATGGGCATCCAACTGCTTAAAAACCTCCAGTGAAGGAGAGTCTATCACCTTTCAAGGGAGCCCGTTCCCCTGTCACACAGTTCTTGCTGTCAAAAAGTTCTTCCTGATGTTTAACCAGAATCTCCTTTCTTGTAACTTAAGCCATTGGCTATGCTAAAGCTGAAGTGGCCATTACCCCCATCAGCATTGAGAACTGGTAGGTACTCTCGAGGCAAGTTGCTGCTAGTGTAGAGGACTCTATAAAGATGTCAACCATTTGTGAATCTCCTCTATGGCAGTTCACTGGAATAAATTCACAGAGAGCACCTTGAAAGAATGGAAGGTACAATGGTAAAAACTAGAAAACAAAATTTGCAGCAAGGAATACCAAATCCAACTAGCAGGGCAGGAAAACTTAAGCTATTCTGAATCTAGAAAGCTTCAAGTTTGGGCAAACTGTAAACAGACAACAATTACATACCTGGACAGCCAAAGGCACCACTACAAGGGGCAGTGACCTCGTGACAATGATCAATCTGTGTGTTTTTCATCATTTAATAGGTCCTGTGGTTTTTTTCTGGCACTTTGAGTTGAGGCTGCATAGACATACCTCAAGTATGTCCAATATTAGATATCATACACACAAGGGCAGGATGGGCTGCACTGCATGAGGAAGAGCTTCTCTTTATCTGATATTACCATGATCTTCCTTTGCACTGGGGAGAGCAGGCATCTTAAACACTATGCCCAGTCCAGGTATAATCACAATGTTCTAGCAGATGCTTTCAATAAGACTGAAGCATTGCAACATCTCTTGGGCTGGGGGGTAGGGAGTGGTACAATGACATACGAATGACAATATAATTGAATTAGATTACGAACTGAAACAAAAAACAAATAAACAAATCACAAGCTCCAATAGCCACGCATTTAATTAAATATATGCTGATCGCAAAACTAATAAAGATAAGTATCTGTAAAGACATGTCTTTCACAAAAGTCTCATTAAAAACAGCCACCAAACCACAAATCTGTGTTAAGGGACTTCTTTGTATTTTAATTAAACATAAAACAACTGTGATGAGATAATCGTAGCAATTTGTACAGACTCATTTTCTACCTTTTAGTTATGTTCTCAGCCAAAAACTGTTAATTGCATACTCCTAGCTGAGCAGTTTAAAATGCATTCCTCTTCCTTTTGCATATTATGTTCTCACACATGGAAAAAATGTCCAAAGCAAATAAACCTTAAATGCTCAGCCACTGAGCTAAATCGCTCACACCGTGAGCACTCAAGCAAATGCACTAAGCCAGGACAGAAATGGATCAGAAACCGACACTTTCTAATTTTAGAGTACGTGTAATCGCAGAGATAAAATCTCTGTGCCATATATGAAAGAATGAAACCTCAAATGGACAAGAGGCTTAACAACACTTGGTTCGTATGTACCAACAGCATAATGGAAAGTACTCCCCCAAAGTGTGGCCCAGCATGACTCTGAGAATGTATGTATGACCTCATCAGCAGAGCCAACAGCCACGCTCCTTCCTACACAAACATCAACTTCCCTTCTTTCCCTTGTCGGTCTGGTGCCGGTCATAAGGCACATAAAAAGGAACTGCAGTGGGTTGGCTGTACGTCACCCTACAAAAAGGGTGCAAAAGCAGGAACTGAAAATTGGTTGAAAAGAGGAAAAGGTGGGAGAAGAGACAGAAACATTACCTTTTCGTATTTACACTAGCAAGTTAATGATAAATGGGAGGAGAAGGGCGGGAGATAGGGTTGTCATACGTCCAGAATTTCCCGGACATAACCGGAATACTGCAGTCTAAAATAGTGTCTGGGAAGAAAATGGCAAAATGTCTGGGAAAATCGAGATGTATGGCAACCAATGTCAGCAGTGCCATTTTTGCTTTTTTGCTTTTTTTTTTGGGGGGGGGGGGGGAGCTCAACAACCCTAGAAGGAGAAGAAACAACTAGCTGCATCCTCTTCCACAACTGTGGATCTTCTAGACTAAGAGGCAAATTCTGAAGGATGACTGCAGCACCACCTGCTGATGAAAGCATTGTGTGGAACAACTATCGGAACAGACACCACAAGCATGTCATTTCAACCATGGTACTTCTCAATGGAAGCAGTTCATCCACTGAAGCAACGAATGAAAGCGCAATTAAGGCAGTGGAAAAGAAATTCAGTTCAGTTCATCTAGCATTTAAAGCCCAATCTACTTAATTCACACATTATGAAACAAAATGAATGCTGGTGAATTTTCATGAGGATTTCTTTGAATTCCACAAACCACTGTAGAAATGTGGAGAGCACACTGAATTTAAGACTGGAAAAATGAGAAAATGAAGAAACTGACACATCCTTCCATCCCTAGTTTCAATGTCAAGTGATATTTTCAGTGTTAAGTGATGTGCATGTGAATCAGTTATTAGTTTTGAACTGATCTATGAGGGTGGCTGTTCTTAACATATGTTCAATTTAAAACATACTAAAGTAAGTAGCATAACCACAGGTTGCTAACTTTCAGTTGATAAATATGATCTCCTAAACACACGTGGGAGCAAGTGTACAATGTAACTCAGTAAGATGTATATTTAGGATTGTGCTGTCAAAGTTACCTATTCGGATACTACAAACGACAACCATGAGCAAAAATGTATACAACATTTCCATCAAGCTTCCTACTGTGTAAAAAGACAACTGAGAAATGCATTATTTTGCTATAGGGCAGAAAAATGTAATCCAAAGAGTTTACAGGTAACCAAAGAGTGGACTCATTTCATAATGCTGGAACTGTTCCTGGTTTCCTTATTGACACTAAGCCATCAGATACCGTTATCTGTAACCCATGGCTTTGAATACCTCAGGCTGACAAGGACGTATTGCTACATATTGGGGACACCTATTTCTATTCCCTTCCTTATGCATTAAGGGGAGCATTGCATATTTCCAAAAGGCTGCCAGCCCTAAAAGAAACTTCACTAGCCCACAATGCAGCCTAGTCACATATCTTTTCTGGCAAGCTACCACAAGTGCATCAGAATTAACATGGAATAGGTTCCTGGCTCAATGCTACAGCACATGATTGAACATGAAGGTCCCAGATTCAATCCCTGGCACATGTAGGTTTGCTGCTCCTCTGCAGCAGACCAGCAAGCAGTGGGGAACCAGCTCATTTTCACTGACACAAACTCAGGCCTCTGCCAGCCCCAGAAACCAATCAGCACTCGTGTCTGACTCTTGGAATGAGGAGGGTTCTGGGTGTGGACCAAACAGAAGAATATGCTTCCTTGGTCCATGTTGCCCATGTTATAAAAGGATGCTTCGGCTGCAGTGGCTTCACTGTTCCTGCCACTTCCATCTGACAAACCTACACAGCTACACAGCTGAGAGTAGCAATTGGTTACTGGCTGAGGGGAACAGGAAGGAATTTTACTCACAGTTCAAGCTGGCCTAAATTTGTGAGAATGTTGCCTTCCTCGAAGCAGAGCCAGTAGCTGTCAGTTCATCTCACTTAAAATACATGTCAAGAGGGGATCTGACCAAATGCCACACAGCCAGGTATTTGCAGGACCTAATAAACTAACAAACAATCATGGTAGGAACTGCTCTATGGCAACTATTCAGCCTAAAAGAAGGCTTGGTGAAAGATCAGGCCAGCAGTTGGACTGCTCAGGTGGGCAGATTCTTACTCCATGCCACACCAAACGCCAATGTTCTATAGCCAAAAAAGTTCTTTACTTGTTTTAATTCTATGCACCTGTCTCCCTGCACCGGGGGCACAACTCCAAGTACGAGGATTGGCGAAGACTTACCTGAAACTCTAGCAAGTATAAGCAACCAAGCAGATGAACCAAGACGTTTGCGTCAGTTTAACAGCTTCCTATGAATCTTTGACCACTATTTATTTAATTGACCTATGCCTTTTAGAGACCCACACAAGGCACCTTATAATGAGCAATAAAAATAAATAATAATGTAAAACACAGCATTGTAATACAGGCAATATAAGATAAATTCAAGCCAGAAAGGTCTTCAATAAAAAGGAAAGTTGAATCAAAAATGGTTTTTCCCCCCTTCAGCTTGAAAGAAACGAGTGAGGGCACTGTACCTATTCCCAGATGAGGGAGTTTCACAGTTGATGGACCGCTGCTTAAAAGCTCCCCACTAACCCAACAACTCTTAGTGGTAGACCAGCAAGAAGGGCCTCTGGGGTTGATTTCAAACTCCAGACAGGCTCCTAAGGGCAAAAGTGGTGCCCTAAGGTCACTGAGTGGTCTCCATTAGTTTAGACCTTGTATATAAAAAATACCATGTAAACCTGGATAATAAAGTTATAACTCCAGCTACAAGAAAGGCTAAAGCTTGTCAGTGCTGAGATACACAGTATTCTTTAGTTTATAGTACTGGAGCTAATTCCCACAGGAGTTTTAAACACACATCATTATGCTATCGTTTCCTTCACACAAAAGGCTTACTTATACTCTTAGGGAAAAGAAGTTATTAAATTCCATTTTGGGGGAAGAAAAACAAAAAGTGAATATTATATAGCAAACATGAGACAGTTTGTTCAAAGTCACAAATATATTAAAAACCTAAAGGAACAATTATGCAGCAAGATTCCAACAACCAAGGGAATTTTATATCATTATTATTTTAATACAGTGTTTAAATACCTTGAGATTTGAAGGTTGTCGAAAACTTTGAAACACAAGCATAGATTATTTATGTTTAGTAGATCTAGGGAGTCAACAGCAGCATAACACTGTGCATCTATATATGGTTTGCATTAGCCACTTAAGATATCTGTTGTCCAACTATCCTGTCCTGATAGTCCCTTTGTTGTGGGCAAGTTCTATGTCTATCAGGATTAATATGAGGCATCACTGTTACAAAGCTCTTAAATGAGTTCCTATGTACAACCGCTAAACCAGCTCTAACATATTAACAGAGCAGAACTAAGTACTTTACTTGCAAGGTGGACATTTTCATAACAGAACTACAACAAATACACTATACATAATTATAATTCGATTTGGCCCCGGTCACATTAATCAGAGAACAGTACTGCAAAATTCCATCCAACATGGGCATAAAACCCATATATGGAAATTTTCCACACGTTAATAAGAGGTCCATTTTCCTTCACTGGCACCATTGCCTGCTTCTGGGCATGTATGTTTGGGCCAGCGGCCCAATGAAATATCTGTGCACACCTGCCATCCAGACATTTCCCTTTGCTTAGTGCACACTACTATTGCTGCACAGCACAGCAATTATCTACTGAGGGGACATGGAGGGTTCAGAGTGGTATGGGAGATTCATGCAGAGATCTCATTCCCCTCAACCATCTGCTGGCACAGACCTTGGCAGTGAATGGAAAACGGGGCTTACAGAGTTCATGGGAATTCTCCAATGCACCTGCTATGCCCACGTAGACTGGACCGCACTCTATATATAATTGTTCTAGTTCTCAAACTCAGACTTGTGATGAGGTTATGAAATTGCATCGGAATGTATTAGAGACCTTAAAAAAACTATCCTTATATAGTCTGGCAGCTAAAAAATATCATTCAAGTAGTATTTAGAAGATAAAATCTATTGAAGGAAAATTAGTCTCAAGGATCAAGGATCACACAGGAAAATATGGAATGTAAACTGTAGCTTTGTATGTGCACAAGCAATATTCTTTAATTTTTAGAAAAGATATACCTATGTAATTTTATTACTGGGTAAAAACGGGTTTATTTTCTTAAAACCATAGCACTTGTCTGTTTTGTAGCTGATCAGGGAAAATAAAAGAATAGGCAACTAAAGATAAAATTAATTTGTGGTCTGTGACATATCAAATAATAGGATTGTAGCAATTATATCTAGTAGTACTTCCTCCAGTGCATAATTATAAAAGAAAATTAAATCCTAGATGTAAACCAGATCATTACTCACTTACATGGACAAGAGAGAGGTTGTAGCTGAATGATGAATAGTATCTTGTCTGGCAGTTTTTCTTGAAAGCTTTGCAAGTTAAACAAAAATATCTCAGCACATGCTTCAAACTTTAAGCATCTGATTATAAAAAGCTAAGAAATTTATGTGGCCATTCTGTCATGCAGTTAGTTTATTCTTTTGTAGTCAATTAACTGGAAAAACAAAGGTTCTGTCTCTTGATTATCATTTACATGCATCTGTATTCAACACAGTTAACAACCAATAATAATTCACTACAGCTGATTCATAGCAAGAATTAAGTTTTAAAAAATTAGCAGATGTTTCACTATTGCAGATCTATTATATCAGTGCTTGATGTACTTGAGAAGTATTTGGTTAATTGATGGAGTATTTCCCAACACCAAATGACCAACCTTAACCTACCTTGATGTCAATGGGCTTTAAGAATCCAAAATTATGCACCGGATTATACCCATTGTAACAAATTGTTTTAATGTGACATCCTGATAGAGCACTAAAGCAGAGCCAACAGAGTTTCTGCTCAGCTAATAAAAGGGATGCTAGTGAGGAAGTGAATAGGGGTGCCCCCAAAAGTATGTATTTGTGCTTAACATTTCATGATAAGCACAAGTTAGACAGGGCCCAGTGCTGAGACTCTCCTGTCTCAGAGCCTAGAAATTAAATCAGTGGGGCACTGACACATTTATGGGTGTTCCAGCTCTGTGATGGAGCAGAACTGCTACTGAGGAAGGAACTGGGGCTGCATTACTCACAATCTTCAGTGTCAAAATTACCCTATTCATGCTAATTTCTACTAGGGACAAGGCTCTCTGAATTTTGGAAGGCCTTTACCCTGCTGGAAACTGATGCAAACACTGACACTTTGAGAGCCTACATGCTTTATGAGCATGCAAGAAAGATTGAGCCCCTTCTAGGGCAAATGCAGGGATGCTTATGCATCCCTAGTGAAAAGAACTTGAAGAATCATAAAACAACATCATCAAAAGCAACCCAAAAGCAATTTTAAAACAGCAGCATAAAAACAAAGCAAAGGCCAGACATATACCTAAAAACACCTTTAAAACAATTTCAGAGCGGCGGCACCAGAAGGCCATCAATAAAAGCTACCCAGTACAAATGTTTTTCTACAACCCATTTAAAGGTCTTTTCTGTCAAATCACTCCAAAGGGAATTTCATATCTGTCGGACCCCTGCTGAAAATGTCTGTCTCTCATATGGACAAGTGAACCTATGAGCAAGGCCTCTAAAGCATCGCTTGCCCTTCTACATAGTGCCCAAGCTCTGAACTTGGTGTTTCAGGAGGAGGGCAATCTAGACAGGACAATTTCCTTGTACTGCTGCCTCATCTGGATTAAGTTTCAACTTGCTTGTCCTTGTGCATCCCAAAACTTCCTCCAAAACACCTTCTCAAGAGGTTTTTGGCATCTTTGAGATGAGCAGCTGGAAAACATAGGCAAAGCTATGTGTCATATAAATGACACTACAGTCCAAACCCCACGCTGTCTCTGATACCGGAAGTAGCATAAAGCCCTCTTTATAAAGAACAATTAAAAAAACCCAAACATTGTAACCTTTTCTCATAAAGGAGCTGCTCCAGCCCCTTGATCATTTTGGCTGCTCTTTTCTACCTTTACCAGCTCTACAATATTCTTTTTTGAGGTGCACCAAGCAGAACTATTTGCAATATTTCAAGATTGTTTGCACCATAGGTTTGTATGAAGGCATTGTGATATTGGCAATTTTATTTTCATTATCTTTCTTAATGAACCCGAATGTGCAGTTTGCCTTTTCACAGCTGATGTATACTAGGTTGACATTTTTGTGAAGTTTTCCACCAAGAACACAATATCTCTTTCTTGGAAAGTCATTGCCAATTTCAGACCCTGTTACTGTTTCTGGAATTAGTGCTCCTCTTGAGGGTGTGGTTTAAGAACTTGCATTTGATGAAATAGAAACAGGTAGTCTAGTTTGTCAGGTGGTACTGGTTTGCTACCTATTACTTTATACTGTCCTAGCAATAATGAGACCATATGTCTTAAAAGCATTTTTTTTTATAAAGGGAGGGGCACAAAGGCACACACTCCCATAGTACTTATCAATTGTTAATATGAAACTCAAGTATCAGTCTGAAATCTTTCTTCATAGAACCTGCATTTCTAAAGATATATTTTTTTAAATGTTCCTGGGTTGACATACTTTTAATACCCTTAGGAGGCACTTCTGTCATTAGTCACCTTGTGTAAGTCCCACAGACTTCAAATTTAATATATGCATAGGTAATGGAGAGCAAATAATAGCCTTAGAATTTTAACTTTCGTTCCTTAAAAAAATACCTCATTTCCCACGGGGCAAGTCCCATCACATGGTTCCTGAAATATAATTAGTAAACCTCTTTCTGCAACACAGATGAGATTTCGAGCCTCCGGGCCTTCACATATCTAATATAACAGTAGCATACTTCTGTTTATGCACATTAAATCCAGCAATTTCTATTGAAGCGTTTCAGGTTACTGCATTTAATAAATGTATATACAATTATACATAATTCATCATTAATACTAGTGTGATTACACTTCTATTACATGTGGGCTATCAATAACGTAAAATATAAGACTTCTGAAATGTTCGTTTTTGTTAACTGGCAAGGAAATAAAAGCTAATGAAATAATGCATTTGTGCTGATTATGTGCAAAGACTCAACTCCTTAAAAAATATAAAGATCTACATATATTGTACTTTGTGGATATCAAGATTTTAGATTCAAAACAATCCTTAATATTTACTTACATAATTTAATTAGAAAGTGGGCAGATTCAAAAGGCCTTTCTTCTTAAGCATACAAGAAAGGTTTTTGACAAAAACCACAATGTTTCAAAATGTTATCTGGTATCCATCTAAGCAAACATTCAATATGCCAGTCTGACATCATGTTTTGCAATACTGTACCAAGTTTCTGTTTATATGTACCTAGCCCTTTTTACAAAACACCAAAGTCTATCCTGCACAATCAGTAATGGCCACACAGTTCTGGGCAGACAAGGAAGATGTTATGTGAGGTACAGATGATTATTGATAAGAGAATTGCATATGCAGAGCAGTACGTGTATGGGAGAATAAGAAGAATGGGACATGAGGCATTTCTCAATTGTTAGTATCTGAAACTATGTGGCACATTTTACATAGTAATGCTGATCATGTTAAAAGGAGTCATGCTCCAGGGAAGTCAATCAGACTAGCTTCCAGCACTGTGTTTAGGATCCATTTTAACTTTGTGCCTAAGCACATGAACATGGTGTATGTATGCCCAAGTAAAGTTGCGATCAGGACTGGATTTTTGAGAGCTACGCAAGTTTAACCTCAAAAAACCACAATTACACTAGTGTTATTGGGACGCAGGTGGCGCTGTGGGTTAAACCACAGAGCCTAGAGCTTGCCGATCAGAAGGTCAGCGGTTTGAATCCCCACTACGGGGTGAGCTCCCGTTGCTTGGTCCCTGCTCCTGCTCCTGCCAACCTAGCAGTTCGGAAGCACATCAAAGTGCAAGTAGATAAATAGGTACTGCTCCGCCGGTAAGGTAAACGGTGTTTCTGTGTGCTGCTCTGGTTTGCCAGAAGCGGCTTAGTCATGCTGGCCACATGACCCGAAAGCTGTACACCGGCTCCCTCGGCCAATAAAGCGAGATGAGTGCTGCAACCCCAGAGTTGTCTGCAACTGGACAGGGGATGCCTTTACCTTTACACTAGAGTTACAGGTGAAATATGGCAGCATTGCCCAACAAAATCTTTATTACCGAGTTTCCAGTCGCAGTGATTTAAATAGTACGTGAAGTTCAATCCCAAGTCACATCTACCATGACACAGCACATTCTGTGTGAATAACGGGTCTGTGGCGAGAATACACACTACTTCCCCATTCTTTAATATGAGAAGAAAAGCTCATGAGATTAGCATGGGAATTCTCCACTGTGCATGTGAGCATTGAACACTCCCTGACATGGAAAGCAGCATGTGAAACTCCATGGGTGGAAAAAAAACCTGCTTGCACAAACAGAAAGGTTTTTGATCTATGGAGTAATCCTGGTGGTATGTAGGTGGGGGGGGGGGAGGCTAGGCAGCTTTTGCAAAATCTTCCTGCTCTTGCAACTTCTGGATCCCTCAACCTTTAGGTACACACAGAAGGTGGCGCTGCAGCTACAGGGGTGTGGGAATTGCTAAAAGTTATCTCCCAGGAGGAACAAAGTCTTCATCCAAACCCATATAGGCACAGGAACCCTACAGAATTTTGAATCATGTCAATTGCTGGAAAACAACATGTGTTTCAAGAAACACGATTCCTGGGCATGTCCAAAATTCCTGCCTAAACCTGTTTCAGTGATTTATGCTATGTTGTATATGTATATACAACAGAACATATTTTGAAATGTCATGGAAAATAATTAATTAAAATCTAATCCAATCCCCTGCAATGCAAGAATCTTTTTGCCCAACGTGGGGATCAAACCTAATCCCAGGATCATGGGTTTGAACCCCACATTGGGCAAAAAGATTCCTGCATTTCAGGAGGTTGGACCAGATGACAATTCTATGATTCAAAATCATGTCTCCAACCACATACCACTATGCAGAAGTGTGATCCACTACAATTTACGGATGTTAGTACTCGAGGAAAATACTTAGTAAAATTATATTCTATGCCCAAATGAATGTCTCCTTCAAAATGTCTGAAAACCTATCACAAGCATCCATTACAACTGTATGGTTTTACGTTTAATTTCTGACATTACTATCTATATTGAAAATTGTAGAAAATTAATCTTAATTGCATTATTCATTTAATCTGTAAAGTGGGAATAAAACAAACAAATGCCCTTTGTTCACTTTCTCGTGCGCACCTTAATATTTCCTTACCAAACCCACTGAGAAAACTTCAAATGCTTTTAACCAAACATTATAAAACCATTCCAAACATGTGATAACCTCTGTAACACAGCCCAAAACTTTACACTTTCTCTTCAACAGCTTACCTATCACCTTTTCAAAAAAATAAAGCAAAGGAAAGACATATTTCTTATCTGCAAAGCAAATAGCGGTTGAGCAAACAGATATAGACTTGCTGTTCTGGAAACTTATACATGTGCTAAGAAAAGCCATTTAATCTCAAACCAAGCAGACATTCACCAAAGAACCATCCTTTAGAGTACCAGATTAACACCCACCAGAATGCAGACGAGTGGAGATTAGACCATGCTCAATAAACTAACATGTTATGTTATCTTTCCTGGTTCATATGCCACCAATACAAATGCACTTACCATTCTCCCCCCCCCCCCAAAAAAAAAATGCATGATGTCATTTTAAGATTCATGCCAGAATGTTTTTAAGTATGCCTCAAATGGAACAATCACTTTACCAGTATCCTTGGCCTCCAGTTGGGTCTTGTTACATTATGGACGCAGTCAAGACTTTGCACAGGCTGTATCCATACTTCTGTACACAAGATTTCTCTCTAACCTCACACCTCAAATCTGAGACACTGAACATCTCTAGCCAGTCCTAACTTTTCTGGTTTTCAAAGAAAAAGTAAGACTGACATCGTTCACACACCACAGTTTACCACTGTGATAGGGGCCACTTTCTTCACGCTCATTCTGGGAAGAAGTAAAACACAACCCTCAGCTTGTTGTTACATCGGAACTAAAGACTGGAATAACTGAGTGACCAAATTATTAGCTACTGAACTATTCAGGGTCTTGTTATTAATATCTAAAGCCTGGAATAACTTAGAACCAGGTTACCTGAGGGTGCATTTCCCCCCAATATAGGCTGAGGAGATCATTAATATCACCAGAAAAGGCCTTGCTGATAATACCAGCAAGAGAGCCAGTGTGGTGTAGTGGTTAAGAGCGATAGACTCGTAATCTGGGGAACCAGGTTCGATTCCCCGCTCCTCCACATGCAGCTGCTGGGTGACCTTGGGCTAGTCACACTTCTCTGAAGTCTCTCAGCCTCACTCACCTCACAGAGTGTTTGTTGTGGGGGAGGAAGGGAAAGGAGAATGTTAGCCTCTTTGAGACTCCATAGGGTAGTGATAAAGTGGGATATGAAATCCAAACACTTCTTCTTCTTCTCTTCTACCATAACTTGCTATGTGTCATCTGGTGGCAGTTCAAAAGCTGACTTCCACCGTGTTGGCGTTCAACCTTTGGAAAACTCTCCCTCCCTGTTATTTGGAAGGCATGGGCTCTCGAGTCATTTAGCAAAAAAACCTGTTTGCTTGGGCTTTCCACCACCCTTCTGCCCAATATTTGTGATTATTTAAATTGTTTTAAAATGCACATTTACACTTATGCATTGCTTTGTAATAGGTGCAGTACAGATTTATTTATTTAGTAATATGTCTATAATGCTTACATTCTCTAAGAATAGCTAATATGCATGCCACAGTCTACTGGAGTATATTTGGCAGCAACATACATGAGAACCCTTTTGGCGGCAGTGCTTCAAATGTGGGGAACTTTTTGATCCCAAAGCTTAGATTATCTTCCTCTTTACTTGTGCCCTGGAGAAATTTGATGACTTTGCTTTGTTAGCATGCACTGTAACTCTGTTGCTGTCTCTGCTACGAAGAGGTAGGCCATAGTGAATTCAATGGGGCATACTCCCAGGTAAGTGAGAGTAAGGTTGCAACCTAATTGCAGTATCCAAAGAAGTAGTGCCAGTTGGTGCAAGGACATTGTGGCACAATGGAAGGTCCTCTCCCACCTCTTTCCCCCAGCAACCCCAGCTCTGGGGCTTTCCACAACCCTCCGGAGCAAATTTGGGGAAGGTATGGGGAAGAGTTATTAGTATTGAGTTATTATTTTATACTAGCTTTTAGTCAAGTGATGTGCTGTTATTCATTTGACTTTTAACTGATGAGGGTTATTGTTATTTTTACCTGTGATGTTGCGTGTTACACTGTTAGTCACTTTGAACATCTCTGTTGCAAAGTAGAATAGAACTGGCATAAATTAATAAAATAAATAATAATAAATAACCATGTGGTGGTAGTATTATCTCCCAATGTTCCTTGAAAATCTGAATATAAGCGGAAAATGTCTTCATATTTGCAGGACTCCCTCTTCCACCATGCAATGAAGCACTGTACTATATATTCTGTTGCCTATATACTTACTACATGACATGTCTCAGCCTGAGTAAGAAACAGGCAATTCAATAGGCCTTGCTTCCAAGTAAACATGCACAAGATTGCATCCTCACAGCACACCCCATTGTCTACTCAGAGGTGAGCCACCGGGTTCAATGAGGCTCCCTAGAATGGTGTTTAGGCTTGCAGTCTCAGTGACTTACCATAGAAACACTTTGCTATTAAATTGGAATGGTTTTCAATGGAATTACTCAAGAAGAGCAGGTATATTCCAAAGGCTGCAATTCTATGCACACTTACCTGGGAACAGATGCCACCAAACTCAAAGGAATTTACTTTTGAGTAAACATGCATAAGATTGGGCTGCAGGTCAGTAGCAGAATTTTGAAAGAGTCAGTGCAAGTAACATTGTAAGTCAGAGAAATTATTTCACAATGGAATACCTTCTGCTGCTCTATAGCGCAAAACTCACTATGCATTCTGTATATAATTTCCCGAAAAGAAAACTTACCATCTTCAATGGGGCTTACTCCTAAGTAACCATACATAAAATTGCAGCCTTGATCCATGCATTGTTCTTGAGCTTACCTAGATGCTTTCATGACACACTGTAATTAGTTTCCTTCTAAATACAATAGGACTGCTACTTAAAGTCATGATAATTAAATACTGCAGTTAATGGCATAATGTAACATGAAAAAATGCAATGTTGTTGTTACCAGGCTACTTAGTGGCATTCATTGAAATTAGAACTTATTCAAATCAGAGTATTGCTAGGCATACGTGCCCTGAAAAATGTGTGCCTGCTGTAAAGTTAATTTCTGCTTTCCCAAGTTATAAAGTGGCCTTTATATGGTTAATAGGGGAGTTCTCAAAATGTACAGTCTGGTGACTGAAAAACACTGCAACCCTTCTGTCTTGACTCTAAAGGCAGGCACACAAAGCCTCTCTCTTAGAGCAATACAAAATGTCACCACAGGCTGACGCTCTTTCTACAAGAATAATGAGAAATTCTCCACAGTGAAGGAAGAACACAGTTCACAGTTTGCTTCCCTCGATTTCAGTGCATGCACAATGAGACAGATAGAAAATCAGAAACAGAACTGCCCAGGTTGTTTCACTTACAGCCCGCTTACTCCAGAGATTTCCAACTGACCTATTCTGCTCCAGAAGAAAAGGAATGTAGATGGGAATCCACATTCACTTGCACGCAATACTACTCATAATATTAGAATAACTAATATTCATAGAGTTGTTTTCAAAAATTCAGTGGGCAAATTACAGCTCTAGGAGGTACTGTCAGGAGGACTTTGACATAAGAGAGCTTCAACCCTTTGCAGGGGGTGGGAGTTAAAAGACTAGCAAAACAAACAAATGAGCTGCATGCTCCAAAATTGCCAGCCCTGAATAACAGCCATAGGTATTGCAAGGGAGCTTTTCTGGCTCAGTATGTTGTGATCAGTCGAATTCAATCAGAGGTGTCTATCCTACCACCAATGCAATGCTCAGGCTGACTGACTCTGGATGAGAATTAGAACAAATCTCTCTCTCACTCATTCATACATATGAAGGAAGTCTAACCCAAACTGTGAGGTGGAACTATTCCCAGAAAGGCTGGGAAGCCTTTCTGCTATTCCTATGTATCCACATTTGGAGACACAGATACAATGGCAAGTCTCTCTAAGGGGCTTATTATATTGATGCTTAAAGTATTAGTGATTGAAAATGCACAATCCAAAGTGACACGCCTCACAGATCTGCCTTTAGCTGGCAACTAGCGTTGGTTTGAATTATCTTGGTTGCTATTTAAGAGTCTTACCTCCCTCCCCATAGCCCCTTTGCCTCTGTCTCTCTCTCTCTCTCTCTCTCTCTCTCTCTCACACACACACACACACACACACACACACACACACACACAGCGCAAATCAACACACACAGAGATCTGCTTGTCATAGGTTTCCTAACAAACGCAGGTGAGGTCACCTCTTTCTGCTCCCTCTCCAGCAGCACAGCCAGAAAGGCAACTTTGAAAGGGAGACGGGTGAAACTCACCCAGCTAGAGGCTTTTCTGTTTCCGACAGATCTTGGAGGATTCCTCTGGGAGCTAAACGGGTGCTGGCAACCACAGAAAGCAGATTTTGTTTGCTTTCACAATAAAACGAAAGCAGCCGCGGGGGGGGGGGAGGGGGGGAAATAGTCCACAAACTGTAATGGAGAAAATGCTGAAAACTTAACCAGCACATATTCAGAGGTAGGGTGAGGGAAATAAAAGTATGCAGGGCGAAAATATTTAATACTGGTTTCTACGTACTAATTTGAGCTGAAAATGGGGTACGTTCCAAAAGGACTACAAATCGCAGGGGAAGTGTCATGTAGCCCGATCCTAAACCAGATTACCCCTCCCCGGTTTTCCGGGAGGCTTCTCCAAGACATGTAACAGGATCGGAGCCTTGCAATGTTAGAGGGTGGGTAGGAAATGAACACACCTTAAAAAACACCAACACCTGAGCACTATATGGAAGAATTAAAGCATCCCTCAAAAAGCACCCACTACCAGTACAATCCAAAGGGTCTGCGCAGCAGCCGGTCTTTCTGAGTAAAGGGGCGAAGTCCCACTGAGTTCAATAGGCACAGAGCTGAGGGTTTGGGGGACAAGCCTGTTTAATCGGCAATGCGATCGATCCTCGCCAAATCGCAACTACGTACTGCCTCCGCCGCCACCACTACCAAACGCTGGAAATCTCCATCGCCAGGCGCGAGCCTGCCACGAGAAAGGGGATCGCGAGGTAAGGAGCCTCTCTCTCCCAGACGGCAGGAGGAAGCGGCGAGTCCGACGGGGCGCGCGACCCGGAGCCAGGCAGACCCACCACCTGCAGCCTCCTCCGCAGGGTTCGCCCCTGTCCGTCCCCACCGGAAAGTTCCGGAGCAGCTCCCCCGGGCGCCCCCCCCCCCCGCCCCACCTGCGCCTCGCCGGAGCCCCGCACTCACCTGGCCGCAGGCAAAGGGCAGAGAGCAGCAGGCTGAGCAGCAGGAGAAGCCGCGAAGGCGGCTGCAGCGGGCGTCGGGGGCAGCAGCAGGCGGCGGCGGCGGCAGAGGGGGTCTCCATCCCGCCTCCCCGCCAAGCGCCAGGTGAACGGCGACTTCGGGCGCTGCCACTCCTCAGGCGAGGGGACGAAGGCGCGCAGACGGCGGCTCCTCCTCGCGCGCTCTCTTCTCTCTCTTTCGCTTTCCCTCAGACGGCACGGACCACGACGACTACTTCTCTCTTTTTTCTTTTTTTTACTCCCCTCCACCCGGTCCTCCTACAAAGCGAAACTCCCGCCGGGAACTTTCTAGGCAGAAGTTGGAGGCGCGGCGGGCGAACGAGCGAGCGGCAAGCTCCGGCGGTCCCTGCGAGCGACGAGGAGAGAGCGAGAGGCAGCGAGCGGCTCGCCGGCCCCGACTGCACACGAGCAGGTGGCTCTTTCCCTCTGGCAGCCTAGCGGCGCTCCAGGACCGAGAGCGGCGAGCGGAGGCGGGGCCAGCCCAGGGAAGGCACGCCCCTTCCCCTCGCTCGCGTGGCCCCGCCCGCGCCGTCTGCCGAGAGCCCTCGGGTCCGCTCGGCTCTCCCGAGTGCGAGGTGCTCGGCTGTGGGAGGAGGGAGCCAGAGGCCGCGGCGACTGCAGGGCGGGGGGAGAAGCTTTTCCCATTGGCCCCGCAGGGCGCGCTCGAGGCGTGGGGGTGGGGGGGGCAGAGAGAGGGCTTAGAGCCCTTGCTGAGCGGAAGGAAACGTTCCTGCTGAAGCGTCCGTGGGGCGTCCTCGTGCATCACAGTTTTAAATCGCCGCTTGAGACCCGGGGATAGGGCTGGGGCGTGGCAACTTAGGGAGCGAGCCGGTTGCAGGAGGCTGGAAGTGCATCGATAGGGAACAGCGCGGTTGGGATTCCGAGCTGGAGATCCTCACGTGCTGTGGGATCCCATAGGCGCGTTTGCGGAGAAGCAAGTCCCACTGTGTTCAACGGAGCTTGCTCCGAGGGGAGGGCGCGTAGGATTGCAGCATTATAAAGCTCCCAGATCGAGCGGAGAAGTGCGTGGAGACGCGGTGGGTGAAGGAAGCTTGACCATTTCGAAGATGAAATGGCTGGCACGCGAATTGCTTCTGTAGATTGTCCTCCCCGTGGTCTGAGCTGGCCTGGGCTTAGACCGTCCTTTGTCAGAAGCAGGAAGCTGGGCGATGAAGGATGTATGTACTGTACAACGTTCATCGGGAAAAGTAGGAGCCAGGAGAAAACTCGAGCCACCAGGAATTAAAAACCCTAGACGCATCTACCTGAAATCCTGTTCACGCTTTCCTGCTGGTAAATCCCAGTGAATCCAGTGGGACTCCTCTCCATACATAAGGGCAGGGCACTAAAGGGCCAAAGAGCTTTTGGATGCTTTAGCTACAGCAGACTTAACACGGTTTCTGTTCAGGAGCTTCATACCAAAAGTGCTTCAGCAGCCTGTCTCTGCAGCGAACAGAGTCTTTCAATTCTTAAATTGATCTTTTCCCAGGAGTTTTGCTGCCTCTGTGATCCCAGATCTTACCAAAGACTTCAGCTGACAGCTCAATCGGTATGAGATAGATGCAAAGGGTGAGTTGGGTCTGGTTTAGTTAGGGAAACTGTTCTTACATTCTCAACTCTGCACTGCCAGCCCCTTGATCCTTCCCTGGAATAATCTCATTGATTTTAAAAGGAACTAAACAGAATCTGGTTTCAGGGCAAGTGCATCATCTTTTGCGGCTTTCCTGGATTGTGCCTCTTAGCCTTTTTATTTTGCTGTCTCTGATGGCGTGGAGTAGGTTATACACACACACGGCTGAAATGCTGATATTATATTGGGGCACAGTTTTCCTAGTAAAACATCTGCCCGCAGCCCAATACACACCTGTGCATGTGCAATTGTTGCACCGCTGATCTATGAACAGACTCTACGCTTATTTTTCCTACGTGATATCCCCTCGCTTGTTAGAAAAGCAGAACATGTGAAGTGGTCCCGGATGCTTTGCAGAATCAAGCGGATGGGGGGGGGGGGAGAGAGCATCCTTGTATCTCGGTAGCACAGATGTACTTTGCCCTGCAATGCCTTTGACTACAGCGATTTAAAACAGAATATTTCTGTTTTATCTGAATGAAGCCTTTCTTGTGGCAAAAGCTCTTAAAAATATCAATTTAAAATGCTTAAATTGACAACGCACATAGGTATATATAATATACCATGGGGAAATTTGCACAAAGAGAAGAAGAGGCTTAATGCACTCAGGCTATGGACTCGCTAGGGATCACACACGCATGAAGAGGATAAACAACTGGGAAACTTCTCCTTCCATATCTCAGGAGTCTGGAACTGCTGGGCTCTTTGGTTACCTGAGTAGCTTCATAACCATAGTGGTTTTGCACTATTGTTCACTTGCCTTATACTGTACTGCTGATTCCTGAATTTTACAAGTGGTTGAACAGGAAGCTGCTCATTTAGCCCCAACTCTTGAGTGGTTAATGTGGGGTAAGGGAGTATACTTGCTCTGCTTCCACATAGCATATGTGACAGTTCCAGGTCCTAATGGCATTCCTCCTTCCAATATCTTAGACTCTGTTCCCTCAATGTAAAGACTTATTTGAGGGGTGATTAATTAGGAACATTGTAAATGCTTCACTCCATTCCATTGCAAACAATCAGAACCCTTAAAAACATATAGCAATTTTAATGATGGTGGCAGTAATGCCCACCTCCAAGATACCATAAACTGTTATGAATTCTAACAAGCCAATTTTCCTCTACTCTTTTCCTCAACTCCCCCCAGCCAATATCCTTAACAGCACCTGCCTCCTGGAGAGAAATAATTATGTTCAGTCATCAGTGTGTGCTGAGTTTTTCTAACACAAATTTAAAATGTTCATTTTTTAACACACCTATAGGTTCTCTTGAACACCCCACAACATTTTTTCCCCTGGAGGGCATCCCATTTCCCTGTTGAGCTGATAAGCACGACATCACCTGGTATGGTATGAAAAGTGACAAATAGTGATCTACAATGGGAGTGCTTCTATTAAGGAGCTTAGTAGCACTGTTCAGGGTTCATGGGAAATGTATTTGGGGGAGGAGGAAGGAAAAATCATAACAGCCTGCACAAGCTCCTAACAGCTTATAGTAAGCATCCTGGAGGGATGAAATTCTTAATGTTATTGCTGAGGTGTCCCCTGAGTATGTGAAAACTACTCCTTTGTCTGTAGGTGGCCCTGTTTCACTGCCCAGCTGATAGGAATGGGACCACCAAGCTCAGCATTAGAAAGGATGATTGCAGAACAAGATTTAATGAACCAGTAAGCTTCCTTGCACCTAAGGCAGCAAATATTTCTTTGCAAATTAATTATAACACAAGTGAAGTAATTTCATTATTTCTTATTGAGACAGGTTGGAAATGATCGTTTTTATGGTGAGATATAGGTGGTCTTAAGTTGGCACTGTTTGTTATACGATGAGCGAGACCACTTGAAAAGACGGTCTGAAAAGACATAGCACATTTCCCTTATGAATAATCTTTCATGTGCTCAGTGTGGTTGGGCTTTACCAGAAGTGATCACATCTTACTCTCAAATGGAAAATATAAAATGAAGAATGGGTGAAAACCCAATTGTAGACAGCTTGGTAACCCAAGTCACCACGTTCATTCTATACCAAGAATGAGTCACACAGCTCATGCTTTGGTATACTCATAATAATTTCACTATGCCAACATAATATGAAAGTAAGCAGTGCTTTTTTTGGGGGGGGGGAAATATGTTTAGGGGGTACTCTCATTTTCCTACTCATATTGAAATACTGTCCCTCAATGAGGCCAAACTTAGATTCACAAAATGTTTAAGGGTATGCTTTTCCCTGCGTCCCCCCAGAAAAAAAGCAATGAAGGTAAGTAAAATAGTTGCAATGCAATAGTGATACTGGGGTATCTGTATTAGAATATTCATTTACTGTATGATGTGGATAGAATGGAAGACACTACTCCTATACTCCTATACTTAACTTCCTCATCTCTGCCCACCTGCCCCCAAAATCTGCTTCTGAAAATTCTCTCCAAAGGGTGGGGGCAGTGGAGAAGAGGGGGAACTTCTGTTGCAAGCAGAAGTCTTGTGTGAGTGGAATGGCAGCACTGAATACAACCTGTGTTTGTATGTGTGATTATCATGAAAATTACACAAAGCAGGAATGTCACTGGTTTATCAAGAAGGATTAAGAAAGTACGGACTGAAGCCTTCAGTGAACAGAAGAGCGGGTGGTGCAACACACAGTCTTTGCTAAGAGACAAGGGTGTGCAAATGGAGAGAGGAAATTTTGAGGTGTCTTTTTCTACCGTGAATATTACATCAACTTTTGTTTCCTAAAATATCAAATCATTACTGCGATTACAGAGTTGGGATGTGAAAATTATTTCAGATACTTATTTGAAACATCTCACTTCCAAGCTGTACAGCTCCAGTGAAAATCATGCATGTGTTTTGTAATGTGTTCGTAACATGAGGAGAGAGAATAAGACCACACCACCCCAAACCCACCCATGCACACCCACCCGCACATACATAGATACCTCTGCTGTGTTTCTGGATTGCTGCCAGTTCTGTGCTTTGTAAGTGAGGTTAATGACTGCAGCAGCCTCTTTTTTAGGGCAGATGGTGCAATCCATGCATGGAAATCTATGCCTCTTATTAGAAGAGGGGAAATCACTAGATGTGGCACCTTTCAAATGCCTAGCAATTTACCCCCCCCCCCCATTTTTTTTGAAGTAAAGCAGTGGAAGTAACACAAAGATTAACCAGCATATAAACAAGGACTACTATGCACAGCTCTTACAAATAACCCCCAACCTTACATTTGGATTTTTTTGTTTTTTGTAGTGGTGAATGTACATGTTATGTATATGTTAGACCCTGGCCCTGATATATTTGTCAGTAGTACCCATATGTAGCACCACTGAAAACAATCCATGGCCTTTCTTAATAATAATAATAATAATACCCAGGGGAGCTAAGCCCAGTAGAAGCATAGGTGCAGTGTCGGCAGAGAAGATTTCCACTAGGAACAACCGAGACTTTGTTTCCCCCATTCCCTTCTCCAGCCATATGCCTGCAGACAGCAAGAGGGAAAGGTCTGTGTTTGCTTCCCATAACTCCATTCAGCCATCTGCTTCTGTGCCATGCAAATTTTTCATGCTCCAGTATATGAATAATTTGCTTGGCACATGGAAACAAGATGAAATGTGGATATGGGAGGTTCACTTGGATTCTCCATACCATGCAATGGTCTTTTGTCACATCGGTACATTGATTATTATATTTTTACCCCCATTTTCTCTCAGGGAGCTCAACAAAACACGTGTGGTCCTTCCTCTGCACACATGCTTTTATATCCAAAACTTGAGAGAAAATAACTGGCCCAGGATCACAACCCAGTGAGCTTTCTGGCTGAGTAAGCAGTTGAACTTGGCTCTCTCCTGTTGAAGACTGTGTACACCTTATGTCTTTAAAGCACATCCTTTTGCTCAGAGACTTCTGGGCACTGTAGTTTATCCCTTACAGAGTTAAAATTCCCAGCAACCTTTAGAAAACCACAGCACCCAGAATTCTTTGAAGGAAAGAAGGTGCTTCAGCATGTTTTAAAGATACAGTGTGTACATAGCCCTAGCCTTCATGCAGATATATCATATTACTTGCAGTATGTGGAAATGAGCTTGTGTGTGAGCCTACTGGTGCTGAAGTGCCTTGTGCAATGGCTGCTTTCTTCAGCTGTTAAAATATGAAGAAGATGGTGTTTCAAAAATTCATTAAATTTACATAGCAGCAGCTAAAGCTGCAGTCTTGTATACCCACCTACATTGTACATAGAACTGCAGTCTAAACTAAAACAGGATTTCCTCCTCAACCCCTGAAAAATGAGAGTGTATAAAGCAGTTTAGTAATGAAAAAATGTTGTTCAATAGTTGTTTAATCCCAGCAGATTACAGGGTTTGCCGTTATCTGACACAATAGACAATTGAATAATCCATAAATGATGAATTATGTATCAATAAAAAAGTTGGCTAAAATTTTCAATTGATAGCTGATTAATGAAATGCTGTGCTGACATTTTAAAATCAAATATATACTAGGACCAATGGGAAATATTGATGAGCAGAACACCTTAGAACGCTACTACAGTCTTGTCTATTAAATTCTGTGCCAAGTCCTATATCCCAGAAATTCAAGGATGAAATGAAATGAGGATTGGAATATAAATTAAGTGAATTTGAACATAAAAGGTAAAGTATTCAAAGCCAACTGTCCTGCTCTTTCTCAAAACTTCAAAGAAGATAATTATTTGGTTTATGTACACAGTGTGTTTCACAACTTTTACAACAGTCTGAATTGTGAGCTGCATACTGAGTTGACATTTTCATCAAGCAATTCACTATATCTTGCAGTATCAAATCGCTTGTGTAGTTTGGGCTATATTACATGTCTGTATTGTAGGTAGGGATGCGGGTGGTGTTGTGGTCTAAACCACAGATCCTAGGGCTTGCCGATCAGAAGGTTGGTGGTTGAAATCCCCACGACGGGGTGACTTCCCATTGCTCGGTCCCAGCTCCTACCCACTTAGCAGTTCAAAAGCACATCAAAGTGCAAGTAGATAAATAGGTACCACTCCGGCGGGAAGGTAAACAGCATTTCCGTGCGCTGCTCTGGTTCTCCAGAAGCAGCTTAGTTATGCTGGCCACATGATCCAGAAGCTGTCTGCAATCAAAAGCCGGCTCCTCGGCCTATAGCACGAGATGAGTGTGCAACCCCAGAGTTGTCTGCGACTGGACCTAACGGTCAGGGGTACCTTTACCTTTACCTTTATTGTAGGTAGTGACTGAATGGCACACACATCATCTACCTTTTCTTTACTGTTCTCCAAAATAATTCTAGTAGCACCTTGCACAATAGAGACATGCCATAAACATTGGCTTGGATCCATACTTTGTCCTGACAGGCGTCTCCCAAGCAAAGTTTGGCTCAGAGGATGCTTCCACTGGCAGAACAGGGGAAAATGACATTTGTGAATGTCTCCCACCTCCTTGCTGCCCCTGCCTTCCTCCAAAAAATCTGCCTGGGATGTTTTGCTGCCCTTCAGAAGAGGAGGAATCAGTGAAATAGTTCTCTTCTGCCAGCAGGATCCCTGCACATTTCCCATGGATAGAGAGAACCCTTCCGTTCATGGACAACTCAAGAATATTTCCAAACCATAACATGGTAATTCAGTTAACATCCAGAGACAAGTAAATATTCCAATTTATCCAGCTCCGCTTACATGACATTTCAGTTGAATTTCTTATCCAAGTTGGTTTGGATAATGTCAGAAGTCAACTATATTATTATTTATCTAGATTTTTTGTACATAGCCTGAGGCTCCGGGCAGATAGTCACATTTTCTTATCACCTCCTAACAGCCTTCTGAGCTTTATTTCTGTTTTACAGTTAAGAGAACCAAAGGAAAGTGTCTTGCCCAAGGCCGCAGAGTAAAACCAAGTTCCCAAGATTATGTCCACTGAACCGCAAGAGCTCAGAGATTGACCCACTGTGCATTCATTATTCAGCTACTATACCAATTATCCAGTCTCTATTAGGTGATATTTTCTTTGACTTGGTAGAAATTGCAGTGTACTGTGCACAATAATCCAGACAAGTTGGATACTGCAACTATTAATTATAAATTATCAAACTAAAGTTGGATGACACTCAAAGTCAAGCGACACTATCCAGCTATTTTCTCATTAACTAATTCAAATTGTATGATTTGGAGATGCAGAAACATTGAAATGAAACGGGCTAATGCCCACATCAACAAAATAAAGCCTTAAGGTCACTCAATGAGTGTTGATAGATGATGTGGGTGTTAGCCAAATCCCCCCAATATTTTTTTTTTCCAAATTATACTTATGGACATGCAAAGTCTGTAACGTGTAGTTTTTATTTATAAAAGAACCTGCTTATCTTTCCTCCTACATTGTTGCTGTGAACTGTTGTCTGTGCTGCTGTTTCATTCTTCTAATGCTGGTTATTGTTTAATTTTTTTATTTTCAATTATTTTAATTGCACATTGGACTTATTTTAATCATTCTGTTTTTGTAACCCACTCTGGGAACATTTGGTGAAGGGAGAGCTATAAGTACTAATAATAAATATATAAGTTATATTTCTGACTTTATAAATTACTAAGCAAAATATCAAACATAGGAACCACTCCTAAAGTTCTGTTGTCAAATGTTCTTCCCTCTTCTCTTCTTCCTCCCTTTTGTTCACTTTTCTAATGAATGAATTTCTAATGAATTTTCCTAAATTCATTTTGGCAGTTTCCTAATGGCAAAGTAGTAGTAGTAGTAATAATAATAATAATAATAATAATAATAATAATAATAATAATATACCCCGCCCATCTGGCTGAATCTCCCCAGCCACTCTGGGCGGCTCCCAATCACATGTTAAAAACAATACAGCATTAAATAGTAAAAACTTCCCTAAACAGGGCTGCCTTCAGATGTCTTTTAAAGATAGGATAGCTGCTTATTTCCTTCACATCTGAATGGAGGGTGTTCCACAGGGCGGGCGCCACTACCGAGAAGGCCCTCTGTCTGGTTCCCTGTAACCTCACTTCTCACAATGAGGGAACGGCCAGAAGGCCCTAAGCAAAGTTTACCAGGATGGTAACTAGTGTTCTTTATGAATGTCTTTTTTCTGTTTTCTTAGAGCAAGAACACATTGATAAGAAAGCTAGGAGTATAAAGATCCTGCAGAGATGAGAGGAAGAGCTAGCAACATATTGTTCTTAGATCAAAGATAGCTGAAAACACATTTTACCCAGCATAATATTGATTGATCTCGAATTGCTGCAGTTTTGGCATCCATATGGCGCATTTCTTCTCAATTTAACATTTGGTTTCATTGACAAAACATTATTCATAGCAAATGAAATGAATGTATGTTGTGTTTAGTCCTGTTAAATCGCTACAGCTCTCCAGTGATTTGGAGGTGTAGAGAAGACTGTTTGCCCATTAAAAAAAAAATGCTTTTAAAATGTTGACCCATGACAAATATAAACAAATAAAATTAATACCAAACAGTTATTAAGAAACTATATATCAGAGTTTTGTCATAAGCTAATACCACATTTTTATTTCTAGCTGGTAGCATTGTGAGTAAGTGAAACATTTCCCCTGTTCCATATGCCCACCAAAATTGCTGTAGCGCCTTCCCAACTTGCACCTAAAATAGTGCTTCCCTCAGCATCAACCATCTTGGGCCCTACAAATGGCAGGGCCTCCCAGTGCTGGGTGTTGCCCTGTTGGTGTTCACCACTGCAACAGGACCTTCTCAGTGATGGTTCCCGCTTTCTGGAATGCCCTCCCTGGTGAGGTGCATCTGTCTTCCTCACTAGTAACACTGAGGAGGAATTTTAAGCACTGCTGTTCAGCAGCGGCACAGCATATGCCTGCACTGCCCAGAGCAGGTGTGTTCCTGAGGGAGGTGGAGCATGCTGGCGCAAGCCGTGCCTTCCCATGTGCCACAGTTCAGGGTAGGAGAGGGGCAGGGAAGCTGCTGCTCACTCTTCTCCTGCCCTCCACAACTGGGTCAGACATGACCCGGCAACGGAGTTGCTGTAGCCAGGTGCGCCTCACCACGGCTGAGGAGGGCTGCTCTCTGCCACTGGGGCAGAAGAGCTGCCGCCGCCAGGTGCGAGGTGTGCCGCCCACTCGCCTGCCATTTTGTCACCCCCTCAGTCATGACACCCGGGATGGACCGCACCCCCTGCACCCCCCTTTCCTATGCCTCTGCTGTTTAGCCAAGCATTTGAAGCCAGAAATACACTGTTCCTGGCAATCTTGAAATTCTTAGCTGAGAGGATATGTTTTTAGATGTTCGTAATGTCAGCAAACTTTTTCAGCATGGGCCTGGTCCACTGTCCCTCAGACCTTGTGGGGGGCCGGACTATATTTTGAAAAAAATAAATGAACGAATTCCTATGTCCCACAAGTACCCCAGAGATGCATTTTAAAATAAAAGCACATATTCTACTCATGTAAAAACACCAGGCAAGCCCCACAAATAACCCAGAGATGCATTTTAAATAAAAGGACACATTCTACTCATGTAAAAACACACTAATTCCCGGACTGTCCGTGGGCTGGATTTAGAAGGTGATTGGGCCAGATCCAGCCCCCAGGCCTTAGTTTGCCTACCCATGTTTTAGACGTTCGTAAAGTATTTGTTTGCTTATTGTCAATGGTATTGTTTTCTGCATTGTTGTTTACCTCTGTAGGCTCCTTTGGGAGGAAGGTTGGAATATAAATGTACTAATTATTTAATAATAACTGCACTAAGCAAAAAGGACGACAGTGTAAGAAATTGGGCTAGCACTACTACAGTTCATTGAAGAGGTCAATTGAACGGTATACGGATACTGCCCAACCTGGAGGCTTAAAACAAAACAAACCTGCGTGGCGTTTTTGAGCTGGATACTTGAAAATGTGATGTATGGACCTTATAGATAAATAAGTTCATTAGCAATGTTTTGCATGCAGAGAAAACTACCTTATTCAAGTTTACAAAAAAATATTGGTACAATCTGTGGTAGAGTCAAATAGAATCCAGCACATCAAGTATTCCTGAATAATCTCTCTCTCTTTCTTTCCCCAAAAGGAGTATTATTGCTGAGATTATGTTTTCACAAGATATCTGAAGTAGCAACTCATTTCACTGCAGCTGGACTTAAAATGTTATAATTTAAGCAGGAGATCACATGAGATTAATGGTGCTTCCTTCTCTCTCCCCCCCCCCCTTGAGGGTTGGAGTATAGATAATCCTTGTATCAGAAGAAGAAAAGGGAGCACAGTCTCAAGGAAGTGTTTATTGACAGGAATACTTTTGGTGAATAGCAACTCCATATAAATGAATTTATTTGAGGAAGAACACAAGAAATGAGAGTCATGCATAAGATAGATAATGGAAAGCATGAGATAGAAATGGAAGATCATATCAGAAATGCAAAATTAAAAGTATAAAACTTTAAACATGATGAAAGACAAATTGGGTATATTAAAATATGGAAAGCAATAGATTTTGTTTGTGGGGCACAACTCTAGCTCACAAGAAATCTTAAAAATTATCTTATTGGAGATGCCACTTTCAATCCTAAGCACCCTTACTAAGCAGCAAGCTCTCCTGAACTCAGTAAGACTTGTTTCTGAGAAAAGCAGAAAATCAAGTTGTAACTTGCAGTTAATGCAGGTAATGGTTTTATCTTTCAGAGTGAGGGGAATTGAAAACAGCAAGATAGAAGGGGAAGAAAGCTCAGCAGCAAAATAGCTAAGAAAAGCATTGGCCCACAATGTCCTCTTTATAAAGCCATAATACAAGCTACACCTTCCCCTCACCTACTTAAAACACAATGACTTATTTGGTCACAGCAACCTGCTGAGTCCATTGCCAGGTTATTGGGACTGGTGGTTTGGGGAACATAAATGGGTAACTGACAAAGACCAAATTCCATTACTGAGTTATTTTCATTCAACAGTTTAGGACACTAAGGACAGTTTCCCACATGGGGGGGGGGGGCTGTTTCTCTGCAGTATGAAATGGGGAAATAAAACCCTTAAAAGCAAATCCTGAAGTTCATACCAACCTGGGAGAAGGAAGTGCATTTTACTCACCTTATAATTACCCTAAAACAAATCTATCCAGCATGTGCCAAATTTTGGCATTGCTTCCTTGAAAATTTAACTCCCTTGGGAATCTTGCAGTTTGCCACCCATTCCGAGGAAGCTGCTGGAAACTGGCCAAAAAGTTGATAAAGCCTTAGTGTTTCCTGCCCCTGTTGTCTTGGCTTTGGCACACTAAGGGATTCAGCTACTTTTGAACAGCAGTTCCTTGGAGTAGTCGACAGAATGAAGATCCTTCTGATGCAGTCGAGTAGGAACAGGCAGGCTAAGTAATGCAAAGAAAGGAGAACTGCTCAAGCCAGCCATTAGCATGCAGTGCTAGCAGCAGAGATTTAATAGTGCGTGTGTGCTCCAAATTGGTATGCTGGGCAATTATGACAGAACTTCCCTAAAATCCTTGTGTTTGTCTTGCTTATCGGCATCTTCCCCAGAATGCTGATGCAAATAACAGATCTTTTGGGGGTATAGGCCTGCCTCCTGACACAAGTAGATTTCATTCATTAACTGGGGAAAGGGGGTCAGCAGGAAATCAATGGGGCCTTTTTATCTGGCTATGCGCAGGACCATGTAAATTAATCTACCAACTATGTTTCAGCATAGTAATAACTACTTTATCACCTTTGTTACTGTTGCCTGTCCTTTACTGTGCTGCATCAGCATTTCCAGATTGAGGTGGGGGGGGGGGGAGAGAAAACCTCAGTTCTCTATAGGAAACATTTCTTTTGCAAATGTGCCAAGTGCATATAAAGCAAGCGGGGTGGGGGCAGGAGGAGGAAAGGTTGCTTTAAGGGCCCAGTGGCATGCAGGGACGCTAAAATCAAAGAATACAGGAAGCATATCTGTCACATTACCTGTGAGTATGAGTCTAGACAGGTTGACTTTCTGGACATCACAGCACAGCTGCAAGATGGATGGTAATGTCTATCTCATACCAAAGCCCCTCATTCCCATCCCCAGCCCACTTCTCGCTTCTATCCAAAGCATGTTGCATGTCCCATTGTTTAGAACCAAGGCTGACACACTGGCATTTATTCCATTTTCATCAACAGTCACACATGAAGGATATACATTAGCTGTTCTTTAAAACTGCCATTCCAGGCTATCAAAGCAAAGGAGCAGATTTATATGGTACTTGGAAATTGCCATTGTGGTGCCTTCTAAGTGTTGTTGGACTGCAGTTCCCTTCCCCTCCTTAAGAAGACCTCATTGTACCCAGAAGTAACTCTTGCTCAGCATTTAATGTCTCATTTTTGGATTAGGTGCTTGAAAGGGTGTGTCATGGTCCGGTCTACAGGCGATCGAAGTCCTGGCTGAGGACGTCGGGACCAGGGGCAAGATGGCGAGGTGGGAGCAGGAATGAGAGTCCAGAAGCCGGGGGTCCGAGGGTCAGGAAGCAAGGAGTCACAAAGTCGAGGGTCCGAGGGTTGAGAAGCAGGGAGTCAGGAACCCAAGGTCTGAGGATCAGGAAGCAAGAAGCCCAAGGCAGGAAACGTGTTGCTGTGGCAAAGAGCTGAAGGGAAATGCTGACCTTATATCCCTCCCTGGCTCTTGCCACCAGGTTCAGTGAGTTACCAATTGGCCTCACCTGTGCGGCCGCACCTTGCCTCTCCAGAACAAACTTAGGAAGGCCCCAGTCCTGCAAAGCCCTACTGGTCACAGGGCCTGGCTCCTGCACACACTCCTGACAGGGTGGTTGGCGGTTCAGCTTCAAGCAGGCTTGGAAGAAAAGAGATGGTAGGGTGGGCCCTGCTCACCCTCCTTGATCTCTTGGTGGCTTTTGATATTGTTAACCATGGTCTCCTCCTGGATCCACTCAGGGAGGTGGGAATATAAGATACTGCTCCTATCTATCTATTGGTGTTGTGGGAGTTGTCCTCATCTTGTCCCCTGTGCTATTTAACAATCGGTGAAGATGCTGGGAGTTGTCATCAACTGATTTGGAGTGAGGCACCCAACCCTGTCTCTGTTTCATCTGAATCAGGAGAGGCAGTCAAAGTGTTAGAACAGTGTCTGGAGGCAGTGGTAGAGTAGATGTGGGCCAAAAAAACTGAAGCTGCATCCTGAAAAGACAAAGATATAATGTGACCCAAGTTCTCAGTTTTAGGAGGTGGGGAGACAGACTTTTCCGGATGGTGTTGCATGCCCCTGGAAGGAGCTTTTGCTGTAAGAAACAGTGGTAACCCTGGAGAAAGCAGAACACAAACTGCCTTAAGCAAACACAGAGTCAAAAGCCTATCTTATGTATGAGATTTGCAGAGTAACTCTATGCATGTTTACACAGGAGTGAGTTTCACAGGGTTCACTGGAACTTGCATCCAAGAAATGTAAGTTGGATGTTGCATTAAATTGTTACAGATATTCACTGCTTTGAAATTCAGTGTCAGCAGTTGCTGCTTGCATTGGCATGAAGCTGATCTCACCCAGACAAGTGAATAGGCAAACAGTGGCGATTTCTTCACCCATTTCTGTTTTGGTTGGAATTCTTTGATGTCCTACTCAGTAACACTGATCTCTGCAGTGGTAGACAAGCCCCAAGACTAGGCCCTGTAACAAACTATAAGATGTCAATTCCATCCTTTTGTCTATGCAGGCAACACATAACACTGAACCTAATATCAGTTATGCCATCAGAACCAAGGGTGGTGGCCATATTTGCTGCCTGGTCCATTTATGTATAAAACAGAAAATTAAGGACTACTTTTTACATCAAAGGGATCATATTAGAGAAGGAAGATTAACTTTCCCTTCCTCTTCACTTTGTCTGTCTGTACTCCATCACTTCAGACACTTTTATCCTAGCCCATCTCCCTTCCCCTTATACTTCATAATATAAGTAAGCCTGGCAACAAGAATGTTCCCTGCAACTATGGTCTACCAGGAGGTAAGGGAGAGGAGATGTGAGCGTTCAGCTTCTTTCAGCTGTTTGTACCTGGTATTGAAGTTGGATCCTGCCGCTCTTTATATACAAATCTGTCTGACATTAAACACACATGGTTCCCCCATCATGTTCAAGCTTGGCTCTGTTCATCCTCTAGTGAGATGTATGTCATCACCTGCCAATAATGCCCACCATCTGCTGCCCACAAAGGAAAAACACAGGGACTAAATGGACAAAACTGACACTTAAAAAGTCAGCATTCAGAAATGAGTGGGAGATTGTTTCACTCTCCCAGGGATACCCTGCTGATGATCTGAAGGTCACCACCATTCAATAAAGTTTTCAAAGGAAAGCTTACGCATTAAATTGGGTTTCTATCTTCCAGAGGTGTTAAATTAACACAGTGTAGCTAGAAAGTAAAAAGATACCCTGTTCTTACCTTGTACATTTGAGCTTCGCATAGAAGTATCACAGACCAGTTGGTACCCTTGCATCTGATTGTGTTTGGAGCCCATCGGTTACAAAACATGTTTTCTCTGGTCATATGATATGTGCATATAATGTTTGTAGCTGATCCTTTCTTTGATCCAGGCCAGAATTTCAGGATGCCCTGGAAATTGGCAGACAGACTGGTGGCACATTGAAGGCCAACACATTTGTTGTGGTATAAGTTTTTAGTGACAAGAGTCCGCTTCATCAGATGCATGAAGTACAACCCTCAGTTGCTCTTAGAAAGGGTTACCATGTTAACCTTGTATACATTGTAGCTCACTTGGAATGGTTACTATACTTTTTGCATTTCATTTTCTTCTCACCTCATTGTTTACACCTTTCTCCTCAACCCTTTACTGATATATCTGCAACTTAGGGCTGATTTAGTTCATATTGCTGCAACATGCCTTCATGGTTACTGCTTTGGAAATGCCTACTACAGTGGTACCTTGGGTTACAGACACTTCAGGTTACAGACTCCGCTAACCCAGAAATAGTACCTCGGGGTAAGAACTTTGCTTCAGGATGAGAACAGAAATCGTGCTCTGGCGATGCGGCAGCAGCAGGAGGCCCCATTAGCTAAAGTGGTACCTCAGGTTAAGAACAGTTTCAAGTTAAGAACGGACCTCCAGAACGAATTAAGTTCTTAACCAGAGGTACCACTGTACAGTACTACTAGTCTACTCCAAGACATATATGTCACTGTCAGGGCAAGGGGGGGGGGGCTTCTGGAGGGAAGAAAGACTGTCTGATTGTGGCTCTCTGCAGGGAAGGAACTATAAAATGTCCTCTATTAAGCTTAAGCCTGAATATAGATTATTGCTTTTCAGTGTCCTGGGCATCTGAACACAATAGTCTATATCAGGGGTGCCCAAACTTTTTGCAAAGAGGGCCAGATTTAATGAAGTGAACATGCATGAAGGCCAACTGAAGTCGTTGAGCTTTTTTTTTTTTTTTTACAATTTCCCCCCAAAGTTGTTGAGCTTTTTAGTTGCTGAGCTTTTTTATTGGATTTTACCCAAGGACATACACGGGGGCCGGTGAGCCAAATTAGGCCCCTGAAACGGACTTTGGACATGCCTGGTCTATATCTATCTATCTATCATCTATCTATCTATCTATCATCTATCTATCATCTATCTATCATCTATATCTATCTATCTATCTATCTAATCTATCTCTATCTATCTATCTATCTATCTATCTATCTATCTATCATCTATCTATCTATCTATCTATCTATCATCTATCTATCTATCTATCTATCTATCTATCATCTATCTATATCTATCATCTATCTATCTATCTATCTGTCTATCTATCTATCTATCTATCTATCTATCTATCTATCATCTATCTATCTATCTATCTATCTATCTATCATCATCATCTATCCTCTAATACTTATATCCCATGCTTCTAATATAAATACAGCACTTAGGAGAACTTACAACATGAGCCCTGCTAAAACGAAGAGTTGCTACTTGATGTGTTGGGAGGAAGAGGCACCGATGGTTGCAGGATTCCTGGATGCATGGCTGCTGAACCTCAGTAGTAATGTTCTACCCATGTGACACGGATGCTCTTAGTTTGCAGATGACTCTGATGGTTGTATTCTGCTGTTATGACTGAATTGTCCTAGTTGGCAATATGTGCTTTGGTAATGCTTCTGTTGGGGAAGTAGCATGCTCCACTCCAATGATCACAGACAACCACCCAAGTTCACTTTTAGAATCTATTTTATAGACAAATTCATGAAGGATAAGGCTATCAAGTAGTCATGATACTTCTGCACTATATCTGGTATAACAAGAGCACCAATTCTCTGAGTAGCAGTCACTTGGGGACAACAGTATAACAAGATTTTTGCCCGCATGCCCTGTTTGTGGGCTTCCATAGACACCTAGCTGGCTACTGTGGGAAACACAATACTGGATTGGGGAGGCTTTTCATCTAATCCAACAGGGGTCTTCTTTATAGTGAATGATACTTGCAAGTACGTGCAAAATTATGTCATAAACAGCAGCAATATTTTCAACACATCACAGATCAAAGGAAGTATATTCTTCCCTCCCTCTTCAGACTTTTGCTGAGGAGAGAAATTGAATATGCAGGAAACATGTACTTTAATATTAAAACAAATTAACATATTCTTTACCTTTATTCCAAGAGTCATGCTTTAATCAGGAACCCAGTGTGTGCATTGGAATATCTTACTGTGTGGATTTAAAATTTAATAATAAAACAGAACCTGTTTGGGGCTTTGCTTTCTGTTGTTTTCCCCATAGCACCAAGTCTTGACAGTACAGGTATCCTGTTTTGCAAGGGTCCAATGCTTACTTCAGGGGAAGCTTAGCAGCTAGCATCTCCTCAGGTATAATCCCTATAGTTACTTGCTCAACTCTGTAGCAGTCTCAATAGGTTTAGTCATATAAAGTATAACCAGAGTGTACAAGTTCTGGTAATGAGATGAGCAATTCAGAGAGCTTCCTGTGACCCTGGCTTGGGAAGAATTTCTTCCCTACTTAAATAACATGGGGAAATGTTGTCATTACAGCGAGCAGTTGGGGTCATCCGAGGCCTTATAAAAACCAACAAAGCCTATTCTGTAGTAGACCCTGCCCTCTGAAAAAAGCTGGTCAAACTCTTTATAGGAATCTTGCCTGGTTTTCTTTTCTTTCTTCTTCTTTTTATTACTTTCAAAATTAATTTACAAAGAATAACCAGAAATCAAAAGAGTGAAAGGGTAAAACACATAATTACCAGCTAACTGCATAACCCCCCCCAAAGAAGTAGCATTGATTACTGTAATTAGAAACAATATTGTCTTTCTGCGATCCTACTTAACATGACGTTTACAAAATTGGACAAGGGACAACTTTGTGGAGCTTTTGTATTTCTAAACTGCAAAGCTGATAAAAGGGCTGTTTAGCTGGGGGCTGAGTTTGAGGGGAAGGTTTCCCCTGAAGGGCACTAAGGTCCCCTCAGGGATTGAATCCTGAATCACCTTCACATCTGAGTCTTCCTCCATATCCTGTGAGGCCCTAGGGTCTGAGGGATCATGACAACATGTTCCCTCCTCATTAATAATATGTTCTTTCCAATTTCCAGAAGTTATAAGATGTAATAACCAATTTGTCTGGCAACAGCCCCCTTTGCAATATGGGTTAACATAAGAAAAAGAAGTAGCAGTGTGCCTTCTGGCTATGCCTACACACCTACATAAATCCATACCCTCCAACATTTCACCGATGAAAATAGGGACATCCCATTCCATAAGGATAATTTTACTATTTACAACATTAAACATTAAAAAAAACTTCCCTGTACAGCATTGCCTTCAGACAGCTTGCGAGTCAGATAACTCCATACCTCTCAACATTTCTCCAATGAAAATAGGGACATCCTAAATAAAAGTGGGGCATTCTGGGATCAATTCAGAAACCAGGATGGCTGCTGTAAATCAAGGAAGTTCCTGGAAAATAGGGACACTTGGTCAGTCTAGCCCCTCTGAGCTCTCTGCATTAAGCAAAGAGTTGAAGAAGGAGGTTCTTGTAGATGTATAGGCTCTTTCATGTGCTTGAAAGCCCCCATCACACAGGGTTCTCTATAGTGTGGAGAAGTTTATGCAAGTACAGCCCACTCCCACTTTAGATCATTGCATAATACATGGAAGTGGCAGGCTCACAGTGTTAGGGATGGAGCTAGAAAGCACAGCCCTCTCCCATGTGTTAGTGGCTCTCCATGCATAGGGCAGAGATGGCTTTAAGGGAGTATGACTGGCAAGGGTCACCACAACAATGACGTAGAATGGAAGGCAAGAGGTGGGGGTGCTGAATTTTGGTACCACACAGGGTGCCACTAAAATTTGAGACCTCAAGGTCTGCCACGGCATAGGGCTAACAAGTGGAAAAGGCTAGTGGATATTAATTATGTACATCACCATTTATTTACTATGTGCAACATCTTCCTGCTGTTGCACAAGTTGTGATGTACAAGCATGTGGTTGAATTTGTTCATATTTATCCTTAAATTTAGGTCCCATTCCTGCATTCTTTTCCAGCCAGCACTTTATGGTAGGGACCTATTCTAGATAACATTTTAAAATATTCCATCCCATGGAGGGAAAAATCTCCTTACAAATAGTGGAGGTCAGAAGCTGGTGATGCTGAGCAAATGCAGACAAATACCTGTGATTCACACCAAAGAAAATTACAAAGTGTTTCTCCACCAAGCTCATTTGCAATTAACTTGCATTGAATATGGTGCTGATTACAATATGGATACAGCGAGAGAATTCCTGACCTCATATAGAGCTGGATTGGAGGTGTTCTAAATGTTGGAGGGAGTGAACATATACCAAAAGTAAACATCACATGTTGTAAGCACATAATTTGCAACTGACATTATTAATGTTTCCTTTTTAAAAATCGAAATAGCTCATAACCCCATTGCTTTGATTGTACATTCTGTTTAAAAGATTGTCGGATCCTGAACACAACTGCAGATCTACCTGCAAAAGGGCGCACTCGCTAATTTCCACATTGTCATTCTGATGGCAACAGGAAACTGATGGCTTCAACAGGAAACTGTTTACCAAGCCAAGTCTTTCCTGAAATTTGGCAGGGGTGGAGAGTTGACATAATCAGGACCTGAATAGAAAATAGGACAACATGGGGTGAGTTTCAGTACATTTGAATACAAACCAAGGAAGAGAAAGTATTCACAGAAATGTTAATCACTAAAACGGAATTTTGTTGTTAACTTCAACTTCTGAAGTCTGACAATATACAGGCAGGACAAGCTGGTGGTATTTTGAATTCCAGTCGCAAATACAGTGGTACCTCGGAGGTCCGTACTTAACCTGAAACTGTTCTTAACATGAAGCACCACTTTAGCTAATGGGGCCTCCTCCTGCTGCCGCTGCCGTGCCACCAGAGCACGATTTCTGTTCTCATCCTGAAGCAAAGTTCTTAACCTGAAGCACTATTTCTGGGTTAGCGGAGTCTGTAACCTGAAGCGTATGTAATCTGAAGCATATCTAACCCGAGGTACCGCTGTACTTCTAGCACCCACCTTGCAAGATTGAGGGAACCATCTCCCAACCATGCTGCATTAGCCTTGGCTTCATTAACATAGCCTGGTCAGATCGTGTTTGTTGTGGGGGAGGAAGGGAAAGGAGAATGTTAGCCGCTTTGAGACTCCTTAAAGGGAGTGAAAGGCAGGATATCAAATCCAAACTCTTCTTCTTCTTCTTCTTCTTCTTTCCTACAGGAAATGACAAGGGACACAGGTGGCACTGTGGTCTAAACCACTGAGCTTAGGGCTTGCCGATCGGAAGGTCATGGTTCAAATCCCTGCTATGGGGTGAGCTCCCATTGCTCAGTCCCAGCTCCTGCCAACCTAGCAGTTCAAAAGCACGCCAAAGTGCAGATAGATAAATAGGTACCACTCTGCCAGAAAGGTAAAAGGCATTTCCGTGGGCTGCTCTGATTTCACCAGAAGTGGCTTAGTCATGCTGGCCACATGACCCGGAAAAACTGTCTGCGGACAAACGTCAGCTCCCTCAGCCAGTAAAGTGAGATGAGCGGCGCAACCTCAGAGTCGTTCGCGACTGGACTTAACTGTCAGGGGTCCTTTACCTTTTTTTACAGGAAATGACCGCCAGCGACCACCCTCTTATAAACTCCTGATTGGTACTATTGCATGTACAAGCTATGCATGTAGTTAACGGTTTGGCAACAAAGCTTGCTTGCTGGACTAAGGCATTAACTTTTAAAGTAGAAAATCTGACTTGAAACTGTGATGCATTTTCATACCATATTGGGAGTTCAGCTGGGATGTGCCAACAGCTGAAACCGCTCATTAACAAGATGAGATGATCACGAAAGACATGATTAATGTACTTTTCCTGGAAATTCACCCAGGTATGTAGGATTGCTTTTAATACTCACCTCCTCCCAAATCTTGTAGTTTGAATTGTATTTCCAGTGTTGATGGATGACATTTAGTGCTGTCTTCTTCTTTGTGCAATGAACAACCACTCATTCAACTGGACTTGCAGTTTCTCTTTGCTCCTTCCAGCCCCTTGCAGACCTCTGGATCAGATTCTGAAGTGTGCAGGGGGCTGCAGGGGAGGGGGCTGAGTTCCACATACACCCTATAATCTTACTTCTAAAATATTTTGATATTGTTTAGCATTATATGTTTATGAGAAAGAGGAATGAAATGATTGTGTCAACAGGAAAATCTATTTTAGACATACTAATAAGCTTTAACTGTCATATTTCATGTTAGAACTTGATAAATGTCTATGAGTTAAAATGAGAAGAAAGAAAGCAGGATTCATTTGATTGTATGTCACTCCGCTGGTAGCAATATTTTAACATGTTGTTTAAAAATCTGAACATCACTCAACAGGCAGCCAATAAACTATAATCCTGGTTCAAACTGTTGCATTTGAGAATTCAGCAGTTGAGGCTTTAGTGGTATAAAGACTCAAGCTTTCAAATAAGCAAATAAAATACTGTGGGTAGAATAAGATCAAATCTGTTGAAACTTTCATACATCAAAATAAAAGTTGGATTGGGTGAGATTATTTCTAGTCAAAAATACTTCTTTATGGGTTATGAAAACTTCTATGTAAGAATTCCAGAAAGTGTGTAAAGCCAATCTGACTATACTGAGAGAAAACACAGATCCTGCAATCTCTTCTAGTTATCGGGCCGTATGAAATGGTGTCTTCCTCCTGACTTAAGGCTCTTAAGGCTCTATTACAAAAAAGGGGCAACTCTTTGTTCCAAATTCATTTTCATAATATTACTGGCTTCTTCCCAACTTTTATTACAATCTTGTGTAACTGACAAAAATTATAAGAGGTAAAAGAGCTGAAATATTCCAATTAATTTGTCTTTGGAACTAGGTATTACCTGCTCTGTCATTTTCTATTAAAATTATAGTCCCGCTGAAGTTTTTGCAAATTCATGATTACTAATCACTTTGGATGGAACAGGGCGACTATGTTCTTAGACTATTGTTTAATTACTATGAGGACATTAGTTACAACATTAATAGGATTTGCAGCTGCTTGCTGCTTGAAGTGCTACCACCTTAGCAGAATAAGCCCACTAGGACTCATTCATGGAGAAAGTCACTTTGTACAGGATGCTGTTAAACCAGGAATTGTCTTAATCTGTGACCCATTTGGCTAAACATAGCCCAACTGCCATGTTACAACAGCCACTGCATCCCAGAGATCCAATAAACTTAGTTTGTGTCATCAAAGGCTATGGAACTATCAAGCACCAGGCAGGCTACAACTTTTTTATCAAGTGGTAGTGCAATAATTTAATCTTGCTAACATGGAAGGCAACACCTTGGGTATGCATTATATACATGGGACATATTACTTCTGTTGTTTCAATTAAGCCAGGGGTGAGGAACTGGATTCAACTAGTGACATACCCTACAACATTTCTCCAATGAAAATAGGGACGTCCCATTCCCTAATGATAATTTTACTATTTATACCCCACACATCTTACTGGGTGGCTACCAGCATATACAATTTACAGTGGGATCAGGTGTTAAACAGGGTTGTGTTATTGCCCCAACTCTATTCATTATTTTCATTACCATGATCCTACATTTTGTCGAAGAGAAACTCCCCACTGGAGTATAAATCATTTATCGAACAGATGGAAAGCTCTTCAATCTGAGCAGGCTGAAAGCAAAGAGTAAGATTACCGTAACTTCCGTTATAGAGCTTCAGTATGCTGATGACAATGTAGTGTGCACACACTCAGAGGATGACCTCCAAACCATCTAAATATCTTTGCAGAAGCTTACGAAAAGCTTGGCCTATCACTCAACATCCAAAAAAACCAAAGTGCTGCACCAACAAGTACAAAATAACCCCCCTGCGGTGCCACAAATCCAACTCAGTGGTGTAACATTGGAAAATGTTAATCACTTCTCCTACCTAGGCAGTTATGTTTCCACAAGGGCCAACATTGATGCCGAAATCCAGCATCGCCTGAGCTCTGCGAGTGCAGTTTTCTCCCGATTGAAGCGCAGAGTGTTTGAGGACTGGGACATTTGCAGGGAAACCAAAATGCTTGTTTACAAAGCACTGTAGACATTATTTTTAAAAAACAAGATCTAGAAATAATCCCATCTATCATTCATGCTAACTTCAAAAATAAAAGTAAAAAATGATTAGATTATTATTAATTGTTCCAGCTGCAGGCTGTCACAATAAAAATACAATAAAATGTACCATCTTGACAAATATCAGGCTTCCTTCCAGGATATGACTTTTTGAATATTTGCTGTCTTTGAAGGCAGCACATCATAATATTTATCCAAACCCGAGTACCAACTGGCACCAGGATGAGCTAAATGTGTGTTTTTTGTTCCTCCTACTTTAAATGCCGGGTATTGCCCCTTAGGATGCAATACATCTTGCCTTGAACATCAGAAGCTTCCTTCTGTTTGATGTTGAAGCCTTGTGGGAGTTAGAAGTACATTCAAAGAAAGGTGGTCCTCAAAGAGGTATTCAGCCAATGGCTTTCTCCAGCCAGTGGAACCCAGCACAACTCCAGTTCTGATTATCTGCAACACTGTAGATCTCTGATAATACTGTGATGAATAAAAAGCTTGGAAGCATCTCTGCTGCACAACAAAGGAAGAAACTCCGAAACCAGAATATAAAGAAGCACAGAGCTTTGTGAAAATATGGTTTGTTTTTCTTTTCAAGCCTAACTCCAGCCTTGCTTTACATTTTCCTTGTCAATTGTTCCTAATCCAAGCCGGGAAATAAAACAGGATTGCGCTGAAGTAGTACAGACTTTTTATCGCCCTTTTTTAAAATAACAACAACAACCTGATGTCTTCAGAATGTTGCAGAGTTTTTGAGGGCACAAGCCAAAGCACCTGCAGAACTACTTTCTAGGACTGCAGCTTTCATTGCGATGTACAACTTTTTGTAGTTCTCCCAATCTGACAGTTCTCAGGTGCCACAATATGTCTTGTGCAGACAAGGTGGGTTGAGGAAGACATAATGATCTCTGTGAAAACATCACTGCCAATTGCAATGAATCAGTCTGCAATCAGTTACTTTGTCCAGCTGGCAGAAAGGCTGGCCAGGGCTGCAAAGGGTTGTTCTGGTGGCAGAACAAACAAAAACACACAAAAATAGCATATCTTGAGTCGGAGAATTATTACTTTTAAACTAGCCTTTAAGACATCTCAGTGGAACTTAGGGGACAATGGCTTACATTGCTAGCCTTCAAATATTCCAGCACTTTTCTTTTTATTAATTATTTGCTTTATTAAAAGCAGGTTTGAGCCGGATCTGGTTGTACTTGAGAGTAAGCCCACAGAAAGCAAAGAGATGGTATCAATCATGACTAATTTAAGTCCTGTTGATTTCAATGGAACTACTCTAAGTACAGCGGTACCTCAGTTGAAGAACAGTCTGGTTTAAGAATGATTTGGTTTACAACCTCCGCAAAACCGGAAATAGTGTCTTGGTTTGAGAACTTTACCTTTGTCTAAGAATGGAATCCGAACAGTAGAAGGGCACCGGCGGCAGGAGGCCTCATTACGGAAAACCGCCTCAGTTTAAGAGCTGTTTTGATTTAAGAATAGACTTCCGGAATGGATTAAGTTCCTAAACCGAGTTACCACTGTATTATTATTACTTATAATGTATTGGATTTTTATCACACCCTTCTTCCCTAAAGAGCCCAGGGTGGCTGGCATCAGAGTTTAAAATGTTGCAAAATTTTAAAACAGCTCCTGTTATGTACTGAAGTTCTCACCCTGGGCCAGCAGGGGGATACTGTAGATAGTTATGCAAATGAAGGATCAAAAGTGACGTTCAGTGATTGGATAGTTTGTATGCAAATGAAGGATCGAAAGTGACATTCAGTGATTGGATAGTTTTAGAAATTTGTTACAGTGACAAGGTACTGGAGCTCTATATAAACAGGCTGACTGAGCCCTTCAGCTCAGTTCAAATGCTGGGTGAACTAAAACATTTCATTATTCTGTCTAAACACACTTTGTCAGGAAGGGAGGACCATAATCTGAGTGCCATTGTGGAGAAAGCCATCCCCATTATGTGGGGTGTCATTATGTGGGCCACCCCCAACTCAGACCATACCCATTGGCTGCACTACCATCAGGGCCTGAGTTAGTTGATACTGATGGAGGTGATATTTGAAGTAAATTGATCCAAAGCCTTTTAGAGCTTATAGCTAGTATCCCAAAGTCTGAATCCATCCTAATATTTATTGTTGTTGTTTAGTCGTTTAGTCGTGTCCGACTCTTCGTGACCCCATGGACTAGAGCATGCCAGGCACTTCTGTCTTCCATCGCCTCCTGCAGTTTGGTCAGACTCATGTTTGTGGCTTCGAGAACACTGTCCAACCATCTTGTCCTCTGTCGTCCCCTTCTCCTTGTGCCCTCCATCTTTCCCAACATCAGGGTCGTTTCCAGGGAGTCTTCTCTTCTCATGAGGTGGCCTAAGTATTGGAGCCTCAGCTTCAGGATCTGTGATTCCAGTGAGCACTCAGGGATGATTTCCTTAAGAACAATGCTCTTTTGGTGGTTTACATTGGATTATATCCAGCATTGATCATCCTCAAGAGCAAACGTGTTGAAATAAATGGATCTACTCTGAATGTGACATAGTTGAATAATAACAATAAAATACAAGTGCAATCAATAAAATTTATGCAGCATAAAAAGCACAGAAGCAGAGTATAAAATTAGCACATTGAAAGCTTCATAAAAGAATGTTGACATGTTGACATTAGAGGGTGGGGTGGGGGTAGAGAACGAGATTAAATGGGAAATAAAAAAGAAATAAAGAGTTATTCCCCTGCTGCCAGAAAGACTACAAAGAAGGTCTCAGGTGAGACGTTCTGGTGAGACAATTCCACTGAAAAGGACTTTTCTCCAGTAGGCCCACCAAACAACATAGGAAGGGACACCCAGAGTACGGCCTCCAAAATTGCTCTCAGGGTCTTGATAGGTACAGGCAGATAGACGATCCTTTGGCCTGGGCCCAAACCAATAAGAACCTCAAAGATCAAAACCAGCATTTAAAATGGACTTGAAGCCAGTGTAGATGAAGCACTAGCATAACACAATAGTTGAATGGGACCAGATCAACCTTGCAGCCTTATTCTGAACAAACAAGTTTCTGGACAGATTTCAAAGGCAGCCCTGTGGATTTCAGTAATCTAAATGTCAGAAAATAACTATTTTAGGATTCATGGAAAATGCAGGTACACTTTTATTTTCCATTCTGACAAAGACCACTTACATTATTACTACTATGTTTAAGACAGGCTTATATAAAACCTTTAATAATTGTAGTCAGTGGGTGCAATCAGTATCCAACTGATGTCACTTGAAAACCTTTCACTTTTGTTAATGAACCCAGATTGTACCCTATATAGACCAAGATGTATTAAAGTCGCACATCAATCACAAATGTGGTTTGGTGGGGTGTGTTTTTTTTAAAACCAGATTAGAAACAAGAACAGTTGCAGTTGTTTGAATTTTGAGTAGCTAATTCCACAGCTGCAGAGAATAACTATTGAAGGCTCAAGACCTATTTGTTTTTGGAGGTAATACTGAAGACATAATGCAGCATAAAATAAGCAGATGTAGAACAAAGTGAGCAAGTGGGAACATATGGTGGAGAAAACTCTGAAAGGCATACTAGATGGCTATAATTATAACTTTGAAAATGCTGGGGGAGACATTACAACAAGTATGGACTTTTAGGTTGAGCCAGCAAAAGGGGAGCTAATTCACCGTGATACTCAAATCACAATCTGGACACACATGGAAAAGTTGGGTTTAAATTTGTGGCTATGCTAAGCGAAACAGATGGTGACTTAGCTATTTCCAGAGGTGGAATTGTTTGGCAACCTTTATTTATTGATTTACAATACAAAATTTGTATACTGCTTGATTGGTTTAAAAACACACCCACCCTCAAATAACTCTATCTATGCTTTCATGAAAAATGTTGCTGGACTTATGGATGTGAAAAATAAATATATCACAGTTTTACTGTTTGTTTATTTAAAATATGAGTACCTAGTTGGTCTGAAAGAGGCAACTTGAGAGGAAGAAGCAGGAAGTTCCCAAGCCATGAGACTCCTGCCTTTGACACCTGTCCTAATAATATCCCAATATGCTCCAGTAGACAAGAAGGGAAGATTAATTATATTTACCCAAATGCAGATATTGGAAGAAATATGTCCAGGAATTGGGGCTAGCAGTAGTGCAACAGAGAAAAGACAAATTCTGGGAAATCATGTCCCGGGGTTTAAATGAAGTGAGATCATCAAATGAAGCTTCAATTTCTGCCTCTGATGGGGTTAATTATTTCTCTAATATCTGAGCAAGCACATATACCAACAGTGTACAAGGATTTCACAAACCTACATGAATAGCAACCAGCTCCTTATTTATTGCCTGAAACTGCTAAAGCTCCTGGAGAAGAGGTTTGGAAGTTTAATCTGAGATCAAACTGGATTTGAGTTTGCTGGTGTCTCAGTTAACTTCTCTCTCTTACATCATGGATGTTGGCAAATTGGATTTTAAAAAGGCAGAATAACATTAGAATTGGAGCTGTCAGAGATGCACAATGGAAACTATGTTTTAAAGTTCAGGAACTTGGCAAATTATGGATGTATGTTTTGTATTATTTTAGTAATACTATTATTTTATTAATACAAGTTTATCACCACCTTTGGCTAGAACAATAATCATATGAACTGAACTATTCAAGGTGCTCATCCCGAGCAAGTTAATCAAACTATAAGCTATGGGTCAGCCCAAACATGTAACACACATTTCTATGTTGTTACATCTATGAAATGGGTAAATGTAATGCATATCATCACTATTGCTAGTAAACACGTCCACACCCAAGAGGGGGACAGAGGCTGGCCCTGGTGGCATAGCAGGCATTTTAAACTGTGCTTATCCTCAACTTCTGGCCCTTCCCTGCTGCTCTGAATACTCACTATACATGCAGCTACAATGCATACATGTGCAAAGCCAGAATTATTTACTTAAAATCAATTAATGGCCACAGGAAAACAGGTTGAGGCATTGGAGTAGCATCCATTGAACTCAGTGGGACTTACAACTGAGTAGTCATGCATAGGGGTGTGCTATATAAACAGCGACACTATCAGCAAGGTAACAAACTTGCTTCAAGTGAACTAAATGGATTTCATTTTCAAAATAAATGAGCCCAGCATTCTACTTTTGAAGCTATTAGAGATATGGCTGACCAAAAAAGAAAAGGGATAAGGGAAAAAGAGAGGACCTGGCTATTATTTGATCTACCAGAGGAAGAGAAAACAACAAAACAAAAATGTTCTTTACACAGGGTCAGAGAGGCTTGAAGTGTGTGGTACATGCATGTAATTGAGGTGAAAGGCACACCGTTCCTTCTGTTCTGATGCAAGATAAACACCAGAGAAACATTGTCATAAGAGAACATGAAGGTGCACAACAGCCGGAAAGCCAACATGTGATATGCTTTTATCTCAAAATACTTTATTCTCAGGAAATATGGGCCCATTCAACAGTAACATAGCAACAAACAAAAAGTTAAACTCACAAAACTGAAAATATAAATCACAAATATAGTGATAGCTTTCATTGGTCCGAGTAAAGAAATTATGCTGCTTGGGTTCTTTATTCTCAAGAAAGAATGCCAGTCCAGTCTTAACCATATTTAGCCTGACCCTCCCATGATGGCAAGCTACCATGTTAGAGATTTGAGATCTTCCAGAGAGGCTCTTTTCATTGTCTTTTCAGGTATTCATAAACCGACAATGCAAGAGAGAGCCTTTTCTGTGGCGGCCTTCTGCTTCTGGAACTCTCCCCGCCCCTAGGAATTTTCAGTGTCTCCATTCACTGGCGGAGGAAAGCGGGGGCAGGGGGAGTGCACCGCCCCTGGCACCATCGGGGAGGGGGTACCATCATGGCTCCCCCCCGGACACGCGCCACACAACCTCCCACCACGCCGGGCACTATGTCTCCACGGGCGGCACGCCACATCCCTGGGACGTGCACCATGCCCCCGTGGGCCATACCCCCATGGGTGGTGCACCCCGCCCCTGGGATGCGCACCCTGCCCCCGCGGGTGGCTCACCACACCCCCGCCTGCTCTCCACTCCTGGTGCCAGAGCATGCAGCTTCGCCACTGTCTCCATCACACCTTATATTGTGGTACCTTGGTTCTCAAATGTAATCCATTCTGGAAGTCTATTCATCTTCCAAGGCGCAGATTCTGATTGGTGCAGGCGCCCCAGAAACAATAGCTGACAACTGCTTCAGACATTTGGCTTCCGAAAAATGTTTAAAAACCGGAACACTTACTTCCAGGTTTTTGGCGTTCTGGAGCCAAAATGTTTGAGTACCAAGGTGTTCAAGAATCAAGGTATTTGGTAGGGCACTTTTAACCTTTCATCTTAACCAGGCTTTTGGGCTTCTGAAATATTTTGGCTGCTGTCTGATTGGCAATTGTTATATTTTACTCTTTGTTTTAACTGTGTACCGCTCAGACAGAAATTATTGTAAAAGAAGCAAAACAATGTTATACCGAGTGCAACAACTGACCCTACATTGGCTCCCATTCCATAGCACGGCTGCTGCTCACTGAGGGAAGCATGGGCTGGGGCTGGGATGAGGTGAGTGAGTGGCCAGGGCAGCAGCAAGCAGCGACAGTGCCATGCTGAAGTTCTGATGGCAGTAAAGGTGGCAGGGTCACCCAGTACCAGGTGGTGGTGTCATTGGGTTGGCAGGGTCAGGTCAGCCCTGGGCTCTTCAGAACCCCTAGGCCCTGGCATGTGCCTTGGGATGCTAGCCCACAACATCTGGATGTGGAAATGTGTTCATGAGCTTTGAATGGGGTTTATTCTCTTAATGGCTCTTGCAACCACAGCATACAACATTGGAGGTGGTATTTTCTCTGCGAACGCTCATGCATGCTGCAAATATGGAACATTGTTACAAAAAAGCACCATATTCTCTGTTTCGCCCTGGTATCTCAGTTCACGAAATACCAGCAGAGTCCATTGCTTTGCTGTATGTGTGTAGATTTATACATTTTGGATGTTGAGTACTATTCCCAGGAAAAGAGGGGAGAAGATTTTGCAGGAGAGGATTAAGGAACAAAATAAAATCAAATCTGAAAGCTCACCTTTGATTTATGTAACATAGTTGTGCATTCATTTGCATTTTAACATGAGTGACATGATTTTCAGACAGTCTGAAAATATAAACACATTTCCCCCTACTAATTTGTTTTTAGGTGAATAGGATGGCTTTGAGTTTACTTTGAAATAATTGGTATGTTAATTACATACCTGGCTTTATGCATACAGTAGGCAGAAGAATATGGCCTTGTATCCTAGACCTCTTTTACAGTGATCAGCTTAGCTGAGTTTTAACACTGCAATCAACAAAGCCCTTTAATCTCAGGGACTGTGAAATTCATAAAGTTGGAGGAATAAAGTAGTGAATTTTGCGAAAGAAAATATTGTTTAAGAGAAACAATGATTAAGTGGGAGAGAAACGATGTTCTTAACAAAAACAATTTATTGAAACTCTGTGTAAATGGAAATGCCAACAGGCAATTTGTTTTGAAGCTCTTCCACATCAAGAGATTAATGCATGCGCGGGTGTGTAGTATTTATATATGTTTTATTTTTCACCTTGAAATAATTCTTAGAACTTAACAATAAATCTCACAGTCTTTCTATATTAACATCTTATTATTAACATCTCTTGACAGGTACAAGGTGTGTGTTACAAGGCAGGGAAATAACATAGTAAGAAATGAAAGGGTTTTGTAATTTCTTGACTGAAGTTTATTAGCAGTTCATTTTGCAATACAAATGCCATCACACAAATAGCAAATGGTTTTAAAAGCGCATTTTGTTTCACAGGGCATTCAAAAGTTTTGTGAATGCTATGATGAATGTGTTACTTATATATTGAGGCAGTCATAGATTGCAATAGCTAGGCTATAATTCCTTGGGATGATCGAAGCCTGGGGTGAAGTGCATCATTATAAAATGGAAGGTGTTCACTTCAAAATTTAACTTTATGGCATTCATATCGGGACTGTCAATGCACATTTTAAAAACATTTCCTTCTTCACTGCATAGTTCTCATAGCTCATTCCTTCCTCATGCTGGAAACTTTAGAGGAACCTAACATCCCTGGCCTGAATGTAAGTCTTGAGAATTTTTTGTCAGGCACATGTCAGAGGCTTCAAGATATAAATTTTTACATAAAGAAATATGACTTGTGGGGTATGTTTGTTCACTGTTTCAGTCAGTCAACCATGCCAGCCATCATAATATTATAACCTATCCCCTCTGCAACCTAGTTTGCCACCCCCACCCCATTTTATTTTTAACATTCCTTGAGCTCAGTCTTCTTAGTCATCTTTGGGGTGTTTTTCGATGCTTTCCCTAGGTTTTTTTTAAATAATTGTACTCCTGAAAAACTTGTTCTATTTATGTTGATTGTATACATAATTCTTGAAGCAAATACTTTAGGCATTAAAGAATTTATCTCAAAAATTATGGGCATAACTGACCTAAATAAAATAAATACACCTGAATTTGGGAGGACAGGCTAAGAACATGATAAGGAGTGATGCAGCATTCTGGAGGCATTTTATCATCCTTACTCCTAGGAACAGTAGCACACCAAGGCACCACTATTCCCTTATAGTAAGGGAGGGATATATATGGCAATTTGGACAAAGTGCACCCGTCTTTAGCAGGGCTGACCCAAGATAATATGCTACCTGAGGTGAAGGACAAGATGGTGTCCGCTCATTCCATGCATAGAAGTCAGCTGGATGAGCAGTTGAATCTTATTTCAGCATCTTCCAGCAAACCTGAGGGCGGCAGTCTAGCCTAGGGAATTAAAAGCTGGATGCATAGCCAGTACATCTCCATCTTCCATTGCTCACTGTATCCCCATTATCTACTGCCTGAGGCAGCTGTCTCAATCCGCCTGGTGGTAGAGCCAGCTCTTCTGACCCAGCTGCTGCAAACAGGACACCATTTTAGCTACTAGACCCAATTACCGATTGAAATCACAGCAACTGTAGGAAGGCAGCCATACTGCTGCCCAGTACATGCAGTTGCAATATTGCACCACCATTCATGAACTCCACCCAGCATTATATCACAAAAATCATTAAGGAGGTGGCGCTTGAGCCTAAATGGGAGGTGCAATGAGTCCTGGTTACACTCACAATGGACATGATGATAAATGAGGCCCCAGTGTTATTATTTTTTTTATACTGAGGAATCTGGCTGGAGGGTGCTGGGGAGAGGGAACCTTTCTGTTTTTTTAATAAAAAATATGACTTGTTTGAGTCATGAAGAAAAATAAAAAAGGACAAGAAGCAGTTTTGCCTCTCCATTCTGTCCTGAAGGTTTAAAATACCCCCAAGAGCAGTCATAAATGGGTGGTGAGAACCTTACTCTCCTGTCTTATAAATCTCATTTTACTGGAATGTAAAACAAAGAGGCGCAATGTTGCCTTATTGGCATATAAAACAGTGGTATCGCTTTAGTTAGCTAATAAGTTTCAGGATACAACAAAGATGAAAAGTTATGGAAGTAGTGGAAAAGACAGCAAAGTGAAAATGGACATATGCAGATCATGTGGCAAGAGAGAACTCAATTTGGTGGAATAAAGCAGTGCTAGTGTGGAGACCCTCTCATTTTAAAAGACCAAGGTGACAACCACCTATGTGATGGGTGGGCTATCTAAAACTCCCAGCAGGGCTCATGTGGATGCATCAAGTTATCAACCTGGAGGGAACTTGATGAGGCACATATCCAAAGATGGATCTGAGATGCTCTAGCAGGAGCAGCAGGAGCAGCAACAACAACAACAGCGAAACACCTTCTCCTTTCTGGGTTAGATACATATCTAGTAAAATTTAGAATAGACCCCTATGAAATCAGTGGGATGTAAGGTAGTCAGAACTATCTAAAGCCCACTGATTTTATTCTTAGTTAAGGCTTATCCACACTTACCTTTCCTCTGCTCTTTTCAGGTATGGTCCCTGCTTTAAAGCTCCATGTGTGAGTGCCTGCCCCCTTTTAGCTCCAGAGCTTTCCCTAGTCGAAGCAAGAATGTTAGATTTGGCAGAAAGCGCAGCAACTGGCTTGCTATATTTGAGGAGCAAAACTGTGTAGTTTCAGGTGTGAACAGCATGTTTCCAAACAAAGCCTTCACAATTTCAGAGGATTGCTATGCAAATAGAACCTCACCAGCACAATATCATTATCCATTCTATGCATTGCATTTCAGAATAAAGCACTTTTAACTTGTGATGAAAGTTAAATCAGTTGGGATTAGGCCACAGAGAAACGCTTTACCTTCTCAGTCCCCGCAAGGCAAATTGTTTCAAGCTAGAAAATTATATTAGATGCTTTCAAGAAACAGACACTTTAGTATATCTTCTTTAGCAGCAAAGTTTTGCCTCCAAGGCTGGTTCCACACTTTGTATTTCCTATAGAATAATCATACCTTGTTCACTTACTTTTTATGGGACTCATCATGACATTGTGATCAAAACACCCACTCTTCATTTTTCTTCTTCTTCAGCTTCCTTTTTTTGAATTAGGAAAAGTTATTTTTAAAAAATAACTTTAAAAACTCAGAGCAATATCTGTGCAATTTTGCTAAGTGCAGATGGCCAACACCATTGATATTCTGACTCATTCTAGCCTGCAAAGTTTTATCTTACAATTTCTTTCTGTATAGTCTTCCCATCACTTGGGAAGACAGGCAAACAAATGCCAGTGTACTGGAAGAAGCAAAGATCACCAGTGTCGAAGCAATGATTATTCAACATCACTTCGTTGGACTGATCATGTTATTTGGATGCCTGATTACCGTCTTCCAAAGCAACTACTCTATTCTGAACTTAAAAATGGAAAGCCTAATGCAGGTGGTCAACAAAAGAGGTTTAAAGACTCTCTCAAGGCAAATCTTTAAAAATGTAGTATAAACACCAACCACTGGGAAACACTGGCCTGTGAGCACTCCAAAGGGGTCATGGACTTTGAAGATGCTTGAACTCAGGAAGAAAGGGAGAAATATGCTAAGAAGAAAGCTCACCGTGATCAACTCCTGCCCAGAAACCTATGTCCCCACTGTGGAAGGACGTGTGGATCCAGAATTGGCCTCCACAGTCACTTACGAACCCACTGTTAAGACCGTGTTCATGGAAGACAATCTTATTTGGCTACGAGTAATCGCCAAAGAAGAAGAAGATTGTCTCTCTGGGAATCCACTCTATCCGTTGCCTTTATTTTCCCACATAGCATCTTTTCTCACACTCTAAACTGGAGTGGTGGAGTGGGGGCAGGTGGAACTAATCCATTCTCAACCCAGAATTTCTCCATTATCTGGCCTGGGCACAACAGCTCCCTATTGCCCTCCCTGGAATAACTCCTTGGTTTCTATCAGTTCTCCAGTTCCCAGTGCTTCTTCATTCTCCATCCCTCTGTATCTCAGCTACAGCTGACAAACCCCTGTTCAAGAAAAAAACAACAGCAGCTGATGATGATGTCCAAAAGTCTGATATCTCATCCAGCAACCAGGGAGTGATTGGAAATGAATCCCTGGGGCCTCTTTTCCTGGAGGTTGCAGCCCAGGAAAAGAGGGAAATACGGGAAGTAAACCATGAGCTGCACAGGTGGCATTGTCAGGAAAGGTTTGGCTTCTTGGACTATGGTCTCCACTACCTTGAGGAAGGACTTCTGGCAAGAGAGGGGTTGTGCCTTACAGCAGTTGGCAAGGATGCATTTGCTAAGAGTCTTGTGACCCTGTTCAGGAGAGGTTTAAATGAAAATCTGAGAGGGAGGGAGACAATATTACAGACAACAGGGGATACTTGGATACTTGGTACTGGAACTTGGTACTGGGGACAATAGCTTCATGGAGGCATTTAACCCCCTTTCCCACACACATAATTAAAATACCCCCTCCTCAACATTTGGAATTGTTTATCCTGCTTGGCTAAAGAGTATTAGGAGCCTGAAACAGAGTTGCTATTCCACATCTGGCTTACAGCAGGACAGCAGTGAAATAGTCACAGCACATTAGCTGAGGTGCTACTGCTGTGCTTCCCTTCTGCTGCAGCAAGGCTGCTGCTCTCCAGGACCAGTAGGGGGCAGGCAGAGTGGCAGCAAGGGTAGGGGACCACTGGGTTGATGGTGTTGGGGAGGGCACAAACGCATCTATCCCCGTGCCTGCCATGACTGCCAACCAGGGATGGGAGAGAAACGCATTTCTGTTTACCCTTAAAGGAACGCCTACCTAATTCACAATTTGTGAAATGATATTGATGGATTCCCGAGAGAACTTTTTAATTCTTTTTTTGCAAACTGTGAAGAACTGAATTTAGGATTGGAAACAAGAAAAACTGTAACTGACAGATCAGCCCATTCCTACTGTCACCCCAATGCTTTCCCTTCTTTTGCTGCTGCCCTACTATGCTCTATTTCCCATTCTGGTCCACAAAAGTGGCCACACCCGCCAGAGCTCCACACCACCTGAAATGTCGCAATTGTTGGGTGCTGCCAATAGTTCATCCAGTCCTAGAGGTGCACCCTACATAACCCGAAATAGCTATTTAGTGCTATGACGTATTCTCAAGCCTTCGGTGCATTAAGCTTGGGGGGGGGGGTTCTCTTGCTTTAAACAGCTGCACCAGGGCAACTTCCATGATGATTGATGTGGTGGTCGTGCTAAGGTTGGTGGGGTCAGCAATGCTTCATCTTGTCTATGTGAGCATCCCTCCTCTGGATGATGAAGAAGCCCCTTGTAATAATGCACCGCTGAAAGACTTCCGAAAAATGCTGATTTAGACAAGCTTTACTGTACACATTGATTTAGATAAAAGGTTTCATTAACCACATATTCATTGCATTGGAATTTGCGGCACATTTTACCAGATATCAGTGCAGATTCCATTACTTACATGACATGCATATCAATCATCCTAATGTTGCAGCTTTTCATATTCAAGGAACTTAAAAAAACACCATTCAATTAATTTTCAAAACTCTTGAGAGATGAAGGTGGCGAGGCAAGTGAGGAAATTCCACTTTACAGCTGAAATATTGGGGGACAGAAATGAAAGAATATGTTGTAATGCCTTTTAATTAAGACAAACAGTACTACAGACCAGAATGCATCTGCTTAAAGCTCAAGGGTCCAGCATGACACAAGAGTTATAGGTCTTGATGTTTCTGCGGGGGAAGCAGGGTTGTAAGGGGCTACAGGATCTCTCCCTTTTTTCTCTTTCTAAAGTACAATGGAACCTTGGTTCCCGAACGGCTTAGTTGCCAAACAAATCAGCTCCTGAATGCCGCAAACCCGGAAGTGAGTGTTCTAGTTTGCGAACATTTTTTGGAAGCCAAACATCTGATGCAGCTTCTGCTTGAGTGCAGGAAGCTCCTGTAGCCAATCGGTAGCTGCACCTTGGTTTTTGAATGGTTTTGGGAGTCGAACGGACTCCCGGATCAGATTAAGTTGAAGAACCAAGATACCACTGTATTTGTTTACTCAGTTTAGACTCTGCTTCCTGTCCAAAAAATCTGGCCCTTGAAGTGACGTCCAAGACAAACATTAAAAAACAACATTAAAACATATTTGAAAACAGTTAAAACCCTAACAGCGGAAGCCAAAAGTGACTAGGCATAAATAAGCCCCATTGAGTAATCTTACTCTGCAGCAAATGAGAACTGGATTATAGGCTAAATTATCTAAAACAGAAAGCTGAACTGTGCCATCTAGGATTAGGAACATAGGATTGTATCCAGTGCTCAGTGTAGACACATTAAAGTTAATGAACATTGCTAACTTAAATACATTAATATCAAGGGTCTACTCTGGTTAGGACTCAGTTGGGTATAATCCACGAGAACCTGCCTTATTCCAGAACAGACAACTTGCCCAGGTAGCCAGAATTGTCTACTCTGACTGGCAGTGACTGTCTTGGAGCTGCTACCTGAGCCTTCTAACTGGATATACTAGAGATTGAACCTGAGGCTTTCTGACTCAACTCGCCTATTCTTCTTTCTTTGGTGTACCTGCGACTGGGGTAGGAGAATATGATAATAACATCCTGATTGCCTGCAGTTCTTTAGGCCATCTTTGCCATATTCTGTCACCCCAGTTCCTTACACTGGCCCAAGCCATCCCTTCCAGATCTAAGCTCCCTGCATGTGCCAGCACCAAGTGCTTTGTTGCCTATTGAAGAAACAAGACAGTGGCCCTTGAGATCCCATGTATAGAAGCCAGCCAGTCTGATGGGAGAATCTGACCTCAACACTGGTAATAGGCTAGAGTCCTCCACTGTACCTGAGACAGTAGGTTAGTTTAGGGAGGCTAAGACAGTGTGTGTAGCACATATATTTCTATTCACCAAAAGAAGTCTCTAGATGGAAGGCCTGGGAGGAGGTGATAGTGGTGATAGTGATAGTGATAGTGATGGTGAGATTGCCATTGCTCCTTCCCATCATATGCTGCCAGAGGTGGTCTCCTCACTTTGCCTAATGGTAGAGCTGGCCCTGTGCCACCCAGGAAAGCACTTTCATAAAAGGAAGGAGAGAATTCAGAAATTGCCCTCCCAATTTGGGTAATGGTATAGGGCACCAGGACTGCATTCCATCTAAGTAAAGACATCACACCCTGGGATTTCGTAAAATAGAACAAAAATCATGACACTAGGCAGGATTTTTTCCTGCTGTGTTCTGACCTTTTCATCAACACAGTCTGCATTTGGCTGGAAGGTCTTGAACAGTGTATATAATGGAATAATTACACTGCCTCTTGGAGGATAACCAAAACTCCCCCCTTGGTTGTGCTGGCAAAACATATGAGAATTCTGAGTGCTTCTCCGTAAGAGAAATAAATGTACTATACAAAGAAAATAACTACTGGGGCCATAGATCTCTGTCAGAATCTCCCACCAGCAGCAGCTTCTAATGTGGACATAATATTCTGCCTCAAAATGTGAAGAGTCTTGACAGCGCACAGGGAACATGCTCCAGAATTGGAAACTGAGAAATTCAGAGTGACTGACCAGCACTGAGGATGCATTCAAAGGAGTAATAAGGCACTGGGCCACTTGCATTCTGCATGAGGTCAATCTAGTGAAACATCCTAGGCAATTTTTCCCTCCTTTTGTTTTGTTACAAAACTTCAAAAGCACTCATCAACCCAAAATGTAGGTTTTCTACCTTAAAAAAAATACCAGTTGTTGATTAGTTAATCATTTCTGAACCTGTAAGCCTAAACTCTGTTCCCAAGATTTTAGTGACATAAGAGAATAGAGTTTGTACAGAAAAATATATATGCAACCTTCCATTTGTTTTACTCATATCACAAGGTCTCTTGGTTTTCTTTTTCCTGCAGCTACTGAATGGGCTGCACAACTGTTTTCAATATGTTTGATTAATTGGATGACAACGATGGGATGCAAACAGAGGGCATTAATCCTCACATCAATGCTAGCATGATAATAGCCTGCCTTTTCAGTGCCCTATCTCCTAGCTAATGGCAGGAAAGAGTGCTGACTTCACTTCAAAGCACCAGCTGGTTGCTCCTAATGAATGGAGTATAATAATAATAATAATAATAATAATAATAATAATAATAATAATAATACCCCACCCATCTGGAGAATAAAATGGAATAATTCCTCTCTGTCCTTGCAGAGTATTTGTTGGGGTGTGCAAAATGGGCCTTTACTGGTTGATGGACAATAGAAAGTCAACTTTCTTTAAATCCATTTATGAGAGGGCTGCCTGGAACAAGCTAGTGGCTGGTGAAAGGGGACAGAAATTGTACTTTCAGCATTGCTTCTTTCTGTTCAGAAGGACAGGAATAATACATTTCTCCAAATCTTTAAATAATGCAGGTAGATCTAGGAGGATCAGACAATTTTTATTATTCAGTTTCTGATTTGCCCAGTTTTAAATTCAGTTCTCCACATTGTTCAGCAGTTTGCCATGTTATTTATCTATCTGTTAAAAAAAATGCTCATGAAAATTCACCAGCATTTTAGGACAAATTTCTCCTAACAAAAACTACTTTGTATGCGATTTTGACAATGTGCATATTTTTCCAAGCAATTTTTGCTAATACGTACAATGCACCTTTTATATGTTATTTTCACTAATATCTTCATTTTTATGCACACTTCCCTTTATTACGTGCAGTTTTGTTAGACTGCTTCGCATTGCATCACAAAATTCAGATAGGTGTGAATTTTGAAGGATTGTTGACGTCTCTTCAGGTGACAGAGTCTGGCTTTGCATAGTTGAAATTTATGTAGTCATTTTAAAGGTAGTATGGCAGCTAAATGTTCTACACAATCTCTTCAGTCAGTTAGATTTTGAAATGTGAAATAGCAATAGTTTACGGGCTATCAGTGGTTATTACTCTCTCCAGTCACATGGCTGTGTTTCAGACTCAATTTCTTCTTCCCTGACTTCCAAATCTCTTTGTGGCTTTAAGAATAGGTTTCTATGAGCTGCTGATCTTGCAAAGTGGCCAGACATTGTGTCATGGATCAACACTATCAACACTATTCTGTCACTTCAAGCGGTTCAATACTGCCCCCCTCCACAACCTAGTTTCTTTCTCTGTACTTCAAAGCTTTGCAGTCACACTTTCCTGGAGAGTTCATATTCTATTCAAGTTAGAAAAATAAACTGGAGGAAAATATGTTTTTTCATGCGAGTTCTGCATCAAGTTATATAACTTTGTCAAATCTTTTTTCTACTTTGCAGAACTTCTGAAAGCTTGAGAGCTGATACTGTTGATAAGGACAATGAATATTGTTTTAAAAACTGTATATTTTTTATCCAACCCTTCCTCCGGGTTGCTCAGCTGGGTGTACGTGATTCTCACAACATTGTAGGGTAGTTACATGGAGAGATAGTGACTGATCTCCCCCATTTATGGTTTATTTTTCCTGTAAACATACTGAATTGGACTGAAGCATGATGACCTCATGTCAGTCAGTACAACTAAATTCCCAGATGGGGTGTGTCAATGACTTAGTGAAGTTGTACTTGTAGCAGGGTATATGTAGCGGGCTCAATGCATTTTCAGACTCTGAAGTTGTAGAGTCTATAGTTTGGCCTGGATCTTGCTTAGTCTACTGCCATGCCCACTGCAGCCAGGGACTTGGCTGATTCTCTTCCTATCCATTGCAGAAGCACATGCTCAATTGATGATGCTGCACATGTTAGCCTGAAAGAAAGATGGTTGTATTCATATCTGTACTTGATGACCTTTGGCAAAATTCCAGAAGTCTTTGCGACCCTTTCAGATGCCAAAGTATCTCTCTCTCTCTCTCTCTCTCTCTCTCTCTCTCTCTCACACACACACACTACCTAGAGATATATATTTTCCTATGTATATAAAAAGCAAGGTGTCATTCATCATGCTATGTAGTTTGAGTGAACTCTGGTGAGAGGCCACACCTTCTGCAGTATGGGTGTACAGGGAGGGGAGTTGGCTAAGTGTGTGGAAAAGGCAAAGGGGTAGGCAGGTTTGGCAAGCAAAGTGAGCAGGGGCAATAGCCCCTAATCTCTCCCCTCCCCCCTCTCTCTCACACACAGACACACACCCCTTCCCTATTGTGAAATCCTCAGATTAGTGTGTATGTGTATCTGGCCTTACATTTTGATAACAGACTTTTGAAAAATAAAAACAACAACAACACCTGTCTTCAGTTGCCTATAGCCTAAGGCTGACTCTTCTACATGATGAAAGTGCTCAAGAGAAGCTCTTTTGCTATTATCATTTCTTGCAACCAGTATATGCACACCACTGCATGGTGATATTTATAATTTCATTAATGTGTGTGTGTGTGTGTGTGGAATAGTTGGCAGAGAATGACACCTTGCTATGGCTCACAGAAATGCACACCTGCACTCTAATGCAGCATTGTTTCTCACTGCTGTTAGTCGTTGCTGCTCCTGTGAGCATACAGAGAAGGGTGTGTGTCCAGTGTGTGGCGAGGAATCACTGCAGGCAGCCAAAGTCTATGGGCTGTGGCAGAGGAGAAAGAGAATTGTCAGCTGAAATGTCTCACCCATGGGGTTGCAGACAGGAGACCGCATATGGGTGAGTAGACAATAAGAGCTAAACTTCGTTCAGTGCTAAATTTCCAGCTAGAAGGCATAGATTTTGAAAATGTTATTAAGTTTTATTGGCAAATGGCTTAATCAAGTGAACAGTATCATGCATATTGTAGGAAACTAATGACAGTTCCCCTTTAAGAAAACTATTATCAGACATAGTTATGTTTAAAGCTATTAAATTCACCCAAGTAGAGGTGAGAATAATTTTAATGGTGTGTGTAAATTACTCTGGAGGGGTGGAAAAAGCATATTTTGTAATGATTATTGAAGATTGCATGGCATGGCATTATTTCATTATTAAAGAAGTATTAACAATTTATTAGTCTAGAATAAAAGTACCAAGCCGCTTCCGCAGCTGGCTGAAATTGAGGGTTCTGAAATATTGTCTCAGGCAATGTTAGAAACCAATTAAAAGTGTGCATGGGTGGAAGAATATAAATGGTAAGACAGGAGCCGGGGGTTCTTACTTGAGATGAGCAATAGATGAGATGAAGTGTTGAATGAAGAAATGTGTTGTGGGTAATGACTAACAACAATAAGTGGATTTGCCTCTATGTATCCAAGGATGCTTCCTACCCATGTATATCTTTGAGCAACTGCAACTTCCTGCAGGCTGCTCTATATTTTTTTATAGCCAGGATGGGTTGGGCCAGCATGCTTCATCCTTAGGCAGCCACAGTAGGCATGGAGTCGCCATGGTAGGGGCATAGGAAGCAAGAAATAACATGGCAACCTTTGTCATTGGGCATGTATCCTGAATCAACCAACCTGATTGCTGATTCATCACTTCATCAGGGTCAACCCCAAGTTAAGGATCTCCATATGGTGCACAACAAATATGGGTGACCCTTCCAGGACACTATTAAAGGTAAGGTAAAGGGACCCCTGACCATTAGGTCCAGTCGTGGTCGACTCTGGGGTTGCGGCGCTCATCTCGCTTTATTGGCTGAGGGAGCAGGCGTAGAGCTTCTTGGTCATGTGTCTAGCATGACTAAGCCACTTCTGGAGATACAGAGCAGTGCACGGAAACGCTGTTTACCTTCCCGCCGGAGCTGTACCAATTTATCTACTTGCACTTTGACGTGCTTTCGAACTGCTAGGTGGGCAGGAGCAGGGACCAAGCAACGAGAGCTCACCCCGTTGCGGGGATTTGAACCGCTGACTTTCTGATCGGCAAATCCTAGGCTTTGTGGTTTAACCCACAGCGCCATCCACGTCCCTCCAGGACACTATTGGGGGAGTTCTATAGCCATTAGCCCATGTCTTGGCACATGGACCCCTTTACCAGTGACCCCGATACTATGATCCAGAGGAGGGTGGAGTCACCCCCTCCAATTAGACTAAGGATCCAACCCAATGTCTTTTCCCGCCAACAAGTTGTGACAATTTCTGTGAGCTAGGTAAAGCCCCCAAAACTGGCCTGATTGGTTTGAAGGCAAATTCCTCCCTGGCACCGAAAACGGAAACTGAGTCACTCCACATCAAGGCCATATACACGCAGCACCTGCTTAACTTCAGGTGGGGTGAAATTTATATAAGTTGGATGGGTGGAATGTCCAATACTGACTGTGCTGCTTGAAGATGGTGCAGCCAGTTTTTATGCTCAGGAGTTGAAACAGGCTTGACTCAGGTCCGTTCTCAAAGTCCTGCCCCGTATTCTGGCCAATTCCAATACAAAAGTAGGAGAGTCCTGCCACTGCCTGTTGGGGTTGATGATGCTGTTAGCCAGGTACACAGAATGTTTTTTGCCACCCCCATCACCTTGCCCACTGCCAAGCGGAAGAAACAACATGGACTTTGAGAGGGCTCCTTGGTAAAATGCCTGTTGGTAGGCCTCCTATGTCAGTGGACTTCCCTGGCAGGATTACCTGGCAACATGTGGGTGGGACTGGGTCTGGCTCATTAGAACCCGATAGGAGAAAGTGAAGTTTCAGCATGTGATGTGCTGGGGTGCTGAGCCTTCGAAGGGTCTCAAGAAGATCATGGGCAGGCTCATATAGAGATAAGTGATAAACTTTGTCCCAAGTCCTCACCAGGCAGTGCTTCTGCTTGTATTGCAAATGAAGAGTCATGAAGACACAGGACATGAAAAGGCATGGGGGTCTTCTTCAATCATGCATTTCCTAGTGGCTTTTCTCCTTACATTTCTATTTGTCTCAGTTCCTGGGTTTTCTATCTCGTGCAACCAGTGGTGCCCACAGAGATCTTCAACAGTTATTTTCATGAGCACAGTAGAACTTTTGTGGAGATGGTATGTGCGTGAGAATTACTTTTGATTACAAAAATCACTTGGTAAGTGTATCATCATGGCTCCAGTTCACACAGTGCTTTTCTGCATGTGATCAGGTGCATAAATGAACCCAGGAAAGACTGGATGTAAAACAACAGCAGCAGCAACAACAACAACAACCAAGAAACAGAATAAGGCTCATGTGAATTGGCCTCTAGATTTCGGCTACTGTCTGAGAGGATCTTAATTGCACTGAAATCTAGTGACAGGCTTTTTTCTTAGTGCTATGTTTGCTTCCATATTTTAATACACAACACTTAAGGAAATGATGTAAACGAGCCTTAACAAGAGAGAAGGGAGCATATATTTGAATTAATAAAGCACATTAAATAAAATCTGGTTTAGACTCTGTCATGAAAGAGCTAATTGCCACAGTCCACAATTCTACAATTCTTCTATAGACTTTCAGAGGAATAAAGTAAAAATTGTTACTACTGTTGAAAATTGTAATACAGAAATTTCAGGGAGTTAGTAGCAGTGAATGCAATCATGGTCCCTAAATTATTACTCTAGTCTTACAAGTGGAGTGTACTATTAAGGCAAGGCATGTTGATTTTATGCATTATTATTTATAAAAATATTTTTATACTCCCATCGTATAACTTATCAAGGCAGTGTATAGCAATACATCTGTGCAATGAAACAGAAATCACCACTGAAAACAGTACAAATCAAATGAATGGCTAATCAAAAGGTATTCAACAGATGCCTAAAAGTCAAAGTATTCCACAGGATGTTACCAATAAAACATGTAAGAGGGAAAGGTGGGGAGGGGGGATAGATAAGGGCAGGTAGGGGTTAAAGGTCAAGATGATAGCAGTACCTTGTAGTTCACAGTGTTATTCCAAATATCAAGCCTAGAAATATTACTATTGCTGGCTACACATCCAGTTTATACAATGCCTCTAACCTACCAGCAGAAAGCTATTAAAAACAAATTTGCACACATTAAGAAGCTGGAATAATTCAGTAAATGTTATTGGGTGGACCTAAGCTCAGCAAATGAATCATTCAAACAGGTTACTATTTAAAGTTGCACACAGTTATTTTCTTATTTGCTTCCCCCCTTTTTTCTTTCTTTTTTCTAAAAAAAGAACCCTTCTTTTTACTGTAAAAAGCTTAATCTGTTTATTCACTTTTCACTGGACAAAGCACTGTTTCAATGCTATGCTGCTGTGTTTGGCAGAGTTACAATTACATCATTAGAGCAGCAGTGCTAAGAAGAACATTAAACCCTTTCAGATCCTTAGCTCTTCAGTACCTTTCATGCCAGCAGGCAATATTAATTAAATTCTTTTTTAAAAAAAGCCCAGTATCTGGTTTAAATTGTATTATAAGAAGTACTAGGAAATGTGATTGTAGTCTCAGAAAAGTTCTTGGTTCCGGGACTGAACACAGAACTGAGAAGCTGTGAAGTCCGGAGGGGGATATTCATGGTAATGATGCTACTTGTTTTCTGTACAAGCTGCTAACAATCCTTCCTGTACTTTGACCCATGTAAAAGAATGCTAATTTAAATAGCTCTTCTCCTTGAAATATTTGGATTAGGCTGTACGTTAGGGTAGAATTAGGGACGCGGGTGGTGCTGTGGTCTAAACCACTGAGCCTAGGGCTTGCCGATTGGAAGGTTGGTGGTTTGAATCCCCGCCACGGGGTGAGCTCCCGTTGCTCGGTCCCAGCTCCTGCCAACCTAGCAGTTCAAAAGCACCTCAAAGTGCAAGTAGATAAATAGGTTCCACTCCGGCAGGAAGGTATACGGTGTTTCCGTGCAGCGAGTTATTCATGCTGGCCACATGACCCGGAAAAACTGTCTGCAGACAAACACCGGCTCCTTTGGCTAGTAAAGCAAGATGAGTGCCACAACCCCAGAGTCATTTGCAACTGGACTTAACTGTCAGGGGTCCTTTACCTTTTTAAGGGTAGAATTATCAGGGTAATTATAATTCCCAGATCAATGCTACATCATGTACAACTTGGGATCAGGTTGCCTAATAGAACCAGTTTTGCCCCATATATACCTGCTCAGAATGGGGCACTGCTGAGAGCCCCACATGCCCCAGAGATCCTCTTGGTTTGTACGAGAAACCAGGCTTTTAATGTCGAGGCTCCAGCACTCTGGAGTCAATTACCGGCTGAAAATTAGACGGGCATCTGACATCTTGATGTTTAGGTGGCTGCTGTTGACATTTTTGTTTCAGGAGACTTTCTATGAAGTGCGACCCAGTCATTCATGGAACATTGATTCTACATCAGTACAAACGGCTGTATTCAAATTGTTTTTAATATGTTTCCCTTATTTTATCACTTGCTGTTTGCCACCCTGGGAGACAGGGCAAAATATTAAATAAATAAATAAAGCAATTGTTTTGAGATTCTGTATTTCAGTTTACATTTATCTTGTATATGGCTGTGGTGGCCTGAAATGGAAGAAGAAGAAGAAGGAGGAGGAGGAGGAGGAGGAGGAGGAGGAAGTAAAGGGTCATTCATTGCAACAAAACACTTTCAAGTCAGTGGATTTCCCAGATACTGCAGAAATGGGTGGGTTGCTTCAGTTCTTGAAATCTCAGCATTCCAGATCAGAAATGATCCCTGTTGTGGAACCTCCATTGCTCAGCTGCCACCACCATGCAGTGAGACAATGGTTGGAGAGAGAAAGGGCCTTTGTGATTGGGAACACTGATATATCCAAGTGAATTAATTAATTTATAATTTAAAACTACCAACTTATATAAAAAAGCAATAGAATGGCAGTGTACAATTAAATTATAAGAAGCTGTTGTGGGCCCAGGAGCAGTGGAACCATTTACGTGTGCTGTATACAATACAGCTGTATACGCTGTGCCACAAGAAGGCACTGTGGAGTCCCATTTTTCCCTACCGGATTTCCCTGTTTAAATTTACAGCGCATTTAACTGAAACGCTTTTCTGATGCGTCCAGATCTAGTTCAAGTTTAGGACTAGATGGCAGATAGATGGTATGGTGTAGATTGTGGTGATAAATGACAGGTCCAGGGTTCCAAACAAATGTTTTCTTTTCTTTTCTTTTTAAAAAGTTTCTCAAACTGTACACTAGGGAGTAAAGCTACTTGAATTTAGGACTGGGATGAATTACACATCAGATCACACAATTAGATGCCACAAAAAATGAAGGCGGGTGTCGAATACCTGATCAGAAGATAATCATGCTGCATTATGTATGGCAGTCCCACATTCACTTTTGACGTGGTGACAGGAGGTATTTTGCCTGTCAGGTGAAAGCTTGAGGACGAACAGTCTCTCTGAAATGAAAAACACGAGCTGTCACTGCATGGGGTGTGTTTGTAAGAAATACTCCCCCAAGTGAAACTGATAAGAGAAAATCCTCTTTCAATTGTTAAAATGACCACAGGAACCGGGCCATAATGTCTGCTTTTGCTTTCAATTCCTTTACCCCAACAATGGAAAAAACTTGACATTCAAAATCATCATGGGGGAGGCACCATAGCACAGCGTAGAGCAAATGCATTGCAGGCCCAAGGGCTCAGTTTCAATTCCCTCACATCTCCGCTTAAAAGAGTCTTAAGTATAGAATCATAGAATCGTATGCAATGCAGGAATCTCATCTAAAGCATCCATGACAATAGCAGGTAATGGGAAGGCACTCTGTTCCCGAGAATCCTGTCAGAGAAGATAATACTGGGCTGTTGTTGTTGTTTAGTCGTGTCCGACTCTTCGTGACCCCATGGACCAGAGCACACCAGGCACTCCTGTCTTCCACTGCCACCCGCAGTTTGGTCAGACTCATGCTGGTAGGTTTGATAACACTGTCCAACCATCTCGTCCTCTGTCGTTCCCTTCTCCTTGTGCCCTCAATCTTTCCCAACATCAGGGTCTTTTCCAGGGAGTCTTCTCATGAGGTGGCCAAAGTATTGGAGCCTCAGCTTCAGGATCTGTCCTTCCAGTGAGCACTCAGGGCTTATTTCCTTAGGAATGGAGAGGTTTGATCTTCTTGCAGTCCATGGGACTCTCAAGAGTCTCCTCCAACACCATAATTCAAAAGCATCAATTCTTCAGTGATCAGCCTTCTTTATGGTCCAGCTCTCACTTCCATACATCACTACTGGGAAAACCACAGCTTTTACTATACGGACCTTTGTTGGCAAGGTGATGTCTCTGCTTTTTAAGATGCTGTCTAGATCTGTCATTGCTTTTCTCCCAAGAAGCAGGCGTCTTTTAAATTTGGTACTGCTGTCACCATCTGCAGTGATCATGGAGCCTAAGAAAGTAAAATCTCTCATTGCTTCATTTCTTCCCCTTCTATTTGCCACGGCAAGGCAATGATCCATGAAGGGGAATACTGGGCTAGATGGACAAAATAGTCTTTTACCTGATATCAGGCAGTTTTTATCTATTGTAACTCAATCCACACGTGGGAGTTCCTGGAGAAGAGAACTCCAACCATTGTATCCCTTCATTGATTCTCCTGCTGCCACACTACCTGGGCCTTAGCCATGGTTTGGCTTCCCAGGGCTCATGGTTTGTTTTCTTTAGACAAACCACAAGAACAAACCTTGGCTGCAGCTTGTACTTTGTTTGGACTTAAACAAAGTGAGCATGGGTTTGGGTCACATGGTAAACAATACCATAGCTTAGCCTTGGGTAGTGCAGAAGTGGGAAAACCTGGAGAGGACTGTAGTGACAACACGTTCCTCTCAATGTGTTTGTGCTAATCAGTATTTACAAGTTTAAGTTGTTTTGGAGGAAGTACTCTAGATTTAAAGTGCTTTTTAGAGGAATCACTTTGACTCCAAACTGTTTCCCTTGCAGGGGGGGGGGGGGGATACTTTGTTTAAAAATTGTTTGGATTTGGATTCAAAGTGCTTTCTCCAAAACAGAGTTGGGTATGTTTAACTTGGAGAAGAGGAAACAGAGGTGATATGATAGATAGCCATCTTCAAATATCACAAGGGCTGTCACATGAAAGAGGGAGCAAGCTTGTTTTCTCCAGCTCTGGAGGGTAGGGCCTGAACCAATGGATTCAAATTACAAGGGAGATTTTGACTTAACATTAGGAAGAACTTTCTGACAGTATGAGCTGTTTGACAGTGGAATGGACTCCCTCGGAAGCTGGTGGACTCTCCTTCCTTGGTGGTTTTTAAGAAGAGGTTAGATGGCCATCTGTCAAGGTTTCTTTAGTTTTGATTCCTGCATTGCTGGGAATTGGACTAGATGGCCCTCTAACCCCACAATTCTATGATTCTATGATCATATTACATCTATTCCATCCAGTGATTGCAATAATGCAATTATTGGCATGGCTGCTACTGCTATTGAGGATCATTCCCATGTTAGTAATAGAATGTCCCAAGTCTTCCACCTACATGGGCTTAGGTGAAATCTACACACAAATAAAAACGTTCTGGAAATGCTTTTATTTAACATTGAATTTTACACTGAATTTTCTATAAGGCTCACCATTGCCATCTAGTGTCACATTGTATATTGCACTTAAAACACACTTAAAACTTTTATTTGCAGCTGTAGCTGCAAATGGGTTGCTATAATCATGGGTTGCTATAATCATGATGTAACAGCATCCTATACAGGTAGAAGGCTTTAGATTAGGGGTAGGCCCTGCAGGGTAGCTCCTACAGTGATGCACAGGTGTTGCTGGGCAACAGCTCCTATCAGCCCCTATCAGCAAGCAGGCCAAGGGGATGATGTTGTACCACAACCTTGGGATAGCACCATGTTGGCTATCTCTGTTCTCTTATTGTAATAGGAGCAACCCTGCCAGTAAATACATGTATAATACTGTACACACTTTTTTATGTGGACATATCGAATTGTGGCCAAATTGGATATGACAATAATAGTGTCTAGTTTTCAAATTTTAAAAAGCAGCTGCTTGAGCCCTTCCTATTTCCCTGTTACACAAAACAACAGATTCCTGGTTACTTCACTTTCTAACTCTGGTTGAGCTGCAGTACAGGCTCAGTGTTCTCTACCTGCTTGCCCGTTTCTTTCCAGACACCACGGAATGGCTTAAGGCAGGGAACTGCTTTGCCCCCTCTTTCTAGTCTCACTAGCAGTTTTTTCAGCATCCTCCTGGGGAGAACTGCGCTCCCAACACCAGCGTTGATTCAGCTCACCTGGATGGCGCAAAGCAGGGCAGCGTTGAGGTGTGAGCTGTTTGGGTGTACCAGTGGACCCAATCCAGCTGTTCCACTGATGTGCCTGACCTTGCTACTACCCTGCACAGTCCCAAGCAGGTAAGAAGCAGTGCTGGTACCTCTTGTGGTACCTCCAGCTTCCCCTTACTTTCTGCCCTGCTCCTTTTGAGACCCCATTTGCTGTAGCATATATATCCCTCCTTCTCTCCATCTTTCTATCCCACTTTGTGGGCTGTTGTCCTTCCCCACCTGCCTTGTACTGATTGTCCCCCAGCCTACACATCTCCCATAGTGTTTCCAAATCTTGGGAGTGATGTATGGAGAAAGAACCAAGAGGAACCTGCAGTGACGAATGGAACAGGTAGTCCGGCCACACACCCAAAGAAAACATTGCAAAGCTGCAGGAATGGGATATTCAAACTGTAAAGTTCCACATATAGTAATTCCCATGGAGATCAAGGGAGCTTATGCATTGACTGTGTTTATACATCCTGGGTAGATACTGATTTATGCAGCTGTATGGAACTGAACTCTCTTCATTAAAGAACATTCCACCAGCTCATCGCTCTTTAAAAATACAAGAAGGGAATAGTTTTTGTTTAAAGAACATCCCTATAAATTAGATATAAGACTGGGAAATTAGGGCATTGCTTTTCCAGGGGAACCTTTAATAATACTCTACGTGATCCAGATATGGAGGGCTGCATACCTGGGATGAAGATAAAATAGACTCCATGACCATTTATAATCTAGTTTTCAAAATAAATAATTAAATGAAGCGATGGGCCCAAATTTTCAGCATGAGCAACACACAAGCACATTAAAGTTTAAATTCTCCTACAGTGCTCTTTAATGATGGGGAAGCACAGGAATAAATGCCAAAAATCTGCATATTTTGGTGAATTGCTATTGCTAGGGTTTTAGGAGGTGGGTTTTTTAAAAAAAATCTTCTATTTAATTCTGTGTAGACCTGTTTTTAATCAGCTCCTGACTATTATTCCCCGTCTCTTTCCCCCACTTTTCCCCCTTGTTCTTTGCCTTACCTTGGCAAAGCAATTAAAAAATGAAATGAAAAGCTTTCCAATATTTATAATTGTTCATCACAAACAGCAGGCTACGAAGCTATTGGGAGGGTATTACGAGTCGTTATGCCTCAGAATTAAACCCGGTACCCAAGAGATGCTCTAACTGTCACAGAGAAAGAAGCGGCCTGCTTAGCAACATCAGCACCATTTGCACACCCCAGCCGGGTGCTCTGTCTCCCACCGGCTCTCCACAGAAAAGAAAGACTAATTCAAGGTGTCTGCCGTTTTATTCAAGGTCCCCAAAGGTATGAGTGAATGCTAATTATCAGTTCTCATTGCTCGTGGTTCTACTTTGTGCCAAGTCATACTAATGAGGAACAATTCCCCGTTCCTCAGAGCTAACGATCAAAGAGCGCAAAGAACATACATATGCATGTATGTGTGTTTGCACTTGTGAGTGGCCATTGCTCCTGATCTACCTCAACATGGTGCTTGCTCAGCATTAGCTCAACAGGGCTCCCATCAGAGATAAATTGGAGGGGCAACCCCCTACGCAATAAGCACAACAACCTATTTATTTTTAATGACAGTTAAGGAAATATATCTGAACAGAAAGTCATAAAAAAGATGAAATATTAATCCATGCCAGAAGCCTGAGGCCAAAGAAATGGTTGATTCGTTCAAATGCATAAGTGAAAGCTGCATTCCTTTGGCTACAGGCTCAGCTACAGCATAAGTTATCCTACAAAAAGTCCTTCAAAATGGCCCCTATGATGGGATAATAATAATAATAATAATAATAATAATAATAATAATAATAATAATAAATAATAATAATAATAATAATAATAATAATAATAATAATAATAATAATAATAATTTATTATTCATACCCCGCCCATCTGGCTGGGCTTCCCCAGCCACTCTGGGCGGCTTCCAACAAAATATTAAAATACAGTAATGCATCAAACATTAAAAGCTTCTCTAAACAGGGCTGCCTTCATATGTCTTCTAAAAGTGTGGTAGTAGTTGTTCTCTTTGACATCTGGTGGGAGGGCGTTCCACAGGGCGGGTGCCACTACCGAGAAGCCCTCTGCCTGGTTCCCTGTAACTTGGCTTCTTGCAGTGAGGGAACCGCCAGAAGGCCCTTGGCACTGGACCTCCGTGTCTGGGCAGAACGATGGGGGTGGAGACACTCCTTCAGATATACAGGACCGAGGCCGTTTAGGGCTTTAAAGGTCAGCAGCAGTTGTGCTCGGAAATGTACTGGGAGCCAATGTACGGTAGGTCTTTCAAGACTGGTGTTATGTGGTCTTGGTGGCTGCTCCCAGTCACCAGTCTAGCTGCCACATTCTGGATTAGTTGTAGTTTCTGGGTCACCTTCAAAGGTAGCCCCACATAGAGCACATTGCAGTAGTCCAAGTGAGAGATAACCAGAGCATGCACCACTCTGGCGAGACAGTCCGCGGGCAGATAGGGTCTCAGCCTGCGTAAAAGATGGAGCTGGTAAACAGCTGCCCTGGACACAAGGGATAGAGAACCTCAGACCCAGGGGAGAAATGTTCTCCCCCAGGCCTCTCTATCTAGCCCTTGTGGTTTGCCCAAAGCCATGTCGCCTCACACCAGACCACAACTGTGGGACTTGGAAACCACTGCCACATGACCCCAGTAAGTGAGGCTTCAGCACACAGGATGGGGGCAATAGGGGGCAGCATCTTACCATTTCACCTCTGGGGGTGAAACAGGCTGGGCCACCTCTGGCATAGTCAATCATAAAAATCACCAGCAGCAGATCCTATGCATTTCCGGGGAGGGAAGATACAAAAAACCCACACGAACTACCCCACATAGAAAGGGCAGGAGTGGCAATTGTCCTTTCCCTTCTGACTGTCCCACCTAAGCCCATCAGAACCATGCATTCAATGGTTGCTTTCTGTGAGCCTGTGTAGTTCATTCCCTTTCTAGCTTGTAGCAGTGGGGGGAAGATGATGGAGAGAGAGGCATGTGAAAATAGATAAATTCATCCATCCATTCTTTTATGTTGAGCTTGGTTCTGACGAGCCTAGACATAGTGATCCATGTTTTGGCCATGCTGAGATTTGGCTACTGCAATACAATCTTCATTGGGCTGCCTTTGAAGATGGCTCTTCAGCTGGTTCAGAATGTGGCCACCAGAGTCCTGATGTGGGTGAGGCTGTTGGAACCAGCTGCACTGTTTGCCAGTGCATTTGCCAGCACTGTTTTACCCTTTAAATCCTTAAATAGATTTTGGGCCCAAGCTATTTGAAGGACAACTTGCACCTGGCATAAGTCTGTCGATATATTGAGACCAACAGATGAAGTTCTCTTTACGTGTCTGCTGTCAAGGTCACTAAGGCTGGCGGCTGCAAGGGAGAAGGCCTTTTCCATTTTGGCCCCAATACCGCCCCCCCCCGCCGCCGCTAGTGGATTTGCAGTGATTTCCCATGCTTCAACTGTTTCAAAAGACCCTAAAGATAGACTTCTTCTGACTTATTCATTATTGGTGTTTTATGGCTGAGACTGGGGTTCATTATTGCTGTGGAAAGTGTTTTAATTGGCTGGATGATACTTTTACTTACGGTTCTCTTAGGTTGTTGTATTGTTGATATTTAAAAATATTTATTATTCTAAGCTGTCTTTGAGAGGAATTGCCCAGAATGACTGCCTTGAAATATATTACATAAATCAAAAATATTAAAAAGGTAGTTGGCCCCCACAAAGTGCGCTGTGTCTGCTTTACTTCTTGCAACAACTTGAGTAGGGTGCTCACATTGTTGAGTGACCCCACTTGAAATTCTCATCCCATCTTTACTTTGCACCCTTGATTTAACTCTTGCCTCGGAGCTCCCAAACCCTTACATCCCAGGGTCTTTGGACTTCTTCCTAGTAGTCACTTGTACAAGACTTAATCTCAGCCAAATTAAGAATTATCTCTTCCCTTATAAAGCTAGACTGAAAAATGTTTGGTTCTCTGAAACAAACTGAGCAACTGAAAATACTATATCGTGACAGCTGCTCAACCAATCCATGTCAGAGGCTTCACTGCCTTTAGCACAAAGCAGATACATGGTGTATTAGAGGCAATCATCTCTTTTAAAGTTTCTTTATGGTGAAAAATTCCTTCAGTACTGGGAAGACGTCCAACCTTGTGAATACCTTTTGAATGCCAGGAAGGAAAATCCTATCATAGATAATGAAGTGATGACAGAAAGCAACAATAGCATACACACAGACACATAGAAGACAAAAAAAAACTTCAAGAGGCTCTCTTTTACTTTAAACTATGGATTAATTTGCCAGCAATTTATACCAAATTGTTCAGGGCTTGTCATACTGCCAGGAAAATCTCTATTAGCTGCTAGCAACTTACCTCAGAAAGCTCCACGTTTCCTCAGAACATGATCACTTCCTCTCAAGCTTCCCAATACTTCCATTTCATCGATCAATTCCTCCCTGCTGGTGAAGATCAGGTCCAGGAGAGGTGATCCCATTGTTGCTTCTTCCATCTTCTGAGAAATGAAATTGTCAGCAAGGCAACTGAGGGATTTGTTGGACCTTACATTCTTAAACCAAACCATCATTCCCTTTTTTAAACTGGGTAATTCTGTAGAGACCAATTTAACATTTGTAAGCTTCTTTACACAGTTTTTTTGGGCTGTTTAGCTAATATTATGTGTTCTTCAGGTTATGGGTGCTCAATGGCACCTGTGATGTAACATGATGCCATGATGTCGTGACATCTTGTTGGTGGCACAGCGGTGCTTCCGAGGCCTCGTGGGGTCCTGGAGGTCACATCTGAGGACTTGTGAGACTTCTGATGTGACTTCTGGTTTCTACTGGAAGTTTCATTCAGAGGCTTGGCAGGGCCTCCAACGTCGCTTCTGGGACCTCACAGGGTCTTGAAGATCACGTCCAAGAGGTCACATCAGGGCTCCAACGTGACTTCTGGTAGAAACCAGAAGTCTTGGCAGAGCCCTGTGTTGTGGGTGCCTGGCACCTGGGGCCCCCTACATCTGGTGCCTATGGTGATCTTCAAATAGCATTCCACTGTTTGTGTATTAACTGACTTAAACTTCCCTACAAAAGGGAAATATGCTACGTGAAGTATGCCACAGGTCGTTAAATGCTTTCTTTTTATTGTGTTCTAAAAGATGTGACCAATCTAACTCTATTGAGTTTTCCAATCTCAATAATTAATTTGTAACTTGGACAATTGTTTTGTCTAGAAGTATGAACAATAACAACAGCAGCAACAATAAATCCATCTGTGGCAATAGTGCTAATGTTTCATGGGTCTGTGTCAAATTGTCTATTGGAAACTTTGGAAAAAAGGCTTTCTGTCAAATGACCTGAAAGCAACGTAATATGGTCAGTGTAACATGTGGAAGTTCATTGATAGGTGCCTCCAAATAAATGCTTCTAAAGCAAGTCTTTGTGGGAAGTTGTAATGCCCATGCAAACTTATAGTTAGCTATGGCAAAACCCTAACGATCTGTTTCTTTTCAACCAAATATCCATCATCACTGGCAGAGAAGACAAGTGCCACAGAATTCCCCCCTTTTAAAAAAGTGTATTTCATACTAATGGACATCTGATTGCATCATATGGCCATTGCACTTTCTTTTGAATTTCCCAGTCTCAAACTCGGCAGTAACAAAATTGCCAACTGATATCAGTACTTCAGTGGCTCTTTCTGCTCCTGCACTTTCTTTCAGGATAATCAGGTTTGCCACAATTGACCCCTCACAGCCTGAGGTTCCCTACGCCTGGCTTAAAGACTATTCCGTACTCCAAGCACTAGAAGCATCATAATTGTGCTTGGGGAAATGTGACATTTCTTCCAGATAGTGCATCTGCTGTTATTGTGATTGCCACATAAAATGAAGCTGCACAAGGGTTGTAAGGTGCTGAACATTGTCTGTGTCACCGTTACGTGTTTTTAAATGAAAGAACTATGAAATGTCTGAGTCTTTAAAGCAGAGGCTGGATTAGTCTTATCAGGGATGCTGTAGAAGTTTACTGGATTGGCAGCATGGTAGACGACATGACCTTTGAAGTATCATCTAACTCTATGATTCTATGCACTTGTTTATTACTGTTATATATTTTTGTTATTTTTTGGCTGTTAGTCTGCTTTAAAAATACCGAAAGCACTAGACAGTCTCTCCCCCACCTCCGCTCTCTTTCACACACAAAATATCAAAAATGTTAACATTCATTACCCAACACAACCTTCTGATACACAATCTAAAACAGTAAACTAAAAATAGCTTTTAATTGAATATTTTCCAGAAGGGCTGATCTCACCCATTGAAAACACAACCTTTTCTGGAAGTGTGTCCAGATAATTACTCAAAAATTGAAAACCTAAAGTTACTTTAATGAAATCTAGCTGCATCTTTGTTGCTTTACTTTTGCAGGTCCTCCAGCCTTGAATTGATCCTAATCGGTTGAAGACTGTTTGTAACAATTCCATTCAGCCACAACCCTGGCAACAATATAGGATGTACTTCCTTTTGTGTCCTATATTGAACTTTCTGACTCCTTTTGTTATCTGCCTTTCCATTTTAATTATCTCTCTAGGTGCCTTGTCAAATTAGTGTAAACAAATTACATGCTGTAAATTAAAAAATAATGTAATTACTATATAGCTTCTTATTAGCTGTTAACACATATGCCTTTGGACAGGCTTAACTCAGATGCATTATAACGCTTAAAGTAAGTGACCTGCCAAGAGCTTTAGAGAAATTATTTCTTAAAAAAAAAAGACTGAAGCAACACAATTAATTAAAAGATTACATACTTGAGATGGTTGTTGGATCCAGAGATTCTATTGTGTTTGAAAAGTCATATGCATAAAGAGAGCCACTGAGGCTTGGAGACTCATACTCAAATCTCCACAAGCATGGAGTTCATGGGATGACCTTGGCCCAGTCATATTTCTCAGGCTTAACTACCTCTCAGGGTGGTTCTGATGATAAAATGGGTGGGGGCAACTGAGCACACTGCCTTGAGCTCTTTGGAGCATGAGTTGGACAAACACATAATAAATAAAAGTAAAGGCCAGATTCCCCGAATTGAGATCACACTTAGGTGTAATACCGCTGAGTGAAAATTGTAGCATTTTCTCCACAATAACTTTTGGTGGTTCTTTGAAAACCATGTGGCCACGTCCATGAAAAGCACTATTCTACCACCCTAACAGTCATGGATTCCCATAAAGAATTCTGTGAACTGTACCTTTGAAGGTGACTCAGAAACTACAACTAATCCACAATGTGGCTGCCGGACTGTTGACTGGGAGCAGCCACTGGGACCATATAAGACCAGTCCATTAGCTCACAGTATGTTTCCGAGAACAATTCAAAGTTTTGGTGCTGACCTTTAAAGCTCTAAACGGCCTCGGTCCTGTATACCTGAAGGAGCGTTTCCACCCCCATTGTTCAGCCCAGACACTGAGGTCCAGCTCTGATGGCCAGTGGCGCAGCGTGGGGGGTGCAGGGGGGGCCGGCCACACCGGGCGCAACATCTGGGGGTTAGGGTTAGGGGGTGCAAATCCACGGGTTAGGGGGCGCAAATCCATGGGTTAAGGGGTGCAAATTACTTGCCTTGCCCCGGGTGCTGACAACCCATGCTACGCCACTGCTGACGGCCTTCTGGCGGTTCCCTCACTGCAAAAAGTGAGGTTACAGGGAACCAGGCAGAGGGTCTTCTTGGTGGTGGCACCCGACCTTTAGAATGTTGCCTTCCCATCAGATGTTGAGGAAATAAGCAACTATCTGACTTTTAGAAGACATCTGAAGGTAGCCCTGTATAGAGAAGTTTTTAATGTTTGGTGTCTTACTGCATTTTAATTTGTTGGAAGCTGCCCAAGTGGCTCGGCAACTCAATCAGGTGGGTGGCATATAAATTGTTGTTGTTTGTTAAGGGTGCAGGGTGGTGATAGACCGATTCCCTTTGTGGATCTACAGTTCCCAGAGTGGTTCAACAATCAACATATCATCTCAGGATCTCTGGGAATTGTAACTCTGTGAAAGGAACAGGGGTCTCCTAACAACCATAAGCACTTTTGTAACTGGACTTTTGGGGGTAAGCTATGTCTGTTAAAGTAGTATAATTGTGCTTTAAATGTATGACATGGCTACAGCCTGATTTTAACACAAAAGCAGTTCTATGATGCTAAGGGGTTCTCACTGGTGCATAGTAAACATGTTCTTTACACCAGCGCCTTTTTATGGTTTTGTGTGAGGGGTTCTGTTCAACAAGGAAGGTTATAACAAGAATAGAGGGCTAATAAGCAATTTCATTAGCATGCTGCTATGAGATTTCCTGTGCTCATCAAAAATATATGCTGTCTGTAGTTTTATGATGTTAAACTCACTAAGGTCAGAACATCTCAAAATAAATTGGGCAATATTACAAGGTAAAAAAAAATCACACTTTGAAAGAAACTTACAGATAAGAAGATTCTAGTGTCACATTGAAACTTTCTAACTGGATGAAGAAAGGGGAATGGACAAAGCCATTTTATGCAAAAGTATGGAATAAAAAAACCCTACAAAATATAATTGTTTTTTTGTGCTTTTTTGCAATGTATTTGCATGCACTTTAAATTCCACATAAAGGGCCATTTTTAGCTTTGTCAAGCTTCCACATTACTTTGTTCAGAAGGAAGGGTCATGGAAAGACCAAATTGCATTGTATTTTTCTTAGATGAACAACTAAGATATTTAGAAATACATATGCCAAATGTAAATTGTGAATGTGTATTATACAATTATACTTGTCAGGGAGTGATGACTGCCTCTCTCTTTGTTGAGTGCTTCTGTACGTGAAACCTGAAGAGTGAAAAGACCTTAACACTGCAGTGCTATACATATGTATGTGGGAGTAAGACCCATACTCCTTTTATCGTTTCCCAATACTGTTTCCTGCTTCTAGTGCTGTGTTTTCAGGGAGTTACTGAATCAGTGTTCTGTGACCAGCAGATGACCTAAATTAGTTCTGTTGTGTGAATAGTTAAGTATGAGCCATGCATGCCCTTGATTTGTTTTAATTTTTTCTTTGTGCTAATTCATTGGGACTCATAAATATGTGCAAGAAGCATTTATGGGATGTTGCAAGCTCTGCCCCTGGCTTTCACGCTCACTCATCCTTAACCCTGCTAGAATTAAGAGATATACATAATAAATGATTCATTATGAGCAATTATCTCTGGAGATTTTTTTTTAATCTTATCAAACCATAGACTATGTCAATCATATGCTAATTCTCACATGGAATTACATCTAATAAGCATCCACTTTTAAGTTTGGTAACTCATTTCAATCACATAGTTTTGCGGAGAAAAGGATCTCTGATTCCAGGAAGAAATACAATGATACTTTATTTTAATCCATCCACAACCACATTAGCTGTCAACAGAACAACCCCTGGAGTCTCCAGGATTTCTCATAAACTTTCATCAAGAGCAAATCAATCATTTCTGGGGGGAAATAAGCATCTAGATCCCAGTGGTTGAGTACAAACTTCAAACAGATGACATGTATTAAATGAGATGTTTGATCATGTGATTCTGTGAACATGTGTTAATACTCATTTCTCATTGAAACAATGCCTTGCAACAAAGGACCCAGAGCAAATATTATTGGAAGAATAGAACACAACATTAATAATATACCCTGTGGTAAACATTAAAAAGCATTGGGGGAAAATACCAAATTGACAAAAATGACACTCTCAAGAAATATTAAAAGGCTAATATTCTGTATCAAGCAAGCAACTTCCATTAAGGTTAATTGGAAATGTGAGGCAAATTGCGTTCATGAAAAGAGTACTTTCAGTATAATTAATCTGCTAGGCTATAGTACCGCTGGAAAGGACGGAGGAATTATAATGGATGATGAGTTTAACATGAGTCAATAATGTGATGCTGTTGCAAAAATGGAAAATGCTACTACAGGATCAATTGATGAACATCTATGATAAGCAATAGCACTGATTTACTGAAGGGAGGTGGATTTTTAAATTAGATTCTAGGGAGAGCTTCCTAGCCATGAGACCATTGGGCCAGTGGAAGAGCACATGGAAAGGTGGGTGGAATTTTATGATCATTTTACCAGGTTTATCTTGATCTAATGATTTGACTTTGCTTAAAATAATGTGGATTAGTGACTCATGCATTACCCTATTCCTGTAGATGATCCAAAAGACGTCCAAGCTTCAGATTAATCAGAAAGAGCTTTGCTGGATCAGACCAAAGGTCCATCTAATGCAGCGTCTTTGTTCTCACAGTGGCCAACCAGCTGCCTCTGGGAAACCTGCAAACATGACTTGAGTACAATAGCACTCTACCTACATGTGAGTGCTATTCCCCAAAAGCTGATGTTCAGAGACCCTATTCTTCATGGATTTATCAAACCCCCTCACAAACCCATCCAAGATTGGTAGAGTATGGAGGGAGGAGAAGAAGGGGAAACGTCATTGCACAAATGAAATGCTACTTTCATGATTCTAGATAAAACCCAATAAATAAAATACAAACTTTGTTCTGAGTTGAATCAATAGCACACTTCCCACTGATTTTAAAATATGGGGTTTGGAGTGCCATCTTGTCAAGCTTGCAATATAGGATGACTGCAGTTATGTGTACTGTAGATTGTACTCTTAGTAACAAAATCCACACAGAACTGTAAGTGTAAGCTTTCTAGTGTTCACAACCTTTAAACAACAGCATAGCCATGTTTTCCTTTGCTTCCATCAGCACCTTGTGAAGAACAACCTGAGGTACAAAACTTGCCGGTGCAGAAAATAAGTAAACATAGAACAGAAAATAAGTAAGCTGTGAAACAGCGACAGTTGCAAGTTCCAGCCTCAAGGAAACATTCAGAGGATCAGATCACTTAAACTGATTTTCAGTACAGTTGAGCAGCAATATTGGAATTTCAGCTGAATTTATTCCAGTAAGTTTGTTCACCATTATTATTATTTTTTTTTTATCATTTAATGAATTTATACTCCGCTTCCCACTGTATGGCTCAAAGCAGCTTCCAGTAAAAATAAAACTTTGTGTGAGGGGGACAGACAAGGCCACAGAGCGACTTGGAAGCTTAGTGAGTACCTGGTCTGATCCGAGATGCCTTCTTAACAGGTTGATCCAACTCAGAATTTTTTTGGAACCACAATCATTGCAAATATAGTTAGAGACCTGTAGTGAAACATCTCCACATTACTTCAGGCAATATGCAAAATACAAAGCAGACAGTCATCACTGGTGATCTTTTTGAACCCTTCAACTTCCAACCCCCCCTTGTGTGCCTTATCTATTTTGTCCCATTGTTGTTCCTATCCTTCGTAAAAGTTGTTCCCTGCTAGGTAATGTAAATTTGATTCCAGTCAGTAGCTACTTGTTTTTTTGCTTCCCCCCTCCCTAATTATTGCCTTAAAAAAATATTCTTGTTCAGTTTTGCCTATGAATGTGAGAAATACAGAGTTTTCTTTTTTGGGGGAAAAACTAATATTGTGAAGGGAAGATAGAATTAGAGGTCAAAAATGAATTATTATTCACCTCCAATGAGCCATTAACGCTTTGGGGAGTTGAATACACTCTATGACTGACTCTTCAAAGGTGAATAATTGACTAATGGATACAAAGGGGGTTATTAATCTCCACTCCCCAGCTTGGGGCAAAGATTGTGGAGTGTCACAACCAATCCTGATGGCTGTTTTGATGGACAGGCCCTTTGTGCACGCCTTTTCTTGAAAACCATAGGAACTGATTGGGTTGTGGTGTAAAATGAAGTCCTGGCAGGTCACTTTTTGAATTTTGCCAGAAAATTATAACCTGCATGACAAGAGCAGAGCAGCCCATTTCTAGGATGCTGTTTTTGCCAAATATGAAAAGCAGCTTTTTCATAAAAGCTGTTTTTTAAAAGATAAAAATAGAGGGGAAAATAAAATTTGATCTCTTTCTGTTGGAAAATGAAAACTGGAAAATGTTGCATGTTTTAACAACAGTAAGGATCACCCCCACTCCTGTCAAATCTTATTTCCCCTTTTTTAAAAGGGAGCCATGATTGCCTCTCTTTTTTCTAATGCCATAACAGTATGTACAGAAAAAGTTAAAAACTTCAGCCTAAAGGTCTTCAAGAAGTTATGAATACAGTAAATGGAAGTATTTATGTGAACATTGAGGGCAACAGCACAGCAAACACTGTGGCTGTCCAATCCTCATTCCTTTCAGTGTGACTGTACAAAGCCCAGACAACTTCACATCACTGTGAATTGAACCTCCTGCTGCAGCACTGACATACTTAAAACACGAGAGCTTCCATTTCAATCTTCTTTTAAATATGTGTCCTTAAATTACTTGCTCGCTTTTATCTATTTCAACAACTACTATGCATGTAGTTGAAGAACTTTAGCCTAATGGTTGCCATCAATTTGATTTGAATTAATTTTATAATGAAATGATTTTAGAATGTTGTACTATTTTGTTGTTGTTAGCCGCCCTGAGCCTGACTTCGGCTGGGGAGGGCAGGATATAAATAAAATTTATTATTATTATGTGTTTACAAAAGAGATACAAAGGGGGGAAAACAGTTCAAATTCATCAGAAAAACTTACTTAAAATGCCCGCTGAAGTAATAATAGTAAAAGTTTACACCTAACACTGGAAGCCTAACAATAAAGAGGCCTGCCAGCCTGTCCTCAACTGAAAGGGAGTTCCACAGGCTCACAATACTGAATGCATGGCTCATAGCCAGAGCTGGCCCACCCATGCGGTGGGATGAGGCAGTTGCCTCAAGCAGCACCCCCAAGGGACAACACTCCCATTCCACCACCCAGCTTTGCTGCCAGTCTCCTTGGCCTCTAGGGGCAGAGAGGCCCAGTGGCAAAGGTCTGTGGAACGCCTCCCCTTTGCCAGGTCAGTGAGAGGGGAGGCTTTCTGCCATCTAGCTTTGCTGCCGGGCAGGAGGGGGAGCTCTCTCCTCCCCCACCTGACAGTGGGGCAGGGCTCTGGTGTATCTTCTCAAACGCAGTGCAATGCCCCATTGCTGTGTGGGATTGCCAGTTGGGGGAGAGGCTCTGCAACATAGAACTGGAGAGCTGGAAGGGACCATATAGATCAATCACTATGTGTAGAAAGGTCCTCTTTTGCCAGGCTGCAATGCAGCCCACTATATAAATTTAAAAGTAACACCGGTTACTCCACCCACTTCTGCCACCACTGGCATATGGGCTCCCGACAGTTGCACCCATGACAGAATGCAGCCCTCAGGCTGAAAAAGGTTCCTTACCACCACTGGTGCACAACTTTCTTAACCATTACTAGACTTCTCAGGGCCAAACCAGAGGCGATGCTTAAAAAGTCGCTTGAAGTTTTATTATTTTTCTTGCTTTATTTATTTATTTAGTGCCAATAGCTGTAATGTGGCAGATTTTTGTCAGGATTGTGGCATGTGAGAGAAGAAGGGGTTGTTTATTATGTATACTGTTTAATATGCAGAATTCCTATGGGGATTTTTTTGTACATAAAAGATACTAAAACCAATATAACTATCTATCTATCTCACGGAAGACACAAAAATGTACAGAAATATATCAATGAAACAGCAGTAGAACAAGCAGTACAATAAACCCTTATGAGCCAGGAAATGCCTACAGAAAAGATAAAGTCTTCAGGAGACATTTAAAGATGACTCCTGTTTCCACCTCATGAACTACACCCGGGAGGAGTGCTGACGCGGTGGCTCAGGCAGCTGCAGGCTCTGCGCTGCTCAAAAAATCAACATGGGCCTGTGTGTCGTAGTCCTGTGCTGCCAGCCATGGCAGAGCTCAGGGGAGGGGGAAGCCAGCCAACCAGCAGAGTCTCAGGGGAGTACTTGCCTGGAGGCAGAGTCCATATACAAGGGACAGTCCAGTTCTAAGGTCAGGAGTATCTCAGTTCATGTAGTCAGACTATAGGGGGGTCAAGAAAGCCAAGGATCCAAGGTCACAAGAAGCAGCAAGGTCTGGTCAGGAACGACAAATATTGTTTCCAGCAACTGACTGAGGCCGGAAACCCTGCTTAAGAAAGCTGGAGCCAGCTAGTTCTCATCAAGAGCAAGAAGGCTGATGAGCAGCAGGTGGAGTTACTTCGCCTTCTGCTCCTTCAGGCTGCTGCTCAGCAGGTGAAGCAGACTACTGGCCCATGACACTGCAGGGCACCAGGGAGAAATGGGGCTCAGGCACTGAGATTCTGGTGTGTCCTGTCCCATCCTGCCTCTCCCCACATCCCATGCGTGGTGCCTGCACCGTGGGCATCCACATTGCCCCGGGCACTCAAGCAGCTAGCTACACCACTGTTCGGGCAAGAGTCTTTCCCATTCCTATGTGCAGATGATGGGGACTGAATCTGTGAGCTTTTGCATGCAAACAGTTTGCTCTACTATTGAGCCGTGGCCCTCGGGGATCTTGAAGTTAGGGAATCATATAATTGTCCAGTAAAATATCTGACATACTTTCTCAGCATATCAGGCAAGTGTGTACCTCCCCCCTCCTTCCCACACTTGCATTAGTCGTGATCCTGGCCTTTGCGGTGAGATTCACTTACAGCCAGAAGTGCAAGAGCATAACCTGCTCAGGCTGAGATATAAATGATGTTTCTCTTGTCTACTAGTGGAGAACAAGTAATTTACAAAAGCCAAATGGCTATCAGATGCTTCCATTAAGATTATACAACCTTACTAATTGTGCTCAAATGCTGTCCATTATGAAAGTACAGGTTCATATTGATCTGCACAGGACATGGAAATGTTGTTCAGGTGAAAATAGGGGCCCTTGGCTGAAAAAGGTTTCTGAACCCTTCTATACAGTTCTCCATATTTTCCAGGTTTGTTGATCACTGACATTGAAGACAGGTGCCAGGATTTAGCTCCAGCAAGCACAAATTAAGCCACTCCCATTGCACCAAAATAGCAAGCTGATCACCAATGTTCTGATTAGAACATTATTTTCAATTAGACAATCCTCTGCTGCCCCAGTGTGGGATCTTATGGGAGAAAGAGGTGAGGATCAATTCATCCAAATGGAGGGCTTATCCACACTTTAAGGCACAATCTGCTCTTTAAAGCTCTGTGTCTGAGCTCCCTTTTTCTTGCTTCGGAGCTTTCCCTGAGAAAACCCACTCTTTAAAGCTCAGTCGGAGCAAATGGCTAGGGCTTTCTTTCAGCTGGAACTCACTGGAACTCAGTTCCAGCAACTCTCTGGTGGGTGCAGTTTCCATTATAAGAAAATAAGGGAGGTGTTCATAGTGAGTTCTGGCACCTCTTTTTCTAGAAAAACAGCACTACAAATAGCAATCCTTTTAAAACCCAAATTGATGTTTGCTCCGGTTGAGAGCTAAAGAGTGGGGTTTTGCAGAGAAAATTCTGGAGCAAAAAACCTCTGTAATGTTTGAACATGGAGCTTTTAAGCATGAACCTGTGCCTGGAAAGAGCAACAGAAAGGTAAATAAGCCTAGCTGTACTTTCATTTTCTTTTAGAACATTAAACCAGAGGCTGGTTGTTATATATCACAGCCCCATCCCTTTTTGAAGTCCATTCAAAGCTTTTCCATGTTGCTGTTGGATGACACATCTTTTATCTCTCTACCCTGGTACCATAATTAGTGCAACACCTTCGACAAAGTCACTTGTTTTTCCAACCTCTTTAGTTTATACTGTAAAGTGCAGATGAAACATGTTTTTCTACCACTGGGAGCCATTTAGTTTTAAGATGCATGTGAATTAGCACTTACTTATTTCTCCTTGTTGGGTTCCCCCGCCCCCAATCTCTTGTTTTGAAAGGCAATTGCATTAACTGATGGCACCAACATCTACTGCACTATGTGAAAGAGTATTGTTAATGTATTTTCACAGGCATATTCCACTTGACTGTCAGGAAGGTGGGTACTTAGAAACACACTTCATTTAGTGCAATGTATTAAAGCAACATTATCTCTGTACCAATAAAGCAAACAGGATAATGCATCACAGGAAATATGGCGAGGCACCAGATGCTTGAGAGACCAGGGACAAAAGAAGCCTCTAGTAGGCACAAACAGAAATAGCAGAGGCAAGTGACATAAGAAAAGGGAGGTCAGTACACAGGAAGGGATCCATGGAGATAAATCACTCAACCCAGGCTTTTCTGGGTATTTGGACAGCATTCAAAATGAACAGTGATTGTGTAGTCCTTAATCATAACCCTTTGTGCATCTGCTTCTCAAGGTAAGTTAAGAACTTCAGAGCCTCATTTGCAGTGAAACAGATGATCAGAGAAGTTGATGCTCACAACACATATGTGTCCTAATGCTCACAACACATATGTGTCCTTAACTAAGGATCCTGAAAAGTTTAAGGTCTCCAATCACTGGCGGAGGAAGAGTGTGGGGGGAGCGCACCTCCGCCGGCAGCGTGATCCTGGTGAGGTGCCATCACGGCTGCTCCCCTGCCTGCGCTGGGCTCCATGCCCCTGTAGATGGTGCGCCTCACCCCCAGGATGCACACCAGCCCCACCCCCACCTGCTCTCCACCCCCTGGTGCCAGAGCATGAAGCTCCGCCACTGTCTCCAGTAGTAAGGATCAAAAACATGATCAGACTGAAGAAGTCTCCATATCCAACAGGTCAAAATAAAAAAAGTTTGACAGTGCTTCTATTAAATATAGTCCAACATAAAAATGGCACTTTCAAATGGTTTCGTTCTAGTTCGCAATGCAACCTGGTTCAGAGTGGGATCAGAACCCAACATAGTTGTGAAAGGTTGTGCTCCCTGAAAATGTCCTCATTAAGCCTGGTATAGCCAGCTGATGGAGTCTGGGAGTTCTGGAGGTTTAGACCATTAAAAAGTGGCCTCCTAGACTAGTCCAGGGATGACCTAGCCCATGCCAGTTTGGGATTACAACGCACATATCAAGACTTGTGCTAGTACAGTGGGTGGTTCATGCCACGTGAGGTGGCCTCCTAGGCTGTTCTAGGCTCATGAACCATGGGCTCTGAACTGCTATGCTTCTTTGTGCATGCCTAGAGCAGATTGTGGACTCCAGCACCACTTACACATTGTATTCCAAAGTCCTGCTGGAATAGAATGGAACTCTATTTGCCAACTCTTCTCTAATAACAGGCTTGGAAGGAAGTGATTCAACGAGAAGGGCTGTAGCTCAGTGGAAAGTATCTGCTTTGCATGCAAAAGGTGAAAGGCTCAGTTCCGCAGGTAGAGTTGGGAGGTACCCTGATCTGAAATCCTGGAGAACCACCGTGAGTCAATGTAGAAAATATTGAGCTGGAGGATCCAATACTGAGCTGACACAGTACAAGGCAGCTTTCTATATCCCATTGTTCCTATAAGAAATAAAAAAGAGATCATTATATATATATATATATATATATATATATATATATATATATATATATGCAGGTTTTGGTGTCCTCGGGTGTCTTCCCGTGTAAAAGTTGGGGTGTCTAGGCGACGTTTCGACGAGGTCTCACTCGTCATCTTCAGGCTGGTGCTTTCGGCTTCTTGTTACTGGAACAGAGCGGGATCTCAATGTTTGAGTTCCTATAAATACTGTAGAGGGGGTGTGGTGTCTAGCCTCCAATGTTCTGGGCAGAGAGGAAGTTCCCAGGCTAGTGTGCCTTTTCTTCTTTTGTTCCTTAATTACTTGAGAGATACCTTGAGTGATTTCTTGAGTGATATCCTGAGTACCACTTAGGTGGGTCATTAGGTGTGGATTAGTTGCTAAAGTCTTTGTGTCTTGACCTCTTGAACTTTGTGAAGAGTTTTCCTGAGAAGATGGCTGTATTGCACTTAGTTGTGCTTTGGCTTGGCTTCGTGTATAGGGGCGAGCTGTGGTTTTGTGGCTTGTGTCAGCCAGATCTGTGTAGGGATTGCAGGGGGGTGCAGCATCCGGTGCTGCACCCCCCTGCAATCCCTACACAGATCTGGCTGACACAAGCCACAAAACCACAGCTCGCCCCTATACACGAAGCCAAGCCAAAGCACAACTAAGTGCAATACAGCCATCTTCTCAGGAAAACTCTTCACAAAGTTCAAGAGGTCAAGACACAAAGACTTTAGCAACTAATCCACACCTAATGACCCACCTAAGTGGTACTCAGGATATCACTCAAGAAATCACTCAAGGTATCTCTCAAGTAATTAAGGAACAAAAGAAGAAAAGGCACACTAGCCTGGGAACTTCCTCTCTGCCCAGAACATTGGAGGCTAGACACCACACCCCCTCTACAGTATTTATAGGAACTCAAACATTGAGATCCCGCTCTGTTCCAGTAACAAGAAGCCGAAAGCACCAGCCTGAAGATGACGAGTGAGACCTCGTCGAAACGTCGCCTAGACACCCCAACTTTTACACGGGAAGACACCCGAGGACACCAAAACCTGCATTCCTGTACCCGTGAAAATCTACGAAAGCAAATATATATATATATATATATATATATATATATATATATATCTCCTTTCCTAGGAATCTAGAAAGCTCTTAGGCTATATCCTAATGCCTGATCACAAATGATGCCACCTCTTTCGTTTACCCTGATCCTGTTTGGGGTTATTGGGTTGTTCTTGTTTTTATTTTGATTATGTATTTTGTGTTTTTATATTGTGATTTTATCCTGTGAACTGCCCTGAGACCTGAGGGTATAGGGCAGTATACTAATTTAATAAATCATCACCACCATCATCTGAGCCCATGCAGTCAATATTCCTATTTCTTTGCTCAGAGTAGATATCCAAGAATACTCTGTAGGTACATCCCAGAATCTTTGTGTGATTGAAAATTAAGTACAAGCCACTTGGGCTGCAATCCTAACACAGTTACTGAGGAGCCGGGGTAGGGGAGAAATTTGATTCAGTTTGCATTTAAATGTGAACCTATCTAAGCCACTCTTTCTGAAACAATGTGCAAGCCAAAACACAGCCATCCTTTGAAATTCACGTCTCCTAACTTTGCAATGCAGTTCTCCAGCCAAGTAATTCATACAAAAATTCATATATTGGAAAGTGTGCATAAACAAGTGAAAACAATTTACAAAAATGCATCATAATATGCTTTGAAAAAATATTATTCAAAATGTATTAAAATGTGTATAATAGAATAAATTCACACTTAAAAGGCTGGTGAATTTTAATGAGTACTTTTTAAAAATTGCTGAAAGTGATGGGAATGTGGAGAACTGAAATTACAATGGAAAGAACTAAGAGAAACCAAAATTGTCGAATTTGCCCGCTTACTTGCATAGATTGCATTGTCTATAAGATGAATAACAAAACCTATCCAATACGCACATGTGTTTTGTTACCTGTTAAAACATGCCATTCCTCCCTTTGTCAATATATGGCCAATTTATTGGAAAAGTAAATAAAATTTATTGGAGATCTGCTCTCAAAGTCCCAGCACTGTCTGTTTAAGGGGCACTATAATGATTTGTGACAAACCATGTTTATTAGAGAGAAGGAACACGAGCGCATAAATCAACATACCATATTGTTTTAGAAAATGAGTTGTGAAGTTATAGAGTAAGTCATGAACTTTGATAATGAATTTTAATAAGCTCTACTAACAGCCTCCTGAGGATGGATGGATGTGAGGTGACTTTTAATAGTAAAAGACAAGGGTGGGATTAAAAAGTTAGCAAAGATACCCAGTATATAGCGTAATCCCATAAACTTCATGGGCATTCCCGAGAATCATGTTATAGGGACCCAGCTCTTATGTGAAGCTGCTATTGAAGATTTTATCCTGTTACTTAGACTGTGAATGCCCTACTGGGCTTTCTTTTGTCAACCAGCCTCCCTTCTTTCTTTGAGTTCAGAGATAGGGAATGTCAGCCCTGAGGGCGAAACCTGGGCTTTGGAACTCTCTCCAAGCTCCACCCCTCACTCGCCAGGAACTGAGGGATTATACAGTAAAGTCCCTAGATTTAAGAGTCAGATTTCAGGAGTTCAGGTTATCATGGCAGCGAAAAGGCCCCTGCCTCTCTTGAAAGATGCAGGCATCTCTGCAGCTGTGGTGGCAAAAGCCAGTATTTGCACTGGTATAGCTGCAATGGACAGTGCATTTACAGGATTCTCTTTTTGTTTTTATTTACACAAGTGTTTATATACTGCTCTCTCACATCAGGGTGGTGTATTGCAACATAAAAAAACCTTTAAAAGCAATACAGAACGATGATTAATTGTAACTGGCTACTCCTGAAAATGTTAAACAACTGACTAGGCCTGTCAGCATATTGCTGGACTATTTGATTTGAATTTCTCTTTTATCCCTATCCTTAACCCAACAATTTTGGGTTAAGAGCTAAATACACCAACTGATCATGCATCAACAGCAACACAAAGTGTTGACTGTGTATTGTCACTACTTCATAAAATGCTGTGAATATTTCAAGCTTTCATAATAAACAATAGATGGTACTGTGAGCTGAAATTTCTTTACCAGTAACAAAATGGTTGTTTTGTCACTCTTCAGTGGGTTCTCTTAATTCTATGTTCACTTTACTAGCCATTCCTTAAAAAGGTATAAGTACCCCTGCCCGTCCGGTCCAGTCGTGACCGACTCTGGGGTTGCGCGCCCATCTCGCTTAAGAGGCCAGGGGCCAGCGCTGTCCGAGGAAACTTCCGGGTCACGTGGCCAGCGTGACGAAGCTGCACTGGCGAGCCGGCACCAGCGCAGCACACGGAAACGCCGTTTACCTTCCCGCTATAAAGCGGTACCTATTTATTTACTTGCACTTAATTGTGCTTTCGAACTGCTAGGTGGGCAGGAGCTGGGACCGAAGACGGGAGCTCACCCCGCCGCGGGGATTTGAACCGCCGACCATACGATCGGCAAGTCCTAGGCACTGAGGTTTTACCCACAGCGCCACCCGCGTCCCTGCCATTCCTTAGCACTTCTTTAATTCCTTGTGCTTTATTCATTTTACAACTAACTTCAAGGCATAAGGGTGCACTTGCAAATCAGAAAAGCTTGTCAGAAAGCCAGACATGTAAGCTATGCACTTAGGACCAAACCACCTTTTACATATGTTAAAGAAATACATTATTACATTTTCAAATGCAAATTGTGTGTGTGTGTGTGTGTGAGAGAGAGAGAGATATCAGGTTCAGGGTCATGATGAGAAGAGAGGAATTTAACTCTTTACTTTCTGCAGTGGTCTTGATGTAATTATTCCCCTAAAGCTGCTATTTGTATCGAGAGGGAAGCTCATATAGCGGTCAAAGTTTATTGAAGAAATTTTTGCTTTGGCAGGCTTTTGGCGTCTTGGGGTGTTATTTTAATGCACTTTTAGTAGACTGATCTGTGGAGGTATAAATGCTGGGGCCCTCTAATTATGGAACACTATTGACACTTCATTTTCGCACGGGGAAGCATTTGTGTGAAATAGCTCCCATTAGAAGCATTAAGAAGTTGGGCGGGGGGAATGCCTGCAAACTGCACCACCTCAAAAACAAATGTGCAAAATTTGCCTTATCATTGGAAGTAAGGCTAATTTCAGTCTATGAATTTGTTAGCCAGGGAAAATTAAGCATTTGATACCTTGATCCTAAATACATTTGCAATCCCATTGGCTTAGGTCTAAAAATTGGTTGATTTAAGAAAGTTCATGGAAGGTGGGGGTGATGACCCATTCCCTCTTTCACTCAGCAGCCCCCCACATGTCTAGAAAGCATCTCTTGAAGGTCAGGGCCATCCTAAACAATGTGTGTGTGGGGGGGGGGCGGGGGTATTTCAGGAACTTCATGACCAAATGTCCATGTACTCAGCCCATGCAAAAGCACTTAGGATTCTTTTGCCACAGTAGTAAAAAAAATATGTTTCTTTTTTCTACCTACCCCAAATGCAAATCACTAGAGGGATATGTCTGGTTTTCTCCATGTGGAGAAATCTTACTGAGCATGTAGAGCAATGCCAAACTACCTGTGAATAATTTGACTAGTCAGCAAGCTATTGTATCAGCTCAGTTTGTCAAATTTGCTAAATGAGGGCCTTTTTCACATTCCTTCTGCTTCTCCCCATTGTAATAAATTTGGATTGCGTGTCAATTATCCGAATTTATTGGCTACCCGCCTCTCAGGTCTGAATATGTATGTGATTTTTAATTTAAGGCTTTCTCGAGGTACAACATTTATTATCAGTCCCCTCTTTTAAACAGCATCGAGTTAACCAGTATTTTGCACTCCCAAAACGTCTTCCCTTTTCAAGGTCATCAGTTTTGCGACACCGCTGGAAATGAAGTGAGACGTATGGTTCGGTTTAATCAAATTTCATGCTCTGCTGCCTCCTACTTATGGCCTTTCTGCTAATTGATCAAGTTTTCAATTAAAGTCTCCATCTTTGTTTTAATTCTTTGTTAAGGTTTTTATTCCATTACATGGTTTCATAGGATCTAAGTTGCTACAAGTACAAACTGTCTCCTCCTATTCTATCCACCGTCTAGTTACAATCACACACACAAAGTCCTTGTGTGCATCTATTCAACTTATTTGTGAATGCTAAGAGAAATGGTTCATCTATCAAGAGGAGATTAGTTTGTGTCTTGTATTATCATGGGTAAGAAGTTCTCCTTTTGGGGAAAAACAATTAAGCATATCATGGTTTTCAAAAATGACACCACACTGAATAAATAGGGAAATGAGACTTGGATGCTTCTCTGCTTCATTGAGGGCTGTTCTAGTAACCGAGTAAATGTCCAAATGTAATTTATTTGTAGGGCAATGAAGATCCAAATGAGTTCCATGTCTGTTGTGATGAACTACAGTCACACACTGGGAAGCTGTGCCTCTGTGATACGAGTTTCCATCCTTGGAGCTGGAGACACTTCAAGTTATGCTATTTCTTACAAGTACAGAACTAACAATTCCCAGCCCAGGGCCATCTCTAACACACGGAGAGTGAGAAAACTATCTTAGGCAGCTCTTTTGGAGATGCCATGAAAGGGCACCAGATTGTAGGACTGTACACAGTCCCCTTGTGTCTCCTTCTAATGGTCCTTTAAAAATGTTTCTCAACTGGTTCTGAGTTGTTCTGTGCTCTGTTCACTTTGATCTGTGATTCAAGTTCTGAGCCAGCACTGCTTTGTCTAAAGTGAAGCTCTGCATCCCTATTTACTCTTACGGGGAATCTAGAAGACCTCAAACACCTCTTTTTGGCAGAAGCAGGTGAAATATGCCGGCACAAGGACAGAGGTAGCCCATCACATTTTGTCACCTGTGGAGAAATGGGAAGCTGTTGCACTGAATGTGCAACCCTTCCATTGCCTCCCCACCTTGCTGCCCCTGATGAAGCATCACTTACCAGGGTTGTGTGGCTGCAGCTTCCAGGTTCCAGTGAGCTCTCACTAGAGCCCTTTGATATTTTGCAAGGCTTCCACATGATTTTGTGAGCCTCTCACAAGAGCTTTCAAGGCTCTCACAAGTTCTTTCTGGAACCTAGAAGCTGTCGCATCACTTTTCCTCACTTCTTTGGCAGGGAGTGCGGTATGCACACAGAAGCACCCCTTGGATTCTGCCAGTGGTGGCTGAAGCCACTCAGGCGCCTGAGGCGGCATGCCTGGGGTGGGTTGAGGCACCCATAGGGGTGGGACGCACCGCAGGGCCTCCGGAGTCTGCCTGCCTCCTCCTACTCAGCCACCCTACAGCTGGGGGGGGGGGAGCAGGCAGCAGGCAGACCGATTGGGCAACGTGGAGCCTGTGCAGGCCCCGCGGTGAGTGCCACCTGGCATTTTGTCACCCCCTTCAGTGGTGACACCTGGGGTGGTCCGCACCCACCGCCCCCTCCTTCCTCCGCCCCTGGATTCTGCTGCCGAAGGCAGTCACCTCAGCCTGCCTCATGGATAGGGCAGACCTGCAGAGGAGCCATTCCAGAGCAGATTAAGTCTGCCAGATTGCAGCTCCAGGGGCTTTTGTGGGGTTAGTAAAAGGAAAATAGTTTCCTCCCTCACCCATATTTGTGGAAAAAAAATATCCAAAATCCATATTCATTTCGCATTTTGGGGGTGGGTGGGGAGCAGTGGAGGTTTATCTCTTGCGCTTTCTTACTCTAAAACAATTAAGAGGAGGTTGAGTGTTGTGTGGTCTTGCTTCTACTTTTTATTATTTGCAGCTTCACATTGGCTAGCTTAGTGTACTTGCCTGTGTTGGAAGGGCAAATTCCTCCAATAGGCATTTAAAGATGAAGCTGTTAATTCTGTTTGTGGAGTGCTGAAGAACTCCAGGTGATGTTTCCCTCCAAGAAGAGCAGCAGCAAATGGATGTTTGTTTGTTTTATAAAAAAAGTTAAATGAAGCTTTTATCTTTTTTTAACAAAAACTTCTCTGCTCTGCTTTAACACAAAAATCATTCTGAGCTTTCTGGGATTCTGGAGACAGCATTTTGGGGGGTCTTATTAAAAGCCTAGATCTAGAGTAGGGAAACACAGAGACCTTGAAAAACATATAACTATGGTAATCTGAAAAGTAGAGACTATGGAAAAACATGGTAACAGAGCTACATGAGGCTTTGTGAACTGTAAATCACCTCCGGCAAATTAAGTTACTAGCCTAATCCAATTCGGGGCTCTGACATCTTAGTTCAAATAGAAGGAGGGTAAAATCACCTCATTATTCAATCCCAGCACAGTGGTTGCACATTTCTAGCAAGTACTGTAGTTGGTTATTTAATGCTTTATTATATATTTTTCACACCCTATCAAAAATTGGTTTTGGCGCTGTGGGTTAAATCACAGAGCCTAGGACTTGCTGATCAGAAGGTCAGCGGTTCGAATCCCTGCGACAGGGTGAGCTCCCGTTGCTCGGTCCCTGCTCCTGCCAACCTAGCAGTTTGAAAGCATGTCAAAGTGCAAGTAGATACCTTACTGGTGGGAAGGTAAATGGCATTTCCGTGCGCTGCTCTGGTTCGCCAGAAGCAGCTTAGTCATGCTGGCCACATGACCCGGAAGCTGTACACTGGCTCCCTCGGCCTATACAGCGAGATGAGCACCGCAACCCCAGAGTTGGCCACGACTGGTCAGGGGTCCCTTTACCCTTACCTAACAGTACAACTTGGCCAGCCTTGGGTGTTACTTACATAGACTTGGGGACAGGGGGTACAACCTCAGGCAGCAAAGTTTATTTGGCTGGCCCTGCCTCAACCCACTAGTCACCATCAACTGGACTTAACCCCATGATTCTCAGACACCTTGCCCTGCCAGTATATAACATAGACCTAAGCTGGCTTGACACATGAGTAAGACAAGATTCCCTGTGCACCAAGTCAGCCAGCATCAAGTTTCTGTTGAGGTACTTTAAGTAAGGTAAGAGAGAAAAAGCAGTTACACAAAAGAAAATAAATTCATGATTTTTCTAAGGCTATCACAATCCTAACTTGGTTGAAACAGATTTATAGCCTCCATTGATGAGGGAGAGTATTGAGAATTTCAGTTGAAGGCAAAGAGGGACAGGGACAGAAAATCCCATCTCAGATTATATGAATATGAGCTCTAATAGAGGTGGTGGTAGTTGGACAAAGGGGTCGGATGTCAATCAGAGAGGTTTTTTCAGTCTGCAGGTTGAAAGAAAAGAATATTTAAGGTCTAGCCAGGCCAGGGTTTTTAAATTTTCCTTTTCATTTCCTTTTCATTTTGAATTGTTTTATCCTTGTTGCAAGATGTCCTGAGAATCTTGTTATACAGTAGCCTGTAAATATTGTTAATATTAACAACAGCCAGAAAAATTCTGAAAAAGTATTGGCAGGCAAAGAAGATATAAGAGATGAAGATATGAACCCCAAGTTAAACCTCTGGTTTGCACAAACAAAAGCAAAAGACATTCTATGAACTTTGCTGCAGTAAATATATCCCCCTTTGCACAATGATTTTTGACATTCCTTTCAATGGGGATTGGATACACAGCTGGTGGTAGATCAGTACTAACATGATGGCAGCTGGTAAATTACAATTGTGGGTGTTTTTAATGTTCTTTAAATGTCCTAAAATGGTTCCGGAGTAGCTGCTGTATTGCCACAGAATTTCCTTTGTTGCATTCATATAGACCAAGGAAATGTTTTATACAGAAGATATGTACCACAGGCAAAATACTCACAGCCCATATCTCCCTCAAGTAGCTGTCTGTCACATTTGTTCAAAGTTTGCTGCTGGCAACATGGTAGTTATTAAAATCAATATTTTCTGAAAAGCTAAAGGAAGTGTGTCAATGGGATCATGGTAAATACATTCTACACAACAAAGGCTTGTTTATTAAAGCATAGCAATTAACTTAAAAGGTGGACTTTATGCTTGGATTCTGAGGCACGGAGCTCAGTGGCAAGTAGATTGTGGATTATTCCCTGAAAAAATTGCAATGAATGTCAAGTAGTCTTAAAGGTTTACTGTTCAGAGCATTTACAATGGGGAAAATTCCCATTTTATGATAATCTTCAAATATACAATGAAAGCCTATAAAACATTTTCCATTTTCCTGCTTAAGATGCAGAAACAAGCACACTTTCTACTCCCAGTGATCTGAACATTAAACCAGGACTGATGCACTGATCAGAGAGTCACTGTAGCTCACAACAATTCCACCGTGGTTCTTGTTACGCATTTTAGTATGCCGGCAAGGTGCAAAGTTTTTCTAGTTCTAACGACTTTGCCCTTCAGGCATTCCGATCCACAAAATGTATTAGCTGGATTTAGATTGGCTTTACACTCTGATCTAAAATACATTTACTTGGAAGCAAGTACTGTTGATGTCAGTGGAATTTGGGAATGGAACCCCCTCTCCCCGCCCCAGTTAATCTGTTTAGACCACATCCTAAAAGTCCAAAGCTGTGGGCTACATCTACTTCTCTACAGCTGAAGTGGTATTAAATCCAGAATAAGTGCCAAGCCAATTCCTCTACTAGGAAAGGCTGTCTGCACTAGTTTGGCTTGCACTGCCTTGCATTTGCTGTTTTCACTTATCAAGCTGTGATATTGCCCTCCTCTTTATGTCTAGTAGCACGGCCACAGAGGTGCCATGAGCAAGGAGAGCTGTGGGCACTGTAGTTTATTTATTTAATTTATGAACTAGTTTGTACATTACTAGTATACCTGAAAGAGCACCTCCACCCCCATAGTTCAGCCTGGACACTGAGATCCAGTTCCGAAGGCCTTCTGGCGGTTCCCTCACCATGAGATGTGAGGTTACAAGGAACCAGGCAGAGGGCCTTCTCGGTAGTGGTGCCCGCCCTGTGGAACGCCCTCCTATCAGATGTTGAGGAGATAAACAACTAGCTGACTTTTAGAAGACATCAGAAAGCAGCCCTGTTTAGGGAAGTTTTTAATGTTTGATTTTTTATTGTGTGTTGTTGTTTTGAAGGTATCTCAAAGGGATTTGGTAGGGATGTGGGTGGCGCTGTGGGTAAAACCTCAGTGCCTAGGACTTGCCGATCACACGGTCGGCAGTTGTTTCCCACCTAACAAGACAAGCATGTAGATAAAATTCAAAGCCACTAAAACAAGAGCTAAACTTTTGCCTAAATGCCAGGCAGGGGTGGGAGGGAGGAATAAAAAGTATGTTCCTGATGTTCTAAAGATGTCAGTGTTGGTGGCAAGTGGACCTCCTTGGGGAGAACATTCTACAAATGGACAGCCATCACCAAAAAGGTCTATTATCTTTTGCCCACTTCCAAACTTCTCTCTCTAGTTGTCATCATTTTTTAGTGGACCCGCAAGAAGCACTTGGCTGCTTGGGCTGCTTTAGTATGTTTTAGCAGGGATATTCTTATATTCATATGGATCTGGTTCTTTATTGCCATGGCTGGCGTCTGATTTTGGTGCATTGGGCACCTGCCATGGCCCAAAGCCCTTTCAGGGACCACTATCAAGAGACTCAGCTATACTGCTGCAAATAAAATGTTTTAAGTGTGTTGTAAAGTGCAGTATACAAATGTGACACTAGATGGTGAAGGTGAGCTTTGGCAAATCCAATTTAGTTTTCAAAATATTCTTTTTAAAAGTATTTTCATATTTTTTTCAATGTGTGTGTAGATTCCACCATGTTTGATGGAATGTAGAGAGCTTCATTTATAGTGAATCTGAACATTTGCCCATCTCAGTATTGTCCACCCATGTGACCTTCAAGATCATCCATGACCACTGGTCATCTGGCAGGGGCTGCTGAGAATTAGAGACCAGCAAGATCTGGAGGGACAAAAGGACACTGACTGGAACACTGGCTCGCAGGGTTTCAGACGGGAGTCTTACTTAACTCATCTATGGATCCCAGTAATTGAACCTGGGTCATTCTGCATGCAAAGATGTGCCCAGGGAATGGACCGGGGAGCCATTTTGCCTGGGTCCCAAGTGCAAAACGGGTCAAATATATAGACACTTATTTTTAGCATTTGACAAATTTCACAGCTTGACTTTATTCACATTGGACCAAAATATGACATAAAGGTAAAGGTAAAGGGACCCCTGACCATTAGGTCCAGTTGTGACCGACTCTGGGATTGCGGTGCTCATCTCGCTTTATTGGCCGCGGGAGCCAGCGTACAGCTTCTGGGTGATGTGGCCAGCATGACTAAGCCACTTCTGGCGAACCAGAGCAGTGCACAGAAATGCCATTTACCTTCCCACTGGAGCTGTATCTATTTATCTACTTGCACTTTGACATGCTTTCAAACTGCTAGGTTGGCAGGAGCAGGGACCGAGCAACAGGAGCTCACCCCGTTGCAGGGATTCGAACCGCCGACCTTCTGATCGGCAAGTCCTAGGCTCTGTGGTTTAACCCACAGCACCACCCGTGTCCCTTAAAATATGACATACTAAGGTGCAAATTTAAGAAAATAAGAGGTGTGACTCGTAAAAGACATATTTAGCTAAGTCACTGTGCTAGCAGAAGCCAGTGCGATGATTCTTAGCAGTGCAGTGGGACTTCCCCCCGCTCTCCTCCCCAAAACAACGTGTGTGTGTGTGTGTGTGTGTGTGTGTGTGTGTTGGGGGGAAGCGGGGAGATCATTCCATCAAATAGAACAGCTTTCACTGACAGAACAATCTCCTTAGCACTGTGTTTTCTGGCGTGGCTGCTTTGCATACTGCAGCCATTAGAAAACACCTACAAATATTTTTACACAAATGTGTGGCCTGACTTCAAGAACAAATGTGAGCCTTGACTCACTGAGGCTCAGCTTTTGAACCTTCCTTCTTTCAGTGTGTTTCACAATGTTTGAAGTTACAATAAAGAAGAGTGTCTTTGAGCATGTACAAGCTGCCTTACTTCCTTATTTCCTTTGCAGTCACTTGGTGTTCCGGCGCCATTTTTGGGCATTCCATTCATATATTCAAAGGCTGTAAAATATGTTCCATAAAACATTTGAATTCACTACAAACTGGGGCATAAAGGATCACCCCTCTAAGAACAGTGTGGTGTCAGTTCATTCTGGTAAGGTGTGCACAAGGCACTCGTAAAATGTTGGTTGCACAGGTGGTAAATTGCAGCAGATATCAGTATGCAATGGGGAAGGGTGGGAGACATACACCAATCTGTCAAAAGCTTTCTGCTTTGCATTGCATCAGCATTATACCCAGTAGATGCATTTGGCTGCCATAGAAATTCTTCCCAAATGAAGGGGGTAAATCTAAATCACCTTCTGGCCAAGCGCATGCTCACCCAAATTTGTTCTGATTTTTAAATTTATGATGTGTTCTGCCTTGTCACATTTGAGCCATATTATGCAATAAATTTAAAACCAATTTTACCTGTGAATGCGTGTTATTGATTTAAATTCTACTTGCTTACAAGAGAGCAGCAAAGAAGAGCAAACAGGGGAAGGAAAACTTTGGAATTTTTTTTTCTGATAGAGAAATGTAAATTTCTGTTGAATGCTCAAGGTCTCTGGACAGTTGGTTTGATTTCCTGGCTACGTTTTTGGCAGCACTAGTTATGGATGTTCTAGAAGAAGGTGGTCCAACTTGTGGCCCAAGGATGCGGCCATCAAGACCTTTTTTGTGGTCCTTGGCAACATTTGACGTTCTCCCCTGCAGGCTTCGTCCTGCCTTCCCAAAGCTGGCTAAGTAAGACGCTGGACTTTAGAAAGAAGGCATGACTGCTCCGACAGGGTTCTAGAGTCCTCCACTCTCCTTCCCAAAGCCTTGTTAGCACTTTCTCAGCTTGGAAAGAAAGGTTGGAGGATTTTAGGACCCTGGAATTTAATATGTGGGAATGTCTCTTTATGCCCACCCATTCCGAACTATATATTTTTAATATATACTGAGCCCACAATCAATATATCCCTAGTATCTGACTGATTCTTTCATGAGTACATCATACAGCTGACTGGTTACTTTTCATTTCAGTTCTCCACAAAGCTTTTAACACATAACTTATTAACTTTCTTTAGGGCACCAGCCAACATTGTTACACTGAGCTACACCATCCCCAGAGATAACAGTGTGATTTCCTGTAGCAAAAAGTCTGGAACCGATCTGCTTAACATTAGAACTTAATGACTCTAATGACCTTATTTTTAAAACCAAAGCAATGTGCTGTGCTCCAAACAGATCAATATTCATGTCTTTAATGATGCAAAAATAAACAGATAAAAAAAGTATACTATTGTGTTTCAAGATAATTCAGAGAGAAATGAAATTTAAGTAAGGAGATATGGCATATAATGTGTTCTTTTAGGTAGAATGCCCAGAGTAGAAAATTAGCATTAATTAATAATCTAATAAAAAGAGGTATATAATGAAGAACAAAATCTTTAGGTGACTACAAATTCTGCAACATTGTTAAATCCAAAGTGCAATTGAAAGCTGCAGTGCAATCTTATGAAAGAAAACCTAATGTAGTTCATTTTTTAAAAAAGTTACCAAGTATTTGTGATAAGTTGGAAGTTAAAATAATTGTTTCTGGAAAAGCAGTTTAAAGTCTGAGGGCCAAATGAAACCCTTGAGCCAAATCCACCAGTTGCTTCTCCATTCGTAAACCAAGAGTGTCTTTGGTAACATTTCATTTGTATGGTGTAGTGCACCAGATGCTATATCTTAGCAGGACAGAGGTAGCCCACTCACAGTTTTCCATGCACTGTTATGATCTAGGATTGACTACTCGAATGTGTTGTATGTGAGGCTGCCTTTGAAAACTGTTCAGACACTTCAGATAGTTCAAAATGCAGTCACAGGCCTATTGAGCGAGAGTGATCAGTAAGAACACATCTCACAAGTAGAGAGGTGCTCCCACCATCTGTGGTAAAGGCAAATGATGACGACGACAAAAAAGGGGTCTTCTTAGTGGTGGCTCCCTGATTGTGGAACTGCCTCCCTAGAGGTTCACCTGGTGTCAATATTGCCATCCTTTCAGGCAAAGAGTTATTGTTATCTCAAACTCTTAAATGTTTATTTCTTCTTGAAACATGTCATTACATTTCTTTCCCCTGTTGCTGTTTTTTTTACTACAGTTACTGCAGCCTCTGAAATGCTGGATAGTGCAGACTGATAGAGTGGACACAAGAGTCATAGCTGCTTATTCTCTTAATCTCCCCCATGGTCAGAATTCTGGAATAACAGGTATCATACACACCCCAACCCCTATACCCAGAAAGGGCTATCGGTAACATGTGTACATGCTCACAACTAACCATTTACTGGTTGGTGGAATAAGAGAACAAAGTGGTGTGACTGCAGCCACTTAATTAATCTCAATCTGAACGCATCCATTGCTGGTGTGTACTGGAAAAGGCGCAATCACCCTGAAAACCCCCCAAAACAGAACTATGGCATGTATCTAGTGATGTGGAAAGTCTACCACATTTTCACTCAAAAACACACACACATCAGAACAAACAGCAGCTATGGCACTAAAGGGGCCCTTTACTGTATATCCTACAATTGTCAATTAATATTGTTTCATTTTAACAGGTGTAACAGTGAGAATTCCTATAGCAGCTTAATGGGAGAAATCTTTGCGTGGCGATTCCCTCCCCATCCCAAGAAGAGTAAATAAAGACACTGGACACCAAATTTAAGGTTAATGGGCGAAAATGGCCACAACTTTATTGATTACAGGTAAGAGCGGTATTGGCTTTTAGGCATTGGCCCTACCAGACTATCCGGTCTAACCGGGAAGGGTTAAGCACCAACCGGGGGAGCCCCCGAGATGCACATCCCTAGGCACTCCCCGAGGGGGTTACCGCTCAGGAGCGCGCTTTAGGCCCTAGCCTTCGTAGGTTTCGGACGAGGCGACGCCCCCCGGAGTCCTTTAACGAACTACCCTTCAAGCTTTGGGGGAGGTGATGGCGTTCCTCCCCCCCGACCTCATTTCCATAACAGTACCCCTGCCAATGCCTAACCGCCAAAACCAGGAGTTGTGACGTTTTGCTAAGAGGTAGGCGAAAAAACCAAGTGGCTATAAAATACAGCCAATTAAGCCAAATGGAAAAACTCCTACCCGGCCCCATGCGGCGACCAGCCGAAGCCCATAGCAAAGTCAAATGCAAACCTAGAGGGCGGGTGGGTGGGAAACCGCTGCAGCTGTGAGAACGAAAAGGGGGCGAGCCAGGGCTGAGGGGCGGTGAATATTGATGAGCTTGGGGAATCCCTGCTTCTCACGGGGCTGACGCAAGCCCCGCGAGATTGCTGATGGGGTCATGAGCCCGCAACCCCACCCCCTCTTAAGATCAGGAGTGGCTTTTCCTGTATGTCATCTGATTCATCTGTGTAACAATCTTGTAAGGTAAGGCAGCCATTTATTCCCATAATGCAGATGTGGAGCTGAAGCCTATTCCGAACTTAAAAATGGAAAGCATAATGCTGGTGGTCAACAAAAGAGGCTTAAAGACTGTCTCAAGGCAAATCTAAAAATATATATAGTATAAACACCAACAATTGGGAAACACTAGCCTGCAAGCACTCCAATTGGAGAACAGCCTTTACCAAAGGTGTCATGGGCTTTGAAGACACTCGAACTCAGGATGCAAGGGAGAATCGTTCTAAGAGGAAGGCATGTTTGGCAAATCCACACCGTGATCAGCTCCCGCCCAGAAACCAATGTCCCCACTGTGGAAGGATGTGTGGATCCAGAATTGGCCTCCACAGTCACTTACGGACTCATTGTTAAAACCGTGTTTATTGAAGACAATCTTACTTGGCTATGAGTGATTGCCAAAGAAGATCTTGCTGAATACGACTGAGGCAAGATTTGAAATGGACACATACAGGTTCAAAAAGTTTAGCACTCTTAGACAATACACTTCCTCAGTTATCATTGTAGGAGGACTTGGAGCCAGTTACTGTGAAAAGGTTAATATACTTAAATGCAGTGTTTTCAGATTAGAACTGTAAATCACCTCAAGTAAATTAAGTTACCAGCCTACAAGAGATAGGAAGACTTATCACCAAATCTGGGCACCCAATGCCCCAGCAGCATGCTATCAGTCTTTCAATGTATTGCAAGAGTTCCACCTGTTTAAATTGCCTCATCGAGCAGTTTTTGCTATGCAGTATGCAGAGTCTGTACAAAATGCACTGCAACGATTGGAAACAAGCAGATGGCATCCGCTGAATTAAAAAAAAAAAGCAACAACATTTTGAGACTACAATTCAATTTAATCAAAGTGCATAAGAGAAAGAGTGCTGCGTACCGCATTGATTTCCATAGGTAATGGTTCTTTTCGAAATGTGACTTCGAGCTGCTGCAGGAATCAGCATTGCTTTGATTTGGCTTTGTCAAAACTATTTAGATCCACTGTGTTAGAGAAAGCACATGAGACTCCACCTGCCAAACATGCTTCAGTTTAACCTTGAATTTTGATAATAAGAGTCATTCAAATTCCCAGGCTGGGTAAATTCCTGGGTGGGACATGAACCAGCCCAATCAAACTGGCTAGATAGGTCTGCGTATAAATTCTTTCTCATTTTCTCATAGAGTCTTATTTCATTTTAGTCCCTAGCTGATTTGTACCTGATTTGAGCTGCTAAGTCTGTCTAGCGTAGCATTCTGTCTCTGTCAGTAGCCTGTCCTGATAGAGCTCTCAAGGAAGCCAGGGCAGATTTTGGTAATCTTTTGTAATATGGCACCCTGTGTGAGCCCAAAATTTGGCACTCCCTAATGGATCTTCTCAATTATGGATCCTTTTAGTTTTGCACCCTCTCTGCTGGGAACCACCTGCACCACACTAAAACCAGTGCTGAAGCAAGGCATGAAGCTCACAGCTACTCCATGATGTTTGTGTCTAGCATCTGATATCATGAAGGTAGTCATCATGGCTCAAAGGCTTTGATTGATCAGTCCTCCTGACATTTGTCCATTGTCCCCAACCCATATTGTGTGGTGAATTCTAGAACTGCGCACAGGCGCTCTCTGGCCCACTGGTAAGAGCAATTAGGTTGGTGAACATTAGGGACACGGCCTTCTCTGTTGTGACCACCAAACTCTGGAATGCCCTCCACAGGGGAATTAAGATGGGTTCCTCTTTGTTGTCCTTCTAGGGAAAGCTAAAGCATTTTTAAAATTATGGTCTGCATAAGAATGGTGTCCTGATTGTTGTTTTAAGAACTGTTGTATTTGTTCCAGTTTAAAGGTTGATCTTTAAAAACAAAAACTAAACAAAACCTCACCCCTTGTTCAAAGGTTGTAGCTGTAGCAAAATGTCCCTCTGTGCCAGGACTGAAGGACCCCTTTCAGCCTCAGGGACACGTTCCTTTCTAGATAATTTTCCTGGGGCCACATGTGGAGCAGGGCTGCAGAGGGGTGTGGCTGTGATCTGGGGAGAATCCTGAGGGCCAGATAGAGAGGGTTGAAGGAACACATTTGGTCCCTGGGCCTGAGGCTTCCCATCCCTGCCCTATGCCAACAGTAAAGGTAAAGGTAAAGGGACCCCGACCATTAGGTCCAGTCGTGGACGACTTTGGGGTTGCGGCGCTCATCTCACTTTATTGGCCAAGGGAGCCGGCGTACAGCTTCCAGGTCATGTGGCCAGCATGACTAAGCCGCTTCTGGCAAACCAGAGCAGCGCATGGAAACGTCGTTTACCTTCCTGCTGGAGTGGTACCTATTTATTTACTTGCACTTTGACATGCTTTCGAACTGCTAGGTTGGCAGGAGCAGAAACCAAGCAACGGGAGCTCACCCCATGGGGGGGATTTGAACCACGACCTTCTGATTGGTAAGTCCTAGGCTCTGTGGTTTAACCCACAGCGCCACCCGCGTCCCTCTATACCAACTGTAGATGCATCCTTTTATCATGTCATGCTGCTATGCAAGGGAGAGTAGGTTCCAGTGTCTAGTCATTCAAGGTCAAATTCATAGGTTTTTGAAGTCAGTGGAAGGTGCGCTCTGGGCTTTGGAGAGAAACAGTAGCACAAGGGTTTGCAATTTCAATGGACGACATAAACAAGCAATATGCAAGTAAGTACAGGGAAGGAAAGATGGATGGAATGTGACAGCAGAAACAGTATGACAGCAGTGAAACACAATGCTTGCAGCTTTAGTGGCCCCATGGTGTTTGTTTACATTTTACTATTTTATTAAGAGCCAAGATTCTACAGTGAATCCCCCAAAGTCCAAACTTGGAGAAGATAAAACATTATTTTAATGCTTACCAGAAACCTGAAGGCTTTTAGCCAGTGCACTGTGACGGAAATATGTAGTCTTACAATCCCATCTGATTTTGTTGCCATAAATATATTGTCTGAGTAAATAAAACGTTTTGACTCCTGAAGATATTAAGCAATGAATTTGATCTCATTGCCAGTACAAATATTAGGACACGGACAAAGCCGTGCCTTATGTTACTTTCCGCGAATATGGCATTGCTCAGAAGAGCAAGGAAAACTGAGGTTTTATATTTTCCTGTGATTTGGTCAAACAGAATAGTCTAGTTGTAAATCAGCCAGAAAGACCGGAAAGCAAGTGAACTGAAACCTACTTGCACAGAGTTGGACTGCTAAATCATCAGCATTATCCTTTCCAATTAGACAGGCATACTTGCTGCAAGACAGAGGGCCTTCTCGGTAGCGGCGCCCGCCCTGTGGAACGCCCTCCCATCAGATGTCAAAGAGATAAAGAATTACCTGACGTTCAGAAGACATCTTAAGGCAGCCCTGTTCAGGGAAGTTTTTAATATGTAATGCTGTACGGTTTTTAACACTGATTGGGAGCCGCCCAGAGTGGCTGGGGAAAACTCAGCCAGATGGGCGGGGTATAAATAATAAATTATTATTATTATTATTATTATTATTATTATTATTATTATTATTATTATTTTAGATGCTTGCTAAAAACTTTTTTGTCTTGGCAATCGTACCCAGATATCTAATTTAGGGTGGTATTTAACTGTGCTTTGCTCAGAGTAGACTCATTGAAATTTTAGGATCTAACTTAATCATTTTAATGGGTTTACCCTCAGTACAACTTAGTTGAACCCAGATTTGGTTCTAAAAGTGTGATTTAGCTAATCTTTGCTTTAATGCTGATGGTTTTATGTATGTTTGATTTTTAATTGGCTTGCAGATTGTAACTGTGTTTTAGCTGCCTTTTTTTGTGTACACCACTTGGAGAGTTTCTGATCAAGCTGTTTAGAAACATTCTAAAGAAATATAAAGAAATAAAGTCTGATGATTCGGACTCACTGCTAGTGTATACTGCAGAATGATGCTACACTATTTTGGCCTTAACATGCTGCTGCTGTCATTGTCAACAGACTATCTATTCTAAGTCGATCTCTCAGATAGATCCAGGGCTGATAAAAAATAAGGTACTTCTTCATTCAGGCTCAGCATATAATTAATCTATGGAATTTACTGCCTCAAGATGTAGTGATAGCCTTTGACTTAGATGACTTTTAACGGGCTCAAACAGCAGGACCCAAGAGTTTTACAGTAGAGGCTGAATAAGTTACTGACCCAATCTGTGCTACATCATCGCTCATCACAGTGAGAGAGAGGGTACTACAGCTCTTCAATTCAGCTGGATCAGGAGATCTGAAGAACCCATCAAAGTCTGGCTCCAGGCCTGATTTCTCAGTCTTAGCAAATTGTCTCATTGAGTTCCCTAGGAAGAGGGATTGATGGCTAGATCACTCAGTAAATTGTAGCTCTGTGAGAGGAACTAGCAAGTCTCACCATCCTTAACAAACCATAGTTCCCACAATTCTTTGTATTATTATTATTTATTAGATTTATACGACACCCCTCATCACAAGATCTCAGGACAGTATAACATTGCTTTAAATGTATGGGGTAGATACTGTACCACATGTTTTACCTCTGTTGCTTCACAACTGTCTTCACCAGAGTCTGATCCCCAGCCTATCTTCAACCACAACTTCTTCCTCTGGCCTATCTGTGCCACAACTGGACACTAGCTGCAGTCTATGTCAAAGCTTGACAAGGGGTGTGTGTAAATAAATTCAGGAAGGATATGTCTACTAAGGGCCATTAGCCATAGTAACTGAAGTGGAACCTGAAGTTAATAATACTTCTAAATGCTAGTTCCCAGAGGGCTAACAGTGTGGAAGAGCCATTGCCTTTGTGCTTGGAATGGGGAATCTGTGCCCCTCCATATATTGTTGTGCTGCAATTCCCATTGTCCCAGCCAGCCTGGCCAAGGATCAGAGATGATAGGAGGTATAGTCCAACAGCATCTGGAGGGGCCACAGGTCGCCCAACCCAGCTTTTTGTAGTTTGGTGGAAGTATCTCTGACTGGTCTCTGTGGGGAACAGGATGCTGATTTGGTTCAGAAGGCTCTTTCAATGTTCTTATTAAAGCTAATAATATTTGTATATACTAAGTCCGCTATAAAGCTTTCCTGTAAAGGCCCAAGAGATGAATGGGAGCAGAACAAGGAGAATTTGCTTTTACATTACACCCCTTCATGTCAGCTTGAGTTGTGCAGGGAAACAACTTGGCGGATTGTGCCCTGCAAAGGTTTCCTTCATGGGAAAGGGCTGGCATTGCCTAGAATCAGCCTACATCCTACATATTGCCTCTGTATGCACTTACACATACGTCTTTCTTTATTCTGTGCTGTTAAGAGCCAGCTATACATACCAACATTATGGCTTTTATTTTTAGCATCCGGTATCATAGATCTGCATGGAGTTGCCAAGATTTTTGCAAGACAAGCAAGTGGCCCTGGAGAGCAAATGATCTAAAGTTTCAAAGCAATGACAGCAGTATTTATGGAACATACTGAATAATTTTATACCTTCAGCTTTTGGGGACTTTTATAAAGAAATTAATAATTAAACAAGCCATTGTGACTTTAAAATGCACCACTCTTTAGAGGGAAAAGAAAACTGAACGTGATTTATCACAGGGGAGATATGTTAACGGCGCGTTTTCAGCTTTTGTACGATGAAAATGGTGGAATGCATTCTAGTGAACTGTGGGTGTCTAATAGGCCCTTCAGTTTAAGCACTAGTTTGAATTTCTTTTAATTCAGTAATACAATGACAAGGTAATGGAATTTATAGAATTTCAAAACATTCTTCATCCTGCAATTAGAAATGACTTTCTGTTTGGAAGGTATTTGGGGATATTGGAAAATCATTGTGATATGTGGAAATATCTGAGGAAAAAGTGGAAAAGCTGTAAAATGGGTGTATGAGTTTTGAATGAAGGCTTTTCTACAATTTGTACATACTGACTGAACCCATGAATATTTGGATGTGGGCGGATAGGCAGGAAATGTCCCTCACTGAGAGAGTAATTCACCTTCCCATATTGCATGGATTTAACAACATAGATCAACTTCCCCAACTTGGTGCCCTCCAGATGTTTCAGGCTGCAACTCTCATCATCCCTGCCCATTATTTTTGGTGGCTGGGGCTCATAGGAATGGAAGTTTTTCAATTTTACACTTCTCCAAATTTCACAACACAGTTCTTGGCTCAAAACAAACTACAAAATGTGTATTTTGGGACATCTGTACTTTGAGATATTTATTTAAATATGAACACACACAAATTAATGCAAAAATTGGATGGAAAAGATTTATGAATTAACAAAGACTAGAAATTGATTGCTCTGCCCACCCATAGGCTAGATGTCAGCTTCTCCTGACACATAATATCTGCATGCTTTACTGGTTATCTGAAAAACAGAGCTTAAATTATGAGATCTCTCCTATATCAAAGGAGAGGCCAGAAAATGTAATGCGCAGTTCTGATGAAAATTACACTAAGAAGAATAAAGCTACCTAATATTAGACCATTCTTTTGTGGCTTTGAAAATACCTAGCAATGACAGAGTTAATCTCACCTCAGCATGTCCCCCCCCCCCCCATGATAAACAGAAAACATGAACAAAAATTAAGTTATTAAACTGCTTATGCCTTTGAGCAAAAATGAAGCTCTGAACATCTAGCCCCAAACCTGCCTGTTCTGCTAACTCGTTCCACTGATTGTGGCAGACAGAATATATTGCTTCTAGTGATCTCAACAACATTGAAAGATTTCGGTAGCACTGAAAACACTCTCACTCTGCGTTGTGCAGATAAATAATTGACACACCATTCACTTGAATATTTGGTGGGCTTGAAAAAATAAAATAAAATGTAATTAGCTCTTATCTGCACCATGATTCCCAACACAGCATAATGAAATGTAAGAATTTAGAAAGAATGGATATTTTCACATACACATAAACAAGCTATACCACTTGTACTTGAGTTGGTTTTTCAGCTCTGTTATTGCTTAAGCATGTGCTTCATTGCTTACCCACAGCTGTACAGGCACAACCAATTTGCAATAAATAGGGAGCCATTCAAGAAATGTATGACTCTGGAAAGTGGTTTTTAAGCTACCCATTCATAAATTACAAGACAGGGGAAATCGCCCAAATAAATACTGGCAGCATTGGATTTAATTAACCAACAGTGTTTAGTTCCCATGTTTCTCCAGTTCTTGTAAGCAGGGATACTTCAAAGCTGAATTGGGATCATTCCACTTGAAAATAATATGATTACCCACTATTCAAAACCAGCTTGTGCCTCTTGTGTGTTCAGGCAAAATCTGTGCTGCCATAATCTTGCCCTAGTTGCAACAGCCTTTCAGCATGCCCACGAAGACACTACCAGAGTCTTATTGTCAAACCTCCAGGTGGGCTTCCTAAGAGTCAGCTGTTTTCTTGAATCAAATATTTGTGGACACTCTCTTGGGTTGGCAATCAGCACTGAGGAAGGCACACGTCTTCTTCAGATGTTACGCCCCTCCTGTGATGAGGGAGAGAGTGGCGAAATTTCCCTCTGTTGCATTACTGTCACTTTCTTTGCTGCCCTCCCCCAGTTGGAGAACAAATGTCTGCAGCAAGAATCTGTTGCACTTGTGTAATTTCCCTGTGTGACTTAGAACCTGATCTTCCAGGGTTCTAAACTGGGTTATGAGTAAAGAAGGATTCTCACTTGCAGGTGTGACTCTCCTACATGTGGTGAGCTTGACCTGGTCAGTGGCAGGGGAGAGTCAGAGGAGGTGGGGTGAAGAAGTACAACCCACTCTTCTCAAATTGCATTGCATTTGGGAGGGAATGTCTGAAGAGGGCTATAGACCATCCAATCCTATGGACACTCTTAGGAGGCACAGAGCAAACACTTAGCTATAGTGTTTAAGGGGAAGTAGGACAGAGACATCTCCACCTGCTATGTATAGAAAAGTTGTATTGCTGTTCTTGGATGCCTATCTTTTATGTATGGTAGTAAAATGTTGCATCTTGGATTTACCAACTGGAACAACCTATCACTGGCACTGTGTAGGAAAGGAGCTGCAGCAGAGAAGGTTTCCTCCATTGCTACCCTGACGTAGCTTGATTAAAAGGTTCTTTGCTTCAGTTGGTCAGTTTTGATCAATTGAACACTGGCTATACTCTATTAATCTACTCTGCCCTTTCCAGCCTCAAGTTCTCTGTAAATAAAGGGGAACTCGTACCAATCAAGTGACAGAGAAGGATGTTTGGAAGCAGTCTCAGTTTTGAAGTTGGCCTGGTATCTTCTAGTTGAGCTTTGCTATCCACAAAGCAGTTGTTAGATTTCCCCCAGATCTTTCTACAATCCTATTATTATTATTATTATTATTATTATTGATACTGCTCTATACCTGCAGGTCTCAGAGCAGTTCACAGGATAAAATCAGAATATAGAAGAAGAGTTTGGATTTGATATCCCGCTTTATCACTACCCGAAGGAGTCTCAAAGTGGCTAACATTCTCCTTTCCCTTCCTCCCCCACAACAAACACTCTGTGAGGTGAGTGGGGCTGAGAGACTTCAGAGAAGTGTGACTGGCCCAAGGTCACCCAGCAGCTGCATGTGGAGGAGCAGGGACGCGAATCCGGTTCACCAGATTACGAGTCCACTGCTCTTAACCACTATAAAACCACAAAGTACATAATCAAAATAAAACAACAACCAATAACCCCCTCCCCCCCACATTTTAAAAGGGCATAGGATGTCAATCAAATCAACTAAAGGCCTGGTTAAAGAGGAATATTTTTGCCTGACGCCTAAAGATGCATAATGAAGGCACCAGGCAAACTTCCCTGGGAAGAGAATTCCCCAGATGGGGAGCCACTGCAGAAAAGGCCTGTTCTTGTGTTGCCAGCCTCCAGACCTTTTGTGGTGGAGGCACACAAAGGAGGGCCTCAGAAGATGATCTCAGGGTCTGGGTAGGTTCATACAGAAAGAGGTGACTATTCCGTGTGATTGTAGGAAGAGAACATCTTAATAGTTTGGTCAGCCTATTTGTGTAACAGTAACCATTTGTACTGATGACACGGTACACAGGATGAACTCATGGGGAGAGGTCAGAATCATACTTGTAAAAGTGTCCCCAATTTTCAGCTGTTCATCTAGATTTTTGTACCAAACCCACACACGACAAGGAGTGTCAGGTCCATGATATAAGTGAAAGGTATAAGATGAAGATCAGGTGACACCCACACACATTGGTAAGAGCTCATCTATCTGAGGGGGTAACCTGGCCCAATCAGTACATACAGAGGCAATGTTTGTGAGGCCAATCTGTGCCTGCAACACCCCACTGCAGTTCACATATTATTTCCCATTCATTATTTTCTATGCCGCTCAGGTCATCCAGATAAGTGAATTGGTATACATTTATCTGCTGTGCTGTGTTCAGTTTTAACACAGCAGTTGTCTATTTCTCTCATGTACTAGCAAGCAATCATATTAGTGAGCATTCCAGGAAATTCTTTTTGAAGTTCACACTCTAAATCTGGTTTTGCTAAAAACTTGGGGGCTACTGGGGAAAAAATGTGTTCTGTTCTGCAAAGTGCATATCAGTGATTTAGTCCAATCTAAATGGACACTCAGTTTCTTTCACTGAACTTCAAACCCATTCCCTCGCTGTCGAGAAATAAAGAAAATGCATGCACAGCCAACCTCCTGATTAAAGCAATTGTGATAATCAATGTGATTAGTGTCCTCCTTGCTTTGACCTGTATTTTTATTAAGCGTTTAGAAGCATGCATCTACTGCAAAATCATGGATGTTCTCTATTCTCTTTGCCTCGAAATCACATAGATGGAACAGTTTAGTTTGTTCCATCAATCAATATGAGTTTTACTGAATTGCTTTATTCTTGGCATAGCCTTGAGAACATCAAACACAGCAGAATCAGATTGAGGGTGGTGGTGGTGTCTATGCAAAGGCATAGTCATTACTACACATCGTGGAAGCAAATTCAATAAGAAACACTTGCTTTTGTCTATCTCTGAATCTTTCAACATTCAGCAACATAGGGTGGCCTTGGATTCTAGTGTCTGGTGAGTTCTTGACGTGGAGCTGTAAATTCATTGTTGCACTGAAATCCTTGATTGACCTCAGCTTTTAAGAGGCAGTGAAGTCTTTAAATGCTCTTTACATGGGCATAGAACAGGCAGCACTATTCTAGACACCCTAGCACATACAGTTAATATTTCTACAATGTTTTTTGTTTTTTAAAAGAGCCTGAATAATGAATTTGTACTTGTAGTTTACCTCAGAAGTGTCATAATGTATATATTAGTGTCACATTTATAGAAACACAGAAATTCATTAGACATGTGAAGAAGAGAAAAATGAAGCATTTTATATGGAGCAGGATGGAGTGTAAATTGTTGGCTTTTTGTGACCTGTCTCTCTGCCAAGATGCAGTCTAGACATTAGAGAATAGCAAAAAAATATTTGGATAAGCACAGTAATGTAAAATATACTGTCAAACTTTTAAACTTACTTTTTTTGTAATAGAGCTGAATGTTTACACTGCTGAGCTGAGTTGAAATATGTGCCGGCCTCTCAGGTGCTGCAGTAACTTAATAAAGGTTCAGCTCTGCAAAAACAACAACCCCTAATAGGATTATCAGGGCTGATCCAAGGCCACTCATGAACCAAAACCTAAAATGTCAGCAATTTGTGCCTCTTGACAAGTTTTGGTTAAAGTGATGGCACTCTACAAGCATTCATTGTGTGATGAGATCAAGCATAATGAAAAAGGTTGTAAGACCATGCAGTTAACTCCAGCCCTAAGCTGCATGGCTCCACATACCCTTGTTGCCACTGTATTGGGCATAACTTCTGAAACAGGGAGAATGTTGTACATATGGAGGTTCACTGAATGTTGTTTGAGAACTGTATTTACCCTATATTATACATGGAGACTCCATGTATAGAGCTATCTTCATAAATTATGTCCAATGCAGCGTGCCCAATGGCAGGGGTGGGAGGAGCCCTATAACTTTGAAGGTTAGGGCTAAATACTAAATTAAGCCTAAAAACTAAACCTTGTCTCCATCTCCAGCCAAAATCATAGTAAAAGCCATCCTCTGTGTGGCATTTAGCATCAGGGACAACCCCACCCCAAGCTAATTGCCATACCAGGGGGAATTAACCTTGGCTTACCCTTTCCAATACATACTGTACATACACACACTGCACATGGAACTTTATTTCTAAAATCCAATGATGTGATTGCTAATGTAGAAACATCCTTACAGTGCATTTTAAATCTCAGCTGTTTATTCACAAGTGTACAGCTAGAGGAGATGGAACATGACCAAATATGCAGGCTTTATTGGTCCCAAATCAACATCTCTCAGGTATAACAATATTCTGTAAAGCAACTTGAAATGAGAATCCACCAGGCATCAAGCACCATTAATCAAAAGAGCATCACTGCCCATCATTATATGCCAGGCTTAATCAAGGGAGAGATCCCTTTGCATAAAGAAAGGACTTCATGACCTATTCAACCTGCTCCTAACTGTTCTTTAAAAACCAGCACATTGTTGACTTAGCCTATTGCATTAGAGTAAACCATAAACTTCTTTTGAACCTTTTATTGGCAGCCCATTCCTCATGACCTAAAATGTCTGCTAAATCACTGTGGATTACTGCTGTTATCAGTGCAATACCTGTACTTTGAGAACATGTTGTCTGGCATCCTGTAGCTAATCTGAAAGTAGAGAAAGTAAAATACTTCCTCAAAGATACACAAAAGGAATTTTGGATGAGTATGTTACTACTGTAAACAAGAAGATTATTGAATTCCTTTTGACTTTACTTTTCACCTGCCATGACTCTCCTTCAGCCTGAGAAGTGTTCAAGTATTTGGATCATGAGTTGATGGAGTTAAAAACTATATATAGAAAAGTATTCATTTCCATGGAACTGCTGTTAACACTTTGGAAAGTTGGCAGTTCTTAGGAGGCAATGAGGTTTATTTAACTAAGCCTGACACTAATAGTCAGAAATCTCTGAGTTATAATCCCCTAAATTTGGGTGAAATCACTTTGGTCTCAGTTTTGGTCCCGAAAAATGCATAAGGCATACTGCAGTTTAGCAGTATCAACCTTTTTATTTCACCATTAAGCCTTTCATCTGTGGGCGGTCCTATTATTAGGCACAGTGAGGCAGCCGCCTCAGGCAGCAGCTCCTGGGTGTTATGAAAAGATGGTGAATGGTTACTTGTTTAATATATTATTGCTGTATTTTTATTACTAGGGAGGCGTGCTTGTGGGAGTTCATGTCTCAGACGCTAGAATAACTTATCTGACCTTGGATTATTTGCACCTTGACAGGGGGTGGAGTGGGGCACCTTAGGCAGCAAAACGTCTCAGTAGGACCCTGAATCAACCAGGTATTTATGCGGTAATGGATTATTCCATGACAAAATTAAAAAAAATTGTCAGTAAAGTTTTAACCAGCCTTCCAATCAATTATGTGCTTGCCTTCAACACTCAGATCTAATCCTTTAAAAAAGTTTTATCTCATGGAGAAATGCACTCTTACAGATTTCCTCCACACTGAATAATTACAACCGAGGAGCCACACAGGGAATCTCTTCCTTGACAAATCCTCATGATCCAACGGCAAAATAAGCTTAACCCTCTTCATAAGCATAAGTCTTGGGAAGAGTGAATGAACTCAGCAGGGGGAAAGGCAAATGGTGGCACAAAGCAGGTCCTGTTCAGCATAAGGAAAGGTGGGGAAGTGCTGTAAATAAGCAAGGAGCATTTGTTCAGCAGTGGCACCGCTGACAGAGGAGCAGTAAATAAAGAAGGGGAAATATGCACTCCGAGGTAGCAAGCCCTGTCTCACATATGAAACCTTACCAGACAGAAATCTATACATTTCCCATCAGCACACACAAGCATCTTTACTAATGACATTCAGATGCATTTGATGCAATGCATAATGGGTTGGTTTAATGAGTGGGCACCCACCTGATACCTTAAAAGTGGACCCCTCTGTATGTTGTGAACTACAATGACGGCTCCTATATCTATGGTGAAGCAACCTGTGGAAAGTAAGGCGGCACACAGAGTAACAAACAATTGTCAGCAGCTGGAGAGCATAATTCCTGAAGCTGCATGTTTGTGAGGAAGTGAGAGGGAAGAGGGAGTGTTTTGTGTTGCCAGTGTTCAAGTCTTATGTCGCAGAGCACATGCCCCCTTCTTACTTAGGGGATTCCAGTGGAGCACTGTGTGGAGTAGCTGTTTGTTTTCCTCCAAATACCTGGGCTTTACCTTACACATTTGAAGGTGCTCATGATTTTGGCCACTCTGAGCCCGGCCTCGGCCAGGGAGGGCGGGATACAAATAAATTTATCACTATTATTATTATTATTATTCGGCAGTGGCAATGGCTCGTACGCCTGACCTTTGCCAACAGAGAGATTTTCTGCAACTGGGATAACTGAGAGTAGGAGATACTTCACTGTTGATGGGAAGAATGAAACACAACTCACAGAAGACACAGTATTGACACAGAACAAAGAATGTATGGAGGAGACTGAGATATAGGGAACAGTCATGCCAGCTGCACAATACAACATGGGTTTCCCAACCTTGCATACCTGTGCTTTGTCTTGGCAGCCTCTGATATAGAAGTGGAGTGAGTAGAGTTTGGTGATGGGTGTTTTGTGTCTGTAGCTCTAAGAACGGTTCTCTGTTTCAGGAGGCAAAGCGCTTTCCTCTCTTAATTCCCACCACTAAAGGGGTGTGTGTGTGTGTGTCTGTGTGTGTGTGTGCGTTCGTGCATGCGTGCATGCACAACATGGGGCCATAGCTCCAATGACCCATAGTTCTTTATCAGAGTTATGGTTTCCTTGTGTGTGATTTATATACTGGTGTTAGTATGTTGTGATTGCATGCTGAGTTGTACCATAGCCTAATTTCAATAGTGCTGATGTGGGGTTCAGTACAGGGTGTGATCCAATACAGGGGAAGCTTTTTAAACAAAACAAAACACAAAATGAAACCCTCCAACAGAAGTCAGTTGGCAGCCCAAATGGAGTGATGGAAACATGCACAGGATTTCCTAAGCTGACTTTGTGCTGGAGAGAGGTCAGGACCCTGGACAAGAGCAAGGGTGCAGGTTTAGAGCTCAAGAGCAAGCATTTCAGGACCATGGGCAACAATCTTGTAGCTGTGATCAGGAAGAAAAAAGTCACTGGCATGTTGCAAACCCCAGTTTATAGCCTGGCCTGGAGGATCTAGAATGGGAGCTGCATTCTTTTGGAGAAGGGGACACTATCCTTTAGTGCAGCTGTCAACTCCTTCTAGGTAGCGGGTTTTGGGCTGTGGAAACTAGGTTTGCAGGAGTTATGTAGGACTTTTTTGGATCCACAGGTGCGTCAGTCTGTTCCTCAGAGTCATTTGTAAAGGTACATCCTCATAGTTTGTGGGGCTAGGTACAGAATATAATGCTAGCGGGTTTACTTTAGACAGGGTAGGGAGTGAGCCTGTTTCTTCTTCAGAGCTACTGATGCTTAGGGACTGTGAATTTGAGAACACAGGGCCATGACATGTTTAGGGCTGGAGGAAACTTTGTCATTGATTGTGTGTGACCATGGACAGCAGTGGAAGAGGATATGACATCAGTGTGCTCCTCACCCTGCTGACATATCTTCACTGATGGAACAGCTTTGCTGGTATAGTATTCTGCTGGGAAATATGGGGTTCTACTAGCATATCTGTCATGGCTGTTTTTATATATGTATATAGCTTTAATTCTATAAATGTTTAATTTTTATAATTGATCGTCCTGTGTTTTTAATGGTCCTTATTTTTATCTATATGTCTCCCGTGTCCTGACAGGGAGAATGGTGGAGTACAACTATAATAATAATAATAATAATAATAATAATAATAATAATAATACAAGTGTAGTAAGACCTCTGCCAGATTCTAAAGACTCTTCAGCCAGGCTATCTCAACTATAGGATTGCATTTCTGGAGTCTTTTTGGTTTCTGATGGGAAAGGCACCATTGGACTCAGAATATATAATATAAATAACTTATGAGATAAAGATTCATCATTTCTGCACTAAAAATGAAGAAGAAAATCAATAATATCATTTGACTTTAACCTGAAACAATGCAATTTTCTTTTCTTTATAAAAAATAAATAATGTGATACTTTCTTTTAAGAGGAGGATGACAGGAAAGCAAATAACGCCAGAATGTCATTAGTGTGTCCGATCCTCAATGAATTCCCTCAATAAGAGCAAAGTGCAACTTTATGCAGAGTAAAGGGTAAACTGATGCAGAGAATCTATCCTTCATAGCATTTCCTCCTATATTCAGAATATCCTCCTAATGTCTGTTTATACTTAACAAGCCCTGACCACGTAGTGGAGATGGATATGATATTCTTTTCCCCTTGTTGCAAATTATTTTAATTGCCTGTGCAAAGGGTAATTGCCCCAATCAGCAGAGGTTGGCGGATCATCCGAGAACATTTATTTTGCAATTTATCTATTTTAAAGTATGTATTTTGGATACTCTCACTACATGCAAAGAGTGCCTTTGAGTATTTTCTTGGAGTCCTTTTGACCTCAAGGTTCAAGAATTAATAAATTCTTTTTGGCAATCAAAGCCAAACTGAATGTTAATGTAACATTTTGACTGATGTCTTTCATGAAAACAAGATGTTTGTAAGTGTAGTATGGCTCTGTTTTTTAATACAATGAGAAAGTATAATATACTGAATAAATGTTGAAAGTACTTGGCCTCATGCAGTGTATTTGATGTTAAAACATGCCTACTGGCAAGCTCTGAAATGGTCGCTTCCTTTTTCATTTCTGGGGTAGAATTTGCACCTTTGCTACAATAATTCCACTTTGCACCCCCCCATCATTATTCTGATAAAGGAACAATAAAGAAATATATGCAGGAGATGCTGTTTCAACAGCAGCAAGTTATGTTACATTCATGAAATTTGAACTTTTGTTGGGAAAACTATGTAGTTGAATTCGGGGGGGGGGGTTTCCCCCATTTGTGACTTACAAAATGCAGTAAAAAGCAAGGACGCAACAAATATCTCTCGTTCAGCTCCAACAGGTCACAGGGTAGGCTGAATAGATATAGTTTGCAGCAATTTGTTTCTGCCTCTTTGACGACAGAAACATGTTTGAATTTGCTTGTGGTCAAGAGTACATGTGAGCTGTGTTTCCCCTGCTACTTGGAAATTGGGCTTTATGGAAATTTCATTTCTAGAAGAGAATACAAATCAGTTATGATGTGGTTGGAAGAGTTCCTTTTTGGGACAGTTTTCAAAAGAAGGGTGGTTGCTGAAATGAAAGCAAATAACTGCCAGAGAAGGTCAACTTAAAGAAGGAGGGAATGGGAACCTGTAGCATCCAGATGTCTCACTCAACCTGATGGGGGTTGGAGTCCAACATATATTTTTTATTAGCTTTATTAACATCTCTTACATCGTATGACATTTCATATACCATATCTCGTATAACATATACATATACATGTGTATTGTACATCTTCTTGAGTAAACGTATATATAATCCGTGTAAGCAAAAACCATACACAAGTAATATTTACTTGTTTACTTACATAACTTAGACTGATTCATATTTTTACTATCTTTTGTTGTCTTATCTATTTATTAACACGAATTAAAGAAAAAAACAAGAACAAAAAAGAAAGAAAAAGAAAAAGGTGTAGTTGGACTTCCTATCATTTCCCAGTGTATAGTCTTATTCTAGTAATGAATGCACCTATCGTTATTGGGTTATTCTTTATATTCCTTCTAATACATTCTTACAACAGTTAGTACCTTTTGACTTATTTCTCATATGTTTCATTACATAAGGGTCAATTAAATGCTGCCATATACGTTATACCACTGTTATAATTTCATAAATATTTCTTATATTTATCCCATTTTTGTATGAATATTTGTCTTGTGTTGCCTCTCAAGCTACTTGTCAGTTGCACCATTCTATATAATCCTGTAATTTATTTTGCCAATCCAATATGGTAGGAACATTTTCCCCTTTCCAGTTCATTGCTATCAATGTTTGAGCTGTAGCTGTGGCATATAGAAAAAATTCTTGCAGATTTTTCAGAATATCGTTGCTGAGAATGCTTAGCAGAAAAGCCTCAGGCTTTTTTTTAGAAAGGTTAACCCAAAGATTTTTTTCATCACAAACAAGACACCAACATTCTCTGATCTTTCTACATGTCCACTACATATGATACATGTTGGAGTCCAACATTTGGAGGACCACAAATTCCCCATCACACTGTTTCAAGAAGTGTGAATTAGGTAAGGTAAAGGTAAAGGGGCCCTTGACCATTAGGTCCAGTCGTGACCGACTCTGGGGTTGAGGCGCTCATCTCGCTTTATTGGCTGAGGGAACCGGTGTGGAGCTTCCGGGTCATGTGGCCAGCATGACTAAGCTGCTTCTAGCGAACCAGAGCAGCACACAGAAATGCCATTTACCTTCCCGCCAGAGTGGTACCTATTTATCTACTTGCACTTTGACATGCTTTCAAACTGCTAGGTTGGCAGAAGCAGGGACTGAGCAATGGGAGCTCACCCTGTCACGGGGATTCAAACCGCCGACCATCTGATCAGCAAGTCCTAGGCTCTGTGGTTTAACCCACAGCGCCACCCACGTCCTGTGAATTAGGTAGGTTTGCATTAAAAAGTGAACAAAAACAAATTTCTTCCCTATCCCTACTTGTGTCCATGTACACACAGGGAGAGAGACACCCAGCTAATAACTGCATTCCAACAACTCATTTCTGCTGGACTTTCCTTGACTTCTGCAACAATTTGCATTCTCTCCCCCCCCCCCCAAATATCCCCATGAAAATTCAGCAGCATTTTGTGCAAATTTCTAATATATATGTATTTGCAAGCAACTTTCCTAAATATAATGCATTTTTCAATGTTCACTAGTATATGCATTTGAAAACACTTTCACCTAAAATAATGTATTTTTGTATACATTGTTTGGTGTATTTGTGGTGCATTAGCACAATTCAGAGAAGTGCAGATTATGGAGGACAGCTGTGTCTAGTCATGTATTGGTTTGAGAAGTATGCATTAGGTAGGTTCTAATTAAAATGCAAACAAAGTGGAATTTGTCTGCCATTCTTAGTGTAAGGAAATGAGAGCTGGTGCATATGTTCACACTCGATTTTCTTTTCTTTTCTTTTTTAAAGCACGCCAAACTCTCCCTGAAAAGTAAAAAGAGAAATAAAGTTGATTTATCAGGGATACAACTTTCAGAAGAGGTAGTCATTTTAGTCCGCTTCTGGAAAAACAACAAATAATTTTGGTGTGTCTTAAAAATGAACACATTTACTAAATTATCATGGACTAAAGTCCATTTTATAAGACATAAGTACTAGAAGACAGAGCCTGCCCTTATAAATTAGGACAGTTGGAATATATAAAGCAGCCATTTTGAAATTACTTGTCAAGGTGCTATAATGGAACTTTAATGGCTCCATGAAATGTTAACTTTCTGGGACATTTTTAAAAACCTGCTCTTTTTTCTTGATTCAGGACATAAAGTCTGCTTCTTAACCATTTCTAGAAAAAAATATAATATGCTCAGTAAATCAAACAACATTTGTGTAGATCACTAAGAACATTTGTGTACATTTCTCTCACTTTGTTTCAGCTCTTGTTGCTACAGAAGTTTGTTCCAATTGAGAAAAAGGTGCTTGTTCAGATATTCCTGCTGTTGTCATGTATAAGTTTGCACACCTTGAGCTTCATTGTTGAATGCTTTATGCTATAACCATGCAAGGTGAGTCAGCCAGCAATTTTAATTTCCTTTGCAGTTTGTGGCTCTTGTTTCCTTCCTCATCACAACTATATTGGGTGCTATGTACAGTGCATTAGTTCCGTGCCCTTGTTTATCTAATTACTAGTTAAGACAATTGCATTGTTTTATAGAAGCTACAAATGGGATCGTCTTTAACGAGCATCCTGGTTGCGCATGGGCCCCTGAGACAACCCCTGCCAGGTCGAAGGTGCTGGGCGTGGCCCAGGCCTTGTCTGTATGGTCCCACAATCACACCAGGCCATTTGAGCCAATCACTGCAGGTGGCGTGATTGGTGGGGGCCTATAAAATCGGCAGCGCAACGTGGCTGAGGCACTTGCTTTGCGCTGCCGAGCACCCTCCCTCCCCTCCCTCTTTGTAGATGTTGCTGCTTTGGCCTTGCTTCAGATATTGGCTGGTTGCCTGTTTTAGAACAGGGGCCGGATAGGAATTTTTCCATTTGGCAAATTGGCAGTGGCCACTTGGTTTTCACCTACCCCCTTAGCAACTGTCACAACTTTGTAAGGTTAGGCGGTTAGGCATTGGCTTAATGAAGTGTGTGGGAGGGGAGGTGCGGCCATCACCTGCCCCTCCATGAATAAGGGCATCCCAGTAAAGGAATCTGGGGTCCTGGATCTCGTCTGAAGTCTGCTTGAGGGGCCAGGGCCATGCCAGGACCACAGGAACCCCGGGGTGAGCTTCGGTTGATCTTCATTGATGTTGCTCCCTCGTTTGGTGTTTACCCTTTCAGACTGCCAGCCAGAGGGGCAGGAGGCAGTTATAGTCTGTTGCCAATGCCTAAGCCAATACCACTCACTTTGCTGTAATCAATAAAGTTGTGGCCTAAATTTTGCCCATTAACATAAACCAAAATTATTTGTCAGTGTAAAGTTATTTACTTGGGGAAGGGATTGGGGGCCTTGGGGCGCAACCACAATCTTAATATACAAACCAACAGGCAACTGGCAAGGTCTCAAGGGGGGCAGCTCATCCTGAAAAGGGTTCCAAACACAAAGATTGAGATCTGGATTTAGAAACCCTTTGTGCAATGAACTGGGTTCTTTTAGACTCAGCAGATCACATACCAGCTCAGGAGCATGTTACCTTGGGTGTTAGCCATATGCATTCCTGCAGGCCACATTGTATGTTCTACAGTGAATGCCTAAAGAGGACACTTAATTGGTAATATGCCCCAAAGTTCCATAAATATGCTTAGGATTGCACTGTTGAACCTATTTTGTCACAAATGAAATATTATGCTTTATTTGAAAAAAAAACCCCACAGAATTCTTTTTAAAAATGTATTCTTAACTTTTTCATCTTAGATCCATTAAAAGAAATTGTGGTCTCAGCCTTAGACAACAAAGAAATAAATGCAGGAACTGCCTACCCTGAAAACGAATGTTTAAGGTTCCTCTAAGATGATCTTTGTAGAAATGTTATAAATAACTGGAAATTCAACAAAAGCAGGGGATGTGGGAAGAAGTCAAGTAGTGGTCACAAATGTAAGACTTGAGGAGGAGAAAGCACTAATGTACAAAAATAAAGCACTTAAAAAACAAACAAAAATAAGAAGCTCTAAAAGCAAGGATTCTTAGTCAACCACAAGCGTTTCTAAGCTTTGTACTAGATGAAAAGAAGAGTATTCTTGAGGAAAAAGCCTGCCATTGTCATGTTCAGTATTGTTTCAACCCAAGAAAAATACTTCGGGAATCAAAACAGGGTGACATTTAAAATAAATAACTTTGGATTCTGCATAGACTATATTAAAAGAAAATATTTTGGGGAGCTGAAAAGGCTTAGTTTGTATAAAGCTGAATTACAACAATGTGTGGAAGAAGAAACTTTTTCTTTGCATGGACTGTTATGAAAGTTTAATTAAATCTTTTATTGAATTTGCATAGAACAGGCACAAGACTTACAAGACTTACATGCCAAAATGTACTGCTGCAATTAAATACTGACTGAATATATGAATAAGTAACAAATTATCTACATAGGGAAGCATATGTTTGGTTTTCTTTCTGGCCAATTTGTTACTACCGTATCAGATGTATTCTGGATGGTTTATTTATGAATTCTAGGACAAAAGGCACTACCTTGTAGAATTTGTCATTATTTTGTTATGCTGTAAATATCAGTAAGAATAGCAGCAACGCTTGTTATCTTTATACTGTAATTTGTAGAGATTAATTCCCATGTGATTTTTGCTGTATTTGTTAGTCTCAGAAACTACATTTTATTAATGCATTAAGTTATGTTCAGAATTTTATTTATGTTTTAAATTAGGTTATTTGTTGTTTCTATGGATAAAATCAATTAAAATGCACTTCTGAAGAAATCATTAAAGGTTATAGTTATTTCCTAAAATTTATACACCACTTGATTGTAAAAACAAAAACAAAACAGCGCTCAAAGCTGCTTAAAATCAGTCGTGTAGCCACCATAGTTACATTTAATGAATTCCATGCATGGGATGAAAAAAAGCTCCGTTGAATTCTGGCCCATTTCCATGAACAATTCAAAGTCTCACACAGCTTGGGATACAGGAATACAGGAATGCCCTATACCAAGTAAGACAATTGGTCCAACTAACTCAATATTGTCTATGCTGACTGACAGGTTTCTAGATGAGAGTCTTTCCAGCCTGGATATGCAGGGACTGAACCTCAGACCTTGGGTCCACAAAGCATGATTTCTACTGCTGAGCTACAGACCTTCCTCAAGGATTCAGGTACTTGGGAAGCCCTCTTCTACTGCATGAATCTGCTTGGGTATTAAGACCAGCATCCAAAATCCCTGATAACCCTGACAAGGTAATGACTAGAGAGGGGGCCTTTTTAGCTGAGGCATCCCACATGTAGAATTCTCCCCTTGGAAAGACTCCTCTGCCCCCTATGCTATTACCTTTTAGGCACCAGGTTAATACTGTATATTTTTGCTTTCCCAGGCATTTTAAATTGCTGATGCTGTATTATTATTGCTTGATGCTGCTGTTAAGGATTGCTCCATTATCTGTTGTTTTTATTTGTTGCTGTTTTTCAATTCTGTTTTGTGAACTGCCCTTTTTTTAAAAAAAGGAGCAGTCTATAAATCTTTCTAAATAATGAAAGGAATTTAGGAAGCACTTCACATCCAAGCTGGGATAAGTGGAGTTTGGAGCAGGCAGATCTTTGACTGAGCCTGGGCTGGACCAGGGCTATGCCAGCTGAAGTCTCTGATCCTGACTCAGCTGGAGATATACTGAGGTAAGTCCCTGAGAGTGGGGCTAGCGTGGCTGGGAGGAAAGGAAGATGGCGGCTGTAACAACTTCTCCTCTGTGAACCCTCCGGATTACAAACCTTTTATAGCCTTTTATAGCCTTTTACAGCCGTCTTTATAGCTGTTATTATTAGACTTTTAAATTATTTTACCTCTGTTAGAAGTTTTAATCGTTTTATCTCTACTGTTGGCCAGTCGTGGCCAATATACGTATCAACAAGGATATTCAAACCTTCTGCTGAGAAAGCCTGCTGCTGATTAGAAACGCCGCCTTGAAGACTGGGTTATGTTGAGCAGTGGAGGAGGAGTAGCAGAGGAGTTGCGTCCACAAAAGATAAGTTCTCTTTTATCTTCGTTTACCTCTATTTTTAACCTCCGTAGTTAGTGAGACAGCGACAAATGGGTCATGGCAAGCGACCAAGATCTGCTGAGAAAGGTTGTTCACCTCCAAGAGTAAAGCAGTCAAAGCTTGAATCTCCCTCACCACCTACTAACAATAACAGCCAAACAGAGCAAGTAATTGTTTCTGCGGTCGAAACACACAACCGCTTTTGGCCTCTGTATGATCAAGGGGAGTTGGAAAAGCTAGCTGATCCAGCGGGGGATGGAAGCCAGAGGGAAGCCCGCCTCCCTGACACCTTAATTACACCTTCGCCGTCACTGAAACGGGACGCATTAGGGCAAACTGCCCATGAATTAGTACCTGATCAAATACAACTAGTAATCAGGACTTTAAGCTTCATTTTCAAGGAATTGGAGGGGATTTCTTTGTCTTTGAATAAACTCTCACGGGCCCTTCTGGCTCATCTACCTTCCTCAACTGAGCTATCTAATTTGCATCAATCTCCTGTGCAGCTTGTAAGTGCCTTAAAGAGACAACTTGACCAGAAATCTCACCTTAAGGGCTCTAGATGCAGGCTGCCACTGCCCCAAAGGAATAAGCAATCCTTGATTTTTCAACCTAATAAAATATGTCTATCCATTTTTTCCCGTGACGCCCCCAGACTTAGGTGGAATAACCTGAGGATGGCTAAATGGTACCTACGTGATTTGCTAAATATCCCTTTTTTCCAGATAGATCTTATATCTGTAGTACCCCTAAATGCCACGCCCTGGCCAAGGAAATTTATGCTCTCCTTCCAGTCTGCAAGGATCCCACATCTTCTTGCAAGACAAAAAGATCGGCTGGCACCCTGGGAGATTGTAACAACAAGAGTCTTTAAGGACACGAGTGTTAAACCTCTTTTTGCCAACATCTTAACCGGCAATGAATGCTCGTTACCTCCTTCTGTTCCTATAATAAAGGAAAAAACACCTAGCCGGGTACCCCCTGTTCCACCTGCGATCCCAAGTGCCCATCTAGTTACGCTGAGGGATGATCCAATTGCAAGCGGAGATTGGAATATCCCTGAAGAGAGAAATCTTATCTCCTCTTATGGAAAACTCCCTTCAGAAGAACAGCAGGCTATTCTCGATAGATTGGATCTACTCAAACAAAGACTCCTATCGCAAGAGGACCCTTCTATGCCGACGAGAGAGGAGAGCAGGCGCTCCACGTCCCACAAGGCGTCTCCATCAAATGCCTTGATAATCTCTCAACCTACTACTTTGTTACCCCCTACTGATCTGAATCAGCAGTCACCTGTTGACCAACAGCACCATTCTACCATGGAGGAAGTCGATAAACTCAATAATCCCGTCTCAGACCTTATGTACAATCAAAATATGGAAGTTGATGATTCCTTTGCTTCAATGCCTGAGCTAGAATCTACCCTGTCTGAAGATCACCAGGAAATGACTATGCATGCACCATCCCCACGTTCACGTCCTTTTATACATCTGCGTGATAATTCTTCTCCATCTGCGCAGCAACCACAAGTGATGGCTGGAACACCTCTTAGCGCTACCCTGGTTAAGACTGACAACTCTGACGGATCTACTAGTATAGCCCATCAAAGACTTGCTACTACTCACCTCAATGAACAGCATCCGACCTCACCAACTTTGCCTAATTCTTCCTCCCCGGCAAAGCTCTCCCTGCCTGTTAATGTTACCAAATCATGGATTCAATCAACACAGAAGAAGACCTTATCCGCACAAACTAAAATTACTGATTTCCTTATGGGTCCTCCTTCTACCTCCAAGAACCTATTAAACAACTCAAAGTGACAATTACCGGGACAGCACAAGGACCTGACATTATCAATACTTAGCTGGAACATTGCTGGTTGGAGAACCAAAAAATCAGATCCCGAATTCAGGAAATACATAAATTCATTTAATATCATTCTATTCCAAGAAACATGGGATGAGGAAGAGATTACCATAGACGGCTTCGATCTTCTAACACTTCCGGCCTCCCCTTCCTTGAAAGGTGGTCGCCCCAAAGGGGGTCTTTTGATTGGGATCTCACTCCAACTTCACGCCAAATTCACTCTGGTACGGGCTTCCCTCCTTTTGCTCTATCTGGACTGATCGCAGAAGGGAAGTCCTCATTACTAATTACTAATGTTTATCTCCCCCCTGAAGGCTCAGCACCTGATCTTGATTGGAGATGGGAATCATTTGAAAATCACCTATTGTCATGTCATACCAAATGCCCTAACTCGTACTCCTTAATTGGGGGAGACTTTAATGCTCATATTGCCACAAATTGGGACCTACTAACCAAGTCCAAATGGTGGACTCCCCCATGCTTGGACAACTTTGACTTGGAACATACCAGAATTAGAACTTCAAAGGACAACAGAGTAAACAAAGCAGGAGTGACCCTTTACCAAATGGCCATCGCCTGAATCTAGTATTCTTGAACGGCACCTTCCCCCCCGATATACCGGGGAAGTTCACTCACCTGGGACTAGCATCTAACAGTGTTATTGATTACTTCTTGATCTCTGCAAATTTGGCCGTTAATGTACTTTCCTTCCATGTTGAAAACCAACATTTCAGTGATCACCTTCCAATAGTGACCACTTTGTCATTGTTCCGGTGCCAGAAGGACTATAAAGTCTCCAATCACAGCTCAGCTGGGCTCAGATGAGGCCAGGATAAATCCTTAAAAAGGATCTTTCTGGGGGTGTAACAGGATGGGACAAGGCATGGGGAAGATTTTTCCTTATTCGAAACTTGGTTCAGTTCAGTCATGTGACCTAGCAACCCAACAGCAATGAAACCCCCCAAAGTGTCGGTGTAAGTTCTGTTGCACTGCGTTAAAATAAAAGCTTGTTTTTCCTCTGCAGGGCTTGGACCAGCTCAACTTGCCCCTGAATGGAGTTTGGAGTGGGCAAGTTGCCCTGACATAATTTACCTTGCTGTAAATTATGCTGGTTTCCTGTAGTTTGGATTCCCTGTCAGTGCTGCAACCCCCTTTGAGTTCCTGATCTAGGAGTAAGATACAGTATAAACAAAAAAAAAAAAAAAAATCCTTGCAGTAGCACCTTAAAGACCAACTAAGTTAGTTCTTGGTATGAGGTTTCGTGTGCATGCTCATACCAAGAACTAACTTAGTTGGTCTTTAAGGTGCTACTGGAAGGATTTTTTTTTGTTTTGACTATGGCAGACCAACACGGCTACCTATCTATACAGTATAAAGTTGACATTATTGTGAGATGTCTGCACATTCTAAAGGACTATTTTCAAGTGAGGTCTGCAGCACAAAATTAAGAATGGGAAAATGTATTAATTTTAAGAGAACTAAAAGTGATATCAGAGAGTCAATAGCCCCATGATGTAGATATATTACTTTTGTTCCATTGTTACCTCGAGTCAAATAGATTTCCCCACTTTATCAAAGACAAATGTTGGATGACAATGCACATCAGAAACACTGATTTCTCCTTCAACTTTGAAAAACAACAACCCACCAACACCTATTGTTTCTGCTGCTTTTTGTGTTATAGCTAAAGTGGCTCAGACCTGAGACTATGTTCATTCTGGATGAATCTTAAAACTTAAGAAAATCAGAATTAAAAACACCCACAATCCTCTCAGTTCAGAAAGTAATAAAAATTGCAATTCTCATAGGAAAATGCTTTCAGAAAATGTAAGAAATCACTTCTCTCTCTCTCTGAAGCTTAACTCTTATTAATCATTCCATTCAGACATTGCTGTTGTGTATCTAATATGCCAAATGTATTTCAACTATTTAGTAGCTGTAATATTGTATTTATTTTATCCTGCACCTCTATTGTCTGTGATTGTGATTGAGTATTGCTAATGCACAAAAGGTTTCCTACTGCTTTGATGTTTTGCTTAGCGATTCTCAAAACCCTTTCATTTTTGCAGGTTGTAGAGAAGTGTTGCTTAAATTTGTGAGGGTTTTAAAAGCCTCTTGTAATCAGACACAAAGTTAGGAAAATGGGATGGAAATGACTGAAGCAATTTTTATAGGTATAAAAATTCACTGAGACAGAAAGACCTGCTAGCCCACAGACAGTGTTATTTTTCTAGAACTGACCATGAACCCTTCCCTCGTTCTCTTAGAATGGCAATGGCACCTATCTGAGTGGTGCTGGAAAAAAGCCCTGCCCACAGGTATATCACTCAACAATCTTTACTAATATTATACATTGGATAATGCAAAAATAAAAGGAAGTGGGGGGGAGGAATTACTTGAGAGTATTTCTAGAACTAGGCACGCATGGGTCTGTTTCTCTAAATAAACTTGTGTAGGATTGAGTTGAATGATACAAAAAGGGTTTCAAAAGGTGCATTCCACCTTGAGAACAGCAATGAGGGGGTTAAAGAGACCTAGAGGCTCTCCATTAAAAAGAAAAATACACAAGTGTTCATATTTCTGGATCAAAGCCTAAGTGTTTGGAAAGATGTTAATAGTGAAGCACCTGGATCACCATGTTTTTATGGGTGTAGCTGCATTTGCCAGGTAATTTAATATGGCTCATTCACATCTGTCATTTCAATTTTTGAAGTCCTATTAAAAATGGAGCGTTCTCTGTCAGGCAGAGAGTGCACGGATATGGTTCAGCTGCTGCCTAGCTTATGGGATTTGAAGATTGGACTACGTATATTGAATGTGCACAGAAACAGTATTTATATGTCAATAGCAAATATGGATGCTAAATTAACTTTACCAAAAGCTTTGGCAACCATCCGGTAATGCTCCAGCTCTGACTTTACTCCTCAGTTATTTTTTTCCTAGTTTCTGAAATGGGGAAGTGAGAGGAAAGAATAGGAAATATAATCAACGCTGTTGGGACTATTCTTCTGTCGTGAACTAATACTAATTGCATGAAAAAAACTTCCCATGAGAATTCTTGTGATAAAGAAATGGTATATGTCCATTCTTGGAACAGTCTGCAGTTTTCAACTGAACCTGTTATGGGTAGATTTCCATGACTGTGTCCTACTGCATAAATTGAGGTTTCTCCTTAACTTATATCAGATATAAATTGCCATTATTGAGGGACCAGCTGCCTTTGGTCTTGAGAGTTGAGAGGTCATCTAGCAGCAGCCATTTCAGCAGGTTTCCTGAACTGTTTCCATCCCAATGGGTTATTATAAGAATTGCGGCTTTTAAGAATATGAGCTTGATCTTGCTGCTTCCTCTTCCCTCCCCATTTTTCCCCTTTCTGTGCCATGTCTAGCAGTCTACTACGGAATTCTGTAACTCACTCTGAGAGTGCTCTTTAAATAAATGCATATTTCAGAATTGCATTTGGTTCCACTAATGTCCAATGCTTGAGAGCACATGTGCTTAGCTGCTTTTATAGTGCTTATGTCTGTGGCTGCCTTTCTTGTCTATAGGGCTGCCATACACCCAAATTTTCCCAGACGGTACTGAGATTTCAGAGGTGGGATTAACGTCCAGGGTGGGGTGGGGGTTTCCAAAAGGCGGTGCTCTGTCCTGGATCTTAGGCAAGTCAATCGAAAAACTGCAATTTTTTGGCATTTTGTGTCGGGGGAGTGCTCAAGAATTTGGGGGTCTTCTTAAAAAAACCCTCAGCAACTTTTGTGATGTTGTGATATCCTATCAATAGGATAAGACCCTATTGTCTATCCTAACTTCTCACTGCTTGGAAAAAAGGATATTTCCCTTGAGGAGAGCATCTTGAATCCTTGTTCCAGGAAGGACTTTGTATGCTTTCAGCAGGCCTCTGGCCTTCACATTTACTTTGTGCTCTAAAGCAGTGCTTGAGTGGAACATATGATGATTCAAATCTTGGGAAGAGCAATACTGGAGTCATTGCTGGCTGATGGACCATCTTGTATATTTCCTGTGTGTTTTGTGTTTGTCTGATGTCAGTGTGTGTGTGTGCGCTTTAGGATGATGCGCCTATCGTAATTAATTCATTGGTTGCTGTCAGGCCTCCATGTATGGGGGCATAATTTGTTTGTTTTATTTATTTATACAAGTATTTATAGACCACCTTTTCGAAAACACTAGGGTGGTGTACAGCAGCATAAAAGACATTCAAAAGCAACACAGAAGGATAATTAAAATGACTGGCTGCTCAAGAAAATTCTAAGCAACTGCATAGGCCTGTCTGCGTAAGAATGTCTTCAAGAGGAACCTGAAAGTCACAAGTAAGGATGCTGTTCCACCATCATAGCAGCAGCAGCAGCAGCTCTCAGTCTCCCCAAGTGAAATTTGAGCATAGGATTGTTCTGTCCATTCCTCATGGCCTTCTAAAAGTCATCCTGCTTTCTTTTCCTTAGTATTATCACAAACAACAATAATTTATCAGAGGCTGATGACTATCCGGAAACATAATTAATCATGATTATCTATGTCATGCCTAATTATGGAGAGCTACCCCTGGGGACAGACTCCGGTTACGTTCTGAAACCTTCAGACTGTAATGATTTCCCATTGTATTGTAAATATTCTTGGTTCACACTCACTGAAATATAGAGTGTATTTATGGTGACAGGGGTCAAAAGAATACAATTAAGCAGTATACAATTAAGTGTGAGTACCCCATGTATTTAAAGAATACATACTTCATTTCTGGAAAGTTTAATTTGTATTCTTCACACATGGAAATATAAAGAATATTTTTCTATTATAGTTTTCCATGTGGGATTGTGCTTAGCTAAATCTGAAGAGATGATTTTCATTCTGTGACTTTAGTGCAAAGTAGATTAAAAGTTAGGGAGGGGTGTTCATTCCAAAGATGTGAAAGATCTTTTTTTCCCCAGAAGGAATCTAATTTCTGCTAAGGAGAAAATGGCTTCTGGTATAGCTGAAGAGAAGAAAAAGAAGAAGAAAACTTTAGATAAAATCCTGACATTATTTAACCCAGTAAATAAAATGTAATAGAGATGTGTACAATTATGAAGAAGATGCATATAGGTTTACATGTGAGCAATTATATCCCTGGGTGATAACAAAGCTGAACACGTTTTTATTCAAGAAGAAAAACACTAAAATTGTGCTTGAAATGTAAAGACCACAAAACACAAGCTGCCTATTTGGTTTGTTATTGAAAAGCATACCACACAACAAAGTCATTCCAGAAAAAATGAAAAAATGAAGCACTATTTATTTTTACAAGCCAAGGTGGGTCTCTGAAGGGAAGGTACGAGAACATTGTTTCAGCACTGCTATAACCAAAGGCGATGTTCTAAGGCAGAGAGATTTACATAATAGATTTGTAGAACTATGTTGGAATGCCTGCTGTTGTACTTGATTTCTCAGGCTGTTCCAGAAGCTAGCTAAAGTTAGAATTAAGCTCATTGATTGTACTTCTTTTTTAAAAAGAGGAACTTTTTTTTTACTTCCTCATGTAGCCTAATAAGCTGTCAAGGCACCCCCATCTCTTTAATGTCAGTGGAGACAAAATTACAATGAAAACCCAAAAGGGGGGGGGAGAAGCAACTTTTCTAGCTTAGGTCATCCATGGATGACCATAGACCAGTATAGATGACTGCAGTCAGGGAAAACTGAATACACAGAAGGAAGAAGCAGATCACTGCATGGAGCCACTATGCTAGCTTCCTGGCAGGTGGGTCATATGCTGACTGGGAGGTACCACTGTGCTCTCACGGGAAATGTTTTTCTGGGACACTTGCAGGGTATGCCATTAGAGCAAAAAGGGAGTCACCACCCTATCAATCTTAGGCTGCCTTCCGCTGAGTCAACCGTATCAAAACATTTGCTTTAGCTACAGCATAACTTCCTCACATGGCCTTGAATATTTCACTGCTGGGCCTTGTTTTTCCTGCTACAATTCCCAAACCTCTGCAGGCTTTGACTGTATGTAACCCTCAATAAAACAAAATCAGAGAAATATTCCCTTCAATTATTCATAGTGTTTAAATATTAAGGAAAACAATGAAGATTCATTATTTTAAAATGTTAAAAGGGAACATTCCTGTTAGAGTTCAAAATCAACAAAGCATTCTCTCTTCAAAGGAGTAGGTAGATAATGCATTTAAATGGTTTACCCCCCACTTAACATATGGCTGGCAGGCAAGTCTCAGTGACCTTCCTGGTTGTTGTTTAAAACAGCATCTTTATATGAGGCAATGGAGTAAGAAACCTGCTTGTGCGAAGCACTGGTCTCTGTCTCAAACGCACAATCATCTTTGAAATCATTCAAACATCTGCATTGTGGAATGTGAGGGTTTGGCTTTTGCCTCCTGCTCTTGAAAATGACTAATACTCTTTTGCATTAGAAAGTCATAATGTCACCCTCATTATTTGGGAAGGGTGCCCCATGTTTGGCAACGTCTAAGGGTTGCATCCAACAGAGAGTGTTATGTACTGAGTTGAATAGGATCTAAAAGGCAGCAGTCTGATTGGTCCTAGAACAATAGGATTCAGAATGCAGCAGTCTGATTGGTCCACAGGAGCCACCCAATCCAGCTCCAGGTGGAAGTGAATCCGCAACTTGATTGGCCTACAGGTGAATCCCGGAATTAGCCAATCACGTGGGGCCCATTGTGTAAATAATGTATATAATGCAGACATTCTGGGGGAACTTCCATTCCTCCTCACCACTATGAGCTGAATAAAGATCATGAAGTCCACTCTCAACTCTGAGTATATTTCAGAGAGCAACGTGAATGTTCTGTCAGTGCAAATATTTCTGCTTGTGCAATGGAACTTCCTCCCTCCCCCTGCCATGCACCCTCTAAATGAGTTCTGGGGGTTCCCTCAACCCTTTGGAACAGAGTTGGGGACAGTGTGGGGAGCACAGATATGGCAAAGACCTCTGTTATCATGCCTATATGAGGACCTTTAAAATTACTTACCACAGCACAATGATGAAGCACTTCCTGTGCCACTGCTGTAACATGTAAATGGACCCCCATGGAAGGGACTCTCTGAGCATGGAATGCAACTGACTGAAGAACCTGTTGCTTTCTATTTGGATTTGAGCTAGGATTCCAGAATGTGAAGCAGACATTTGTGTTTGACGATCTTACATAGTGGGCAGTTATCATGAACAGGCAGAGCACAGAAGAATTATTTCTGTAAAAGAAAGGCATGATGTGAAGGGAGCCATAGCAGTCAGGAGGAACAAAAACAGCAACGTGAAACTAAACAGAAGAGGAAGAGGAAGGAAGGAATAGTTAGGTTAAATAAATTAGATTAAATATTATTTGTATGCTGCTTTGCAGCAAACCTCCCCCCCCCCCATAATTCTTATTTAAAACTTCAGAATAAACACTTCAACTAGAAATAGAGGACCTCATTTTTAAATAAATAAATAAAATCCTCCTTAGGAAAAAAATGCAGCTGGTCTTCCACCCCCACTCCAGAGGCCCTTTCTGATTATTTCTTTTCCCCATTGCCTTTGAGGTGAATGAGATGTAGCCTGTCAATTTGCGTCTGTCAGACTTTGTGGCCTTGAGGCCAGACTACCTGTGACTGAGGGAATCAATGCACGTTTTTGTCATTGATTGCAAGAGAACCTGGATTAAATCCATTATGCTTAAAATTGGCACTCTTTTCTTGTTGAGTATGACGAATAGTGTTTGGTGGGAGTTGGGGTGAGGGGAAACACCTCCCACGTTGTCCTTCCAACAGGCCATGCTCTCAAAGAGTGAAGAAATGAACCATACTATTAGGGAGAGTGATGCAGCTGTCTAAGTTCTGAAATGTTATGAAAGGAGAGCAAGTTGTTAGTTCTTTAATTTATTTTCATTTGTTTTTGTTTTTTTACCTCCGAAGGAAGCATTTGTGGGATTTTCTGTCAAAATACCTAGGGTAGCCTTGGGTTCTATGACTATGCCCTTGAAGGGGGACATAATTTGCTATTCTACCTCAGCCAGGAAACTGTATTTGTTCGACCATGAACACAAAAGGTGTGCAAGGCTGTCTCAACACAAATGTTTCTGCAGAAAGGTGCCTGAGGTGGCAGTTCCAAGGGGCCCAGGCAAATCTGGAAATGTCTTCTTCAGTGGGAATTCCCATCTAACATTTTTTGTGTCAGCATGTTCTGAGGTGTGAAGATAATTCTCTCCCCACCCCAATGCTCCCATATCTAGATCCTTATACCTAAGTCCGCACACAGGTGAATGGAAGGAGAACCTCTTCCTTCTGCCCTTGAAATGTTGCTGGGCTACAGCTCCTGCCCAGCATGGCAACCGATCATGGGGTTGCTGTCTAAAACATCTGGAGGGCACCAGGTTAAGACTGCTCTACAAGAGATTTGAACCCCTTCCTCTGAAATTCTGCTGAGACCAAGGCATTTGGGCAGCATCTGATTTTCCAAGTACTTTTCTTCAACATTTGCAATTAGTTTTCTGCGGGAGAAGTAGAGTGTTTGACCAACAGTACTAAATTTGCGTTATCAGTTTTCTTTACTGCCAATGATAAGGACATGCAAAGCAGCATAACTTCTCTTCGAGAATCATCTAAAGCAGATGTTACAGCAGAAAGCGCTTATCCCCAAATACTGCCACTGCAGTAATAGCAAGGGAAACACAGAAAATTGCTTGCAAAGTAAATTGCTTTTTTTTTTTTTTTTTTTGCATGATGTACAAACTCTGTTTCTTCAAGTTTTCCCCTGAGTGAAAGTCCATCTTTAAAGAAATGGGCTTCAATATTGGTCTCTCAAGATGTTGTTATAAACAACAAGGATAAAGAAATATTTTACAGTGATAGGAAAACAAGGACGTTTAACTCAGTGGATCCCAGCCTTTTTTTTGACCATGCCCCACCTAAGCATCTCTAAAATCCTGATCCCCACCCCCGTGACATATAGTTCTTATTATTCAAAAAGTGAACTATTTATGTGAAGGAAACCTAGAACTGTTAATAACTCATTCTCGAATTTGTTGTTTAGTCATTTAGTCGTGTCCGACTCTTCGTGACCCCATGGACCAGAGCACGCCAGGCACTCCTGTCGTCCACTGCCTCCCGCAGTTTGGTCAGACTCATGTTTGTAGCTTCGAGAACACTGTCCAACCATCTTGTCCTCTCTCGTCCCCTTCTCCTTGTGCCCTCCATCTTTCCCAGCATCAGGGTGTTTTCCAGGGAGTCTCCTGTTCTCATGAAGTGGCCAAAGTATTGGAGCCTCAGCTTCACGATCTGTCCTTCCAGTGAGCACTCAGGGCTGATTTCCTTCAGAATGGATAGGTTTGATCTTTTTGCAGTCCATGGGACTCTCAAGAGTCTCTTCCAGCACCATAATTCAAAAGCGTCAATTCTTCGGCGATCAGCCTTCTTTATGGTCCAGCTCTCACTTCCATACATCACTACTAGGATTTTCGAATTGCCCCACCCCCGTCTAGCATCACTACTGGGATTCTCAAATTGCCCCCCCCATTCTCGAATTGCCCCCCTGTGGGGCGTGTGCTGCACCTTGGGAACCACAGGTCTAACTAGTTTGTTTTACACACACACACACACAAACACACACACACACACACACACACACACACACGTGTATTGTGCATGTTTATTCAGGAGTAAACCTTTCAGTGGAACTTGCTTCCAGGTAAGTGTGTACAGGATTTTGAGCCTTAAATCATTCCTTCAGATTACAGGCTTGACCTATCAGTCACAACAGAGCTCTCTCTCGACCCTCTCCTCTTTGCACATCTGCATTGCATGCAGAAGGTCATGGGTTCAATCCTTAACATCTCCAGGTAGAGCTGTGAACAGCCTTTGTTTGAAACTATGGAGAGCCTCTGTCAGGCAACGTTGATAATATTGAGCTAGATGGATCCATGTTCTTGACTCAGTATGAGGCAGCTTCCAGTGTTCCACCATCACTCCATCCCGGTGCTATTTCCAATACTGTGTGGTAAGCTTAGTAACATTACTTTCACTATTAGCAGGTGCTTGTCTCTGCAGGGTTTTATCATTTTATAACTGGGTTGCAGAGGCACCACAAAGCACTTCAGGTGCTGGCACTTTGACCCATGCTGCCTTACACAGATCCTGCTTTGCCCATGAAAAGTCCCAAATCCCTCCAAGGTACCCCTCTGATGCCAACCTGGTGCCCTCCAGATGTTTTGGACAACAACTCCCATCACCCTTGTCCATTGGCCATGGTGGCTGGGGCTTATGGGAATTGCTTTCCCAAACATCTGGAATGCACCAAGTAGGGAAAGACTGAAGTAGATGGGTGACCACAATTGGCCTTTGAAGTTCACAGATCTGTAAATGAATTAGTTCATGGAATATTTGCACATGGGTTAAGTTGGAACGTATTCAGGGTGTGCTGCCCCATTTATGGATCAGAAGCCTGGTTCAGATCTTCTTCTTCTTCATCATCATCTTCTTCTTCTTCGTTGTTGTTATGTACCTGCTACCAACTGAAACTGTTTGAGTCTTCTGCTAATGATATTACAGGGAGAAGAAAGGATAGCAAGTAGAAAGAGGATGACTTCCTAGCCTGCTGAAACACTGCTTGATTCGTGCAGTCTTGTTCACCAAAGTTTTCTGTTGAGTAGTTCAAAGTGTGTGCTTGATTTCCCCCAACCTCACCCCATCATGCAGATTATAAATCGTCAATATATTCTTCAGAAAAGCATGGCACACTTGAAATCGTCTATTAGCCATGATGGGAGCATCATATGTTTTTGTTTTTGTACATTGAGTGTCTGAATAATGTTGATAAAATACTCAAGGAGAACTCAACAGAATATTCAAGACAGCACAATGCACAACATTAAAAGTGTGTTCAGCCTTTTAGTGTCATCCTTTCCCTTCTTTGCTTTTTACAGGTCACTCTAGTCTTAAACAACTGGCTATAAAATGTTCTCTAATATTAGCATTTCTGGCAGGCTGATTCTGTGGGTGCCTGCAAATGTCTGTGGCTGTACTTGCAGTTGAGTGCTCTGGCATTTATTGCCTTGTGGCATGACAAGGCTTTAGCCCTTGTATTTTTGAGTCAACCTTCCTGTTTTGTAGTTGCAGTGTGCAAATGGAGGCCTCTTTTGTCCTGTTGACATGGCAAGTTCAGACACTTTCCTGGCAAGCAATAGGACATAAAAGCCTCTAACCCTACTTTTGTTTCCCAGAGAGCAAAAGTATGGCTACCCATAGCTGCCAAGACTGGTTCTAGTCTCATTAATTCCAGCTAAAAGGTCTCAGCTGTTTCTCCTTCTGTCTCTAAATTCAAACAGGCACCTTTATTGCTATTTCTTTGTCCCATCTGCAAATTCTGATGGGTGTCCTGGTCGCAAAAATGGAGAAAGATTTTAGAGCAATTTCCCAATTTTTCAGGGACACTCTTGGAATTACAAAAGCCATCCTGGCTTCTGATTTGATCCTGGGATGTCCCTATTTCCCCCATCAGTGCTGTCACTGCTGAGCTTGGAGAGGATTTGCATCTAATCTTGCCCCTTTCTAAAAATTATTTATTGGTATTTGTGTTTCTTCTTTAAATCTACCAAAGAATAAAATAACTAATATATAAAATAAAATAAGGATTAAAGGGTTTTCTCAAGACAGTGGAGGGAGTGTGTACTGCGTCCTGTTAGTGATGGTGGCACTTGACTTCCTTCTGATAGGAACTGCTTTGTTGGGGGGCGGGTTGACCAAAAAACGGGGGGCTAAGTGTCAGTTGCAGGAAGTGAGAAATGTCCCTATTTTCATCTGAGAAATGTTGGAGACTGTATTTATATTTTAAAACACACACCCTTAACATCAAGCAGTTTGGCCTTTGGCCTTTGCCTCTTTGAGTATTCAAATACAGACCTCTCTAGTTCTGAGTGGTCATTTAGGAAAATTCCCCCGGTCATTAAGACATATTCAAATTCCTTTTGACAAATCCTCTATTACCAATTAGCTGAGGGGTGGAGAACCTCAAGCCCAGGGGCCAATTGCAGCCTACCATGCCAGTTCTTTTGACCCATGGGACTTTCCTTGAGCCACATCAACCCCCAGGGCACACCTTCCACTGACTCTACTTTGCATCTCCCTTGAGTGTTTTTGCCTAGATGCAATGTGTCCTTGAACTAGGATAATGTCACTTGCTTTCCTGGTTGAGAGGTCGTGTGTGCTTTTGTAGAAACCTTTGACCTTTGCATAGATGGAATGTAGCTTACTGAACAAAGGTAAGAGGCATAGCCATTACTCTGCCCACTTTTGCCTTTCCACATCCACCTTGGCCTCTGGTCATGTCCACTACTGGCATGTGATTTCTGGAAATTGGCCTTTGGCCTGTCAAAAGATTCCCACACCTGAATTAGTTAGTCTGCAAGGTGAAATCATAGCGATAGACCCATTCATGCTAATGAAGACAGCAAAACTCCTAACAATACTTGATATATTCAACTAACTTTTACTCAGAGTAAACTGGTTGAAATCAATGGCCATAACTCATTTAGATCCATTAATTTCAGTGGGTCTGCTCTGAGAAAAACTAGTTGAATACAACCCATCATCTTGGCACAAATGTATGAAAAAGTATGTCTGTGCTTGTTTGCTGTGTGTATCTCTCGCTATCCAAGTTGAACAGCAAATATGAAATGTTCTACGTTTGTTTTTGTTTTTTGTTTTTCAAATCTATTTCTACTTAAATGAATTTATTCAGGGGCTGGCATGGAATCAGCAGTGAAATTTGTGTAAATATGAAGTGTGTGAGAGAGAAGAAAAATTCCAAGTTAGTGAATAGGAAAATGTCCAGTTCTTTGGCGGAGCCTACTGTTATACCTTAACAGTGAGTTTTGATTGATTTAAAACAAATATAGAATCAGAGGGTGCCAGTTTTCACTTTGGAAACATTTGGAATGTTCCTTTTTTCCCTTTTTTGCTGAGTGGGTGACTTCATGGTGTGGTGCTACTTCTTTGTAGTGTTGCCTAGCAACATTATGCTCTTAGAGACATCTATCCATCAGAATGTAATAGTTGAGAGTCAGTTGGGGGGGGGGTAATTCTAATTGTCTGCAACAGAAAAGTTTTCAATTATATACAAAGAGTCATTCCCTCATATACCACACCAATGCACTAAGGCTTATTGTTTTATTCTGAGACAATAAATTGGGACTGGTGAAAGTAATAATATTAATAATAATTCAGGAACAGAAAGCTGTAGATTAGAATGATCAGTGAAACTTCTCTAACCAGGTGATACCCAATTGTTCTTGGACTCCTGCTCCCATCAATGCCACCTGTAGTTTCTGAATAAAGGCAGCCCCACATATAATATATTGCAGTAATCCAAACTAGAGATTACCAGAGCATAGACAACAAATGTTAGGCTGTTAAAGGACCAGATAGAGGCACAGCTGGGCCACCAGCCAAAACTGATGGCCGGCATTCTGCTTCACTGAAGTCACATACCTGCTCCTTCAGAGAGAGTGAAACCCTGTCTAGAACAGACCATATCCCATCCATCAGTTCTAGGGAATAGATGGTCTTGCAGGTCATATTTAATCCATTATTGCCTGAATTAAACTCCATTTTATTGGCTTTCAGTCCATTGCTGAGGTAAAATATCAATCTAGCACATCCATGGCCACACCTGCAGATGTAAAGGAGAAGTGGAGAGCTGTGTCATCGTAAAGGTAAGGTAAAAAAGGTAAATGACCCCTGGATGGTTAAGTCCAGTCAAAGGCGACTACGGGATGTGGCGCTCATCTTGCTTCAGGCTAAGGGAGCTGGCATTTGTCCACAGACAGCTTTCTGGGTCATGTGACCAGCATGACTAAACTGCTTCTGGTGCAACAGAACATCGTAACAGAAACCAGAGCTCATGGAAACTCTGTTTCCCTTAATGCCACCTATTTATCTACTTGCACTGGTGTGCTTTCGAACTGCTAGGTTGGCAGAAGCTGGGACAGAGCAATGGGAGTTCACCCTGTTGTGCAGATTTGAACTGCCAACCTTCTAATTAGACAGCCCAAGAGGCTCAGTGCTTAAGACCACAGTGCCAGCTGGGTACCTTAGAGCTGTGTCATCAGCAGGTTGCTGACCATATGCTCCAAAACTCCAGATGACCCCACTCAGTGGTTTCATATCTATCTGAACAGCCTAGGGGATAAAATTAAACCCTGAAGAACTCCATACTGAAGGCTCCATGGGAACAAACAGTATTCCCTAAGCATCACTCTCTGAAAATGACCATCCAAATAGGAATAGAACCACTGCAGGGTGGTGCCACCCCCAGCTTGGACAGCTGTTCTGGAAAAGTTCCATGGCTGATGGTATTAAAAATCATTTAGAGATCAATGAGAATTAACACATTCCCCCTGTCTCTCTCCTAATAGGGTGAGCAAGGCAGTTTCTGTGCCCAAACCAGGCCTAAACCCTGATTGAAATGGATCTAGAAAATCATCCATTCAAGAGAGTCTGAATCTGGCCCACAACCATGCTGTCTTACCTTGCCTGAGAAGAGGAGATTTGTGACCTGTTAATAATTACTTAGATTTTCTGAATCCAGGGAGGATTTCTTAAGGAATGGTCTTATCACAACCTCCTTTAAGCAGGAAGGAACCATCCCTCTTGCAATGGATCCCTGACTCTAGTTTTTATCAGCCATGAGGGTCAAGGGTCAAGAGCATAGGCGGTCATCTGAACCAAACCAAGCACCTTGTCCACATCCTTGAACCTTACAACTCAGTAGACAGTAGACAGGACACCACCAAAGATTCATCTGCTAAAATCAGGACAGGAGGACAATTGTCTATTATATGTTTTGGCAAGTGGTTTGTCTGCTTGCCCATTTGGATGCCTCTTGAGATATAGTCACCAAACTCAGCATGAGGATTCCTGAGGTATGACAGTGGACTTTGTCACCACTGGGATGTCAAGCACCATTTTGAATGAAGTTGTCTGACTGAAACGTCACTTTGGTGTGACTTCACCAATTTTTTGACATAGGTTTGGCCTCCTCTCAAGGTATCATTGCCAAACTTGGTGCAAGGCTTCCTGGAGTGAGGGTGGCAGTCTTCATCAATGTTTGGATGAAAGCACCATTTTGAATCAATATTGTGGACTTCAGCATGACTTTTTTGTGGAATGTTTCCAAACTCACCAACTGCAATACTGGGAAGGAACGGCCTTTAAGGTACCAAGGTTTCATGTCATTTAGAGAGAATTCCCCATAAAAACACATCCCAGTTTCTAGAAGCACATGGGGATGAAGGCCTGGAAAAGCATTCTTACATGTATTAGGCTGTAGAAAAATGGGGTGGCAAAAAAACTATGTACTTTTTTTGAAAGCACAGGCTTGTTGAAGCCTGTAGCAAGTTGCAGAGGAAGCATGTTTTCTGCTATAACTTAAGACACTGTTTCTGATTACACTGGATATTGTTAGACTTCTTTTAAAAATGTGGTCCTGTCTTTTTTACCCCTCCTCCCTGAATACTCTGGTTGCTTCATTAATGTTGCAAGAAAACATAAAGACATCCCAAAGCAAGCAAAATTTACAAAAGTGTCTTAGTTTGCTACTGCATTCTAAGGTGGTGGGGATCGCATTAAATTTAGCAGGTGAAGAATAAATATTTTCCTGAACTCTAAGTTACATAAAAATAACCCATCTGTATAAACTCTCTGCCTGAGGGAGATTCTGTGATTTTTCCAACCGCAGGTCGATCTATACATAAGCAAATGTTATCATTCTGAAATGATTAAATGAAAAAATAATCCTGATCTTTAACATTTTTCATATCTGGAGAGTGGTAGAACTTCAACTATAACGCAAGATCCACCTTATTTTATTCCATGTTTTATATGCAGAATGCTTTTTTTAATATAGAATTCTTCTGATTCAGATACTTTAATAGTCTTAGTGAATGGATGGCCAACAGTTATTGTTAAAGGTGCTTAAGCACTGCAAGGTTTTGCTTGTATTGAATATGCCCCATTTATTTCTAACTGTAATTATGCCATTACCCAAAGTGTCAGGGCTTCCATTATTAACTTTGGTTAATGAGAGTTGATAACATAGTCATAGAAGGTCAAGCCTGAAATAAAAGGCAGTAAATGTGATATTGAAACAGGTTAGTCTCCTACCTTATTTTATTTTACTGTAATACTAAAATTGGGCTAGATCCTCATTTTGCAAGACACCAGTAGCCTTGGCAAACTGCTCTGTGGTTACTGGAAACATAAAACATGATCCATGAGCTTTGCTGTTCTTATTCTCCGTTTTCTGCAAACATCTTCTCTACTGGTGGCTCATAATAACTTTAAACCCCTGCTGGATCAGACCAAAGCCTATGCAGTCCAGTATTCTGTTCTCACAGTGACCAATCAGATGCCTATCGAAGCCCACTACCAGGAGACGAAGGCAATGGCACTCTCTTGCTTATGATCTCTAGCATCTGATATGCAGAGGCATATTATCTTTCAGACTGGCTAGTAGCCACTGGCAGCCTTATTTGTGTAAAACCATTTTTAAGTTGTCCACATTGATGGACTTCACAATCACTTATGATAGCAAAATGTTGTCCTGTCTTTTTACACCTCTCAAAGCTTAAAGTGAAACAGTTGATGGATATAATATATCTCTGCTCTCTCCTTGTCTGTATTGGCCAGTTGTCCATTCATACCACCCAACACTCTATCCCAGGGACATTTGAGTCATCCCCTGGGTTGACCTGAGTGTAGCAAATTCACTCCACATAAGAGTGGGAAAGGTATTCTAGCTCTTTTTAATGTGTGACAATCAGAATTGTACATAGTGCCCAAAGTGTGAATGCACCATAGATACTGTATGTAGAAAGGGCTTGTGAGAATGGCAGTTTTATTTTCAATCCCTTTCCTATGGATTCACAGGAAGGCCTTGAGTTTGGAGCAAAATGCACTCTTCTCTTTCTCTTCAAACCAACAAAGAGACAGCTGCAGCAACTGATTTACCACAAAAGGCAAAGAGAAGGAGTTGAGGGAAGGAAGAGCACTGCAGACCCTGAGGGAATGGAAGCAGTTGATAGAGGTTGAGAGGCGTAAAAAGCACTGTACAGATTCAGAAGGCCTGCACAATGAGGTCTAGCACTGGGCTGAGACCAAATGTTCAATACATGCAAAATTGGTAGCTGGTGGGAAACTGAGCATCTTTCTCTAGCTACAACATCTGTTGCGGGGAAATTTCATTTTTTCCAGCACTTAAACAGCAGCATTATTTTACTGATAACAACATACAATCTCCAAGTCCCATAATTGGAAGTATATACTGCCTTTTGCAAGGTTTCTTCTTCTTCTTCCCAGATTCTGATGGAATAGAAGAGTCTCAATAGACTGATGGAAGCAATGAATAAAGTCAGAGTAACTTTTAATAAAGAACATTCTTCACAATGGGAGATACAGTGTGAGCAGCCTTTTATTATACCTGTATCCTTCTCTTAGGATTCTGGGTGATTATGTTGATGTAATAATAGAAGCTGGGATAAGTTTGCTTCTGAAAGGTGCAGTTGCTCTGACAAGATGTTTCATTGTCCACTCTGTTTAGTACTCCAAACCTCCCTTAAATGGTACATTTTCTTCCTGCCAATAATGCACAGTTCTTCACATCACTAATCCTAAGAGGTTTTGCCTAACCATCAGGTGTGGCCAATGTGGTGACCTTAAAATACTGTTGCACTCCATCTCCCATCATCCCTGATTACTGAACATGATGGATGGGGCTGATGGGAATCAGGGCCGTCTTAAGTATACCCAGCACCATGGTGCAAAGATCCCTCCGGCACCCCCTACCCCCATTTCCCAGAGTTGCTGACCTTTTTATGGCGCTGCCGGCAGCTTTGTGGGGCTGGAGGAGGCGGGCAGCGGCTGGAGGGCAGCTCCTCTGGCAGGGAGGAGGCAGAGGCTCCGGGCGTGGCGCTGCTTCAGTGAGGTGGGTGAGGGCGGCAAGCTGATGCCGGAAGGCACTGCGTCCAGCCTCTGCCTCTTCCCTGGCGCCCGTGCTGCGGTGGTCACAGCAGGTGGAGGCTCCAGGCACACGGTGCTTTGGCACGGCATGGCGGAGGCGGGCAAGGGCAGCGAGCTGATGCCAGGAGGTGCCGCATCCAGCCTCTACCTCTTCCTTGCGCCCTAGGGAACTTGGTGCCCTGGCACCTTGCACCACTTGCCTTTATGGGCAAGACGTGCCTGATGGGAGTTGTAACTCAATGATATCTAGAGGGCATCATGTTGGCTGCCCCTTTCTGACCCTAAATGCTGTGAAATGTCTTTATAGACCTCCCTCTCATTGTACCCTTCTTGCTTCATCTTCCTGTCTCCTCTGACCTTTCCTCAACCTTCCTTCTCCTTCACCAACCCTTCTCTCAAGTTTATATTTCTCACTGCACTTCTTCTTCTTCACCTTTCCTTCAACCCCCTTATCCATTGACTCCTTGCTTTTTCCTCTTTCTAGTTCCCACTCCTGCCCACAAGACCTATGCTGATATTTTAATCTCAACACTTTCCTTTCCCTCCTATAAAACAGATTGTATTTTTTCTAACAGCTTTTATATTCATTCATTCATTCATTCATTCATTCAGCCACTCAGTTTTTATCCTTCTTTCCCATTAAATATTTTACCTAAAGGAGCTTACAAAAGCAGAAAACAAAGTGAAAACCATAGGGGGAAAAACCCTGTTTCAAAACCCAGAATCAGACAATACAAACAACAGCACCAGATGGATCTAACTTAAATGGCATAGCATTGCATGGGGGGACCTGCAAACAATTAGGCTTTAAAAACATGCTAAAATAAGGAGAGATATACAGCTTGATTGATCTCATTTAGAGATGAACTAATCTGTCAATTTTTGCTTCCTTTCAATTCTCATTTTTCCAATCTTAAATTCAGTTCCCCACATTTCCACACCAGTTTGAAATGAAAACATCATCAAAGTAGTGCACATTTCTCTTAATATATACATTTTTGTATGCATTTTGTTGCTGTTATTGTTGTTGAATTACATCACAGATTCAGGGAAGTGTGGATTTTGGGCAGCTGTGTTTCAGTTTGCATGTTTTTCTTTCACCAGAAAGCACAAATTAGATAGGATTTGCATTCAAAAGTGATCCAAAGTGAATGTCTTTCCCCACTCTTAACTCACTGGGGAAGGAGTGTATTCCACAATGTTGCTCTATCTCATGTAACTACCTGCTGGGCCTTTAAGGGTGATGAGACAGTGAGTGGCCCCTGAGGCCAATTTCAAGTTGGACAGAACAATTCAAAGCCCTTTTGTATTGGACTGGGGTGTGTGCGTATGTGGATTGACTGGACGTATCGCTCTGCCTGGCATTGCTAGCTTTCACTGCCATCTTGTTGGCTGCAAAGTGATGCCAGCATCACTCCATCGGCACAGACCTTTGCCATCTGCCTGTTGAACATGCTTATTCTAGCTTAGCACTGGCTCAGCCAAGTAGCACCACAAGATTCAACATCATAAACACAACACAACATAAGCAAATTGAATGATTCATTGCTTCCTTAAGTGCCATATGTATGCCCCAAATTTTTCATTGAACTGGAAGGAATCACTTCTCTAATTAAACATGAATGGACTCTAAACATCCCACTCTTAAGCATGCTATATAAAACAAAGCTCAGGTTTCCAACAGATAATTTGGTTTTATAAGACTCATGTTCTAAGTGCCGCACAAAATCTGGAGGTTAATAAATGATGGCATTTATGTTACTGATCCTATTGCTATTACGCTGTTCCATATTTATGTAGAACTACCAGTGTGCTGACTCATATGCATTTCTTTGCTTATTGAGTCTCTTGTTGAGTAGCCTGAAGGGATAGGAAGGTTTGAAATTTCTGCTACAATGTTGCCCTGTGGCAGTGCAGGTGGCCTCAAAAAGCTTCCTAACAAGGCACACGGAATTTGCAGTCGTATGACAACCATTTGATTTCTCAAAAATAAGAAAACTCCCTTCTAGGCAGAGCAGTAGAAGCAATTGTTACAGAAAGCATAACAACAAAAACAACAAATTCCTCTAAAGGGGAAAAATATAATCAACTGTTCCTTCTGACTGTTCCTGGGCTCTTTTCCTTTCAGGAAACACAGATTCAGGTTTCATGTTCCATTATGCACGGCCAAAGTGCATTAGGGATTGGGGCCAAGGGCCATGTTGCATTCTGATAATGGCCCAATATTGTGTCAAATCAGGATGGTGCAACTGTGCATTGCACAAGTGGTCCAAAATGGTAACAAATGTGAGGCCATCACACATACTCCTTATTCAATGAGTGATAGCGGCACTGGTTCCAAGTTGCTTTTTTTTTTTTGTAGGGCATGAGTGGGATTTGGCAAGATGCTCTTAGTGGGCCCTTTTCCTGAGTGGGCCCACTTCTCTTTCCTACTGTTGCCAGGGCCACTGCCCATTCATTTGCCTTCTTCCTTCGGGTCCAATCTGCACAGCCACCAGGAGGGAGAAACCAGGTCAGGAGGGAGGTCCAAGGTATGTGAAGACTGCTGCTTATTTTCTTTGCTCACTGCTCATTCAGACTCAGTGAAAGCAGGTAGTCAGGCAGTAATAGCAAGGAGTCCAAAAGGCTCCTGATGTTGGCCTTTTTTCAGGGGTGTGTGCCTTGACAGGTGTCCAGTGATGTTGGCTTCTGGTGTCAGCTATGTAGGATAGGATGCTGACCAACTTGCACTAGTATTTGCAGAAACCAATCTTTATGAGCTGCCTGCCAGTGATCTTCCAAGGAAAAGGAACGGGAGGAATATAACTTTAGAGGGATGCATGCAGTCTCACACATATACAGAGGGTGAGTGGGTGTGACATTCGGAGACCTCTTCATATGAGGGGCACATGTTTATATGGAGAATGTAATGTGTGAGGCAGACTTCCATGTACGTCAAGCTAGAAGCAATTTCTTTGATTGCAACAACTGAAAAAGGTACTTAGAAAATTCTGGAAAATCACCGTGGAAGCTGCTGATATCTTAGGCCACAAATTACATTCTCTATCCAAGTGCATCCCTTGTGACAGAAAGGAAACATTGTGTGGGGAAGATGGTGAACGTTCTGAATCATCTCACATAAATATGCTCCTTCAGGGATCGGCTCATCATATACGTTAGTGATCCAAAGGGGAATGAAATATAGATAGGTATTCATTTCCCAGGCTTATTGCAATTGTCATGGTAGATAAAGCTGGAAGATAATTTCTTGTTATATGCCCAATTTTCAGACAGTTTGTAATCCCCCCCCCCTTAGAAAACAAACTATTGCCTTGAGATATTTCTTGTCACTGCATGTTAACTCACTCGTAAGGGCTCTCTTAATTTCCCTCAGGGGCAGATCTCCACACTGTGTCGGTGTAGTTAGCACAACTGTGTGCCACTCTGATGGCACAAAGCTGCTTACTGCTCAATTTAAACAGTCCCTGGAGAATCAGCCTTATTGGGAGGGATCATGGGGGGCTGGAGTTGCTGTGACTTTACTTGCATTATTTCCATCTCTGCCGCCAAAGTTAACGTGACGGGGCAGGACCACTGTTGTCTGTCAGTTCCCCTCCACCACGCCAGAACTGTAGGACTTTAAAGGCTCTCCAGAGCGACTTCATCCACTGTACTCTGAGGAGGCAAGTTGCAACACGCACTAACCTTCCCTTGCAGCTTAATCCTTATAAACAGCCAAAAGCAACTGATCAGCAAATGCAACAGCAGCGTTCACTTAAGTGGAAAATGGGAAGGATGAAAAGGCACAGCTTCTAAGGGGCAAGCAAAGGTTTTGCATGCCTACTTGAATCAAACGTGAATTTGGTCATATGTTGCAAAACAAAGTGAAATGTCAGTGGCTATGGTCTAGTTTCTGCAAACAGCAGAAGAGGTGGCAAAGCTGTGTGTTGAGTGTACCGTTGAGACTTTGGTGCAAGCTTATATGATGGAATGTCCCTTGAAAGAAATCCTATAAAAAGAAATCATATAAAAGAGTGTAAACCCACCTTGCACAGGAAGGCGGAAGTTCAGATAAAGGCTAATAATAATAATAATAATAATAATATTTCTATTAGTTAGGGTAATATATTTAGGAGGACCAACTAAAATGTCACAAAGCAGTAGGCAAGCTTTTGAGTTCGCCAGAACTCTTATTCAGGCTTGATGTTTATTTTATTTAGTTATTTTCCCCAATAATTTAATAAATAATAACAGACAAAACACAAATGGTACAACTCTAAGCATAATCATTCACACTATTATTATTTATTGCATTTATACACTACCTTTCTCCCAAGTAGCTTGAAGTGGCATATATAGTTCTCCTCCCCAATTTATCCTCATAAAATCTGTGTGAGGCTGAGAGTGAGTGACCAGCCCAAGGTATTCCGTGAGTTTCCTGGTTGTATGGAGATTTGAATCATGGTCTCCTAGGTCTTAGTCCAGCACTCTAACCACTACACCACACTGGCTCTACACTTTATTAGTTCAGTATGTCCTTCCAAAGGACATGTCTGTTTCCTGGAATATTTACTGCCCCTGTTTCTATCTCATACCATGCTTCAATTTTCTCAGTCTCATCTTCAGTCATCCTGTAAAAAGTTCATGGATGAATAAAGTCTTTGAATTCCAAAAGCTTATTTCAGTCTTATTCACCCAAGCTGCAAGGTCTGCTAACAAAGTATGCTTGAAGCTGTAAACCAATTATGTCTGGAGGACCATAGGTTCCCATCCCTAGGCCAGAGGTGTGATTAATTACAGCTAGTTAGGGACCTATAGATCTGTCTGCATGGTTCTCCTTAATATTCACCCCACTCATCCTTCTTTATCAGTAGCAAGTGGTCAAAACAATTCTGCCTATTCTCTTCGTTAGAAGGTGAACAAAAGTTCATGCTGTCTACCAAAGATAGTATACAAAGCTGGGCTTTAGTGTCTCAAGACAGGCTTTACATTATCTTGTCCTGTTATAGCTCATTGTTAAGTTATCCATGAAGTCTGGAGTACTGTTTATGTCCTGTGCTGTTTTGCACTTTCTCTAAAGCATTAGGGTCAGACATTACATACTCAGTTAGGCAAACTTGTTCTGAACCATTCTTTGTTTATTCAAGAATTCACAATAGGATAATAAAGTATTAGAAAAACAAGGCAAACCTCCGCCGGTAAATGAAATACAAATGAAATCCCAAGCAGCAGAATTATCAGAAGCAGCGCTTAAAAGTAGAGTGCAGTGACAGACACCTTTTATGCACTTCAAGGAGAAATGGTAGAGACACTGTGCCACCCACTTGTAACATTATGATAACAAAGGATGGCATGATAAAATTCTTCCTACTGTGTAAGTGGCAAATGTACAACACACTGATGTGGAGGAGCAAATGACAGGTTGCTATAATTGTTCCCTGTTCAACATGCTTTTGATTTATTTTGATCCTTTCTCAATACGTGAATCAATTCACCGTCAATTAACGAAAACAGATTTTCTTCCTATATTTATAAACATGTAAGGCTGTCATCATGCAGCCCCCATAGGATGATTTTTAGTGCTGCATCATAATCCTGGATTTGCATGAAGCCAGGGTGGGGCAAGGGAGCAAAAGAGAAGGCAGGTTGTGCAACACCAGTGGCCATGGCATGGGAGCGAGAAAGTAGAGACATTGACAGGGGGAAAGTTGAAGTTTATTGTGATGGAGGGAGCTGGCAGACATTTCAGACACTCCTGTTGAGGCCAAATCCCGCTGTGGAATGCTAAGATGCATTGACATGTGTACTGACATGATCACTCCTGAGTGCCCCCACCATCACTATAGATCACCCTGGTACCCTAGTGACCTGTGTGTGATGAAGACCTCATAGAATCATAGAGTTGGAAGAGACCACAAGGGCCATCAAGTCCAACCCCCTGCCAAGCAGGAAACCTCAAATATCTCAGAAACTGCCTCTTTCCCAACTAACTTCCAGGATCAGCAGAAGCCCCTCTTGGTAGTACGGTCTCCATTAAAAGTTCGGGTTTGTGTATGTGGACCAGAGATGCGTGTTTTCTGGCCACACTCTTTGCCTGTGACTAATCTGTTTTAAATATTTGTCATCCTGAATTTTAAATTGTTGTGACCTGCCGGTGAGGGCTGAATGATGATGACGATAACAAACAATAGAAAGGAATCTCCTTATCGTTATCTAGTGCTGCTGTTTCAGAGGGAGGGAAAGAGTGATATGCAACTAGACCTCTGTTTCATGAATGGGGGTGGGGAGTGATATGGAACTAAGGCTCTCCACTCTTGATTTGGACAGCAGCAACAATACACCAACTTGCCTTCCTTCGAACCCTCACACTCTTGCTGGCCAGCCAAGAACTTCAGTTCAAGTGTTGTTATCTGAAGAGGGCTCTAGCCAATCCAGAGCTTCATAATGCTTGCCTTTTACAGATAGGGTAGCCATATACACCTCCTACACACACACAAACCCACTCCCACACAAAAACACACACATACATATAAACACGAGAGAGAGAACAAAAAAAGGACACAGATTTGTATTAATTGTCCATATGTTAATTTATATGCCTAGATGGAAATTTAAAAATAATCTTTATATTGAAGGGAACTGTGGCTAAATGACCTGTGTGTCCATTGATGGTCAGCGTAAGGTTCTTATTCTCTCTTCTTACATTGTTTTTGGTCATAGAAATGGTCTGGACTGCCCTTCAAGTAGGGACTTGGCCCAGAAAGCCCTTCAAATAGAGGACACCTTCAAACAGGGGGCTGTCCTCTGTAAAGAAGGACACAGTGCCTACCTCAATATCATGGGCTGATGCTGCATATCTTGTTCCTTTCTCTATCTGGAGAAACTTCTTTATGCACACACAGCTCACAGTGGTTCACTAAACTGGGTCTTAGCCAAAGGCTTTAAGCTTCTGGTTCAAGCTCTCAAACCCCTGAGAGTAAAATTCCCACTCTCCTCTACCTTTTCTCCAATGTTCTCAGCTGAGAATAACTATGAAGCTGAGACTTTATGGCATTTTCATCATTCTCTTGAATTTTGCAGTAACTTTCCAGTGTGAAATCAAAAGGAGGATAGAAGCTTCATCTGTCATATTCAGCAACTATGAACTTGTGTGACATTTAAAGCAATCTTGAAAGCTGATAATCCCTGGTGCTAGGATAGCTGCAGAGAAGTCAGGTTAATCCCAAAATATTGATGCAGTTGCTGGTGCTGACATCCATCGGCTCTTATTCTTCATGTTGGATGTGACCGGATATGAACTTTAAAGCCCTCCTTGTAGGCAAAAGTTATTCTGATCTCAAGATGTTTTACTTGAACAGTGGCTTTTGATTAGTTCTTTATTTGTGGTCTTTGGGGCAAATTCATCTTATTAAGTAGCATTGTAGTTAATATACAACAGAAATTGCTGCCCCCACCCCAAAGTTTGAGTTAATCTAAAGGAATTTAGAATATTGAAATAAGATGCTCAGTTGTTACTTTGAGTGCTTAACTTCTCATCCCATAATTCTTTGTGTGTTTGTGTATGTGTGTGTGAGAGAGAGATGTATACAAATGGAAAGCTGCCTTGATAGAATTTTTTTTGCAAATGATAATGAATGACACATTCAAGAAAGCAAAATAGTGCATTTCCCTTTGAAAATTCCCTTATATGTACTGTATTAACAAAAGGTTGCAAAATATTATTGGCTTCCACACTTCTCTGAGCCAACTGGTCTCATGGCTTCTATGCAGCCTCTTCTTTGGAGTCCATGAAACTCTTGTTTGATTTGCCGCTTCACAGGTTGGAGATATGGCTGAGCAGAATTTGCCAAGGTTTTCTCTTGGAGTTCTGCTGGCTTAAGCCAGCTTTTATCTAGCACCACACAGAATGGGCTACAGTAGGTAAAAGCTGGCTTGTGTAAGCAAGTAGCATCATTTTACATCACTTCAAGGCTCAATGGCGATATCTGGCTATCTCATGTTTTTCCTCTGGCCTGCATGACTCTTGGCTGCTGTTGGGTCAAGAGTGACTTGAAGATGGACTGTTTCACAGAGGGACTCTTCTGTATGAATAGACTTGCCAGACTATGGATGCATCCTATGGACTTTGCATTACTTACAAACTTTCTCTCACTTCCTGCATTGGCCTCGAGTGCCTTTAACCAGTCGACAGGTTGCAGCCTTTCCTAGAAACAATGAACCTGACATCAATGATACATGCCCTAGTTACTTCCAGATGGGCTACTGCAATACTGTTGATGCCAGGTTTCCTTTAACAAATAGTTCAAAAATGACAAATTATTCAAAATGTAGCTGTGAGAGCAGTACCTGGATCCTGAGGATCAGAGCTCCATCCTCTACAAATTCTCCTCCTGAACTCCCTAAATCTGTGATTGCTCATGTCAGGGAACTGCCATCAGAGCTAGAGGCAGAGGCAAGGCTCCAGAGCGATGCTGGAGAGGGGCCCAGCAGGAAGAGGGGCAGCCCATCTGCTGGGGAAGGAAATCAGCGTAACACCTGGGGTGAAGGGGGGCAGATGGGGGAATCGGCGAGGGGGCTCCAGGACTCCTCACCGGAGACCAGCGGGGAGAGCATGGGTCCTCCGCTGCCCACACCCACCCTGCACAGAAGACTTCCACGCAGGGAGAGTAGGCGGAGACTTGGCGTCAAAGAACTTCTTTGCTGGAAGAAGTTCAAGAAATGCCCACTGACGGATTCTGCCAGTGACTGAAACAGCCACGAAGTGAAGGGCTGTCCAGACAGAAAGGGTTTAACCAGGTAACCTAGCCAGGAGTGGTGGCAACTTACGCACGAGCAACCCCTATAACCATTACAGCTCACAAAGACTTAAACCCCTCCAGGATAAGGAGTGGAATGCTCTTGAAACAGTTTCTATTTCAACCAGCTTTTAATGTTAATGTTTGATTATCATTCTGCTGTTTTTCAGGAATTGCTCTGACCTATAAAGGATAAACTCTCCGTTTTTCCCCTCCATGATCTATCTTTACGTTCCCACAATATTATCTTCAAATGGATACTGGACTTTAATGCCCTTAGTCTAATACAAATTGGCTGTGAATGGGGAGAGTGAGGGGTGAATGTTTAACTTAGAAATGAACACTCCGCTATCATGAAAAAAGCAAGAGACTGTTAGCTTCATCACAATTTCAGCATTGAAAAAAAAAGCTAGGTGAAGATGCACCTGATTTTCGTGGAACTACAAGAAGCAGCACCTTGTCAGGTCCCTGTGAGTGTGATCTCAGTCTATAACACTCAAGGATCAGCACATACATTATCACTGGTGTTACAGGATTAACATCTTTCTGATTATGTGTGGACAACCTGGGGTCAAAATAATTGGGCATATGAAAGAGGAAGACTTGAGCAAATTGTCCCCTAAGAGCTGGGGAAAAGATTTTAAGAGCCTGGGTAGAAATCAGCATATTTTGGAGCAAGATGAAACACTCTCTGGAAGGAGCAAGAGAAATCTGATGCAACAGCCTCACTTCACTCTCCTCATGACTCTGAAACCAGCCATCTAGCAGTTGGAGCAAGTTTTCCTGGTCACAATATCTCTGCTGTATGCATGTAAGCTATGTGCACATGAGAACCCTTTTATTTTCTGAGCTGTTGTGTTCTTACCTCCCCACACATACAAGAATATCAGTAGTTCCTTAACAATGGGTTTATGAAAGAGCACCATGTTGTGTCCCATCAAAGCAGTGAGTAGACACAGATCAGCTTAATTTCAGGATCGTGACTGCATCATCATGTACCCTCAGGTGATGCCTGAAGTCCTGGGTCCTGCAATCCTTTGGTCCTGGAGTGTGTATGGGGATCAATAAAATGTTATGGATGCATAGACTTCATGGTCCCCCAACATGTGCCCATGACAGCCCTGGAGCTGGTGCAGTTTTCCCAATGGCAAGGAACTCAGTAAATACATCTTTAAACCCAGAAAAGGATGAAGGAGTGCAAGAGTGTTGCTCCTCTCTTATTAACCATGTTAGTGGGCACTGGGCAGAGTGGTTCAAACATCTTTTTGTATTCCCCCCACTTTAGGTTTCCAGAGATTCTAATTTCTAGGGGTTCTTGGGAGAAAGCTGAACACTGAATGGTAATTTTTGCAACTCACATTTAAAATATAAAACAAGGCATTGCAGAAAGGCTCAAATAGGAACCATATTTGAACAATGACTTGCCAGGACAGATACCAGAAAACAGGAACCTGTCCTGAGGATATAAGGCCAGTTGGACTGTATGGAACAGTTGGAATGACCCTGTAGTTCATATTGTAAGGGTACCTCTTCTGGGTATCACATCTGAAAATATATTTCATCGAGAACCCACAGAAAAGCTGCATATCATTTTTTAAAAAATGTTATGTATCACATAGAAATGGTAATCAGAAAAGATCCCAACAGCACATAAAAGTGTTTTCAAACAGTTCAAAGCCTACCACCCTTCGTGTTTATAATCCAAAAAGGGTAGGCTTTTTCAAAGGAGCAGAATTTTAACTAGCTATGTTCATATCAAGATAATTTCTCTCATTATGTTTCCTTTGGGGCCCCATCCTGCTGCCTTATTCCATGATCAACCCTCCAAAGTGTGCTTCAGAATCTTCTTAACCAGTTTGCTAGGTGGAGCTTGCTATGGTTTTTCTGATGACAGAAAAAGAAAAAAACAGTTCTCAGGAAGCAGAAAGAAAACTTGATAATTTTATTTTTAATATCTTCTGTGGCCAGAGGTGGGAAGAAAGGGAAGATACGAAGAGCTGTATTAGAATTGGGCCATATTTTATTAACTTACAATTAAGTTTTTGCAGTGGATGGTGACACTGCAGGAATTATCAGATTTATGCGGTCTTATCTGTATTGGACAAGCAAATCCCCTGAATAATGAGAGTCCTTAAACCACACAAATTCAGGTGAGTAGGGAATCCTTCCCAAGTCTCCCATTATTGGGCTCCAAGTCCCCCACTTTTGGACCACAGTAACTCTAATGGGATAACTCAGGTTAGCTTCAGAAATTCTCTTTATCCTATCCATGGTCTCACAGCCCCGAGTGGCAAGTCTTGGGTCCAGTTCCGAGGGCCTTCTGGCGGTTCCCTCACTGTGAGAAGCCAAGTTACAGGGAACCAGGCAGAGGGCCTTCTCAGTAGTGGCACCCGCCCTGTGTAATGCCCTCCCACCAGATGTCAAAGAGAAAAAAACTACCAGACTTTTAGAAGACATCTGAAGGCAGCCCTGTTTAGGGAAGCTTTTAATGTTTGATGGATTACTGTATTTTAATATTTTGTTGGAAGTCACCTAGAGTGGCTGGGGAAACACAGCCAGATGGGCAGGGTATAAATAATAAATTATTATTATTATTATTATTATTATTATTATTATTATTATTATTATTATTATTATTGCCTGTCACCCTCCAAGGTGCATAAAGGCAACTCACCTTAACTCATACCGTACCTATTAACCTTCACACATCTTCCTACTCAGTGTGAACAGTCCACTTAACTAACTGCACCTGCACTCTAACTGCCATCAGACTACAAGAACTACAGCAGAGAGTGGGCAAAAATACCGCCCGTCCACCAGGCTGATGCAGAGATAGGCCAACAATTTCTAGTTGACCCCAAGGTAGCCCAAGAACCTGCACTGTAGGGGTGGAAGGGTACTGAGAATTTTTTTACAGATCCCAGCTGGAGTGCAACAAGGGCTTAAATAGTCTCATGACTCCACCCCTTCCTGCCTTTGGTGGAGCCTCCTGCTTCTTCCACCCTGCCCAAAAAAGACAATTCTGTCTGATACTATGGCATAGACATTGAAGCAGGCAACTGAATGCCAGGCATGGGGTTTCCTTGCTTGCAGCTGAGCTATAACCTGTTTTACTTCATCCGGTTCTTCTGTCAGACTGTAACACTGCAGGTATCATTTTCAAAGGATCTGTTGTTACTTGTCTTTCCTGAATCTCAAAAAAAAAAAAAAAGTGGAAGAAATTTTCAACTGTGGAAGAATGCAAGCCTCACTGGGACCACAGAAGAAAGAGAATTTATTGGAATGCCCTACTGTTCCATGTCATAACAAAAACTTTATATTTATCTGAACCATTTCTCGAAACCACTTGCAGAGGGGAGTAGAAAACCATCTCTTCCTGTGTCCCTGTCTTCACTTAACCTTATTCTGTTGGTGGCATTTCACTGATTGATTTTTTCTTCTTCAATGTAGCTCTGTCATTTGCACTAATTTTGCTGGGAACATTTGAACTATTGGCTAACTCCCCTTTTATGATTTCCACACTAAATAGCTGCAAGTTCAAAATAAGCTGAAGAGCGATTTCTGGTGTTGCCTATCTAAGAAGATTGTAGTCACTTAGCTTTAATTTATAAAATGCAGTGAGTCATGCATTAGGCAGAAACACAATTTATTTACTCAAAGCTATGAGACAGAAATGAAAATGGAGAACAAACAGATAATGTTCATTGCCTAGATATCTGTGTTTAATGAGTCATATTCCCATCATAACAGTGCTCCGAATGTTTCCTGTGAGTTTTTCCTAAGCACAAATCCTGATGACCTCCTGCTTGCTGCTAATTCTGGGGCTACTCCTTCGTTGTCTCATGGAGAAACAGTCTTTAACCAAGATTAGATTGTCAAGGCAGTGATATGCAAGGGATTTACATGTTTTATTAAATATTATAACTAGGGCTTGGCAAGACCGAGCTGAAAGTACTTGCATGTTTTTACACATGCCTGCGCACGCACACACACATAGGTGTATGTGTGCATAAATGTGTTTTTGCCATTACAGTGGTACCTCAGGTTACATACGCTTCAGGTTACATACGCTTCAGGTTACAGACTCCGCTAACCCAGAAATAGTGCTTCAGGTTAAGAACTTTGCTTCAGGATGAGAACAGAAATCGTGCTCCGGCGGCGGGGTGGCAGCAGGAGGCCCCATTAGCTAAAGTGGTGCTTCAGGTTAAGAACAGTTTCAGGTTAAGTACGGACCTCCGGAACGAATTAAGTACTTAACCCAAGGTACCACTGTACTGAAAATCATGTCTTTTTTCTTGATTTATTTGGTACCCCACACTTTCTCTGTGACATCATCAGTTAGCCAGATCTAATTGGCCATGCCACACCACATCATCAGTTAATTTATGACGCTGTTTGGCTAGGATCATCCCTGTGACTATCTGAGGACAACAGAGGAACAACCAACTTGGGGAAAATATGCTACTGAAGCTTCAGTCATGAGGAGAAATGATTGCACTGGACAGCATTAATGAAAGGTGAATGATCACACCTCTCTCTCTAACTGGAAAATATTGTCTGTGATCTGTATATAGCATCTCATAACTATTACTTGCTTGTGTTCTTTAGAAGTTTTTTTATTGCTTCAGGCACACCAGTAACATTTACAAGCATCATATTGTTGAATGGTTTCTTTAAATGTAGAGGTTCATCATTGTTCCACCCGATGTGTATATCTTTAAGGGGCCAGAGCAAGGGCCAGAGCAAAATAACAAGACCCAGCTTTACAGCTGTGAAACATAGCAGGTTTGAGTTGCAATTGGGTGTAGTATATAAGGAGCAGCACCTAGCTCTCCCATTACCCTGGGGGATGGGTTGGTGGTTGGGTCTGGTTTGTTGTTGATGTATTTAGTGTAAATGGAGTTTTTGTTTTTGTAATTAAAACCTTGTTTAAGTACTTTTTGAGTCCCTTTTTAATGCATGGTCTCCCCAGCAAACTCTCTGCAGCGCTACCATACTGCACATAGCCAACACACACACACACACACACACACACACACACATGAATGAATATATATACATATGAATTCATTTAAAAAATAAAAATTCATTCATTCATATATATATATATATATATATATATATATATATGAATTCATTTATTTTTAAAAATATCTTTATGCTGACTTTTGGCCCTATTAAGGGCCCCCAATGTGATTTACAAAGCAGAAAAGGCAAAAATCAATTTAACAGTAGCAGAATTCAATCAAAGCATTAAAAGTCAAGAAGAGCAAAGTCAACACCCTCAATCAAATTAAAAATTATTACAAAACGAATGATTTCTACCTGCCAAAAGCAATCAGGAATGGGACCACTTTGATCTTACAGAAACAGCTAGAAACAGTGTCCCAGTTAGTGACTTGGATATTATCTGGGGTCAAGTGTACATCCTTAGCTTATCAATCTATCACTATTTGACACAGCCTTGGGGTCAGACTCCCCTTCATCAGAGCCAGCTCCAGATATATGTATTCAGCCAGAAGCACTTGCACAAGAGCAGCCCACTGTGCCATTTGCCTCTGTCTGAGGCCTCCAGTTCAGAAGCCACAGGGGAACCACAGCCTCTTCTGTTCTATCAATACTAACTATTAACTACTACTAATACTACAACTAACGTATTATTTATACCCCACCCATCTGGCTGAGTTTCCCAAGCCACTTTGGGAGGCTCCCAATAGAATATTAAAAGCACGATAAATACATCAAACATTAAAAACTTCCCTAAAGCAGGCTGAGCCCCTTAATATAAGAAGGATGTTGACAAGCTGGAATGTGTGCAGAGGAGGGCAACCAAGATGATCAAGGGTCTGGAAACGAAGGCTTACGAAGAGTGCTTGAAGGAGCTGGGTATGTTTAGCCTGGAAAAGAGGAGACTGAGAGGAGATATGATAGCCAGGATGGCTGTCACATGGAAGAGGGAACATGTTTTTCTCCTGCTCTGGAGCTTAGGACTGGAACCAATGGCTTCAAGTGACAAGAAAGGAAATTCCAACTAAAATTTTGGAAAAACTTTTTCATCTCTGGGGGTGATCAAACCAATGGAGAATCACAGTGCCTGTTGTGGCGGCAGAGACTAGTAATTGTTCTGTATTAGTTTGATCCTATAGCCTTTTTTAAATGAATAAATAATAAGAATATCACCAATAGGGCATTAAGCTAAGTCTCTCTCTCTCTCTCTCTCTCTCTCTCTCTCTCTCTCTCTCTCTCACACACACACACACACACACACACACACACACACACACTCACACACACACACACACACACACACACACACAACATTAAAATGCATGTAAAATAAGAAACATGGAACGTATATACATGATCAAAACCATTATTTTTTGGGGGGTGGGGCAAAAACTTAACAGCAAGATCATGGCTTTATGTTGATGAGCTATTAAGAGAAAGAAGTGTTAACATTTTGGTGCTGATTTTTGTTCACACCTCCAGGAGGCTTTGAATTGGAAAAATAAAATAAAAATGAGTGAGTTATCAGAGGGTTGTGAGCCCTTCCTCCCACTGCCTCCCCAGTAAGAACATTGCTAACTTGCCTGAACCTGCTCAGCAGCTGCTTATAATGAAGCCTGTGTTGGTCCTGACAGCGAGATATGAAGAAAGTGAATATACCTCAAGATATATCAAAGGTATGAAAAAGCCCAACAGAAATGTACGAAGTGTGCATACGAGGTTCCTTTGCTATGCACTTAGAAGCATAAAATGGTAGAATTGGAAGGGAAGCAGAGGATCATCTGGTCCAACCCCCCTCCTCCAGTGCAGGAATATGCAGCTGGAATCGAACCTGCAACCTAGGCATTATCAGCACCAGATCTTATCACACACCCTCCCCTTTTCCATCCTTCTATGTAGCAGGAACTCAGTTGGAGAAAGGTCAGGTGAGCAATCCAGTTCCACCAGGCTGCCTTCTGGTTTTAGTGGAAGTCAAAGATAGCTCTTGCTGGGGAGTATCGTTGTCCAATTAATTTGAGGTGTTATTAGGATGCTGATTGATAACCAAATGTTCTCTAACTTAGTTGGTCTTTAAGGTGCTACTGGAAGGAATTTTTTTATTTTGTTTTGACTATGGCAGACCAACACGGCTACTTATGTGCAAATGTTCTCTGGCATTCTGGTGTCCAAGGCCAGGCAAATGAGTCAAATATCTCTCAAAGAGGATCATGGCTAACCTAGAGCCCAATGTTTCCCTGGTTCTACTCTGCATGCAGCTCTGATTTTTTTGTTTTGAAAGCAATGTGTACCTACACATTCAGTTGCTATTGTGCTCTAATATGGTCTAAAATGTGATACGTTTCAGGAAATAGGAAATGCCTGAGTGTGTAAACACTGTGACTTGTATGTTGGGGTGAGAATAATGACTGCCCTCCTCTGAAAGTATCTTCCCACATTATAAGACACTTTGCCTCATTCTATAATTACGTATGATTGCTTGAAAATCACTTGTGCTTGCAGCCCACTTGTAGTGTCAGATCAATGGTTACATTCTCTTTGGCAGTAAAAAAAAAAGGTGTTAGATAGCAGGCATAGGTGCTGTGATTTCAAGAGGCGAGGAGGAAGGGGGAGCTCTATGAGGTACACAGGCATAACTATTTGAATAAGTGTTCACATAAGCCGATTCCCCCCTATCAGGAAAAAGCAAACATATTTCATTACATGTTTGTGAATGGGAAAACTATGCTTCGGATTTGCAGAGGTGATTACCACTTCACAAATTCTTAATTTGTACTGCACTAATTGGTACACCTAAGCTCAGTTTAAATTCACTGATGCGAACCAGGTGCAAACTAATTTCTATGGGGGAGAAAAACTGGGAGGGCAATGTAATGTATGGGTGCAGCTCTGCAATTCTCTCTCAATAGATTTTTTTAAAGATTATTAGTCGGTTTTATGCAAGCAAATTAATTCAGGCCAGAGACACTGGAAGCTCTCAAAGGGCGAGAGTGTGAATTTAAATATTATTACACTGTTTTTTCAACATTTCCTTTGTATCCAGAAGCAGGAAGAGGGGTCATGAAGTACTGTATTTTCCCGTGTATAAGACGATATCCCCCCTTAGAAATAATAGTCAAAAATTGCAGGTCATCTTATACATGGAAAGCAGAGGGGGGTGGGCGATTCATGGCAGCAGCCAGCAGGAGATTGGCAGTGGTGATTGGGTGTGTGCTTGGTTGCTGCGGCAAGGCCTACTGACAACTGGCTGTGGCAATTGGATGTTGATTTACGGCAGCAGTGAGGCGTGCGTGCAATCGGCTGTAGTTGCGTTGAGTGGGCAGGTAGTCTTTTGGTGGCGAATGCGCAGATGATTGGTGGCCACATTGACGCGTGCGCTTTGTAGTGGTGGGTGGGTAGGCTGTAGAGCTATTTGCGGTGGTACCCTCCCCAAAAGAAAAGCTCAGAGCTCAGTAATTCTGTAATTCTGGGCAATCTCCCCTCACAAAAAAAGCTCAACGACTTTGAGCTGAGCACCCCCCCTCATTTTTTGTTGCGGTCCCCAAAATAGGGGTTGTCTTATACATGGGGATGTGTTATACATGGGAAAATATGGTACTTAGCTTCTAAAAACCTGGGGCAACATGGCACAGAATTAAGCAGCAATGATGCCATTCCTGCAGTTATGATGATCTGAAAATATGCATCACCCCATCCCCCCGGGAACCCTACCAGGTACATCTTTGATCTTTTGGCTCTGTGACACAACTTGATGGAGATCTCATGGGAGTTGTCTAAGGATGGGGGAGAAATGTGTTGGATTTACATTTCATGCAAACCTGCCTCATTCACATTTCTTGAACCAATACACGAACTAAAACACAGCTATCCTTTGAAATTTGCACTTCTCTGAATTTTGTGATGCAGTTCTCCCAGAAAATGTGTACCAAAAATATTTTTGGGTAAAGTGCTGATAAAAATGCAAAATTAGGGGGAAATCACATACAAAAATGTGCATTTTAGGAGAAATGAACTGAAATGGCATACAATTTTTAATGCAGACTCTTTTAAAATTGCAAACTGATATGGGCAGGTCTTCAACTGAACTTAAGATGGGGTGTGTGTGTGGAGAAACTGGGCGTAACCACATCTGCCATTTGTCCATCCTTAGTTCCATGAGACATGGGTGGCGCTGTGGGTTAAACCACAGAGCCTAGGACTTGCCGATCAGAAGGTCGGTGGTTCAAATCCCCGCAACGGAGTGAGCTCCCATTGCTTGGTCCCTACGCCTGCCAACCTAGCAGTTTGAAAGCACAAAGTGCAAGTAGATAAATAGGCATCGCTCCAGCGGAAAGGTAAACGGCGTTTCGGTGCGCTGCTCTGGTTCACCAGAAGCGGCTTAGTCATGCTGGCCACATGACCCGGAAGCTGTACGCCAGCTCCCTTGGCCAATAAAGCAAGATGAGCGCCACAACCCCAGAGCCGGTCACGACTGAACCTAATGGTCAGGGGTCCCTTTACCTTTACGGTAGTTCCATATTTGAAAATGAAAGAATTTGTCTCTGTTCCACTGCTTTCCCCCCAAGTAAATCATGAATTTAAGCTGTCTTATGGAACTTGCACCATGCCGTTTGCTAAAAGCACAAGTAGAACTAGAGGATCCACAGAGTAGGAAGGAGCAATCAATAGTAAAATTATTTCTGGAGTGGCGATGGTGCTCATGGTTTCTAGCCATCCAAAAACTACTTTTGCATGACAAAATTTGTTCACATGATCAGTTCAATGTAAGGTAAAGGTAAGGTAAAGGACCCCTGGATGGTTAAGTCCAGTCAACGGTGACTATGGGGTTGTGATGTTTATCTTGCTTTCAGGCCAATGGAGCCAGTGTTTGTCCACAGACAACTTTCCGGGTCATGTGGCCAGCATGACTAAACCACTTCTGGCACAATGGAACACCATGACAGAAACCAGAGCACACAGAAACGCTGTTTACCTTCCCGCCACAGCGGCACCTATTTATCTACTTGCACTGGCATGCTGGTATGTACCTGCAGCTGCAATTAGTAGGATTTAGCAGGCAAAATGGCTGTTTTGTTTTTACCACCCCTACAGCATTCATGGTCCCAAACAATTTATCCTAGTTGGCTGAAGAACTTAAGCTTGCATTTAACTTTGAAAACCACTGAACTCTTTACTTTCCATGTCAAAAGTGCGCCAACTCTGTAGATTCAAAGAAAGCTCAAGCTGTTCAGAGTAAATTATGTAAATGTGAATAAATGTGGAATGCATTGACACAGCTGTTTCTATGATGGTTATTTTAGCAAATCCTTAAGCAAAGAGTTTCTCGAAAAATGTTTCTACTGTGAATGCATAATGTCTATGGGGTTTCATGACATGTAGCAGGCTGTCAGGGCACAGCGATTAAGTTGGTATAAGTACTTAATTGGACAGGTATACCTTATACATTCATAGCTTTCACTTCCTGGAAAGCAATTTGATATTGGGTCAGAGTCTCTAAACGTTTAACATCTTATGGCAGGTTACAGAATTTATTTTTACATTGGAACACAAAAGTGAGCATGAGGTAGAATAGAAGGAGTAGTTGAGAACTGTGACTTACAGTGGGGGATTGTATGAATAGAGAACTTGTCATCCAGGCAATTACCTTTCACTGAAATGAGGTCGTAATGCTCTGACTTCTACAAGTACAGAATACTCCATTAGTTTGGATGGCCTTGCTTGGATTTGGCGCATGGAAAAGTCCTACTTAAAAAGAAGAAGAAAGAAACCTTCCCAAATACCAACTTTCCGAACTCCAGGATTCTATATAAATCATGCCTCCAAGACATCAGAAGCATGATTCTTAAGCACCCTGAATGGCAAGGAGCGTTGCTAATCTGCTAAACTGTCTCGATACCTCTTATTACCGATTCAAACTCTCTGATTTTCATCACTGTGTGCTTGGTTGGGGAGATATAGCTGTGCCTATTGGCTGCCAGAGCTGATTATGGTGCCCAAGTTAAGAACAAAAGACTCTTTGCTTGACTGCTTTTCTATTTAAAATCTAACAAAGCTGCAATTATTCCACATGCTACTTCCCATTTCACGCCAGGCTTGTTCACACATTACGCTGAACACAGGTATACTGGGCATGTAAAAGTGCTTCTGTGAAAGACTCCATTTGCTGATTGCACAGCCCAAGTAGTGTGTGCACTAGAATGTATACTAATTGAATGTTACATGTGAATAAATCATATGAATGTTCAGCTCAACTATTTGTATACACGGTTACAGTTGAAAACATATTGGGGAAACTAGGTTGATGAAGGATGCTGTGTGGAGTAAAACCACACCGGTGGGGGGGGGGAGGGTGATGGACGGATATTGACTGGAAGGGGCCTGGGATTGAAGCATTTCCTTGTTTCCTGAAAAAAGCAGCAAGTTTATTATCAAGAGCACGGATAAGGTGGATCAAAATTACGTCTTTCTTTCTTGGTGCTGCCCTGTCAAACAAACAATAAGAAAATCAAGCAGACTGTGGTGTGTTAGCTGTCAAATGACATGAGTTACAGTTCCTTACATATATTTTGACACTTTGAATGGGTGGTTCAGGGAAAGAAATCAAGATAAATATAGTCAATTCTGACTTTGGGGCAAGTTATATAGGACCAATCCTAAATCAGACAGCTCATTGCAGACAGTGGGGAATCATTTAAATGCTAAGCCTTAGACATGAATATTACTTAAAGGAAACATATAATTCCATCTCAGTCCTTAGCCTATTCTGCCATTTTCCTTTGGCCATATTTCATGGGGGGAAAATTAGCCACTTAACTTTTGACTGTTTGCTAGTTTGTAGAGAGCATTGGTTTGTGATGAAACACCTTTTTCAGATTAATGGCCAGCAGCGATATCTGTTTATTCCACATAACTTCAGATTTAAAGAAACTGGTGTTTGGTAAGGTAGGTGTATGTGTAGGGGATTCTACCCCTCTTTGAAGAACAGAAACACTGGACATAACCAAGGCTTTATAGCAGGAATGGCTAAACACTAGCTTTCCAAATGCTGTTGGATTCTGCGTCCATTTATTTATTTATATCCCACTCTGCCCAGGAGTTCAAGGTGGCATACATGGTACTCCCCACAACAGCCCTATGAGGTAGGTGGGGCTGAGAAGCAGTGACTGGTGCAAGGTTACCCAGTGAGTTTTGTGGCCAGATATAGTAGGTTTTCCTGGTGTGTTTTTGGGAGTGCCATTATGAGGAGGGGGTTTAACCCAGGCCTTTTAAATAGTGTGTGGTCTGCTCCACTTAGTTTTTGTTTTTTTAAAGGGTTTTAATTGTGCTTTTAGTTCGCGTAGCTCTTATTTTTTGATAATGTATTTTAATTGTTGCATTTCTTTTGTGAGAACTGCCCGGAGAACTTACAGTGTGGCTTTATAAACTTGACTTTAAGAAAATAAAACAATATAACTGTAGTTTGTTGTTTAGCAGGGACTACTCGCTTTCTGGATCTAAGCAACTGTTCTATCTTTTGACTTTGTCACAAAATGGGTGAACAGACCCTATGGGAAGGCAACCAGGACATGCATGCCATAGAGGGGAGTGATCCATAGGAAACTGCCTGCACCCAAGCATTTTCCACAGAATATCGGCACCAGGAGACCACGTCATATTCCCCATGATTAGGTTGGTTATTATCAATGCAATTAAATGGGTTCTGAAGTAATTGTGTAGAATTATGTTATTTGAGGCTGTAATTTTGTTACTGAGCTGAACTAAAAAGCTTGCGTTAAGGGAAATTCATAAAAGTGATTCAGAGTAAAAAGTAAAGTAATTATTTGAAACTGGGAAATGGTCTTGTCTCACTGACTTCCCTGCAGGGAATGTGCTCGCATAGCAGGCCCCTGCAGAGAGCAAGATTTAACTCCCTGCTCACCAGTTGATGAGTGGAGAGTATAATCCTGCCGGATGCTGCTTTGCCAGCACATTCCTTCTGGGGAATATCCTGACAAAGCAGACTCGTCCGCCTGCCTCTGTGGGTCAGTTTTGACTGGCAGCCAGGACTGTCCACCTATCAATGAGACCATTGATTTCAATGGGTCTGCACCCATTGGATATCACCCAGTAGCTACAGCATCTGCGAGCACACTCTGAAGAGGGTTTCTTCCCCACCATCCTGCCTATAAATAAATCTTATACTAATGCATAGTCCCAGTGCACATTTGAATTCCTCTCCTACAGCAGCTTCCTCAGCATAGCTTTATTCACAGGCAATTGGCACCTTCAGACGGAGTAGCCTGAGTACTCCAGAAATAATTTACAGTCTCAGGTAAGCAATCTGATTGAGTTGAACATGATTCTGCATCTGTATTGTTCATGCTTGTTCTCTTTTTCTTTCTCTCTCTTTGTCACACACCTATTCACACTCTCCCCTGTGTCCCTAGATTGGTTATGAGCTCTTAGGGGCAGCAGCACAGAGAAAGCCTTAATGGCATGTTGCATGTTCAATTTCCCTTAGTTAATCTATTGAGAAGAAGCATATAGCTCATGATTGCAGACCACGCTTGCTCCAAAGACCGAAGTCAGTTTGTTGTATTACCCAGCTATAACTACTTATTTCACCCATTAAATATCCATCTTTCAGTGCACCCCACGGAGATCATCAGGGAGATGGCAGTTTGCGGCAGACTTCAAAGAATGTTTAACTACACTTGAGTTTTAAACACAGTAGCAAATGGAGGGGAAAAGGTTTATGGCACACTCTGGAGATGGAAGACGACTTCATCTAACAATGCTGAATCGATAATCCCAAGCCAGTTTTCAGATTAGCCTATAACAACTTTTAATCCTTGGTGTATATTTAGTGATTAAAGTATTTTTTGCTCTATAGGATGAACCCGACCATAGGATGCACCTTATTTTAGAGGGGGAGAACAAGAAAAAAAAATTCTCCCCCTCTCTGCACAGCGCCCCTTCAGCAAAGCGGCAGGAGAAACAGAGCCCCTTCCATTTCTCCTCCTGCTTAGCTGAAGGGGCGCTGCGCCTTAGCTGAAGGGGCACCTACCCTTCAGTGAAAGGAACCCGAAGCCTCCAGAGTGCAGCAGGAGCTCCTGCCATGCTATCTTTGAAGCCTGGAGAGTGGTTGGTGCGCACTGACCCCTCTCGCTCTCCAGGCTTCAGCAAAAGCAACTTGAAGGCTCTGGAGCGCGGCGGGAGTGCTCCCACTGCGCTTTGGAGGCTTCGCGTTGCTATTGCTGGAGCCAAGGAGCCTGCATTCACTCCATAGGACGCACACACATGTCCCCTTAATTTTTGGAGGGGGAAATGTGCATCTTATAGAGCGAGAAATACAGTAGTTCTACTGGATATCATTTTTGGTAGTTTGGTAACTTCAGCTGGCACAGAATGCAGATGCTGGGATGCTTCTGGGAGCAAGCAACTGGAGAAAGGAACACCTCTGTTGTACCAGTTCCATTGGGTACCTACTTGCTAAGAAAGACCTTTAAATCCCAAATGGTTTGGGACCACACTATTTGATGGACCACTTGCACCCATATGAAGCTCCCCAGGGCTGAATTAGAAGGCCCTGATCATGGATCCACCATTGCAATCTGTTGAAGGGTGGGCATCAGCAACAGACCCTTTTGAGTAGTTGCACCATGCTTGTGGAAAGATGGTATGGCCCATATTCTTTGTTTGGTAAAGTTCTTATTATTTTATACTGTATATAAAACACAGAGATTGATTTTATAACAACAGACAAAAATTAAAAAGGTGAAAAACAAAACAATAAAATAGACACATAGAATGAGTAGTTGCGCATGAGTTAAAATAACAAAGTCCAAGTAAATCAGCTTTTGTCAGATCATCAAGGTTGTCTTGTATGGCCCATATTCTTGAACAGACACTGGAAACTTTTTATTTCAAACTGTTGGGTTTTTAAAATAAAAAAAAAATAGATGGTACTCTCTGTTGTAACTGCTGCTGTTTCAAAGTCACAGCATTTCAATATTTTAGTTTTAGATTGTGGTTTTATTGATACCCAGTGCATTATGTATTGCAGTTTTGATGCCAGCTGCCTTGGGAAGGTTTTTCCCTGAAATGCAGCAAATAATTTTGTAAAAAGTAAATAAGCAGTTGCCAGAAGATAAATTATGGTGCAGTTTTACCTTTGCTGTGTCCCAGCTGGGAAAGGAAGTTTTCATCTCAGGTCACAACCCCACTGCGTCTACTTGTCCTTTCCCCTACTTCCAAGGATTTCTCTCAGCATTGGCTGAGTTACCTGTTTATGCTGGCTGCTTGCTCTTGCTCTGTCACAGTTAAGCAGATGAATATACTTTTGCCAAGTCTGCACTAGACAGTAAAGCTTTTTTAGGTACAGTTAACAATAGTTTAAGTAAGAAAGTGTACTTCTACAGCATTGTGAAGGGGAATAAAAACCACAGTACAATGATTCTGTATGTGACAATGACCTGTGCTGGGGTAGACACTTGTTGCCTAATTCTTTAAGAAAACAGTCGTATTTTGGAAAGATTTAAATATTATTTCCTCTCCAGATAATACGCATAAACTATGCAAAATAAGATGGTTTGGCACTTCTAATCCTAAATGGAAAATTTAATTCTGTTTATATGTGTCAGGGAACTGCCATCGGCTCAGGGGTGAGAGGGGAAAAGGCGGATGGATTACAGAGAGCCCCCAAAGATCGTGGGAAGCAGCACTTCCTCAGTGGAGGAAGGAAGCCCCGCCTCTAGTGGAGAGGAGATGAAGGGCTCGGAGGATGCAAGGCGGTACCAGAACACCTTGTCTGAGCAAAGCGGGGAGGAGGGAGGTCCTCCTTTACCCAAGCCGTCCTTGCACAGTAGGCTTCTGCGCAGAGAGGGGAGGCACAGACTGGGGGTCAAGAAACTACTCTGCTGGGGAAGATTTAAAGATCGCCCACTCTCAGATTCTGCCAGTGAATGAGCAAGACATGGAATAGAGGTGCTCTGCATTGCAAAGGTTTTTTTAGCACTAATAAGAAATCTTTAGAACAGACTAGTGAGGCATCTTGCCGGATTGCTCTCAAGCAAGCACCCGATACCCTTAACAATGTGTCTGGAGCCAATAATGAATTCAATTTCATCTAACCAAACTCTGGAATGGAATCTAGAATGTACTGTATAGTCCAATTTTGGTACTTCTAGAAATGTATATTATGGCCTCGAAGCTGCAGGAAGCTAAATTCTGTCCTTTCACTTGGGCCTCTGGGGTCAGTGAGGCTGCTAATTCTGCATCCTATTGGAGAATTCTACAGTTATGGGGTTAGACATGACATAGCATAATGTCATGGTTCTTCCTTTGCTTCCAATGCTTGAAAATAGGAATGTATAAAACTGCCTTATACTGACTCAGACCATTTGTTCATCTAGTACAGTATTGTCAATCCTGATTGACAGTGCTACCTGTGATTTCAGGTGAGTATTTCTGATGCCAGGGATTGAACCTGGGACCTTCTGCATGTATGTATGCATGTATGTATGGATGGATGGATGGATGGATGCATTACTTGAATGCTACTTCTTCATCATCTAATGAAATGCAGAGGCACTGCAAATGAAATCAGATTCAATTGCTTTGTGTATTCTTGAATTTATTTTAATTCTAGGAATGGGGTAGGTTTTGTCTTCTCTTTTGTTCTTAGCAAAACCAAGCACAGCTTGAGCAACTGAATAAGATGAAATTAGATCTATAAGCAGGCTAGCTTTGATTGCTAGAAACACAATGAAAGGGAACAATTTCAGGAAGAAATATAGACTCCCATGCCAGAAGGACTCTGGGTCCAAGCTTTGAGATGTGTCAAGATTGGATACCAGCCAGCTAGATAACTTAAGAGGATCAGTTTGTAGAGAATCTAAGAAATACTATCAGAGCACCCTTGAAGAAAGATGTTAAGATTTGGCTCAACAGAGACTAGAAATGTCACAGATGGGACTTTTGATAAATATCCTTTAAATTTAGGGAGAGCCTAACAGAAGATCTATAGCCATTAATACCCATTCAAATTAAGATATGTCAGATAGAGAAACTGCTGTGTGGCTACTGTTCTAGTCTTCTTTGCAAGAAGTTGCAATAAGGCGCATTAAGTCAGCTATGAGAGTAGCAAAATAACAACGGTGATGGGATAAAATCAGGCCAAATCTTCTTTGACAGCAGCAGGTAAGGGTTGATGTGGCTTAGGGGCCAGAATCAATTCATCATTCCACAAACCCCACATTGATGGAATGGGTCTTCTGGGTTTGTACTGCCCTAAACCCATTCCATGGGAGTCAGCCAGTGCTGAACCTTGCCATGGTGCAAGCCAAGCAAGCAAGTTCTCACTGGGTGATGAGGGTTCAGAGTCCAACTAGGCAGTTACCCCAAACCTGGTTTGGGGGTCTCATGGTCAATCTTTCCCTCAGCCCCCTTCAAGATATGTTGATCTTCCCCAATGCCATTTCTGCCCTCAACAAAAAAATGTTCTTCCACCTAACAAAGGAAGGCCCTAATTTCATTGAGGGAAAGGCGAACCTGCCCCCTGCCCCCAAGTACCAGTCAGGTTGAGATAGAAAAAAAAAAATCATTTCTGGCCCTGTCAACCCGTGACCCAAAATTGCTCTAGCCTGAGGGTGGGTGAGTGGGAAGCTCTCAAGGCAAAATGCCCTGAGCTCCAGGAAGTAGCCTTACATAGGCTTTCTCCTCCTCTTTGCAAAGGCTCATGGGACAGCTTTTTTCCAATAAAGTCATGGATACTGGGCAAAACCTAGCCTAGCATTTTGCTGCAGTCTATGGTGTCACCAGGCAAAGTGTCACCAGGCAAAGGCATTCTGTGCTTATTGAGCACAGAATGAGGCTTACTACTAAAAATACACTATTATATCTAAGATGAGATGTAATTTGGAATCTACTCTTGAGTGACTCTGCAGGTGTATGTGAAAGTTAATTCTCATGAACCAAACACATACAGTTTAGCATATTATTATTTTTCTCATAGAATTGATGTCTTCCTGTAATCTTTCTTTTTTTTAATGCCTTTTAGTTGGCCCTGGAAATTCCTCTCACTTAGGTGTAAAATATTCCAGCATGCAAAAGGTCTTCTTCCCACTCTAAGGTTCCATAGATATTTACTTATATATAAATTAAGCATGATAAGTTACTTGTGATTATGGCCTAAAACAAAATGGCACTATGTGGTAAAATAAGTATGTAATGGGGGAAAAACAGATTTGCAAATTTTTGGCAAAAATCTGGTTTTGTGAACAGTGCATTAACAACAGATCCAAATACTGGACATGTAAAAACATTTTGTGTGATCAAGCTCTAATGAGAAAAGAAAGATGTATGCTTTAGCTGATATTAGAAGGCCATGCATGTTAGAGGTAGGTGGAAAATGCATTTATTTTAATCAAGAATAATAAAAAGAGAGAATCTATGTATAAGATCCTGGCACAATGGAAATAAATAACAGTGTTGCTAAACTTGGCAGAATTCCTCTGAATTCCTGTCTATATATAAATTGATTGAAAGGAATAGGAGCACTCTTATGAGGTTCCAAGAAAGATGCTGGAGATTTAAGTGATGATGAAGTGATGATATAGAGGTCTTGATTAGACAGAGTTCACATTTATGCTTAGGACACAAATTTAAGAGATTTAAATGAACAGCATATGGTGTGGGGTTTTTGTTTTAGTATATATTTAGTGATGAAATATGCTCACTATTCTGCCAAATCATCTATAAAATGAAAAGTCAAGACATTTCTAAAAGAAAGTAAGAATGTGTTCACCCACAAGCTGACCTGTTCTCATCAGAGTCATCTTTAATTGGAGCTTTGGAAGCAACAAACTACACACAGTCTGTGCCCCCATTCTAATATTATTATCCCCCCTGCTGATTTAATTTATGTGTTTAATTTTGGTTTGTAGGGTGCAATGTGGCTAATTACTTGAGAGCAGCATAGCCTTACAAGTGAATTTTTGCTTTTTAAAGATTTGTGGCACATCAAATGCAATAATGTACATTTAATTTCTTTAAAAAAGATAATTATACTAATAGAATTATTTGAATAAAAAAATGCACTTTGCAGAGGATAATGTCCTGCCTCCTAATTTATACTAATATAAATCTCTAAAGAATCCTTAATGAGCCACTTCCACCCCAGGCTGGCACAAGCTGGGAAGCAAACACTAATGGTATGCTGAGCCCTTTATGGGGATTCTTGCAGTTTAATAGTTAATCCCACCAGAAGACATATAAAGGATACAAACTATATGGGGCCCAACAGAAGTTTCACCTTGTCTCACACTCTCAAAAACTTTCCAGTGGCTTTCCCATGTAAGCATAGGGTTTGGACATTCAAAATAATGAAATGTTCTAGTGAACTCTATTTGGAATAAGTGCTGTGAATGTTCCTTCTGAGGCATAGGTCCCAGTGATAGTTTGAAGGCACAAGATACCAGGCAGAGCTGAGGCCCAGAACTGTGGGTTGAAGCTGTTATAAGCCTGCATTGGCACACCAAACCTAACTCCGTCCTTTCTACAGAAATAGTACATCAGGTCCCATTAGGTACACACCCATGTGGGCTGATGACATCACATTATGGGAAAACAGGAGGACCCAACCAGTCAGTCCAGTAGTATGATGTCACAACTGTAATAAACTTTAATAAAAATGAACCAGCTCATGTATACAAGACTGGTCTAGATGCAAGATATACAATTGCTTTTGGGAAGGTTCCATCTACTACAGCTGCCATTCTTTCCTACAACTGCATTGATTTCTGAAGCAAAAAGGGGAAATTGCTGAAGTGATCTGAGGTAAATATTCCTGTTTAAAATGACATTGATTGTAACATTGGATTTGTATGTTATGATTGATTGATATCTCAATTGTGGGAGAATATTTTCCATCACAAGCCTTGCAGTGCATTTTTACAAAGTTCCAAGTAATACAAACAACAGTTGAAAGATGTGGCCTTTTATGCTAAATTTCATGTCTAAATATGTACTCATTCCTTGCTCTAACGTGACAAAGACGAGAACAATTTTCACCCAACAAGGCTTTGTGTCTGTATCAAGCCCAAGATGAGCAAAAGTGAGTCTGTAAGTGACTGTGGAGGCCAATTTTGAATCTACATGTCCTTCCACAGTGGTGACATACCGTAGGTTTCCAGGCAGGCATTGATCATGGTGAGGGTTTGCCAAACATGCCATCCTCTTAGCGTATTTCTCCCTTTTGTCCAGAGTTTGAGCATCTTCAAAGTCCATGACACCTTTGGTAAAGGCTCCAATTGGAGCACTCACAGGCCAGTGTTTCCCAGTTCCTGGAGTTTATACTACATTTTTAAAGATTTGTCTTGAGAGAGTCTTTGAACCTCTTTTGTTGACTACCAACATTACGCTTTCCATTTTTAAGTTTGGAATGGAGTATTTGCTTTGGAAGACTATAATCAGGCATTTGCATAACATGACTCATCCAACAAAGTTGATGTTGAAGAATCATTGCTTCGACACTGGTGATCTTTGCTTCTTCCAATACAGTGTATTGGAAGAAGCAAAGATCACCAGTGTCGAAGCATTAGTTCGCCTGTCTTCCCAGGCTGTATGTATAAAATTTTTTGGAGTCACCATTGATGGAATCTTTTGAGGAGTTGGAGATGACGTTTATAAGTGGGCCACATTTCACAAGCATACAGTAAGGTTGGTAGTACAAGCTTTTGTATTCTAATATGAAACACAATTGGGGCAGACGTAAGGCTTTTTCTGGTGTTATAAATATGTTATTATTACCATATGAAGAAGGCAGTAGCGAAAAGCATGATGTCTCAAACTATCACCCAACCACCCTAGCCACAGTTTTCATCACTTTCCAACTTCTCTGAAGTGTACTTCTGGAGTCTCCCTTCACATTATGGAACCCTGAAATATAAGGGTCTCCACTCCACAGGTTGGAAGGTGATGGTGTGTCAGTGTGTGTATTGGAGTGAAAGGATAGCATGTTTGTCACCACTGCCCCCGCCTCAGGGCAACTTTCCCATACAGTTGTACCTCTGTTTACGTACTTAATTCATTCCGGAGGTCTGTTCTTAACCTGAAACCGTTCTTAACCTGAGGAACCACATTAGCTAATGGGGCCTCCCGCTGCTGCTACGCCGCCGGCCTGCGATTTCTGTTCTCATCCTGAGGTAAAGTTCTTAACCCAAGGTACTACTTCTGAGTTAGCGGAGCCTGTAACCCGAAGTGTTTGTAACCCGAGGTGTTTGTAACCCGAGGTACCACTGTACTTGTAATGGTTGAAGAGGGCTGCTCATTTGAAAACAGGGGCTGCCTTTGATGTCGCATACAGTTTGACCCTCTGTTTATGGCCAGCAAAATGTGTTTGACAGGAAGTCTTGAAAACTGAAGCATTTCTCCAGTACATAAGAGGGAAGGACTAGCCATGCCAACTTCTATGACACCGCTGCAATTGTAAATCACAGAGTGATTTCAAGTTAGCTCATTATATTCATGCCAAGATTACAGACAATGGGGGTAATTTGCAAGTAGGTTTAGCTATTCACCTTTAAGAGCTGTATTACTGGTCAAAGTGACCTGGCTTGAAAACTGTTACAGAAGCACAGTAACATCAGTTTGCAGAAATCTTTGCAGAATCCAAAACATAAGAAGCAAGATGATGGAAGGGTAATCCTCCCATGACTTGAAGAAAGGTCCCATTGCACAGCCACTTTAGGTCCCCGAGAGCCTTCCCTTTCTCTTCCTTCCTGAGACACCAGGAGCTGTTCGTTATTGTCTAGCAATAGCTTCATGCACCTCTCCTCCCATCCTCAAACAAGGAGTGGGAAACTAGTGGCCATCCAGACATTGCTGGACTTCAGCTCCCATCAGTTCCAACCAGACTAGCCGGTAGTCAAGCACATTGGGAGTTGTGGTCAAGCAACATCTGGAGTGAAGCATAAGGTATACAGTGGGAGATAGGGGGCAATATATGAGATGGAAGGAAGGCACTTAGATCTGATCCAGGAATGGCTAGTCTCTGTGGCACAGTGTCAGTGATAGGATGGATAAACTGAAATTGAATTCAAATAAGACAGAAATCAGAGTTTCCCAACCACCATTTGTGGTTTGTTTGTTTTGTTTGTTTGTTTTCAAGAGGATTGAGTTAATGAATAGTTGGGCAGTGATGCTGTGTGCCTGCCACAGACCTACTAGTCTTGGACAGATGCTACTTTTTAGGGTCTTCCAGAGAGAATTCTTGCTTTAATTCTATTTCTGAGAATCAGTTCAACTTTTTTATTTTTTTAGGACCAAAGCTGATACACAACGAACCCCCAAAATTGCTGGGCCCATGGGCAACCTATAGATTGCTTTCTATCTCTGCAATATTCTTCCCTAAAGTTTGAAATGATTGTGCCACCATTCTACTCTAGAAATGATAAATTTGCAGCTCATCTGACACCATCTGCATTTTTTTTAAAAAATGGAAGCTGATCTCACAGCAATAAAGTATTACCTGGGAGATTTATAGTACTGTATGGAAATAAGAGTTAAAGAAAGTATTCTGATTCTGTTTCCCAGGGTACCTTGTTTGCTGGTTTTTGCATTTTTGGTTAAAATGGGAAATGCTGTATGTTAAAATTAAAGGATAATTCCCTGGATGCTTAGAACTAGGTTTGGGACAAGTACTCTTTGGTGAGAGAGCCCCAGCAGAGATTTAAAATCACCAAAAAATGCAGCAAAGTGTGGAAATATAGGTGGTTATACCTTTAAAATATCCCCTCTTAAATTGTTTCCAAAGTTCCCTGCTTCCCCTAGAATAGAAAAAGACCACATATTTGCTAAGTTAAAAATGGTTTACTTAAAGACTCTTGAAACGTTATTTTCATGTGTTTTTCCATAAAGCAGCAAGAAGAAGAAAAAAACACAAGCAGCATATCTTAGGTTACTAAAATGGTAAATGTTTCTAAATTATTTGTATAGAAACACAAAGATGGCTTGTTAAAGCCAGGTGATCTAAGCCTGGGAGCACCCAGTTTATACCTCTTTACTGGTAGAGTTCACATGGTGGAATGAAACAAAAAAAGAGTTTGGTAACCCTTCCTCCCAAGGTGAGGGGTTGGGACCTGACTAAGCCCAGCAGGACAGCTCACTCTATGATCTTAACCCTTTCACTGCAGAGAAGTGGCACCAGTGGCTTCTGGTGAAATCATGCTGGAACCTGCTATCTTTCTTTCTGCTCCATGGGGTCTGCTGTGCGACCCAAGTAAGGAGGCTTCAGCGGGGGTGGAGTGGCACCTTCTTATTTCACCTGAGGTAGCAAAATAGGACACACTGCCCCTGCAGAGCCGCTACCGTCCAGGCGTAGAGGGAGAAGGCTGGATAGCAATGTCCAAACTGAGGCTCAGCAGAGACATGCAGTAGAGGGGAGTGTGCACAGAAAGGGCACAGTGGGAGCACTGTTGGAGCTCATGACCAGATTAACTGGCAGGGTTTTGGTCAGGGTGCCAGGAACATGAAGTATTGTTCCAGGACTGAACTAGAGGGCTGAAGAGGTCCTGCAAGGCTGGGTGTGCTCTAGCTCTTGTCTTACTTCTGTTCTCAAAGGGGATGCATTCTGGAGTGCATTCTTTGGAGGCTTTCAGAGCTTCTAGTGGGAGTTGTGTGGAGATGAAGGGGTGATTCCCAAAGTCAAGGAAGTTTCTGGTAGGAACTCATGAACACCTGAGGGTATGAGCAAGGAAACCTTTGAAATGTGAATGATGGCATCGGAGTTCCATGGGAGACTGTCTTATCCTGTAGAAATCTCTGACAAAAGGGCTGTCTTGATGACAGGCAGTATGAGAGAGCATCTCCTGCCTTCTGAAGGTCCCAGGATTCTTTTGTTGGTGTCTGAGTCATGGCACAGGGATCTGATAAGGTGAGGTGAATTTTACTGTGGTTGATGTCTGTGCAAATAAACAGTTATGCTCAAGTCTGAAGGTATTATTCCTCCACATGCCCATTGGTATCAGTCAAATTAATATCAGAAATCCCTTCTATGAATTGTTCAGCATCTTTGTTTATCAGCGTGGGAGCTTTGAAAGCCATATCAGCTTCCAATAAAGTAGGATAACAAGCAAATCCCCTACTAAACAAAAGCAACCTTCTAGACTGGGATCAAATTTCATCCATCACTTTATAAGATGTATTAACATCAATCAAGAAAAACATAATGTCTGAAGGCCAATGTGCATTCCGTAGGATATCTTTCACCCTGATAAATCTCTGACAGAATAAATTCTCATTTGTTTAGAAAGTGTAGCAAACCAAATGTAACTTGTTAACTCTGTGCTGCTGCATTGGCTTTGCACCAGTTCACAACACAATCAACTCCATCCTAAAGAGTTGTTTGTGCCTGAGGCAGCCTGCAACCATCTGCTGAAGAAGAACCGAGTCTTGGTGCTCCTTCAACTTCCTGATTCTTGTACCTCTGTCAGTGTGCAATAAAGGTCATCCTCAAATTCTCAGTCATGATGGGAAGTGATCCTACAGCTGGATCTCATCAGTAACCTGCTGCCATATGAAACACTGAAAGTTGTCATAAAGGTAAAAAAGAAAAGAAAAGATTGGTCCTTCTGTATTGTAGATGCTGATTGGCAGTGAATCTCCAGCGTTTCAGACAGGGAATGTTCTCAGTCCTACCTAGAGATGCTGGGAATTTAATCTAAGACTTTGTGCATGCAAATCCTATGTTCTACCACTGAGCTATGGCTGCTTCCTGGTACTTCCCAGCTCTCTGATAGCTTTGATCAGCTTTGCCTATAGAAATGTTTTGTTCAGTTGCACCCTGCAAAATGCAAATCAGACACTTTTGACTCTTGATTCTTCTAATGGGTTAATAAGACTAGTAGCCAAGTAGAGAAGTACAGGGTGAGGCCTTTAAAAGGGGGCCCGTGGATACAGAGTACACAGGTTTCACAGGGCCTCTTTTAAAAGACTCACCCTGGATAAAGACATGATGTTACATGTTATATTATTAGCAAGCAACTATTATAAGAAAATGAATAAATTAGGAGGGGCTAGTAAAGAGGACGGGGGGCAGCTGGGGAGAATGAATAACAGATGGAAGGCATTTGTGTGCAATCCAAACCCCACTTACCTAGGAGTAAGCCCCACTGAATTGAATAGGACTCACTTCTGAGTAGACAAGGCTAGGATTGTGCTGTTAGTCTGATTTCCCTTGGCCATGCTCTGGAATGAATGCTCCCTACTCTATTGCAGACATTTATTTCTTTTTCTTCATTCTTCCTAGATGAGCAATTGGCTTTGCTCAGGGCATCTTCCTCCCTTCCTGTACATCATTCATATCACATAACCTTAACAAGATTTTACAAAGGCATCTCATCAGTCCTGACCTGTCTTTCCTTTTCTTCATTCAGCACTGTTTTTCTCTCTCTGTTCCTGACACCTACTCATTTTACTATCAATTTTAAAACATTAAATCCAACTCCCTTTATCTTCCTTTCAAACCCCTCATCATTGCACACTTGCTCTTTTATTCTTGACAGCTTTACCGTCCTTTCTGTCAGTCATGTCCACAGCCTAGCTAGTGTCTGATTCCCTTGTCTCTCTCATACTGCAAGTGTTCAAATTGCATTGCTTGTTCCAACTTCTCCAGCACTATTATAGAGACCAACTTGGCTGGAAGGATATAAGTGACTTGGCTTGGCCCTGGTGCATCAAGGGAAGGAGAACCTGTGGTCCTCCAGATGTTGTCAGGCTCAAACTCCCAGCATGACCATTGGTCAGGATTTAAGGGAGTTGTAATACAGCAACATTGTGGGATGCGGGTGGCGCTGTGGGTTAAATCATAGAGCTTAGGACTTGCCGATCAAAAGGTCGGTGGTTCAAATCCCTGCGACGGGGTGAGCTCCCATTGCTCAGTCCCTGCTCCTGCCAACCTAACAGTTCGAAAGCACGTCAAAGTGCAAGTAGATAAAGAGGTACCGCTCTGGCGGGAAGGTAAACGGTGTTTCCGTGTGCTGCTCTGGTTCGCCAGAAGCGGCTTAGTCATGCTGGCCACATGACCTGGAAGCTGTACACCAGCTCCCTCGGCCAATAAAGCGAGATGAGCACCTCAATCCCAGAGTCGGTCACAACTGGACCTAATGGTCAGGGGTCCCTTTACCTTTAATACAGCAACATATGATAGGCCACTGATTCTCCACCATGCTCTATAGACTGTGGGTTATATGTGTGCTTTAGATTTATGCTTTGAAATTTGAATGTGATTGAGGTACCACACTGCATAAGGCTTAAGGTACCCACTTCTGCAAGCCAGAATTGAAGTAAATATGGTCATTTAAGAGGGGAAAGGGAAAATGCAGGCATCAAGCAGCAGCCTCAATATCTACCCTGTCGAAGGGATTGGAAAGAAATGGTGCAGGGAGCACATAGAGGGACGCTGGCTTTGGAGAAGCAATGAAGAAATCAGCCTTCTCAACCGAGCTGAGCAATTGTTCACAACACCCCGTGTTGGCCAAATGAAACAAAAGTGTGAGGGCACCACAACACATACCTGAAGGAAGATCCCTTCCCTAATTATGGATAAGGAAGAAATCCATTAGGTTGGCACATTCACGCAAAGCTACATATTTCACACTTCCTTAACCAAAACACAGCTGTCCTTTGAAATTCACAACTTTCTAAATATTGCCGTACAGCTCTCCAACAAAAAAGTGTACGAAAACAAGTATGTTTGGGGAACGTGTGCAGCAAGATGCACATATTGGTGACAATAGAATACAACAATTGCATTGCAAAAAGGTGAGAATGCATGCAAAAAGGTACATGTGAGGCAAAATTGCATACAAAATGTATATATAGGAAGAAATGTGCATATAAAATTAATGAATCTTCAATAATGAGTTTTTTTAAAAAATAATAATAATCAGAGTCTGAGACAGAAGTAGGGTGAGCTGAAAATTCAAGACTGGAAAAATGGGAAACTAAGAGAAATTGAAATTAGTTGATTTATCTACTCTTGCATCATACTCACATTCTCATTCTCAGGCAATGTTAACAAAGCTACGTACCTTCATGTCATATATTCTTGACACCTGTGGGTGCAAACCAGACAATGGCTAAGTCCCTTTACTGATCTTACACTGAGAAACACTTCTAAAATGTTGAAATTTAAGTCTTGTTGAATTGTAAGATCGTATTGCTAAGCACTGCCCACCTTGTAAGAAACATTAATTCAAGTGTTCAGTTCCTTATCCTGTGCTTTATCAACACCCATGCCCCTACTGAGAATACTGAACTGCTCATTCATTCTTTCTAGTCTCCTGTTCCAATTATGGGAGCTGTCTTTTTTTTTAAAAAAAAAAAAAGACACTAAAATCATTCACTGCACCACATTAAATTCAAGGTTATACCATAATTGAAGATGTTAAAGCATGCTTACTGTCATCATGTTGTGTCCTCAGCCTTTTTTCGGCACCAATTAAAAATCAAGAGCAGTGTTATCCTTCCTTCAAATACTTTTCCAAAATGTTTGTGTAATGTTTCTTAGTTTTTTTGTGGAGGGTTCTGAAGGAAAAAAAGTTTTTTTTGGGGGACAATAAAAGACCAATAGGCGAAAGCTGCTATGACTCCTCAGAAACAGATTGGTTTTGTGTGATGAGGTTTCATAAGGAACAGCTTGCTTTATCAAAAATATGAAGTGGATTAAGAAAGTAATAGGCACAGTTATACTAGAACTAGGGATGTAGAAGAAATTTGTAGAGTCCATATTTCAAAGCCAGCCAACTAAATATGGTTCCATTACCAAATTAGGAACACAGCTTTGCTTAAAAAGCCACACCAACCACACGAGGATGTATATTTCACAGAAATGTGTGCAAAAATCTGTCTTTTGGGAAAAATTCATTGAAGATAATACAAAAATTCATATTTTAGGGAAAGAATGTTCATTAAATATGTACATTTTTTAAATAAAAAATGCTCCTTTTTAAACCTGCAAAAACTAGGTCAAACCTATGATTGAGCACATGCTTACACACAATGCAAAAAGACTGATCCATCTATCCCTAAAGAGAATGCAGCTGAACCTGGTATCTGAGTTTCTTGAACACTTTCAACTGGTGATTACCAGGAAACTATCAAAATGGTACAAAAATGATTGCAAGGGGAGAAGGAGTATGCCTTTGTTGCCTTGGTAACTGGGCCAATGTGCACTGCTACACTGTGCCACAGTAATGAAACTAAAGTGTGACAAAGCAGGGAGCATTAGTCCAGATGTACATTGCTCTCAATGGGATGTGTGCATCAATGTGCATTCCAATTATCATTCTGGCATGATGACTACAGCTGGATTGGGGCTTTAGAGATGGTGGCAATGTAGCTTTGCTTGTTGTTGTTGACATCACACACAGCCAAATTTGAACAGTCTGGGGAAGCATCATATCTGTGGCCCCTAATTGGCTTGAAGTGAAGGAGAAGGAATAAGCCTTTAAGACTTACATATTAAGACAGGATGGACATTGTTTAGAATATATAAATAAAAGTGAAAAATTATGCAGAAGCCACAGAAAACCAGGAAAAGCAATGGCTGTGAAAATATGCCAAGAATCTACCCCAGATTTTCAAGGTGCTTCCCCTCGTCTAGCAAGTAAAATGTTTGAGGATAAAAATTTGGTGCAGCTCCAATATATGTATATGAAATTAGATACCTTCAAGAATTAAGCTAAGAACGATTAGAGGGATGTAAACATACCCATCTCGAAAACCATTGCGCTAATCCTGAGTCTAATAGGCAACCTAAACATTTATCATAGCATAAATATTAATGCTTAATCATTACGAGAGCACGGGATGCAAATTCAGTACATAGCCAAATGGAGGGTAATTATTTTTTGAGCTGGGAGAAAACCACTTAAGCTCAAGAAACATGAGTTAGCCTCAGAGTTGGAAAGAAACCAGAAACAGTGATGTCTTCCAGCAAACCGCAGTGAGGAGCCTTATCAAAGTTGTTATGGGAAAACTGCATCCCTCTTGCACCTAGACTTCATTTATTATCCACATCTTTTCACTAGCAAAACAAATTCTGGCAAATTATACTGGAGGAATGAAAATGCAACAAATATGATGACATGTTTTGTTTTGTTTCCTCCCAAATGCTATGCCAGAGCAGTGTTCCTTCATATGGTATAGTCATTGTTTTCTGCACAGAAGAAGGGGCAAAACAGACTAAACACAATCTATGGAAACAGTGGGCCCTTCCCTGATCTGTGCCATCTTTCAATCCAGACCCTACCCCAACCTTATAACCATTTAAAATTCTGAGGAAGCATCCTGTTTGGTCTGTTCCCAGTAACACTTTTCCTTGGCTCAGGACAGGACAACGCACTTCACTTCAGACCCTTTAAAATAAAATAAACCATGTGTGTGCATGCACATCCACTGTACTAGCCAGATCAGGAACCCTAAACTACCAGTAGTGGTCTTCTCTTTCTATTTCCCAATCGGACGCTGCCTTATACCAAATCCAGACCATTGGTTCATTTTGCTCAGCATTTTCTACAAGAGGTGAATGGCAGGGTTTCAAATGTGGGAGATTCCCAGGCCTACCTAGAGTTCCTGGGGACTGAACCTGGCTGGGACATTCTGCATGATGTTCTGCCCCTGGGCTACAGCCCTTCTGTGTTTTATCTCCTTTCACCATTTATTTTTGCTATGAGAATCTCTATTCATTTTGCTTTTCATTCATTAGGATGCCATTTGTTTTGTCAATAATTCTGGCCATTCTCGTCATTTCCATTTGTTTTCCTTCCCATTGATTTTGGTAGGAGACTCAGGTGGCCTTGCACCGCCTGCAACTTCCATCTGTTAGAGTGGTTGTTTCCAGTAAATGCTACTCAGTAGTCACTAATATTTTGTGCAGGATTTTTGTAATATAATACTAAATTCTGTAGGGGAACTCTCTACCTCTGTCTGTCTGTCTCTCTCTCTCTCTCTCTCTCTCTCTCTCTCTGTGTGTGTAATCAGTGATCTTCAGCATCCACTGTGCACTATGTATAAGGTAAAGTGTAACAACTCAGACTAAACATTGTTATTCACTTTACAGGTGGCATCTCAACAATATATCTCAGCTTCTTCAAAAACACTAGAGAACCATTTCATCACCTCGCAGGATGCCCCTTTTATTACAGTTTCCTCCGCTGAAAACTGCTGTAAGGATATATATTGACTCACAATATAAAAGCCTTCTCTTCTCACATTGTTGCTGTGCATTTCTCACTGGCTTGTTTCCACTTGCCTCTAACTGTTTTGTTGTGATTGACTGAGCGCATTTAAATGCATCGCTGAGCTGGGAGCCACGAGCGGTCCCTGTGAACACAACAGGCCTACCACCAAAGTTCACTGCAGCAGAACTGGGAACTAAAGTAACTGCACACTCCCCTTAATGTAATATACCCAAGGGAATCATCGAGATCCAAACAGGTCTCATTATATATCTAAAGACATTTACTGCACAAAGGCTTGATGTCAGTGAGGTCATCAACCTGCTTCTGAGCTATAGCAGTGCAGATAGCAAGAGGCAGCTGTACAAATCCTGCATATGGAAAACTAGATGGCAGGAAAAAGGGTTCCTTTCCCCCAGCATATCCATATTGTGGGATATTGGATTTTTTTTAAAACAATCAGTTATGCTTGCCTCCACTTGCAGTGGACAACTCCTGATTCACACTGGCTTCCTTATATAAATCCTGGCTGAGGACAGAGTAAAACACAACCTTCACACAGATTACAGATTACATTCTGCTGCAAAACCCACAGAGCAAACAAAAAAATCATGGGGACAAAGTAATGAAAAGTGTCACCTCTTTTCCAGGGACACCATTTCAGTGGGGGGGGGGCGCAGCGGGAGATGTTTCTTTCCCCCTACAAAGCTACAGTCATTGCCTTAGCTCCAGATGCTCTTAGAAAAGGAATTATGCTCAGAGGCTTCTCAAACACAATGGCTTCATTTAACTGTCAGCGTACAACTTCCCCGCACCTAGTCCCCCGAGTTCATTCCATGCTATGAGTTCCTGCGCTAGTCATAAAGTGACGGGGTCTCTCACGGTGCCAGCTACTGAGCTCATTAACTTGTGTTGCTGACAACTCCTTTCCTCCCAGTTTTTCTAAAGGTGCTGTAACTGGCCATCATAACACCTAGCACGATCCCTTCCATCTTTTGCGTTCCTGTGGGCTCATTATCCAATAAAAGTTAACTTATAGCAAAGTCAAGCTAGTCTCTCTCTATATATCCTCTGTGTCTCTTCCTGTACATATATTCCCAGAGCGTCTGTATTGTTAAGGTGTCAGCATGTCACTGGAGTTTTCCACTCTGCTGCTGATTAACTCTGAAGTGCCCTGATGTGTTTTCCATTGCTTTCCATTCCGTCGCTCTGCCATATGTTACAGTCTAGCCGGGTGTTATGTGGCCATTATCAAATCACTTGGGCGGGGGCGGGGGATTACTTTAAAGCATGATCAATACATTAAATATATCTCCCTTACCAACAAAGTCATTCTCTAAGGCACTACCATGGAAGAACTGGGAGCTTTTGAACAAAATACTTTTTAAAAATCCTCAACAACTCTGCCACGCACTTAATTTTTAAAATGGTGAGCATAGTGTGTGGATATTGTTTTGAATAAAATGAAATAGCTGGTGCTTTCGTAAACCTCTTTGGTTGTTTTTTTGTTTTGTTTTTTTACAACCAGTTTATAATTTTTCTGAAATAAATAAGAGATCAAGTGTGGCACACACTCTGCTGTAAGGTTTCCTGCTTACAAACCTATTCACGTGATTAACATCTGTATAGGAGTGTGGCAGCAATCTCACACAGCTCCCATTTATTTTAGAGGAACTACAGAAGGCAGGTAAATGTAACAGAAAAGAGGAATATATCCCATCTACTAATCTCTGGCTGAAGAACTGTCCAGACCCAGCTCAGATCAACTTTCTGTGTCTTTAGAACACATCCCAGGTTCTTTATAATATTTTATTTCTGCATTTATTTATAAGAAAATCATTAAATTGCCAACTCACAAAAAATATCAAGGTGATGTACAATAAAAGCAGTAATACCTCATAAAACTATGAAATCCTAAAACTATAAAATACAGGGTAAATGACCAACACCGAATCAAATTAATTCCCTAATTAATATAGCCTGGATTACTGTGTTCATACCTAAAGGTAATTTGATACTGACCAAGGATCCTCAGCTATATAAAGTCCTTTGCATGGTGTGGGACCCCCTCAACTGCCTCCAGATGACAAGGTGATTTGGCAAAAGATGGAAACAGCATATAATGGATAATATATGCAAACTAGGGTTGCTTTTCACCTTAATTTGAAGAAGCATTTCTTGGGGAAAATGGTTGCTTTCCTGGCATATGTTGACACTTAAAAGGGAATGTGTAAATGACCTGCTAAACTCAACTTACACATCCAATTAACAGGAGCCATTTTCATTCAGATTCATTGTAAGCATAACACGCAATATATTAAATAAATAAGGTGATATTAATATATTGTGTGTTACACTTCCAGCGATCTCTAGCAACTCTGAAAAGAGACTATGTAACTGAAAATTGGTGGTTATATTTGAAATGAAAGCTTAAATGTAATGTTGCCTAATGAAATGCTCGTTAATATATTGCTCTTATGAAACTGAAAAAAAAATTCAATCAAGTAGTTAAAATGACATTAATTATTGGCCTTACTCCCCCAAAGGACTATTGTGAGACTCGGTTAAATAAGACTGTTAATGCATTTGGAGGCATGTTGCCTGCTGCACTGGAAAACAATCAAACAGAATCAGAGACAAAGGTTGCCACACAATGAAGCATCACATGGTGCAACAGAGGCACTGACAGTCAAACTATAATATTATAACTGTGCTAGATCATATGTCAGTCTTGAAAAAAGTTTGTTCACATACTACTTTGCTGTTCAGGTGAAAACAGGATATGATGATGTTTGGCTTACCGGTATATAACCATATTCACCAGAACAAGAATACAAGCCTTAGGTGATTTTGAGAAAGAAGAACATGTGGATAAGATCCTCATGAAGATGACAAGTGGAAGCTTCTTGGAGGAAGCACAAAGCTCAGGCTTAAATGAGTTTGCAGAGGATCCGAAATGTGTCCAGGGGAACTGGAAGAGAGAGAAAAAGACCAATAGGAAAGGGTCAAACTGAGAGAATGAAGGATGATTGGATAAAGTCTAAGAAAGTTCTAGTAAATGGTAGATTGACTTCGTGTCCAATCAGGGCTGGATAATCTAAAAGGTTGACCGGGGAGAATGGTCTTCCTGAAAGGATTTACCTTTAGAGAACAATGATTATGGCTTGAAGTTCTCTTACTCTTTCGGGAACAGCCAATCTGCAATTCTATGGGATTCACAGTTGGTTGAAGGGGCCTGTTTTCCTGAGTCCAAAGCAGAGGCTTCAGGATGTCAAATTTTTGTTTTCTTATCAATTGCCTTTTTGTTTTCTTATCAATTATCTCATTATTGCAACTTAGCTTCCTGAGGAGAAATTAATTTTTTGGATCCTCATGTTATCACTGGCAGGATCAAACAAGTCTGTACATAAGGTCACAGGTTATTTCCTATTATCATCCACTTTAGCTATATTCATACATTTGAGTATATGCATTTTTGTACACGTTACTTAGCTGGAGAAATGCCTTGCAAAATTGAGAGGAGTGCAAATTTCAAATAATAGCCCTATTTTCCATTCCACGGGGTCATGGGGAGCACACCAGAAATGTACAAAAGAAAAAGCGTCCCAAAGCGCCAAAATTCTGACACGCTTTTTCCACACAAAAGGTGGTAAACATATACCATCAGTCCTGGAAGTGTTCCAAGCTAAACCTGAAGCACAGTTATTATATGGGGCTCAGATTTGGACAGTAACTCACCCTGGATCTACAGAACCTGTCCAATCAAAGTTCTCAAGGCAAATTTTCTTTGTACCACCCTGTGTCCCAAAGGCATCATTGCACCTAGAGGCTAATCTTCCCTTGGTAGAATTACAGATCTGGTATAGGACGCTTAACTACTGGCTTTGCCTAAACACAAATCCCCCCAGTCTAATATCCCTAGTGCTGCAAGATTATCACAAGAGCTCCTGGACTGAAATTGTCTATCAAAAACTTCACTTTTGTGTCTTATCACCACAACAGCTACTCACTTTGGGTTTTAGTAAAGCAAACAGTCTAATTGGTCAGCGCCTAAATGATATTGAGCGTCAAAACACCTTGGCCACAAAAAGGAAATTTTGCCCATGGTATGACTATTTTCCACCTTCCCATTTCGACTCTCTGGCACCCTATCTGCATAACCTAGCAATTCTAAAATATAGACGCACTTTTACTCTCACACTTTTACTTGAGGGATGATTCCAACAGATTCCACACGAAAAACGCTTATGTCTCTGTGGAGATGGCAGTACTGAATCGGTGGTGCATGCCCTTCTGGCTTGCACTCTTTATAAAGACATGAGGAATGAGGTTATCACCCCTCTTTTATTGTCTATTCCGGGTCGCCCAACCACTGTCACATTGTCCTTTCTCTTGGCAGATCAAGATGAGCAGGTGACAGCAAAGGTTGCAAGGTTTTTAGCTGGGGCAATCAGAATAAGATCCACTATTTGACTATTCATTCAAAACCTTAAACTGTATTTTATATAATTGACTTTTCTATTCTATGTATTTCTATTTCTATTCTATGTATATTGTATTGTTGTTTTATTGCTATGGCCAATGGCTGATACAAATAAAGATTCATTCATTCGTCCATCCATTCAAATAATAGCTGTGTTGTGGTTAGTGTATTGTTTTGGGATGTGCCAATTTGGTAGGTTAAACTTTAATTATGAATCACCTTGAATCCCACCCCCCACATCCCTGATTGGACCCTTACATTTTGTATAACCTTTGTTTTCAACTTTTTTTGGTGGTGGTGACAAAGTATGCAGAACAAAGTAACAGTTTAATTACATTCTTAACAGAATGCAGGTCTCAGTGCAGACAAAGGCCTAGGACTGTGCACCTGTTTCTTTTTACTAGCTGACTGTATGCCTGATTCCACTCTCTTCAAATGCTCAGTGGAAGTTCCTTGGAAAATTCTAACAGCTTCAGTTTTTCTTTTTTTAATCCAGTAAAAGGTTTGCTATTAAAAAGTGCTTTTAACTCTAGTTCCAATTTCTGTTCCAATTAAACGTTGCCAATTTTGTTGAAAACTTTACCTTGGAATTAATTCTGAGAGAATAAGACATCAAGCCTAAAGTTTGTAGTTAACCAGGACTTGTCAAATGGGGATTGCAAAGCAAACTCATAATGCAATGCTTACTATTGCCATCCAAGGCACCCATTAAAACTGGCTGAGGCCAATATGCAAACCTGTGGGTTAAAAATAATAGAAACAACTAAAGAACATAGCTTAGAATTCCAAAGTTTGGCTACTGGGTTAGAATGCAAATAAATCACAAGGCAAAGCCTTTGCTTTGACTTCAATGCTTTCTAACACAATTTAAAGTCATAATAATAGAATCTTTATTCCCCATGGAGCATGGTTTTGCAGCTATTCCAATTAATTACACACATCTTGTGACAACTTCAAAAAACTGCAATTATGAAAGGAAGCAAGCTGGAGCCCCACAGAGATTGCTCTGCTAAAACCTAAATTTGGCCCATAGAGGCAACTTCACAACTTTCTAATCCTTTAGGGGAAATCTAAACTGCATGGACTCGGGTAACAGCAAATGGTGAAGGAATTTTTTTGTAGAGCTGGTAATTGGAACTCTCCAAAGCAACCCTCTAAACATCAGTGCATTCATAAAATTTGGGAGACTATGATTATGCAGAAACTTACCCAGTGAGTAAGTTTTATGAAATACATTATTTTTAAGAAATAAGTAAGTGCAGCAAGCAAGGAATTCTCCCTTTTTAAAAATATGTGTGTGTGTGTGTGTGTGTGTGTGTGTGAGAGAGAGAGAGAGAGAGAGAGAGAGAGAGAATTTGTTTGTGGTAGACCAGGCATACAACTCCCACAATCCCTAGCTAACAGGACCAGTGGTCAGGGATGATGGGAATTGTAGTCCCAAAACATCTGGAGGGCCAAGTTTGCCTATGCCTATGGTAGACCTTCAAGCCTATTTGGATCCCCCCCCCCCCCCCGTTCAGGATGAGGGAACCTTTAACTTGCAGGCCTCATCAAGTCCACCAAGTCTCTAAATTTGGCCCATTAAACTATTTTATGCAAACTACACCACCTATCAATCACAGATGATGTCACTAAGATCTAAGTGCTAGGATCAAAGATCAGGGATCTCATAAGTCTAATATGATGTCAGGTGATTGACAGGTGGGTGGTCTGAAGAGGTGGGGCAATTTTATATCCAGCCCCTAGGCTGAAAAATGTTTCCCACTCCTCCTGCTAGTTGTCCCACCAGAGGCAGCACAAATGAGGAGGGCAATACAGCTAAATGTAATTGTAGCTAAGGACTTCTTGTACTGGAAGGGGAGGAATAGCCTCTGTTCTTTCCATTTCTCACCTGAATTCTTGTGAGCTTTTGGGCCAACTCTTTGACCATATGGGAATCCAGGTGCATCCAAGTGATGCAGGTCTGATGCCTTGCAGGGATATAGCATTTAGCATGAGAGCCAGTGTGGTGTAGTGGTTAAGAGTGGTGGACTCGTAATCTGGTGAACCAGGTTCGTGTCTCAGCTCCTCCACATGCAGCTGCTGGGTGACCTTGGGCTAGTCACACTTCTTTGGAGTCTCTCAGCCCCACTCACCTCACAGAGTGTTTGTTGTGGGGGAGGAAGGGAAAGGAGAATGTTAGCCGCTTTGAGACTCCTTCGGGTAGTGATAAAGCAGGATATCAAATCCAAACTCCTCCTCCTCCTCCTCCTCCTCCTCCTCCTCTTCCTCCTCTTCTTCTTCTCCTTCTTCTCCTCCTCTCTCCTTTCTTGCAGACCTGGCTGCAGTAGATGGTAGGGACTTGCCACTATCGTGGTTATGATGGCAGGGGCGAGAACAAAAAACATTGCCACTCTGAACAGAGATGGTCATGGGATGGCATACACAGAACCCTGTAGCGGAACTAGTAGCGGAACCCTGTAGCAGACACTAGTCTTCAAACAATGGTTGGTTCCAGACAAGGGCTTTTTTCATATGGATCTCACTGGAACTCAGTTCTGGCATCTCTCTGGTGGGAGTTGTTCATATAGTGAGTTCCGGCACCCCTTTTTCAAGAAAAATAGCACTGGTTCCAGCCATTTATGAATGCATGAAGAAACTCAGTGGGCACAAAGTTCTTCATGTGTCACGGGCATGCATATCTCCACAATGGTGTGGCTCTCCTACAGAGCATGCAGCAACCATCACACTAGGAACTGGTTGTGAAAATGGGCTCTGAATCTCATTGAAATCAATGGAGTTGGAGATGTTTGCCACTCTCTTTCATTGGATTGTGCCCAACTTGCTCTATTTCATGGCTCAGAAGTTGTCTCTTCATATCTGGTGAGTTTTCAAAGATTATCTTAATGGAATAATGACAGACCACAGCTTTGCTGAGTCTTTGTTGAAACTGCTAACTGATTGTGAAAAGTGATGATGGAAGCAATAGATTCTTTTACAATTCCAAGGCACTGAATGGGAAAGGGAAGAGAAACCCCCTTTCCCCCAAAGGCTTTGGCAAGAGAAGGATGTTAAATTAGCAAACCTAGTATTGTAGATTTTCCTTGGCCAAGCACTGAAATAAACAGCAGCACAAATCGCTTTGAACTGAAATCAGCTTGGAATGCACACCAGTAATTCACAGCCACTTCTAATACCCACTTGTGATACTGCAGGCATTCTTAAAGCATGTCAGAAACCTCTTATTCTGCACCACACTGTGATACATTATGTTTTTACCACATCTTAAAAAAAATTAAGAGAATCTTTTGGTAGATTTTTATTCTTTATTTTATTTATTAAATTTGTATAATGACTTCCATCTGTAGATCTCAGGGCAGTTCACAACACAAAAACACAAGATAAAATAAAACACACAAACAAGATACATCATAATCTCCCTGTGATAAGCTAGTGCTTTTAGTATAATAAATGTTTATATGGTGCTCAGAGGGGAAGTAAAATTACCAGCAATAAATTTAATATAAGTTTAAGAAATCACTTCAGGAAGCAATGGCTGTGTCTCTGAGCCAAGTAAACTACACAGAGTATGAATCCTCCAATGCTAATGGTATATCTTCAAACACAATCTGAACTGAATCGTAAGACTTCTCTGGGCTCAGTAAAAGGTAGTGGATTTTTTTTTTTCCTATTGTCTATTTTGTGGTCTCTTTCACGATCTCTGTGTAAATATCCCCTCATATTTCCAATGAGATTATATGGCTTGATGCCACCAGCCTAATCATCCTGAGCCCAAAGTTGGAAGAGGCTCCAGCAACATAAAGCGAAAGTTGGACTTCAATTCAAGATAGATAAAAGGAAGTTCTTCACCCAGTGCTTCATTAGCTTATGGAATTCACTGGCACAGGATGTGATGATATCCTTTCCTGGAAGAGGAGAAGTCTATCAAGGGCCATTAGTCAAGATGGTGATTTGGGATCAGCATGGACACCCCTCAATACCTGTTGCTGGAGAGCAAGAGCAGAAAATGGCTGTTGTATTTGAGTCCTGCTTGTATGTACATCTTGGAGGCACCATCGTTGCAAGGGGAAGACCAACCTGGCCCATCAGCTGGCTAGCAAAGGAGCAGTTTGCAATACTCACTTTCCCCTTCCCCTTCCTTATTCCTTAGGAAAATATGTATTACATGACAAGGACTTTAAGAATGGAACACTTCATTGATAAATATCAATTAAGAATGAAGATAATTTCTGTATTTGCCCATCTTAAAGAGAAATTGTCCTATGTCGTATATATTGATAAAAGTAATCCATCTAGATTTCTTATGATAGTTGATGCTGAAGGAGGCTGTGAATTCCTAGCTCTCTCTCTTTGTTTCATTATCCCACTCCAAGGGGGAAGTGGAATCCCAGGACCATAGGAATCTGCCTTTATACACAGTCAGATCATTGATCAATCTAGCTCTGCATTGCCTATGCTGACTCAATACTGTCTTGCTTTCCAGCATTTCAGGAATGGGCTTTCCCAGTCCAAGATGAAAATGCCAAGGGATTGAACCTCATACCTTCTGCATGCCAATCAGATCCTTTGCCACTGAGCTCCAGCCCCTCCCCATGTTATGTGTGCGAGGATGTGCATCTGTGTAGCCTCTGTGTATTCCCCATCTGTTCAAGAATGCTGGAGAAAGGAGCATACTGTCTTCCAACATCTGCTGCTGGAGTGCTTTCAGAATTTCCTTATCTTGCCTTGCCTTGCAATCCTGGATGAATTTGAACTACCATTTTTCACAAGAATAGCATTGGGCCCTATTAATTGGATAAGAGCTTCTCTCACGGAGTGGGAAAATGTGGCTGCTACCCAGCTAAGTGTTCTATTGTAATCAAAACTAGGTCCTGTTGCTAGTCCTGCTGGGCAAAGGGGTGGGGCTTCTTCTACATCTTTATTCAGTATGCATATTATGGGATGAACTGTTCCCTTGTCATCCCAGGATAAGGCTGATTGTTTGATTGTGTGAAAATATCCTAATTTCTTGTGGTTGGTCAAATGCCCACCTTTCAGCACGACAGCTGTGATAAATACAGAAAGTGTAATCACAGCTGTGGATTTTCTCCCCCACCCTTGTGAATTTTACTCACAAGATCTATTTGTTGTTGTTGTCTTAAAAGAAAAACACTACATGAAAAGATAGTGGATGTTCTTTCCAGATGAGTTTAAACGATGTGTGTATCCTCGGAACTGAAGTGAAATCCATGTTTAAACTTGTCTTCTTAAGAGACTCTAACAGGAAAAGTAGCAAGCTGGATCATGGGGGTTCTTTTGTTTTTCTCATCCTCTGTCCTGAATTAATCCCTTCACTCGTTCGGTAAAGAGGACATGGGAAATAAGACTTTGCTTAATTTAGCTCCACAGTCTACTGACCTACTGTCCGGACCACTGGGCTGCATCATTAACTAAAATGTGCACTGGAGGAATTGGTGTAGCTGACAGAGGAGGATTTAGCCCACAGGCCTACAACAACTCTGTGGAGTAAACACTGAAAGCCCAAAGACTCATTAGTACTCCCTTATTTCAAAGGCACATAAAAATACTCCTAATATTCTGCTGCTACTGATCTAGATTCTTTTTAAGCAGGATAAAAGCAATAATTAATCCAACCAATAATCACGCTGTGCTGTATAATGAGCTGCTCACAGTTTCTGGGACTCTTTCATTGTGCGTCTCTATCTTTCATCTGGAGAACAGCAGTGACAATGTTTCGCAAAACTGAGTTCCCATATGTATTGCAGGAGGGAAGCTGCCTTTCTGGCTCATTGCCCATTAAAGACACAGACGAGGTGCACTGCCTCCAGCTGTTTTCACAAAGCGACACTTACTCCCATCTCCGCCCACATCTTCAGCTTTGTCACAGGCAGGTTTCAGGCTAAGTTTGGAAGTCACCCACCACCATTTCTGTAGCATTATGTCTCGGATTAATCCTCTGGAATGGGTGAGACAATGCTGCTATTGTACCTCTTCCTAGGATATAGTGGGGAGCTGTGCTTTGGCTGCATGTTGCAATGGGGAATTCAATTTCTGATATTATCTGTTTGACGCACTTGGATGTTTGCGTGCGAGAGACAGAAAGCACATCATGCCTCTGCTGCCTCCATAACTTTCCTATAAACAGTTGCAAAGCCTGCTATTTACTTTTAAACTAAAAATATAAATAAAATATGCAGAAATTTAAAAAATGCAGAAATAAAATACAAAATTACCTGATGATGAAAGTCATGCAATATATCATTCAACTGGTGTCCCCAAAGCATGCAACATCAGGATTTTTCTACCCTTTCATGTTTTTCCTTCCCTTTCATAAATTCAGCACTGTTTCTCTACTTTTATTATTAAAAACATTCTTCCTCCCCTCCCTCTGACACAGAGACTTTTATGTCCTGTTTTCATCAACCCCCTTCTCTAGAAGCAGCATGTTTAATTTTATGTTTTCTGCCAACAAATTTATCATTGCATAGCTGATTTACGTTAAACAAATGATGCCAAATAAGAACATAAGAACCACCTGCAGGATCAGGCCAATGGCCCATCTAGTCCAGCATCCTGTTCTCACAGTCGCCAAACGGATGCTGGTGGGATATTAGCAAGCAGAAGATAACTTTTCCCTCCTGGAGTTTCCAGGAGGTGTGGTATTCTGATTAGGACCACGGTGGGACAAAAGGCTATATTTCCACATCTCTCCACACCACAGTCCTGAGCTAGCTGAGTACCCTCCCCACACCCCACCAGTACTGGCCATTTGTTCATAAAAAATCAGCTATGCAATGCTAAACTGGCCTTTGGCTTGGAATCCACCTGGCCTTTGGCTTGGAATCAACTTGATCCCCTTCCCCTCTATTCTTTTTCCTTTCTGCTTCTGTGATGGAACTCCTATTCGGGGACTTCCTTGGCTTTTTTTCTGGCCCACGTAGGACCAGTCTGGATAGTTGGCCTTGGTGTAGACTTGACATTTTCATTCCCCAAAAGTTTTTGATTTGAGTTTCTACTGAAATGAGGCTGCATTTTAATGTTGTATTTTAATCTTGTTTTTAAGTTGTATTTTAATCAATTGTTTTATACCTGGTGTTAGCCACCCCGAGCTCGGTCATGGCTGGGGAGGGTGGGGTATAAATAAAATTTATTATTATTATTAAACTGCATGGCAAAGTTCTATCTGGAGGGTTTGCTCCTATAGTGATGGATGACCTGCAGACTTACCCAACATTTTTCCTTCTCACAATGCCCCAGAATAGAATAGATAGTTTATTACGGCCATAGGCCCATATTCAATACATCTTACAGCAAAACAGGTATAACAAAATAAAATTAATAAATTAAAATATGTTTAAATCAAGTACATCTCAAACCGTAAATTTCTAAATTCCATTAAAATAAGAACAATATAGAGCTTAAAATGTCAAATTATCAGTATAAATCAATATTATTTAGGCAAAATCAATAATCATAGAGTACTCAGTTTTTCCTCTTATAAGCTAATACTGTTATCAGACAATGCCCCAGAGTGATACTATGTCAGGGGCATTGTGGGTAATCAAAATGGTGGCTGGTTCTAGCCACCAGTGCCTCAGCAGGCACCTGAAGATCCCAGGTGCTGACACCAGCCCTGGTTGCTACAACATCTTGCTGCTTTGGTTCACCAAGGGTGTTTGGGCATCTCACGCTGGTATAGGGAACCTTGGATGCTGCTGGATCAGCTGCATGGTTTCTTGAAAGGGCAACCGCGTTGGAACCTTGCTGCTACTTCCAGTAGCTGATAAATATCAGACTAGTATATGCACACTTTACATGTCACACATTTTCTATCACTAAGTTTAGTAAAATGGAAAGAATAGATGAGAAGGGGGTTGCAATCTTAGGTACGTTCGGTGGGGAGTAAATTTCGTAGCAGGACTTACTTCTGAGTAACTATGTTTAGGATGCTGCTGCATAACTGTCTCTTTCATAACCGTGCCCAAGAAATTAAAACTTTAAATAGATCACTTTTACTGCACTGATAATAACTAGTAAAACTGGAGTGTTGGGAAATCTGCCAAATTTACTGTAATTACCCAGCAGGTTCACTATCTTCTGTAGCTATTTTAAGACATACATTTCTTCACACTGGGTTACTTGGACACATGAGTCCCAGTTTTTACTCTAATGGATGGACATTCATTTTTCTGTTTCTCCTTGTATTGCAAGAGCACATAGAGGGTGTACCTAGTCTGAGGACATGTTTTAGCAGCTGTTGCACAGACATGGGGGCACAATTCTGGTGAACTTGCGGGGGGGATTCTCACATAGTCGGAACACTTGCAAGTGAGTTATATTTCACATTCCATTTGAAATCCACACCTAAAGACAGTTTATGAAACATTCATAGCATTTGATTCTCCCATTTCTCTGGCTATGGCCAGCATCTACTTTTTTGTGCAGGTGAAATGAGGGATGCAAACTGCATTAGCATGGTGGCTAAAAATGAATAGCAGAGACAGCCACCAAGAATTGCTCCTGGATTTCAATGTGCTGTCAGTAGCTCTCGCCCTGTATCTGGTGTACTTACAGTACAGGTGGTAACAGTAAGGACTTTTGTCACAGGGAGGAGCTCTGCATAGCTGCAGTGAGGAAGTCACAATTATAATCCTTGATTCTTCTGGTGTAGCATTGCTCCAGAGTGATGCTATGTTGGAGACATCAGGGTAAATGGATGGTTCCTTTGCTCTTTCACACACACACACACAACCTCAGCACCAAGCAGCAGCAACAAAAAGCTACACCAAAACTTTTAAAAGGCTGACCCCCAATCTTGATCCCCCCACAGAGGGTTCTGAGTAGCTGCAGCATCCAAGGGAACAATCTGATACTTCTCTGTTGTATCATCACTGCAGAGTAGCACCAATAACTTGAAAACACAGGTTTCATGCAAAGTTTTGCTTCCGTTAATAGAAGCAGCTTCCATTTGCAGAAAGCCAAGTTGCATTTGTGGAAGAGGTTTTTCTGCTCTCAGACCCCCTTCCATGAGTATAGCTTCACTTCTGTGAATGTAGTAAAAGCTTTGGATCCAAGTTCATCTGTTTAAACAGCAACAATACTACAAATTTTTGGCAAAGGCACATATATCTTTTGAAATCACTTTTCTGTTCCAACCTCCACTATTTCAGGGATGGGGAAATACATAGTCCTCCAAAACTTTTGGATTACAACTCCCACCTTTTCTGACCATTGCCATGCTGACTGGGGCGGATGGAAACTGGACTCCAGGAAGATCTGGAGAACCACAGTGTCCATATCCCTGAAATGAAAAATACACATTGGTTGGAAAGTAAACCCAATTTTAATACGGCTCTCTTCTGCTTTTGATGCCAATGTACGGTAGCTTATCCCAGACAAAATCAGTATCTTAGTGGCATATGTTAGAACATTCCTCATATTTTCTAGATAGTGTTTTCTTCCTACTTTTACTAAATTGTATTGTTTATCTGAATTTGAGGCAATACTAGAATTGCATGGTCATCATAATGTTTAAGCAACACATCTTGACAATACAATGAATCATCAACACCAACTTCCTTTACTAGCGCAATTGCTGATACCCATTGCAGGCAATGAGTCACATGTTTGCTCTGAGTTACTTCATGACTCACACTGTAATTGCTTTCCCAGGGGAAGGACAGCCTGTTTTGTTTCTTGTTAGGTGTGCATTCCTTGATCCCAATTCAAAGGTGGTCTCTATTTTAAAATACATTGCCATTGTAACATTTGTTTGCTTTGCACAAATTTGAAACGCACTAAGCACACAGGGGCTGTCAAGTGTAAACCGCCCATTTTTAAAAGCTTTCATGCTGAAAGTGTAGGAGATGAGGTGTATAGCTCTTGACAATGCAGCTGCTAATGTGATTGTTATGAAGATTACTTTTATTGTAAACACTTTTGTGCAAGATGAATACGTCCCTGATAAAAATCCTATAATTCAGAAGTATGAATTTTAAAAAGACAAGCGGAGGGCAGAACTACATGTGATGCTCAGTATAAGGGAAGTTGCTAAAACCTGCATTGTGAACCGCCCTGAGATCTGTGAATAATAATATGCCATGATGCTGATGATGCTGATGCTGTGGTCTCCCTAATCCCATATAAGCACACACTGCCAACCACACACATTAAGTGGATTCATGTGCGGATGGAAACCAGTGTGGTGTAGTGGTTAAGAGCGGTAGACTCATAATCTGGTGAACTGGGTTCACGTCTCAGCTCCTCCACATGCAGCTGCTGGGTGACCTTGGGCTAGTCACACTTCTATGAAGTCTTGCAGCCCCACTTACCTCACAGAGTGTTTGTTGTGGAGGAGGAAAGGAAAGGAGAATGTTAGCCACTTCGAGACTCCTTTGGGTAGTGAGAAAGAGGGATATAAAATCCAAACTCTTTTTCTTCTTCTTCATAACAAGATCCACCTCTGATCTATTGCATTTATTAGAATGTGTGCCACAAGCTGTCTCCTGCAACTTTCTGATAGTAAGAGCTGTCCAAGGACTCCCTTGGAAGCCTCTCCTTCCATTGAGGTTTTTAAGCAGTGGTTGAATGTCCATCTGTCATGGATGCTTTAGTTGGGATCCCTGCATTGCAGAGGGTTAGATTAGTGCCTTCCAACTCTTATGATTCTATGATTCCTGTGTGAGCGAGTTCCATAGTTTAACTATGTCCTGTGTGAAGAAGTGATTTCTTTTATCTGCCCTGAATCCAAGCACTGAAGGAACAGGTAGCTGCAGCTGACAGAATAAACTGCTATCAAATGCCACAGAAGAAACATAGAGGACTGAAATAATTAAGAAAGAGATCAAAGAAAGAGGGGGATAGAAACAGTGCAGGATGACGCAAGTTATTACACTCATGTTGGAAATTGTTTTTTTTAAAACACACACACACACAGACAGACACACACACAAACTTAAAAGGTGGGTGGTCTGCCTGCTATGAGACTTGCATCTGCTTTGGCAGAGCAGCTAATCTTTTGCTGACCTTGTTGCCACAGACGTGGTGTATTTTCATATCAGGGACATGCAGATTATGTTACAGAAAGCAACAGGCATATGTCTAAGGCAGTAGGGTCCTCAGATGGTGGATATTTATCCTCCCAGGCTCAAAATCTCTTGGCAACCATAAGAATTCCCTTTGTTGTCCTGTCGTTAATCCCCATGCTATAGGAAAATAGCTTAAAGGTACATGAACATCTGAAGATAAGTTTGTACACTCCTTGTTCTTTTTTTATTTTTAAGTGACAAATTTAAGAAACAGAAAGCCACGAAGATTATCAAGGCCAGAAAAAAATCTATAATAACATTACAAACTGATAGCTCACATTGAGAATACAATAGCCATCAGACCTCCTAAGTAAAATTAAACATTTAAATTGATATAAGCTTTCCAGATGCCCAAATAGGTATCCACATGAAATTTTATATATATATATATATATATATATATATATATGCTTTCGTAGATTTTCACGGGTACAGGAATGCAGGTTTTGGTGTCCTCGGGTGTCTTCCCGTGTAAAAGTTGGGGTGTCTAGGCGACGTTTCGACGAGGTCTCACTCGTCATCTTCAGGCTGGTGCTTTCGGCTTCTTGTTACTGGAACAGAGCGGGATCTCAATGTTTGAGTTCCTATAAATACTGTAGAGGGGGTGTGGTGTCTAGCCTCCAATGTTCTGGGCAGAGAGGAAGTTCCCAGGCTAGTGTGCCTTTTCTTCTTTTGTTCCTTAATTACTTGAGAGATACCTTGAGTGATTTCTTGAGTGATATCCTGAGTACCACTTAGGTGGGTCATTAGGTGTGGATTAGTTGCTAAAGTCTTTGTGTCTTGACCTCTTGAACTTTGTGAAGAGTTTTCCTGAGAAGATGGCTGTATTGCACTTAGTTGTGCTTTGGCTTGGCTTCGTGTATAGGGGCGAGCTGTGGTTTTGTGGCTTGTGTCAGCCAGATCTGTGTAGGGATTGCAGGGGGGTGCAGCATCCGGAGGTGCCACCATGGATTGGCTACTGGATGGTGTCAGTAATTCATCTGTGGAGAGGGTCTGGGTTTGGGTCAACCACATGAAGCCTTGACAGCTATTCAAAACAAATACAATCCCCCCGAATACATCTTGGACCTGACCAACCACTGCCTAACCAACACGTACTTCATCCACAATGGACAAAGATACAAACAGATAGAAGGAGCACCTATGGGATCACCCCTCTCACCGGTCATCGCAAACCTGTACATGGAACACTTTGAAACCAATGCTTTAGACAAGTCAGAACACAAACCCAAACTTTGGCTCAGATATGTTGACGACACCTTTGTAATTTGGCCACACGGGAAGGAAAAACTGGATAGCTTCCTCACACATCTCAACAACTTACACCCCAAAATACAATTCACTATGGAAATAGAAGCCAACAACCAACTTCCCTTCCTTGACGTCCTAATCTACAAAAAACCTGATGGCTCCCTAGGACACACTATCTACCAGAAAAAAACACACACCAACCGCTACTTACATGCACAATCACACCACCACCCTGCACAAATAAACTCCGTAGCCAAGACTCTCATCTCCAGAACCAAACGCCTGGCTGACAAAGACCACTTGACAACTGAGTTACAGAATCTCTCAAATGTGTTAATTGCCAATGGATACCAGCAAAACAGGATTACGAAGCTAATCCAAAAGGAAACACCCCCCAAAAACCAAGACACAGAAGAAAACAATGGCATGGCCCTCCTTCCTTATATCAAGGGCACTACAGATAAAATTAGCAAAATCCTCCATAAACACAATATCAAAACAGCCTTTTGCACCAACCAAAAAATAGCCAATATCCTCAGAAACCCCAAGGATAAAATCCAGTTGGAAAACCAAGGGATCTATGAAATACCCTGCAAAGTCTGCCCAGCCACGTACATTGGACAAACAAACAGACGAATAAATGCACGTATCGCAGAACACAAGAATGCCGTCAAAAAAGAAGAAAAAACTTCCTCTCTTTTCCAACACATGAAAGAAACAGGACACGAAATTAATTTTGCAGATTCCAAATTGCTCTTTAACACGGAACATCACCACAAGAGAATAATCATGGAAGCCATCGAGATAGAGAAACACCCTCACAACATGAATAAGCGTGACGACACATCCCGCTTGCCAGACATCTGGAAATTAGCCCTCCCCACAAAAACTGACACCAGATCCAGAGGCACACAGAACGCCAACACCAATCAACCACACCAGACCCAAACCCAGACCCTCTCCACAGATGAATTACTGACACCATCCAGTAGCCAATCCATGGTGGCACCTCCGGATGCTGCACCCCCCTGCAATCCCTACACAGATCTGGCTGACACAAGCCACAAAACCACAGCTCGCCCCTATACACGAAGCCAAGCCAAAGCACAACTAAGTGCAATACAGCCATCTTCTCAGGAAAACTCTTCACAAAGTTCAAGAGGTCAAGACACAAAGACTTTAGCAACTAATCCACACCTAATGACCCACCTAAGTGGTACTCAGGATATCACTCAAGAAATCACTCAAGGTATCTCTCAAGTAATTAAGGAACAAAAGAAGAAAAGGCACACTAGCCTGGGAACTTCCTCTCTGCCCAGAACATTGGAGGCTAGACACCACACCCCCTCTACAGTATTTATAGGAACTCAAACATTGAGATCCCGCTCTGTTCCAGTAACAAGAAGCCGAAAGCACCAGCCTGAAGATGACGAGTGAGACCTCGTCGAAACGTCGCCTAGACACCCCAACTTTTACACGGGAAGACACCCGAGGACACCAAAACCTGCATATATATATATATATATATATGTTCAAGTGTAGCAAAGACAGTGAGGTCCTCATGTGGTGGGCATTTATCCTTCCAGGCTTGAAGTTTCTTGGCAATTGTAAAGACTGACAATGTCCAGGATTTGTGTTGCCCAGCTGTTTAATCCCCATGTTGTAGGGATATAGTTTAAAAGCACATGAACACCAGTACAAAATTGATACAGGCAACAACTTCAGATCAAAAAGAATGTATCAATGGACATGCCCACATCACATGCCTCAGTGAGGCCAATTCAGTATAACATCCCCAACATCTACCTGTATTAGACAGTGCCTTCCAGGACAAACATTGTGAAGTCCAATATACCCCAAACAGCTATTTTCTTTTGCTGAATCAATCAAATCTGGAGAAACGTTGTGTAGAGATTCTAAAGCAATTTTTCATTGTTTAGGTTGATAGCACTTTCTAATTCCTTATGCCACAAGTCTATAGGTTCTTGAAAGTCTGCTTTACAAAGGTCCAATAAACAACAGCTGTGAATTAAACTTTCTAATGCACAACTGCTTTGGCTCTGTATACCTGAAGGAGCATCTCCATCCCCATCGTCCAGCCCAGATACTGAGATCCAGCTCCCAGGGCCTTCTGGTGGTCCCTCACTATGAGAATTAAGGTTTCAGTGAACCAGGCAGAGGGACTTCTCGGTAGTTGCACCCACCCAGTTGAATGCCTGCCCATCAGTAGTCAAGGAAATCAACAGCTATTTGACTTTTAGAAGACACCTGATGGAAGCCTTGTGTAGGGGAGTTTTTAATGTTTTTGATGTTTTACTAGGTTTGATGTTTTCATTTATTGGAAGCCTCCCAGTGGCTGGGGCAACCAAGTCAGATGGGTGGCATATAAATAAATTATTATTCTTATTCTAAGAATAAACCACCTGTTTGTGTCTGTTTATAGGCTATCTGCTTTGAGTGCTTTAGCATACCCTAAATTATTGGAGGAAATAACCGAATCTTCTTAGAATATAAATAAATTATTATTCTTATTCTAAGAAGATTCGGTTATTTCCTCCAATAATTTAGGGTATGCTAAAGCACTCAAAGCAGATAGCCTATAAACAGGCACAAACAGGTGGTTTAATTAAATATATCGTCACCGATAAATTATATTTATTTTAAATGAGAAGTATGGTGAAAATAAACCTCTGAAATATACCACTGATATTTTGAAAATGCACTAGAGGAATACATAAATAAATACCTCCTAATACATACGGTATATTGTTTGTGACAAAAATGTCATCTTGAGTCATGCCCATCTTTCCATTATCAATATATTTAAATTAATTTTAATCACGTGGGAGATATCTCTCAGAACTAAAATGTTTACATATTGGTATATTATTATCTCTGGGCACCACTAAAATTGACAGTTAGTATACAAAGTATGTAATTTACAATTACCCACTGGATTTCATTCAGAATTTATCCAGTTAATTGTGTACCCTCAGTTAGTACCAAAACTATTAATTGCCCTTATTAGTTCTGGTATAGATGTTTGTGATGTATTAATAAATAATAGTAGAACATCTGCATATAATGCTAATTTACATTCTCATGCTCATGTACAATTTCAGAAATCTCCCTATTATGTCTCATTGCATATGCCAGTGGTTCCAAACATAAATCAAATATCAGTGGAGAAAGGGCAGCCCATTGCTTTATCATTTTCCAAGACAAGTGGATTTGAAAAGATTCCATTTGTCCTCACCTGTGATTTAGGAGGAGTATAATATTCTAATTCACTTCTTGAGAATATAATTTTTTTGCCAAAGTAACAAACGTATCCAATTCAGTCCAAACAACTTTATTTTACTAGCCATTGGCCCTGGCAAATCTGAATAAAAAAAATAAATAGAAGCAAAGGGGGTGTCGCACCACAAATAATGGTCTCTATTTAGATCTCTGTGTCTCCCTTACAGTTCACTGCTATATTGACCAGGGTTTTCTTTCTGATCTTTTTGGCTGCCAAAGCAAAAAGGGTGACTTTATGAGTCACTGAAGCATTTACATCACTAAGAAGCCATAAGACCTTCTCTGTCGGGGAGAGACATCTTTCCTGATCCACTATGAGTGAGCGTTTTTCTCTCTCATAAGTCATTATTTACCACATCTTCTCAATTAAATTCTCGCAGAAGTGTAGTGGCAACTAAGGGCTTGCGGGGTTTGTGAATAAACTGGCATAGGTTTCTGCAAATGCATATAAATAGAAGCTCTAAATCTGAAAAATGTGATGTATGGGTTTTGCAAGTATTTACTGAGCAGCTTAGATTTCAAAACAGGCAAGGATTGCAACTGATTCATTTCAGAACAATTATCTTTTGAGGGTGGCATATATTGTACATCACCTTGAGATGGTTTGTATAATGCAATTAAGAAGTATAAATAACAATCCAAATCAGACATGTAACCACAGGTTTGGAACTAAATATTGTCTTATGATCAGATAAACAGATCTAACAGCCAAGACATTTTTTGCATTCTTCCGCAAGTCTTTGTTATTTTATTATCCCAGAAAATGCTTTGAATTCTCTAAATATTGAAGTTACCTAACAACAAATACCAAATACCCAAAATAATTGGGAAGGCTCTTAGAGGGGCACCACTGTTTATAAAATGTCTGGGGGGTTATTAAAACCCATTAAGAATGCTTTTGCTCTAAATCAGCTGCTTCAGTATCACTTCTTCTTTCTAATTTTGGTAGAAACCAGTGAGTAATGCTTGTAACCTTAAGCATCTGTGTTGAGAAATTTTGGCCTTTAAGAATTAGCAAAAAAAAAGAAAAGAAAAAAAGAAAGAAAGAATAAAAAGCTATTGAAATCCAATTAGAATATCATTATGTTTTAATTAAATATGATTAAATGACCCCACACTGTCCCCTCCATACATTCATCATGCAACACTGATCTTCCCCTCCATGAATTTATTCTCCCATAGATATTATGCCTGAATAGAAATAGTTACAGTGGTACCTCTGGTTACAAACACTTCTGGTTACGAATGCTTCAGGTTACAAGCTCCGCTAACCCAGAAGTAGCTGCTCCTGGTTGTGAACTTTGCCCCAGGATGTGAACGAAAATTGCATGCTGGATGCGTGCGTGCAGCGGGAGGCCCCATTAGCGAAAGCGCGCCTCAGGATAAGAACAGTTTCAGCTTAAGAATGGACCTCCAGAATGAATTAAGTTCATAACCAGAGGTACCACTGTATTAGAAATTATTACTATTCAGTATGTTTTACTAACCATAAGGCATACATTTTATATGCTCTAAACTCAGGGATATAAATCTGATATATCATCCATTTTCATCATTCATTAAGTAACGGCCATGTTGAAATAAGATCCAGGAAGTTCACACAAGAAATTCCATGCTGAATCTGACAAGGATACATCTGATCTGTGGTTGGAGTACAAGCTGTAGTCTACAATTTGCATTATCCCTGAGCATTGGCCATAATGGCCAGGATGCTGAGAGTGGGAGTCTAACAATATTTCTAAGGACAGAGGCTCCCTATCCAGATCTATCAAGCAGGACTATGCTACCACTCAGTGGATTTGTAACTGGCTGACTGACCGAACCCAAAGAGTGCTCATCAATGGTTCCTCTTCATCTTGGAGAAGAGTGACTAGTGGGGTGCCACAGGGTTCTGTCTTGGGCCCAGTCTTATTCAACATCTTTATCAATGACTTGGATGATGGACTCAAGGGCATCCTGATCAAATTTGCAGATGACACCAAACTGGGAGGGGTGGTTAACACCCCAGAGGACAGGATCACACTTCAAAACGACCATGACAGATTAGAGAACTGGGCCAAAACAAACAAGATGAATTTTAACAGAGAGAAATGTAAAGTATTGCACTTGGGTAAAAAAAAATGAGAGGCACAAATACAAGATGGGTGACAACTGGCTTGAGAGCAGTACATGTGAAAAGGATCTAGGAGTCTTGGTTGACCACAAACTTGACATGAGCCAACAGTGTGACGCGGCAGCTAAAAAAGCCAATGCAATTCTGGGCTGTATCAATAGGAGTATAGCATCTAGATCAAGGGAAATAATAGTGCCACTGTATTCTGCTTTGGTCAGACCTCACCTGGAGTACTGTGTCCAGTTCTGGGCACCACAGTTCAAGAAGGACACTGACAAACTGGAACGTGTCCAAAGGAGGGCAACCAAAATGGTCAAAGGCCTGGAAACGATGCCTTATGAGGAACGGCTAAGGGAGCTGGGCATGTTTAGCCTGGAGAAGAGGAGGTTAAGGGGTGATATGATAGCCATGTTCAAATATATAAAAGGATGTCACATAAAGGAGGGAGAAAGGTTGTTTTCTGCTGCTCCAGAGAAGCGGACATGGAGCAATGGATCCAAACTACAAGAAAGAAGATTCCACCTAAACATTAGGAAGAACTTCCTGACAGTAAGAGCTGTTTGACAGTGGAATTTGCTGCCAAGGAGTGTGGTGGAGTCTCCTTCTTTGGAGGTCTTTAAGCAGAGGCTTGACAACCATATGTCAGGAGTACTCTGATGGTGTTTCCTGCTTGGCAGGGGGTTGGACTCGATGGCCCTTGTGGTCTCTTCCAATTCTATGATTCTATTCTATGATTCTAGGATATGAAGGGAACAGTCCTCTGCCATTACTTGTCCTCGGTGTATGGTATTCCTCTGAACACACAGGTTCTATAGAAGATCATGATGAAGATGCTAGGTTGGTTTCCCATTGGGGAGAAGGCAGTGCCTTCTTGCAGTGGCCCTGGGTCTTCTTGTTGGTAATAGAGGCCAGAGTGTGATTTCCTATCCTTTGACCATCCACATTCACAAATTACTCTAATCATTATTTTTCAAGCAATCTCAGCAAGTGGTCCTCCACCTAGCAAGTTGCACAACTCCCTATTTTTGTTTGTCCTGGACTTCCATCAAGCTGAGGGTTATTGAGTTGTATAGAAAGCTTCACCATTCAGAAAGGTTTTGGGATCCTCTATTCCCTTCCAAATATCTCATCGCTGTACAGTGGTGCCTCGGGTTACAAACACCTCGGGTTACAAACACTTCAGGTTACAAACACTTCAGGTTACAGACTCCGCTAACCAGGAAGTAGTACCTCGGGTTAAGAACTTTGCTTCAGGATGAGAAAAGAAATCACATGGCGGCAGCGGGGCGGCAGCGGGAGGCCCCATTAGCTAAAGTGGTATCTCAGGTTAAAAACGGTTTCAGGTTAAGAACGGACCTCCGGAACGAATTAAGTTTGTAACCAGAGGTACCACTGTACTGTTTTTGATGGCTGATAAAAGCTCAATTGATCAAAAGGCTTTTACAGGATTATTCCCCCTTTGCAGGTTTAGCTTTAGTGTCTGAGTTTCAATGGCACAAATTCAGATTTCATTATGGAGGCTTGCCTTTCATATTAGTATTTGTGATTCATTAAGATTTCTGATAAACACATAAGAAGAGCCTGCTGGATCAGGTCAAAGTTCCATCTAGTCCAACACCCTGTTTTCACAGGGACCAATCTGTGGGAAGCTCACAAGCAGAATTCAAGCATGGTGATATACATTGTGCTAATGGGAATCTTATGATTACTTATTTTGCTATTGTTTGTTTTTGTATTGTGGATCATAAACTGCATTGAGTTTCTTTGAAATAGGACAGGGTATTCATTTTTGAAAAACATAAAGTGTTCCTTAGACTTGAAGAAACTTCCAGAAGAGCCTGTCATCCAGTGTAAATGACTATGACAAGAAATCAGCTCAGGATGGTGCACACATGATTTTGTTCTTCTCATTTGTAACATTATTGTTAGGATAATTACATGTAAAGATTATACTGTGCTTAAGGATATCAAATGATCCGTAGCTAAAATCTGAGCTGAACCAAAAGGACATATCTCTGAAGAAAAGAAGAAATACTTTGCGAGGGGGGGGGGCAGGGGGGAACACTGCACACATTTCTATTCCTTGGCGTAGTAATTTCAAAGATAGTATATTTATCCTTATCTCATTTTTCCTTCTGCACTTTAATAGACAGACATCTGTGAAAGAAAATGGAATATTTGTATGACATACCAAATGACACAAATGATCCAGTTTAGCAGAAATGAACAGAACTGTGAATCTTTTTATTATAATTTATTACTATAATTGGTGCAGTTACAGCTGCAGGGTTTCTTTTAACGGTTCAAAGCTAGTTGATGGAGCAAAATAAAATTTAGGTCTTTGAAAGAGAATTCTTTTTATGCCTGCTGCCTAAAAGAAAGGATTTTTTTAAAACATAAATTTTATTTTGCACTATGCACCAAACTTCCCCTTTCATTTCCCTTCCTCCCCCAACTCCTGTTTCTTACGAGTGCCTTTATTCTGCTTACACGTTACTTTCCTCGGTCTTACTGATTTCCACTGAAGTGGCTTCATAAAAGGGGAATACTGCATTAATTGCACTCATTGCACTTGCCTGTGTTTTTAGCTACCGAGCGCATGAAAGTTAGATTTTCTTTTTTACCTACAAGACTGAAAACAGATGCTGATGAAGAAAGCAAACACAGCAATTTAGAAGGTTGACTTGGAAACGCTATCCCAGTACAGAGAACTAAAAATCAATATATTGCACGGGTGCTATAATGGAATCCTCATCTTCGCAACAACCCAAACCTGCCAGGAACTGCTAATTACTGCCCTATGTGGTGAAGCATATAACTGCAGCCTTCAGTCATACACTTGGGCTCTGGCCAAACATCTCACCTGGGGAGGAAGGAGTAGAACAGGTCTACCTGGCCTCTGGTGTGTCCTGTGTTTTGATTTTCAGTCCTCCTGCATTGATACCTCTCTAGTCCTGTTTTCTGGTTTGCTCTCTGTTCTTCATTGTTCTTTTTCAGTCCTGATTCCCAGTTCCTGGCTCACTCCAGACTCCACCATTGGCCTGGTCTGACAGAACCACATTAGTTTAGGTAGCAGGCAAGGACTTCCTGGCAGTTACGTGTTCATAGCATTGCTCTTTAACGTAACCGTTTCCTGTTTAGTCAGAATCAGATTTCTGTGGCATGGATATACAGTGGTACCTCAGGTTAAGTACTTAATTCGTTCCAGAGGTCCATACTTAATCTGAAACTGTTCTTAACCTGAAGCACCACTTTAGCTAATGGGGCCTCCTGCTGCTGCTGCGCCGCTAGAGCACAATTTCTGTTCTCATCCTGAAGCAAAGTTCTTAACCTGAAGCACTATTTCTGGGTTAGCGGAGTCTGTAACCTGAAGCGTATGTAACCTGAAGCATATGTAACCTGAAGCGTATGTAACCTGAGGTACCAGTGTAATGTATTTTATGATGAATAGAACATCTATCTCCCAATTCATATAACATGATATTCAACATGCAGAATGGCTAATGTAACACATAGCCTTAGAGAATTTTGAATAGATGTGTTAGAACATAGGAACATAAGAAGTGTTCATAGAAAGATTTGGAACTTTGGCCCAACTAATGCAGTATTGTCTTCACCGGCACCAGTTCTCCAAAATTTGTGTTCCCAGCCCCATCTGGAAAAGCCAGGGATTGATCTTGGGCCAGTTACTGCCTTTCAGCCTAACCTACCACACAAAGTTGTGAGGATAAAATGAGGAAGGCAAAAACTCTGTATACCACCTTGAGCTCCTTAGACAAAAGAGGGAAAAAAAGAAAAAGAAAAAAGCATATAAATGCAATAAACAAACAAATAATTGACAAGGGATTTTCTATATGTAAGGTAGATGCTCTACCTCTGAATGAAGATGGATTGCATATATTTAGATGATTGCCAACTTTCATTTTACAAATTCTGTTGGCACGTACGATGCTGAATTCAGAGTGTTCAGCTAACCTTTTGACAATTGATATCACAATGTGAAAGGAACTGAGCAGTCTCTGCACGGTGACAGATTATAAAATGTTATAAACTTCTTCAAGTTGGGCTTGTCAACTAATTAAAGATTTTTTAGTAATCACTTGGCTTTTAATTAATGAATTAATTGATTCAGTATAAATCAATTTGACAGCATGTTTCAGGACTTCATAAATACCAAAGAAAGGCCACTATATTGTAATGAATTGGATTGTCATAATTTTACCCTTTCCTTGTGTCATTCCCCCTCTCAGTCATAGCTTTCCCATCGTCCATCTCAAATGGCTCAAGGGGCCTGAAAGAGAACAACAAGCTCATGCCAAAACAGACAGGTAATTGCTTGGCAGCAGAACTCTTTGGCATGAGCTTTGGCCAGGAAATTGATTTCTTTTTGTCTTTCAAGAGGGAGCGTGGCTCCACAAGGGAGGAACCCATCTGCTTCAGGAGGGGTTGTTCTACCAAACTGGATTTCACAAAACTTTTGTGCAAATGGCACATCATCATAGAGATAAAAAAGTCACCAGCTATTGGAGAAAGAAATAATACCTTCCTTTGGTGTTGGACAGAATGGGGATGGTGGATCAATTAATAGATAAAATGAGAAATATTTATTTATTGAATTTATATACCACCTATACCCGTAGTCTCAGGGGAGTTCACAACAAGACCACAACATATAAAATCAAACCAAAAGCAGTAACCCAATAACACCCTCCCCAAAAGCCAAATTATAAAATAAGATCAACCAAAGGCCTGGTTAAAAAGGAACATTTTTGCCTGGTGCCTAAAGGTGTATAATGAAGGCGCCAGGCAAACTTCCCTGGGGTGAGCATTCCATAGACAGGGAGCCACTGCAGAGAAGGCTCATTCTTGTGTTGCCACCCTCCAGACCTCTTGAAGAGGCACACAAAGGAGGGCCTCAGAAGGTGATCTCAGGGACCAGGTAGGTTCATATGGGAAGAGGCAGTCCTTGAGGTATTGCGGTCCTGAGTCATTTAAGTCAAACCAGCACTTTGAATTGGGCCCGGAAACTAATTGGTAGCCAGTGCAGTCAGACCAGGATCGATGTAATATGCTCAAACCATCTTGCTCTGGTGAGCAACCTGGCTGCTGAATTCTTCACTAGCTGAAATTTCTGAACCATCTTCAGAGGCAGCCCTACATAGAACACATTACAGTGCTCTAACCTTGAAGTTACCAGAGCATTGACAACAGTAGTTAGGCCATCCCTGTCCAGCTGGGCCACCAGCTGAAGCTGATGGAAGGCACTCTGGGCCACTGAGGCCACCTGAGCCTTGAGTGACAGCAAAGGATCCAGGAGTACCCCCAAGCTATGAACCTGCTCCTTCAGAAGAAGTGTAACCCCATCAAGAGCAGGCGACCTTCCAACCATCAGGTCTAGGGAACCACCCACTAATAAGATAGATAGATAGATAGATAGATAGATAGATAGATAGATAGATAGATTCTTTATTGTCATTACACAAGTGCAACATTGCACAAGTGCAACGAAATTGGATGCCATCCCTTAAAAACAACAAAAGCAACACAACAACAACAACCAAACAAACCACATTCCAGCCACACCCACACCCACACCCATCAAACTCCCAGGTCACACTATCGAGTTACTGCATTTAAGAAGGCCACAGCTCTTGGATAGAAACTATTTTTCAGTCTATTTGTCCTTGACTTGATGTTTCTGTATCAATGCCTCAGTATCAATGCCTATAATAATGCCTCAGTCTTATCTGGATTGAGCTTCAAATGGAGAAATCTTGTGCATATTTATAGAAACAAATTCCATTTGTGCCCAATGAAGCTTATTTATTAGTAAGTATGTTTAGGATAGCAGCTTAATGAGATTTTCTTTTCTTTTTAAGTTTGTGAAAAGGTCTGTAGGTTTTTGTGGAGCTATACAAATGCTTAAGCCCATAGAGGAGAATCTTGCTTCCCACCCCACCCCATACAAAAGAATTAGGAGACAGAAATGGATAAAAGTTATATTAATTAAAATAAAACCAACAATAAACCAAATAACTAAATTCAAAGACGTACTAACTCTGGTATGAAAGCTCTCGTACGGAAGCATCCCTTCTGCCTAAAGTTAACAATTTTCACAGACCATCTGAATGCAAAAAAAACTGTATTGCACAATCATCTGCGGGCCAGTGTTACCAAGTAATTAGAAATGGGACATTCAACTTTGTCCTTTAATTTTGTAGCTAACTACCAGAATTGTATCCCTCACATGACCAGAGCAGCAAGAAACAGTCTGCTTTAAAACCGAATTCATATCAGTCATTACAAAGAACTGAGCTAAACAACAAAAGGATGAAGAATTGGAGAGGGGATCAGTGGAAGGAGAGTAATATCTACCAGGTTTTAACTGTTGTTTAAATTAGTGGGTTATCTTAATGAAAAAGAAAATCACCCAGAGCTTTTCTTCCAGCTGTATGGGATATTCATTTCCTGAAAGGATGACAACAGAATCAGGATGCAGCAAACAGAAGCACGATCACATTTCAAACATATTTTCTTGAGTTCCAGTTTCCTGAAGTTCTTTTTTTCTCTTTTTTTCTTTTAAGCTGTCAGTTATTAAAAAGGATTACTAAGGACTGACTCTCACTTTACTTTTGGTACTGCTTGTACTCAAGCTGATACTAAATGCTACAGGGGAAATGTGAGCTAATGTAGCTAAATCATGTCCTCTCCTTAATATGTCTGTTCAAAGAGGACACATGAGGTGAAACTATAGCACAGTGTTTCACTGCCCCCTGGCAAGCAGCAAAAAATGGAGCAAAACGGGAAGGAAGAATCACTTGCCCTGTCCCACTTTGATATCAGCCCTCTGTGAGGAAGGGGAGGAGAATCATGACCCCTGGCCCTGCCTCCCCATGTCACATGCCTGCTGACTACTCCCTGCCATATATTGGGCAAAAGTCTAAAGAGGAAGTCTGTTGTACTTGCACAGGCTTCTAAATGATATGAATCAATCATGTGGAGCAGCCTCTTCAGCACACACAGGTAAAGGGTGGCGCCAACGTTATATTTGTGATATCAGGGTCAGGATCATCAGTGCTGTCCACCTCTTTCTTGTTGGTGTACTAGTCTTTCTTGTGGTCAGTGCATAAGGCTATTAGGTTTCCAGCATCATATTATTTGTGTTTCTCTAGACATCACAAGGGTGATATAGGGATGAGAGATGATTGGCAGCCACCATCATTTCCCTGTAACATGCAGTTTAGGTCTCAAGCGCACATCCTTGTGTGGAAGGTGCCACATCAGTTATAAAATGTGACACATGCGTTTGGGGACCCTTGTTGTGGTTGCAGTTGGTTTGGGGGCCCCCATCACAGGGACCATGGCTGCCACAGAAGCTGGACGGTGGTATGCTTTTCCATGCATCACAAAGTTGTAGTCTTTTGTCCTTCTAACTTATTCTTTGGGAGCTGAAGAACTGCTGCTTGATTGTTCAATGTTGCAGAGGTTGATTTCTGCAACTATTTCTTAGTTTTGTGTGTACATAATAAAGTGCAGTATCAAAGGGAAGCTGGAGTTTCAGAGAGGTCATTTGCTTTCACTTTCCTGTCCACTGATCTGTTTCTCCCAACTTCCCATAGGCACAGTCTCTTTAAGCAGTGAGATTTACTTCCACAAATAAACATGAATGAACGTATAACTGTGCAATTGTCAAAAAAACAAAACAAAAAACCACCTAATGTGATTTGAGACAAAATAAAATGATCTGGAAACTGCAACAAAATTCTGCACTGCACAGAGTGCTCCTTTTCAGTGTTCTAGCCAGCCAGGATATTCCATTCCAATTCCCCTCCCACCCAGTTTTCTGACCACCCCAGCCACCCAACAGTCAGTCAGCATTCTATGGTCCCTTAGTATGAATAGGTCTCCTTGGACTGTTTTAAGGTTTCCACACTTTAGAAGTCCCCCCCCCAAAAAAAAAGTGTACTTCTGCAACATTTCCCTGTATTCAACAGCAACTCTGCATGTATTCTGTGTTTATTTGTGCTTTGCTCTGAAAAATAATCATGACACCTTTGCAAGGAATCAGAAGAAGCAATGATAGTTCAGGTATCCTCCTCTCAGTGGGAGCCCCAGTGGTTCCTGCCAAATATCCTTTTCATACTTATTTCTGATCAGGGGATTTTCCCTACAATAACTGATATGCAAAACAGATTATGTAAATAGAAGCCTAATTAGTCTCCAGAACCTCTAGGATATCGAATGCAAATAGATGCCCTCTGGGCAGTTATGGAGGTAGCCTCCAACAAGTTCCTTTTAATTTTATTAAATCTAAATCCATATTGCTTAGGTAACCCACATTTCCCTGTGAGCGATACCTAAGACATCTGGTGACAAGTTCTGATTAGCCAGAGATCCCTTGTGTTATCCCTGCCACTCTCTTGTAAGAGACTTGTATTGTGATGTCTGCTGACTGCCATTGTGTCCCTTCCATCCAGCCCTTTTCTTAATGACATCACCCTTAGTTTCAGAACCAGCACCCATTAGGCAGTATCTTTCAGATAAATTATTCCATTATGTTCAGATTTTCCCCATCAAGGCTGTTTCACGCTTCACATCTTCACCATCAGTTTAGTCTTGTGCCTGAAGACGGCTCTGCTTTGTTCTGCTTTTGGCATCCCTCAGAAGGCTGCTTCACATAGCTGTTCTTTAAGTTTGTCTGACTAAGTCAGATTCCTGTGGGAGCCAGTCTACTTCATTTTAGCCAGATCTTTCCTCTTTATTCCTCTTCCTGTTTCCCTGGCTCTCAACCATGTTCTCTTGGAGTAGTCAGGACCCTGGTGGGAGTCTAGTTCATGTACAATACTGCCTTTTATAGGTTTAAGTTTAGGCTCCATTAAACATGGGTTAGTAGTTTCTGCATTTACTATTTTGCTCTTCTACATTCTATAGGCACATCAAGCTGCAAAGCCATCTTACTCACTGCCCTCCCATTTTGTGTAAATAAATACTTTAATTGTAATAATGGTTTGATTCTTGCTAAATCTCCCTAGACGATAATTGGCATTTCTGAAGTATAGCATTCAGTGCAATAACCTCTGTAGCATGCAATTGCCTCCAGTAACAACCCTCAAAGTGATAGTTCCATGGACATACAGTAGATGCTATATACAAATTCATGTGTCTGTGCATTTAAACAGATGAGCAGATGAGCTAGCACCTGAGCCTGCTGACACCCCCATTTTTGTGTGTGTGGATGGTGCCTTTGGCTACACAAGGACTCACACTTGGATAATGAATTCTTTATTAAAATATAGAGTGGGCTGCTGAGGGACAAGAATGTAGTTCCTGGGAGTTCAGAAAACAAGCAAAGGAGGCAGACAAGATGAGACCATTTGTATTTATAGACATTTGTCTTTATAAACATTACATAATAAGCATTAACTAGAGACCCCGAGGAACCATAATAGTGAGAGTGTATGTGGGCTTCAATATAAGTTAATAGCAAAATTCTGTTGGTAAATTGCAATGAAATTGTCACTTTTAAAATTAGGTTATTCAGAAGCTTGTTTCTGCCTCAGGAGATGTGGGGTGGGAGAGTGATTGGTCTCCATAATGAGGGGTGGCAAGACACTTATCATTCCCCTCAAAGAGCACCTGTCCTGTGTTCTTTTTGTTTTCCTGGCATCCTGAAAATTAGGAGCTACTTTGGGGCCTTACCGCTTTATGAGGCAAAAGTCATGGATGTTGTTTTCTGTGAATTCGGTGCTCATTCCATGTGGTTTTCTGGCTTTCATAAATCCTTTGTACAGTAAAAGCACATTCTAAAAATACCAGGCCATTTGCTGTAACAGTGGGGAAATTTCTGACAAAGCCTAATAAAGATCATTATTGTGAGCAGAATACGAGTAATAATATTAATAAAAATAAAAGCTTTTCTGCCATCACAAAAGCCTTAGGATCGCTGTTCTAATCAGCATGGGTTTGGTAGGTCTTGAACAGTTGTAAAACTGTGAGGAGTTTCATTCCCTTTGTAAATCACCCTATGACCCCACACTTTTGGTGAAGTAAGGTAAAGAAATCTCTTAATAAATAAATATTCTAGATCCTGAGAAATATTTATAGAATATTGTAAATGGCGAAGTCTACAATGAGATTTACTCCCCCCCCCCCAATTTTGGCATTCTCCTTCCCAATCATGCTACCACCCTTCTTGACACTGACCAACATCTTTAACCTGCAATGGGTGGGAAACATAACTGGCTAGATGACTACATCCATCAGCTTCCACAGCATCATGGCTGTTGCAGACATTTTCAAATCCATGAAGACAATATTTCAGCCATTTCCTTTAGCTCTTTTAACAAGTCCAAACATGGGATGCTGAACAAATGTGTGTGTTGGGGCTACATTCAGACATGGGGTTTTTTATGGTAGTTTTACTGGTTATAATGCTACTGCTTCTGTCACGATTCCCAACATTCCTTTTATACTGCAGTACCCTGTTAGGTTATGGGATGTGGGTGGCGCTGTGGATTAAACCACAGAGCCTAGGACTTGCTGATCAGAAGGTCGGTGGTTCAACCCTGCTCCTGCCAAGCTAGCAGTTCGAAAGCACGTCAAAGTGCAAGTAGATAAATAGGTACCGTTCCAGCGGGAAGGTAAACGGTGTTTCCGTGCGCTGCTCTGGTTCGCCAGAAGCGGCTTAGTCATGCTGGCCACATGACCCAGAAGCTGTACGCCGGCTCCCATGGCCAATAAAGCAAGATGAGCACCGCAACCCCAGAGTCAGTCATGACTGGACCTAATGGTCAGGGGTCCCTTTACCTTTACCTTTTACCCTGTTATGTTATGGGACAGTGGTTGGGGTGGGGAGAGGAATTGAATAATAGCAGCAGGTTCCATCAACCAATCATTGGCTCTTTTGGACAGAGTGAACAGTGAATAGATTCACAAAACCATATCACTGGACGACTTCGAGGTCATCTAGTGCAACCTCTTTCCTGTTGCAGAAAATCCAGAAGTGGTCATTTCAAATAGGAACATTGGAAGCTGCCTTACACTGAATCAGACCACTGGTCCAACTAATTCTGTACTGTCCACACTGACAGTTCTCCAGAGTTTTAGCCATGAGTGTCTCCCAGCTCTAATTGGAGATGCTAGGATTGGAACCCCCTTCATGGATCACTGCCTTGCTGTGGCGAAGGGGCTTGAAGAACTGAGAGAAGCTATGAACTATGCCGAGCAGGGCACCCAAGATGAACAGGTCATAGTGGAGAGCTTTGACCAAACATGATCCACCTGGAGGAGGAACCGGCAAGCCAATGCCTGGAAGCGAAAGGAAAGTCCAATGCTGTAAAGAAAAATATTGCATAGGAACCTGGAATGTAAGAACCATGAACCTGGGTAAGTTGGATGTGGTCAAAAATGAGATGGCAAGAATAAATATTGACATCCTGGGCATCAGTGAACTAAAATGGACGGGAATGGGCGAATTCAGTTCGGATGACCATCATATCTACTACTGTGGGCAAGAAACCCGCAAAAGAAATGGAGTGGCCCTCATAGTCAACAAAAGAGTGGCGAAAGCAGTACTGGGATGCAATCTCAAAAATGATAGAATGATCTCAATACGAATCCAAGGCACACCTTTTAACATAACAGTAATCCAAGTTTATGCACCAACTACTGGTGCTGAAGAAACTGAAATTGACCAATTCTATGAAGACTTACAACACCTTATAGAAGTGACACCAAAGAAGGATGTTCTTCTCATTATAGGGGATTGGAATGCTAAAGTAGGGAGTCAAGAGATAAAAGGAACAACTGGCAAGTTTGGCCTTGGAGAGCAAAATGAAGCAGGGCAAAGGCTAATAGAGTTCTGTCAAGAGAACAAGCTGGTAATCACAAACACACTTTTCCAACAACACAAGAGATGACTCTACACGTGGACATCACCAGATGGGCAGCATCGAAACCAGATTGATTATATTCTCTGCAGCCAAAGATGGAGAAGCTCAATACAGTCAGCAAAAACAAGACCTGGAGCTGACTGTGGCTCAGATCATCAGCTTCTTATAGCAAAATTCAAGCTTAAACTGAAGAAAGTAGGAAAAACCACTGGGCCGGTAAGATACAATCTAAATCAAATCCCTTATGAATACACAGTGGAAGTGAGGAACAGGTTTAAGGATTTAGATTTGCTAGACAGAGTGCCTGAAGAACTATGGATGGAGGCTCGCAACATTATACAGGAGGCAGCAACGAAAACCATCCCAATGAAAAGGAAATGCAAGAAAGCAAAGTGGCTGTCCAATGAGGCCTTACAAATAGCGGGGGAGAGAAGGCAAGCAAAATGCGAGGGAGATAGAGAAAGATACAGGAAATTGAATGCAGATTTCCAAAAAGTAGCAAGGAGAGATAAGGGGGCCTTCTTAAACGAGCAATGCAAAGAAATAAAGGAAAACAACAGAATGGGAAGAACCAGAGACCTGTTCAAGAAAATTGGAGATATGAGAGGAACATTTCGTTCAAAGATTGCCATAATAAAGGACAAAAGTGGTAAGGACCTAACAGAAGCAGAAGACATCAAGAAGAGGTGGCAAGAATACACAGAGGAATTATACCAGAAAGATATGGATGTCTCGTACACCCTAGGTAGTGGGGTTGCTGACCTTGAGCCAGACATCCTGGAGAGTGAAGTCAAATGGGCCTTAGAAAGCAATGCAAATAACAAGGCCAGTGGAAGTGATGGTGTTCCAGCTGAACTATTTAAAATTTTAAAAGATGCTGCTGTTAAGGTGCTACACTCAATATGCCAGCAAGTTTGGAAAACTCAGCAGTGGCCAGAGATTGGAGAAGATCAGTCTACATCCCAATCCCAAAGAAGGGCAGTGCTAAAGAATGCTCCAACTACCGCAGAATTGCACTCATTTCACACGCTAGCAAGGTTATGCTTAAAATTCTACAAGGAAGGCTCAAGCAGTATGTGGACCGAGAACTCCCAGAAGTGCAAGCTGGATTTAGAAGAGGCAGAGGAACCAGAGACCAAATTGCAAACATGTGCTGGATTATGGAGAAAGCTAGAGAGTTCCAGAAAGACATCTACTTCTGCTTCATTGACTATGCAAAAGCCTTTGACTGTGTCAACCACAGCAAACTATGGCAAATTCTTAAAGAAATGGGAGTGCCTGATCACCTCATCATTCTCCTGAGAAATCTCTATGTGGGACAAGAAGCTACAGTTAGAACTGGATATGGAACAACTGATTGGTTCAAAATTGGGAAAGGAGTACGACAAGGCTGTATATTGTCTCCCTGGTTATTTAACTTATATGCAGAATTCATCATGCGAAAGGCTGGTCTGGATGAATCCCTAGCCGGAATTAAGATTGCTGGAAGAAATATCAACAACCTCAGATATGCAGATGACACAACCTTGATGGCAGAAAGTGAGGAGGAATTAAAGAACCTTTTAATGAGGGTGAAAGAGGAGAGCGCAAAATATGGCCTGAAGCTCAACATCAAAAAAACGAAGATCGTGGCCACTGGTCCCATCACCTCCTGGCAAATAGAAGGAGAAGAAATGGAGGCAGTGAGAGATTTTACTTTCTTGGGCTCCATGATCACTGCAGATGGTGACAGCAGCCGCGAAATTAAGAGACCCCTGCTTCTTGGGAGGAAAGCAATGACAAACCTAGACAGTATCTTAAAAAGTAGAGACATCACCTTGCCAACAAAGGTCCGTATAGTAAAAGCTATGGTTTTCCCAGTAGTGATGTATGGAAGTGAGAGCTGGATCATAAAGAAGGCTGATTGCCGAAGAATTGATGCTTTTGAATTATGGTGCTGGAGGAGACTCTTGAGAGTCCCATGGACTGCAAGAAGATCAAATCTATCCATTCTGAAGGAAATCAGCCCTGAGTGCTCACTGGAAGGACAGATCGTGAAGCCGAGGCTCCAATACTTTGGCCACCTCATGAGAAGAGAAGACTCCCTGGAAAAGACCCTGATGTTGGGAAAGATGGAGGGCACAAGGAGAAGGGGACGACAGAGGACGAGATGGTTGGATAGTGTCTTCGAAGCTACAAACATGAGTCTGACCAAACTGTGGGAGGCAGTGGAAGACAGAAGTGCCTGGTGTGCTCTGGTCCATGGGGTCACGAAGAGCCGGACACGACTAAACGACTAAACAACAACAGGATCGGAACCTGAGACTTTCTGCATGCAAGGTAGATAATAAAACTTTTGTGTTTTGGCCCTCCTTTCAGCTTTGGCTTGGCAATAATAGCTAACGGGCATGTGGAATTTGGGAGCACAATAATCATATCTCCTACCTTTGGATCACCATCTTTGGTTACATGAACAGTGATGTTATCTGGTGCAAATCTCTATGAAAACAAATTTACTGAAGAAAAGCCCACAAAGCTTTTGTATATTGTAGTTGTCTCACCATTTTGGCTCTATTTATTGTTTACCACCCTACTCTGTTCGATGAAGAGTTGTTTATAAATATCTTTATCTAGCTGGCTATTGAAAAAATCATAAATAAGTGTTGCAAGGAAATCCTCTGCAAGCTGCAGATCTCACTCACCTGTTCCACAACACATTCGCTTTGAAATCTAACTTCACTCTCTTCCACATGCACCTCTCTTCCTAGAAACTGCCCATTAGCAGAAATGAAGACAACAGAGTCAGCAAGGAAAAGGACTCATTTATCATGAGCCAAAGAACTGATCTTGCCAAATGAAGTAATCAGTGGCGCTGCATAGGGAAGCATATATTTTCTTTTACCCATAGGAAAGGGGGGGAGGAAAGAGAGAGAGAGAGAGAGAGAGAGAGAGAGAGAGAGAGAGAGAGAGAGAGAGAGAAACGTTTCAGCTTTCTAAAGTACTAGCACCTTTATGAAATCTGATTTGGAGGAAAGTAGCATTACTTTTTCAGATAACTATAAATGCTTTCTGAGCAATGTGATTTAAGTACACTGATGCCATGTTTCTATCCACCTCATCTATTTTCCAGGATTCATATGAGTATAAAGTGAATAAGGACAGATGTATTTGGCTGTTTTCAATTATGGGGGTGGATGGCACCTAACAGATTGAGATTGATTCCTGACACGACACTTGGTACGCCGGCTGAGACCCTATCTGCCCGTGGACTGTCTCACCAGAGTGGTAATCTCCCGCTTAGGACTGTTGCAATGTGCTCTACATGGGGCTACCTTTGAAGGTGACCCAGGAACTACAACTAATCCAGAATGCAGCTGCCAGACTGGTGACTGGGAGCGGCCACCAGGACCATATAACACCGGTCCTAAAGGATCTACATTGGCTCCCAGTATGTTTCCAAGCACAATTCAAAAAGTTGGTGCTAACTCTGAATACCAGTTGCTGGAAACTAGAGGAGAGGAAAGTGCTCTGGTGCTGAGGTCCTGCTTATGAGTTTCCTTGGGGCATCTAGTAGGTCATTGTGAGACCAGGATGCTGGACTAGATGGGCCATTGGCCCAATCCAGCAGGCTCTTCTTATCTTCCTACTGTTGCTTTGTCATCTGCTGCCTTCAGGTCAATAAATGAAATTGCCTGATATGAATAGAGGAATCCCTAATCTACTAAGTTCATTTTCATTCAAATTTTCTTTTAACTTGACGACTTCTGAAAGATATTTCTGTTTTTGCCAGAGCACATACTATAGCCATTCATTTATGCTGAACAGTAGGATAAGGCTTTGCAAGATGATGAGCTCCGAATAATTGCACTGGCAAAGGAAAGAAAATGGTTATCATTTTGCTCAAGCAAAATCCACTCATTGTGATGCAGCAGCTCAGAAAAGCGGGACCATTTTTCTTATTTCTCACAGCAAAGAGGAGCTTTACAATGCTGCCCAGATGCTTTTTTTTTTTTGTCTTTCCAGAAATGCAAACTATACACCATGTACATTGAAATAGCAGAGGATTTCCTGAAATCTCATAATGTTTTTTGAAAAGTACAGAACAAAATATGTATCCTTAGCAAAATGTAAATAAGGGGGCAATGACCATAAGAAATAGAAGATAATATTACAAGGCTTTTTGTTTGTTTTGTGTTCACTAAAGCTGATAATAATGCCCTCTTATGGATGCTGAACATATAACATTACTAGAAAAAATGACATATTTGATCAAGAAAATGAAAGGATAAATCAGCTAAAGACTTCCATATTACATTATGGGAGCATCCAGAAACCTACCATAGGACTTCCAGATATTATTAAAATAAATTATTCAGAAGAGTCCATTTTGCATAGCTCGAATCCTAAGATGAATTAACACAATAAAGTACATGGGAAACTTTTCTTCCACAAACTTCCTTAACATAAGTAAACTTAAAGGAAGTTTCCTATCTTTCTCCCGCCTGCTGCCCCCTCTGCTCCTTCAAAAGCCTTTCCAGAGGGGCTCTCCTGAACTATATGGGGTGGGGTGGGGAAATGTGATTCAGTTTGCATTTAAAGGTGAACTGGGGGGGGTGTCACATTTTCCAAAACAAATTGTGAACTGAAACAGAGACACTCTTTGAAATTCGCAGTACTCCATATTTTGAAATGCAGCTCTCAAGTCAATTAATGTGTACACAAATGTATGGACTAGGCTAAAGTGTGCATATTAATACATATATAAATGACAATGTTAGTGAAGGCCTCATGGTAGTTCCTCTGACCTCAGAGATCATGGGGCTGTCATTTTCTGTAGCATCCCCTAAGCTGTGGAACTCTCTTCTCACAAAGGTGTGTCTAGTGCTTTCATTATATAGTTTTCAGAGAGTGCTGAAGATGCAGTTCTTTACTCTGGCTTTTGAGGTACATGTTTTTGTTTTTGAGGTTGCAAATGGTTTTTCGCTTTTGTAATCTGCCCTGGGACCTTAGCATGAAAGGAGGGTAGTATAATAATAATAATAATAATAATAATAATAATAATAATAATAATAATACATGAAAAGATATTTATATTCAGCAAAAGTGCACACATGCATATCTAAGGAGAATTTTTCACCCAGATGCAGATGAATTTTCATGAATGCTTTTTAAAAGAATTACAACCTGATGTGGCAATGTGGAGACTAACAACTTTGGCCTGAAAAAATGAAAAGCTGAATTAGGTATATTCACCCATTCTTAGATGGGATGTTGGTGGGGACGGAGAGAAAGAGAGGATGGGAAGTGTTCTTTCTATGAGCTTCCTCAAGGCAACTTATCTTAGGATCCAAGTCTGATTTTGGGCTAGTCTGCCATCCTACGGCTCATTACTCAGGAGCCTCCCAACCATCCAGGAAGGCTTTTGGAAGCGCAGGTGGCTACAGGGGGGAAGGAGGTGGTGGGAAAATTTCCTTCCATGGACATCAGTTACATTATCTTAGGATCCAAGCCCATCCAGCTAATAATTTAAATGAGCTGCAAACATCATTGGCTGGGAAATTGAGCCACAGAGCAAAAAACCTGTAGGAACTATTTGATTCTTGAATAATGGCTATAAACTGGGAGTGAGAACAGTGGTATTGATGATGATCCATACACCTATTTCTCAGGTGGCATAGTAACATCCACCGGGCATATTAGCCCTTCACTTTCCTGTAGAGAGATGTTTGCCTGCAATCATGCTCACAAGAAACCTGCCAAAACTGGCACACTGCAGACAAGACTGGGAAACCAGCCATTTCTCTGGGGTACTACGCTCCACAGTTTTCACGGGGGGCCAATTTCAACAAACATCTCACCACCTGCTTACAATCCATTGTGTGGAAATAAAGAAAAAACAATCCTTTTGGAGGAGACCAAAGGTTCATCCCAGCCAGCATTTTGCTTTCAGTAGCAGTCAGCCAGATGCCTCTGAGAAGTTCAAAGTCACGGAGCATCATCTGTTTGATTGGGTGGGAGAGAGTCCTCTGCTTTCCTCTGAACAGCTTAGTGCTAATAGATGATGGGTATGAGCACATGAAACTTTTACTCCTGGAAAGAACTTTCCAGCCTCTGATTCCAGGCTCACACAGCCTAGCTGGGTTGTGCAACCAGATCCACAGGTGTGCCAAGAAACACATTTGCATCTACAAATGTCTCACATGCAGTGCTTTTTTTTTCTTTAAAAAATGTTTAGGGATACTCTCATTTTGACTCAAGAAAATCACCATTTTATAGTTCAAATCGGGGGAAATAAATACAGTAAATGGACAAAAGTACAAAGATTCACAAAATGTTTAGATAGGAGTATGCGTCCCCCCAGAAAAAAGCACTGTTCACAGGTGTATTTTGGGAAATGAACATATTGGGATATTGACTGTACATAGACTGAATTGCAATGGGTTTGATGACCACACTTAATTTGGGAATTTTGCATGGACCAATCTTAGTGCACTTGCTCTTGGGAGCCAACAATAGCCACACTACTACTGCAGTTGTGATATTTGTTTATAAATGAATAAAGGTTTAAAAGTGATGAGATGCCAATAAAATGATTGAGGACAAAAGCAACTTGTAACTCCACCTCAGAAAAAAACAGAAAGGAACGGGATAATGTTGCATGAACAGGTGACTCACAACTTAAGGGTTTGTTTCCAGGGATAGCATGCAAGACCAAAATCATCTATAAGTCATTCATGGGAGAACTGGGGATGACATTTGTTTTGAATTTTACAGTTTTATAATATTTTAATGGTTTTATTATATGCCGCCTTGATCTTTTAAATGAATTGGTGGCTTATAAGTATTTTTTATAAATAAATAAAATGAAATTGCTAATGCCATGATGTAAAATGGCAGCTACACTAGGTCCTGCTAATGACTCCTTAGGGCCTGGAATAAATGCTGGGTTGAGATATCTCCTGAGGCCTCTGTTTGACTGTTATTATGTGTTTGATCTTGCCCATGATAGGAATTAAAAAAGCAGAATCGTTTTGATGTGTGTTAATGCCGTGACCACCTCTGGGTTAACTCTTGTCAGGTAAATATTGAGCTTCAGAAAGTATCACAGTGTTTTGTGCTTCCCTAGAGAGCTAGCAGATGTTGGGCTGTCAGTGAGAAATCCCACCTTCACTCGCTCTTTCTTCTTTAAGTGATGTATCATTCTTGATGAGTTCCTGCCTGACTTTCTGATTTAGCTTTGTTAGCTTCCTTGCACATTTATTTGATACTGAGCTCTTGAAGAGTTTTCTTTTCCTTGTGATGAGACATGATGACAAAAAGAAAAAAAGAAAGAAAAATGCTCTGAATGAGTGATTAGTTCAGTCGGAGGGCAATCTCCAGATTGAGCAGGCATGATGCAGTTGATCGAGCACAGAACTTAGCAGTAGAAAGATCAATTGGTTAATATAGAAGTCTGCTTAATAAGTGGCAGCTTACCATGGTATCTATGCAACTTCTTGCATCATCTGGTTTTCTGTATGTCCTACCAAGTAATGAAGAACATGCAAATATATTGATACCATTGGGACCTGCAACAAATTGTTGCAGTATGGAATGCTTCCTATTTAGGATCCTGGCCACTAATAGGATAGTTTTTGTATTTTCACAAATATATCAATTTTTATGCACAGGTTGTCTAAACCACTGAGCCTCTTGTCTTGCTGATCGGAAGGTTGGTGGTACCAATCCCTGAGATGAGGTGAGCTTCCATTGCTTTGTCCCAGCTCCTGCCAGCCTAGCAGTTAGAAAGCATGCCAGTGTAAGTAAATAAAATAGGTACTGTTGCGGCGGGAAAGTAAACGGCGGTTCCATGTGCTCTGGCACTTGTCACGGTCCTCTGTGTGCCAGTAGTGGTTTAGCCATGCTGGCCACATGACCTGGAAAACTGTCTGTGGACAGATGCTGGCTCCCTCGGCCTGAAAGAGAGATGAGCACCGCAATCCCATAGTTGCCTTTGGCTGGACTTAACTGTCCAGGGGTCCTTTACCTTTACCTTACCCTAGTATATGCATTGTTGTACATAGCACTTGGTTGGAAAACTGGACTGCAAAATTCAGGGAAGTGCAAATTTCAAGAGATGGTTATGTTTTAGTTCATTACTTTAGTTTAAATGCTAATGGAACCAAATTTTGTTTCCCCACCCTCAAACAGATAGTATTTCATAGCCACTGTTTGAATGGTTCACCCCAGAGGTTTCTTAAGGTATTTTATGTACTACTGGAAACCTTGAAGTTTCCCCAATCCAGTTCATACTTCCATCTTAGATCATAGATCTTAGAATCATAGAGTTGAAAGGGACCCTGATGATAATCTAGTCCAAGTCCCTGCAATGCAGGAATATGCAGCTGTCCCATACATAGATCAAATCTGCCTCCCCACTCCCTCCAGTGGGAATATCCTGTCAGCAGAGTTCTACTCACCAAATCTCTGGATCCAACTCAATATTTTAAAATGACTTCAATTCTTCTTGTGAGTCATCAAGTGTTGGGACTTTGGTAGCCAAGATGGTGCCATCTACCTGTTGTTAAACCACAACCCTCACTAGTCTTGGTCATTGGTGGCCCTGTCTAGGACTACTGTGAGATGGAGTCCAGTAACATCTGGAGAGCAATGTGTTGGCTTCCCCTGCTCTACATGCATATGTAAGACACACTTTTCAAAAGGAGATTAAAGTGATCAAAAATCTGACAAAAAGCTTTCATTGTAGTTGCCAGTACGGAGCCTGTTCTGTGGAAAAAATAGGTGGTTTTGTTCTCTTTAAATATCAATTCAGTAACTTTTTGAACAGTAAATTCTCATACATATTAAGCAGAAGAGTCCTCCTATCACTACTCATAGTGTCACTCCTAAGTCTGTCTGTGATTTTGAACTGCATGTAAAATATGCCCAGGACTCTTTAGAATGGACACCTAAAAGTGTGAACATGCACTCAACAGAAATTCAAATCTTGTAAAACTAAAATATAAAAGAAATCCTTGATGAAATGAAATTGCTTATGAATGCTACCTGAGGTAGTATAGCTCAAGTTTTCTATGCATTATTCAGGATGCTATTTAGTTTCCTTTCCTTCAAGGTGAATGAATTAGATCTCTGAGCCAGAAAATAATAGCAAACTATTACTGTTACTGACAGATAGCAGGGCTAATATGGAACTTTTTACTTTTTTCTAAAAAAAAATAAAGAACCTATAAATTTAATAGGAGGAGTTCAAAGCAATAGCCATATAGGCTAGTTCCAAGGAGTCATTCCCTTCAGGTATTGGTTGGACTCACACCTGTTTCATGTCCTTGACGGAACTACCACAAGCTCCTTCAAACCATTCTACAATCTTTAAAAAACAGAACTTTTATCAACTCCACAAATAGAGATTTTGAAGATCACTATAACAACAATATATGGACCAACATAATGTATCCCACCCCATTCTCTAGGCTTACAAGCAGTAGAATAACCAAGCCCATGGACTTCTCTGGCATCTAGGTTATTTTACAACAAAAGGCACCAGTTACTATAGCAGTCGCTATATGGCAGTGTCTGTCAACAAAGCAGTTTTCAATCCCCACATGGCTATACTCTGATGTGAATGTGAATACCACAAAATAAAACCAGACCCTATTTTAAGCATTTCCGTATCAACCTGATACAGATATTGAATGTGATGCAGATATTGCAACTCTGTACTCTGTGGCACTGAAGGAGGAAAAACATGCGGGGGGAGCGCACCGCCCCGGCACCATGGTGGCACCATGAGGAAGGTTTTTGGGACTCCATTCCATTGATTTATTGTCTTTTCAGCACCTATTGAAAATCCTCCTTTTTCAGCAAGCCTTTTAAGTGGAGGGTTTTTTTTTTTAAAAAAAATCCCAGTTTGTATCTGCATTGAATTTGAAATTGTTTTTATGTATTCAAAAACAAGTCCTGCTGAGTTCATTAGAGTTTACTTCCTGATAATTGGGTCTAGGAGTGCAGAGCTCTTCCAGGCAGAACTTTTGTAGTTCTTATAACTGCTGTGCTTCTTTCCTGCATGCTTCCATATGACATCATTACCATTCCATCACTATTCCAGAATATTGGGGCCACCACACCACTTTTTATTCCATTGCAAAAAATGTGGGTTCCATCCTAAAAGTTCTACTCAGATTTGACTCATTGAAATTAATGTACCTATGTTATTTATGCCCATAGGTATACTGTGTGAATGACTAGCATTGGATATAACTCTCTGAAAGATCCAGAATATTTCTGCAATATTTCCCTTGTGTGAAAGGTGTTTTTTTTGGGGGGGAACCCAACTTCTATGTGTGGTGGGGTTTGAGAGACTTCTGTTTCACACCTTTTCCAAATCTCGTTTTTGACAGGAGGCCTGCCACTACAATCTCTAAAATGTTGGATAGTTCAGAAAATCACTTTGAACTCAAGTAGTTACTGCTATCTACCACAGGGCCAGAACTAGAGGTATGTTTGTGTGAGTGTATGCACATATGCTCATAACACTGACATTTACTAGTCAGTGGAGCAAGCGAATGGAAGGGCACAAAACATTTCTCAATCTGAATGTATCCTGTCCTTGGTGAGGACATTAAAAGCACAGTCACCTTCCCCAAAACTGACATGATGCAACCAGTGGTATGGACAGCCTACTACAATCTTACTCCAAAAAACTACAAACAGCAGCTACAGTGCCATCACTGTTACATCTAGAAGGGCCTAATTCATGCCTACAGATCTATTGCTCAGTAAATGCATTAAAAAACGGTGATACAAGATTTATCTCAGAAAACCATAGAAACACATTCCTCTAATAACTGCTGGACACAATTAGCACTGTCTGAGGATTTATTTGCATTTTTTGGATGTGTTTTCCCCCTACAACCCCCCCCCCACTTTAAAACCAACATATTATGCAAATTTTCAGTCACATAGATGTATTTTGATAAATCCTTTGGGACAGTATTCAGTATTCAGGGACTGTCTGCCAGTGTTATGCAAAATGAAATAGCTGCAACTAATGAAAAGGTGCAGTCTGCTCCAGAATTTTACGTTCCATTGTGGGAACGCCAGGTATTAGAAAATTAGGGAGCTGCAGGCTTGTGCATAATAAAAGTTTAACAGCTCACTATGTGTAACTTACAAGTTTTTGAAGCAGCATTTAAAGTTCTCACAAGTTAACAGACATAAATTCCATTAGTGTAATCATGCTTGTCAGTTGCCACAAAAACAACAAAGACCTTTATGGTAACTTAAACACATTTTTTAGGGTGTGATATTTTGTAAGCATGAACCAGCCTCATCAGATGTACCTGATGACAAATCACAGGTGCCTGTCTATAATCTTCAAGCTGGGGCTGACACAAAGTTCTGGACCGATAAGGTGGAATTCAATGTTGTGCTACCATTCTGTTTGTACAATCATTTCAGCTTAACGATCCCCTGTATACTGTTTTGGGGACTATCCTGCCCCCCACAAGCCAATAGTCGAGGGTGGGAGGGGAGGGGGGAAGCCCCATTGTGCAAGTGAAAGCTCTGGTGAAGCTTGTTAGGTGAATCTCACCCATTGTAAGTTAGTTGAACTTTAGCCCCGCTGAAATCAATGGGACAAATCAATCATGATAGGTTGACTTAAATCCCATTGACATTAATGGGGACAAATTAACTAATTGTGGCCCATTAAATTCAATAAGATTTAATTTCTGAATAGGCACCATTAAGATTAGATTGGTGCTAACCCATGAGCTCTAGGGACTGTCCCTATTATCTAGTAACTGTTTGTGATAAATGTCAACCTTGAAATCTATTTTTAACAACGTAGTAACTGCCTTACACAAAATGAGACCTTTGTTCCATCCAGCTCAGTACTGCTTACACAGACTGGCAGTTCATTGATACATTGGGGGAAGTGTTAACTCTGATTCCTTTAGCATATCACTCCACTTTTTGTAGTAAATAGAGGTCGTGGAACATCACTAAATGGAGACAAATCATTCATTTAGGCTTCATGACTTTTATAAATGGGGAAACATCACTAAATGAGGAGATGATGGGCATGCTGCAAGAATTTGTATTGTCCTGGTTGCAAGGGAACCAAAATAATTCCTTTCATTCTAAACACTGGACATACTGTACAGTAAGGCTGAGAAGTAGACTAGAACAACATGGTGCCTAAGCCTTCCTTCAAGGCAATTTTGGCCCAGACTACGTAGTAGACAAGCAGTCAAATTTGTACACAGCTGGAACCTTATGCCCCTTCTACTTCAGGAACATCTCCATGGTCTGATGTAGGGCTGTGTCACCTGAAGAACAATCATTTATGAGATGGATGGCATCACTAAACAGGTTATTTCTAGGATGCCAGAGTTAGCCCTGCTGGACTTGTTTATGGGACCAAAGCGGGATCTCACACCTAAAGGAACTGAGTTGGCATTTACTCACAAGAGCAGCAGTAGCTATAGCCAAGAAGTAGAAAGGGCTTGATGGTAGATCTTTAGTTCGTAGCATAGTATGTATGGCATTGCACTTGTGGAAAAGCTGACCAAAGACTAAGACTGGTAAAAGGTCAAAGCAAACAGGACTCATTTATTGCTACATGGTTTGGCTTTATTGACTACAAATCAAAGGAAAACATGGCAGATCTCTGCCTCTAGCCTTCATGGGAGTCTGGATGGTGTCCAGGTTAGTCACGTCTGTTTGATATAAACAACCCTAGGATTATTTTATTTTACTGAAGTATAGAAATGTTGATATTATACAAGTAACTGAATAATCAAATGCATTTCTTTTTAAAGCAATGCAGGACAAGTAGTTGCTCAGTAAATTATTAGAGCATGCAACAGTGAAAGAACACCCTTCAGCAAATGTGCAATGGGCACAGGCAGTGATAACTGATGTGAAAATAGTGGTATTATGAGCAGGTTCTTGTTTTCAACTGTGAAATAATGGAGGGTTTGTTGACACAAATACTCTGTGCCTTTTAACAGCTATATCAGAAAATCAACAGTATGTTTTTACTATTGTTTATATGTGATGGGGGGGGGGAAGCTCTCTGTGTTGCTATTGGCCACTCAGGCAGCTGTCAAATACCCAGAGCCCCTGCTAATTATTATTTATTACTGTTGTGGTGGTGCATTAGGGTGGTGCTCTCTCTCTCTCTCTCTCTCTCTCTCTCTCTCTCTCTCACACACACACACACACACACACACAATCTGCCCCATGGCTCTGATCCACAGAGTGTCAGGTTGCCCTGCTCTGAATAAACATTAGAACCAGCCTTCACTTCATCCTCAATCAGATCTCAAATAAGTTCCAGTGGGGTTAATGTTTAATTAAGGTTCTAAAACACTAATTGAACATATACTGAAACTTGAAGAGGGGTGGGGAAAAGGAGACTGCACCATGAGTGCCTCTCCTTCGGATCAACGCCTCCACTTACCAGGTGCCAATCCTGCTCCAGGGAACCCACATGCAAAATAGCACCCTGCACCAGGCAGAATCGGGGCCTCATCCACTGATCCTGCCTTGCTGCAGTATTCCTTGGCAAGCAGCTTCTCTGCAGGGAAGCCATTTGCAAAGGAGCACCCTGCACGAGACAGTTGGCTCAATCAATAGGTACAGGCACCTCCAGGAACCATGCTCATTTGCTTCAACTTTAAATTTCACAAACAAACAAAAAAAAAAACAAAAAACAAACAAACCAGTCTTTAATGTTCCAAGTGAAATATGAATCAGATTTATATGGTGTGAGTGAGCTTAGAAGAGAACACCCTGCTATCAGGAAAGAAGCAACAGGCAACATTAGCTTCATTACAGAACTTGGTATTTCACAGCTGTTTTATGCAGGAACATTGGTTGCAAACATTGTAAAGTGAAACTGCCTGGAGCCTAATCTCCTTGGAACTAAAAGGAACAGCGCTGAGCCCAGCCACTCTGAGCGTGACCTCAGTCTGGAAGACAGAACACCTAAGATCAGTGCATCCCCAATCACCGCTGTTACAAGACTTGCGTCTCTCTGATCATTTTCTGACAGCCTGCGGTCAATATAAGACTTGTAGATAACTATAGCTTGCGTTTGACAGACCAGGCAGATGATCATGTTGTTTCTTTCTTCCTATTTGGTTTTCAGTCAACGAATTTGTTTTTGGTACATCTGAAGTATGTGAATGGGAAAACATACAGATTCTTTCCCCAAGTTTCCTGAGCTGGGGTTTGAAGTATGTCTGGATCAACCTATTTCCAATCTGAGGCATGTATTCAATGTATTCTCTCTTGGTTTTTCTTTTTCTTTTAAGAGGATTGTTTAAACACAGATGCACATGTTCATTTAAATTATGGACATTCTGCATGCATTTTACACACATTTTTTGTTATACACACATTATGTGCACTTTTCAAACTGAAAATTCATTGCAAAATTAAGTGAAGCTTTAGATCTGATTGATAGCTGTGCTCCAATCCTAATAAGTCCAGGACTTGCCAATTATGTAAACTCTCTTCGAAATATGGACCAAACAAATTTCTCCTCTATCCCTAGTTTGAGCTACTAGGGTTAACAGAAAGAAGATAATCTCACTAGTATGCAAATCCACCTCTTGGCTCTAACACAAGCTTTGATCATATGCCTCTCATGATATGATTACCAAAGATTCCCAATTACTTTTACATTCAGTGCCCTATTTATAGCAGAAGTATTGAACATTACTGATATAAAAATATAAATGCTCCTTCAGTTTGGTTAAAAGAAGTAGTAAAATAAGAGTATTAGCAGTATCAAGCCCTGCAGAACACTGAAGAACATTAATTATTATTTTATTTTATATTTGTTAGACACTTTATATAAAAAGTATCTAAGCAACTTAGCAATATAAAATACAAACAGAATCAACTAAAAACTAGAAAATTGAAAAATAAGATACAATGCAAAATTCCTAAGATGCTGATCCCACAACATTATCAGAAGTTCCACCCCAACCCAATAAAATACAAGCTCCACAGCTTGTTAACTATCAATAGCTATGGCTTTTACTGCCATAGCTGTTTCTGAAACCTAGGTCAGTGTGTGCTCCCCAATTTTTATGCCACGTAAGCTAAGGAAACACAGTATGTACACGTGGGATAACACTTAGAGGCACTAGTCAAAGAAAGCAGCGGAAACAATTTCTGCCTGTTCCCCTGCAGGCATCATGTCCAGCTCACTTAGTCTAAATATTCAATAAAGTCTTGTTCTTATTCACCAGAGACAAACCAGACAGTCGTGAAATTGTGGTAGAGGAGATCCCATGTTAAAACAGCATGGTGGGGAAGCCCGACCAGCTCACTCTAGCAAGGGCAGAAGATTATGACTGGCTTTGTTCTTTAACTTCCCCCCTCCTACTACTGAATCCAATGTGAGGGGATTTTCTATGCCAGGGCAAGGGTATATCTGGGGGTCCCTTTTTAAATGGAGGATGGGTCAAGGGAACAAGGCAGCTTAGGATCTTGCAGATCCCTGGCCTCCCCCACTCCACAAACCACACAAAGAAACACCCTGTTTCTGGCCACAACATCTCCCTTACTCTCAATTGAACGGTGGGACTTATGCTGTAAGAGACTCTGTGTGATTGGCAAAAATATCAAAGGCACAATAATTTACCTTTAAACATCTAAAAGGCAAAAGGGGATGTGAATTTGTTCAATTTTGCTGATGGCATTGCTATAGTTACCATGATGTACTAAAAAAAGGGGAGTCACAGCAAACGATCTCAAAATGTGCTGCATACATTTATACATTTGATCTTGAATAAGTATGAAAAGGCTAATAAACCTTGCCTCACCTTAGAAATGGCTCCCCAAACTACCTGTATCCTCCCCTCCACCAGCAAATAAAATGTCTTTAGGATGTTCAGCAGACCTGCCTTGTGCTCTGCTCCTGCCTTTTTCTATTAGGGAGCCATGCAAAGGTTTGGATGCTCATGTTGATACTTGCCCAAAAGTGTTGTATTGTGTAAGCAAGTCTACAGTAACAGCTGAATCCTATTGAAGATTATTCAAGGCAAGATACCATGTCTGGAGAATTTTGCTTTAATATGCTACATTTGCCCTTATGACAGTAGAGTGCATATCACAAGACCATATGAGAGGGATGGAGCACAGAGGACAGTAGCAGCACTTTTTGTTTTAATTTGGAGCTTTTTTGTTGTTAAGCAGTGTGTGCGTGTGCGTGCTTATTGTAGCCTAACCCTTTAATTCAGTGCTGTCTTCATCAAAGCCTAAATCTTTATTCAGCACAGAAATAGCCTGAATATGTGTCACCTAGCTCGCTCCAGATGGTAGGAAGTGTTTGCCTGCCAATGGTGTTGCCTCTTGAGAGGAAGAAGAAATAAACAAATGACAGGATGATGACACAGACCTCCTTTCTAACCAGCTGGTCTGTGTTCAGTAGCCATAGTGGGAATGACTTAACCATCTTCTAACAAATTGATTAGGAGAGAGACTATTAAAGCTCAATGGTCATTTACAAAGACAGCCGTGGCTACTTAATCTCAATAGAAACCAGCCCTTGATTGATAATTAAGTATTTGATTATCTTGTACGAAGAAATGGTTATACCAGTTTACATTTTCACACACTGAATGATCTTCTCTGAAAAGCGATCAGATGAAAGGAAACATTCACACAGCACTTGGGAGGCAAATGCTCTCAAGAATCGTTCCCTGCCTCAAGGGTTTAAGGAATGTTCTCTATTACAGAGTTAGAAAAGGGGGTAAGGGACCTCATTGTAATGGATAATTAATTCTACACTGTAATATCTGCCTCAATTGCTTGGCGTTAAAAGACATTTCCTCAAACTTGGCCTTTCAAGGAACATTTTTGTTGCTTTTGCGAACAGTCGAAATGTTACCTTGAAAACTCCGAAGGTATGACCTTGGCTAAATGTATGTGTGCTCAAATCTCTTAGCACATAAATGGATTCCAAGATTTAACATACCACAAAACTTAGAAAATTATATATATTTCGGGAGAGCATTGTGGTGCTGTAACCAAACAGTCATAGGCCATGAAGTGAAATCCTATACTTGATGACAGATAAGTTACTTCCATTAGGTTGAAAGGTGGTTACTCCCAGGTAAGTGTGTATAAAGCAGGAATGGGGAACCTGTGTCTCTCTGAAAGTTAATTGACTCCAGCTCTCATCAGCCTAGCCAGCATGGTCAATGGCTAGGGATGAAGGGAGTTATAGTCCAGTAATGAGGGAAGAGAGATTCTATCTGTTTTTATTTCTGTCTGTCTGTCCCCCCCCCCAGTCTTAACTTCAATTCTCCACATTTCCTCATCAGTTTGCTTTTTTTGGGGGGGGGGATCCTCATGGAAATTTATCAGCCTTTTAGTGCCAATTTCCCATTAAATATACACATTGTGTATGCATTGTTGTGCCTAATTTTTGCAAGCAATTTTTGCAACCAGGCAGAGGGCCTTCTCGGTAGTGGCGCCCGCCCTGCGGAACGCCCTCCCAACAGATGTCAAGGAAATAAACAACTATCTGACTTTTAGAAGACATCTGAAGGCAGACCTGTTTAGGGACGTTTTTAATGTTTGATATTATATCATTATTATTATTATTATTATTATTAATAAAGAGGTTTCTGTTGGGAGCCGCTAAGAGTTGCTGGGGGAACCCAGCCAGATGGGCGGGGTATAAATAATAAATTATTATTATTATTATTACTACTACTAATATAATGCAATTTTATATGTTAGTTTCACTAATATATGCATTTTTATGCACACTTTACCCTAGTATATGAATTTTAAAACACATCAAGTGACTACTGCATTGCAAAATTCAGAGAAGTGCAAATTTCAGTGGTTCAATTTGCATAATGTTTTCTGAAGTGTGAATTAGGTTGGTTCACCCTTAAATGTGAACTGGAGAGAATTTCTCCCCCAACCCTATCAGTACCATCTAGAAAGCCACATGTTACCCACACCTCCTGTAAAGAATGGAACAGATGAGCAATAATATGTGTTTTTAGGATGGGTAAGACAAAATAACAACAACAACATAACTACGTTCATTCTTGATTCTTCACACTCATGCCGCTAATACTCTGTGGTTTTCTTATGAAATGTTATTGCCAGTTTATTTACTTTTAATAAAATAACCTCCGAGTATATTGTTCTGAATCTGAATCTCTGAATCTGTAGTTCATTTTTCTACATACAGCATTTTATGGAGTACATTAAGAATGAAGGAATTATGCATTATCCCAAATTATTAGTTTGCCTGTTCGGTTTTTCTAAAGGGTATTTCTATGCTGTGTGAATGGATCTTTAGTACAAAAGTAGTCAACATAATGCCCTCTAAATGTTTTGAACAGACACCTCCATCAGCCCCAGCCAACTTTTATAGTGGTCAGGGATGATGGGAACTGTAGACCACAAATAATGCAAGATGTTTGAGCTTCCGCATACAGTGGTACCTCGGGTTAAGTACTTAATTCATTCCGGAAGTCCATACTTAACCTGAATCTGTTCTTAACCTGAAGCACCACTTTAGCTAATTGGGTCTCCTGCTGCTGCCGCACTGCCAGAGCATGATTTCTGTTCTCAACCTGAAGCAATGTTCTTAACCTGAAGCACTATTTCTGGGTTAGTGGAGTATGTAACCTGAAGCATATGTAACCTGAGGTACCACTGTATATAGTTACAGTCATAGACACTGAGCCCCAAAGTTACTAGCTCCCCGTACTGAGTTTTCAGAGAATGTACCCTGAATCAGGCAGTCTTCAGAAACTTTGTATGCAAGAGGAAGAAATGGATGTTCTGAGTCCAGCCTCATGGACCCTGCTGTAACTGCTTAGTAATAAAGGATCCCATTAATGATAATCAGCTCAGAAATATGACAGCCGTGTTTGGAAGCTGTGAAACTATTAACAGAACAGTGTGTTAGAGCCTAATAACCATTAGTTGAGCAGTATGCCAAAAGGGGAGAAAAAGCTTCTTAGTTTAACCAGGGCACATTCTAGATCTGGTCTGTAATATGCTAAAACTGCAAAATGGCTTGCCTAGCATTTTGCACAAGGCAACAAAACCACAGAAATCAGAGACAGGAAAGGACTATCAGGGCAAAGAGCTGATTCGCCTCAAGATGAAGCAGCAATATCCTAATCTTACTGCCCATCTCTCTCTCTCTCTCCGTTCTTTTATTTTTTTTTAAGAATACAGCTAATCAGTAAGGCTTCTAGGCTTATAATACTTTCTGGTCTGACCAGTCAAAATGCTCATATGCAGCTAGGAAGATATGAGATGAAGAATATCCAGAGGCTAACCAGAATTAAAAAACCTAAAGTCTCCTCTTTTCATCTCTCTCCTTTCTCCCCCTCTTACAGGAAAAGCCTGGGTGAAGCAGGAAGAGCCATCTTTTGCAGGATCTCCAGCAAGACTGGGAGATGATGGTCACCTGCAGGACATAGTGGGTTTCTCCACAGGACAGGCTGTGTTGACATTTCAAAACCATGGGCGGAGGAAGAGGAGTGTGGGGGGAGCGCACCGCCCCCAGCAGTGCGATCCCACTGAGGTGCCATCGTGGCTGCCCCCTGATTGCGCAGCATGCCACACCTCCAGGATGCATCTCACACCCCTGTGGGTGGCATGCCATACCCTGGGACGTGCACCAGCCTCGCCCCTGCCTGCTCTCCGCACCCCACTGCCGGAGCATGGAGCTCCACCACTGTTCAAAACTAAATCATGGTGTGAGGATTGGAATCAACTATAGTATATATTATGATGGACTACGATTACTAATATAAATATGGGCTCAGTGTTGGAGCAGATACTTGGTAAGACATGCTGAAGGTCCCAGGTTCAACCACCAGGATCTCAAGGGAGGGCTAGAAAAGGTTTCTGCCTGAGACCTCGGAGAGCTTCCTACGTACTTATGCCAAAGTAGACACAATGTTGAATGTATCAACTGAAGTTGATGACTTTGTTTTTATGATTAAAAGTGACTAAAGGCATCTGAGCAGAATCTAGATGGCAATACAAAGGGAGAGAGAGAGTCTATTCTCTTTCCACATGCTGGGATCCCATTCACCCCACCCATTGCTCCACCAGCAACCCCACTCCAAAAGGTGTTATTAGTCCTAGATGAAAAGCAGCAAGTCCTTCAGTGGCAATGCAAGCTTTCCCTATTGGGCTAATAGCAGTATCTGGGGATACTTTTTGTTGGGACCACAGCAGTAGAGGAAAGGGTTAACAATGCTGAGTGAGATGGACCAATGGTCCGACTTGGTCTATGCACTTATTTGCAAAGGGGCTTGATTAATTGCAGCCTGTCTACTAAGCTTCTAACCTTCTGCTCAGTAATTCTTTCTTCTCTTCTCTTTTTTTTATCCCTCTCATAAACCTACAGCAAATTCATTCCCCTATTTGGTATTACATGCAGTTTTCAGATATCTGAACTGAACAGTTGTCATATAACTCTTCTTTTTATTCATTGTTTGGTCAAGCCGAAGTGTAAATTGTCCAAAAGAACACCCGTTAGTTGTTAAAAAAAATATTTCCCATAAACCAGCCCTTCTAATCCATTAAACATTCCTTGCTGTTGTCATTGTTCTTTTCCTCCAAAAATTTCTCCCTGTTAATCAATATTATTGTGAACAGAATTGAACAATTTAGCTTCGGAGTTCTTTCTAGCAGTATTATAGCAACAATATTTTTTGACATTTTCTCCATTGTTAAGTATTGTAAAATACCTTCTGAAAATGGCATTCCATTAAATGAAGCTATAAAAATGTCGGTGGTCTGTGTGAACAAAACTCTATGCTTACTTTTGACCTTTTCCTTCAAGATATGCCCCGTGTGAGTTATAATCTGAAACCCTTTGACTTTTCTGGTGTTCCCGGAAGCTTTGTTGAATCTAGAGAATTGTAGGGCTAGTTGCTTTGAGACATTGGAAGCCATGGATTTCAGTAAAACCATGAAGATGTCTGGATTTGCTGTCACAAGATTAAACAGTAATGTGGGTGCTGATGGCTCCCTCAGCCTACTTTACAAAACAACCATGTTGAAATAGGGAGACAGAGAAACATGACCCAAAGTCAGCAGCTGCCAGGACCTCAGCACCCTCATAGTCTCACAGCTGATACCTGCCCTGACCACCTTGAATGTCTTTCCTGATTCGGCATTTCTAAAAGCATCAGGTGACTTGATCTAGCCTCCCTTCTAATTTCCCACAATGCCCCTGCCATTTCAACTGTTTGTAGTCTCTTGCATTGGGGCAGATAGTTGACCAGAATGACCTTGTGTTGCACATCATCCTTAGTGAGGGCAGTCAAGACAGATCACGCATCCACACAACCTCCAGCAGCGCCATCATGATCCATCTCAAGTGTATCCAGGTAATCAGACTTCTCTTCAGAACATTGCATGCTTAACAGGAAGATCTGAAGAAGGTTTCAGAGTCTGAGTTCAGACAGCACTTTATTCTGCTTTTGCAGCATTTAATTTGTTAATTTTTGTTTTTTATGTGATCTTTCATTTCTGGATATCTAATGGAATCTAATGAAAGTTTAGTGCTAATTTATGTGTTGTTTCCAGAAAAAGCTGTTAGCCACCATATTAACATGAAAAATTAAGGGAGTTTTGCATTGTAATTTTATGCAATGAAATTTCAGGTGGCATTCCAGCATATAGTTCCTTCCCACTGTTTAAAATGGAGTGTGACATGTCAGGTTATTGATCAAAAAGCCACTGGAGCTGAGATATTTGGGGACAGCTCTGATCTCTGATCCTTTCCTGAGGGCACACTGATTAAACCTGAGGATTTTTTCTTGGTGATATAGATTTTACACTCTGGATTCACAGCTGGTCTTGTCTTTTCTTTTCAGCCCTCTGTGACATCTAGACATGTTTAATTGCCTTTCCCAGTTCAATACATACCCCCATGACTCCTTGAGACAACCAGCCTTTGCATAGACACCAGGACAATGTTCCCAACAGGTGTGGAGAGGTTTGTCCCCAAACAGGGAAAATTGCCATATGTGACTTTTCTCTGCCATAATTGATCTTATCTTTGTATTTGTCTGGAAGCTGGATAGCCTTCCTTTTCACTAGAATAGTGCTTGGCCCGAGGAGAGCACTAATCCTTAGAAATGAAGGATATGACTCCAAATGTGTTAGACTGCCATACATCTGGGATTTTGGGATACGTCCAAAAACTTTTGGAGTGTCCTGGTTTTTACTTTTTGAAATATGTCAACCCTGCAAATGTGGCAAACACAGCTGAAATCATTTCCCTTTGGCAATCTAACACACACCATCTGAAGTAGAAGTAATATGGGACCGTATTAATCTCGTACCTACGGGACCGCCTCTCCCGGTATGCCCCACGGAGAGCCTCAAGGTCCATAAATAGCAACACCCTAGTGGTCCCAGGTCCTAAGGAAGTTAGATTAGCTTCAATCAGAGCCAGGGCCTTTTCAATACTGGCTCCGCCCTGGTGGAATGCTCTGCCTCATGAGACCAGGGCCCTGCAGGATCTGATTTCTTTCCGCAGGGCCTGTAAGACAAAGTTGTTCCACCTGGCCTTTGGCTTGGAGCCAATTTGATTCCCTCCCACTCTTTCTTTTTCCTTTTTCCTTTCTCCTCCTGTGATGAGGCTGCATTTTAATATTTTATTGTTTCAATATTTTAATGTTGTATTTTAATCTTGTTTTTAAGTTGTATTCATTCAACTTGTTTTTATTATTGCTTGTTAGCTGCCCTGAACCCGGCCTTGGCTAGGGAGGGTGGGGTATAAATAAAAATTAATAAAAATTAATAATAATAATAATAATAATAATAATAATAATAATAATAATAATAAATGCATTCAAAATATAGCCTCTTTTACAAACAACAAACCTGGTGTTGTCAGTGGTTTACCTGATTGTAGCTGCGGTCATAACCGCAGCACCTTCCACTCATCTCCATGTGGCTGATTTTGAAGTAATTGCACCTAGAACCATTGGGTTCATTCTCTTGCTCCCTCTCAGAATATTTAGATCAATGTTTCCCAAACTTGAACCTCTGGCTGTTTTTGGACTACAACTCCCATCATCCCTAGCAAACCAGACCAGTTTTCAGGTATTATGACAATTGTAGTCCAAAAACAGCTAGAGACCCAAGTTTGGGAAACATTGATTTAAATCTTGGTTTTCAGTGGAACAAGGAAAACCATCACAAAGGGATATTTTTTCAGGTCCCCCCCAGATGGAATACACCCACCAGGACTTGAATATTTTGATGTGTTATGCTGTTCCCATTAGGTTCTACCATCTCATTTGCCCCACAGAGAAAAAGTAATAGAAAATCTGAATAGTCTTTCCCCAGTCCTCTAAGTGCATAAAGTCTCGTCAGTACCTTTGCTTGCATGCCCACCACTTCATTCTTCCATTCCATACAAGATGCCCATAGTTCTGATATCCTTATTCTGAGCTCAGTGCTTTATTTAGCAGACCCCCTCTGGGTGTGTTTGTTCTTTCCGGTACCTATCTCATAAGCTTCCTCATGCAAGCAAATGATTATAAGCACACAGTAAGGCTTTTGCACGACTAGGCAAGTGCAACATCCCAGCACTACTTAGAAATACAGAGTTGTTGGAAGAGGTGGAAGGGATCCAAGGCTCATCTAAGTCAGTCCCCTGCAATGCAAGAATCTCATCTGAGGCTTCTGTGACAGGTGGCCCTCCAATCTCTGCTTAAAAACCTCAATGTAAGGAGAGTCCACCACCTTCCAAGGGAGTCTGTTCCACTTCGTGAACTGCATTTTATACTACAGGCAGTTTTTTAAAAGCCAGGTTATGACACCTCATGCTCTTTGTGAAGATCAAACACAAGCCCTTCTTCACAGGCAGCAGTACCTCTCCAGCTTCTCTAGATCCTTTGCCAGGTTGCAACTGGATCTCATTTGCTGTGGTGTGATGGAGCATTAAGAATGCAACCTAAGTGGTTTCAGGCCTGAAATCCAGGCATATGAAATCTTTCGGAAGTTGATCAATTGTTTGATAAGACACAGTTTAAACACACACACACACATCTGGATGTTGCAACATCTCGGCTTATGTTTATATATTCTGGCTGTCACTGTTGACTTAACTTTTATCTTGGAATTTGATTTTATGCTAAAAGGGTTGGGGTGTATTTTACTTCACTTTTTTTTTTTTGCTATCTTTTAAAAATCCACATCAAAGCCAAAGAGGATTTTCTACAAGTTTCTATGCAGAACTGTTTGCTTAAGCAGTGCCTACTCAAAAGCGCATGTGAATTATTTATTTCTTCAGACTACTTTCAAGTTGAGGGTGGCCTGCGTTAATTTGACCGGATCACGGGCATTGTTAAGCTTAATTGCCATGTAAATAGCCTACAAGCTGATGTCTTATAATTAGGATACTAAATTCTACAAAATTTATGAATAAAATATAGCCATTTCAAAGTTTAAAAACACATATTTTATTAATGAAGAATTTATCATAGTTCTGCAAATTCTCTTGTCTTTTGTTAATTACATACTTCTGGATTTTTTTTGATATGTTAATTTTGTTTTGTATAAATATTTGTATTCACTGAACTGAATATGTTGTTAGTGCTGACTCTGTTTTTTCTCTCTTCCCCTCAGCTGAGCTCCTTCAGTGCTCTGTTTGTAGTCTTCGATGCAGTTAAAAAGGCCAACTTCCTAAAGAGTGTTAGGCTGCCAGATACTCTTACTTCTCAATCCTTACTCATCTGAGGGCATGGAGTCCAAGAATTCTGCACTATTTTCTCAATACTAAGTTTGGTTATATTGTCTGAAAATAATACAGTCTTAAAAATAATACAGTCATCAGAACTTCAGGGACACTTGTCATTTTGTTTCAGAAAGGCACAAACGAAACTCACGTCTGCCAAGAATCAGTTGAAAATTAAAGAAGAACTTGCTGGATTAGGCCAATGGTCCATCTAGTTGATCTCCTGTCCCCACAGTGGCCACCTAGATGCCTTTGGAAAATGCTCAAGCAGCACATGGGCACAGAACCACTCTTCTGACATGGTTTCCATATTCAGAAGAATTATTGCTTCCAACAGTGGAAGTGGCTAGTAGCCATTGATATGGTCCAAATTCCAGGCCAATCTATCTGCTTCTAGTCTAGATCATCACCTCAGTCATACATCCATCTTACCCACTGATGAGGCAGGGAGCAGTAATATCTGGTGGTCATGCTCCTCATTGTCTGTGTACTTCACCAGTTCTTAAATGTTATCCCCTACCATGTAGGGAATCCTTTTCAGCCCAAGGTCTACATTTCTTCATGGGCAGTTTTCAAGTAAGTAAATAGAGGGAGTGGCCAGAGGTCAAGAGTGCCGAACAATAGATTTGACCATTATCTTTGTACAGTAAGCTTTATTCCACGCATGGAAAAGTCTGGAGTTTCTACTAAGGGTGCTTCTGTAGACAGTAGTTTGTTCCATTTCACTTCCTTTTTCTGGAGCTTTCAGATGGTGTAACACCCAGTCGCAGAATGTTAGTGCAAGTTTAACAATCATATATAAGTTATATATAACATACACATCATGGTCAGGAAAGAAACCCCCACAGACATCTGAACTCAAATGGAAATTGATTAGAATGTTGAAGGGCTTCCACATTGGAAATAAATGTAAGCCAAGGTTAGGTTGTAGTCTCCAAAATGTTGTCAGTCCACTACTATGTAGACCCTCCAAAGTGCTGATGTTATACACAACTTTGCTGCTATTTACAATTGAGTAGGAAAGTATACAGAAATCCAGGGTAATCAGGTTCAAAACGAAGAAGCTTAGATTGGGGGGATGGGGTTGCTTGCAGTCTAATATGGCGATATGTTTGACATTCATCAGCAAATGTGTTCCAGGACCAATCTGACCACACCTCTCTCAGTAATATAGTTTGGACATATTGCATGAATCTTTGCAAGGATAATCTACCTTCTACTGAGGTCTTGGAATCGTGCTGCCTTTGTATTTGTGTTGATTGGTACAATTACAAAGGAAAGGGTTGCATAAAAGTGTGGGATCTGATGGAGGGCAACTTGGTCATGCCTCCATTAGTTATATCATTGACTGTACTGTACTCTACATGGGGCTGCCTTTACAAATCGTCTAGACTAGAAACCTTAGCCTCAACTTTGCTGTCAACTTTCCCTCCCAGTAAGTGGCAGCAATGCTGTTGATAGGAAACTATTGCTGCAGCTTCACCTCACCAGGCAAACCACTCCTGAAAATCTCATGAGTGTAATTTCCAGGGGCCAGAATAAAATTATCACTGCTTCCAAAAGTCTCATTCTACCATGGTGAATGAGTATTCCGGCATAGTTGCAGTAAACTGACAATAATATGTGTGAACGTTCTCAGTTGAATTGTATCTCATTATGTTTTCTCACTTGCGTTTATTATTATAATTGGCAATAAAATTCAGGCTCCTCTTTGTTTGCATTGAAATATATACATTTTTATGAGCATTATCCTTCCATCTTAGATTGAATTCAGTATGTTTTATTGTCATTGCTGTGGGGAAGGGATAACCTACTGTGATCTCAGCATAATGAAGAATGATTGAACTATCTGTGATTTAAGTTGGGTTTTCTACTGCAAAGTTAAACAGACATTTTTTCCCCATTTACTAAAAATAGCCACAGAAAGAAAGAGACAAGGGGATATAACTAAAGATTTGAGGGCTGCTCACTCTGCTTGAGACCCATAGATTGTGCTGAGGGGACGTGAGGGGACAGTTTATAGTTGATGGAGACAGTCTGTGCTACTTGGGCCACAAGTTTTTTTCATTTAAACAGAAGGGCACTGATATTTGGGAGTCTTCCGTAAGATATTTCATAAGAACACAGAATGAACCTGCTGAACCAGACCAAAGCCCCCTCTGCTCTAGGACCCTGTTCTCATAGTGGCCAACAAGATGCCTCTGGGAAGCCCACAAACAGAATCTGAAAACAACAGCTCTCTCCCTACTTGTGATTCCCAGGAACTGACATTTACTGAAAAGCAGAGGGAAAATGCAGCCATTTCATTCTGCATCCTGGATTTTCTAGGAGAATTAAGGGGCAAGTCTTGAATTGCCAAAAAGAAAAAAGGGAAAGAAACACTTGAATAAATATTATTTTAGGTTGCACAAATGAATATTTTAAAATTCACCCAGCACAGACTGTTTCATAAAGTGTTTATTCTCCTTCTTGATGCAAAGACCAATATTAGAAGAAGAAAAAGAGCAATACAGATTATTAGGTACCCTGAATTAGCAAATCCATATTAAATCTGGTTACCCTTCTTCTTAGGATAAGTATTAGGTGATCTAAAGTGGCTTCTTTCTTTCTTTTTTAAGGCAGGGCTCCTGTGCCTTTCAGAGTTATGGAGAAAAAAACATGTTTCTCATGTTCAACCTGTCATGCAGGAATGAAAACAGTTTTGGCTGCCAAGCAAAGTAAAGCAAACAAAGGCATAGCAACACCACCCACCCTTCTTTGCCCATGAACTTCTAGATGGGATGAGTGATCCTATAAGCTAATCAAATAAAAATGAAATTAATGAGTGGTATTCAATGAGGTTTTTATCAGAGTTGACCCAAGTAAATTAATGCACACGACTAATATTCATTAATTTCAATGTGACTACCCTGAGTAAAACTTAGTTGAATATCTTTCAGTGTGCCCAACTAAAGTTCTATTCAGGCTTCCTATAAGGGAAGAATAGGAGCATGTTTTATGATCCCCACTCTTGGCTCACATCTCTGTTGCCTGCCCAAAGGTTTGAAGAGGGGAGCTCCCTGCATGATTTAGGACCCTGCACATACATAGTCGACAACTAAGTCTGCAATCCTAACCCTACTTGCCTGGGAGTAAGCTCCACTGAAATCAATAAGACTTACTTCTGAGTAGGCATGGCTAGGATTGCACTGCAAGGCTGCAATCCTATATGCATTTACCAGGGAGTTAGGTCTACAGAACTTAATGGGACTTCCAGATAGACATGCATAAGCTAGCAGTGTGTCAGGAAGTCAGACTAAACTAAAATGAAAGCCCTTATGTCCTGATATTGAATATGTGATATTAAAAGAAGTTCAGTTTAGGTCAGTATATTCCCCAATAGTGGTGCTTGACTTTGGGGCAGCGGTTAAGGACCCCACTCAGCAGAATGAGCAGAAGAGTCCCCAGGGACCGCAGACCTGGCTTGCTACATTTTAAAGTAAGTGAAATAATACATTCAGGTAGGTAGCCATGTTGGTCTGACGCAGTCGAAATAAATAAAAAGTTGTCCAGTAGCACCTTAGAGACAAACTAAGTTTGTTCTGGTATAAGCTTTCATGTGCATGCATGCATACTTCTTCAGATACCTTTAGCTGGCAATGTGAAATAATACACACTGCCAGCTAAAAGGGAATGGTGTAAGACCATTATGTCCAGGGTCCAAAATTGCTTAACTTCATCACTGTTCCCTAACTGTACAATAGCCAAATGTTGGAGTTTACAGAATTAAAGAGATTTACCTCATGAGAGTTAATTGCTCATGGCATCTATTTTTTTTTTTTTTGTATGACTGCCGTTTAGTCCAGTCTGAAGTGCAAAAATGGTGTTCCAAACATTAGGAACATACTTCCCTTAAGGAAGCTTGCTTTTCTAAAAAAAAAATCCCAGAGATGGAGCTAAACTTATTTTTTTGAAACATCCCTCCTCTGAAAAGACTTTTACCCATCTTTGAATCAATTATGATTAAGATTTAATTTTCCCCACATTTAAATTCTTTATTGTTCTGTCGATTTTGCTAATAGTCTGCCTTTCCGACCTTTCCACAGACTCTGAACAATGTTGTTTTTATTATCTCTTGGTGATTAAGCCCATCCTTAAATGCCCTTTATAAAAAGGAATGCATACATTTGCATGGGGGTTGTTGTTATTGAAACCATCATTCCTGTGCCTAATCTTCTGTTTGTTTTGGGATGGCAAATTTTTCTCTGTAGCGACAACAACATCCCTAGCAAAGTTCATGGCAAGTTCTTCAGATAAGCACTGAAGTTTAAGCCTCTCACAAAACAATGTGGGCTGTTTTGCAGCAAGCGTTGCTGAATTTAATTTAGCTTTCAACTTTCAGAAAGGAAGAAAAATCTCATGACTCTGGAGTACACAGACACAACCCTGTTCTCCTGTCATTTGCTCAGCGTGCAGCCTGGATTTTCATGTTCTCCAGGCAAGTAGGGTGAGTTTTGTTACTGTCATGTAAGTCAGATGAGAGCAGCATTCTTCCTCCCTCATCAAATCTACTGGAGTGTTTGACAGTTACACTGGAAGGACTTGGAGGCAGCAAAAGGATGATATGCATTTCGACGAAGACATGGGAGCTCAGGTGGATGAGGGGATGTGTAGCCCTGCTGGCCTGAGGAGACTTCCAGTTTCTACTTATCATCCCCTTATCAATGCACAGTGCATAACAACACACCAAGGCCTAGTACTTGTCACTTGTGGAAGATGTGAGCTACTTTTCTTACTATAGAGTTGTCAGGTACATAATGGAAAACCCTCTCTCTTTGGCGATATGCCTGCTACTGAAGATCTAACGTGTTCTCACCCCTGCCTTTTCTTCTTCTTTTGGCACAGCAGTTCCAATCATTTCTGCCAAATGGCACTTAAGTTATAGCACCTACTTCTGCAGTGATTGTTTATTAATAGGAACAAGCATATTTCATCATTTGAAACAAGCATTAATTGTATGTGTAACTATGTGCCGTTGGTATGCATGCCTAAACATTCCCTGCTAGTCGTAATAAACGTTACAGGCTGCTGTTGTTCTTGTTTCAAATCAAGGGTTGGGAACCTCAGACATGGTGGCTAAGCGTATTCCCCTGCCAGACCTTTCTATCTTGCACACAGGAGTCTACCAGGACCCCCTAATGACTCTGCTACACACCATCTTGGAGTCTTTTCACTTGGTTCCTTCAACTCTTGCTTGTCTGGGTGGAGAACAGATAGGGCTGTGTGAATGCACAGAAACTGCTGTACAAAGGTGACATTCGTTGTTTTCCCCGCTTTTGCCTCTGGCCCTCCCACCGCTGGTTTGGGGTCCCCAGAATGTTGTGCAAAAGGAAATGTGGCCTCCAGGCTGAAAAAGGTCCCCCCCTCTTTTAAGTGGTAGCTACCTCAGATCAGGGGTGCCAACTTGAATAAAATAGGGGGGCAGGTAAGCCCCACCTCACATAATTGATCACATGGCATAGCACACACGCACACACCATTTGAATGGCAATGCCCATCAACTTTGGGGGGGGGGACCCAGCCAACTCAAATATTTTATTGGGAGGCAGAAGGGACCCTGGTCCCTAGAAGTTGGCTCCTATGCCTCAGATTAAAGTGATTTACCACACACACATACACCTGGTACCATAGCATGGATAAATGGATAGAGGCCTTATTTAGCCTTGAAGCAAATGAGCTATTGGTAGTGTTTAAAAAGGGAGAGAGAGAGAAGAGAGATGAATTGGGAATATATGAGATAATTTGCCACTTCTTTTTGAACTGTTATGCTTTTTGGACATATCCTTTTCTCCATCTTTCTCCACAAATTATATTGTCCTCTCCCTTTTTCTCTTCTTCTTTCTGCTCATATGATATGAAAGCAGGAGGTTGCAGGAAAGGGAGAATAAATCACAGGTGAGAATGCATTATACATATTGAGTTGCTCTCCTATTGTTTCTATAAAAATATTGATGATAAATCACATTGCCTTCTCAAATCCAGCTCCAACCTCCTCTGCACAACACATTCACAGTTCATAATCCTGTTAGATAAACTGACAGCCACCCACTGTGCTGCTTAAAGTGTTTTAAAGGCTGGATTTTCTAATAATAAAAAAGAAGTTAAATTAGTGGAAGAAAACAACAACGAACTATCTGAGGATTTGATTCACGTTAGCGTACTTATGTCTGAGAATGAAACTGTGATTCTTATAAATAAATAGCATTTTTCAACTGGCTTTTTGGGTACAATGCTCAATGCAAATTATGTGTCTAAAGCACTAATTGATGTATAAGCTCGACTTGGTTGTACATATGTTTATGTCTGTGTTGCCATAGTAACCTGACATGATGATTTGATGCTGAAACATTTTATTTAATGTTAATCTATTAACATTAAAATCCTGAATACATATGCTCTCTTCCCTCATTTGCATCTGAATATCTGAGCTGGCTTTATGGGATGAGCTAGACTAATGGTATTTAAAGATGGCATAAAAGTTAACTACCTTCATAATAAACTAAGGTCTGGTTCCTTGTTATTTACTGTTCACACAAAACTTTTCACATTGCCCAAAGGTGAAAAATATGTGTGAGTATATACACATAGACCCAATGATGTGTAATAACTACTGGTTAGTCACCAATAAAACCCAGCACAAGTTGTTGTTGTTGCTGCTGCTGCTGCTGCTGTTGTTGGCATCCTTCTGTCTTGAAATACAATGGAGTGTGCCTTTGAGGGTGAAGTCAAACTGCTGTGTTCACAACACTGAAGTGACCTCCTCAGGGTGTAAGCCTCTAGGCAGTGTGTATGGAGGTCCTGGGCTGCCCATACAACAAGAACCTCCTCTCAGCCTCACTGAAAGCAGAGCAATACATTTGGCACAAGTTTGGCTGAAGGAGCTGCCGGAAGGAGGCATGCAGGGTGCCATCCAACCATCTTAGGGACTGCATTTGGGATATATGTAGCCTTTTCTTCTCCCAAAGATATTCCCCAATGCTGCAGAGGTTTAGGATGAGAGTTTCCCTTCTCCTAGGTGGGCTACCTTCCCACGTTGATGAACTGCATCTGCCTCTTGCTTCCCTCTACAGCACGTGCAGAATCCACCTTCTTGACCACTGGTCAGACAAGACCAGTGGTAGTCTTGTCTGTTCAATCTGCTGGAGCCTGTCTTCACATGCAAGGAAACTGCCCAGCTAACTGAAGGTTTCAGACCCATCAGCTACTCTTAACTTGGTTTAACCAGCCAGTCAAAGCCATTCCTGGGGTGCGGCAACTGTCACAGGCTGACAGCTTCTAGGAGCCACAGGTGAGAGCTGAATTCACGGTAAGGAGCTAAGGTGAACAAAGTACTCCAGAAGTGATGTGTCCCCCTCCAGACAGATTACCCCTCCAGAGGTACTACCCCTCCAGTTAGGTCATGTGTACAAAAAATGAATAGAATATGTATATTCATAAAACTAACTGGACTTAAGATTGGGGGGTGGGGAATGAGAAACTGAAGCTGAAGCTGGTAGGTGAGACCATTCCTAGTTATGGTCTAGATTCTTCCCTGCTTCTACAGAGCTATGTTGATGTTCCTTCTCTCCAGTGGCATAGTGTGGGGGTGCAGGGGGCCCCGGCCGCACTGGGCACAACATCTGGGGGTTAGGGTTAGGGGGCGCAAATCCACGGGTTAGGGGGCACAAATTACTTGCCTTGCCCCGGGTGCTGACAACCCACACTACGCCACTGCTTCTCTCAGCAGATGAGAGGGATACCCACCTTAAGGCAGTGGAGCTGCAGTTGCTTTATAATGTACGGTGCTGTAGTATCATCACACACACCATCCTTGACTTGCAGAACACTTGCGAAAGAAAGTTGGCTAACCTATTGTTCTTTCAGATGACATTTATTCTCCCTCATATAGTAATCAACATTTCTAAATATAATCTTTTTTATCTCCGAATGCCTTCCTTAAGCTTTTCAACCTTAACTGTCTTCTAGTCCCGGTCTACTAGCCTTGCCTCTGATTGGTGAAATGATGTTGACTAGACAACTTCTCATTAAGGAGAATAAAAAAGAATCCATCCAGCCACCTCTCAACATGTACCTTGCAAGTTTAAACAAGTACAGTTAGTGCGAATGACGCTTCATGTTTCTTTCATGCCAAGCTCTCATTCTGACAGGGATCCTACCTGCTAGCCTTTCAGAAAGATTCAGTGTTATTGTCAGCTTCGCTGTTTATTAGCAGCAGCAGGTTTTTAAGTACAAATGGTACCCATGTATATATATGCGGGCACATTGTAACTGTTTGGTATAGATATGTAAAAAAAAAAACCTTCATGACTACTCTGCAGCAATGGGGAGGCACCTTTTCATTTTGGAGATATGCCTGTTATTATTTGTATTTTTGAAATACCGAGAGGTTCCAACTGGGATCAAGGAATTGTGTAGAACAGAGAAAGTGCACTGTTGAAAGAGACAAAAAAAGGTAAAGGCCAGGAGGAAGTGCAAAATAACAAATGACCGCACAGTAGACATGGGGTAAAGGAGAGAACAAAATGCAAGACCTACTCTACTCTTCATTCATTAGATCGCACAACTCTCTCAAGAGCTGTCAAATGCAGGTGCCATTTGGCGTACGCACTCTGTAGCTGAAGGCACTTACAAATCAATCTTTTTGATGAAATATTCATCTCGGATTCACCCTCTGTTACAGATTCTGAAGGCTTTCTGCTACTCACACCTATATTTACCTGAAACCCTTACATGATTTCCGACCTAAAGGGAGGAAATGGGGTGGTATAACCTTGCAAATCAACAGATGAGTCTATTTCTGTTGCATGCCAATTTCACATGCATCCCATTTCCACATTATTCTGTGAATTACTTTTGTTTCGAGTATTAGAATCCCCATTTAAATTAAAATAATAGTGTACCTCCATGCACATATTTATAAATGTATTTTATCCTAAAATATACGGTTTTGTTACACATTTTGTTCTGCTTTTCAAGCCAAGAACAATCTCAAAAACTTCTGAAGGACTATTATATTCTGTTCTGTGTATTGGTCCAGGAGGTGTGAACTTGGTCAGTTTGCTTAAAAGTGTGGACTGAGCTAAATGGATGTGTGTTTGGAGGGACTCTGTGTGCTTTTGCACATGGTTGTCATTTGCTTAAAACCTTGCAGCCTCCCTCTCCTTCTGCTCAGGTATAAAAAGGGGCAAGGCTGCCTAAAGCAGTACCTCAACACCACACCAAGTGCACACTTAGCATTGCTCTCAGAATCATCTTGAAACCCAGGGGTGCACTGCCATATCAAGGAAGAACTAGTCTGCAGCAATATAAATAGAACATTAAGATCTACAGCAAGACTCTGCCAACCTGCATTATAATGCACAGTGGGATCCTCCCACTGGACTGTATTGAGCAAGATCTAAAATAGTTTTAAAGAATTGTTTGCAAGGAACTATAATCAAAAAAGTTGTTGTTGTTTTTTTTAAAAAAATGTTAGAACTTAAAAAAAAAAATTACTGGTGTGGAGAAAATGATCTTCCAGCACAAATCTAGGCACCACTGAAGCCCCCTTGGTTTCTCTGCAATTGAAGCAGTCTAGTTTAGAGGCTATCAGAAAGTGAGGAGGAGGCTGGTTTTCACTCTGGAAAGTGAAGGAATCAAAGGGCCCTGTGGCATTTAAATAATTCAAGAGGAATGTGTCACAATTAAATGCCCATTTACCAGAGACACATCATAATGGTGAATCCATGTGCCCATCAGTACACTTCCTGGTTGATGGAGTTGTAAGAATGCATTCTCCCTTGCACAGGAATTTCAGCCAATTCTCTTGAAGCACCAAATGCCTGGTTTTTAACACTTTTTAAAACAAAAAACAAAAAAACCACAAACACCCATACTTTGATCAAAAGCATTTATATTAGCCACATTAAAACACCAGTAAGCTGTACCAGTGACAAACAGTAGCAAATAAAAACTGCAATTTAGGAAAGCTTGTCTTCTCAGTCATGTAGAGATGCTAATTCCCCCCTCCCCATTTTCCTTCCTTTTTGAGTACATTTGCCTTGCAGCAAAACTTTAATCCATCTCCCTGACTAAAGGCTATCAGTGTTGAGGTACACCTTAAGCCTGCCTTTCAGTGATTTCTTATTCCAGACCAATATGCAACTCTCACACGTGTGTCCCTAATTGAACATATGTTCTGTAATGCATCTAGTGCCATTCACCAGAGACAGGAGGAATTGAACACACTGACACAAAAATATCACTCAAGTTTTGAAAGGCTTCTTGTATATTTTCATTCATCAAAACTTTAGCAGTTGATAGCCTGTAATGGTCTGACACACATCTCGTTTTAAATGTGGTTATTTATTTAGACTGCACATTCAGTCTCATGACTTGCAGTGTCTGTATTTCTGTTTTCTAGGGATGGTCAGGTGGCACTCCTGCATTATCTGGCCATGCACAATGAAGAGATGAGCAGTCCTTCCCTACAGGTGATTATCTGGGGGGGAAACCCCTCTCCATCCTGTTCTCACAGTGGGAAAAATGCCTATGAGAAACCTACAAATAGGACCTGAATGTTCTCCCACTTGTGACTCCCCACAGCTGGTGTAGATGACATGTGCAGAATGTCACATTTGGTTGATAAGTGGCCCGTGTGCCTTTCATATGGTTTGTTTGTTTGCCTGCCTGCCTGCCTACTTGCCTAAGGGAGAAGCCAGAATCAAAATTCCCACTGAACTGGAACAACCTGGATTATTTATATCCTTTGTGGTCACCTTCCAATTTGGCTTTCCTTAAAGTTGTTCCTCAATATTGACAACTTTTTCTCAGTAACCACAAAGATTAAAGGAAAATAAAGTCACATTCAGGGGAAGAGACAATGGAGCAGGAGAAAAAACTAAATTAGCCTCCTTTGTGCCTTGTCCGTATCTTAAATTGATTGGAGTGAACCATGCGCAGTCTGCAGGCATTGCCTACTGAATGACAGACTGTTAACCAGGTGTCTCCTACCCAACTTCTAACAGCAATTAAAGGAATGGATGTGTTGCAGCTCCAATGAGAGGTCTGCTGTGATGCAGTGGACTAAGGAAGCAAAACAACACTCTGAAATTTCACATAAGCTCTTTTGGAGACTGCAAGAACATCTGTTCTATATTTCAGGGCTGGATCTAATCGGAAACACAGTGCACGGAGGCAGCTAGCTATTCAGCATGTCACACCATTACAAAGTATGGAGCCAGAACTTAAGCAGGCAGGTCAGTTTTCACCTCATTAGCACAGCAGGAGAGAATAGCTGTAAAATGAGCCTAGAAGCAGCTTATTTGGTCCCTTAAAAAAAATCCCAGTGATCCTGCTATGATCTCCCATCTTTCAGCAAACTTTTGTCCCATTAAATAGTTTCTTTTCCACTGCTTCCAGCCAGTGGTGATTTCTGCCCCACTAACCTTTAAGAATTCCCTCAGCGCAAGGTGTGATATACTAGTCTCATTTATTCTTGCAGTGGAATTTTTCTTTCTGGAAAAGAGGGAATAGATATCAGGGTGCTCAGCAAGTGTGTTATTTTTAAGACTCTGCTGAAGAAGCCAGAAAAGAGAGCACTGTATATACACCCCTTCCCGTTCTTCTACATTCTTTCTAAGTGATGGACGGTAGTGCTGTCAGGGCAGGACTTTGGGGCTGAAGCCTGGGGCTTCACAGGGCTGGCTTAACACATGTTTACATGAGTGAAATGATGCACACCACCATCTAAAGAGGTAAGTGTGTGCGTAAGGACATCAAATCTGAAATCATCTAGCTACGCCACTGATAACAAATGACTAAAAATCAACAATGCTCATCACTGTGATGTGTTGCAATGCTCCCCCTCTTTTTTAGCTTAAAGAAAGTAACTTAATATCACATACTGCTGTACCTTGCTAAAATCTGCTTTGAGAATGTCCCAGTTGGTCTGTTTTTATTTCACTGCTTCAATTATTTGCTTTCGTTTTGCTTTTTTAAAAAGAAGTAGCTGAAAAACAAGCAGCTACGTGCTGTTGTTTCTGACTTTTCTTTGGCCTATAGTTTCCAGAATGGCCCAGGGATGCTTTCTTGACTCATTATTAACAAAATGTACATATAAAAACATTCATTATACTGTAATGGAAGCAGCAATCCACTCTAGCCTCACATCAGCCATAGGCAACTTGTCCCAGTGCTGGAATTCTATTCACTTTCTTCAGAGGATGTAATGAATCATTCTAGGGGCAGGTGGAAGAAACAATAAAGCTCTCAGCAGACAACTTGGGAGAACTGATGGCTGCTCCCCAGAATGCATTTAATGTTATGGGATTTTGTCACATCGCACAGGAGCAGGGGGCATTTAAGACATCTGCCAATCACTTAGATATGTCATGATGTCAGGCTAGAAGAGGACCCAGCAAGTTCAGGGTATGATTCTTAGTTAGCCTGCAGTATTATGTAGCTCAAAATAGCTGAAGTATGTGTGACTAGGGATGAATGGATCAGCCTAGTTATTTGCCCTAGTCAGTTTCCCATGCATTCTATCACAAATCCATTCAATCTCTTTAAAACACACACACACTTAAAATGCATGCATTTGTGTATGCACTTTCCTTTAGAAGATATACTTTACATGCATATTCTATTCATTTATCCCTGAACTATGTAGTTTTATATGCTTTTGCAGGCATTTCTCCATAACATTTCATACTGCTTTCCCCCCAGATAATATATAGTTTCAGACACATTTTTGTACGAAAACTGCAATCAGAATCATTTGATTGTTAACTATACTCTGATCTACAAATAAGTCGGGAACTGTAAATTAGTTCAGATTGCTTTAAAATGAAGGCCAAGCAAAATACTCCTGAATCCTTGTTGTGTGTAACTACTTCTGATCTCATCCATCCCTTACTTATCCATTTTTCCTGTCTCTTTTGTCTTCTGTCCTCCCTTGTCTAAATTTAACCATAGATCTGTTGGGCAGAGATTTCCCCCAACTATGTAAAGTGTTATATAAAAATAAAAATTAATCATTTCTGGCTCACCACAGTTCTCTGAGTATATACTGTGACTTTGTATGATTACCAGTGACCATTTACTAAGTGTTAACATGCTAAATAATAAAGCTGGTCAAGTATAACAATCATAATAAAGAATGAGGTTGCCAAATGGTAAGGAGAATTTTATCAGGCTTCTGATTCCTCAGCTTGATCAAATTATCTTAAGACCTTGGCAGGATTAAAGATCAGGCTTCCTCAACCTTGGCCCTCCAGATGTTTTGAGACTACAATTCCCAGCATCCCTTATCACTGGTCCTGCTAGCTATGGATCATGGGAGTTGTAGGCCAAAACATCTGGAGGGCTGAGGTTGAGGAAGCCTGTTATAGATGGCTGGTCTTAACAAGGATTGCACACAAATCATGGTAAGTTACAAGGTAGAAAATGGCCATCACTCCCACATCAGGTATGAATAGATGGGAAATTCTCTTCAGCATTTGGTAGGATATTACAGATGGGTTCACCAAGTCATTGGGGCTCCAAACCCTTCACCCCCCCACTCTCATGTGGTTTACGCCTCTGCTATCAGCACCAGAGCAGCAAGCAGGGTAAGTGGGTGAGTGGGAAAGAGGGCTGTTGTTTGTGAAGCAGACAAGTGTGAGAGAGGCAGGGAAGGAGGACAAGCATTTTCACCAGCTTGGAATAGAATTCAAGCCAGAGAAGAACCTTTAGGCCCAAAAGGGGATATCCAGTGTGAGTGAGTTTGGGACTTTGCCTACATGCAAAGAAAGGCTCCTATGTATTAATTGATCCAATGGTCAAGAAGGTGGATTCTGCACATGCTGTTCAGGTAAGTGAGGGGCAGGTGGGGCCCATCAACCTGGGAAGGTAGGAGAAGGAAAACTCTGATCCTAAACTCCTGCTGTCCCGGGGGATATATTCAGGAGAAGAAAAGGCTTAGTAGTAAGCCCTACAAAAATCTGGAGTGAAGCCCCTAAGACTGTTGGATGGTGCCTCGTATGCTCCTTCTAACAACTCCTGTCACTAAACACATCCTTTCCTTTGGACCACATCAGTGAGGTTGGGGGGGGGGGTTGCCATATGGGCAGCTCGGGAGCTCCACACACTGCCTAGGCTTGTGCCCTGAGGATGTCACTTCAGTGCTACTAACCCACCAGTTTTACTTTACTCCTCGATTGTCTATGCAAATGGTAGCACTGTTAAAACCCTTTGCTTATCTAAGGCCCTGGAAAATGTGATAGCCACCTTCTGGAAGCTATACCTATGTTTTTATCATAACAAAATAGGTCCACTGTCCTGCTTGTGTCAAATTCTTCTTTTTCTTTCCTTTATGTATGTGTCTACTCATTCACTGTGAGTAAATTATGCTTCTGAATACCAGCTGGTGGAAATCCCAGGAGACAGTACTATTGTGCATGTGTTTGGACTAGATGCTGGAGTAGATGGACTAGTGTCTTGATCAAGCAGGACCTTCTCTTACTATGATGAAAAAATATGGGAGCAAAGTATTTTTTAAAAACAAACGAACAAAACAAACAAACAGCATCGCCCTGAGCCAAATTCAGTTGAAAAAGAAGACTGAAACTTGGAGCTTCATCTAAAGCTAAATGGATCCTCTTAATGAGCTCTGAAGGGTGGTTCTGAAACCACTTCTACTCCTGGATAATTACATTTGGTAGGAATTTTGCTATTGATCCCCAATGCCCCCACTGTGCCACAGCAGGCACTTTCATTGCTCAGTCAAAGAGACTGCTTGTTGCTCAACAAAGACCAAACTTTCTCCTCTAAAATGATTAATTGGGGGAAAAAGTTAATAGGGCCTAATCATACATTATGATTGCAAACTAGTGGGTCTTCTTTGTACAGCACTGCTCTCTGCACTCTGTATTATCATCTACCATCCTTTGAACAGTCATCTGCACATAAAACACACATCATTAGGAACCAGTTACAATAGGAATGGTTAAACCCAGATTAGCAGAAACTTTCAACTGGAGCATAAATATTGCCATAATCAGATACTCTGCATTCCCACAGAAGTGTGAACACACACACAAGCTAATTCAGTTGCCAGCTCTTCTCTCAAGGAAAGGGAAAGCTTGAATTTATGGTCAATCAGTTTTGATACAGTCTCATTAATTGCCATTTAAGAAACACTGCCAGCAGTTCAATACATTAAAAGGCTATTACAATGATACCTTATTTGAATTACTTAATTGGACTCTAGTAAGACATTCTGGGACTGCTGGCCATTGTCCCATGCTTTGCTGATGACCTCTTTCATTTAGTACCATTCAAAAGTCCAGTCTTCACTTTCAGAAAACCTGGCTGTGGCTGCTTCAGACTTGCTCCTGGTGACACATTGGCAGGCATTGCTTGGAGCTTCATCAAAACAAACAAGAGTAGTCATAATCCCATTTGTTTATTAATTAAAAAAAAGTATATACAGCAAAATACTCCAAGCAGAGCTCCCACCACATACACTCATTTAGCATTTGTTTTCAGCAACATCCAGGGGATTGTGCCCATGCCCATGATTTGCAATTGTATTTGGCGAACTGTTGTCATACCACATCACTGAGTTTAAGGGACATCTATGCAGCTGCACTTCACATTTTCAAAAGTGTAATAGGGCACAAATCAAAGAAGCAGGAAGCATCCCTGGAGATAGCTTTTTCCCCTCTGGGCTGGCAGCTTGGAACCCATCTGCTCTATACATTTAATGCTGCATAATACCACTTTAAATGCTCATGGCTTCCCCCAAAGAATTCTGGGAGTAGTAGTTTGTGAAAGGTGTCTAGAGTTGTTATAAGACCTGCAGTGTCCTAAGAGAGCCACAATTCCCAGAGTTCTCTGGGGAAATGGATGGATTGTTAGACCCAGTTCTCCCCCCCCCTAAAAAAAACTGTTTAGGGGTACTCTCATTTTGACTCAAGAAAATCACCATTTTATAGTTCAAATTGGGAAAAATAAATGCAGTAAATGGACAAAAGTACAAAGAACATGCATTACTTCATATTACACAGCTGACAGCTCACAGTAACTTCCACACTGGCGTGAGGTTGTGTGCACTAACATCTTCCCAACTTTCATCTCATCCACATTCCACATTGCTTCACATATTAAACGCTCGCTTCCATCTGAGACTCAGGAAACACTGGAAATGAGGCTGCCATCGGGGGTAGCAACAGAACTGATGATTCACCGTGCTAGAGAAGAAACTTTTTTAAAAAAATGTAGTTTCTTCTCCTGTTAGATTCACAAAATGTTTAGGAGTATGTGTACCCCTGCGTCCCCCCAGAAAAAAGCACTGGTTAGACCACTCTGGAAATTATACACTCTGGGTACAAATTCTGCTGAAAACAAAAGTAATGGCTCTAAGCATACCATAATGCCTAGGTGGGATGATGGGAAAAGGGTGTCTCCACTGAGAGAGCTCCATTGTGGCTGTTAGGTCAAGCTTGTAAACAGAAAGAATGCCTTTATCCAGAAAGCAAATCCCTTGTAGTTCTTCCCTACACCAAACTTGCCTACCACAAAATCCCCTGGACCTATTTGTCAGGATTCTTATCCAGGGGTATTTTTATCATGTCTGCAATGCTCAGACCAGTTGCCTACAAAATGCAAGAGGAGGTAAAATGATTCCTTTTCAGTTTTTTGCCCACTCTGAAACTGTAATACCTGCCCTCCTAGGAAAATAGCCCAAAGCTGATGTTCAAAATGTGCATGCATTGATAATATTGCATCTTTGTGTTTTGTTTGTGGTCATACTGCTGTAGAGCTCAAGGCTGATACCCAATGATAGTTAGAATAGAGCCACTGAAATAAATGAACTTCATTCCACTAACTTAATGGGTATAATCTGAGTATGACTTACATATTAGCTCACAACAGTATGAGAAGAAACATGGTTTAGATGCAAATGGGTTACACTATCACAAGGGCAGATTGTTATTTTATGGTTGGAAATGGTTAAATAATTGTAAGAATTATTATGAGAATTTATAATATTCATTCCAATAAGTGTGACTCATTTGTGGATTTGTTGAAAACCAGTTTGTAGGAATTTCAGTGGCAAGTCTGTAATTCATGGAGCAATTATTCACTAAAGAACAAATTAAGGAAATTTCAAAGGAGCAATGTTTCATTGCCGAATGCCACTAAAGCCCAATATCTCAGCTAACCTCAAAGATGAATCACTGGACATATGGGCTTTGTCTGAAGTTTAATATTCCAATTTTATGATTTGCTTCAGTGGTGTAAGAAGTTATAGGATTGTGCTTAATGGTCTAAATACTCACACAGGGGCACAAATTATCCTCTATCCTCAGACCAACATGGTAGCCATATATATTGCTGATCTGCACTTATCCTCCAACTCTTTAAAAGAGAATGCTGTAGAGGTCTACTGTGGACTATAAATATCACTAGTTGTGAAGATACAAACTGCTTTGTTGGATCACTCCAGGAGTTCAGCTACTTCAGAATTGTCTACAACAATGGTCAACCAAGCATTCTGGCAAGCATGTATGCAGTGCATAAGTTTGCTATGCATCCCCCTACTCTTTACTTCTGGCATCATGCAGCAGAACATATACCACCTCTCAGTATAAATGTTGCATTTATCTGCCATGGCTAATAAATTCTGATAGATCTGTTCTGATTCCCAATAAAATTGTTCATGTTTAAAAATTGGGGTCAATCCCACATCATGTTATAAAGCATTTTACAAGGTTATTATGTGCTGCACAAAGAAGCACTTCCTTTTGGTCTATCCTGTACTGTATTGGACGACCATTGATTCCAGGATTATGTATATTATATCTGACCCCTCCCCCTACACTCTGTATTTGTCTCTAAGGGCAAAATCCAAACCTTCACCTCCTGCCAGAGGAGCTTTACAGAATGGTGGAGCCACTGCCACATCTGCCACACAGGGGTACATGGCAGCCACAGTGGAAAGTGAGTGAACTAGATGATCAGATCCAATTCCAGCACCAACTCTAGGCTAGAGCAGCAACTGGGTCCAAATCATGCCCTATGCCATTGTACAACAGCAGTGAGACAAGCACATGATCCATCCCTTCCCCTCCCTGCCATTGGCTTTCTGCTGGGCTAGACCAGTAAAGAACCAGCCAACATGCCTCCCACCCACAGTTTTAGCAGCTGGTGGGAGGCCAGCTCAGTCAGCATAATTGAGAGAGGGAACACCAACACTCCATCCACACACACACACCCCTGGCCCAGCGTAAGGAAGGGGGCTGGATTGCTCTGTCGACCTCTGTAATCCTCCCTTTGTTACCATTTCTTCAAACTAAAAGCGTTTCGTCATACAAAGTTGCTCCAGCTTTTGACCATTTTATATTTTTTTGGTGTGTCTTCTATCATTCTATATTATTTCATTTTTAGACTGGGTCAACCGGAACAGCATTTCATACTTCAAGTGTTAAGATTTGTTCACACAGAGGTAAAGATTTACAAATTCATCTTGATTCTAGACAGAGCCACAGTTGGTTGCTGTTGCAGAGAAAGTAGTCTAGTATGTTGGATCTTCTCTGCCTCCCGAGTTGTAAATTCCAGACCACGAAATTAGACAGCAAAATGCAGGCTTCTGACTGACCCGCTTCTCCCTAAAAATGCCTGCTACAGCTGGATTCAATCCTTGGCATTCATCAAATTGGGTATTTTTGTTTTTAAATTATCTTCTGTGAGAGAGCACAGCTGCCACTTTTGTTCAGCTTGCATCCCACATGGAAACTCAGGCACACCCTGTGACAATTATTTTGTATCCATTGTTACCTTTTTTTGTCTTTTCTTTTCGCTGCTATAAATGAACCAAATTCTGCAATTAGTCCTGGTGCTTCATAATGTCTCATAAATAGGAGAGAGAAAGCTGTGGGGTTTTTGGGGGTTTTTTTACCGGGGGCTAGAAGCAGGTTGGGCAACTGCCTGATTTAGTCAACAATCCCCACCAAAGCTACTGGTTTTCAAAATGTTCTTGGGATTTCTGGATTTGCTTGGAAGCTTACCAGGAGCTTACCGCTATATTCTGCCAGGATCAGACTACACTTCAAACACTGTATCTAGTTCTAGGTTCCACAATTTAAGAAGGATATTGACAAGCTGAAATGTGTGCAGAAGAAGGCGACCAATATGATCAAGGATCTGGAAACCAAGGCTTATGAGGAACAGTTGAAGGAGCTGGGTATGTTTAGCCTGGAAGAGGAGATATGATAGCTATCTTCAAATATCTTAAGTGCTGTCACATGGAAGATAGAGCAAGTTTGTTTTCTCCTGCTCTGAAGGGCAGGACTTTGAGTTACAAGAAAGTAGTTTCTGACTGACCATCAGGAAGACCTTTCTGACAGTAAGATCTGTTTGACAGTGGAACAGACTCGGGAGGTTGTGGAGGTTTTTAAAATGAGGTTGGGTGACCATCCGTCGTGGATGCTTTAATTGAGATTCCTGCATTGCAGGAGCTTGGACTAGCTTGTTCCCTTCCAACTCTATAACTCTATGATTCTGTCTTGAATGAGAAGGTCAATAATGGACAACGAGGTTGTCTACAAGACCCCTTGCCTACCAATAACAGTCTTCTTCAATGTGCAAAGACATACAAATACAGAAGATGCCTTATACTGAGCCAGGCTATTTGTTTATTTAGCTCAGACTTTTCTGCAACATTGAAGCCAGCCAAAGGGATGACCAGGTGGAGAACTAGCTGACTGAGAGGATAACCAAGTGGGGGAGTGGCCAAGTGAAGGAGAAGATTTTTAAAATCAGCTGTACCATCCAAGCAGTCAAAACTACAACAGTAGAAGCTTATGTGTCAAAGGAAGTTTGTACTCAGAGAAAGATTGCATTCTCAGCTCTTTCTGAAATAAGTTTTTCCTTGCCCTACCTGAAAACGCAAGGGATTGAACCCAAGTCTTTCTGCATGTAAAGCATACATTCTACCACCACTGAACTGGCCCTTTCCTCCATCGTTACTATGGCATAGTGGATGTATTGTAGGCTAAGCTCCCAGATTACAGGAATCAACACTGAGGCCTACGAGTCTTGGCCAATGCCACACGTGAACTGAATTCTAATAAATCCTAAAATACTCTGCAGCATGCAAGGATGCTCAGACATTCCCTAGCAGTAACACTGAAGTGAAAAGTGTTTTCAGGAGGGAAGAAGTTTAGATTAGAACCTGCAGAGCCAGGCCATTAGTTAGAAGCACATTACCTTTTCTCTGCAATTTCAGTCAAAACCATCTCAATCAGCTCACTACTCATTCAGTGCAGGAAGTTGACACAGGTATAAAATGTTGTCCAAATATTGTCAAACAGGTAAGCTTCAACTCAGCAAAGCACTAAAGTACATGCTTAACATTAATTGATCTCAGTGGGGGAACTTGAAGTTAACCAGGTCAAATTTTATGTTGCCCAGGGAGTAAATGAGCTAAGTCACAACAGACGCTGTGTCCCTAATGAGCTTTTTTCCAATGAGGAATCCAGATTTTGCCCATCAAATGGCTGGAGCTGGGTCAATGGGTTTAAAATACATTACCAACAACTCACAGATCTAAAAGAGCATGGCCCTTTGTAATTGCAACATGAAAGAAATCACTATAACACAAGAGACACGTACCTTAAAGCTGATCACTTTGCAGCTTGAGCTACATACATATTGTCCCAACGCAATGATGTTCCAGCCTTTTGGGATAGCCGTGGATGAAAATAAGTGAGACCTGTTATGTACTGTACAGTATGCTTTGCCATTTGTCAATCATGGTCAGGGCTTCTGAAGGTTGTTCCTGGAATAAGATCCAAAGAAAGCTAAACAGCGTCAATTTCATTTTAATCAATAGGCTATATCCATCTCACCTTCGGTAATTTTATACTCTGGACTTCATGGGGGCACTGCAAATTGACTTATAGGTGGCTCTTTAGATGGTAATGTATATTACTTCACATACTTCTAAATTTGGTAATGCAGGCCTGCTGTGTTGGATAGCCCTTCTGCTCATTCTGTTAAGCAGAGCCCTGTCCCAAAATCCTACCAGGAGTGTACCAGTTCTAACACAACCTACATTTATTGGCTTTAGTACATTTAATGGCTTTAATACTGGGGAAAACTTCAGCCACACACTTCCTTGTTTGTCTGAGGAGAAATGCCCGGGTCACTGAAATCATCTGAAGGCCCATTAGCAAGAGAAATTGGGATTTTGTTATGTCACTCTCTTCCAAAACAATTCCTCCTTACATTTAGGTACAAATCTTAATATGAAGATTTGTATGAAATCTTCTCTTGGTTGCCTAGTTCTGTTCTACTCTTTAAAATAATGTGTTTTCCTACAGGGCTAGAGCCCTCTCAATATCTCTGGCCCTAGAAAAAAAGACTCATAGGAATAATTCAGAGCAAGGTCGCCCAATCCTGTGCTACTTTTGGGAGGTAGGACTGCAACCCTTTGTAAGGAGGCAACGCAGGTTGCAAGGGAGGGAGGAAAGTTAGAATGAGTCTTTCTCCAGGGATACCCCAATGTGTTATTGTGCTGACTGTTCCTGCCCTCTGTGCATTGATTGGGTCTTGCAAACAGAGCCTGTTGGGGAAAGAAAAGCTGCACATGCATTTATTTTTTCAAGGTCTAGATTATGTATACAATACCTATGTATAACCTACTTTTTCATATTAATTTAGGAAGGAAGCACATGCTCAGTAGGAGAGTTGAGGCAGGGAATGGGCAACTAGCTCATTACCTCAGAACAGTTTGCATGATGCTTGTTGTCTCCTTTCCGTAAGGCCCTGAATCAATAAGAACATTATTTATTAAATTCATTAGACACCTTCTCTCATTGCAAGCAACTCAAGGCATCTTTTCAAAAATAAAATGAAATGACAAAACAAAACAAAACAAAACAAAACCTATGTTCAGTAAAACCAGGGGGCGGGGGAGTAAGGTTTCATTAAAGTTTTAAAATGTGTTGTGAATTTGCCCAGAACTAAAAATTCCTAGTTTGGCTGTTTGTTTCAGTTCCTGAGTGCCAATCCATTTGAGAGAACTGTTGTGGAGCTGAAGTTTTACAAGATGTGTCCATTCTACCTCCAACCAGCATAAAGCCAGAAAGCCACAACCTGAAAGACAGAACTTTGGAAGGAGAGTGCTCTTTTATTAATTTATGATATATAAATTGTATCATTTATGTAATATCCTTATTTAGATACTGCTGAGAGTTTTATGTTGTTTACCTCTGTGTAAATCCTCTGCTATGAGTCCCTTCTGGGACCCTCAATAAATACATTTGGTAAGCAATTTTTTTTTAAAAAAAGTTACCTGTGCACTCCTGTAGTCTTTTATGTACAATATCAGTTTTCATTGGTTGTGGTGGTGCTGGTGGGTGTGGTCCTGCTTCCTTCTCCATGTGTTGTGTGTGGTGGGGGTAACAAAAGACATTTCTGTTTCCTTCTTCTATGAAAGTCTGACTAACCTGAGGATATTTAAATCTCTTGGTATGGGCAGACTTTTAGCCTCATTAGCATCTATCCATCTATGGCAGAGATGGGCAATCTGTGACTCTCCAGGTATTCTTGGACTCTGGCTTCCATCAGCTCCAACCAGCATGGCCGAATGAAACCATGGTATGAAATGAATAACTGTGACTAGAACTATGATAAGCAATGAGTAAGTAGTTGGCTACCATGGAAATCAGCTGGGTTCAGGAACATTATCTGTTTCCTTGGAGCTGAGAATGGGAACTGCACAATACATCTGAATGTTTCAATGCAATTTTATTGTATTTTGTTACATTATGTATGTACCTGAATTGCTAGCTGCATTTTATTGTATTATGTAAAGTGCTCTGAGCATTATCCGACAGCCAAGATTTTATACAAAATTATGTATATATAGATATACAAAAACATATCTTATTCTCCTTGTGTGCAATGTGTAGGAAGACCTTTCCTTCATATCAATCATAATTTCCAGGCAATAAATATCAGAAAATATTATGATATATATTCAACGATATGTAATTCTATTTGGGAGGGAGGTAGGGACATGATTCAAGGTCTCTTTTCCCTCATAGGTTGAATCATAATGCAAATAAACCCCCTAAGTCACATCAGGGCCCCATAAAGTCTTCTGTCACTTTTTTGTGTCTGTACCTTATAGCTCTGTATTTTCCTATCTCTTAATGTCTGTTCAGTCCAAGGACTTTACAAGAAGGGAGGCCATTCAAAATGTTGGCTGCAGAGCATCAAAGAGATCTGAATTGTTCTGTTAAATCACAGTACTGGGGGGTTCATTCAAGTTTTTTTATTTAAAAAATCCTACATTGTTCTGCTTAAGAAAAACAAAACCCAGAGCTCTTCAGAACTGCACAGAAAACATCTTGGCAATTAAGGCCTATCTGAGGAGACAAGTACCCGAAGGAGAGACTGATGGGAAGAGTAAATTCCCAGTCTCTCCCCTCCCTAAGTAATAGAACAAATTGAACCCCTTCCGTTTACCTGACAAAGAGCCCCTGAACCTATTTTTCTGCAATTTGGCTGATGTTATCCATTCTGGAGATTCCTATGTCTGTAAATTTCATCCACTTTGGCTAACAGGAACCATAGTCATAGCTGTTTTAAAATTTCTATCTATTGTGTATGAGGACCACAAAGTTCTGCTTTTATACAGAGAGGTCAGGAACCTGAAATATAGATCCACCCAAAGTGGAGAGACCCCAGAGTGATTCAGTTGGGAACAGATTTGGGAGGCTGCACACACCCCTGAAATATATACACAGAACTTCTATCAGTATAGATTTCCAGCTATTTCATTCATGGAAAAATTTCTGAAACAAGCCATCTCTGCCAACAAAATGAACTGTTCATTGCTGAAGTTTTATTTAAAATTGAATGACTTACCCTTAGGCAGATGATGAGATGTCAGTTTCAGAATCCTATAGAATGCTCACAGTGATAGCTACATGCACAGATATTGCAAGGAAATTTTTGAGGAATTATAATCTATTGTTCATTTCTTTAGCAGTGTGCATTTTCAAAAGTTCTCAAGTGTTCTTATGCCATGTTAACTTGATATGTTTGTACAAATTTAACTACAGGTCTCATAACCACTTGACCACGATGATGTGTTCTAGAGATGTAGGTCCTTCATTCTGTTTTGTTCCTTCTGGCAGTGTTATTTGATGCAGTTATAAGATCGAAGGCATGGCTTTTGTTGCTTGATTGGCATCCTGTGAAACCCTCACATGTTAAAGGTCTGGTTCAGCATCATTATCTATGGTGAGAAAACCATGGGACAACACTCTCAAAGTGAAATACTTAAACACAGCTCTCGAAAAATATATAGAAGCCTTAGCAAAGTGATTCAATAGGTGGTCCTGTTGCCTGCTGCACGGGCTTATCCATTCACTTAAATGTGAAGGGTTGCAGAACACACATAAAATGAACTGGAGACTCAGCCTCAGCATTGTCCAGGCAGGAGAAAATGTTCATGAAGAAGATGTATGTACACCTTGAATTGCACCCAGAGCTTTGTTTCAGGGCATAATTGTGGGCTTTGGTAATATGCTCACATCTGCCACCTTATCAGACGAGTTCTCAAACATAACTCATATGAATACATTTAATCTCACACTGAATCTGTGTGAGGTGTTAGGAACATAAATGCACTTTGCAGTTTCATTAGCAAGATGGTAAACTGTTTCCAATAGCAAGCTGTCTTGTATAAAGGAAAGGGGGGAGGGAGAGGAAGGGAGAGAGCACTGTGCTATCAAAATTTAGAAGGGGCTGACTTCTTTTGCTTTGGGGCCGATAAACCTTCTCAGCATGCTAGACTTCCTCTGTATATTAGACTGATTATATGTTCAGATAGAGTCAGATGAATAATTAAGAACTACAGAGTTGTTGGCTCTGTATATAAGTGATATACTCTCTACCCAAAGGGCTTATAAATGATGTTAGATCAGGCTGATTGCCATCTTTTTTTCTTGACAGAGGCTCCGTGCCCTTAAAATCTGCATGTCAGGCAGAATCTCAACAAGTGAAGTGCTTCCTATCACTGCTTCTCTGTGTGGGGGAAAGTTGTACCTACCTGTGGAATTTCTTCTGGTCAGCTAGTTGTGCACATTAGGAGCAGAAAATGGTGGCCAAATTAAGCAGCGGCCAGGAGCACGTTTACAATGCCTGGGACTTTTTAGTTGGGGGTGGAGACAAAATGGTGGACAGAGATTTATAAAATTATTTGTGATGAAGAGAAATTGAACATGGAGAGATATTTCTCCTGATCTCATTATAATAGAACCTGTGTTGATTGACTGAAGCTGAATGATGGGAGATTCAAGCCAGAAGATGTGATGACACCAGTTGTGGACTCTCCTTCCTTGGAGGTTGTAAGCAGAGGTTGGATGGCCATCTGTCATGTATGATCTAGTTGAGATTCCTGCATTGCAGGAGGTTGGACTCAGTGACCCTTGGGGTTACTTACATCTATACAGTTCTATTACTCTATGATTCTATGAAAAGGACATTAGGTAAATTCATGGATGATAAGGCTTTTTATCGCTATGTGTTTTCTTCATAATATATAGCAGTTGCTGGTTGTTAACAGCAGGAGAAAGCTATTGCCCACATAACCTGCTTCTGGACTTTTGTTGCACTAGATAGATCTCACTCTTTGGTCCAAACTATCAAGTCTCTTCTTACATGCCATGTCATTAAATACATATTGGCCCTGACAAGAAAAGAAAAAAAGGAACAGTGTCCCCTTCTCCATTAGTCAGCTTCTGATAAAGCATGCTTTCCCCTTTAAATGAAGAGGCTCATGAGCTAAATTCTGAGATAGAGCTGACTCTTCTGTTTTATGGCTCAGCCTGAAGGGGACTGCTGCTGAAACAGCGTTTGACTTCTGCCTGAGACCTGCATGGAGCTGTCCAGGGTGCTGTTGAAGCCTTCTCTCACCACTGAACCATTCTGGCCATCTCTCAAAACTGAACAGTGGTTGCACAGGGAGTGAATGGGTGGGTGGGTGAGCAAGGGTAAGGGGGAAAAAGGTCTGTTTGGCAAACGCCTTCTAACCTTGCAGAAAAATAACAGAAGGTTGAAACGACCCTCCTCAAACACCCCCCTAAACCCTTCAAAGGAGACAGATAACCTTTACTTACATCTTATGTCATCATGAGACCAATAACCCTGGAAGTAGAGTACAGCTCTCAGCCAGCAAGAGGTCAAGAGACTGAGGGGAAGAAAGTGGCCTTACGACTTGTTTCCCTCAGCCTGGGGAAAAGAGAGGTGGAGGGACTGGACCTGATAGGGCATCTGTCCAATTCTCCCAATCGATTCTGCAGTCTGAGCAATGCTATATCCATTTAATCTCATAAAGATTGAGAAACATGTATGCAGCCATTGTTAGGCAGGCCTATCATTGAAGTGTCAAGCCTGTATTATCTTTTACCTCTTAAGAAAAGTAACAGCACGGTCTCCTAGGCACTGCAATGATACAAAAGCTGTCATTTTAATAGCAGCTTCTCCCTTCTCTTTTTCTCCCGCCATCATGAAAAATCTTAAAATACAGCCCCTTATTTATGATCGCTTAAAATCATACACCTCTTATTTATCTCCAGAAATGGAATTCCATTATCACTTCAGCTTGGTGCTTCAGCAGCGGATTCTTGGCTCGAGGAACGAAAAAAGTGCAGAAGGGCACATAGCTTTAATCAATTGCCCTCTGACATCTTTGACTCAGTGGTTAGTCCTTGCAAAGTAAATTAGCGTAATAGCCTAAATATGTATGGCAGATGGTGGGAGCATTGTAATAAAAGTGGATGAAATAAAACCTGGAATCATTTGTAATGATTTACAGTTATTGATCCGGCTAAAGCAGACCTTTCTCTCTTTCTCTCTCTTTCCACCCACCCCCCACCTTTCAGAGAAGGTATGCAACAAAAAACTCTCTACGTTCATAAATCAGAACTATAAAATATATAATTTCAGTGTTATTCTCTTCTGTCTATTTCTCATGGGTAAGGAAAATGCTGCACATATAAAATCAGGAAGCATTAAGGCAGAAATCCTTTAAAGTGAATGAGTTTAAATAGAATTTTAAAGTGACTTTAAAAAAAGGTTCATGAATGGGATTTTGGTTCCGGAAACTGCTTCTCTTTACATCTCTCAGCTTTATGGGGTGCATCTACCTGCGTCAGTCACATTGCATGGCGTTGTTTCTCAAAATGTCACAACAATGTATGTGTCCCTTTCTGGGAAAAACCTTTTATATTTTGATGGTGTTTAAGTGTTAGGTTTTTAAAGGCACTGAGAAAAGAGATGTAAAATGGGACAGAAGGATAGAAAACAAGTTTCAGCCATATTTTCCTTTTTGTTGGAAACCTACGGTCCCTGTAGAAATGGGGAGAAATTCAATTCAACCCAATTTATTAGATCCACACTTTTCCAAAACAATGTGAGAACAAAAACATGGCCATCCTTTGATATTCACACTTATTTATTTATTTATTTTTAAATAACTGAATGTTGTGAGGCAGTTCTCCATCCAAAGAATGTTTACAAAATATATTAGGAGAACTTGTGCACAAAAATGAATAAGTAAGTATAAATAATGTACAAAAATGCATTATATTTGGAGAAATTGCTTGAGAAATGTGTATATTAGTAAAAGCGACACACAAACATGTTCGTTTAATGGGAGAAATTTATACTCGAGTATTGGTGAATTTTCATAAGGATTAAAAAAAAAGGATTCACAAATTGCTGCAGAAATGTACAGCACTGAATTTAAGAATGTCATAATGAGAAACAGAGAGAACTGAAATTGATAGATCTTTTTCACCTATGATCAGACAGGTCTTCTTCACCCCTGAGTCAAGCAGTGGAAATATATTGTTCAAACACCTAAAGTGAAGAAGAGATATATATAGGTCCAGGACTACTGAAACTAACCAGGGTCTTCAAAAAGCACAGCCTTTCTGAGCTCCATTCCATTAGTGTTGCCTTCCTAATGCTTAAGGAGGGCACTTTATCACTATCTTTAAAAAATGTCAAGATCACTCTGGTCTCGACTGCTCCATCAGTCTGATAACTAAACTGTGTTACACCAATCATCCAAATATGGGCTGTTGTTGCATCAGATGGCTTTTGCTGGTCATGGCTGGGCAGCCTTAAATGGGATAAAGATGTCAAGCATCAGGGGAGATTCCAATCTCTGGGTGGCTGTCCCAGTTAAACTCCATGGGACTAACCTGAACTTCGTTCCCCTCAGTCCATGCTGAAAATATTGTTTGTAGTCAACATATAGAAACCAAATCTGTTCAACCCAATACTTACCCTCCTATATTCTTTGCAGTATGAAGTAGGCAAAAGGGCATTTCCTATAGCCTGTTGTAGGTACTGACCCCCCAATTACTGCTCAGCCCCTGCTGGCAACTAACGAACCACACACAGGGGGGTGGTAGTTCTGAAATGAGCAACCACTGCTAGGGAGGGACTGTCTGTTCCCTTCTGATTGGCAAAGGAGCTGTGCCAGTAGCCCCAGAGGCGGTTTTAAGGCAACGCGACTGGTGCTACCATTCTAGGTGCTGCACTGCAGGGGTAGCCACAACAATGCTGTAGAGCAGAGTATGAGAGGCAGGGGGCACCAAATTTTAGCACCACCCAGGGCACTGCTGAAATTTGAGAGCCCAAAGTCCATCACTGGCTAGGACTACTGCCTCCGCTGTAGCAGCTGAGGGACCCACCCTCCCACAAGCTGGGGATTGGCATTACTGGGATCAGAATCAATTTTGTATCCCTTAAACAACCATACACACAACCTTTGGCCTTTAACAGTCTGTGGCCTTTTAGAAGTGGGTGAGATGTTTTTAGCGTATTTCTCTTTCTTCTTGCTTTTAATGTATCAATGTGGGGTTTATTGTCTGTTTGTTTGGGTTGCTTTGGAATGCCCTAGGAAAGATGAAGTGACTGGCAAATTTAAAACAAACAAACAAGCTATCCTTTGGCCTAAACACACATTCTTACTCTTTATAACCTCTGCACACTCCCTCTTCCTTTTCCTGTGTGGTGTGCCCTATGATTACTTTGGAGCAGGAACCTCTTCCCTGATAAAGGTAAAGGAGCCCTGACCATTAGGTCCAGTCGTGACCGACTCTGGGGTTGTGTGCTCATCTCGCTCTATAGGCCGAGGGAGCCGGCGTTTGTCCGCAGACAGCTTCTGGGTCATGTGGCCAGCATGACTAAGCTGCTTCTGGCAAACCAGAGCAGCACATGGAAACGCCGTTTACCTTCCTGCCAGAGCGGTCCCTATTTATCTACTTGCACATGACGTGCTTTCGAACTGCTAGGTTGGCAGGAGCAGGGACCGAGCAACGGGAGCTCACCGCATCACGGGGATTTGAACCGCCGACTTTCTGATTGGCAAGTCCTAGGCTCTGTGGTTTAACCCACAGCACCACCCACGTCTTCCCTGATAGATGTCATTAAATGAATAATAGCAACAATGATAATGGAACTAACTCAGTAACTTTATATGCAAAAGATCCCTAGCTGAGTCCTTGACATGTAAGAGTAGTCTGAAAGCCTGAAGAGCCACTGCCAGTCAGTGTAAACTAGTCTTCCCCAACCTGGTGCACTGCTCACCAAATGCTTTGAACTGCAACTCCCATAAGCACCAGCTAGCATGGGAGTTGTAGTCAGAAACATCTGGAAGGCACCAAGTTGGAGAGGTCTGTGGCCGACAATGCTAACTGAACTAGATGGACCAAGGATTTGATATTTTTTTTAGGGGTAACTTCCCATTTTTCTTATAACAAGAGCATGGTAAGAACCGAGAAGAGGTTATATTGGTAGCCACTCATGTCATTTCATAGAATGAAACAAAAAAGGCGGAATAGCATTTCCTACATCGTCCAGTTGAAGAGATTGCAGTCTCAAGCAAAAACAACCAACCGGGTGGGTCTGGTGCTCTTAGAAAGAAGTCTGTTTTAATTAAATTATGAATATTTGGGTCTTTCAGAGAGAAATGGCTCAGGATTCTCCTTCAGTCAGGCTCTACAGAGACAAGACAGCAAATTAAAAAGATGTAGCAAATGAAAATATAATAACCAGCGGGTAGGGTGTTTCTCTTTGTCTAGTTTGATTCAGATCTCATGCGCAAAATGAAGAGGCAAGTTGACAGATTGAGGTAGCCTAGATTAATCAAGCCCATGCATTTCCCTCAAAGATGTGCACTGGGTGATTTTTGGCTGTGGTGCTCAGGGCTTAATTTGTGCTAGGCGCTAGACCAGAGAGGAGAAGGGTTGCAGTAGTCAAGATTCGTCAAGGTTCAGCTGCAGAGTATGTTCTCAGTACCAGAACTAAATCCTGGAATATGTAAAGTATTATTACCATGATCACCACCATCGCCACAATGTTCAGAGCTCTTTTCAATGCACAGAAAGACAACTTTCTTCCCAAAGGGACTTACAAATCAAGCTTCAACTAAGGATAGGATATAGAAGAAAGCATAGTAGGGCATGTGGCAAAGTAACCCTCTTGATACCAGCAAGTTGGGGCTGTGTGGGTGGACTGGCAGGAGAACTGGGTTGGTGGTGGCGGCCTTGCCATTTCATCCATGGGGCCCTACCTTGTGGCTGCTGGGCACCACCTCCATCTAGCAGTGAGGCTGGTGTGGGGAGGCCAGCTCTGTGGCAGCCTTCCACCACATGTACCACTACTGGGGCAAGGTGAGGTAAATGGGGACAAAGGTGAACAGGGGACAAAGGTGAAGTTATTTCAGTTACACATCTAATAGTTTGAAAGCAAACCAATTCAAGTAGATAAATAGGTATCACTGCAGTGGGAAGGGAAACAGCGTTTCTGTGCACTCTGGCTTCCATCACAGTGTGCTGTTGTGCCAGAAGTGGTTTAGTCATGCTGGACACATGACCCAGAAAGCTGTCTGTGGGCAAACACGACTCCCTTGGCCTGAAGCGAGATGAGCGCCACATCCTATAGTCGCCTTTGACTAGATTTAACTGTCCAGGGCTCCTTTACATTTTACCTATTAAGGCAGAACTGCAATGAGGTGGGATATGAAGGAAGGGAAGTGGCATCAAACAGTTCCTAGGCATAATGGCAAGCAAAGGGGGAAATGTGGGGTCTTGTGAGGGAACAGGAAGCCTTGATGCAGGCTGGGTGGAGCTGGGAGAGTGAAAGTCACAGACACTGGGATATATCGAGAGAGCATCAAGGTGAAGCAAGGCTATGGAGAAATAAGGGGTGGTGCAGAACTTGTGGTGGATCTGGGGCTAAATAGGAAGGTAGCGTAGGAATTTAAGGAGGGATGACACATAGAGTTTGAAGGAACTGAAATATGTGAACCATTTGGGGGTTCTAACAATTCTGTTTTGGAGACTGTTCTGATAAAAAGGTTCAAACAGTCCCGGGGGGGGGGGGGTCAGAAATTCATCATAGGATACTTTGGCACTTCAGGAGGAAACGAAGTCTAAAACTATGAGGGAAGAGAACCCAGTAAAATTGTGGGAATAAAATTAAGCAGAATTTTGTTGCTGTTACGATTGGGGGTGGGAGAAAGGAAGGAAAATAATTTCATTTGTCCCACTGATCTAATTCATACTTCTCTGAATTTTGTGATAGTGTATTGGTCCAAAAAAGTGCCCGCCCTTTTAAAAAAAACCAGATACAAAAAGCAGCACAAGTTATTTTAGTGTAAAGTATATTTAGAAATGAGTTCCTTGAGATGAAATACATATTTAAATATACGGTTTTAATAGGTTAATATTTAAATGTGTATTTGTATTTGGAGGTCCCTTCTTTCAAAAGAACATTTGAGCAATTAAATGAACAGGACAGAATGGACTTGTGAATGAACACATGCCAAATTAAAACCAATAAAAAAATAGACAAATTTGTTTCTCCTTACAATGCAGGCTATAAAGTCTGTGTTCTCATACTGGTAAATCAGAGAGGTGAGTAATTTTGGCAGCCAGATTCTGGATAGGAGCAAGGGGGGCTGAAGTCAGTCAACAGAAGACGCAAGAGGCAAATGACTACAGTAGTTAATGTGAGAGGTGACCAGGAGATGAACCAGAATTTTTGCTGAGGGGTGGGGAGAAAGAGCCAATGTTGTAAAAGAAGAAGCAACATGACTTGGCAATGAATAGATAGGGGAACAAAGGACAGGAGTTAAAGATAAACGGAAGGCTTCATGCCTGTTCACGTAATGATACTCCATGCCTTTGAGATGTCAAGAATGCCTTTCCCTCATCCCCAAGAAAGCACAGTATGTCTACACTCACATAGGATTAAAGAGCAGGGTTTCCAGGTCAGGTAGTGCTCTTTGTTAACATGAACCCTGCTATTTCTCTCTTTTCTTCTTTAGATTTTAATCACTGATGCTGACTGCCATGGTCAGGGGCAAGTGATCATTCTTGGCATAAGTGGTGCTTTTTGGCACTCCATACAACAGCATCAGTTCTCTGTGAAGAGGATAGCCTCTTGGCAGTTTCTCAACCACATTTCCATTAGTTCAAAATCTAGAGACATTTTGAGGATCAAGGAAATACATGTAGAGTGAAACATTTCTGCTGCGGATGCTCAGCCTTGTATTATTTATTTCATTTATGAACCACTTCCTATGAAGCATCTCAAAGCAATTTCACAATGCAATAAAACATATATTAAAACAATTTCGAATGCAATGCAATGTCAAGAGAGATTTTTAAAAAACCTCTACTTGCAAGGCTTGTTGAAAGCAGAAAGCCTTTGACAGATGCTGACAAGACAAGACAATGTAATGAGAGGGACTTCCAAAGGGTAGGTGCCATGAATTTATAGGCCCAATCCTGACATCATGCATAATGGACCTCCTTATCAAATGTTATTTTGTAGTCCCAGTCTTTCACCAATAAGGAGCTGGGTTTGTCTCCAGCCATTACTACTACTGCTTTTCCTTTTACCTGCCCAAAGGTAAGTTTCTTACAGAAGCAGCTGCAGGCACTTCTCATGTACTTTTGAGGGCCTAGCTCACATTTTCTTGGAATCTGTACAAAACTCACTTAGAACATATGCACAATCCCATCTCCATTGAGTGAACATAAAGTTATAACTTTCAGATCCCTGGAGGTTATTGGAAATCTTAAACCTAAGAATTAAAGGTTTGCATTGGATCCTGAAACCTGAGCCAAAGCAGGGTAGCTCAGATGGATTTGGGGTTTGTCAGAGGTCAAATGAATTCTGTGAAAAGCAGCACAACTGAAACTATGGACTTCTGAAGTACTCTGTGGCGTTTATGATCCAAATGTAAAAATAAATAAACATGCCAGCCATGTCATGTGTCTGCTTAAAGCAAAAGCAATGCTTCTGAGCTTACCATAGAAGGAATAATGCCAAGATTGGGTGATGACAGATGGGAGAGCAAACACCAGAGTGAAAAGAAGTTTTAAAGATACTCAGCAAAATAGTCCTTGAACTATTTTGCCTATAATTTGGCAGGCTCTACTCACTCTGCAAAGGGACGCGGGTGGTGCTGTGGTCTAAACCACAGAGCCTAGGGCCTGCCGATCAGAAGGTCAGCTGTTTGAATCCCCACGACAGAGTGAGCTCCCGTTGCTCGGTCCCTGCTCCTGCCAACTTAGCAGTTCGAAAGCATTTCAAAGTTCAAGTAGATAAATAGCTAATGCTCTGGCGGGAAGGTAAATGGCGTTCCTGTGCACTGCTCTGGTTTGCCAGAAGCGGCTTAGTCATGCTGGACACATGACCCAGAAGCTGTCTGTGGACAAACACTGGCTCCCTCGGCCAGTAAAACGAGATGAGCAACGCAACTCCAGAGTTCTCTGTGACTGGACTTAACAGTCAGAGGCCCCTTTACCTTTAACTTTACCCACTCTGGAGGAGACTAATATTCTGGCAAATTTCACCCACTTTTGCCAATAGTAAACAAGCTATAGTCATATTTTATTTCCTAGCGGTAAATGGGGAAAAACAGCATACTGGGAATCCAAATCAGGCAACCTACAAAGAACCTTGTCATGAGGTCTTTGTTTTGTAAAGCACCAAATTGAGGTTTAAACACAATCTGGCTGATATGCAAAGAAGGGTCACTTCTACTAGCCTTTGGTAGTAATCCTCTAATACACAAACGCCAATTGCCTCTGTCCAGGCCCACTCTTGGATGGCATCTGAAGGGATGAGGATGTGAGGAGCCCTGAGCATAACCAGCCAGTACTCTCTGCAGCAGATTCCACCCTCCCTAATAGAATGGACACATTTGTTCTCCTTGTATCTTCCCTTTTTATTAATCCCTGCTCTAACAGCTCTAGGTAGAAGGTAGTAAAAGGATATTTGCACTGTAGAATAAGTGCTTATTATTGAACCATTCAACAATGAAGACTAGAATGTCTCAAATATTTCTACTAATTCAAAATATGCTTTCTGAGGTCAATGCAACACTCTTCCTAATGGCCAGCCCTGCTGTTCCTCATAGTTGTATTTGAAACTGCTTGCAGTGCATCTGTTATTGAACATTTTCCAAATTAGGCACATATTTGAACCCTGCTTATTAATTTTCCTCATTTAGATGAGCTGAGAAAGGAATAACATATGATAGGCTTCCACACACTGCAGGTAATAACACCAGCACAATAATTTCCAGAACAAATGAGGAGGTTGTTTTGAATTTCCACTTTGCAGTAATGGGAAACTGGACTCCAATTCAGAAACTTGAAGTGAGGCTATTAGTCAAATATTTGAATTCCTTCTCTAGGCATTGCCCCTAAAATGTCTTTGCTACTAATTATGGGTCCATTCAATCACTTTCAGTCCTAGGCTCTATCATGTGCATGATGTGTGCTCAACAGTTTTAAAGAAGATTGATGCCGAAGGCTTACCAATCTTTATTAAAATTATTCCTTTCAAACTTATGAGTGGCAGCACTGTGCTGAGTTTGATTAATGTAAATTGTTAGGGCTTCATTCTGGCTAAAAGTTCCACTAAAGAGCTGTAATTGTAGGTTAAGTAAATGATTTCACAATCAGAGGACATCACCCTACTGATCCTATTAGTCTTTTAATTATACAAGATCAGTAAGGCACTAAGGCTACTTATTTTAAAAAATGGCGACATGAACATGTACAAACCATGGTCAAAATTTAAAATAAACAAGGGCCAACTTAGGGCTTAGCCACATAACTTGTTTACACTGCATGGACTCACCCCTGGAGCATAGAATGACATAAGGCCTTTCCATACATTCCCTGAACATACAGAAGGGGGAAGAGATCATCTTTCCTTCCCCTACTTTTAACTTACGCTCTGCATTAACTTTTAATGCATAAATAGTATGTATTCACCTGAAAGTGCTTGCCTGTGTACTGAGTGATTAGAAACCCTATAAAATGTAGTACCATCCTTATAGAACTTATGGACATCCACTTGTATGTACGTAGCTTCTAGTTAAATCTTCAGTTGAACACAAAGAGGTCTGAAGGCAATGGGCATCATTCTATTCCTAACTTCCAAAAGTTCAGGGAACACATAACTGAATATGTGAAGTGGTCTTTTTGTCTTCAATGAATTAATGAAAATCTGACTCTATACACTTGGGATTAGAGGAAAATGTAAAGGAATGAATTCCAGGCACATTTATGTAACATCTCTCATTTTAAAATCAAGCAATCATTCCTAGGTTGGATGCTTGAGGAGTTCACCAAAGCCTTGTATGGAAACAAGCCCCCGGGACTCTTAACAGTCTGCCTCAAACGAGAGCTGTGCTTTTAAAGCCTCACAATTCTGCTCTAGCTCAGGTTAAAATCCAAATCAGAGAAGAATCATCTAGTATGCCCCATTCTCCAACACACCCTCTCTGCAATCTCCTCTCCTCCAAACAGGCTTTAAACTGGCTGGGTGGTGTGAGCAGCACTGACAGGGAAGAAGAGAGTCATGCCCCCCACCATTTATGTCTAGCATTGGTACATTGACATGTTTGGTGATACATGGGAAATGTAATTCCTCCGAGGCATACTGCAGTTACATTAGCCCTACATCTTATATAGGTGGCCTTACTTATACACAGTGTGCCAGGAGGCTTCGTGGGGATGAAGGAGGAAACAGCCCACTTCCTCCCCACTCACTGAGTGTGCCGCTGCTGATGTCCAGCCAAGGAAAACCTGGGGAAGAGGAGGTGGGTGTTTGGGAGAGTAGGAGCCGGCTGGAGGATGTTTTATGGATCAGGGAGGGGAGGCTATTATTCTCAGGCTGACTTGAGCTTTGCAAAAATAACATGTTTTATTTTCAATCCAAGGCAAATATGGGCAACCTTTCCCATCTCTTTTCATGGCAGTGGACCAGAGAGACTAAACAAACTCAGCTTAGTTCCAACCATTTTTCAAAGGCTAGATTTCTTATGGGCATCCTGAGAAGCGGTGCTTGGAAGAAGGGAGGGGACAGTCTGCAATATTTTGCATGAAGGATCTTTCCAGTCCTCTAATAGCATCCGTATGCAATTAGAGTGTTATCAAAGAGACATAGTTTAATAAAGAATTAAGCCATTTAAGTTTTACTCGGTGACAGCTTTGATATTTGCCTAAGTATGTGTTTTTTATTATCAAAGATGAGGGCTGTTGTCTTTTTATTTTCAATCCAAGGCAAATATGGGCAACCTTTCCCATCTCTTTTCATGGCAGTGGACCAGAGAGACTAAACAAACTCAGCTTAGTTCCAACCATTTTTCAAAGGCTAGATTTCTTATGGGCATCCTGAGAAGCGGTGCTTGGAAGAAGGGAGGGGACAGTCTGCAATATTTTGCATGAAGGATCTTTCCAGTCCTCTAATAGCATCCGTATGCAATTAGAGTGTTATCAAAGAGACATAGTTTAATAAAGAATTAAGCCATTTAAGTTTTACTCGGTGACAGCTTTGATATTTGCCTAAGTATGTGTTTTTTATTATCAAAGATGAGGGCTGTTGTCTTTTTCCCTTCTCCTAATTACTTGAGAAGTGGTGCGCAACCTTCCCCTTCAAATGAAATATACGTATCACGTGTCATCTGTACAAAATACTTGTGAGATCTGGTCCATAATTACAGCTTTCTAGCTTCACACAAGAACATTTCTCTGACCTCCTAATTCTGCTGCCCTTTATGGTCCATCTTATTGATTAAACATCTGTTAGTGTTGGGGCAGAATGAGAATTCACTTGCAATGCAATGTGTCTGGTTTATTAAATTCTGTTTAAGTCAGCCCTGACTGCAGGTTGGAGCTGCATGCATTGTATCTTTTTAATTGTATCATGGGGTTGTGCACCCCCTCCCCCTCACACACTGTTTGTTATTCATTCTGTTTTACTTGGTGGCAGAATACGGTTCCATTGTTATTCTTTGCAGCAGAATTCTATTCCCCTAAGATTTTGCTACATTGGAACCATTTCAGGTAGCTGAAATACATCTTGGCACCACTGGATAATTTAATATAGACCTTTGCCTTTCATTCATATGTCATAATCTAATTATTCAGTAGGTTTTAGCCTTGTGGCCACCCAAGGGGTTCTATGATATATGCATTGCTTTAGAGGGGTGGGTGGTGAGTGGGTTTTTTTGTTTTGGCACACAGATTTCTCAATTAGAAGTTTTTTTAATTGTAAAGAATTTCCTTTATGTAAGAAAACAAAAGTAGGCTGCAAGAGTCCCCATGCTTCTTCTCGCTATAATTCAAATTAAAATATTTTTTTAAGGTAGTGGCATGCTGCTTTCCTTTGGGAAATTAAAGATTTGTTCTAGCAATGAGACTACCGGGAAACACTGCAGAGTGTTCCTCTTGGTTTCTGGTACTTACAAAAAAAAAGTATTAAAAGTTATGTACAAGAAAACAAAGGCTTTGATAAACAAGAAAAAAAAGGGTGCAGAAATGCATTTATGCTGTTGCAAATCCTTCCTGATTTACCTTCTGTTGTATCATGGATTAGCTAACAGATACTCCACAGTATTAAAAAATAAACATGTCTCTTCATTTGTAACTTGGTTTCCTAAGGGAAAAAAGAATGCTAATGATGATGTGACAGAGGAGAAAGGTGATTAATCCACTGGTAACCTCACAAATAGAGTGTTGTAATGTGCTGTATGTGGTGCTTTCTCGTGCCTGGTTTGGAAGCTTCATCTAGTGCAAAAAGGAGGATTAAAGGCGCTTAGTGGAGCATAAAGCTTTGCAGATATTACAGCATTGTAGAAAGCCCTGGTGGCAAAGTTCCAGGCTTTGTTGTTGACACAGTCCTAAAGAATTTGGGACCAGCATACCTAGTATAGTATACCGATACAGATCAAGCTAATGTCAAGAATTGCAGAGGGGACCCTACTGGTTGTTGTATGATCAAAGGATTGTCACTTGGTAACAGTGGGCCAAAGTGGGCCTTCACAGTGATAAAATCCACCCTTTGGAATGCCCTCTTTAGAGTATTTTATGAGGATAGCAATAACAGTTCTTAACAACTGAAACTTTCCTGGATTCTGACTTCTACTGTTGAGTTTTATTTGTGACATATACCTTTGTATTGTTTTTAATCTAGCTTTTAGCGAAGTTTACCGGTATGAATTTGTGCATCTTGATATGGGCTAAACTTTCATTCAGTTTTCAATTGCATTAACTCATCTGCCTAGAAGAACTGTGGCCTTGGAGACAGTAGAGAAATGTGCAAGTTTTCAGATGGTAGCACTGCATGGAATTAATGCAATGTAGCACCCTTCCTTTTTACAATGCCCCTTGCTTCTTGTTTAGAAGTCTTCTGGACTTCAAAGGAAGGTTAGGGGAAGTACTTCTAACTTCATATGCAATGAAGCAATGAAAGAAAAAATCTGAGTGGCTTGCATCACTTTGTTTTCTGCTGTCAGTGAAACTTACCATACATGTAAAAAACACTGAAAACATGTTGCTTCAAAGAATCCTGGAAACTGTAGCTTAACCCTCTCAGAGCAACAATTCCTAGCACCCTTAACAAACTACTGTTCCCATGAGTCTTTGGCGGAACTCGTGAGCTTTAAATGTGTTTTAAATGCATGGTGTGGCCTCATAGATATCATGCTATTCAAATGCCTGAACTGACTCTCAACTACCTTGCTTTTTTTCAGAAACTGTCTCACCTCAGACTTCTGTCCTGCAAACTTACATTCTCCTCCCATTCAAGGCTTTTCCATGCTGCATCCTACCCTTGATATACTTTTCAAAGTATCAGTCTACTTGTGTTCCAATACAAAGCTGAGTTCACTTTGTGATTGATTGTGTATTTCAGAAAGCTGGGGTAGGTGAGTAAAGGTTAAGGACTACAATCCACAATCCAGTTAAGATGGAATAGCACTCTGAGTTAACGATGATTTGGCCCCATTGACCTTAAGGAAATTAAATGGACTATAATCCAACTGTTTTGATTTACCTTGTCTGAAGGTGCCAGAGATTCAACCTAAGATCATCTGTATGGAAGCATGTGTTCCCCCATCCTCTTCCCCTCACAAGCCAGCTATATTACTTCCTATAGCTCATTTAGCATTCACTAGGTTTTAAAAAATGGTATAATCATTTGTAAAGCCTAGCCCATGAATTGAAACATAATGCAGCCAGGGCAGAAACCTATGGAGAAAATATACCCCTGAGAAATGAATTAGAGTTGGGAACAAAAGGGGAAAAAATCAGTGGCAAGACCTGGGGAATTTGGTCAAAGCAGCAACAGGAAGAAATCAGTCTTGAGTAGGGTTGCCTCAATCAGGCACTATATGAGAGAACTCAGTGGTCGGTCTGAAACCTGAAGTGATTTTCTGTTTCACAGAGGTTACTCCTTCGTGACAGGCAGTGCCAGAAAAGAAAGGGAGGATAGAGAACCAAAAGTAATTTCCATACAATCTCTGTTTTCCAAAGTTAGAGGTGTGGAGAGAGCCAATATTTGGGATTCTTTCTTCCAACTCTTACACAAGTGTAATAATAACAAAATGGTATTTCAGTGGCAATGGTTTTCAATCTTAGGGTGTTCTGATGCTTTTGGTAATCCATTCTCCAGCAATGGGAGGTGATATACAGCTATTATATCAGGTGCCAAAACCTTTTAAAAAAATACATAAAAGCATTTTGTGCTTTTTTTAAAAAAAACAAAACCCCAAATCAGCACAGTTTCTATATGTGTCTACTCATAACTTAGTCCACTGACCTCATGAGGTCAGTAAAGGTACCCCTGCCCATACGGGCCAGTCTTGCCAGACTCTGGGGTTGTGCGCTCATCTCACTCTAGAGGCTGGGAGCCAGCGCTGTCCGGAGACACTTCCGGGTCACGTGGCCAGCGTGATGAGCTGCATTTGGCGAGCCAGCACCAGCGCAGCGCACGGAAACGCCGTTTACCTTCCCGCTGGTAAGCGGTCCCTATTTATCTACTTGCACTTACGGGTGCTTTCGAACTGCTAGGTTGGCAGGTGCTGGGACCGAGCGACAGGAGCGCACCCCGCCGCGGGGATTCAAACCGCCGACCTTTCGATCGGCAAGTCCTAGGCGCTGAGGCTTTAACCCACAGCGCCACCCGCGTCCCTTACAAACAGGTAAATACAGTGGTACCTCAGATTACAGATGCTTCAGGTTACAGACTCCGCTAACCCAGAAATAGTACCTCGGGTTAAGAACTTTGCTTCAGGATGAGAACAGAAATCACGTGACAGCAGCAGGAGGCCACATTAGCTAAAGTGGTACCTCAGGTTAAGAACAGTTTCAGGTTACGAACAGACCTCCAGAATGAATTAAGTTCGTAACCAGAGGTACCACTGTACTGTCGTTATATTTTCAAAAGTGAATCCTGAAGACCTACTCTCTGCCTTGAAGGTCTTTTTCCACCTGGCCTGGGAGGGTTGACCCTGATTGACTCCAGCTACAAGGGTTGAGGCTACTGAACAGAATCTTGTATGGGAGTACTGTTTAGGGGCTATCTGTTTTTAATTTCTATGTGGGGTTTTGTTGTTGTTGTCATTGAGGAAATGTCATTGAGGTTTTGTTGTTGTTGTTGTTGTTGTTGTTGTTGTTGTTGTTGTTGTCGTTGTCATTGTACCTGGGGAAAAGGAGCTGGGGAGAGCAGGGGAGGCAATTACAGTGGTTCAGGGTAGGAGGAGGTATTGTGTGGGAGGAGGGGCAGGCTGGGTAAGGGGCTTCTGACACAGGCTGTTAGTTACTGTGCCATATGCTAGCCCCTCCTTGAACCTGGGGAATTGTGGTTGTCAGCTGGTCCTAGGGTCTGCAGCAGCTGCTGCTGAATGTCAGGTCAGCTATGAATAGGTCTTCCATAATCTGATTGTGGATAAGGAGACTGATCTGGTGAGGTAGGTTAGGTTGAGCAACAGTGATTGATCCAAAGTCACCCATTGTCCTTCATGGCTAAGTGGGGATTTGACCCGAGGGCTTTCATAATTGGAAGCCTGGGTATCAATTTTAAACAAATGTCTAAATGGAATAGCAAATCCTTAGTCAACTTTGCTGTGGTCCAAATCCAGCACCAATTAGTTGTGACTCTATCCCACTGAAATCAATGGGACTTCAAGGAGCTTTGACACAGTTGTTTGACTGGCTTCAAAAGCGATTACTCACAGTTTGCTGTTGCTAGTTCTGGGGAATCAATGTCTATTTTTCATCCTTTGAAAATATAATGTAATGAGCCTGCTGCCCTTGACCATCACATCCTGCTATTTATCACTCTGAATTATGTGAAATGTTACTACAGCTTCCAATGTCTACAGCAGGAGTGAGAAACCTGGGGCCCTCCAAATGTTGTTGGAGTACAACTCCAGTAGCCCCAGTCAGCATGGCCGATGCTCAAGGGTGGCACGGTCTGTAGTCCAGAAACATATAGCAGGTCATATACATGTTTCATTCAGCCAAAACTTTATCAGGAGAGCTGATGGTGTCATGGTTAGAGTGTCAGGTTTAGCTGTCAATGATCCAGATTCAAATCCCTGTTCTGCTGTGGAAATTTCTGTTGAATTCTGCAGAGTCACATATGCTGAATGCACATGGATGTGGACGTGCATCAGTTAGCCCCATTCCCTCACAAATACACTCAACATAACTTTGTAACGAGTTCATATATGATCAGGTGACCATGTTAAACAAGAACATCACTTGAGCTCCTTAGAAGAAGGGAGAAGAGAATGTAACTGATGAGTAACTCCAATGTAGTTCATATACACTGGTACCTCGGGTTACATAAGCTTCAGGTTACATATGCTTCTGGTTACAGACTCCGCAATCCCAGAAATAGCACCTCGGGTTAAGAACTTTGCTTCAGGATGAGAACAGAAATCGTGCTCCAGCGGTGCAGCAGCAGTGGGAGGCCCCTTTAGCTAAAGTGGTGCTTCAGGTTAAGAACAGTTTCAGGTTAAGAATGGACCTCCGGAACGAATTAAGTTCTTAACCCAAGGTACCACTGTACAGCAAGTCAGTTCTTCCACGGTTGCTTTTTGAGAAGGGGTATACTGCATATGTAAAAAAGTTCAAACTTGAACATGGTTAGCCATGTACATGCAGAAACTAGCATAGTGAATAGAGTGCTAGGCTTGGGGTGGGAATGGGGGTGGTCTGCATTCATCCATGAAATTTGCTGAACACTGAGAAAGTATTTCTCAATACAACCCACCTCACAAGTTTGTTGTGAGAACATGGAACAACCCTATGTATGGTGCCCCAAGCTCCATGGAGGCAAGGTACAAGTACAATAAACCAGTGAAGTATAAAGTCACCTTTACTTTAAAGGACTCCTTTTTCTGAAAATAAAATAAAATAAAAAAGGTTCAATTAAATGTAATGTGGACAACTTCCATTTCAGAATCAGAATGGCATAATTAAGCATCCCCTCTTCATAGCCTTTGGGGTTTCTGGATCCATGTGCTATCTGAATTTTGCCTTCCTGGTTTTATTATTTTATATTTAAAAACTACCACTTATTACAATATATAAAATGTATTAAAACAGTAAAACAGTAATGTAATGCAAGGAATAAAATGCAGCTGGTAACCCATAGGGCATCATTGATTGACTCCCTAACAGCTTGTATTATGCATTGTAAGGAAATTTTATTTGGTTCTGAGGCATGCCAAACTTGTACTAGAATTTAAGACTCGGTAGTTACAAAGAGAATATATTTGGCAGCTTCTCTTCTGAGTGCCCTGCTTCACTCAGGTTCATTTTGGGCATTTTGCAGTAGAGACTGGATTCACACTGTAATCTGATTAGAGTAATCTACAGTGTATTGAATGCCTGCAGAATGAATAAAAGTTAAATCACAAAATAGAATCTAGATTCACCTCCATCTGGCTTCAGGACAAGGTTCAGGATAGAAGCTCACCAAGGCTCCTGAATAAATTTAGCAATCATGGGATATTATTATTAATGATAACCTTTGATTGGAATAGAAGCTGGTTAAAAAAAAACATTAAGTAGAGGATGAGAACAAATGAATAGTTCTCACAACGGAAGGAAATAAGCAGTGGGGACCCCTAAGGATCAATAATGAGACTTGTGCTATTTATTTTAATGATCCTGAGTCAGAAGTAGTAAGTGAGGTGGGCAACTTTGTGGGTGACACCAAACTATTCAGGACTGCAAAGAGTTCCAAGAGACCTTAGCAAACTGTATCAATTGGCAACAAAATAGCAGGTGAGATTTAATCTATGAGATTTAATATGTGTAAAGTGATGCAGGCTGGGGCAAGAGATCCCAATTTCACAAATATACTACTGATTGGATCTAAACTGACAGTGGCTGTCCAGGAAAGAGATCTTGCGGTGGTTAAATTAATGAAAACATCCTGTGAGGGTGCAGAAGTGGTGAAAAAGACTAATTCTATATTAGGGTTTATTAGGAGAAAGGTCACAAATTCTATAGCCATTGTCATGATATCCATTGAAATTCTGCATATAAATTCACACAGCCTTTTTTTTTATGAACAATTTTGCCAAGTTTTCTCCTCAGTGAATTCCACAGCTGGCCCAAGACAGGCGTTTAAATGAGATTGTGTAGCTTTGTGTAGGTGTAATCTTCTGTGGAATAAGCAAGCGGCTAAGACTAATCTCACTTTAGACCAGAGGACCTCCAACTCTATCTGAGAGGTGATAGGCCAGTCCATTAGTCAATTGCACCATCCATGGGGTTAAGAGAGATAAATTATAGCCCATGACACTACAGAGCACCAGCTGGATCAAGGACATCTCTGTCCATTTTGGCTCATTAGAGGTAGGACAACGAGGTCAGCTATATTAAATTTAATCACTATCTCCACAAGGCTTCCCGGAGGGTATGACAAATATGTTGGTGTGTTTTTCATATAATACTTTACAACCTGTAATTTAAAAAGTGGGCATTTGCATTTTATATGCAACCTTGCTCCTATTGCAGTTATTACGTTCACGAGAGACAGTGGTGTGTGAGGGGGTTAGGAATAAAGCATATGATTGTATATGAATCACGGTGCTTTTCTAAAATAATGGTTCAAATTCAAAGCTGTTTTTACCCACCATTGGAAAGAATGATAACACAATAGCTGTGGTTCATTCAAAATAGTCTAGTATTTTAAAGGAAATATAAAAAGGATAGATGACAATCGGCAGTGCTTCTTTTCAAATCTGGGCATATAGAATCAGTAGATAATAATCCATTGTAATGCCATGGATTATCTGGTATCAATGTCAAGCTGACTGCTCGGTACTTACCTGGGTCTTTCACCCTTTTGGAGACAAAATATGCCTACCTCCAATTTGCAGGGACCTTGCCTGTTCTCTAGCCCTGGACCCAATAATCCATCTCCTCTTCCTGCTGTACCCCCAATATTTTTGACATCCTTTAAGAGTGTATAAATTAATTGAGCTTCCAGAGAATGTACTGTATGAACAACTCCCCTCTGTTCAGTTTGGTAATGGGGATATACTTAGTATCAGGAGGAAATCGGAGTGGGGTAGCATTTTATTTTGTTTTAAAGACTTTTACACTTTCTCATAATGTTAGCTCAAAATCTCATCTGATTTTTATTTTATTTTTTAGTCTAAGCGCTGGACACTGATGTCAGCTGAAACTAAGCTAAGCAAATACCCCTAGGCAAATCTGCATTCCGAATGGGGTAATTATGCATTTCAGTGACAACACTAAAGGGAAGTTCATCTGCCAAACACAAGTCTTTTATGGCTCAACTCCCAGAGCCACTACGCTAAGAGTGCAATGCTCAAGATGAGATACAGCTATGAGATATGCCAGGATTGTGTTGAGGCACGAAATACTGCTCTATCTTATGATTTGTGTAAGAGGCCAGGACAATACTGCTTAATGGACTGGGGCAGTTGGGCCACCTTCTCACACTGTCAACTTTTTTTGGTGTGATGCTGCCTCATACAACCACTGAATGACTGGACAACTGGTGGAAAGTAGAAACAGGACATAATGGGAGCGTGACGGGGAACATGTGTGGATAACTCAGCTTTATGAAAATTAGAGCAAAGCAAAGCTTTGTGCCAGTTCAGCTTCTTAAAAGGATGCTGCTAGGCTATATTGGCACAATCTAGCTGTGTGTTCTATCACATTTATACACACTAATTTGGAATATCTGTAGTGAACAAAAGTAGATGTGTTTTACAGTCTTATGAACTGAGACATTACAGTTAGCAAAACATGCATATCTGATCACACACTGTGGGAGATGAACCAGCACTGATTCAGTACAATGTAATTTATTTGCTGAACTTTTCACATTACCTTTCAACAACTCTCTGGGTTTTCAACAGATGTTTCCAATCAAAAATGACTTTGTAACTGCAAAGAACTTTGATATCTCTTAAAGCTGGAAAGAAAAGAAACACACTAAGCTGCATTCCTGAGCAGGATATGTTCATAAACTCCCCCAGTCCACAATTGGAAAAAGACAAAAGGAATGCATTTTCAGAGCAGCTGATGAATACCATCATGTTTTTGTTTTTTGGTTTTTTTAATCTTACCTTGGTGGCATTGTATAGTTCAGTGCATTTTCTAATATTGGGCATAACTATTCTGCACAACCTTTTTTTTTGTGGGAGTCAACAAGGTGATCCCTTTCCGGAGAGCGCCACACTTTCTGATGGAGATGTACTTACTTGTCAATGATATGGCCAATGTTATATTTTTAAAACAAGAATAAACAACAGCAGATAAGTCTCTGCTCCAAGCACTGTCTTGGATGTGCTCCACAGCTTGTCTGAGCTGCCATTCAAAAAGAAGGCCAGAATGCTTCTGGGAATGATATAATGTCATTTATTTTATTAAACTGATATCCAATCTTTCTTCTGCAATGGTATCCCAGGGATCATTCATGTGGTTCCCTGATGGTCATCTATCCAGGCACTGACCAGATCCAGACCTGTGGAAGTTCAGCAAGGTGATGGCTTCCTGTGCCTTCACAGTATTATCAACAGCATTTCTGGTCCAACCAGAGTTCTCTTGAGCAGCTCAAACAAGAAGGACAACATTTTAAAAGCCAATGACCATAAAACAATAAGTTTGATACAGCATAAAAATACAAGAGAGTGAAAACCACTTAAAGCCAAAACAGATTTATGTATACGTGTGTGTGTGTGTGTGTGTGTGTGTGTGTGTGTGACCATAAGCACATAAGCACAACCTGCTAGATTGGGCCAGTGACCCATCTACTCCAGCATCCTGTTCTCATAGTGGCCGATGAGATACCTGTGGTATCTTCCAGTGACTGGAATCCAGAACCATTGCTGCCTCTCACTGTGGAGGCAGAGCATAGCCATCATGGCTAGTAACCCTCAATAGTCCTCTCCTCCATGAATTTGTCTAATCCTCTTCACTGGCACCAAAATGGCAATAGCGTGGAGCTGGGCAAATCTCTCTGGGAAGGGCATTCTGTTCACCTAGCTCCTCAATCAAAAATGCAGTCTCTCCCTAGCCAGAAACCTCACCTCACTTGGCAAGACCATCTGGAGAAGAAGCTCCAAAGAAGAGCTCAGTCTCCTGGTAGGAAAGAGGCTGTCCTTCAGGTATATGTTAATGACTGAATTTGCCATTCCCAGCCAGAGAGTATATGGGGAGAGGGGGCATAGCACTGGATTTGTAATGCAGTGTGTCATGAGCTGGACCATCTTCATCTCCAGCAACAAAAACTGCTCACTTTTCGCCTCTTGCCACCCTCATGTTTTAAAGCTGGGTACTTTTGTGCATTGCACACAAAGCAATTACAACCATTAGCACCATCATGGATTAACAGCACTGAGATTTTGATCTGAGAAAAGCTGAAGGATTCGAGGGCTAAACTAATAAATGGTAGTTTGGGATTTTGAAGGTAAAATGAAAAGAAGGAAAGACAGGATTGGAGGTGGACTCATCCTGGTCCCTCTCCTACAAATTGGTCAGACACCCATTATTCTTTCTGCTGTTTTCTTTGATTGCTTCATAGAACGTTGCAGGAAGGAAAGGACCTCATATGCCTGCCTGTTTCCTTCTCTGTGTGAGAACAGACTTGCCAGTAGGCCATGAGATTGGAGTGTGTTACTATAAGGGCCTCTGTGTTTAATTTTAAAACACTGTGGGTGATTCTGAAGTAAAAGTGGGGGTTATTCCAAAAAATTTTTTAAAAAGCATTTCATATATACAGTATCTACATTTCAGTAGCATGAACTCCTGTTTGGCTCACAGAAAAAACTTCACCACAACCTCAGTGTCATGGTCCATTCCCCATTGTGCTACATTTTGAGGCTGTTATAGCAGAATTCCACCTCCCTCCTTTTTTTTATAGGCTATTAGTTTTAGTTCAGTTTTTCTAAGGGTCTCGCTGTGAGGTGCTTTGCTGTGTTGACATGCTTATAGAGGGATGCTTTGGTTTTCATTTAACATTCCTGCTGGGGTCCTAGGGCATCCTTTTAATCACAGTATCCCCTCAGGAACAGTGAATATATAACTTTAATATATATTTTTTAGAATTCTCCTTTCCTTTCAACCAAGCTCACTTATTTAGCAACTGCCAATGCCTTTCTCCATGAGTGACTTCTTTGCTCCTTTTTGATGTGAACATGGAAAGTACAAAAACAAAAAAACAGCTAAAGGTTTGGGGGAAGAGATAAATATCCCAGTTGGACTTTTTTTTTTTGCTAAAACCTAAAATCTTTAAGCAGGCCTCAAACTAATATACAGAAACACAGCAAAGAAGGAGGGAAAAGATGAAACAAAAAGCTGGTACATAAGGACAATGCTGGATAAAACAATTTAACCACCACAACTCAGTAGGCACTATCATTGAGACTTGTGTAAACCATACTAAAGACTAGTGACCATACACATCTCTTTCCAGATGAGGTTGACCCACTAGTGCAAATGAGGCACTGCCCCACCAACCTTAGTTTGCCCTTAGCCAGCACCCCACTACCTGCTTGTCTTTTTATAAAACTAGTCAGTGGGTGGCTTTGCCTGTCATTGGCTCAGGCTCTACCTGATTGGTCTCCTAGCCTTCTAACCTGCCATTTCCATTGGTAACCAGTCACCACTGCCTCTGTTCTCCATCCAGAGAAGAAAGAGGCATTATCAGAGTTCAAGGACACATTACAGACACTTTGGGGTCAGTGAGAGGAGTGGCCTAAGGAGAATTCTTACAGCCAGATGGGGCGGCGGGGGGGGAGGGGACACATTTGGCACCAGACCTGAGGTTTCTCACCCCTGCATTAGATATGAATCCTTTTCAAAGAAGGGCTCTGGTGGATTACAGCCTTTCCATCTTCATTGAAACAGTCCTGTTAAGGAGGCTTTTATAATTCTCATTGAATAGCCAGGAACCTGAGGCCTTGTTGAAATTATTTTCCCGAAGGCTGTAAGTGAATCTTTCAGCTTAACAGGATTTGAAGAATCTACATGGATCAATTCCAAGTTCAGTGCTTATACCATAGTGATTTTGCAGAGTTGTAGCTTTGTCCCATTCACTTTTCATTTGTTCATTTGGCATTAAGAACGTAAGAGGGGCCAGCCCATAGGCCTATCTCCTGCTTGTGAGCTCCAGCAGCTGGTTTTCGGAGGCATACAACCTCCGATATTCTGATGACCTGCATTCAGAGGAACAATATTGTAGAGCCACAGATATATTTGATGAGCCAGTTTCAGACAAAGTCAGCTGAGGCGAAGCCAAACTGAAGCTAGTTGCTGAGTGTTTTGTTGAATAATCAATTTAAAGCATTGATTGTCTAAAAGAAACACACATTTTTTTTCTTAGCATCAGCAGATTGTTTTAAAAAGTAAAATTATTTTAAAACAATTGCTTATAAAAACTGCAGATGACAGAAACCAACTTAAAAAGGCATGGCCTCCTTCGTGCATGAAATGGCATTTTCAGTTACATATGAATGAATGACTATATTAGTTTAAAACACAGAATGAATTGAATAGAATAAATTAGTCATGACTAACTCGAGTCCCATTGATTTCAAAGGAGGTTAGGTATCACCACCAAGGCCCATGAATATTTTGCAGTCTTGTTCAATAGGTAAATCACTTGCAAGCCCTAAATTATTTTGCTTTTAATTAGGGAGTGCTGAAATGGAACTCACAACAGTCAGTATAAAAGGTCATGAATAAAACGTTCTATTGCCATGTTTTAAAGCAATGTGCTGCTGCTGCTAAACTATGCAGTGCACTTTTTACTGCTAAATTTAAATACATGATGTTAAAAAGGAAAAAGGAAAACATGCCACTATTGGTTTGATGGGATTGATGGGATGGCATTATATGGCTACTCTGAATCACTCTGACATATTTCTTAAGGAAATTGTCTTTTGTCAGCCCACTACACTTTGCTGAAAAGAACGGTGGTTTCTATATTTACAACATCATTCCCAAATCCAGGTCTGCCCCTGCCTCTATTTAGGACATGACTGGCACGCCTTTTATTAGCCTGCGTGGCCAGAAACGAATGTGAGCGAAGCAATAGATGTGATTCTTGCCTTTCTTCATCAGGCTGCTTTCCGGCCATATGTATGGGAAATCCAACTGGAAGACCAATTGTGTATTGAGGAGGTAGTGATTCTAACATGGCTACCCTTCAAATGAAAAGTGAGTGGGACAAAGTTGAGTGTTTATTAATCTTAAAACACTTGGAGACTTCAGATGTAAGATTAAGGGTTACCCTTCCTGCCTCTGTTCCTTCCCCCTCCCTGGCAGCTGTTACATTTTTGAAGATGTGAGAACCTTCTCTGATGTCCTAATAAGCAGCAGTGGAGGAAGCGGTGGGGCGCACCATGGTGTCTCCGCAGTCTGCCTGCCTCCTCCCACTCAGCCACCCTACAGCTAGCGGGGAGGCAGTGGGTGGACCGTTTGGGCAGCGCGGAGCCTCTCCCAGGAGAGACAGGTGGCTTGGGCATGCTGATGGCCCTGCAGTGAGTGCCGCCCGGCATTTTGTCACCCCCCTCAGTGGTGACACCCGGGGCAGCACATTCCCTTCCTCCACCACTGCTAATCAGTTGGGAGGAGGTGAAGTTCCCCACACAGCTGCCTTATGCAGTCTGGGAGGTTAGTGCTGGGATCCTTCTGTAGTGCTGGAAATTGTAGTTGGAGGGTGGGGCATTGAAAGGAGGTAGTTATCTATAAAATCAGATGGTTTAAGCAGAGTGATTTAGAAGCTCGTGCATGAACTGGTTGCCCGCATGGCCGTGCAAACTAAGGCTACCTGGGGGAGTCGCTTTGCCGTTTCTTGGTGACTTCCAAGTGGCAGATAGAAGTGCATGCCTGGTATGTACCTCAACTATGAAAATGTGGGCACTGGACTTTGAAATGATGTGTGAGAGAGGTTGCACTTAAAGGTGCATCAACAGAAATATAGTGTCCAGATCAAGGGAAGTAATAGTACCACTCTATTGTGCCTTAGTCAGACCACACTTGGAATACTGTGTCCAATTCTGGGCACCACCATTTAAGAAGGATGTTGACAAGCTGGAATGTGTTCAGAAGAGGGTAACAAAGATGATCAAGGTTCTAGAAACTAAGCCTTATGAGGAGCGCTTGAAGGAGCTGGGTATGTTTAGCCTGGAAAAGAGGAGACTGAGAGGAGATATGATAGCCATCCTCAAATATCTTAAGAGCTGTCACATGGAGGAGGGAGCATGCTTGTTTTCTCCTGCTCTGGAGGGTAGGACTAGAGCCACAGGCTTCAAGTTGCAAGAAAGGAGATTTCAACTAAATATTTGGAAAAAAAACTTTGACAGTAAGAGCTGTTCAGCAGTGGAACAGACTCCCATGAGAGGTGGTGGACTCCTCTTCCTTGGTGGTTTCTAAACAGAGGTTGGATGGCCATCTGTCATGGATGCTTTAGCTGAGATTCCTGCATTGCAGGGGGTTGGGCTAGATGACCCTTGATGTTCCTCCCAACTCTAAGATTCTATGATTCTATGATCAGTTTGTCAGGATAATGAACTGACCCTCATGTGTCCTTTTAATTGTTGAGTTATTTGTCCGAAACCCTTAATCTTGCATCTGAAGTCACCAAGTGTTTTAAGATTAATAAACACTCAGATAAATCTATTCCCTCTGAATGAGTCACTGATCTGGATTTTCCTGACAACTGGAAGGAGGTCACCCAAGAGCAATGATCCATGGAGAGATAAAATGCTCAACTTCCTGCTGGGGCAGGTAATTCTGCTGCATCTCTGCCTTTTGAGAGAATGAACGATCTCATCCCCTTGGCTGCAAGGCAATGCAGCAACATAATCTGCCTTCTGAGATGCTTAATTGACCCAAGGCAAGAAGAGTGAATTATGCAGAAGTGAGAAATAGTAACATAGGAAACTGCTTTATACAGAGTCAGACCATTAATCCATCTAGCTCAGTATTGTTTCACTTACTGGCAGTTGTTCACTAGGGCTTTAGACAGGGGTTTTTTTCAGAGACCGACCAATAACTGCTTTGTGGGTTTTTTAGCATGCAAAATATGCACCCTTCCTCTGAGTCATTCTCCTTAGTGCAAAATTTCCTTTGTGGTTCTTTGGGCTCCCATAAGCCTCTGCTTTGTTTTTGGGTTGCTGTTATTTTAATAACTTTATTGATGATAGTACACTTCACAACACAAACGTTTTGGGAATTATTTGTGAAGATTGTAAACTCTCTGGGCAGCTGCTTCTTTGTTCTGCCTACCACACTGTTGGTATGCATAAAAATATAGTCACAATTGTTATGTGACCTTTGATGTACCCCCCTTATAGGGATAAAGGTGAGTTGCCTGGAAGACATTCTACCATGTAGTGTTCAGATTTCTATCTCCTGGGGCTCACATTTGGCTTGAACTTGGGTGAAGACATTTGAGGAACTATGTCAAGCTTTTTTTTTTCTTTTTTAAAAGACTTTTGTAGATTTTGTGGATCTTTGTCTTGTTTCTATATCCATTACACAATCTCACTATCAATTGAAATATCTCTAGTGTGACAGGTAAACAAACTCTTCCACTGCTGCAAACTTTCCTACCAATAATGGGAAACATGCAGGACATTCTCCATAGTTTTGCTGATTCCACTGCCCAGATGTATTCACATTCCTTATGTGCAGCTATACTACGCATATATGTGCTGCTTTTGATCATGTTTACTTTGCATGCCCTTTAAAGAAATACTTCCGCTAGCATTTCACTCCCGTCAATTCCTTTCTTTAAATCGCCACAATCAACCCTGTCAACTTGATCACTTTCTTGCTCAACAAAATAGTTGAGGACTGTTGTTTTGATTTGACCCTGATGAAAGGAAGTCATTGTGTGTCCTCTCAGCAAGCACCCATTTACAAATAACATGAATTCCAGTGACAGAACAGTTACTCTGAATATTCTTAAAGGAAGATCAATAGAAATTATAAGCAACATTTCAGATATCATTCCCTTTCCCTCCCTCCCCTCCTCTCTGCCACCCCACCTCACCCTGAGATGCCAGGGAAAGCTTGGGTGTACAGCTTTCTTGACTTGTTTAAAAAATCTTTGTGTACTCAGACTTTTTCCAGTGTTTAATATTGGGAGGTCAATCAATAGTGCATTTTGAGTTACCAGCTGCGTTTCCCCCCTGGTGGTATGATTATTGTCTGCATTGTTTTACTGTTTTAACATATTTGCTATTCATCTGCTGCATCCTTGAGATGGGTTCTAATTGGCAGTATGTAAATATTTCTTCAAACAGATAAAATAATGAGAGTACAACCTCTATAAAAGAGTAGTCAGAGATTTGGAAAGAAGATGAGTGACAGTGGACCTACACATCCACACCCTGCAAGTGTTCTGGAAAAAACTGGGGCACCCCATTTTTCCCTATGAGATCACAGCAGTCATTTGGGTTGCTGTGATTTTGCATGATTTCATGCTGAGATCTCACTCCAGAAAAATCCCTTTTTGAGTGTCATGAGACCAGAGCCCTGCCCAACCATGTATTTTGGTTCTGTGATCTCACACGCATCATGTGACTTGTGTGGGAGACATGTATCTCGGTTTTGGACTCAACATGTGGGAGGGTAAACACATCTTCCATATTAAGTAGGAGATGGGAATGCTGACAGGAATGAAACAAGCAAAAATGGAAGAGAGAAGAATCAGAAGGCCCAATGGAGGCATCCAAGATAGAGGCAGCAGAGCATCTGAAATGTACATTTCATTGATTTAAATTGTAAGCTACTTCTTTCTCTCTCTGTGTGGTTCTTTTCAGAACCAAAAACATTTTCTTGGAATGGTATAACAAAGAAAAGAAACATTAATGGTTGGATCCCAAAGGCCATAAAAGGCTTTTGACACAAGTGGGGGAATGTTGGTGGTGGGGAGGCAAGTTTTGGTTGTTTCCCTTCCTCCTGCAGCCCTCAGTAACACTCTGACACTGTTCCAGGGTTCTGATACAAGCATTGAACTCATACAAGGCAGGTTTTGTGCAGGGCCCCAAGAGTTTTGATGTTGCTTCAGCAACAGCCAGACTGCAACTGAGTCTGAAACAAGAGCAGCCACTTTCTCTCCGTTGTCAGCTCTGCCTTTACTGAGAGGTGTCTCTTTAGTCAAAGGGATGTGCTCCACTCTAGCAGTGGGAAACTCTCTGATTGAATTAGGACTTCTGAGATGGTTCCCCCCCTCCCCTGAGCAAAGGACTACATTGCACCATCCTTGAGCCAGAGAGTCACTGTCCCATGGCCTCATCTTGCAGATGCTTTTCTGGGACTAGCCCCACAGGCAATTCCTGTTCTGACTCTTCAATCTCATATCCTGACGAAAGAGGATACAAATCAGGGCCATGACATGCAGTTTTGAAAGTGCTGCTACTACTGCTGAGAGAGGGAGGGAAGTGGAAAAAGTCCTCTCTCTCCTCCACCAGAAGGTGTGTCCCCTAAGCAGAATTTGGCTGGGGACATGCACCTGCAGGCAGGACTGGAGTCTGGATCCAACCCCCATAATTGTTAAAACCCACAGAGAAGAAACAACCAAAAAGGAAGTCATCATTGAAAGAACATCTGCAAGCAGAGAAAATCAAGACTCAGAAGGCCTTATAGCATTCTCATATAAGAGGGGCCACTCAAGGTTTTAGCTTGATATTTTGGGGACCCAATGTGGCAGGCAAGTAGCCTGATAGAAGCTGAAACTGGAATAGATGTTTTCAGTTATAACAACTAATGAGAACATGCCACTCTCCTTCCTATGATGTTGTAAACTCTAAGCTGTAATCAGGTGCCACTTCATCCTGTCCTTTAACTGAATTTCTCCTCCCTGACACATCTGGCATCTGATACTTGAATGACTTTATTCTCTCTCCCTTTTATTTTTTTTAATGTGAAACTAAGATACTGCTGATCTCAACAATGTGACGAAAATAGGTTCTTCTTTCTCAGAAGGCAAGCAGTGTTTCGAACCCTCCCAAGAGGCACAGAAATAACCAAGGCTGAACATTTCGGGTCTATGCAAATAAGGAAGGGCAGGCAGAGACCACAGTGAGAGCCCCCCTGGGCTTGAGCTATAATGTCCTAATCAGAGGAAATATGATGGGCAATTTGCAACAGTCTCCTTATAACAGAAGAATGAAGCATACTAAATGGAACTAAGTCTCAGAAAGGAGATCAGGTGCCTCTGCGTGACTCTGAACTTTCCAAAACTGGAAACTTTTGGGTTATTTTTTCCTCCTTAATGAGACACGCATGCGGGGAAAAAGGTGTTTGCTTATAGACCAATGACACATATAGAATATTGGAACTTTACCAGATCGCAAAATTACCTTAGCGTGATGGGGTGAGGATTTTATAAAAAAATGTTTTTTCCACTATGAAAAGACTGTATTGTAAATATTTTTGAACATGCAAGTTGAAACGGAAGAAGTTAGAAAGCTGGTTTATACCAAGTCAGATCATTCGTGTGTCTAGTTCAGTGCTGCCCACATAGTGGCTCTTCTCCCAAATTTCAGAGGTCTATCCCTACCTGGAAATGTCACCAGGAATTGAATCTGGGACCTTTTGCATGTGAAATGTGCATGTTATCACTTAACTATGGCCCATTTCTGCTCTTTTCATTGCTCGTACTGTGTAGCTGCACTGATTCCAAAATGGTTAACAAAGAGTTAAGCCTACAACTGCTACAAACAAAACCAGGGATTATTTTGAGTGCTTACTTCTAATGTAATGTACAAAGTGGAAAGTTCCACAGCTCAAGATGAGTTCTGGAAGATGCATCTCACTAGCGTGATATTCCAGTGAGATTAGATGTTGTGTGAAAAACAGGAATTCAGATGCATGAGTCATCTATGCTTCTTCTATAGTGCTAAGGCTTCAGATATATCACTATTTAGATATTAAGACCATGAAGATAAATGAGGTGGACTTAAAGTAATCCACTTCATGGCTCCGATATTCAGAGGTTATTTAGATATTATGTATCTTCAAAGCCCGTTATTTAGCATCTTTAAGGCATAATGATTACTTTCTTAAACTAACTGTAGAACACGGGTGCATCGGCTCAATTATAATTTAGTTTTTCATTTATTGGATACTAGTGGTATGCGACATATTCTTTCTGTTCTTCTACTTAGGGATGAAGAAAGAATCCATTTAAATGCATTTATTCATGCAATTTGATGGTTCAACTTCTGACTCAATTGAACTTTGTCCCTATCAAAGGAATGCCTCTTGCACTAAGCTCCCACTTACGTTTGAGCTGCTTGTGCATTCCCCCCCTTAAAAATACTAATTATATGCAAAATGATCCACAAAAAGACATACATTATGCACATAATATACATAAAGGAGTCAAGTACCATGTGGCCCTATATTTATGGAGCATAATTTTCTATATACATGTTTTTATACAGTTATATGCATTGTTAATTGTATCTGCTTATGTGCTGGCTGCTTTAGGAAACCTGAAACGTATCTGTGTGTAGTAAGTGTTTAATATTATTCACATAATTATGCGTATGCATCTAAGGTGCAATTTGTTTCATATTCTTTGCAGAACTGGTTAAAAAAAGACTATCTTCTTGTGTAGATCAATGAGCGCAATGGAATTCTTTTTGGTGGGGGGGTGTCAACCATACAGATAAGCTTGACATTGAGATTTTCAGAAAATCCCATCCCTAGTCATAGTGAATTTGAAGTGTATCAGACTAGGACCTTGGAGACCAGGATTCAGAACCCCACCAGCCATAAAACTCACTGCATGGCCTTAGGCCGGTCATTCTCTCATCCTAACGTAGCCCTCAAGTTTGTGGTGAGGATAAAGGGTTATGGGGGAAGGGAGATAGGGATCATGTACACCACAGCTTGAGCATCTTGGAATAGAGGTGAGATATGAATGTAATAATAAATAGGTAAAGAGGGAGAAATTATATTCTTTTCTTCTTTTCTTTTTTTAGTGATGTGGGAGAAATTCCAGTTTTGATTCCGAGTCTAAAACAATGGTTTTCCAATGAAAATCTGCCTGCTGTCTCCTATTTCAGGCCATTCTTTCCACCTATTTGTTGTAGACTTACCTCATTTGAAAGTCCTGCATCATTCCTGTGTACTCATTGTGTGTGCAATTGAGTTCAGGTTTAAGGGGTCTGTTAACACCTCCCCATCCTTTTTTGAAAAGAGTATCAGAAATCTGTTGAGAGTGAAATTTCTCTCTAAAGGAATTCCAAAGCAAAACTAAATTGCAAGTTCTAGTTACACTGGGGACAGGCACATTAAAGTCCCTTGTAGAGTCTATCCATTTCTCCTTGACATTCAAAGTCCATAGAATGATGTGCTAATGAAGACCTCACGGCTTAGGGATATAATGCTTCTCTATCATGGACATGCACACTCTGGTATCAGGCGGAGGGGAAGTTCTTGTTATCAAAATGCACGGACCTAATTCAATCTTCTACAAGGCAATGCTCTCAGGAGTGAGCAAATGCTGTTCGGCTTTCTGCAGTGTGTAATTATCAGGCAACAGGAGTGAGAACATGATGGAAGATTTTTTTTAAAAGAACCTCACTATAAATTACGCTATAGGGAATGTGTGTCCTGACCCTCCACCAGAAAATATGGAGAATAGGGAAACTAGCAGAGAATTACACGCATCAGGATTAAACAATTAATTTGCAGTGAAACAAATGCCTCTGCACAGTTCCTTCACCAGAAGGCATCAATGTACAGTGAGAGACCACAATAATAATAAAAAAAATAAAAATAAGGAGCTGGGGGCAGAATTACATCCATTCACTTTGTGCTAGCCTTTCATTGTTATGCACACACATTCACAAGAAAATGTTTCTTCCCCCAGTGGAAGCATTTACTATGATAAGAAACAGCAGTCATTATGGACAGACTTGGTAGTAAACGATGCACACTTTTTTCCTGATTGGTGCTGGCTGCTAATATCTCAAGTCCCTACCTTTTCTTCATTTGATTGGGAGTAACTTGATTGTGAAAAAATAAATGCATCTTTCATTCTCTTAGCTATTATCACACATTGCATGGTCTAAACATTATGAATACTTACCAGACCATCATTAAGGCTATTGCTTCCTTGTTTGCCTATAGAAACAATGGCACACACTTAAGAGCACTCATTCACAAACAGGGAACAAGAAAAGCAATCACTAATGCCTTGTTTCCCTCCCACCCAGAACTATATAGGCCTTCCCACGCTTGCTTGTTTAATATATTGGGTGATCTAGATTTCAGCTTATAGAACACCATCCAGGTCTGATCTTGAATATCACATAGATTTGAAACACTATTTACATCATTGAACCTGAAACTCCCCCAGCGATACATGGTTCTTCATAAGAGGCTTCTCCGACATTACATCTCTCTCACTGCATATTTTAGACTTTACCAGTCTTCTTGCAAAGCGCAATTGTGCATTTGCTAAAGCTTCCCAAACTTCTTTTGTTACTGAAACACTTCCCTTATTTTCAAGAACATCTATTTATATTTCGGTTTCTCCCCTTGCCTTCTCTTTTTCTAATGAACTGTCAGCCAGAACTGCAGCACATTCTCTGTTGACATACTTCCTTCCTTTCTGATCACAGAGCCAAGGCCTTGGAAGTATTGAGAGAGAGGCTTTCTCTACTAAGGTGATGACACTGATCCAGATAAATTGTTTAGAACAAGGTAGCAGAGGTGCAATTCAGGTCTCACCGGCTTAGACATTTTTGTCTTTATGCATATATCCTTTCGCCTTAAAAAGTCTTTAAATCCACTACTAGTTTTCAGACTAGAATGAATATCCTTTGCTTCCTGCTCCTCAAAACCAAACAAACTTTCCATTTACTTCGAAGTTTCTCCTGCATGTATAGGTAACAATCCAGCAGAGGAAGGCATATGTAAACCCACTGGTGCCTAATTCTGCGGTGAATTGTTTCTAATGTCTATGTTTGATTACAATCCTATCAGCAGAAAGCTTACCAAATTCACTTTGTCACCAAGTGCCTCATTCTCCTTTCAGCTAACAGTGCAGTTTTTAAAAATTAATACTATAAAGAACTGGAATTATATCCCCCCCATGACTATGTATCTTTAATCTCACTCTTCCCCACATAAATCATACAGATTTCTGGATATCTCCTTTTATATGGCAGCTGCTACAAAGTTCTTGAGGACAATCTGGAAACGGCAGCAATGGCAGAATGCTAGGGTGTTAAACCACCTATCTGCATAAGATCACATTACATAAATTCTCAAAGGTTTGCACTGGCTGGCTGTTTGGCACCAGACCCCAATTAAATATGTTAGGATTTATTTACAAAGAAGTTTAGGGATGGCCCATAATTGGACTGATGGGAGGAATGACCATGGCACCCCCAAGCTTGAGATATTTGCCTGGTAGGAATCTGCATATCCTAATGCAAAGCCTTTTAACACTATTTTTACTGATATATGCATTTCTGTAATATTAATTGGCTGGAAAACTGCACCGCAAAATTCAGAGACATTTGAATGTTGAAGAATGGCTGTATTTCAGTTTGTGAATTGTTTTGAAAAGTGTGAGCTAGCTAGGTTTGCTTTTAAATGCAGACTGAATCTACTATCTTTCCCATCCTTGCTGATATTAATATACCAGGATGGCCTTCTTCCATTTGTGAGCTTCCCAGGATACAGCTGGCTGTTTGAGACAGATTGCTAGACTAGTGCAAACCTTTGCCTGATCTAGCAAGGCAGTTCTTAATTGTAGCACAGGAAAATGTATAGACAAAATCCCATACATGTCTACAGATGCTAAGAAATATTGAGTGACTCAACACTACAAGTCTCAACCCTGCACTTCTCTTTCAGATAAAACTCCGGCTGAATGCCCATCTTTTTCTGCCCCTCTCTATTGAGTGATATATCTTTGTGTTTATTCTGCTATAAAAGCCTCACCATTTTTGGAACTCAATCAAGTCTTAGCTCATGGGCATAATCCATTTGTGCAATGATCAATCACACTTTAAGGAACCAAAAGATGTAACTTTGTACATAATGGAAAAACAAAAGGAAATAGTCTAGAGATAACTGCAGTTGTGGGCACAAGGTGGGATTATGTATTAATGATGGGAGAAAAAGCCAGAATGCAATGATGCCTTGTTTGCCACAGAGCTCAATATTGGTGGACAATATATATTAGCAGGAAAGTTGCAATTTTTAAAATAAAAAAGAATACTGTGTGTGTGTGATACATATAGAGAGAGAACCGCAGAGCCAGCCTCTTAAGTGGTGAATGACAATTAGCTGTACATTTCCTGATTCAGGATATTCTTAGAAGTTTTAATTTGCTCCACACCAACCCATTATTTTGAAGATATATTAGTAAATGGAGGAGAATGCTTCAAGCTGAATAGTTTTGCCTGTGGCAAATGAAAGCAGCCCTTCATGGAGGAAAGAGAGTTTTCCTTTATCTCTTGAATTAATCATTGAGACTTGATGTAATGAAGAGCAGCTGAAAAGCTGTAGCACCAAAATCCCTTCCCATTTTTTGTTGTTCTCTTTTCAATTAATTATCTTGCAACACAATCAACTTAGCAGCTTGCCTTTAGAAATCCCTTCACCATAGCGCTTTACTGCAAAGGAGACAGTTTAACTAGATGATTTTATTAAGAATGCAATTAACAGATCCCAAAAAGCAGCTAATCCATCTTCTTGTTTAACCCAAATGAGCATACTCTGCAACAGGTTTCTGTGATAAAGTCAGTCTTCCCCCTTTAAGTGTTTCTGACAAGAGTAGGCAACTGAAGTCAGTTGTGGTTTCTGAGCAGAGCGTTATCAGCCTATTTAGAAACTAGAGGAAAGAAGAGGCCCCCATAATTTAACTTCTGCTAACATGGAACTGGTAATCTGTGAATTCTTGGATCACTGGTTATGAATTTCAGTTGTACATAACACACAGAATGGATTCATTCAGAAGAGGCTGTGGGAGATTTAGCTGGAGCAATAACATCTAGAATACTAACTTAGAACCAATAATGAAAAGTCACCATGACAGGATTTTTTTCAGCATTAACATGCTTAGAATGGTGTTAGGAAATCATCCATGGGTGGTAAAATGTCAAACTTCACATCTTCTTTAAAAAGTTACAGTTGTTCTGGCCACAATAAGTAGTAATTTTAAGACACAGGGTCACTTCTAGTTTTGTTTTTATTTCATTTTTTTACAGAACTCATGTTTCTGTTGATTTGGTTGTATCTGAGGACAACCAAGGCAGTTTCAGTGCTAAGAAATTGGCATAAAATGGCTGATCAGAATGGATCTATTTTTTAACATGGTTTCATTCATGCTAGTTAGACATTTCATCTAAATTTTTGATCAAAAATTAATTAAAGCTTCCTGATAGTTGCATCTCTTCCAATGATCTATGTAAGTCCTCATTGCATGCCTGGTGCTGGTTAAGCATTGGCTGATGTGGACAAATTGCACCACTTCTATCAAATATCTAACCCTTTAGAACAATGCCATTCTTCTAGCACTGCGGTCGTTCTACCTGAATAACAAGCAACATTAAAGAATCTGTTTTACTGACAGTTTCATGGTAGTAAATTAGAACAAATTGTAAAACAGGAAGCAAAGCTTTCCCTTCATAAGAGCAGGCTCCTGCTCTAATTAGTGGTCCTGATCAGATGCCTGGATGTAAGGTCACATTCACTCCATACATTTACAGCACTGTTGCAACAATCTTGGCTTCCCTCAAAGAGTCCTGAGACCTGTAGCTTGTTAAGGGTGCTGATCACACAGAGCTACAATTCCCAGCATCCTTAACAAACTGCAGTTCCCAGGATTCTCCACAGCAATTACAGTGATATGTAAACATGCCCGCAGACTGTCTCGCCAGAGTGGTGCATGCTCTAGTTATCTCCGGCTTAGACTACTGCAATGCGCTCTATGTGGGGTTACCTTTGAAGGTGACCCGGAAACTACAATTAATCCAGAATGCGGCAGCTAGTCTGGTGACTGGGGGCAGCCGCCGAGACCACATAACACCGTTCTTGAAAGACTTACACTGGCTCCCAGTACGTTTCCGAGCACAATTCAAAGTATTGATGCTGACCTTTAAAGCCCTAAACGGCCTCGGTCCAGTATATCTGAAGGAGTGTCTCTATCCCCATCGTTCTGCCCAGACACTGAGGTCCAGCGCTGAGGGCCTTCTGGTGATTCCCTCATTGTGAGAAGCAAAGCTACAGGGAACCAGGCAGAGGGTCTTCTCGGTAGTGGTGCCCACCCTGTGGAACGCCCTCCCATCAGATGTCAAAGAGAAAAACAACTTCCTGACATTTAGAAGACACCTGAAGGCAGCCCTGTTCAGGGAAGGTTTTAATGTGTGACATTTTTATGTATTTTTAATCTTTGTTGGAAGCCACCCAGAGTGGCTGGGAAACCCAGCCAGATGGGCGGGGTACAAATAATAAATTATTATTATTATTATTATTATTATTATTATTATTATTATTATGGCATGTTGCCAAGCCATCTCCTCTGCAGTCCATCATTTGCTTAGAGTTTAGACAAACGTCTGAAACTGGGAGATAGCTTCCACATATGGAGGCTCCCCATGTTATCTATGACTGATTAGGCAGGGTTCTAAGTCAGGCTTCCTCAACCTCGGCCCTCCAGATGTTTTGAGACTACAATTCTCATCATCCCTGACCACTGGTCCTGCTAGCTAGGGATCATGGGAGTTGTAGGCCAAAAACATCTGGAGGACTGAGGTTGAGGAAGCCTGTTAACCATAAGGAGAAGAAAGGTCTTCAGACCTTTGTCCTCAAACTCTTATATAGCTGTAAACCTGGCCAAGCTGACATGCTGAAGAAGTGAGGGCTTAGTAAGGCACAATCACTCACCTTCATCTGCTTACATTCAAGCAAAAAGAATGCTTGAGTAGGATTAGGTAAATGAATATTTCTGGCAAGGCATACTTTGGGCGTCATGAATCTTATCAGCAGACAGCCATGGTTCTAACAGGATACAGTGTGCTATGTGTTCCTTCCAAGAACACAAGCAGAAAAGTTGTTTGTTCTTCCTCCCTAGCTCAGTAGAGAGTGTCCCCAGCCACTCCTGTGGTTTCCCTTTATGACATCGTCGCCACCGAAGTCAGCCTTGCAGGATCCTAACTCCCTTCCTGACCTCCCCTCTGCAAACTTCCATCAGGCCGGGCCATTTTAAAACTACCCACATGAGACTTTGTTAAAACCGCTACATTGATTTGACTGAGTACTTCAGGTCAGACTTCAAACTGTTCTTTAATTCAGGCAACCATGATTTATAAGGCCTGCCACCCCTCCTCCTCCTCTACACAAGGCTTGGCCTCAGAAGCCAGATACTTAGTGCTCGGTAAATGATGTATGTCCATTTGGTCCCTTCACATTATCAGAGGCCAATTGATTCAATTACATTATAGCCACTGGAAACAAAGCAGCCATATGGTGAGCAATGCACCTTGAAATAAATGGCACCCTGCAACCCCTGAACTCAGATTTCACAGCATGTTCCCTGCCCTTAGATCATGTGTCTTGGATAAACAACTTTTTTCCCGTGACAGGGGGAACCTCAGAGTTCAAGGTTGGTTCAGAGAAGCATCTAAAGTTAAAATGCTCATCGCAAGCTTTGCCAAGCCACCAGGAGCTTTCTAATCTGCAGATAAATGTCATCACATTTTCATGGTAAAAATATGGTAGAGGGACCTTTTCTCTTGTTACCCCCACTGTTTCTTGTTTTTTTTTATTTTAAACCCATAAAAAGATACACAGAATGATGTGCTCTATATGCCAGACTGTGACATGGATGGATGGATGGATGGATGGATGGATGGATGGATGGATGGATAAATAAATAAATAAATAAATAAATAAATAACCAAGCATATACACATTCGATAATTTAAAGAAAGATCACAGAAAACCAACTGAGGAATTTGTTAGTTGAAGAGATTTCAAACTGATGAATTAATTCAGTTTATTTGCCACTTCTGTGATACCAGGGGTTCAAATGAAATGCCCTTATACTGAGTCAGACCACTGGTTTATCTAGTCCAGGAATGTCTAATCTCATTGGCTGCAACCCCTTGATGCCTTAGGAGAAGGTTTTCCCCTCCATCTTTACAACCTGAGCACCATTTCCATCCTTGCAACTGGCCTCCACTGCTAGACAGAGTATGCTCTGAATTTCAGTTGCTGGGGAACATGACTGGGGAGAGTGCTCTAGTCCCTGTGGCCTGCTTTTGGGTTTTTCACAGACATCTGGTTGGCCACTGTGAGAACAGGATACTGGATTATATGGGTCATTGGCCTGATCCAAACAGCTCTTCTGATGTTCTTTATTGCCAGATTGAATCTGGGACCTTCTGTGCTGAAGGTGGCCACTTTCCCCTGTGAAAAACACTGTTTTGGTACACAGTACCAGCACCTCCCCCCCCCCCCGCCCTTGTTAAAAGTGTGGTACTTTCTGTAACAACTTCATAGTGAATACCAGCACCTTTTTCCCCCTAAACATAAAAAGGACTGGTTATGTCCAATTTCACCTTATGAAATATAATCACACCCTTGTGGCTGGGAATAGAACATTGTGAACTAGCAAAGAACACATCCATTAATCTGCTGGGGATTAGCTGTTGTGAAGGAGTTACACAGTTACAACTCCATAAAAAAATATATGGTGGTTTATCTGCTTTGATTACAGAACTGTTCCAGCTTGTCAGTTTTGCCTCCACTGAATAGATTTATTTCAACAAAGCCCACATGATACAAGTGTACTTCTTTATACCATACTTATATTTACTTAATACAGGAAATGCCTTGAATGCTACTAATGCTGAGTTGAAAGATCCAAGAGTTGACATGTGGGTCTCAGATAATGGTGAGAAAACCGCAATCACTTTTATGCGACCTGTTTCTGTTTGCAAAGTATTCACACATTGGATGACAGAATGGCCCTGTCTGCTGTGCTTTTTGCTATACAGTATCATTCAGGATTCCAAAGTTTCTTCAAAGAGAGCTGCTCTTTGGACTTGGGAAGTGGGAGATGGGCTTATTCTCAGTTTCAGTCTCTGAACTTGCTATTATAGTGCAAATTTTTGATGCAGAGGAATGGGTAAGGTGCAGAGAGGAAATGTGAGCCTACACAGGAATTGCAACGGTTCAGCATGGAGAGATCAAATGGCATGGTCCAAAGTAGGTGACAGTCAAGTGAAACAGAAGCAATTGAGGGCCCAAAGGGCTAAAGATAAGCATACTAGTCAGAGACAGGTCAGCTGCCAGGTTCTATAAAGACAAGGATCAGACAAAGGCCAGAATCAAATGACGCATTCTGAGATTAAGACAGACTAGTAGGTCTGGTTCCAGCTTAGGAACAAGCATGATGATGCCAGGGGCATTAGCAGGCAAACTCCCACAATTCTCTGGAGGATGCCACCACTCTTAAAATGGTATACTAGTTCTTTAAATATGTGGTGTGGGCCTGTTTTTAAAATAAAGTTTGTTAAACTGATTTGATTTAAAAGGTGGTATTAGTTGTCAGATGCCTGGGGGTGCATGGCTTTCCCTAAAAGATGGAAGCCAAAATAGATTCAATCAATCAAATGCAACGACCTAGATTTCTGAGCTGAACTTCTAGTGTTGAATCCTTGTGCTTCCTTGTAAATTTATTATTTTGCTCATCAATGGAATTCTAAAAATATCTTAAAATAACATCTTGAGCAGTGCATTGTATTATTAATGCCTTGGAGGTTTAGGTTCTCTTTCTTTTCCTGAGCAGCATTTCTAAACCTTCTAATGCTTGGTTTCTGCTGCTACACAGCTCATGCCTCTTGCATTGTACTAAACCATTCTACAAACTGGCGGTTTCTTTCTTGCTCCTTGTTAAAAGAAATATGTTGAATTAAGCATAATTTCCTTGTATCCTTGCGTATGAAATTCCTTTCTTGAAAGACTTGCTGCAATACAATACTGAAAATTGGTTTTAATAGCATTCCATCAATTGCCTAAACAAATCGGAAGGTGGTGGACTCTCCTTCATTGGAGGTTTTTAAGATAGATGGATTAGTGTTTTGGATGCTTTAGTTGAGATCCCTGCATTGAAGGGGGTTAGACTAGCTGGCCCCCATGGTTCCTTCCAACTCTACAATCTATGATTCTATGAATTGCTAAGGCTTATAGTCTTGTACATAAGCTACACATGCATTAGACATCAGGGGTTAGCAAACTTTTTCTGCAGGGGGCCGGTCCACTGTCCCTCAGACCTTGTGGAGGGCCAGACTGCATTTTGAAAAAAAATATATGAATGAATTCCTATGCCCCACAAATAACCCAGAGATGCATTTTAAATAAAAGGACACATTCTACTCATGTAAAAACACGCTGATTCCCAGACCGTCTGCAGGCTGGATTTAGAAGGCGATTGGGCCAGATCTGGCCCCTGAGCCTTAGTTTGCCTACCCATGCATTAGTCCCATTAAACTCAATGGTATTCCAATGATAATAGAGTTAACCCCACAAAAAGCCTGCATTGTGCAGCACTTCTTGGACACAAAAATTGCAATATAATCAGGTATGCTCCCCCCAAAAGTACCAAGGGAGAGAAAATGGTGGGAAATCTACAGAGAGAGAGAAGTCAGAGTTATATAATTGTTTCCTTCATCAAATATGGTACTACAGCATTCGGGGGGAAATGTGCATCTTGTGATTTATGTGATCATTATGTTTTGCTATGTTGTAGGATTGGGAAGGGGGAGGGAATGTCTTGCAGCTATAATCAACACAAAGCCAGCTTTCAATCTTTCAAGTCAGAATGAAAATGTGTATGGTAATATCTAAACTGATGCAGAAGCAACAGGTTAATCTGAAGCTCATTCCTTATCCCAATATGTGAACCAAGGAAAACATTTCTAATTTCTTGGGTAATTGAAAGCCTGGTTCCAAATAAGATTTATGAATCAAGGCAAAAGAGTCTTTTTACAGCTTCTTCCCAGTGCGTAAGCATTGTCTGCTGCAAGAATTTGCAGTATTAGTAGGGCTTAGTAGGGCTGATAGTTACTTTATAATTATAAGCACAGCAGTGGTGGTCCTTGGGATCTCAAATTTCAATGGCGCCCTGTGTGATGCCAAAATTAACCCTCTCGAATGTTGTGTTCTTCTTCCAGTTTCCAGCCAGCTAGCCATGCCTTCTTTCAGAATACCCCTCCTATTTTCCTTTGTTTTTCAGCACCACTCAACGCTCATGCTTGGTCTTTGTACCTTCCTATTTTTCTTAGTTTCCCCATTTCGCCTACATAGCCAGTGACTTTCAGAACCCAAGTTCACGAAGAGCCACCGTCCTCCAAGTGCTTTTTTCACTGGAAGAAACAAATAAAAAAAGTATGTTAAGGATGTGGTACTTTCTTTTATAAACTGGCAAAAATCAGGTATTATTTGCTACCTCACTGCTTCAAAGACTAAATCCATATTCTGATTTACTACTTGACAATGAATTACATCTAGTAAACAAAGTAGTCTGGCTGGTTTACAAATAGTAGCCTAAACTCGCCATTAAAAGGAAGAAGCGAATCCATCATTTCATGCAACTATTTCCCCATTTTCAGTTCACTTCCTTCCCTGAAAGAACACCTTTAGTCAGCTGGGGTTTGCTTAATGCAATATTTTGGAAAGGCATTTTATATAATAGAGCTTTATTTTCTCTTTATTCTGTTTCTTAGGAAGGAAATAGGTCTCAAAAGTGTCAGATGAGAATTAAAGTGAAAATAATGGAAACAACATTTTACTTCAAGATTTTTTTCTCTCTCTCTCATTTAAAACATTTTACCACAAAGCAAACTACCATCTACTTGGCCCACATTTCAGTGCTTGCTGGAAGCAGAAGGGAGAAAAAAGGCTGCAAAAATGCTTTGACTCAGTAGAAATCCTATTCCAGAGTATTCTTATTAATGTTACTGCTTCAGCGGAACAAGGGAAAAATAAAACAGAGTTGTGGGATGAAGGAAAGCTTACATCTAATAAGCTAAAATGTACGTGCGAGAGAGAAAATGATGAGTAAAGAGGGGAAGAAAAATTAATTATGTACTACTACATGATTTAGAGTCCCCTTGGACCTCTCAATGGTTTTCTGTTACTGATTATGGAAATTTTTGGACCAGAATTTATTTGAATAAAAAAAGTAACTGCTACAGTTTTATGTACAGTGGTGAATAAAAATTGCCGCTGCTTAATAATACCAATAAACATCAAGAGCCAGCCCCACATTTGGCCTCAGTCCAGTGAAAATAAGTCATGCTTGAGTCTCATCAAATGGGGGGGGGGATCAGGCACATTATTCCAAGGGGGCTTAACTGTATCTAACTTTGCCTTGATCTGGACTATTATGTAAGGTGTATTTAGGGATATGATTCTCACTTAAGATTCAAGAGAGCCTCTGTAGATATATCCTAGATACATCTACATGAGTGGGGGAGAAGATGGTTGTGTCTTTAGGACAGGGTATGTAGCACAGGGATAGAGCACCTGCTTTGTATCCAGGAGATCCCAGGTTCGAGTCCTTGCAACTAAGTAGCAGCAGATGTGAAAGACCACTGCGGGCAGTCAGAGCTGACAACATTGGGGCAGATAAACAAACAGCATAACTCTGATATAGGACAGCTTCCTATGCTCCTCATTCTTTCTCTTCCTTGCCTATTTTTTTCTGTCTTTCCTAGTTTGGATCTTTTCGGGACTGCTGCACACTTAACTAATTTGTGCAAGAATGGGATATTAGAGCCTGGCCATAAATTATCCAGTGCAATGGGTTTCATGGGGAATTCAATATTTTAAACTCAGATCTCACCACAGATATTTTTTATAACCATAATGGAATCACACCTGCATGTAAAGAAGCATTTGCCACTGCCCTGGCCTACATATTAACCAGGAAGGGCAAGAGTTGAGCAGACAGATAGTAGATCTCACCTCTCCAAGGATCATGTCCACATCTTTGAGCTGTACAAATTGATGATAAGTGGACACAGGAGCCAAGGGTACATCAAGTGGACCAGTACTTACTGTGGAATCCAAACTGGCATAAAAGCAATGGGCTATCAAGTGGTTTTCATCACCACATAGGCCAAGATGTAACAACTCTTGACCATTCCAAAAGCTCTGGTGGACAACTCTATGCAGATTCAATTATTTCTTTGCTCCCATCACTGCCAAAGAGTGAGCCTTATACTGGGTTCTAGCTCAGGTTTCATAGGCTTGTCCTTTGTCTTCTGCCAGTTCCACTCTAGCTGTCCCCCCCAAAAAAATACTATGCCCAGTCCCCACCCCCTCAAAAACAGGCATACCAGAAAACAAACAAACAAGGTGTTCCTAGTGAGCTTGAATAGCTCACCTTCTCTTTAATGGGAGAGGGCACTCAGAAGCTGTTTTATGAATTGGCTGTGCTACTTCCATTTCATTTGTTGACCAGGACTTCAATAGAAGAACCTACCTAGGTGACAGGGAAATCCCCAAGGCCTGTCAGGAAACCATTCGGATCCATCAACCACCACCCCACAGAGGCTCAGTGTCCCAGTAAGCCTAAACCCTACCAGGTAGTGAGATGTCACTGACAAAAGAATTATATAATGTTTCCCTAGACCCAGATCACCACCATCCCACACAGCACAGAAGACCAGGTCAAGGTTGTGATCTGTTGAATATGAGTAACCAAGAGAAAGCAAAACCCACCAGTACCTGTCCCTCCTTTCCATTGGTTGCAATCACAGGGTAGTTGTACCCTCATCAGGCTCCACAGAATTATTCAGCCTTCCCAGGTGAATGTCATGCCAAAGGCTCATGTCTCCAGTGTAGGTTTCAGGAGGGGAGGAGAAATACTCTTCTTCCTCCCATTCAAGATCAAATATGAAATTTGGAGCTGAAATAGCAGCAGGAAAAAATAAATTATACCTGAAATTCAACAGGACTATTTGTTTTCAGTATCCACACACAATCCACATCTATTGATTTTGTTTCAATGAGCAAGGTGTATTTTCATTGCAGGCATCTATTTTAGTGCTCCTCAAGCTACAAAGAATTTTAAGATTGTGTTTCAGTACTTTATTGATATTGGTCTTGCTTTATTGATCTGTGATCCAGGTTAGATCTGTGTTTTAGAGAAAGGCATAGCTGCTGATCTGTTACACACACCATGGTTTTACGGAAGCCATAGACTATAATTACAGACTTCTCAGGTAGCATCCAACTATCTATTTCAGAAGAATCATGTCACTCTGATGCTCTAAGATTACATTCCCTTTGCCTACTTGTCTTGGAGTTCCAACTAAATGGTTCTCTTAAAAAAAAAAAGCAGATCCTTTTTGCTTATCAAATGTCCTCAGTGATCACAAAGTTTCAGAGCTAAGGAGACACTGATGATGTTAGAAGCATTTATTTAAACTGGCCATGTAGAGGAATAAATAACATTACAGAGTTACCCATGTGTTTGTAAATTATATAGTTGTTTCAGTAGAATGTCTGCATTGAACAGTAATCTTGAGGATACTTACTTGAAATATTGCCTTTGAAATCAATGGGCTTCATCTTCAAGTGAATGTGTTTAGAAAAAAAATGTGTTTTTTTTAAAAAAATATGTACTATTAGAATTAATAGAAGAATCTCTTGACAGGAGCATTTTCTCTGGCTGCAAAAAGACATTTTTGCATTTTATCCAGTCAGAGATCTACCGTGGCAGATCATGAACCATGGGAGATAATTGCTATCTTGTTTCTAGTGATCTGTAAAGAACAGAGGCAAAACCTTTATGGTGTGCTCCATCCCCAGAGAGCTCACTGAAGCCCACCCCTCTACTGCTCCTCCCTGATCCATCCTTCCCTCTCTACTCTCTGCTCATATAAGGAAGACAGAGCGTTGGCTGGTAATATGGGATGTGTGTCTCTGATTTACTATGATTCACTGCCTGTAAAGGAGAAGGGAAAAAATGGCTTTGTGGAGCCTTATGAGACTCCATGCATTGGTGCTGTGTCTGCATAGCGACCGCTCATAGCTATGGTTATATTATTTAAAAACAAGAAATTCATAATGGAAAATTGAACTAAGGTTAAAACATCAAGGGTCAAGTCATGCATGACCTGCTTGGACAACATTTTATGAAAATGTCTTTTTTTTTTTTACAGTTAAGTGCTACACAAATTCTACTTAATAAATAAGCAAATTCCACTTAATAAATAAGCAAATTCATTTTTTCATCTAGCTGATCATTTTTAATTTTAAAAAGCTCTTTAGGACAACATAGAATACTTATTGTAAATGGCATATGTGTCCTCTATTTACTGGAATAAGAAATGAAGAACTGAAAATTGCAACAAAGGAATTCTGGACTTTCTATTTTCTGACTTTCCAGTTACCTTTCAAGTCAAAAAATATATCCCATCTCATACATTCTTCTGTTTTGCTTGTTTAAAAACATGATCCAATTGTTCCACATATTCTTTTCCAAAACCAGTTTAAGCTTCTTTCTGTGTTTTGAGGATTTAGATTCAAAACTACTTTCCCTTTAAGCTAATACAGGCATCCATCACCAGGAAGTAAGAACTATACTCACCTTACCTAAATAGCAGACTCGTCTATCTTACCATTGAATGATACAATTTTGGAGTAATAGTTGCAGATACCAAGATGGGCAAGAGAAAGCACAAGATATGAAGGCAATGTGAAATATTGAGTGGGTTTGAATTTTGTCTTCAACCAGAAACCCATTTTAGAAAATCAGTTTGAGATTTTTGTAGCATGCTGTGCCTTAACTTTTCTAAGCAAATGAATTTGCCATTAGGCCATTCATTGGAAAGAACAGAAACATACATTTCAGAAAGGTGTAGTGTTGTTGTTTTGCTATTTTTTTAAATGAAAAGGAAGATGTAAGGATTTTCATTTAATGCAGCTGGATCTCCCCAAAATGTAGTGTGATGCACATCTGGATTTGTGTTCCGGTTTAGATCTCTAATCTTTGGCTCCATGGATTCTCTTGCCTTCCTATTTCTTGTTGATGGATACTGCAATATTGGTTGCTGAACATGCTCATGAAGAACCTGCCAGGCAAGAAGACACATTTCTCCCATTTGAAAATTGTGAACTACTCAGGTAGACTATGTAGCTGATGCTGTGAAGGCCATGGTGCTCTGTGGTGTGGATGGCTGCCAGAAACAGAGAGTGATATGATACCACCCCTGCTGTGATTTTGCATAGAGGTTTGCAAGGCATTGCAGGGTTTGGAAGCAAACCAAAAGCATTTCCATTTGGATCCTTAGATTTAGATGTGGGCTCAGTCGTAGCTGAAGCCATGCTCATAAAACTAGTGAGAATTGCAGGATATCTACAATATCTCTCAAGCTATTAGAAAGGCAAACAAAGGGTTTCCTCTACCCAAATCAACATGGATAGATAATTGTCTTATTTCTTTTTGTGAAATCATCAAAGCAAGGGAAGGGTAGCATTGTCCCTGGGCAATGTTTCCCTTGTCCCGCCATTGCACTTTGTGGGCATTTCCTGTCTTGATCAGCTGCATTTTCTTTCAAAAGAGAAATGGATGTTCAGCACTAAGGTGATCTTTTCCATTAATATTATTCTCATTCTCCCTTGATTTTTGTTCCTTGCAGCAAGATTCTACAAAATGGTCTTGGTTGCTTCCCAAGTGTCTCTCTTTTTACCTGTTTCCACTACTTTGTTTCTGTCTGTGATATCCTTCCTTAGTCGTAAAAAATAAAATAAAATAAATAAATAAATAAATAAATAAATAATAAATTCTCTTAATTATTAAGAACAAAACACTTCTCAGCATTAACTCTCCCAATCTGCTTGTGCTTCTCCAAGCAGGTTTGATCATGAGATAGATGCTGAATAGTGCAGGGGACCATCTTGCTTTGGGTTTCTCCTGTTGTAAGGCCTACAGGGTCATGGTTTGCAGTGCTCTGTCGTTATTTTTTTGCAGTTCAGAGGGAGGAGGAATAGTTTCAATCTCAGATACTTAAGAGGGTTTCTTCTCTGCCAAGTCATATTGGCTTTGTATCAGTTTACTTCCCATATCTTCCTCCAAAGAATTCTGGTAATTGCAGTACAGTGAAAGGGTTCGTTCAGAATTCTGTTAAAGCCCTCCTGAACTTCAGTTCTCAAGGCTCTCTTGGAAGATCAAATTATTGTTCAGCCATTTTAAGCCCACTTTGCATGCCAAACACGCACTGTTCAATCCCCAACATTTCCAGTTAGGGCTGGGAATTGAAACCTAGGACAGCAAACATTTTGAGTTCAGTGATAGGTAAAGGTAAAGGGCCCCTGACCATTAGGTCCAGTCGTGGCCGACTCTGGGGTTGTGGCACTCATCTCACTTTATTGGCCGAGGGAGCCGGCATACAGCTTCCGGGTCATGTGGCCAGCATGACTAAGCCGCTTCTGGCGAACCAGAGCAGCGCACGGAAACACCATTTACCTTCCCGCCAGAGTGGTACCACTTTGACGTGCTTTCAAACTACTAGGTTGGCAGGAGCTGGGACTGAGCAACAGGAGCTCACCCCGTCGCAGGGATTCAAACTGCCAACCTTCTGATCGCCAAGTCCTAGGTGTGTTTTAACCCACAGCGCCACCCACATCCCTTATGAGTTCAGTGATAGTATGCATCAAATAAAGTTTGTTTGCTCCCACTTTAGTTTCCTCCGAAACCGTCATTTTATGAGGTTTCCAGCAGCAAATATCTCACACAGAGAGAGAATAAGATGTAAACGTGGCAGAAACCATTATGATTTCCTAGAAGATATTTGACACTGCACTTTGATCTAACACACCTCCACCCCCCCAAAAAAATTTTTTTGTTGTTAGTAGTTCTTTTTAGGTGTTACCATTAAACATCTAGAAAATATGAGAGATGAATGGGGATGATCACACTTGTTGTCTCCCCCTATCATGGTTTATATCATTCTCCAACTTGTGGTATATAACTGTCAGAAATATGGACCTTCTTGTAGTCATGAGGTGCTCCCTGCACATTTCACAATAAAAGACATGGGGAACTTCTCTGAGTATATGAGGCTGCCTGCTTAAGAATGACACCTTCAGCAGGATGACAGGGATTATGACGAGGGAGTCAAGCTAGTGTGGTTATGCCTGCTGTCCCCTCACATGTTTTCTGAATGCCTAATGGTAATGCCTGGATGGGACTAGTGCAGGCATAGGCAAACTCAGCCCTCCAGATGTTTTGGAATGACAACCACTGGTCCTGTTAGCTAGGGATGGTGGGAGTTGTAGTCCCAAAACACCCGGAGGGCCCAGTTTGCCTATGCCTGGGCTAGTGTCGGTGTTTCTGAAAACATGTTAGATACTAAGATTTTAATTTTATTTCCAAATGGAATAGTATGAGCTTCAGTGCAACCCATTTGAGTAAAGAAAAACTATCACTGGGCCAGGTTTAGATGTATGTTTGCAAGCTGCTTCCTCTCCCCACTTGTTTCACTTGGGTAGTTTCCCCTAAGCACTTGCAACTCTGAAAGGGGAACTTTTGACTGTGGCCACCTTGGGCTCTTTAAAAAAGCTGCTTCATAAATGGCATTGCACAGCAGTCCTTGAAATGTTATCATTAGCATTTTGACTCAAGTCGAAGGTCTAACATCAAACAGCTAATTGTAACTGCCGCAACTGACCGGAAATAGCAATTAACTTCCCGATATGCTGGGGGAGGCTGCCTGAATGTGCATTCCCTTCCCACACCTGCATTAGCCCAGACCACCAGGCTGTGAAGCCTTTTGAAGTCATTCAGCCATTAATGAGTATGAAAGCACATTAAGCACTTATCTATATTACCGTTTTACTAGATCTGCTACCTTTTACCTACCTCTGTGACCTTGTATCTATATCTGTATTATCTATGTCTATTAACAGTGTTTATCTACTTTAATTCCTAATAAAGCATCTTCTACTTGCTAACATGTTGTTGAATAATAATACTAATAAAGGTAAAAAAAAGGTAAAGGACTCCTGGACAGTTAAGTCCAGTCAAAGGTGACTATGGGGTTGCAGCGCTCATGTTACTTTCAGGACGAGGGAACTGGTGTTTGCCCACAGACAGCTTTCTGGGTCATGTGGCCATCATGATTAAACCGTTCTTGACGCAACGGAACACCGTGACAGAAACCAGAGAGCATGGACACGCCATTTGCCTTCCTGCCACAGTGGTACCTATTTACCTACTTGCACTGCCTTGCTTTCGAACTGCTAGGTAGGCAGGAGCTGGGACAGAGCAATGGGAGCTCACCCCATTGTGTGGATTTGAACCGCCAACCCTCTGACTGGCAAGCCCAAGAGGCTCCATGGTTTGGACCACAGCGCCACCCACATCCCTAATAATAATAATAATGTTATTACTATAGCACACACACACAAACATAGATAGATAGATAGATAGATAGATAGATAGATAGATAGATGATAGATAGATAGATAGATAGATGATAGATAGATAGATAGATAGATGATAGATAGATATAGATAGATAGATAGATGATAGATAGATAGATAGATAGATAGATAGATAGATAGATAGATAGATGATAGATAGATATAGATATACATAGCTGTATTAATTAATATTGCTACAAAAATTACATAACTACAAGATGTAATATTTGTTAGGGAGGGAAGAATACTTTTAAAAATTACATAACTGTTCAAAAATTTACATTTGACAACACAAAGACTATCTCCCATCCAGCACTGACCAGATTCAGACCTGCTTACTCAGACCATGCCCTGGTACTGATAGCAACAATTGATCAAAGCTGTACTAAAATAGCTCTCACCACTTCACCCTCCCACCCATCCACCCACACAATGTCTTTTCCATGTACCTGCTGTTCTTTGTTTTAAAGTGAGGGTGCCATCCTTAGACTCTGACACCAGCACACAGCCCATCATTAAGCATCATGCTGTATAATGCATGTTGGATGTAACTAGCTGCTGAGGAACACCCTACAGTTTTTACAGAAGCACTAGGAACGATTGCAGCAGCAATGGAGGCAACAGGAAAGTATCATCAGGAGAGAGATCAGCAGTAGGAGGGCTGTGAGAATGGATCACCCACAGGAACCACTGTGAGCACAGATTTGAGGAAAACGATGCCCGGCCAATTTTGAATTATCTTTGGAATTTGGGGGAATTGCACTATGGCACTGCTGAAGATGTATTTTTCTCCAAAACCTTCCTCTTTCCCCCCGAAATACGAACTTCATTAACACAGCCTTATAGTTTATAGTTGTTCTTTGCCGGTTCATGTGTAATGGATTAAAGTTAAGCGCTTTTAATGGTTCCATCATTAGTGAGAACTAACTACAGTTTCTTTTAAGATGAACCAGGGAAGAATAAAACTGCCTTTTTTATTCACAAAACAGCAGGAGACTGTAAAGCAAAAGCACCAGGTTTTTGGGATTTGGAGGGGATAGATAGCCATTGTTGCTCTGGTGTCTAGATAAATGCAAACCGGAGGTTTGATTATCACATTGATCAGCTGATTAAAATCATCCGCCTGGAACTTGGCATTCCCTGCCATGCAGAACTACAAGAGGTATTGTCTGAAGCAAGAAGCATGAAAGGTTATATTGAATCTCAAGTCTTAACTCCATCCTTAGACAACAGCGATGCCATTTACAAAATAGCAGGACTGGTATATTTGAATGAACCACATGTTCTGTATGGCTGCATGTGTTGTTGATTTAGTCAGGGCCATTGGATATGAACACTTTGGAAATGGCAGCAGTGTATGAGATATAAGTTATGTACAGTCAGGGAGAAAACTTGCTCTTGGATGATTTCAAGCCCAATTATGCAGGCTCAAGAGATTTCGATAAGCTTCTCACATTATGTAACCTGAACTTTGGGTCCTTATCTGAACAACACCAAGGAAAGGATTACTATGTGGTGTTGTTGCTGCTACTGGAAGCTAAAATTGAATTTTTAACTACTGCCACTTAGCCATTTTTCTAAGTAGGCAGAAAAAGTCAGTGATTGCCCAGGATTTGGGCTATTGCCCAATAGTGAGAGCAGACCAAAATTTTTGTGAATCCTCATTTTCATTAACATCCATTGCACCCGACTCAGAAGAGGAAAAAAAAACAAAGTCTGCACCTAAGGAAAAAATACTAGAAATGTCTGGCTCTCTTTGGTCACCAGCAATACTCAGCTCCTGTAGGGTTGCCTGGCAGCACTGGACTTTCTGCAGTCTTCTATAAAGCATTCCATGAGAAGTCAATTCCCATTGAGGTTTGTGGACGCCACAGGTGGTGTATTTTTCTATGCTTATCTATTTGAATCATGCTATTCTGCCCTCGAGAGCAAACACTTTCAAGGCAAATTACAATAAACCAGGGATGGTGAACCACAGACCAAGGGTTCAAGTGTGGCCCTCCAGCCCTTGTAAGACCTTCTGTCAGCCATACCTGTACATCCTCAGCAGCCACACCCTATTAATCTAGATCCTGCTGCTGAATGCCTGTCCTTAGACGTAAGTTTTAGGTGGTGCTGCTTCTTTAAAATACCCTTTCTCCATTTGTACAAAAGCTTTTGGTCTTTCAGTAGTTAATAATGGTTAATGCAGATTCTCCCAGATTCTGACAACTCATGAACCTTTCAATACCTGGTCTGTCTGATGCTCAAGGATCAAAAGAGGAAGATGCAGTTCATTGAAGTGGTTTATTTTCACAAAGCTAGTGCATTAAAATAATGCAGAAGTTGTCATGTCAAATATTCAGAAATGAAAAAGTTCTATAATGATGGGCCAATAGGAAAAAGGGACCCATAGCAAGAAATTGAAATGCTTTGTATTTGTATTTATTTATTTATTAACATGTTTGTAGGCATATCTTTATTGTAAAGTCGCAAAGCAGTGTACAAAATGAAATATGTTCCTCAACATCCTGTGATAGGTGGAGTGCCACAGGGTTCTCTCCTGGGCCTGTTGTTGTTCAACATCTTTATAAAGGACTTGGATAAAGGTACTGAGGGGGTGCTCATCAAATTTGCAGATGACACCAAACTGGGAGGGCCACTGTGATAATGAGACTATATTAGTCATTACCCAGCAGGGATTTCTTATGTCCCCCCCTTTTTTTTTTGATGGATCAAACACCTGAACTATCCAGAACTCATGGAAACAGGCAAGGGATGTGGTTACTTCCTAACTGAATAGCTATCGATTTGAGGTAATATTCAATAGTGTTATCCACTTACAGAACAGATCAAGTGGTGTATACACTTTATGAAATAAATAAATACTAAATAAATATGGACAGTTGCAGGGAGGGATGAGAGAAAAGGGAAGTTCCATTGCACCCACTTGTGCAATGCTAAATATCACCCTTCTTTTAGATCAGAGAACCCATATCTGATCTGTATATAATGGAGAAGAGCAGGACAGGGTTGAGTCATCCTATGTCTCCCTCAGTCCTGACTGACCTTTGTTCCACACATTTATTTCACCCATAGGTCACCTCTCTGAGATACTTGTGTTGAGCTGCCAACCCAACATTTAATTTTCAGAAATGGGTTTCCCTTTTGAGATTTCAAAACAAAACTTGATTTTCCTAATTCACTAAATGCAAGGGCAATAAGGTTCCGTACACATTGGGGAAAACAGTACTTGGGTTCAGAGATACAAGCTAGATGCAAATAAAAGCCCTGTCTCATGGATGCTACTTTATTGTATTAATGAAAGAAGTTATTGCTACTGAGTCATTTAGCTTTTGGGGTTCTAATCTTCATGCATCAAGTGCAACCACTTAAAATAATAGGTAAGAAAAATTCCATAGGGTCTCCTGTTTGCTTTCTGTAAGTACTAAGCAAACATCGACACTGAACTACAAACATCTATCTTTTAAAGATGTGACATTTCCCCAAAAGCTTGATCTTAAATGGGATACTATCTAAGTACGATAATGGAAGTAATTTACCAGATTGGTCTGGATGTATGCGAAGGCAGTATCGCAACCATGCCCTGCATCATTGATAATGTTATCCATGCACTTCATAGTCCATTAGCAGAGTGATTTGTCTGAAAGACTTGGAAACCAAAAAGGGCAGTCCAGTCTTTTATACTTATTGACATGTACACAAAACAGATCTCTCAGGCTATCTGGGCCTTGACCCAACATACAGTGATTGAATTATTGGGCAGGGGGGCTTAATGAAATCCACACGCCCTACTGCCCAACTCTCTCCCTGTCACACACACATTTTAGCCCAGTCTTGCCTCCTGTGGTCTTCTAACTACAGTACCCAGCAGAGCCACACAAAATAGCAAGGCCTGTTCTGGTTGCCCTGTACAGTCGTACCTTGGATCTCAAATGCCTTGGCTCCCGAACAGATCGGCTCCCGAATGGTTGAAACCCAGAAGTGAGTGTTCTGGTTTTCGAATGGTCTTTGGAAGCCGAACATCCGGCGCGGCTTCTGTAGCTTCCTATTGGCTGCAGGACACTCCTGCTAGTCACACTTCTCTGAAGTCTCTCAGCCTCACTCACCTCAAAGAGTGTTTGTTGTGGGGGAGAAAGGGAAATGAGATGGTTAGCCGCTTTGAGACTCCTTAAGGGGAGTGAAAGGCAGGATATAAAGTCCAAACTCCTCCTCCTCCTCCTCTTCATCTTCGTCATCTTGATATCAGTGGGGTTAAGCACACATAGCTCTGTGCAGGATTGTGCCCTGTTCTTTTTCTTGCCATACCTGCTGCTTGCATTGACTTGAGGGACAATCAGAGGTCATTAAAAATATGGAATGCATTTACCATTTTCTTAGGAGTGTGACTTAAATGTATGTCTTCAACAAGGCCCCTCATTATAAAAGGTGTGATTCATAGGCACAGCATTCATCTGTGAGGTAGCTCAAGGAAAATGTGGTCCTTTGAACCACTGAATGGATAACCTGATATGATTAGTATGTATGTTTCAGTAACTTAAAAGATAGAACAGAATATTTAAGGATGAAGGTGATATGTACAGAAAATGACAGGAATGGGCAGGAGTACTTAGTTTGCTGCATCTATGGATCTAACTGTGTGGTTTGAAGGCACATAGAGACACTACCTTGCTGAAGCTAAGCAGGCCTGTGTCTGCTCTAGTACCCAGGAGCAATCGCCAAGGAGGGCTGGTACCATGAACCCAGTACCATTGCTGTTGCATTCAGGGCCTGTACACTCTGGTCCACACACATGGACAGCCCTGACCTCCCTGTTGCCCAGCTTCACCACTGGCCTGTCCAATATGGCAGTGATGGTGCTGCTGGGAGGCCACTGCTTTCCACCAAGTGCCATATCTGGACAGATGACTGCCTGGGAATCATGTGAATGCTGCCTTGGGTTCCTTGGTGGAAGGAAAATGGGATATCAATATCATAATATGAAAAAATGAATAAAAATGAATGGTGGCCAAAGAAAAAATGATACATTTTCAGATAATTTAGACCTTCTGTTGAAATTAGACCACAGGTCCCTATATTAGCTTCACTACAGCCTCGGCTAGATTGGGATTTACTAGCCTGCTTTTCCTGGGTAGGGTTTTAAATGCGTAAAAGCACAGGAGGAAAGGATGAACCCCCATCCTCTGGCTAGGGCTGGGCCTTGGGTGGAAGTCTGAGATCAACCAGTATCTGGAAACTGGTAGCCATGTGTGATGAGCCAGGAACTTATTAGGCAGACCTGAACAATGTATTCCTTTAGTTGTACTCCGTTTCTGTATCAACAGGATAATAAAGGCAAGATTATCATAGGACAGGGAAGGGGACCTTTGGCCCTCCAGATGCTACCTTTATCCCTGAACATTGGCCATCATGGCTGGGGCTGATGGGAGTTGGTTTCCCATTGCTGACATAAGGATTATTAAACTAATGTACATGAAGAACTTTATGAGCTTAGGAAAAGAGCTGCATGCATTATAAGCTTAATTATTTTCTCTCTCTCTCTCTTTTGCCACTTTAATATGGTGGCAATTATTTTTCATGCTATCTCTGTCAGCAGTACTAACTCAATGATGGTGTTTTAGGGAAGAGTCTTTTTTATTACAGTTCTTACATACATGGATTGAACTAAAGCTTTAGAAAACGTAGATGACAAACGTATGGCAACTGGGTTGAATTTTATTGTACCGAAACACCATAGCTGACAGTATAGGAGGGTAAGGAGTGGCCAGGTGTCTCCTCTGATAAATGACTTGGCCTTCTACTGCAAAGTACTCCTTTCCTAACACTTCATATGCAAGATGGAATTTGTTCCCTCACACATACATAGGGACCAGTATGGTGCAGTTCAGCCATCTTCAATCCTTTCAGACCTGGACCACCAGTTGAAGGCCAGTGGTGTAGTAGTTAGAGTGTTGGGGCAGGACCTGGAAGACCAGGGTTCAAATTCCTACTCAGTCCTGAAGCTCACTGAGAACTGAACTTGGGCCAGCCACTAACTAACCTACCTCACAGGGTTGTTGTGGGGATGAGAATCGTGTTTTCCATGGGGTGGGAGGGATGCAAATACAATAAAAAGGTAAAGGTAAAGGTACCCCTGCCCGTACGGGCCAGTCTTGACAGACTCTGGGGTTGTGCGCCCATCTCACTCAAGAGGCCAGGGGCCAGTGCTGTCCGGAGACACTTCCGGGTCACGTGGCCAGCGTGACAAAGCTGCATCTGGCGAGCCAGAGCTGCACACGGAAACGCCGTTTACCTTCCCGCTGGTAAGCGGTCCCTATTTATCTACTTGCACCCGGAGGTGCTTTCGAACTGCTAGGTTGGCAGGCGCTGGGACCGAGCAGCGGGAGCGCACCCCGCCACAGGGATTCGAACCGCCGACCTTTCGATCGGCAAGTCCTAGGCGCTGAGGCTTTAACCCACAGCGCCACCTACAATAAAATAAAATAAAAACATAGAAAGCTGCCTTATACTAAGTCAGATCATTGGTCTATCTCACTCAGTGTTATCTACCCTGACTGGCAACATTCTCCAGTTTTGACAGGGGAGCTTTTGGCACTATGAACCTAAGACATTACGTATGAAAAGCAGGTGTCTTGGCACTAAGCCATGGCTAGGGATGAGTGTATTTTCCCAACTGTGTTTACCTCAATTTCTCATTTTTCAAATCTTGAGTTCATTACTCTACATTTTCACATCAATCCCCACAATAATTTGTTGGAATGTTGCTGCACATTTTTCCTAGCCTACATGCATTTGTATGCACTTCTGTTTCATATGCACATTTTTTTTTTTTTTGCAAAGCCTAATATGCATTTCCATGTATACTGTACTGTTCTTTTACAGGCATACATTACGACAGCACTTTTGGACACATTACTTGGCTGATGTACCACATTTGCAAAATTTGGAGATGTGTGGGTTTTGAAAGATGGCTCTCTTTAGGTTCTCATTCTGTTACAGAAAGTATGAATTAGGGAGGTTCACATTTAAAATCAAAGTGAATCAGATTAATTCTCCATTCCTTGGTATGTCCCTTACCGATGCAGGTGGCGCTGAGGTCTGAACCACTGAGCCTCTTGGGCTTGCCGATCAGAAGGTCGGAGGTTCAAATCCGCACGACGGGGTGAACTCCCATTGCTCTGTCCCAGCTCCTGCCAACCTAGCAGTTCAAAATCACATTAGTGCAAGTAGATAAATAGGTACAGCTGTGGCGGGAAGGTAAACGGTGTTTCCGTGCACTCTGGTTTCTGTCAGTGTCCCATTGTGCCAGAAGCAGTTTAGTCATGCTGGCCATGACTCAGAAAGTTGTCTGTGGACAAACACCGGTTCCCTCGTCCTGAAAGTGAAATGAGCGCCACAACTTCATAGTCGCCTTTGACTGCTGTTAACCGTCCAGGGGTCCTTTACCATACCTTTTTATGTCCCTTATTCTAAGGAAAAAAGGAGGAGGAACACCTGACTCTAGGAACACAGGAAGCTGCCTTGCGTTTAGTCACACCATTGACCCAGCTCAGTATTGTCTGCACTGACTGGCAGAATCTGTCCAGGGTTTCATGGGACATTTCAAGCCCTACTTGTCAGGGTTTCACGGGACATTTCAAGCTCTACTTGGAGATGCTGGGGACTGAACCTGGATCCTTCTTCAAGAAAAGCAGATGCTCTACCGCTGAGCTACATCCATTCTCCACTCAATTTGCACTTATTTTCCCTCTCAAATCTTTCTCCAGTGCTGTCACTGTCATACACAGTCTAGATGCTCTGGTTATATGATAGCCTAATATCCTCTAGATATACTTACAGAAAATGTCGATCAGGCTATGTAATTCATTTGCTTAGCTCTTATCGGGGAAACCGGAGACCTGCTGGCAGAGAAATTATGGCATAATGGGTTTCATAATTTTCTAAATATCTCTGGCTTCCAGAATTGGAGGATGAGAGCAAACAGAGCAACTGCAGTTTTAAACTGAGGATATGCTGTTAATTGTGCTTTGTCACCTTTGAGACCAAAGGACTGCCACTCTGATTGGCTATCTGGCTTATCACTTGACAAATTCATTCTTGGCACAAGGTTGATATAAAGCTGATATTCCCAGGGAGTTGGAAAACATTTCTTCCCCAAATTTAACATATCAATCTGAATTGCTCTGTCATCTCTTCAGGAATATAGAAGATAATAATTGGTACTGCGACTCAGTTTTATGGACTTTTCCATTGGCGAATAGAAACTGTAGAGAAGAGCTTGTTCACACATTACACTGAACACAGGTACAAGCTGTGTTCACACATGCATGGTTGTTTGTGTGAAATGGTGTACATGCATTACTTTGTGAAGCTCAGCAATTGTGCACACAGGCACACAGACTGTGCAGACATGGAATGTTACCTGTAGATAACTGTATGAATATACAATTCAACTATCCGTGTACACAGATTGTACACATGTTGAATTTAATTTTTGAACCCCTGTATTGTTATCCAGTCTGAAATCTTTAGGTAGGGTAGGATGCATAGAAATAAGTGGTTAACTATTTCTAACTGTACTTCTAGTCCTACATTTTCAAAGATGAAATGTTATCATCTTCTTTTTCTTAAGAAAACTAAATGCAGGATAGCACTTTAAAAATAAGTATAAATCTGAAGTGAGAAAAACAGTCCAAGATATAGTTCATTTGTAAGTGGAACTAATAACATTAAAAACTCTTGCACACATATCACACACACATTGGAGATATGTGAAAAGTCAGCTATTGACCTGTTCCAATCCTTAGCAATAAGCAAAGAGTCAGCAGCTGTGTTTTATACCAAGAGGCAGCTCTACTGAGTGTGAAATGATTCTTGGAAATTCAGTACATGCCAAGATCAGGGTAACAAAAACTTCTTACAGCTCTAAATAGCAGCATCTTGAAAATAACCTCATTTTGTAAAACAAAAATGAGAAAGATGTGTTGTGTGAAAGAAGAAAGGTATCAATTCCATGGCTGAATTGGCATTCAGACGCTCTGCCCAAAGGCTGCACTTCAGCGGCAATTTTTTAACTCTATCAATACTATCATTAAAAGACTGTAGAAAGGTTTTTCTCTTCTTTTCTTTGGCGGATGGGAATTCTAATATGTGGAACTATTGGCCCAGCATTGCCGCTAGTACAGATTCGATCTGCTGCCTTTTCTGTTCCAGCCCAGATGTCAAGTTGCCCTCTGCAATCAAGAAATTGAAGTCTCATAGAATTCTGTCACTGTGTGACATTTCACACAGATAAATGTTAAACGCAAGCTGGTTAACTAGCAAGTAAGCTTTCCCTGAGTTCAATTCAATCATGAATTTGCTTTACCAGAATGCATTTTACACAGCAATCAGGGTACCTGTTACCTCTCACCCAAGCTACTGCAATCCTGTATACCATCGCCTATAATATTCTGAAGTGTTGTTTTTTAAAAAAACAAGGAACATTTAAAGTTTCTGTTTGAAAGGAAAAGGTCTAAAACTTGTTAATTTTCTGTCGTAATCAGATTCAAATTGCAGGCACGGTCATCCTATGGGATGAAGCAATTCTACCACAAGGGCAGAATCACGTTCAAATCTCAAGGGTGAGCCACATGTATCTTTCAACATCTCTGTCCTAGATTGAAAGGTGCTGCGGAAATTATTTACTAAGATAATAAGCTAGAGCTCTCCATCAAAACAACATATACTTTAACTTCTCCACCTCTCCCATCTTGAGCTCCGAATATTTCCCCAGTCACCTTAATGTCATTTCGAAGGGGAGGGGAGGGGGCATTTAGCTTTACGGAAAAAACAAGGCAAAGAGTGACTGGAAAAGTATGGACACTCTCTGACTTGTCTTGACACACCTCATGAATTGTGCAATCTGACACAGTAATGTGAAAGACTCCCCTGAATTATTCCAATTTACTTTCTTATTTGGAATGCGCACAGAGTCGATGCATACTCCTGGCATGTACATACTAAGTACTCAAACACACACACACACACCCGTTTCAGCTGTAAAATTTGGTTAAAGTGTTTTGTTTTCAGGGAGAAGGGAAAGAAGCAAATTCTCCTTTTGACATTCATCTCAGCAGATGAGCCTTCAACCTGCATGCTTTAGAATTTCACACCTTTCCCATTATTTTGGCTGAAATCTGTAATACACTTGTATTTTCCTAGGGTGTTTTCCCTCATCTCCTGCATAGCTCACTCAGGTTTGCTCTCCTGTGACCACAGATGATAGCTAAAAATGTTTCATAGGCTTATCTTATTTCTTCTGTAGATTTCTTATACCTTCACATACTATTCCCGGGAAAATGTTTCTCCATAAATGAAGAGAAGTTGTTCACCTCTTCCTTTCCTCTTTCATGAAGATGCATCATGTGAAGTTCTTTTGTTCAGCTGGAGGAAGCATCCTCAAGGGACTATGTGAGGAAGAAAGCCTTCCTCCAATACTGGTCAGATGTGTCAGTCTTTCTCTCTCTGGTTTAATTCCACACACACACACACACACACACACACACGCACGAGAACTTCTGTCTCCTGGCTCAGGTAAACTGAGAAGTTAGGTAGATCATACTTTATTTTCTCTCTGCATTACTCTCTTTACTTAAAAAAATACCAAAGTTGTGTCTATTGTGATTAATCACACACTGCAAATATCTTCCCAGCCTACACTTTGTTCTAGTCTGCAAACTGAGGTGCCTGGATTGCCTCTAAAAACTTCAGTGGTGGCAGTTGTGTGAGAGTTTTCCTCCCTAAAATGCAGTCCCCAGCTTGTGACAATGCTCTCTTTCTGTGGGAGATTTTAGCAGTCAGATCTAACAATGTATATTTTCTAGTTAGTATATGGAGGGGTTAAAGACCACTGAGTTCTAAATTGCTAGAGTAGGCTCAGTGAGGTCCTGCAGCCTCTTCTCCTAAGAGGGAGGAAGTAAAGTCTGTTTCCTGTTCCATTCACTAGTCCTTCATTCATGCTGCAAGCAATGGAAGCAGGCGTGCCTCAACTTAGCTCCCAACCTCAGATACTTGTCTGATGGTGCTTTGCTGTATTTCTTCTTAAGTATTTAACCTGCATTCTGCTGCTGCATCAAGGAAAATGCCTGTCTGAGACCTAGAAAGTGTAAGTAATCCGTTTTAAACTTCTTTTGCAGCATGTGGTCTGATTTATTGAAAAAGGCATAAAAGAGGGGCAGCTGCTTCACACAGCTGAATGAAATAAATAAGGCTTAATAGCCTACTCCTATATATCATCAAACTGCCTAAGAGCAGGACAAAATGCTCTGCTTCTGGGGCTCTCTGTGTACTAGCCCCACATTTTTAAAACGGGCAGCACTTCATTTTCCTTTGTTGTTAACCCACACATGGGTCTTTAGAGGATCAAATCTAACTAATACAGCCTCTTCCCAATTCCCAACACCTCCAACATCTAGCAAAATTGCACAGTGCTATATGCAGACATTAGTGTGTCATTAGCATGCATATTCCCAGAATGCCTTGCTCTTCCTCTGCTTCAAATGGAGTGAATCTAAGATTGATTTTTGTCTTTCAGCAAAAGTTAAAATTAAAATGCATTGCCTCTGAAATAAACAGTATATTAAAAGAAACAGTCTCAAATATTGCCTCATGTGACATTTAGTTGCTCACTATCATGAAAACCTCAACTAAAATACCAGAGGAAATTTGTGCCGCCCTCCTTATTTTCTTGTGCATAGAATACAATGTAAAAAATTATTTCTGGCTTTAGTGCTTGAACAGGAATGAATTGCTACCTTAATGTTCTCACCTACGGTTTTATTTTGAGATGGTAAATCATAGGGCTGGATCAGAACAGAGATGTTTCTGTGTGAAGTGATGCCGTCTAAGCCCCACATGGAAATTAGCATCTATGCCTTCAAAGAGCACATAGAGGGAAGAGTGAGACTGAGCATGCTAGACTTATGCCTCCACTGCCAGAACTTCATACATTGCATGGAAGACCAAAATCTGCATATGTCTGGCTAAACGTACATAGGCTCAAGAATGTAATTGGGAGCCCTGCACTCATATGGAGGAATCTATATTTATTTAGGTAAATGCAGACCTAAATAGAGAATGTGCAAAGTTCTAAAGTGGAGCCAGCAGCGTCAGTGATGTTGAAAGGTATGGGCAGCACTTTATTTGAATGTTTTCCCCACTTCCTTGCAGACACAGTTGAATGCATGGAAGCTAATTTCTGGAGGGGGTTCAGAAATTCTGCAGCCATAGGGCTGTGGTAATTATGTTTAGTTGTTAAAGAAAATATGGGTTATATTCAACTAAATTTGACTAAATGGTTGCATTACTGGAAGCAAGTAAAAGGATCTCCACCAGTGCAATAGGACTTCACCTCTCCAGAACAGCACATGAACCACCATGAAGAGGATCTGCGGAAATATTTTTGCCTGCTATGTACTTGGTTTCAATATGCAGACAAGAGATCATTTCCAGACATGGAGACTGGAACCAAATTTGGAGCTAAATGGATTTGGAAATGGTATCATTTCCATAGGAATACGATGGCATTTTAATGCCAAAGCACAACTTTATCTCAGTTACATGAGGGATAGTCGAAAGCTTCCTTGCATGCAAACATCTGGATTAGCCTGTAGGAAGAGCAGCCTAATTGCCACCACAACTGGATCTGCTGTGGGCATGAAACAACCACATACTTGGTCTGTACACACCATTAATGGCTTTTGCACAAGTGTCCACAACCAGGCCACATAAATAAGGCTCTCTGGTGGCTATGCACAATGAAAATTGCAGTCTTCATTGCCACATCACCACAGGAGCTGCTGATATCTGCTGTTCTCATACATTCCAGTATTTTGCTTTGTATATGCACCTGAACTGGAGATTTGTATAAGATGAATTAAATGGGGAAATGGTGGCACAAGATGAAAGGACAGGTTAAAAAGGTCTCTTTTGATGATGTGAGGTACTAATTTCTGTTCTGTCAGGTCCCTGTTGTGAAGCTTTGAAATGCTTGCTAACTCCCATGATTGCTCAGCTAAAGAAATACAATATATCCTGGATTTGCTTTGATGAGATTCACAGGATTCACTGCGTTTCCTCGTATTTTCATAAAGCGCTCATTAAAGTCATGGTTCCCACTGAAGTTAATGCAGGAGGCTCCACTATTTTTCACAGCTATTATAGCTCTACTAAGGCAAAACCAATGTTGGATAGCTTCCCACCGGTAATATCACATTGATGTGTTGCAGATGTTCAGTGGAGAGGGCACCGCATGTGCTCCGACAGAAAGGCACTTTAGCTTTGACTAAGGGCATATTCACAAGGCCAATCTGACATGGCAATTGGATGGTGAGTTGTGTTGATAATGAAGCAGTTGTGTGATTCTTTCACCATGACTACAACTTGCAGCATAACCCCAGTTTAGATCACTTTAATCAGGGCTTTGAAGCAGCAAAGTAAATGTTGGCTGAGTCATGAACTGTACTGTATGGTTTTCTTCTGTAGCAGCCACCCATGTGGTGGTGCTTGCTGAAGTTCCATCTGCTGGTGCTAAATGTGAATTTGATGTCTGCCACTGCTGAGCAACAACTGAGGAGAGGTTCTGCTGCCTTGGAGGAGGTAGTGCTACACTATGCAGTTATTGGTACACACCAGCATAAGCTAGCTTCTGGGCATGATGTAGGGACAGGAGGAGACAGGAGAGAGCTGGGAATGTGGGAAGTAAGACTAGAGAAGCTAGGAAGTGAGGAAAGGTAGTCAGGAAAAGCTGATATTTTAGTCCTAAATGTCAGAACTGCCCACAACAGCTGCACAGTTCTGACAAGGAGAATGTTAATTTTATCTGTGATGGCCTGCCTTGTACAGAATATATTTTCTGCTTACAAGAGGGTGATACTAGAACAACACAGCCTGTTTGCCCCCCCCCCAAGCCACACGCAGCAGTAGATGGCTTGGGGCTGCATGCCAGTGAAAGTGACTTTGATGGGTAGTAGGTATTGCCAGAGCTGGTTGTGGGTGTGGCTTGGCCTGGCAATGGGTGGGGCTAGTAACACATGTATCCACACACCCTTCTGCAGAGAGGAAAGGTTAAGCTTCCCACCACACCTCTTGTGCAAGAGTCTGAGGAACAGCACTGATGCTATTTTCTGCTCACGGTTCTTTGGATCCCAGCTTTTTAATCTCTAACATTGTATTTTTAAAACAAACGCTATCTGTCTGTATCCTTGCAATATGTTTGTATCTCTCTGTGTGAATACATTTTATTAGCTTTCTTACCTGTCCTTTGCCATAAGGTCCCAGGGCAGTGTACAACAATGAAACATATAACTATAAAAGAGTCGCTATCATGATATGAGTAAAATGTGAAAACACAGTTCCATATATAAAGCGATGAAAAATGATGCCATATATAAAGGCAATACAAACATTGAGAGCCAGTGTGGTTTAGTGGTTAAGAGCAGTAGTCTTGCAATTTGGGGAACCGGATTCGCGTCTCCGCTCCTCCACATGCAGCCGCTGGGTGACCCTGGGCCAGTCACACTTCTCTGAAGTCTCTCAGCCTTACTCACCTCACAGAGTGTTTGTTTGTTGTGGGGGAGGAAGGGAAAGGAGAATGTCAGCTGCTTTGAGACTCCTTCGGGTAGTGATAAAGCAGGATATCAAATCCAAAATCATTTAAAACCAATTCTACATCTAAAACTGTTTCAACACAGATGCAGACCGGGATAAATATATGATCATAGATATATGTTTCTAAATGATGAAATAATCGCACAACAAAGTACCCTGTGGAAATGTTTGCTGACCTACATCTGTTTAGATTTTAGTCACACCTATAAAGCCTTTGGCTAAATGCTTAGTCCCCATCCCAAGATGAAACAAAAGCTAAGTCTTGGCTCACACCACTTTCTTGTTTCCTTGTTCCTACCCTCTGTGAGCATGGATCCAAAACTGTTTTTTATTTATAAATGTGGGTGGGTTACAGTTTTTTTTTTTTTAAAAAAAACCAGGATCAAAACATGTTATGTTAGCTTGTAAGAGAAAGCTCATGTAAGGGCAGCAAGGGTGTACCAATTTATGGTTGGATAGAGCATTTCAGTCCCAGGGCTGTCAATCAAGCAGTGAATTCATTTCAGGAGGACATACTTGTAGAGGGGCTTCCATTTCACAATGCTTGTTTCTTACTTCACGCAGCAGACATTCCAATATGCAATCACTTCATCTTAGGAGATGCTATTATCAGATGGCTCTTGACGGTTATGGCTCTTTCTACCTCTCAGGCAAGTCTAGCAAAGTTTTAAGAAATTCAAAACACAGGCGTATGAGAAAGAGATGTATTTGGTGATGAAAAGAAAAGAGCCTTTCATCTGAGGACCCACAGCTAATTTATGCAGTTCAATAGTGTTACTAAGACTGCAATCTTAGCCCCACTTACATGGGAATAATCCCCATGGAGTTCAACCAAAGTTCTCAATACATATGGTCAGGATTAGTCCTATTAAAACAGAGTGATCATATGTATTTTGTTGGGTAAGTGCACTATAGGGCAACTGTGATTCTACAGTTACCATTGGACTTCCACTCCTATTATCTTTGACCACTGGCCATGGAAACTGGAGCTGAACAAAATTGGAATCCAACAAGTTTTGGGAAAAGTGGGGGGGGGGTAGGTTTCCCAGCCCTGATCTTGGGATCCTAATTGAACACTATATTTTCCCTATTAAAATATGATAACGGTGTTCACATAGCAAATAGTCTTATTACTGTAACTATATATTCCAACTGAATGAGTGTCAAGTTTATAAAAACTGTATGTGCATATCAAGGGCAGAATTATGGGTGATATCCAATGAAAGATTTTCACTAGTACAAGCATGAGCATTAGCACAATGGGATTCCCCAGTCTCCTTCCCCTGCACATGCCACACATAACCCCCAAATCTGCTTTGGGAAGAAGAAGAAAAGTTTGGATTTGATATCCCGCTTTATCACTACCCGGAGAAGTCTCAAAGTGGCTAACATTCTCCTTTCCCTTCCTCCCCCACATCAAACACTCTGTGAGGTGAGTGAGGCTGAGAGACTTCAGAGAAGTGTGACTAGCCCAAGGTCACCCAGCAGCTGCATGTGGAGGAGCGGAGACGCAAACCCGGTTCACCAGATTACGAGTCCACCGCTCTTAACCACTACATCACACTGGCTCTTAGGGCTTAGGGGAGCCCCAGAACTGACTTAGGGTGCTGCAGAGAAAGGAATGGGGGAGAACATTCCATTCCACAAGGAACATTCTCTTTAGCACTAAACTGAATATAAAATATTTTCATATGAGAGATCTATGTGTCCATATGAGAAAAAGCAAATGTCAGTCAAGACACCAATCAGAAGCTGAGGAAAACATGGAGCCAAAGTCAGGCAAGAACTGCAGACATAGGAGAAGCCACTGTCCAAACCTAGAATGTTTCAGTATGAATTGTTGAATACAACTAAGAAATGGGATGCTCAGAATGCTCGAGAGTCTATGTGAGCCTATAAAAAAATGAACTGTGGACTCAAGGGGCAGTTGTGAGATAAATGTATTGAATGAGAAAAATCTGAATTCAAACCTTATGTATACCAACACCTGACAATGTGGTTGACATTAAGAGAAAAACCTGAAAAACAAGCCACAGTTCAGCAGTATTTTCCCATTGACAACCATCTTTAATGAGCACAGCTCCATACCAGTGGTTACAAATGCCAAGAACCCATGAAGGATTTGTATCTGAGCATAAGGAGATACAGTTATTGGCACTCCTTGGACTGATAGGTGGTCTTGAATTAATGCTGGCACATAATGAGTTGGCAAAGATTAGGTGGATTTGTTATTGTAGATATCAGTCTCTGACTCAGAAGGATGAACCAGGACTGAAGAAATATGAGGCAGCAGAGCCTTCTTATCACCAAGAGGAAAGTCTGTTATGTCTGAGAGCTAATTTAATACTGGGGGAAAGTGCTGTACTTTTTTCAGTTTGGAGCTTACTTTGCTTGCATGAGGAATGAGATGCAGCTTTCTTCCACTTGTCTGTTAATGTGCCTCAAACCAGACTAATGGGAGGCTGCTTCTGGGAGCAACCGTCCAATGGTGATACTTTTGTAATGTATGTGGTTAACATATGAAATGGAAATTTATGAACAGCTCTGAATAAAACCATATGCTAAGTATACTATAGGATACTGCTCGGTCAAACCTGGAGGCCTGCTCTACTGTAATATTTAACTGCCTTAGGACGTTCCTGCAGGAGTGCCCCGTGGTTCCTTCCCACCCTTCTGCGGTATGTATTTGTCACAAAATACATAATAAAAAATAATTAAAACAGTTAACAATACTAATGTATACAAACTAATAAAAAACTAATAAAAACACACACATTCCACCCCAGCCCACCAGGGGTGGCCCTGTCCCTAGGGCAGGTGGGCTTTATAGTGTTGCCCCAGCAACTGGTGCATATCTAGCTGGGGCAGCATGTGCTTTCAATGCTGCCTGCCTGCCCAGAGTGATAACAATAACAATAACAATAACAATAACAATAACAATAACAATAAATTTATAGTTACATACAAAGTAGCCTTCGGGGTGGAGCATTGATTTCTAATGAAGAAACACCATTCAGCAATGCTAGCTTGGCAGCTGAAATTGTCTATAAAGGGAAATGAATTTGAATAGTTCCTACTTTTTACACTCTAAAGGCAAATTGAGGGGGGAAATGTTGAAAACTATTCATTTTCTTACATTTATATTTCAGTTTTCTTCTACTATGGCTCTCAGTGCGGTTCATGTGTGCTTCCTATGTCCCCACTGTGGAAGGACGTGTGGATCCAGAATTGGCCTTCACAGTCACTTATGGACTCACTGTTAAAACTGTGTTTATGGAAGACAATCTTACTCGGCTACAAGTGATCACCGAAGAAGAAGAAGAAGAAGAAGAAGAAGAAGACGACGACGACGACATGTGCTTCCTAGGCAGTCACTCAACTAGGCACTGACCAGACCTAGACCTGCTTCAGCAAGGTGGTGTCCACATGTACCTTGAGACCATACCCTGGGTTGTGGGGTGGGATTGCTGTCAGAAACTCATCTATTGATTGGTTCCTTGAGAAGTTTTGTTTCCCAGACAAATAATTTCCCCAAATTAATTTTTTCAAAGCATCAGTAGGAGAACATATTTGAATATTATCTTCACTTTGTTGATTTGCTTCTACTTTTGCTGAGAATTAGTATGCCTTCTGCCCTCTGCTTTAGGGATTCCACTGGATATGAAAGCTCATGGGCAAAGAGAGGAGGAGATACTAGGAGAGGGATATTAATCTCAACTTTTATTCCCAGATCCAATCACAAAGAGTAATTTACTATTAACTCGAGAGATGGAAGTGATAAAAAGATAACTAAGGTAGCAGATAATTAATTAGACATGGAATATGGGGTTTTGGAAGGGGGCATGTTTTATTAAAGAATAGCATTAACGGACATGGTTGCTTTTTATGTGAATGGGTTAAATTACCTGATTAGAAGGAGAAACATAGCTGGATAGTGTAAGAAGACATGATTTTTTTTTCTACAAAAGTTCCATCTTAGGCAACATGCAGGTAAATAATTTGCATAAACATTTATAGAAGTTTTTTTTAGTTGCTGTAGAGCAGAGGTGGGGAAATTATGGTCGCAACAAAATCTGGAAGACCACAGATTCCTGACTAGTGCTGCAGAGATAAAAATGAAGGGGAAAGAACATTTAACAGAGGGCAAAATGAACACTGAAATTAAAAGGAATGTAATTTTATTATTTTAGAAGGCTTTCTGGGAATTCAGAAAGTTACCCTCAACAGCGTATGCAAACCAAATTGTCCTTTAAGAAGGGTTTGGGATTTTGTTTTTAATAAAAAACCCTGAATGAATTTCATGACTATAAAGTAGCTCTGTTAGCACAAGGATTTCTGGCTGTGCAATGGAACTTATCTTCCCTCTCCATCCCCCCCACACCCCATAATCAGAAATCCTTGTACTCTACTAACAGGACTACTTAGTTGGATACCAACCAATAGACTTAAGTAATGTAAGCCCATTAATTTCAATAGGTCTACTGTGAGTACAATTTAATTGGATATCAGCAGCCTCCCCATTGAATCCAAAATCCACTCAGATAACTTACCAGTCCCAATGCTAGCATTTTGGAAAAAGAACACCACACTCACAAAATGTGGACATCAACCTCTTTTTATCCCAGATAATAAGTTTATAGTGAAGCATGGGAAAGATCTGAAAGTGGGTTTCTCCTCTCAGATTAATGATATTTCTGGAGGAAGCAGGATAAGAGATCGGAAAGCTTCTAAGGCATTTACTGAGTGATGTGTGTGAGTTCCTTAATAAGAAATCTACATAGGAGAGAAAGGGAATCATTCAGGAAGTAAAGTAATTGGAAACAGAGCATAAAAGAAATAAACCATTGGACAGGAAAAAAACCCCTCACAATTCTCAAAATTGTTATAAAAAATAAATATTAAATAGATATTAAAGAAACTTTAGAGGTGAAAAAGCTTTTGTGAAAGGAGATAAGCTTGATAGGCTTTTTGTAAATAAAATGGCTTATGGGGCAAAAAAAAAAAGGTGTATAATTCCTCGAATTAGACATACAGTGGACCCTCTGGATATGAATTGAATTGTTCCGGGGGTCTGTCTGCAACCCGGAAAGTCTGTAGGCAGAGGGGCACCTTCTGTGCATGCGTGCAGCGTGATTGAGCACATCTGCGCATGCACAAGTGGCGAAACCTGGAAGTAAACACTTGTGGGTTTTCCACATTCATAACCCGAAAGTTACATATCCAGAGCGGTACATAACTAGAGGGTCCACTGTATGTGATACTTGGGCTAATAGAAGAAAGTGAATAATGGAATTGGCCTCCTGAGAGTGGCGTTGTTGCTCTTGACTGGACTAGTTACCAGATGGTTTGGGGGAAAGCAGGTACAGCAATGGGAATTTTGGGTGGACTATGTTGATATGCACACGACTCCCTGACCCCAATATTACCCTTCCTTCTCCTTTTCTTGTAAGCAGCAGTGATGCTGCTGCCAGAAGAATGTTACCACCTTACCCTGCAGGCAGCCTCCTGGATAGCTCCATAGCTACGTATATAGCCCCAAATCTCAGCCCTCTAGCATTACAGAAAAATAGGAAACTGTACCTGGTCAGTATTTCACCATCCAGCTGTGCATTTTCTATTCTGATTGACTGTCTCTCTCCAGGGTCTCAGGCAGAGGCCTTTCATATCACTTGCTACATTTTAACGCAGCAGGGAAGGACCTCAGTGGGGGTAGGAAAGAGGGAGGATGTTTCTTTGCTCTTGAAACTTCCCTCCCTTGGTGAGGCCTGAACAAGCTAGCCAGAGCCAAATCACTGAATACCATCATTCAGCTTAGAGTCTGAGGATACACTGAAATATTTGCTTTCAGATCCCACCTGTCTTCCCATTACATTAACAAACTTGGACACAGCCAGTTCTACACTAGTCGAAGCAGACGAAGACGTAGGCAATGAAAAAGAGAAGAAGATTATTAATATATTTTATTGTTTTCTGCCTCTTAAATTCCTTTTATGAGATTAATAAACTCATTTAGCAGATGGAGCCAAGTTCAAGGCATGAGAAGCCTTCCTGAGTAATTTTTTTTATTAACTCTAATTATGCCTACAGGTGAAGAAATAGCTAAGTGACTCAAGTTTCCCTGCTGTTTAATTTTATCTAAGGAACCGTGACTCCTTTAACAAGTCCTTTCTAGGAAAGGACAAAGATAATTTGCCACTTTTATTGGGTTATATAAGAGACGACGAATCCATTACATACCATCTAATATAGAGTGTATACAAGGAAAATGTTGTGAAAAGTAGGAATGTGACACAAAACAAAGACTGGGCAAAAAAGAGAAGGGGTCTGGGCTTTGAATTAGGCATTCTCACTGGATTTTCTTGTATAATTCATTGCCATGAAAGTAAGATTCGTAAACCAATTTGAACAGTTATTGAATTCTGGCGGAAGAGAATACAATTTGAGTATTGATTGTAGATTTATTTCACTAAACTTTCCTGGAAGAAGAAATGTAGGCTTAATCTAATGGACATTTTTGCATTCATTAAAATAATATGTCCCAATCCTAAAATGCTCAGTGTTTACATCTCCTGTAATGTGCATCTAGATGTGGGTCATACTCATTCCTTCTCAATGAATCATGTTTTAACCTTCAATGCTTGTTACAGATATCACATTATGTAGTTCAGGATCCCCATGAGATAAAGGTATAATACTATTCTCATTTTACAGATGAATAAATTTGATTCCCTACTATATAATAAAAATGTAAGAATGTCACCACACATGCATCATTGGAGGATTTGTAGTGTCACACCACAATCTGGGATTTGCATAAAGTCAGGGTGGGATGGGGAGCAAAACTGAAAGCAGGTTGCACAACAGCCATTGCATGGAAGCAAGAAGTAGGGACACTGGGGGGAGGGTTGTGATTCAAAGTCTAAATAAAGTAGGAGTGGAGGTAACAGATGAAAATTGCCGGTTTAAACCATGGCATAGGTTTAAGGACTTCACATCCTTTATCCTTCTCACATGAGGCAGGTGAGGAATGAAAGAGGGAGAGGTTTGAGTGCAGTAGGAAAACTGAGACACTAAAAGGGGTGTGTGCTATTTTAACAATAATCAAAGTTTGAGTAAAACAGGAATTGAAAGTTATTGAGAGGAAAATGGCAGTATTAAACAATAGCAGAGGATTGAGAAAACAGAGATGGGAACACAAAGATGAAAAATGTGGTTGTTTTGTACCATGGCACAGGCTTGAATGAAGCAGGAATGGAGATACACTGAGAAGTGGGTAATAGTGAGGGGGGAAGTGGCAATTTAAAATGAAGTTAGAGTATAGCAAGAAGGGAGTTTGGAAATGCTCTATTGTGTTAGCTTTTTGGTGTTAGCTTCTGTAATGTACCCATCTTTGCTATTTCTCTTTGTAAAAACCAGTTTGTTTTTTAAGAAAATCTCAGTAACCAAAGTGGCCCTATGCCAGGTATTCTGGCCCATAAGAGATGCGGGTGGCACTGTGGTCTAAACCACTGAGCCTCTTGGGCTTGCTGATCAGAAGGTCAGATGAGCGCCACAACCCCATAGTCGCCTTTGACTGGACTTAACCATCCAGGGGTCCTTGTCCTTTACTTTTTCCCATTTATTCTGTCCCATCATGATTAAATGGTGGCCAACTTCCAAGATCCATCTGCTGTCATTAGATAAGCCTATGGCTGAGAGAATGGTCAGCATCAGTGGGCCCTGCTGGATGCTTAGGGCCCATTTGGTGCCTGAAAAAGCTGTGTGCTGATACTGGCCCTGACAGCAAAGTAAACACTGAACAGACACATGGAGACTACCTGGCAAAATGCATCCCTCATGGCTTTGTTGGCATCCGTATGTCTTGTGAGCCAATGGCAGAGTAGAGCCAATGTAACCACTAAAGAGTTACAGTGCCTACTGTGGCTGTAGAGACTGATACAGGAGAGACATGTTTCGTTGCAGGTGGGACAGATGAACATGCTCTGTATTGCTTCATTCCTCAGAGCTACAGATTAAACATGTTGGTGATTCATGTGGGGCCCTGCTAGCCAGTAAGGGGGTGTATAAATACATGGTGCTGATGTTGCCACTCCCAGCCTTCAATGCTGTTGGCTGGCAGAGAACCAGAAAGAAGAATCAGACCTGAGATTCCACACATAATTTACCAGATGCTGGAATCTCGCTGTGTTTAAATACTTCCTTGTGACTCAGGTCCCATGGGTTCCACCTCCCCACCATGGGTGGTAAGCATGGAATGTGTGGCCTCTACCACATACACCATTGTACCCAGACTCCAGTTTGTTTTATTCTTTGATCTTACTCATCCTTTTCCTCTAGCACTTGTTCCAGGCACTGATGAGTAGATAAGAATGTAAGAATGGACTTGTTGTATGAGATCAAAGGTCCATTTTGTCTCGCACTGTTTTTCAACAGTGTGCAGTCTCCAAAAGGTCACAAACAAGCCATGAGAATGAAAATGAAGGCCACTCACTACTTACTGCTTTCTTTCAGCACCTCAACTTTACTGATACATTACCTCAGTACATTATTGTTCCATTTTAGTTTGTGTGACTTATAAAAACTGCCCTCCCCAAATTCTTCACACTATTTGGGAGAAGGCAGTAAGGAACTCAGATGATAATGTCAAGAAGTTGGCATGTTGGTAGTTTGGGGGCTATTTGCACATAACACAGAAAGAGGATATGCAACATTAAGAAGGGGGGGAAGCAGGCAACATTTGTATATGCTAATTGATACAGATAGATGCAAATTTTGAAATGATTTCTATAATTTCATTGTGATTCAATTGGCTCTCATCATAGTGCAAAAGACTGACAAAATGACCCGTATGCAAGATACTAAGTCTTGATGAGCAACTTCTAGGCTCTAGCTCTCCCAGACTTGGACCAGACAGACCTTGAAATAAAAAACCCTCCAAACAGAGGATTTCCCTATGCCATGTAGAACACATGGTCATCCTGTTGATTTATGGAGTGAGCAGTGGACTAAGAAAAGAGGACTAGAAAGACCACTGGTTCCTTCAACAAATATTATTAAACAATCTTAAAATTTGATCCATGGTTGCACCTGAAATTCTCCAGCCAATTCATTAGGAGAGTCATTTTGCTGAGTATTTTCCAGGGGTGGGTGAAACTTGTCTAGCAAATTATAGGGGGAAAGAAACCTGAACAATTTAGACTTTGTCCTTGGCTTGGGTAGGAAAGTCTAAAAAAAATCAGTTTGCCAGGTGAAGGAGAGCAGGGAACTGTACTCAAGGATGGCAAAAAAGAGAGAATGAACTGATTTTTTATTTGTTTGCTTGTGAATGTCACTTTTACAGTGCAAAAGGAGAGGAGCAGAATTTGAGCCAGGGCTTTTCAAGGCTTAGTTCCAGAACCTGTTTTCAATTCCTGGAACAGGTCACACTCAGCAAGCAAAGGAATCTGACTCAGTAGGGAGGTGGTAGCAGAAACATCCATTTCATTCCCTCCCACCAGAAAAACCCCCGCTTCTGCAGAGCACTCTTGTTTAGTTTGGCAAAGCATATCAAAAATCCTGAATTTCCCCCCAAAGCTCCATAAGAGTTCCATATCATTGATACTTACTACATTCAAGCTGTCTGAAAAGTGACAGCCCCAGAATTGAAACTTTGCATTCCAGAGCTTTAATGCAACACAGGGAGGAGAGTCTTCATGGTGGCTACATGTGCGTGAGGTGTTCATTGTACACAAAACCACCTTGTTCATTCATGTAAAACACCTTGTCCATATATAAACTTCAAGCAATATATTGAGGATGCAGCAGAGGAAGAAATGAAGGCAAGCAGGCACCAGTAATCTACATTGGTATTGTGCTGAACGTATCTCCTGCATTCCCAGTCCCTGATCATTCTCCATCAATTAATGAGAAAGAATTAGAAAATCATAAAAAGGGAAGAAAAACATGCTGAAATTCTCATGGGTGGGGGCTGCCTCCTATGCACCTGACAACTGTTCATTGTTTTTTATTTTAAATGAAGTTACTTTCCTTTAAACAAACTTGTGCATAAATATTTTTCAAAAGGTGAAAGGAGGACTTTTAAAAAAACAACAACAGCAAAAACACTGATCTCAGACATTTGGTGGCCAGCCTCCCTTCTTTCCACATATGTTAAAGCTCTGGAGAAGAGATCATGAGATCTCCTCCTCCCATTAGAACAGAATGGGCCCCCAGGAAGTTAAAGGAGCTGGATAAATGCTTAATGGAAAGATGTATGAAAACCATACACCACCCACAGGCACCTCACCATGATAAAGCATGCTCAACCCTGCAGCCACCGTAATTCTGAATAAATTCTAAATGAATTTTAAAGTGACTCAATAAGGAAAATAAGTCTCATTCCAGGCACAATCAGCACAGGGTGAATATGCCTGCTGGTATGTGACCCACAAAGCAGTAAATGAGGTGGATTTCTGCCCGTGTGTTGACTTTTGTGGGTCCTCACAGGAGGAAGGATGGAAAACATTTATAAGAGTTCAGGGCCATTTTGCCCTGCAAGCTTTGGACCCACTCACTTCAGGTTAGAGCTGAGAGATCTGGGTTGTTGGTTGATAAGGCTGGGAAGAAGTGCTTTTTTTCTGAGAGTACTCAAGGATATGCAGTACAGGGACCTTTTTTTCCTAGAAGAAAAGCACTGGTTAAAAGTGTGTCACTTACTGTAACAACTTCACAGTGAGTACCAGCACCATTTTTCTAGAAGAAAAGCGTTGCCGGAAAAATTCTTTCTCTCAACTTGCTGGGGTTTCCCCACCTTTCCATGAGTGAAACTTAGGGCTATTTCTGCAAAATCAAAGAGGCCTGAGGGGAGCATTGGTCATGGCATGCCCCATGCTTGAGTTGGGGTCTCTACCTGCCTGGAATCCTCACCCTGGTTGCCCAGTGACACCTTGCCAGCTTGACTTGCACAACAGCAGGGTTCAGAACTGAGTGACTCCCAAGGAACAGATTTGATGTGGTCCAACCCCAATGGATCCCATTCTACCAGCAAGGGGCACGTGGAATGGTGAACTGATCTTGGCCCTACTGTCATGCCAACCCTTACCCTGTCTGCTGCAGTGGATCAAGATTTGGTCTGATTTCATTCTAAACCTTTGTGTCCTGTCTGGTCATTTGCTTCTCTAATGGGTCACAGAATGTGCTTGTCAGGGGAATGGGTCTTTTGATAAATTGGAAGGCAGGCTTTGGCATAGTGCTAATCTACATCTAACAGGTATTAGGATACCATCATTGATTTGAATAGGCTTGCCATCCTTTAGATACAAGCATATTATAGTTGATACATTGTCTCCATTTACTAATACTCAATTTCTTTGTGGTTGAAAATCAATGTTTTAAGGTCTGTACCAAATCTTTAATAATCCCACTGCCGAGTCACACAGAGATGAGGAGGCATGTGAAGGACTATGCTATACCTGTTTAACCAAGAAAGAAAATTAATCAAAAGTGTAAGGAAATAGTTACTTTAAAAAAATAAAACCCAAGAAAATTATAATCATAGTTGTGTGTGGATTTGATGCATCAATCCATCTGCTCTAATATTTCGGTCTTCTAACCCAATGAAACTAGATTTTTAGCAGAAAGATTTCCAAATAAAAAGATCCTTCTAGTGCTGATTAAGGGATTGTTTTTCTCATTTATGGTATGTATCATACATGTAAAAAAAGACTACAAATACATATGCACATATTAGGAATTCTGATTCTTATCGAGAATTCAGGTGATGAGTGCCAATAGAATGAATACCTGTCTTGAAAGAATTAGAAAGGTTGGAACTCTGAACGGAAGCACTCCTCTTAGAAAAGAGGATATATTGAAACACTTTGTTGCAGTACCCACTTCTGTTATTCTATATTGCGTTAAACAGTGGAGAAATCCACTGCTTCGGGATCTTGATGGGCGACAAGATTGTACAAGGGGATTGTTGTTGTTTATTAAATGTGTAGACTGCTCTTCATCTGAGGATTATAGGGCAGTCTACAGAAAAGCATAACTACTTCCTATAGTTAACTGCTTTGTGCCATCCTGTGAACTATGCGCTCAGAAATTGCTCAACCAGTTATAAACAATTCCTTAGTCTTATCATTCTATGGCGCTTCCACTAATCATCCTTTCTCACCCCAGACTCCTCATGTACATGAGTTCAAAAGAAATGGAGATTAGTATGGATAACAGTAATGCAATATGTGTCATAATGTAGAAATGGGTTGGTAATGTCAGTGTGTGAATTCTGCCCAGTCATTGCATTAGTGTAATACAGTCTTCCCCAGGTTGGTGCCCTCAAGTGTATTATAGCTTCCCCCAGTCCCAGCCAGTCCCAGCCAGCATAGCCAGGTCAGCGATGAAGTTAAGATAAAACACCAGGAAGCACCAGTCTGGGGAAGGTTGGCATAATCACTCCCTGCAACATGTGTATGTGTGTTAAAGTTGGTCTACAAATGCAGAAAAGGCACTTGGTATTTACTCCTGGACCACTTTAGTGTGACAGTTGAACTGAAAGGACTCTGTGTCTGGGAAATCTTTATGTCTTGGCCATTCTTTAACATTCCTTCAAAACAATGACAACTTGTCCTACTCTGTGCACAACGGCTATAACACTCGTCTGCATTCAGTATGAGGGATGGTATTTGAATCTGTGTCAAGAAGATTCCACCCAAGATGTTGAAGTTCTGTATTTCCATAATTGTTTCTAGATCAGAACTTGGTGGAGCAGGGAATGCCCTGACAATGCAGAATTGAACCTCTTGTTCAGTCTCTGATTGGCCTGGGAGGGGCTTGCTTTGGCTTACTGAACAGTGAAGCTGGAGTTGTGAAACCTTGAATTTGGCAGGCTTGAATGCTCTTCCTATATCTTCCATGTACAAATGTGAAATCTTTAAATGTTGCTTCCCTTGTTTATTTTCCTTGTTTCTTTCTGTATAAAACTGGAGGCGGGCTGATTATTTGAGCATCCTAGTGGGTTTTTATTTGGGGGGGGGGTGTTTCAACCCCGTTAGAATTGCTAATTGCTGACCAAAAAGTAGAGGATATTTGACACAGCATTATTCAGAATGAAGATGGGGAATTGTATGAGTGATGAGTTCTCTGTCTCCTGATGTGCCCATTTTCCAAGACAGTTTGTCTTTGATGTGAGAGAGCATCCAACTGTGTGATTTCCCCATGTATATTCCAAACGGCATTGAATGCCTTACCTGTGAAGCAAGATTTGGGTGGCATGAAAGATTAACAAACGACAAGCTGTGTAAAAATAGCAGGCAGATCTGTCTTAGAAGAATCTGTAAGCAATCCTTGTTTATCCTCTTCTCAAATGGTAACATTCTGAGCCTGGTAGTCCAAAGTGCCCATTTATGAGTAATCGTAAGTTTGTCAGTGGTTCAAGTCAAAACATAACATAAAAAGACTACAGTTTCTGGCTGCATTCCACCTTCCATTCCCACTCACAGAAACATCCCAATAGTTTGTTGTTCATTCTGTTCTCTCACTGCAAAATGTGCTTAAGTTCGGTTTCAAAGATAACAGCAATGAGATCCATGTCCACAGAGGGGGAAGAATGCCTGGTACCCTTTTAAGTAGTACTGGCCATTGATTAAAAGCTACCTATTATGAGCACAGTCTGCCCATAGTCTTGAGAGTACCGGTAAGTCCAGGCGCTTTGGGGGCACATACACCCCCCCAACTCACCTGCTTCCACTGACACCAAGATAAGCTTCCCTCCCAGGGAACACAATGCTGGATTCCTCCCTACAGACTGTGGTCCCAGTCCTGATAAGTTGCTAGGTACATTTTAAAAAATAGATATATATTTTTTTGAAATAATTTTATTTGGTTTTTCATATTTAAAATTATAATCACACCACATCATATCCACAGTTGAAAGATCTCTGGACTTCCCACCTTCCCCTCCCTGGGTGGACCTGAGTTTCTACCCCTTTCTCTCTCTCTCTCTCTCTCTCTCTCTCTCTCTCTCTCTCTCTCTCTCTCTCTTACTCCTTGGATGATGATAGGCCAAGGTGAGTGGGTAAATGGGTCTGGCTGTGTGGAAACCAAGCCTTATGAGGACCACCTGAGGGAGTTGGGTACGTATAGCTTTCAAAAGAGGAGATGGAGAACAGATATAAGAGCCATCTTCAAATATCTTAAGGGTTGTCACATGGAAGATGCTCCAGAGAGTAGGACCCAAATCAATGGCTTCAAGTTACAAGAAGGAAGATTGCAATTAAACATCAGGCATAACTTTCTCAATGTAAGAGCTGTTTGACAGTAGAACAGACTCCCTCAGAAGGTGGTCGACTCTGCTTCATTGGAAGTTCTTAAGCAGAGGATGGGTGGTCATCTGTCCTGGATGCTTAATTGAGATTCCTGCATTGACCTTGGGGTCCCTTCCAATTCTGCAGTTCTATGATTCTATTACTCTATTTGATAGTGTGACAGGGATGAATGAAAACTGCTTTGAAGAAGGCAAGGAATTTGTTGCTGTTAAATGTCTGCTTTCATATTTTATTGCATGGCTTCTAAGCGACAAAATAAAAATAAATACCCACTTTGACAAAACATGAAAAAGAAAAGATAACATGGCTATTGGAGAGGGCAACATAGAATTGCAATGGTAAAACGAAGGCTATGTCTTTAGAAAGTATTCCAGCACCAAAAGCGAAGCTGTTATTATGTGCAAATCTGCTGCTGAGAAAGGGATACTGTTAGACACGTTTGAAAGAACAAAGAGGATCTAGACTCTGTAATTAAATTATATTGCTCAGATTGCAGGAGCCCACTTGAAGCGTCACCCTTACCATTATCTTGAAAACAATGCAGCCAACAATAATAATATAAAAAACACACCATGCAAGCCCTGGGGATTTAGTGGCTCAGTGGTTTTCACACTCCTCTGACTGCTCACAAGACAGCTGTTGAAATCCTACCCTGATCAGATAACTCTTAATAAGTCCTTAGTGAAAATTGGATCCCTGCACCGTTTCCATTTAACTTACACATCCCCATCAGTGACCTATCAAATATTTGGCAGGGTACTACAGCAATGTTGAGTTATGCTCAAAGGAGACAGAAATCCTCCCTTTATTATCTGTATCTCAAAAAAAAAGATGCCCTCCCAAGAGGGAACATGCTGCAATAAGATAAAGAAACTGGTGCCAAAACTGTGGGTAAGGTTTGGTGTTTGGACAGCATGAACTTCATCAGACGGAATATTTCATCAGAACATGAATAAACAGACATTTGCATTCCATTTCATATCTCGGTTTATTAAGGTGAGATATGTACTGAAGGGTGACATTCTAAGAAAAAATACTTTAAGATGACTGTTATTCCACATACTGTGGTATTGAGGTTTTGCTAAAATTGTTCATTGAATCAGCCCAAGGACACTTGAAACCACTCCTGTTTCCAGACTGTCTCCAGACAAGTGTTCCAACACCTTCCCAGGGAAGAAGAATTAAGAACATAGGCTGCTGAATCAGTCCAGTGGGTCATGTGACCCAGCATCATATTCATATAATGGCCAAGCCAACCAGATGCCTATGGGAAGATTGGAAGCAGGATCTGAGTACAGTAGCCCTCTCCCCTCCTGTGAGTTCCAGAAACTGGTTGGAAAACCACATCACAAAATTTGGAGAAATATGACTTTCAAATGACAGCAGTGTGTTAGTTCCCATATTGGTTCGAGGAATGTGAATTAGGTAATTTATCATGAACAGAATTGAAACATAAAATTGAGTTTCTCCTCAGCCCCTGATGGAAATGAATGGGATTCGTTGATGTTTTGTTCTTATTCTCTTCTTATGTCATTTTTGTGCTTCTAATTTTCTGGCTTACTGGAATTAGGATGTTGAGTGTCATTTGCCAAAGAAAATATTGTTTCTCCCATACCATGTCACAGATTAAATAGAAGCAGGCACTTCACAGCCTTCTCTTTCTTGTTAGACGTTCCTCCCACTCCCTTGCTATGATGGAGTCTTTGTTCCTGTGTATTAATCTGTCGTTTCCTGCTTTGATGCAGTTCAGTGGTAGAATTGTTGTTCTTTAATAGCCTTCTAAACAATTTTCACTCTTTTATCAGTCTTTTAATGTTTGATTGATGTTGGCCTACTCTTAAGATGCTCCTTTAGAATATTCTGTCTTCTTCTTTTCAAATCAGTGTTCACTCCTGCTCAGATTTTTATTCAAATATTTGTATGTGGTTACACATTTTATACATTAGTGTGTATTTGTGCCTTTATTGATGTGTATGTGTGTACTCCTCTGTGAAAAATGCCACCTTCAGGCACACACATTCTTTTATTTAACTCTAAAAAGCAAAACAAAACATAAGCCCTGGTCCAGAAGTCCTCTTGAGAGATATTGATGTGTAGTTTCAACTAATATCTTCCCTTTCTCCTCCTCCTCCTCCTCCTCCTCCTCCTCCTCCTCCTGTTCCCGGAGCAAATGACTTGCACAGATAAATATAGGGAACTGATACCAGATCAGGCTGTCCATCACCCAGGGTGCTTTCAGATGTGGGAATTAATGCATTAGCTTTCCTGGTTAACATGCTAGCATTTCATTCCTGGTTTCTAATTCTCCCTTTACTCTGCACTGTTGCATTATGGAACTATGATTTATTGGTCAACATGCCACATATCATGCTAAATTTCATTCTCACCAGGGTACACGGTGTCACACCAAAGCATACATTATCATATATGCCACCAGCACCATTCGTGCTTCTGTTCCGCCATGATTCATCCGCAAAAATGGCAGGGAAGAATTGTATGCCAGAATACCACCCCAACTTTCTGGTGACTGCGTGCTTGTGGTGGGTGGAGCCAGAAACAAAAGTGAGGGAAGCAACAGACTTCTTTGTACAGAAGGCTATGTTCCAACCAGGCTAAAGGCAAAGGTTTCTACCTACCACCACCATCACCCATCTGTCTATTGAAACAAGCAATAGGCATGCTCAGAGATACAGTCCATCAGCCAAAAGCATTCAAGAAGGGTATGGAACAAGGGTGTGGGTATGGAACAGGAGAGAGACTCAAGAACTCAGCGACCATGCTCTGTCTTCTGGTGAGAGGTTCTCCGCATCTGCCGTCCACAACATATTGAATAATAAACAACCCTAGATTCTGGAAGCAGTATCTCAGTCCATTACAGTGGTACTTCTGGTTACATACGCTTCAGGTTACAGACTCCGCTAACCCAGAAATAGTACCTTGGGTTAAGAACTTTGCTTCAGGATGAGAACAGAAATCGTGCTCCGGTGGCATGGCAGCAGCTGGAGGCCCTATTAGCTAAAGTGGTGCTTCAGGTTAAGAACATTTTCAGGTTAAGAACAGACCTCTGGAACGAATTAAGTACTTAACCCGAGGTACCACTGTACAATGTTATCTCTCTCCTGTTTTTTTAAAATATTGTCATGTCTTATGTCATGTATGTGTCCCTTCATTTGTTTTCAGCTGAGAAACAAATTTGACTTTAGAAATGGCAATATAGATAAACTGCTGGGGATAATAATAATAATAATAATAATAATAATAATAATAATAATAAACAATAATTTTATTATTTATACCCTGCCCATCTGGCTAGGTTTCTCCAGCCACTCTGGGCAGAATATTTCATCCTCCCAGGACACTCTGTAACTGACCGTAAGCCTCCCCCCATTCTTGAACAAAAGGACTTTCAAGCAGTGGGAACTACTGAATAACAATGCCTCAAAAGGTTCAGTGTTGTGACTGGTGAATTGAATTGACACAATGGATTTCCCCCCCCCCCCCATTCCATTAGATAAATGCCAGGATATCTGCAATGCCAACCGAATGCCCTCTGCTAATAACATAATTATCATCGTTTGAACTTTGCTGCATTTCGTTCCCTCATTGTTTACAATCCCCACCACACCACCAGGTATGCAACTCAGGAAAACACTTCATACATCTGATTAAGTGGACTGCATGCAGACCACAAAAGTCCATGCCATAATAAATGTTCTGGATTTTAAAGTTCCACAAGACGGTTAGTTGGTTTTGCTGCAAGGGACTAATATAGCCCCTCCTTTGGAAAATTTTATGTAGAAATAAGAAAGCACACATTGTCGTTAAGCACATGCAAAATGCCATTTCTACACCACCACACAACCAGAACTGGCCCTTTACATCTTGTATGGGAATAGGATGGATGTCTTCAATGTGAGTTTTAAGTCCTTGCTTTTCTGTCTGAAAATAAAGCAGGCAGTGATGTTAAAACCACCCACCAAATGTAATGATATTGTGGAAGGCACCTTGGCAAGCTGTTTTTTTTTTTTTTTAAAAGTTGTTGGTCACCAAGGAGATAATCTGAGGCAGATGAACTCAGCTCCTGACTAAGAAGATCTGAAATATATATACATATTCACTATTGTAAACCTTTATTCCAACAGTGCTTGCACGTCTTTAGTATAAACTGTGCCCTGAAAAATGATACTACACTTGTTACTGAATTTTTAGCACCCTAACTCATCATGCATTGTTATGTTCAAGTCTCCTTTATGAGCTTCATGCTTTGAGACATGGTGGTAGTCAGCAAAATCTATAAAGATGAGAATGATAAACAGAAATTCAGTTTTGTTTATATTTTTGAATAATTCTAGCATGTTTTCGATCCCACACACGTTGCTGTAAACAAGTTTGAGACCACTGAAGTTAGATTAGCACCGAGGTGGCTTTTGAAGAAATAAACACCCCGTGACAAATGAAAATAACAATTTCCCCTGTAAATTCTATTTATACATAGTGCTGCCCCAGCAATTCCAACCTGACAGTTCAATTAAATGATTGAAATAAGCACAAACAGTGCTCAACTTAGTTTCCAGCTCTTGCAGCATATTTTTTTATGTCTTCTGTGCTAGATCCTGCAAAATACTGCACTTCAGAGGACTAAATAGAAAAAATAGAATAAGCAATGTTTCAGTAGAAAACTTGCACGTTTGATTGTGGGGGAAAGTTGGAAGAAAACACAAGTTCAGCCACAATGAAAGGCCAACACCAAATGGATGCCATGTGCAATGTGATAATATTTTGAATCTCAACAATTGTTACTATAAAACTGATGCAAACGTGAACCTTTAGCTAAAATTTGGAGGGAAGGGATTTAGGATGAACAGAAGGTTGAAACAGGCCTGGCTCATTCACTATAGTACTTCCTCGGATTTCTTTTTTTAAAATACAAAAACCTGCTGCCTTTTCCATGGTGGTGGCCATTGGTCTATTTTGAAGTGCAGGATCTAATCATGACAGTGACTGTAGTCACACACTCAAAGATGAGTCAAAAATTGTGGGAATCCATTATATATAAATACACAAGCTAAAAACAGCAGTCCATACCCCCAAACCCAATTCATTAAAATCAACATGGCTGCAGTCTTATGTAGTTTCTCAGGAGTAAGCTCAATTGAACTTAGTGGCACTTACTTCTCACTGCATAGGTCAAATGCTTTGCAAATTAATAAAAGACCTGCATCCAGCTGAAATGTAACCTTAAGCTTTTCTTTTACAAGAATGTTTGCATTCTTAATTAAAAGTTAAGTTTATCATTTATACTGCTAGTGTGAAGTAAGAACCCCATAAAAAAACACAGAAGTTGTTAGAGCAGATTCTCTAACTTATCCTATACTAATTTGTCATGAACAAGAAAGCTTATTTATCTCTCCAGTTATTTGCCTGAGTAAGGAGGGTCCCCTGTGTTCTTCATCTACTGTAACACTTATGGCAGCAATAATTGAGGCTGGCAGCCAGCATCCCCCCACATTGCCCCTAGAAGATCCCCCGTCAACACAGAAGCTTCCTTGAGCAGAGTTCCACCAGTTGCCCTATCACCAATACCACCAATAGAGTTTCCTTAGTCCTGCCCCTGACATCCATCTGCTAGGCATGTGTAGACTTTCCTGGTTCATACCCCTTTTAGCATTTCAACACATGTCATTCCAAAGAGATCTGGAATGGATCCAAAAGATGTCAGAATCTTGAAACAATTACAAAAAGAAAAGGGGGGGGGGAAAGCCAAGGGAACCCCGTCGTTCCTACTAAATTATAGATCTGGGCCAAAACATACTATTTAGTTTCAGTTTCAATATAGTCAAAAACTGTCTCAATTTTCTGGTGTGCTTTTGAGTTGCCCCTCAGAATTAATTTTCCATCCAATTCCTGGACACTAATTGCAGCTCAGAAAGAATCAATGCTAGCCTTTGGGGGGTTTGCACAGCTATATCTGAGCTATAATTGGTATCCAAGACTTGTACAAAATGCAGAGAAATACCTTGGATTTTCATGCAGTTTGCTTAGCTGTTCCACAAAGGGTTCTCCCTCATCTAACATGCAGACTTGGATGGTAAAAAAAATGAAACACACTGATTCTGCTCAGTTCTCCCAAGTAGTTGGATACTAATTAACGTACTAAATTCAGCCATTTGGTGTGGGAGTGGTGATAGCCACAAAGTAGAAAGGTCACACAAATGATATTTTGTATGCCTTCTGCAAAACCTTGTTATCTTTGTGTCTTCCTCACAGTGATGGTGTTAACTCGTCAAAAGATCCCAAGGGTCCACATAAATTAGTGAAGAATACTGTTGGGAAGTAACAGAAGGCAGCTCTACTTATCATTGGCTCTGGTTCCACCTATTGTTGACTTCCCCGCCTTCCACCCTATCTGTCCCAATGGACACAAGCCACCATGGTATAAGACACAAGATAGGATGGTAGGAGAGAGGCTAGCAATGGTAGCAGCAAGTGAGAGAGTCTCACACAACCTCAGAGGAAGCAAGGAAAGCTGAGAAGATGCAAACTTGAAGTGGGAGACATCTAAAATAGAGGTCTGTGATTGGAACAACTACACAGTTTCAGTCACTGGATATACTTTGGGGGAGGGAATTAAGGAACCGTAGAAGGTGATAAATGCTATGCAACTAAGCCTCAAAGAAAATTTATAGTGAGAAGATTCCAGATCCCCTTTACAATGGAATAAGGGATTCACCAAGTCACGTCCACAAAATTGGGTAGAATTCAGGCATGAAAAGAATCCTGTTATATTGCTGCATCCTTCTGGGGCCATAACTTAGGACATTGTGACAATTGCACCAATAATAAGCTTGTCTGTGTTTTTGTATCTGTGCTTTGTTAAGACTGGGCCACATTCTTTGGCATTCCACAGACATGTTGAGCAGGATTTCTGAGAAAGTCCTTGCCCATTACTACATCTTTCCCTTCTGCTGTCTTAAACCTAGCAAGATGCAACTGCTCCTTTCTCAGGTCTTCTGTTGCTGAGTAACACCATCAAACAGGGCTGGTTTTATTTTTGTATCTTTCCTCAAGTTCTAATAAAGTAAATTGAGCAATATTCTCTGTTTATTGTATTGATAAACAGACTGTAAAGTGTTTTATGATATTGTACTTCTGGTATGAAAGACACTAGATGAACATAAATTGCCACTGTAGTTGTAAAGTACAAGGGCGGGGGAACACAACCCTATATTTCCCCTTTAGGGCTTTTTACTATGTTTGGCTCCAGAAAAATAAAATAAAATAGACTTGTTCATTGTGTATATTTTTAGTGTAATTAAATGTTTGAACAGTTTCCCCATGGAAGCTAATAACTCCGTCACACTCTCTCTTCACTCTTAGCAGGCTGTTGTCATGTACAGACCATCACCTTTTCAGAGCTCTAGGAGCTCCTTCTGGTTGCAGATGCCCCAAATAGAATAAGAAAATGTTTTCAGGAAAGCAGGTCTTTCTTGCATGTGACAGAGCAAATTTGCTTAACAAGTGATAATAGGGTAGGTTTTGCAAGCACTCATTCTTATATCTCTGGGTTTGTTTCTGTTTGGTGACATGCCCGCTTCACTGTCTTGATTGATGAGGGCAAATCTCACTTTTCCCCAAGCCCAAATCCAACCCTGCTCTGGGTGCAAATCTCCGCCTACCCTGAGTCAAAAAAATTATGCTCAGTCACTTTAATCTCATCGAGCCACAGAGGCCACTACCATCCCAAAGACTCTGAGCCAGACTAGCCACAAAGGATTTCCTCTTCAAGTTCCAAGGTTTAGAGCAGCTATGGGGAACCTTTGGCCCACCAGATATTGTTGGACTACAACTCCCATTATACCTGGCAATAGGCCATGCTTGCTGGGGCTGATGGGAGTTGTAGTTGGGTAATGTCTGGAGAGCCAAAGGTTCCCCCACCTGGTTTAGGGAATCCCTTTTCATCTTTTTGGTGTCTCCAGGTGCTCACCAGTGCCTCTGCTTCTCAGTCTTATTTCCCTATTCTGTTTAAGACACCATATCCTGAACTATATGCCAGAGCCACTGCAATGAACAGTAGAGTAGGCCAGAAACCAATAAATAAATAAATACAACTCTCTTCACCAATTTGGCTGAGAAAAAAAATAAAAATCATATTCAGCCCTTTATGCAACCAGTTGCTCCTGCAGTGTGTCACAAGGCCAGGGAGCTGGGCAGATGCTTGCCTTATGAAGTCCTATATAAACCCTGTCCCTGCATTACTCAGTGTGTGGTTGTAGTATGTGTTCACATGCTGGCACCCAGCTGCTCTTATTCTCCAAGTGTGGACATAATGGTACCCTGCTATAGCTGATATGTTTGAAAGTAGGGTTTTTTTTGAGATTTTTGAAACGTGCATCTAGGTATGGAAGCATTTGTCACTTTGGGGTCTCTGTTTTTTCTTTTTTCTAGCCTTAAATTCAATTCTATGAATTTTTGCAGCAATCTATGAATTTGTTTTAAAACTAATCCTCATGAAGAATTATTCAAAATTTTAGGGCAATTTTCTCCTGATAAACACACTTTTGTATGTTGTTTTGACTGTTGTATGCATTTTTGCAAGAAAACTGTCCTAATAGAATGTATTTTGTATGTTATTTTCAAAAATGTATTCATTTTTATGCACAATTTCCCCAACATATGCATTTTTGCAAGCATTGGTTGGAGAACAGTATCCCAAAGCTCTGAAAGTGTGAATTTTTAAAGATGGCTGTGATTGAGTTCTAATATTGTTTCAGAAAGTGTGAATTTGATAAAATCAGCTTTAACTGAAAACCACAATCCCTACACGTTGACAATCACACTTAGCAGATGTCGGGATTCACCAGTATATATTTGTGTTTTTTTTGTGGTTTTTTTTTTGATATTCACAAAAATTATCTGGGATTTTCAATATTCACATCCGAATGTCAGGATTCAACAAATTTTGGAGCTGTACTATGGCAGAGAGAGGCATCAGAATCCAAAAGGTTCTCATAACAACCACACAAAAAATGTAAAGAATATAATCCAGTGGCATCTTGGAAGGATGTCCAACCTGTTTGAAAAGGCTACTGATCCTGACTGGGATTGAAATGAGAGGGTCCTGTGGGCCTTATGAGGTAGCATTGTGCATCGAGCACCTGGATCAGGGACACAAAAAACAGTGCCATGGTGGGGTGTGGCTAGTGAATACGCAAGCACATATAGTAGATCTACTTATGTTAACAGCTCACCTCTATGCCAATCAGCAGTCAAACACCTGCATGGTCTGATTCAGATTTCCTTCTAGACCATAGCCATGGCTCAGTAATAGAGCAGGTTCTGTGTATGCGAGAGAGACAGACACACACACATACAGAGAGAGAGAGAGAGAGAGAGAGAGAGAGAGAGAGAGGGAGAGCATTCTAAAAGCTACTGTAGTAGCTTTCTGAAGGTAAAAATGAAATAATGGATCCATAGAAAAATGGCAGATATCAGGTATTTTTACAATTAACCTCCATTGATTGTGTCTACTTTGCTTAAAATGGTGCCAAATCATTCTGTAATGCTACCTCTATCACTTCACAAATACACAGGAGAATACAGAACCCAATTACATTTATGCCCTTTGTGTTTGGGATAAAAAGGAAGATCATACAGACTTGTTGGAGAAAAGGAATAGAACTTTTGTTGTACAAAGGCTCGAACAGTCACAGTCTAATCTCTACAGGTACCCTGTTTTAACTATCTAAGACATACTGTTTCTCTCTGCAAGGTCTTCTACTACTGAGTAACTTTGCAGTATCTTTGATATTCTCTTCTCCTGATATCCAGCCAATCTTCTAATAAAGGTGGTTTCTTTTTAAGTTCTGTGATACACCAAAAGACCCCCATTGTTCCATTCACCACGCCTACATCCAGTGTTCTGATATTGTGCCTTTCATAATTCACCAGTTAGTGTTTTCACATTACATGTTTACCCTAGGAACAAATTGGCGTCAGAGGACTCCACCATGATCAATTATGAGATCTCTTTATTCAGATTTGTTGCTTGTCAATTCTTTTAAAATGCTGGGGATATTTATATCATAATATGAATGTTCATATGATATCCCAGAATGTATCTTGCTCCACCCCCCTTGTGCTAACAAAGCAGAAATGATGGATGAGAATCTGGGTAGGATGCTGAAGGACCATGGGGAACAGGTGTTTTTGTTTTTTTCCCATTGCTGTTTCCTGGTGAATGTTATGAAGGAGAGAAAGATATTGGAAGTAAATCACTGGCTGCAAAGGTGGTGCTGTCATAAAAGGTTTGGCTTCTTTGACCATAGTCTCCACTTCCTTGAGGAAGAACTTCTGGCAAGAGATGGGTTATACTTCACAGTGGTTGACAAAAGTGTGTTTGCTAAGGTTCTCACAGACACGATCATGAGAACTTTAAACTGAAAATAGAGGAGAGGGAGACAATATTACAGGTGACGGGGAAACACTTGGTACTGGGGATAATAGTTTCATTGATGCATCTGAGGTGGTGACACAGAATCCTGCTAAAGGGCAGGAAACTACAAGAAGAGAAAGCAGCTGAAGGGAAAGGCACATGGTTACAGTTGTTTCTATACTAATGCACAGAGTATTTGTATAGAACAAGCAAGACAAATTGGAGCACAAAGCATGGCAAATATGACCTGATAAGCAATACTGAAACCTGGTGGGATGAGACTCACAAGTGGTAGGGAGAAATTGAAGGGTATAAGCTATGCAAAAGGACCAAACTGGAAGCGAGGAGGAGCAGCATTATATGTAAAGCATATGTACACTTGTGAACACTTGTAAAAATTGTAGGAGAGGGAAACAAAAGTGACCTTATTGTGGGTGTCTCCTATAGATCTCCAAGCCAGACTGAAGACTAAGATGATGCCTTCCTACAGAAGATTACCAAACATTCAAAGATCAGAGAGGTAGTAGTATTGGAAGAATTCAGCTACCCAAATATCTGTTGGAACTCAAATTCTGCCAAGAAATTCCTCAGGTGCCTCTCTGACAATTTCCCAGAAGGTGGAAGAAGCAACACAGGGGCTCTCCTATCCTGGACTTGGTCCTCACCAATAGGGAGAAACCAATCAATGAAATAAGAGCTGTTCGACAGTGGTATGAGTTCCCTCAGAAGGTAGTGAACACTCCTTCATTGGTGGTTTTTAAGCAGAGGTTGTATGGTCATCTGTCATGGATGCTTTAGTTGAGATTCCTGCATTGCAGGGGGTTGAACTAGATGACCCTCGGAGTCCCTTCCAACTCTACAATTCCATGATTCTATAAAATAACTGAGAACCAAAGTCAACACTTCTATTTCCTCCTCCTAATCCACTTGGATGACTTAAATAGTTTAGGGTGATTTTAAAACAAGTGTGCAGAGAAACATGTCCTGATAAAATCAATAGCTCCATAATTGCAAAGCACTCAGTGTACTTTATATCACACAACCTACCTTTAAGTCATCTTTTAAAAAGACACCTTCGCAGACGCCCATCCAAAATTATTGGTTATGTGACTTTGGCTGTTGAACATTTATGTGTTTTGCTTTTTTGTCACAACTTTTCTTCTTTTGCCAGAAGGACCAATGTGGACATAGGAAAAGCATCATCTAGAGATGGAGTATGAGAAAGTTCCAAGGAAAGGCCATCTTGCTTGAGGTTGGGAAACACAGGTTACTCACAAGGCTGACAGCGCTTGATTGACAGCGCTGTCTGTAGTTATGAAGGCATCATACAACTATCAAGGGTTGCAGGCATTTCCAGCATGGAACCTAACTCACCCCATTTCTCCTAGCTGGGAACCACAATAGGAAAGGTTGTTCTTGTTATTTTATGAATAGTCACTACCTCTGCACTGCTTGTTTATTTGTTCACTTCAGTTATTTCTACCCCACCTTTCAGAACGTTACAAGTAATATTCCATAACATATTTTTGTAAAAAGCCACACAATGAATATTAACATATTGAAAACACATTAGGATGCTTGCTACATGGCAGTTGATCTCCCAAAGGTGTGGCTGGTATAAAAAGTAGTCTAGGTGGGAAAAGCCCGGAGGTGGCCTCTTTCTCCCCTGAAATCCTTTCCAGAGAACAATTGATGGGGCTTTCTTTTGCAAGACACATGGAAGTTGCTGACACTGCTAAATCTCAACCCTGGGTTTTGTGGATGATTCTACCTGTATTGATGAATATTATGTGCTGCTGTTGCTGAGCAAAAATGCTTTATCTGCTCCTGTTCATCAAACAGTTTCCAAAGGCATAGAAGCGCTGCAATAACAAGCTAGTGTGTTCCACCATCTTCCTTTAATAAACTTCTGGCTTGTTGAATCCCAGCAGTTTATAACTGCTTCTTTATTTCTTCCCCCACTATGTAATTTCTGCGTTCTCTCTCTCTCTCTATATATATATATGTATATATATATCCTTATATCCATTAGTTCTCTACAGCTCTAGTTCCACGAGGCTCCTGCCATAGCTTGCAGAATGGGAGGCCTGGTGAAGAGATAATAGTATGGGCTCAGAAAGAGAAAGAGAGATCAAAGTCAACACCTTATTTACTGAAACCAAAAGTCAAGGCACAAAATGCATTTTGATGAAATACAATCAAGTGAGGTTTGGCACAAGAAAACAATTCAGTGCTATTTCCCCCCACTCTGGAATGCACACAATGCACTCATGGAAAGAAGTTCATTATGTTAAATAATGGACTGTATGAGTCCATTGCCATTTTATTTTTATTTATTAAAAAAACCCAATTTTAATTATTCTTCATGGTAAATGTGAAACATGGGCTACTTCACACGTGTGGAATCTGGACTATGAACAAGTAAAAATAGCTGAAGCAGGGAATTAATCCAATGAGAGAGATTAGTATCACAGTAAGTTCCATGCTTAAGTAGGGCTCTGGTTTTTATAGCCCTGATGTTTTGTATCATGGAACTGTAGATAACTAAGACTAAAATGCTCTGCCTGACAGTTGCTGCTCTTATCCTGAAATTGGAGGCATCTGCTATGAATATCACAGGGGAAATGTGAACATCATGACTTAAGGGAGTATTCTCTTTCATTCTGTCAGATCCAATGAGGATAATCATGCAGGATCGTGGTGATTCTCCATTGCTTGTTCATAAAAGCTCTTGATTCTACTTCTTCTACAAGAGAGTTAAGAATCACATTATGGAGTAAATCTGATCTTGATGGTGGCTTACAGTACATTGCAAAAGAAAAGAATCCAGCTTTTACTTGAAGTACAAATACTCTTTACTGACAACTTTTTATTATAAGAATCTTTGAAACACTGTTCATCTCAAGACACATCCAATTAAATGCAATTAACAGATTCCCTTTCTTTTCTAACTCTCAAATCTAAGCAAGCTGCACGGAAGTGCACTCTGCAAATCAATGCTCAGAGGTGAAGGCAGCATCAAAGGTGACATTATCTTCCCCTTTTCCTCCAAAGTTGCTTGTAACTGAGCAAATAGGGGTAATATAGCTGCACTGTACACTGCACAGAATACAAATGCTCCCCTGCCTTGATCGAGCAGGTCTCTTACATTTAAAGCAGAATCACAAATAGTTGACTGCATGAGATCCACACTCATCAGTGTGGAAACCTTTCTCTCCCCTCCAAAAGTGCTACCTTTTTATAAGGCTCAAATATAATTCTCTCACTCAATAATGTTAAGAGCAAGTGTATACTTATTTATATTTATATAGTACTATCCAAAAACAGCTAGGGGTCCCTTTACCTTTATTTATCCAAAAACAGTATATATGATTATGGTGAGGAGTGATGGTGATAATGTTACAGTCTCTCTTTCCAGGAAGTAGCTGAAGAACAGTTAATGAAGACACCTCCTTGATTAAGTTACATAGCAATTTGCCAAGCCTATTTGCTCTTATTCTCTTAGGAGCGTGGAATATGGAACAGATGGTCTCTGGTGCCATCGATTTTAGTATTCCTCCTGTTTCCTTCCTCCCAATTTGTACTTCAAGTATAATGGTTCATGTTTCTCTCTGGAAGATGAAGTTGGATTCTGAAGCACAGTAATTCTGTTTCTGGAGAATATGTCACTATTTTGTTGTAAGAGACATTAGGTCACAGGGCTATATATGTTTTTTGGCAATACAGTGGTACCTTGGGTTACAGATGCTGCAGGTTACAGACTCCACTAACCCAGAATTAGTACCTCAGGTTAAGAACTTTGCTTCAGAATGAGAACAGAAATTGTGTGGCGGTGGTGCGGCGGCAGCAGGAGTCCCCGTTAACTAAAGTGGTACCCCAGGTTAAGAACAGTTTCAGGTTAAGAACGGATCTCCAAACAAATTAAGTTCTTAACCTGAGGTACCACTGTATCTGATTGTCCCCACATTTAGAAGGAACTTAAATCTCATCCTTCATTTTCTTCTCCCCTCCCATGACATTGATCTGTATCTGATGCCTAATAGCTTTCTGCATCTCTGTTAGCCAAAAATCTCCTTCACTTCTGCACACAACACACAAAGGTCTATGTTTTCTCTCCCACATTTGCAAGCATTATACTTTCCCACATTACCTAACTGCCTAATCACATTCTATACTCCATCACTGGAGGATGCCCAAATCACATGTGATGACAACAGGTTTTTTTCTTCAAAACCCACACCTACCTTGTAGTTGGTCCTTCAGACTATTTGGTAATGCTTTTATTTATTATCCCACTTAAACATAAAAGTAGATCTCCTCTTCTACATCAATGTGCTTCTGGTAATCCCCACAACAAGCTGAAAAGGATAAGTGAAGGATTAGAGGGTAAGAGTATTAATGGAGATAAAACTTCACCCAAACAATCTAAGTCTCTCCTGATCATTTTCCCCACCTTGAACATGTGAGTTATCATGCAAATTTAAATTTAAGTGAGGTGGCCTTTATTGGAGCAATCTCTCTCTCTCTCTCTCTCTCTCTCTCTCTCTCTCTCTCTCTCTCTGTGTGTGTGTGTGTGTATTGCATTTATATTTGTATTTCCAGCAGTGGCTCACTGGGTGGTAGGACAAGTAGGAAGATAACTAAGACTCCATTGTAATGTGGCCACATTTTGACATTGTTTAATTGCTGACTGACCAGGAATGCACAATGAGGCCTGCATGATGCTGAACCAAAGCTTTCTGTCTCTGCCACAGTTTTTTAAAATGTTCCAGTTAAATAAATTCAGAATCTTGATCCGTCCATGCTTCTTAGAGTGCTTCCAGTTGAGTGCTTCTCATGCATGGAAGGTTTCTGCAGCATACACACAACAGAGTTGTCATCAAAATGCCAGCCTAAATCCACCCTGCCCCATCCCAATTCAGAATTATCCCTGGTGAAAATTCAACAACAGGATAAAACACTTGTTGCCAATAACCTGTCTACAATATCTCAGTGACTTATTTAGAATATTAAGTCCATTTGGAAGCACCATTAGTATCTCACTATTAATTTTAGATGTCACAAAACAGCTGGATAGTAAGAGTGCCCACTTCCATTTGAGTCTCAGAGTTGTATGCTTAGATATTTTGAGTAGGCCTCAGGTCTTGTAGGTCAAAGCAATAAACAGAGGTGCTAAATATCACATATGTTCCTTATTGTGTTGATATTGTCAAAGGCGGTGAACTTCTCTTGTAATAGCATTCATGTGGCCTCAACAGTCCCAAGAAAGACACTTAGATTCATTTTGTTTGTTACAATAGCCAGGAGATACACATCTGACAAATTAAACATTAACAGATTCCCCCAGGATGGAGCTTAGCTCAGACCTTCTGTATTAAGCTACATCCACAGAAGACTCACTAAATGAATGGAATGGGATTTATGACCAAAAGACTGAACAAACATAAAACAAAGAACTAAAAATTATAGGGTTTTCCACATAATTTAAAGTGATGAGGCAACCAGACCTCTAAGAATTGACGAGTGGTCTCTTCCAGTGCTACAATGCTATGATTTTATGTGATTCCCCCCCCAAAAAAAAATCCATTTGCAGCCCCCTTAACTTGGAAAATTGTGGGAGTTTTATGTGGCAATTTTCCCACCTTTTTCATAGTATGCATCAGAGCTGCTGAAGTGATGAGCGATGAGGGGCAGCATGCACTGTTTTCCCTGTTCATTTAAAGGCCCGTGGCTTTTCTTTTCTTTTCATTTCATTTCAAACTGACAAGAATGTGTGCCAGTATTTTGGCATAGAAAGTCATGCTGAAAAGGTCAAGCCTAGAAGAATGGTGGAATGTAGAAGGAGAGGGATGGCATAGAGGAATGGAATGTGTGAATGACATGCAGTACAAGATGGTGGTATAGCAGTCTAGATGTGATGGAACAGTCATGTGCAGTGTGAAAGGAATGTTAGAAAATGGGACAGGATCTCAGTTAAACTAACACAATAAACCCCAGATGTCAATGCAGCCACAGCTTCCTATTTTAAGTGACAACCAAGCCAAGGTTGAAGTGAACCTCAGTTTTCTCTTTTTGGAAAAGAAAGGAGTGGAAGGAAAAACAAACTGATGGAAGTGTAGATTCCCAAAAGTTTCTTCAGTGGCATATGTTATGGGTGTGCACCAACAACAAGATTTGGTTTGGATCCATATTCTGTGCTTTGGAGAACAGACCACTTCAGTCTAGGGTGCTTTGTGGGGTGCCCAATTCAACTTGTCATATTTTATCCAAATTCTAACAATTTCAGTTCCTTTCTCACAGAGGGCCAGTGAAAAATCAGGGACAACAGTGTGTCTTTGGCAGACTTTCCCCCATGGTGGAGTCTTCCAGATGTTTAGAACTTTGGTTAACATGAACCTATATTATTCATCATGCTGATGGGAAGTTTGATAAGACTGCTTCAAGGCTCCCTGGAGCAAACTACACTAGATACTGCTAATCCCCATTTCTGAACATGATGATATCAATACTGCAACTTCTTCCACAAACTTGGCTCTGAGTTTTGATTTAGCTCTGAATTAGTTGTTAATACATTCTGGTTGTGCTTCAGGTCCATTATTCTCCTATGCCTTTGACACAAGCATAACTTATCGCTCTAGAGCTTGTAAACCCTCCTCCCCAAGAGCTGGCAGTCTGACTGGTCATGAGCTCAGACTGAGCTAACTTCAGCGTGGTGAAATTTGTAAAAATCACTAATGCTACTCAAAGCCAGCCTTGCAGGTATTGGCTTTGGAGGACAACAAGAAGGAAATTTATTGTCAAAGTCTCAAATTATTGTTTGGTTTGCTTTTTTTGTCATTCCAATGTATATTCCTTTCATACCTAGCAAATATTGCACCCTGAAATCTAATATGAATAGGATACATTCCATGACTACAGTTCACAAACAGCCATAACTTCCAGTCAATGACAATGAAAGAAATTTTGCCTCCATGAATTCAGGTCCATCTATCCAAGCTTCTTAAATCCATACATTTCAGTCCCTGCAGGCCTTATATCCCCTGAAGTTCAGTTTGAGCAGCTTTCCTCAGCAGTCCAGAGCACAGATGGATGGAACACTGGTCCTAATAGAGGCTTCTTACCAGAGGCTCTGATACCAGCACAGCATTGTCCTATTTTGTCTTGAACATTTAGCGATGGTCTGTGCTAAATTGGAAGTCGGACAAGCACCTTTGGAGATGGGTCATGTAGAGGTAAGATGGACACAACAGTTCCTGTAGTTCCCACTCAAATCCACTCGTTATTGTAGAAAGGCATTAAAATCTGCATGGGTATCATTATCTGGAATGGCGTGATATGAGAAACAAATAATATATGCTCAATTTAAAATGAGCTTATATATATGTTGTTGTTGTTTAGTCGTTTAGTCGTGTCTGACTCTTCGTGACCCCATGGACCAGAGCACGCCAGGCACTCCTGTCTTCCACTGCCTCACAGTTTGGTCAAATTCATGCTGGTAGCTTCGAGAACACTGTCCAACCATCTCGTCCTCTGTCGTCCCCTTCTCCTTGTGCCTCCCATCTTTCCCAACATCAAGGTCTTTTCCAGGGAGTCTTCTCTTCTCATGAGGTGGCCAAAGTATTGGAGCCTCAGCTTCACAATCTGTTCTTCCAGTGAGCACTCAGGGCTGATTTCCTTCAGAATGGATAGGTTTGTTCTTCTTGCAGTGCATGGGACTCTCAAGAGTCTCCTCCAGCACCATAATTCAAAAGCATCAATTCTTCGGTGATCAGCCTTCTGCATATATATACACACACACACACACACACACATACAGAGAAAAAAACCAAACTAAACTGGACCAGTGTAATGTAATCTCCACTTTCCAGCCTCATGCAGGTTTGCCAGTGCTCATTGTTGAAAAGAGAAGGAAAGATGAAATGTAATGATCTCTGCTCATCACTCGCAGAGAAGATTATGGAGCATTTTGAAGCACACCTTCTCATTAATTGTTCTAATTGCAACAACATCATTCATACTGAAAATCCATTGTCAAAATGTGTACACGCTAGAGCTTTAACTCCTGAAGGACACCGTTTAAATAAAATTTCTACTCCCCCCCCCGCCCCCACCCATTTAATTTCGGAGGATGGTGGCTCATATTTGTTTTGAAAATTCTGTTCCTGCCGATATTTATGTATGAAGGGACGGGAGGGAGGAATCAAGATAAGGGAGATGTCAGCAGTGTATTATCTCTCTCTACCTATACTTGTACTTTCTGACTGCCAGCAAAAATCCCTTTTATGCGTTGCCTTTGTCTACCTTGTAATGTCTAACATTCCACTACAATAATAGGAATGAAGGATAGTTTCACTTGATGTGTATTCAGAAATTACAGAGTCTTTAAAGTCAGTCCATTCAATTGGATTAGACAATGCTCTGCATTCAATGAAACCAATGAATGTTATGCTGAATGCGGGGGGGGGGGGGCAAAATGCAGGAGCATCACCCAGTAGGGGGGGAAATGTGGCGCTTCCAAGTTGATGCCTTCACATGTCTTTGGTGCTTTGTGTGACTTTCTACCTTGGTTGCCAAATATACACATCTTTTCATTATCCTTTGAATAAGCTGCCAAAAAAATGTTTCTCTCTACATTTCAGTGGTTGGGGTGGGCAGGAGTGAAGCAAAACACATTTTCTCTGGGTTTTTAAAATATAGGTAGCTTGGTCCTAATTCCACACTGAGGTATCATTTTGAATAAAATGGGGAAAAGTAGGAAGGAAAGAAGGAAGGAAGGATATAATCATCTGATGAGCATTGTGCGTGGCATAATGGTACATTTTGAAGTGTGGGAGCACATCATAGAGGTCCTCTCAACTGCATCCCCAAGCAGTATCCAAAAATGCATGTAACTGTGCTAATTCAGATATACAGATGCATACAAACCTACACTCCCAATAGTTATACATATACCATATTGGCCTGAATATAAGCCACAATTTTTTCCCAGATTCTGACCTTGAAAAATTAAAGTGCGGCTTAAATTTGTGACCTTACAAAAATTGGTTTTTGCGGGACTTCTGTTGAGGCAGGATGGCAGGCACCACAGCAGCGCGCAGCTCCTAGGGCAACCAGCACCAGCATAAGACACAATTTTAAGGGAGCGGCTTATATTTGGGTATTATTTTTCTTCCCACACCCCTTGAATTTTGAAGTTGCGGCTTATTTGTGGGTATGGCTTATATTCGGGCCAATATGGTAATAGCCAGTGTGTTAGGATCAATGGACAGTCCTGGAACGAATGTTTACAGAATACATTTTACTTGTAAAACTCCCCAAACTTCAACAAAAGGTCAGGTCAGTCAGTAAGCCTGGCTCTCCATCGGATGATGTCTTAGAGCCGTGCTCTCCCACATCCGCCTCCACTAGACAGCTATATCTCAGAATAGTTTTGGATAATCTGGCATATGAAGTTTTGGAGGGATAAAAGAAAGGTTGTAAGTGTAGTTTCTTCTATTAAATGTGCCAAGAACTTTACTTATCTGTATCTACTCACACCTTCAGCTGCATTGTTGTTAACATTTTTCCCTCCCCCCCCCCATTCTAAACATTATAAATTTGCTTTCCTCGGCAAGAAGCTCATTTAGCTGCAGCTTGATTGCAAGTAATTTGCCCAAAGTATGTCTGTTTTTTAATTGTTTGCGCCTCTTTCTAATCTATAAACTGTAACTTCAGGCAGGCCATCTTTGTCTTACCGTTTCCTCTTGCAAAGGCATATCTAATAACCTTGCTCATATCTTCTGGCTTTACGTATGTAGAATCTGATGAACAGAAGGAAAAGACTTTCTATTTGACTCAAAGTCCATTAAGACAATAATAAAAATCCATAACATCTCTGATTCTGAAAGAGGAAATTTAAAACTTTGTCCATGAAATTTTGTTCCATTTTCACTTGCAAATCAATGTATATTGCTATGATATAAAACTGACTTCCTATTTTATTCTGAAAATTCGTTTGTGTGACCTTTGAGGTATGTAACTCCAGCTACCAATTTGTGCACCTTGAGTTAATCAGAACCTGGTGAATTTCATTCACACATTTTGGAAATGGCACAATTTCTCCCACTGGAGAAAGTAAGTATGATCTCATTAGTGTTTCTGGACTTGCTCAAAGTAGTTGCATGAGACAGACTTGTTAAAGTAATCTCATTAGAAATTCTTCCAAATATGGTATCCATGCCAAATCTCTTTAATTCCTTCCACCCAATCCTCTTTGCCTCCAAGTGCAGCCTAAATGCATTTATGAGGGATTAGCAATGCAGTCAAGAAAATATCTTTATATTCTCATATATGTGTGTGTGTGTGTGTGTGTGTGTGTGTGTGTGTGTGTGTGTAAAAGTTTTTGGAGCTGGGCTGAATGCCTAGGCCCCCTACTAATTATTAGAATAGGCAGGCAAGCTTCCTGGTGAGGTGATGGGCCGTTAAGGGGAACAATGGAAGGAGCTCTATGAGAGCCAGCAAATGGGTGGGGCCCCCTCTCTCGGCTTGCAGGTAGTTAGAAGGAGAAAAGTAAAGCTGAGAATAGAGAGTTGAGTGATGTAAGATAGTAGTTAGAAGAAAAGCTGCAGACCAGGCAGCTTGAGAGAGTAAGAATAATGTTTGATTTCTGTTTGAATCTTAAGGCTGCAGCCATGGGGGAAGCAAAGCCCTCTTGGGGTGTTAATTGCATGTCGAGACCCCGCAGTCACCCCCTTGTTGGAAATAACTCAGAAAAGAACACAGATATTAGGTTTATGTTATTGGGCAAATTTTGGCCACAACTTTATTGAAATTACAGAATGTGAGCGGTATTGGCTTAGGCATTTATTGGACCTGACTATATCGGACTCCTGCCCATTGTGCAGGAAGTCCCAGTGAGGGTAAGCCACCAGTAGGGGGAGCTCTGTTGACCAACTCAAGCTCCCCCTGGTGTTCCCTTTGGGGTCGTGTCAAGACCTTAGCCCACCAGCCAGGCTTCAGACTAGATCAACACCCCCAGATTCCTTTAACGGAATACCCTTAAACATGGAGGGGCAGGTGATGGCCACACCTCCCCTCCCCCCCCCCACAAGGTCAAACAATGCCTAACCGCAACCCTAACAAAGTTGTGACGATTGCTATGAGGTAGGCGAAAACCAAGTGGCCAGTGCCAATCTGCCAAGTGGAAAAAATCCTACCAGGTCCCTCGGACAACCAAGGCGACCAACCAAAGTCCATAGCAAGGCCATTGTCTAACTTGCAAAATAGGGATGGAGGGCGGGTGATTGAGGAAGCAAGCCAAAAAGGAAGTCCTCTGGCTCACTCCTCCGTTTTAAATGGCCCCGGCCACGCCCCCCCAGCCAGCGGGTTGGCTGGCCGGGCTCTGACGTGGCCGGGATCCCCCAGGCAACGGGGGACAGAGTCCCCCACCCCCGGTGGGGAGTGGGTGGCCACGTGGTCTACCGCAACTCCTCCCCACTGGGAAGTGGAGCAGATTACTGTGAACCCCTCCATCATAGGCTCCTGTTATATAAGTGCGTGTAAATAAGCCATATATCATAAAGATGCTACAGTTCCTCATTCTGTTCCTCATTCTGAAGGAAACCAAACCCCGGGTAAGTGTCTGAAACTTGTGGAATCTCACAGTGCTTGGAGATTGGGGTGACACAGATAGATAACATTTTACTTGTGCTAATTATAGGGAAACTAGCTATAAGAATGAATGATATTAATATGCTGTCTAAGGAGACGTTCACCCTCTGCCACCCTGGTAGAATATTGTATGGACCCATTCATCAGTCCACTATCAACTGTTAGGCTGTGCACGTATGTGTGTATCTGTGCCAATCACAAACAAGCAAACACATCCTAGGCCAACCCCAAACTCTCTCACCACCAAAGGCATATAAGCGAATAGCAAAGAGAACATACACAATCGATGCTGACACAAAACCCCACACATACATTAAGTAAAATAGAAATATCACCACCAGACCCCTACCCCCACCCACCATGGTCCCCTCCACCTTAACCCCTTTTTTCTTCCTAATGTAATACTGAAGTCTCATCAAATGAAACTAACCTGTAGAAAATGTAACTTGAAAAAAAAGAGACATTGCGCATACTTTTGTAAACTAAGGAGTCTTTAACAAACAAACAAACAAACAAACAAACAAACAAAAATACATCTGGTGGCCTTTCTATGATAGGCCAGAAGATGGCATAGACACTGAAACTGGCCCCCTCTCCCTTCATGTGATTCTGATCCTGCAAAGGAGAGAATGACTAACGGGTGCCTCTCTGTACCAAATGCAGAATAACTCTCAGGTTCAGCAGGCAGATATAAGCACCAGACCGGGCTGCAAGAGGTCTGCATGTGATGATTACTTCAGGAGAAATATTCCTGTTTTCTTGGAAATATCTGAGACAGTCTCACAGCGAGCTATAAAGTTATTAATGTTTCCTGATATTTGCTTTGACAGCTGCTCTGTATCCTCTTTAATCATCCCCATCATGGTTCACAGTTCTTTTTTCCTCGTCATTTCATTTTTTTTAAGCCAGTTTCTTCGGGACAATGATACAACCCATAAGCTGATAAATCTTCAGGCCTCTTGCATTTCCTCCCATTTCTTTTCTCTTATTGTATCCCGGGTGTCAATTTTTCTGTATCCTGTGGGTGGGGGGAGCCACCTAGGAAGTCTTGGAGCAATGTTAGTTTAAAAGATACTTAGATTCAGGAGAGGCCATTAGCTTGCAGCCCACATCTGTTCAACAGTAATTTGGTTATGCATTAAGAGGGCTCTATCAATACTTTAGAAACCCTTTCAGGAGGAAAAATCATATTACATGTTAGCTGTAGGAGTTTATTATATTTGTCTGCATTTTCTTTCCAGTTATTGATAGTCTTTGGAGGAACCATTTCTGTTTTAACAAACCCTTCCCTTTGCAAGTCATGTCTCTGAATGATCTCACACTCTCAGGAAGGCCAATTTCCCAGGATTAATAATCAACTATGCTCTGTTTTTGTTATATATTTATTAAAAGGGAAAGGTAAGATGAGAGTGATTACCATCTGCATATAAGTTCATTTTCTTCTTGCTTTAAGTCAATCTTGATTTTTATGTGCAATGTTCAGATGTATAGGAAGTCTAAACACCCATGTCCATGATGTAAAAAGGAGGATTTCTCTTCAAAAGAAACACATTCCCCCCCCCTTTCATGCAGAACCTGAAAAAAATGGTCATTAAGTAGCATTTCCCAGCCAATATTAATTAGTAAGAATCTTATTACATTTGTGTGCTTGAGGGAAACTCTGAGGAATAGTGTCATATTATTTAATATTTCTGCAGTACTTTTACTATGCAAAAAACATTTTCCACTTCCTGACTGCAATTAAACTCATTTGCTAGAAAATAAGACCCATTAAACTTGAGTAACCATGCTAAGGGTTGTTCTGCTTATCTCATGAATTTGCAGTCCAACCTTGGTGATGTAGGCCAGTTATATATGTTCACTATACAGTCATGTGATAGAGAATGGGGGGGCACTCAATTGCTTTGTAGGGAAGAAGCATGCAACTAGCACCGCCTAGACTGGTTTTGCAGCTGAGGAGGAGAGGAGTTCCCTGATTCTGTTCCTTGATTGTCCTTCTGGTCTTCTCCCTTGTTGACAGCAGTTGGCACGACTTCTGTTTGGCTTCTCCTTCTTGCCACAGCACTTTCCAGAGCAACATACTTTCTCCCCAGAAGCAATTTCTTTCTTTTTTGACCAGTTCAGTGTATGAATCATGCATCATGACTGATCATAAGACAGGAAAAAATTCATGCCTAGGGAGTCACTTTCTTCCTAGTCTAAAGCTTATCATTATGTGACGACGTCTGTCTAGCCAGCTATGCGCAAGCCACATACGGCAAAAGGCCCATTTCTGTGTTGATCAAGGTACAAATACCTTTGAGACATGTATTTCTCAGGAAAACCTTATCTTTCCTTTTCCAATTACTTTCAGTAGCTGGACAAAGAATTATCAATAGCTAATTAATCTGATTAAATAAAGTCTTTTGGTTGTCATAGCTCTTGATGCATTTTGTAGCTTTGGAAAATGAGGTGTGTGTGTGTGTGTGTGTGAGAGAGAGAGAGAGAGAGAGAGAGAGAGAGAGAGAGAGAGAGCGAGAGAGAGAGAGACCTTGCAAAGCTAAGCCTGGTCTAGTTGCTGCATTCTCAAAAACAGCAGCAACGACCCCTTTCACCAGATTCAGAAACTGTTTTACCAGAACCTAAAAGAAGGAATCATGACCTGCATTTCACAAACCAGGCAAGACAACTATAAGGTAGAAATAGATCTGAAATAATGTCAGTTTCTAGGTGACTACAAAAAAACAAGAGTCGTTCATGTTGGTACAGTAGTACCTCTATAAGCAACAGAGCTATGTTGGTATTGGACTGGGCTTGGTAACGTCAGACAGAAGAGGAAGAAACAGACAAGGGGAGCTGAACTGCGGGAACCTGGAATACCCCAACATCAGCCAGTTTAGAAAAGGAAGCAGGGATGTCAACTTTTCCCTCCTGGCACAGCAAACAGCCTTAGTTCAAAATCAGCAGAAACTTGAGTTATCCACAAGCAGCTCAATATTTAATTCTTTTCAGTGGCATCCTTGAAACTCACTGAGAGAGGAGAAAAGTAGAGAAGGAGATTTATTTTTCCAGGAAAATGTGATGCTTATAGAAAAAAGCCTGGTAACACAGAAACTATAAAATGTGGATTTGCTCATCTACAAAATGACTAGAATAATAGAGTTGGACGTGGTCGAAATATAATCTAATCCAATCAATTGCTGCATATCTTGGATAAAGTTTCTGTTGATGAATCATAATTTAATGTTATTTGCATCAGCATTATGTTCCTAAGCCACAATGTGTTTGTAAATCAGCTATAACACATAGATTTAAAAGTCCATACTATTGTGAAGCGCCAATGATCCCATGGGACCTGGTCAGTTGGGGGTTCCACTAGATCTCATTTTAAGAATAAAACACCCATTTATCTATAAACAACATCACATTTTCTCAGTTTGTTTCGGATCTAGGTGGCTGAGTACATAATAATATATTTTGCTGTTGTGCATGTAATGATGAGGAAATATATATCCTGGAAGAAGTGAGGCAGTATAGTTGTGAACTACAATGTGGAAGACATATTGTCAAACTTCTCATGGATTTTATAGGGTTTGTCTGACCATGATTTGAGTAAAATAAATGCACACAGAATGGCATGTATGTCCCTGTTCATTTCTATTTATTTGAAAATAATGGTTTAGAGTAAATATAGGTATCCAGTTTTAACTGGCAGGGAAGAATCTGTTTTCCTGTTTTAGGGTGGAGTCTTTGTTTCTCTTTTTGCCTCGTATTGTTGATAGAATACGATAAAGAGAAAATATTGTGCCAACACCACACAAGAAATATGTGAATGGAATTTGTCTACCAATCCAAGGTATGAGACATATCCAGGAAGATGCTGAGACAATGCCAGGTCTACAATTCTTTGGTGGAGCTGTGAATGTTTATCAGTTCCTCAGAACTTCTCTGGTTTTTGCTGTGTACACCCATCACATCAGATGCATCAAGGAATGTATCCCTGTTGGCAGCTGATGAATTGGGCTTTAGTCCTTGAAATATTATGCCACAATGAGACTTAGTCATTAAGTCCACAGGGCTCTTTGTGGTGTTTGGTTAAAGGATTATCATAATGATATGTTGAATTTACAGCTGGACTGACATAGAACACTTTTTTTCATGGCATTCGCATGAAAGAAGCAGTAATTACTCAACATAAAAACAAAAACTAATCCAAGTCTGCAATCCTTTCCAAAACTTACATAGGAGCCAATCCATTTTAACTCAATTAGTTTACCTTTGAGTGGATATATGTAGGATAGTATACCATTATGGTATAAATGTTGAAAAAATATTAAAGGCTGAAATCCTGTTCTCACATTATACTGGGCATAGAAGTTTCATGCTGACAAACTGGTAGTATAGCTAGTTCTCCACACTCCAGCAACCTGATATACAGTGCAATGAAGGAACTTCCTCTGCTGCTGTTGCCCAAATTAGGAGAGAGATGTGGAGTAGTGGGTGATGGGGATGACCTTTGTAGAAAGGAAGGAGAGAGACATAGAAGGAAGACAGAAAGAATTATGACTCAAATTCTAATCTGAGCCAGAGAAAAATCTGGAATCCGGTTAAGATCACCTCTTGTTTTGAGATAGGCTTTACAAGCCCCCTGAAATTTGTTTCTAAGCTTGAACTCAGATAGCTTTGCTGATATCTCTAGAGGATTCGTGCTACTGAATTCTTGAAACTGATTTTGATTATATATTTTTTGCCTCATTGGAAAAGCATTCAGTGTGATTTTCCCCAAATTTGGATGATGTGCTCTCATGTTCTTCTCCTGAAAGTGTTGTAGCACAGAATATATTCAGGAGCTAACTTATTGATTTGCTTGAGGTTCACAATTGTTTGGCCTTGCAATTAGTGAATGAAAGACTGAGTTGTGCTCCAGTTTTCATTTAGATATATTACCAGGGTTTACAATTAACAGCCTGCTGCCCAAGGTCAAAGACACATTTTACTATATTGGCCACATACATATATATATTTTAATAGACAACATCACTTATAGGCTTGGAAGGGCAAATTCCGCTTTCAGCTCAGTCAAAAACTCTGGCAAGAACCTGGGTCAATTTGATAATGAAAGTTGCTGTATGCTAAGCAGCTGTGCTAATGTACAGGTCAGAGTCATGGTCCTGTTGTTGTCACTACATTAAACTAAAAGTATTTTTCCCACATGACATGTTGAAGGGAAGCAACGGCAGTGACCTGAATACTGATGTACTTGGATATTGCAATATAATTTGTGTGGGCCTGCCTTGTAATCAGTTGCCGTCCACTGGCATAATGAATGTTTTTCTCCCCCACTATGTATGAGCTTGGGGTCCTCCAGTTCTTCTGGGGCAGCATAACTTAGAAACAGGATACAGAGTAGCAAAAACAGACATACCTAATGACAAGAAACAGAATGACAAGCACTTGTACCTCACAGTTTCCAATAGGAAAACTCAGCAGATTTGTGTCAGACTTCTACAACATCCTTACAGCATAATTGACACCCCTCTCAGTCTTTCCAGATTAGAAAAGCAAGGCTCATCACTGTGAGTTTGGTGGGCAGACAGCCCTGGTTCTTCCTCCTGAAGTCCCGGGCTTAGGTGTAGGAACACTTCTTGTCCTTCCTTCATCTCCCTGGTTGAACTGACCATTGTCTGCCATTCTTCCTCTCTTCTCTGATTCCCTCTGTTGCTTTCTGTGGAGACTAGCCTATTAAGGCAAATGGGGCCTGCCCCACCAACCTCAGCCACCCCCTAGTTCTCTGCTTTTAACTTGTGAAAGGGTGGTTCTGGATCTTAGTGTTGTCCTCCTCATTATTCTCAGTGCTGCCTTTGTAGAACACAAGAGGGATGAAGAGGATGCAAACTAGAATTAGTTGTCTCTGCTTCATAATTGGCTTAAAATTCATTTATGGTTGGTAGCCCTGCCTTCTGACCCACCAATCCCAATGGGCACCAGCTACTACTAGCTGCTTTTTGAAAGTACTTTAAACACAGAAACAAAACTCCTCCCTGCTCTCCTGTCCTAATCCCGCCTCAGCCCAGTTGTGTTTACTTCCTATTAGGTTGGCAAGATCAGAGAGCTAAACTATGATGAAGCACCTCATAACTTGCCACTGTTTGGTTGGCTCATATTTGATTTATGATTTTCACATTTGGAATTGGGAAGGAATGATGTCCCAAATCAGATTAGCTAGAGACACTGGTGTTTTTTGTTTTTTTAAAAAATGTATTTATCTGTTCATTTGGTCTTAGTTTTCCTTGCTTTACTTACCTGGATCTTACAGTTTCCTGGTACTATACCAGAGCACACAGGTTCTCTGCTGTGGTCTAGATGGCAAAAGTTGATTAGGGCCAGGATAGCTGTAGTCCTGTGTCTTTTGGGAAGTAGTTCATACAGCAATATCAAAGAGGACAATTGAGACATGTATTAAAGAGTACTCTTCAGTTTTGACCTAAACACTTGAGAGGACAAAACTACAAATATCAAATGTGTAATTATTCATGTCAGTTTGGCTTGACTCATTTTCAGGCTGTGAGACTATAGTGAAATGATCAACATCTGCAACTGCATATAAACATCTGGTGCTCATTTTTCTCTCATCTATATTCTACAAGAGCATTTGGTTCAATGGACAACTTTTGACTCTCTCAGGGATCCTGCAGTTTGGGCAGTGAGGGGGAAAAAGATGGGGAAATTTCTTTTGTACTTAGAACTGAACCATCGGAGTTTAATGCAGCTGTTAAAATGTTGAGCCTAAAAATAAAAACATTTTTCTCTGACTTAATTGGATGCTGGTTTTTGTAAGAGTAACGTTGCATTGGACCAGGCAAAAAAAAAAAGCTAGCTGGTTAAATTAAATCATTTTATTCACATAAACTCATAGTAACCTGCTTGGAAATAATATAGTGAAATATATACAAAAAGGTTTCCACTGAATATCATTGAAATATTGATTGATTGAGTACATAATTTGCCCCCCCCCCCCTTTAGTTTGCTTATTTTATGAAGTTGTGGGGTATTTTTTATTTTATTGTCAACTGTCTCAAGTAATTTTAATTAAGAAACAGAAATAAGAAATAACAACCGGGTATTGCCAATTCAAAGGTAAAAGTGGAATTATACAAAGGAGAGAGGTGTTCTTGTGTCTTGTTATAGCCGTGGTAGAACCATTAAGAAAAAGTGATCACAATGACATCAATTGTCCAGAAACTACAGTTATATATAATTTTGAAAGTGGTTTCTAAATAAATGCAAAGTTCAGATTAGGTGAAGGTTAAAGACAATTAGGATTATTAAAGCTTGAAGAAGCTTTAAACCACTTGTGAAGGGGAAGCCTTGGACAGACCAGAGGATGAGTTTGTAGCTGGTTCCTGCAGGCTCAGAGGAAACTGTAGGGCAGGAGTGAAGAACCTTTGGCTCTCCAGATGTTGCAGAACTACAACTCCTATCTGCCCTAAATAGCATATTCAGTGTCCAGAGATGTTAGGAGTTGGAGTTCAGCAACACTAGGAGGGCCAAAGTTGCCTCATAGCAGCTGCAGGGGAAAGGCATAGCTACCTGTCACTAGGTCCTGTGTGCAGAAAGCCCCACTGTATTGCTGGGTGTGTCTGAAAGGGTGCTGAGTGACACAAGGCACCATGATGAAGAGGCGGTGGTGGCTTGTAACACTAGCTATGAATGGGACTGGGTCAGAGCTAAAAGCAAAGCAGGGAATTAGTCCTGTGTGCATGCATGTGATTTTGTGTGTGTGTGTGAAAAAGGGAGAAGGAGATGCTGTAATAGAAGTGATAAAACCTCACCAAAAAGGATTGGGTTTTGTGGAAGAGAATCTGAAGAATGAAGGCTAAATGTTCAAGGAGGATTGAGTTGTATATTAATTCCATGCAAGAAGTTCAGTGGAGTTAAGAAATGGTGTTGACTTTGTTTGTGTCTGTGAAAAACAGATCCAAGGATTCTTATGATGATACAAGTCTCTGTTCCTTAGGGTATTGATGATATGAGTCTCTGTTCCTTAGGGTATTAGTGTTTCACCAGGCAGACCCCCTGAGTAAAGGGATTGCCCTGGCATTCTTAGAACCTCTAGTTGTAGACTTGTAGAACTGATGTTCAAATAAAATGTAAATGGCACTTAGGGACACAGACATGGCGGTGTGGTTAAATAAAAGTGCTGATGGTATATATGCATATGTAAAAAAGCGCTTTCCTTTATAAAATGAATTTTTGTCCAAAAGAATAAAGAAAAGCCTAAACTCCAGTGATGTGGGGGTTCCTCTTCACTTAAAACTTTATAAAGCCATCTTTTACAGACAGTTCCTTGCAGGCTTGCTAAGTAGTTCTCTGTTTATACCATAATTGTGAAATATGACGTCTTGTACTCTAGCGAGCAGCAAGATTTTTTTCCACATCTATTACTGTGAAAGCGAGACTGAATACTCCTATATCTCAAAGCATACACACATATATCTCAAAAGAATGAATCTACCTTTTTACTCCAAGATTTAGATATGACTCAATAACTCATGACTTATGGAGCAATTTTGAAACACGGCTGTAGCAAAGACACAATCCTTTCCAAGAATGTTTGGCACAAGGTACCACACAGATGCTTTTTTGAGAGAATGAAAAATAGATGTTTCCATGTCATTACAGAATAATTCAAAGCAACTTTTACTGCCAAAGAGGGAAGGGGAGCGGTGATGTCTACTTAATACTTCTCTTTTTCTTCCAGTACATGCTCAGTACTGGCTTATGAAGCTGATGAAAATAATGAAAGTGTTGTGGAGTTTTGCTATACATATACATGAACTTATAGTAGCCATGCCTATGAAATCAATACGACAGCCATAAAAAATGTAAGAAACCTATTTGTTTAAACATAAGAACCTAGCATTTCTTTATGTGCTGGAGAGAGGGCCCCCTCTTGCCAGTGTCAGGCCTGTACTTCAGGGCAACAATAAAACAATACAAATGGCAGATACATTTTCTTAGTGGTGAATGGCTGAAGATTTATAGAGATCTCTTATAGAAAGATCTATTGGGAGGCACATAATCTAAAGTATAAAATTTATAGGATGGAGATAAAATGTGGATAAAAGAACCATTACCTAACAATACGAGTCCTACTCTCGCATCCTATTTGAATACTGTTTAATACAAAATGCCTGCCTATTTTGGTAGAGGCAGCCATTGACTCAAAATCACAGTAGTGATTTGGAACCTAGTTATAAAAGTAAGACAGGGTGTATTAAAATTTCATGAGGTTGTGCAAGTACATAGATTTTAATATAAAAGAGACAGGATTTTTTTTTTTTAGCTTGATAGGATTTGTCTTTGTTAAATAATTCATACCTGCTGGCAACTTTCAATGCATTTCATTTACATCTTAGTTAATTTGAACTCTAAAGGCTAGATACCCACACAATATGTTTATATTATTTTAAGCAGTGTTTTCCTTAAAAGGGGGAAGGGAAGTATTGCAGTGACCTGACCTCAACCAGCTTCACAGTCATACAATGAATGAAGACTTTTGCTGCTAGAGTAGCTACTATGTCTGCTATAGAATTTAAAAGGGGTTAATACAATAAGGTATTTTTTTCCTTCTGGTCATGTAGGCTAAGCATCATATTACAAATGCTGCCCAAGTATTTTGTCCTTAATCAGATTTCTGTTTTCCAAAATCATTACATGTGAAGCATACATGGTACCATTAGCACATGTTTCTACAGTGTGAGCTGAGAGGAAACTCTCAGAAAATACAAAAGCTCACTGAGAAATCTTAATACTGAGCCAATTCCAAATGGAGCCAAGAACAGATCACACATCACTGATACTCATTTCCATCTTAATTCAGTTTCCCTTCATTGATCTAAGTGAATGAACTGGCTCATGTAAGAGGAAGCAGTATTTAAGATATCCTGCTTCCAGGCCACTTAGAGCTTTCAAGATAGCGATCATCAGTTTGAACTCAGCTTGGAAACACACAGGTAGGCAGCCAATCCTGATAAGCCACTGCCAGATTTTACCTGCTAACCAGGCATCACCATGTGTGCTCAGCACACATGTCTTCTGTGTAGATACAAGCTCCTCAGTAAACTTCTTACCAAAGACCAAGTCCTTCTGAAATCTGAATCGTTGGCAGAATTTGGCTTGGGAAACAAAGCCAGCCCTACTGTTTGGTAAAGTGAAGAGGTCATGTCAGGCAATCATGGGTGCCATGAAAGGGCAGCAAACTATCAGTTATATAAATGGTTATTATTGTCCTTCTAACTGTCATGAAGAGAGAACGGTATGTCTGGGATTTTCTGCCTCAGGAGCCCAGTTAAGTTTTGCTTCCTTTGGCCCTAGGCATCTTGGTCTGGAATAAGAGGGTACGATTTGCTCACCTTATGAAGCAAAATGTGTGGAATAAGAGGGTACGATTTGGTCTGGAATAAGAGAGTACGATTTGCTCACCTTATGAAGCAAAATGTGTTAGACCACAAAATGGTGTTGCTCTCTGGCAACACAGACATTTTTGAGTCTCTTGTGTTGAAGGCCTACAGAATTAAGGAAGTATGAAGCATGACAGAGTGAAGTTGTTTGTTAAAACTTATGATAATAAGGAAAGGAATAAAAACATTTCTAAATGTTCATGTCTATAATTACTGGAATAAAAGGACTTAAACAAATATAAATTGCAAATGTATTTTTCCATCTCGAAAAAGAAAAAGAAAAAGAAAAAAAGAAATCCAGTAAGAGCTTCTCTGGAAACTCAGCATGTGTAATTGTTAGATTCTAATACCAATTGTACCAGGAATGTGTGACTAATTATATATTGATTTCTCATTTAATCTTTAGAATTTTGTGTATATTGATTTTTTTCCCCTTTTGGAATTATAAAAATACTTTTATTGCTGTGTTTGGAGCAGCTCCCAATTTATGCTGCCATAAAGTGAATTACAATCAACTGTATGCAACTTTTGCGTCTCATTAACATCTTACATATTGCTTCAATTTGCTTTATTAAGTATCTGATAAGTCTTCCAAACATGGAGAAAACAAAAAGAAAAGAAATTTCGTCATTTAAAAAGCTGTGCAGACTGTTCCTGCTTAAACAACATATTTCAAAGATATCCTATATATACTGTGTGTGTGTGTGTGTGAGAGAGAGAGAGAGAGAGAGAGAGAGAGAGAGAGAGAGAAATATTCTGATCTAGAGAGACACTGTGGGCCTACAGAGACAGGATATCCAGCTATACATTCGTAGCTGCATGTGGAACCACCCACACAAATGGATGCTGCATGTGCCAAATTAACATCCTCCAGATGTTTTGGACAACAATTCCCATCAGTTCCAACCATCATGCCCATGCCTGCTAGGACAGATGCAAAATATAGTTCAAAATATCTTATATGCAACAGGTTGATGAAATTTGGCTAGGGATATGTGGGTGGAAAGTCTGCTTGTGCGCTCATGGTGTCTGGATAGTTTGGAGTGATTATGTTATCTATTTCTTAACAATACACCTGAGGTACACACACACAGCTAAAATCCTGCCAATCAGTGGCTTCTGAGAGAACCAAAGTTACTTCTTCGTTAATGCCTTCTTTATATCAATTTCAAACAACCTTAAGCAGCCATTAGAAGTGGTAGTAATTTTTTAAAACCCCAAGTTTTTGAGCAATCAGTTGTTGTGCTGATATAAGAACATAATCAATTCTTTATATTGTAAATATTTTTGCTCTTCTTGGGAAAAAATACATTTTGTTTTTTGCAGGTGTTATACAGTTTTTCCACGAAGAAGAAGATGAGAATTGCCAATCTCCAGCCCCCAAACTTCACTTTCAGTGCAGATATGGCAAAGTTTCAACATGGCAATTTTTCTCCTTGCTGTCATTATTCCCTGCTGTGATTCACCTTTGACCTCAAGGGTAAAAAGGAAACACGATTCGCATGACCTTTGTCACCTCTGACCATTTTTGTTGGAATTTCCTATCAGTGATAATTATATTGACAACATTTTTATGTGATGTAGGCACATGTGATGCTTCTGAAAATGGGTGGCTGGTGACCTATTCCTTCTAACTGATTTCCTAAAGACCAGGCACCTGCTGGGAAGAACCACTAGTCCAGATGGATTTGGAGCCAGATTGTGACCAGTTGCATGACCCAGAGGAAAAGAATTGTATCATATTTCCCGTTAATTGTGTCAGCCATAGACATTTCCATTTGGACCATCTCCTCTTCTTGTATAAGTTCTTTTCAAGCATATTGTTCTTGTATGCAGGGAGGGGTGTTATGCTCCCCACTGTAGTCTTGATGACCCCCTTCCATGGCTACATCTTATTGGCTTACCCTATGTTAGTTTTTCTTCCCTTGCCATTTTTGTTAACATTGCCCCTCTATCTTGATGTTCTGCCTCCATGGTTGAAGGCAGTATGCTTCTGAGTACCATTGATGGTAACTTCAGAGGAGAGTTTATTTTCCTCAAATCCTGCATCTGGTTGGCCATTGGCCTGATGCAGCAGGCTCTTTTATTCTCATATGATAATTTTATTATGCTTGATGTTTGCAAAGTCTGTTTTTGTTGCTATTTTATTTAAGACTTCATAGCGTTTTCTGCAAGCCACTTTAAAATATTAAGCAATATATCAATATTGCTAAATAAATGCCTCATTTTATATTTATATTTAGTTTTCAAAATTATACAGATAAAAATGCACACCAACAGATTGCAATAACAAATATCCATAATCCCTCCCTGCCCCCCAAGTGGGGATGGGATAGTATTTTTAACAATACATGTTCCAAAGTTGCAGATGAGTGTTCAGAGGACGACCATGTTGTAGGATTATCAGCTGAGAAGGTTAATGAAGGGGTGCCAAGTTTCTATAAAGTAACCTGTGTTCACGATACAGGGCTTTCTGGCATTTGGTAAGCTACATCCATTAATGTGATTGTCCACACTTTTTGTCTACACAGGTATAGGTGTAGATCATCCAGTCCCCCCCCCCCATGTTTTTGAGCAATCAGTTGTTGTGCTGATATAAGAACATAATCAATTCTTTATATTGTAAATATTTTTGCTCTTCTTGGGAAAAAAGACAATAAAATAAGTTGTGGTGCACACTGGACATTTGCTGTGTGAGGAGACTCATTTCCATAAAGACTTCTGATCAAAAGTGCTGAACCATATTGTGCACACCATCTACAGCACAAGGCAAAGTGAATACCTTCGTTCTATATGCTTGTTGATTATCCATGTGAATTATCCATTTTTATTTTTTATGTAAAAAAGAGGGTGAGGGGGCTAAATCGGTGTTTTCCTGCTGTAAGAGTAAACATTTCTCTCTTGCCTGATCCCTTAAGGTGCATAGTCACTCTAGACTATTTCTCCGATTCAGCTGTGGGTCTCTACCAGATCTCTACCAGATTAACTCTAGCTAGTGAGGCTACAGGGACCAAAGGACATACAAAGGTCCTCACTGCTCACTCACCCACCAGCTGCTAACAGTCCACTCCTTCAAACTACAAATGCTAAATGCAGCTGCATTGTTATCAGCACCCTAAGACTCCTAACATGAGCAGTGTCTTGATATTAATAACTTGCTGACTCAAAGATTCCATTTGGGAGACCGCAGTGCGCATGAAAGAAACTAGAGAAATGGTGAAACTAATATTGAGGATAACTCCAGTGTGGTGTAGTTGTTAAGAGCGATAGACTCGTAATCTGGTGAACTGTTTGGATTTGGATTTGATATCCTGCTTTATCACTACCCGAAGGAGTCTCAAAGTGGCTAACATTCTCCTTTCCTTTCCTCCCCCACAACAAACACTCTGTGAGGTGACTGGCCCAAGGTCACCCAGCAGCTGCATGTGGAGGAGCGGAGACTCGAACCCGGTTCCCCAGATTACGAGTCCACCGCTCTTAACCACTACACCACACTGGCTCTCGACTCTGAACTGTGAACTGTGTTCATGTCTCCACTCCTCCACATGCAGCTGCTGGGTGACCTTGGGCTATTCACATTTCTTTGAAGCCTCTCAGCCCCACTCACCTCACAGAGTGTTTGTTGTGGGGGAGGAAGGGAAAGGAGAATGTTAGCCGCTTTGAGACTCCTTCGGGTAGTGATAAAGTGGGATATCAAATCCAAACTCTTCTTCTCCTCCAAATTTCACAAAAAAGGCCAAGAAATAAAACAGAAGAGCAACAAAGACACTGAACTAATCTGAAAGAGAGCTCTATATATGTAGAGAGAGAAAGAATATTGTCAATTTTGGTTTCTCTCAGTTTATCATTTTTGCAATCTTCAGCTCAGCTATTCACGTTTCCATATCAGTTTACCTAAAAAAGAAATGGTCCTGAAAACCCATCAGCTTTTTAGTGCATTCCCCCCTCCCAATATACACATTTGTATACAGTTTTGTCTAAAACACTTTAGTCGGCTGTGTTCACTAATGTTTGCATTTAGATGCACGCTTTGCCCTAGCACGTGCTTGTTTTGCAAACATTACCTGGCTGGAGAACTGCAAAATTAAGAGAAGTGTGAATTTAAAAGGTTGTCTATGTTTTGCTTCACCTATTGTTTCAGAAAGTGAGAATTAGGTAGGTTCACCTTGAAAAGTGAATGGAATTGAATTGCTTCTCCATCCCATCACACACACACACACACACACACACACTTAAAAAAAATAAAATGAAGGAATGAACTTTGAAAAAGGCAACACAGGAGTATTTTTAGAACTGTGTGAAAGTGAGGCTTTTATAGAGAATCCTTGGTTCAGCTGAATATACCATTCCATGAAAAGGAAACACTGAATTTTGTGTGTGCAATAATTCACCATGTGTAAGTAATATTATATTCTCACCTTTGTTTGCAGCTGCTCTAGGGCAAAGTGAATTTGATTTCCCCCTTTATTCTATTAGCAATGCTACCTACTGTTTTATCATTAATAACAATATGCACAACTGAAGGACTCAGCTGAATCTTTTTCCAGTAAGCACCCATTTTTCTCATTTTACTAAATGACTAGCCTCAGATAAAATAAGGTCTTAAGTATAATCCCCCTTTTAGCATTGCTTTGCTTTGGTGCCAAACATTTTTCACCTCTTGATGAAGCATGCCTGCCATGATCACCTTATATTCAGCCTTCACATTATATAAATCACAGCTCTGCTCCCATATTCTTTTCTTAAGAATAAAAATCAAAACCTATCCGGACCAATAATTATAGCACGTCTTTTTAAAAAGCAACATGGTTTCATTTCCTAGCCATCTATGAGTTTTGACCTACTATAAAAGAAAATGTGTAGTACTGCTGTTGCCTGAAGAGCAGCATGCAATTAATATGGCATAAAAAAGTGATCATTTTCTCTGCTGAATTGGCATTCTTCAGCCCAGGATAAATTAACATTCTAAAGGAGAACTAAAGGCCCAAACAGACATGACAATACTAATTGGACATTGTGTTAAAAACAGGAACAGTTATGGGGCCCCTGGTCCAAATCAGGACTGTGCCATGTGGGGTGACATCTTTATCATCTGCCATTACTCCAATCTAGACTGGTCCTCCATGGCTGCTATTTGCATTGGGATAGAAGCTCCCATCTGCACAAATGGGAGCTTCACTGTCAATGCAAATAGCAGTGGATTCAGTCACACACCACATGCTACATTTTAAGAAAGAAAACACCCAATGAGCAATGCATAAATAATATCTGTTTTGGTCTTAATCCAGAGATGGGGCACACCCTCTTTATGATGCCCAGACTTCTCTCCAGGATACACTCCTCACTGGGTCTGCTCCACATTCTCCTTGTGTGCTTTTACCTAACTGGAATGTTTCCTTGAACTGTGATAAAGTCTCTAGCTTGCCTAGAAGGTATCTGTGTGTAAATGTGCATAAAAACCTCTGGAGTTTGTGTGGATGGAATACAACCTACTGTAGAAAGGCAAACATCACCTCCATTGCTCCACTAAGTTTTGTTTTTGGCCGAATTCACTGATCACTGTTATGTGACCCCTGAAATGTTGTCAAGAGAATGTAGTTCTTGAGAGGGGGTAAAAAATTGGTTTTCTACGCTTGCCAAAAGCTATAGCATGAGGGTAGATAGTGTAGTAATAATAATAATAATAATAATAATAATAATAATATATTTATACTCTGCCCATCTGGCTGGGTTTCCCCAGCCATTCTGGGCGGCACCCAACAGAATATTAAAAACACAATAAAACATCATACATTAAAAACTTCACTATACAGGGCTGCCTTCAGATATCTTCTAAAAGTCAGATAGTTGCTTATTTCTTTGACATCTGCTAGGAGGGCGTTCCACAGGGCGGGCACCACTACCGAGAAGGCCCTCTGCCTGGTTCCCTGTAACCTCACATCTCGGAAGGAGGGAACTGCCAGAAGGCCCTCAGCGCTGGACCTCAGTGTCCAGGCTGAACGATGGGGGTGGAAACGCTCTTTCAGGTATACTGGGCCAAGGCCGTTTAGGGTTTTAAATGTCAGCACCAACACTTTTAGTTGTGCTTGGAAATTTACTGGGAGACAATGTAGATCTTTCAGGACCAGTGTTGTATGGTCTCAGTGGTTGCTCCCAGTCATCAGTCTAGTGTAGTGTTCTGCAGATGGCCTACAACTCCCATCAGTGCCAACCAGTATGGCCAGTGGCTATGGATGATAGTTGTTGTAGTCCATCAACTTCTGGTTGACACCACACTGGCAAAAATCCAAAAGCAGACACTAGTAAATGTCTGTAAATGTGAGTCACCTGACCATTGTGATCTCTCCCCATGCCAGAGTTAGCAGATCTCAAAATAGCAGCTGCCACATCTACCCAGTAATGTATGGCTGGGTTCTAAAGAAAGCATGGTGTAAGAAACAAGGCAACTTGGGGTACAGTCCACAGGGAACCTCTCTTGAACAGCTTCTGTAGAATTTCCTAAGGCTCAACAGAGAGTCATTAAAAGTAAGGCTAAATAACTACAAGTGTTTTTTCATTGCCTGAGTGAAGACTTCACAGCTTCACCTATGCTTATTTTATCTACTTTATCTGTTTCTTTATATAACAAAATGCATACCCCCCTTGATTGTAGCAAAACTTCCAAAATGTAGAATCCATCACACTATAAAAGTTTGATTTGTTATAGTGGCACATGTTATGTGGTACATGTACCAGTGACGGTTCTGCAAGCTGAAGCAGTCAAGTGGGCAGATATCTATATCTATGTCAAAGTAAGTGCATATCTATTGATCTATTGATCCCACTTTTTCCCTCTTTGTGAAGGTGCCCAGAGTGCCTAACAGAATCTAATAGACAGAAGTTGGCTTGCCAGGCTCCCTGGTCCATTAATCTGATGTCTTTATCTTGCAGTGTCTCTGTTTTCAGTTTTTCGTATAATTTTGTGCTGTTGTGTTTTTTATTCTTCTTTCATTCCCCCCCCCATTTTTTTTGTAATCCTCTAAGTCACCTTGAGCACTTTTTAGTGCAAAGCAAGATGAAAAAAGAGAGAAATGGATGGAGACAGATAGATGGAGCAACAAGGAGCCAGTTATTGCAGCTGATGAAAGGAGGGCAGGAAGGGAGGGGAAGTGACTTGTCTAAAATGTTGCTGAACTAAGTCAATGGCCAGAATAAAGAGAAAATTGCAATTGTCCAATCTTGAGTAAAAGAGATTTTTTTAAAAAATAAATAAATCCTGACACCATACACAATGGCAAGGTGTTAAGCACTTTAATGGGTATCATTGATAAGCAGCAACAGCAAGATGGTCAGGACTTGTATGGGGAACAAGCCACAGCACTCTGATCAAATTGATAAGGAACAATGACAAGGAGCAACCAGCCAGCACAGTGCATAGTGGAAACCTAGCCAGCACTTTAAATGGAGAATATGTGTGCCGAAGAATGCCTCACTCAAAGTGAGGCAGGCAGAGGTGGGGTGCCATCTCAGTGTGGTGTAGTGGTTAAGAGCGGTAGACTCGTAATCTGGGGAACCGGGTTTGCATCTCCACTCCTCCACATGCAGCTGCTGGGTGACCTTGGGCTAGTCACACTTCTCTGAAGTCTCTCAGCCCCACTCACCTCACAGAGTGTTTGTTATGGGGGAGGAAGGGAAAGGTGAATGTTAGCTGCTTTGAGACTTCTTCAGGTAATGATAAAGCAGGATATCAAATCCAAACTCTTCTTGTTGTTGTTTCACATGGACCTAGAACCATCCTACTTCTCTCCCCACACATTTTTTCTCCTCCTCCTCTTCTTCCTTCCTATTTTTAGCAATGAGGGCAAAGGACCACAGGCTAAATTGCCTCTGGATCATTTCAGAGCCATCCCCCACCCCACACTTCCTAGAATGTGAACTAGTGTGAGAATTAGTATGCAAACTAACCACAGATAAAATCCTGTCCCCAGAGAAAATTACATTTAACTGTGATGGCAGAGAACTGTCCCAAATATGCAGTTTCACTTTTGGCAAGGTAGAAAATCTCAGTGGAAATACAAGGGAAGGTTTCGCACATCCCATATTCAAACTCCACATTACTGTTGATTCTAATTTTGTTTGACTTGCACCATCATCTTTCTTTTCATGGCAGAATTCTCTTGTTTATTGCTTGATGGGACTGGGCTTTGCAAGTGTTTATTCATTGACTCGTAGCATATACACTTCAGGATTGGTTGCTGACAGCTTATCTTACAATGAAGCCACAAATGGTATTCCTGAGCTTATTTTTTTACCCCCTCCAAGTTCATTTTTTGTAATACTCATTTACACTTAATGCAAACAACATTCTATTGTGTCATTCACTAGTTGGAGAGAATTAGAATAGCTTCTGGGGAGTCAGAGCTGCAATGCAGAACTGTGCTTTTGGCCTTACTGGGAAACCAATTCTTGAGTTACCTTTGCATACATTTAGAGCCAGTCTTCTATACAGGAGTCTGTATTTTTGTGTGTGATGTGGAAAGAAGCATGTCATCTATTTTTCCCTCCCAGCATGTATATTGGTGGGCTCAGTTTCCTGACGTGTGTGTGCGTTTGTGTGTGTGTGCCTACGCAGCCCTGATTAGTTTTCTAAGTAATTGGAAGACATCAATGACACAATGGAACACTGGACCTGAAACTCACACAAAAATAAGTACTTATTTCTGCAAACACCTACACTGATGTTTGATGTAGACCTTTTATATCTGTGGTTCATTGTGAATTCAAAATTCTTGTTACTGGGGAAACATCTGCCTGGCTTTGGGGGGTTTAAATGTATATTGGAATCTTCTCTTGCCAATTATTTATGCCACCACCAAGATATTGGGCAATGCATATGAAACATGGCATATATTATAAGCATTTCCATTATTCAGCAAAGTTCTTGAGCAACACTCCTGTGCTCAGCTCTGCTTGATAGCTGACTTGTGAAATCAGATGTTTAGGCAATGTTAGGGCAAAAATACACTCTATTTGATATGCCATTCTGCTCAGAATGCATACTTCTTCTATTCAGCTCATCTGATATTGCAGTGTCAAGCCAAGAACCTATCTAGGAGGGAAGATTAAACGTATCTCAGAGGAACGCACAACATCATTACCATGGAATCATGAGGTTAAAATGCTGTACGGAGGATTTCAAAGCATCAGATACAGAGCAGGGATTTGAAAAGATAAATCCTTCCTCGTTTACTGCAGCTTTTGCTATCCCACTCACTAATGAAATTGGGTATGGAAAGTACACTGGAACTGAGGAGCTGCATATTAAGAGTTCTAACAAACATTAAGTTACATTCTGCTATGGAAAATGATGGGCGGTGACAATAGTTCTTCTGTCTTATTTTCCCATTTTAGATCAAAGGAACGTCCCTTAAATGTGAAGGTAATCATCATAATTCATTCTTAAACAGACATTCAAAGAGATGCATCCTATGCCATATCCTCTTCCTAGAAAAAGTAATTGCGAGACATTTTGCATGAAATTGTCCCTTCATTAATGCACTGCTCATTCAAAATGCTTTTACACTTCAACATGAATAAAACAATAGCATGTTCATCTTGTAGAAGTAGCACAAGTTAGCCTCATCACCTGATGAAGTGCTTTTATTTATATGTTGCCTCTGGGGGGAAAATGTGCTCTTTACTTAGACAAATGTATTGAAGTCCCTGACCAATCATTGACTTCAGTGGGACGATATCAACAAGTGTTTTAGTTGTTTAAACATCTGTTCATCAGCACAGAGGCTTGCAAAGATAGTTGGACGTCTGTAGTAGTATTCCAAACACTACAGGAGAAGGGTGAAAGGCGATAGAGCTCTCTTTGCTGTCACTGTTGCCAAAGTCAACTAAGACAGTGGCTGTTAGATGGATATTTTGTGCCCACTTCTTGAAGCAGTGCGAAGTTCAAAGTACAGCACTAATGGGTTTAGTTTCCTTTCTTTGAATTTGAGAACAGTGGGAAAGGTTGAGAAAAGGGCAAGCAAAATTATTGTAGGGCTGATGCAACATTTTTGGTTACTACATTTAGGGCTTTAATGAGAAATGGGAGGGGGGGCAAAGAAGGGACAGAGTATATTTTTAGATGGGAAAGTTGTGGCTCACATGTTAAGATCTCTGAAAGAAAAATAACTGTATATGTTAATGATAGAGCCCAGCAATGAAAAGGCAAGTGAGGAGGAGACTTCTTGTTCAGGAGGCACTTGATTTCTGCCTCCCCTGCACAGCCTATGGTGAAAAGGGGAGAAAGGGGGACACCCACAACCTTTGTACCAGACAACAAATCACCATACAGTGTAAACATATAAGAATATAAGAAGTGTCTGTTGGATTAGGCCAATGGCCAATCCTGTTCTCACAGTGGCCAACTGCATGCCTTTGGGAAGCCCCCAAGTGGGACCTGAGTAAAATAATAATAATAATAATATTTATACCCCACCCATCGGGCTCGGTTTCCCTAGCCACCCTGGGTGACTTCCAGCAGAATACTAAAATACAATGATTCATCAAATATTAAAAGCTTCCCTAACCAGGGCTGCCTTCAAATGTCTTCTAAAAGTCTGATAGTTGTTTATCTCTTTGACATCTGATGGGAGGGCGTTCCACAGGGTGGGCGCCACTACTGAGAAGGCCCCCTGCCTGGTTCCCTGTAACTTTGCTTCTCGTAGTGAGGGAACCGCCAAAGGCCCTTGGCACTGGACCTCAGTGCCCAGGCAGAACGATAGGGGTGGAGACGCTCCTTCAGGTATACTGGGCCGAGGACATTTAGGGCTTTAAAGGTCAGCACCAACACTTTGAATTGGGCTCGGAAACATACTGGGAACCAATGTAGGTCTTTCAGGACTGGTGTTATATGGTCTCGGCAGCCACTCCCAGTCACCAGTCTAGCTGTTGCATTCTGGATTAGTTGTAGTTTCCAGATCACCTTCAAAGGTAGCCCCATGTAGAGCGCATTGCAGTAGTCCAAGCAGAAGATAACCAGAGCATGCACCACTTTATAACACAATAACACTTGCATTTCATGTGGTTTCCAGCAACTGGTATTCAGAAGCATTACTGCCTCTGATCATCTAGGTAGCGTGTCAGGGACTGGGCAGAGGAGGAATGGTGGAGACTGCCTCCACAGCCTGATGCTTCCAGAGAAGAAGACAGTTCAGCATTACAACAGAGGTTTGAGGGAGGTTACAGCTCAGAGGAAGATGAGGGGGAAAGTTGGGAAATAATTGGAGAGGAGGAGGCAGTCACTAATCTAGCTGCCGCATTCTGGATTAATTGCAGTTTCCGGGTCACCTCCAAAGGTAGTCCCATGTAGAGCACATTGCAGTAGTCCAAGCAGGAGACAACCAGAGCATGCACCACTCTGGCAAGACAGTCCGCAGGCAGGTAAGGTCTCAGCCTGTGTACCAGGTGGAGCCGGTAGACAGCCGCCCTGGACACAAAATTAACCTGTGCCTCTATGGACAGCTGTGAGTCCAAAATGACTCCCAGGCTGCGCACCTGGTCCTACTGGTTTTCTTCTAAGAGATCACTTTACTTTCTCAAGCTTTCATAAGACCCTCATTCTCCATGACAGCAGAGGAACTGCCACAGTGGGAGTGGAATGGCACCATTATGAAAGGTCACATGGGACATTTTTGTCTCTTTCACTTTCTCCAGGTCAGCTATCTTGGCCACCAGGGAACAGGCTTGTTCTCTGAGAGCAAGGAGCTTATTTCACTGTTTGAAATGTGAAACATTCATCTCAAAATGGTGAACCTCACTTGTTAGACTTGTTAACATCTGCTGACAGTTTTGATTTTGGCAGTCATAAACTTTCATCCCTCAGATATGGTCAACTATGAAATCCCATTCACTGCACATCAGCTGTAAATATTGTCAAATATCAACAATTGAAATCAAATGTCTTTGGAACCCAGATACCTAATTATCAGTGAATTTTGTAACACGAATATTTTCAAAGGAGAATGCTGAAGACAATTTTGAGAGCAGGAAAAGGTTTATCATCTTACATAATGTCAAGTAAAAACACTTATGTCTAGAGATGAAGTAGGGTGATGAAAACAGCATTGCAGACAAACTGAAGTTAGTGAGAAGGCAACAACAAAACTGCAATTTCAACCTTCCCCTTTGTAAAGCTGTTGGGTATGCTTGCATATTGCTACTCCTACACAACAGACATGTATATGAAAATGCCAAAATCATTATTCAGTATTGACAAGGAATATAGCTAATGGAGCTTGAAACTCAAGACATTGCTACATGAATATTCCCCATAAATTTATGTGTGAATATATAAGTCAAACTTTATTCTAGCTACTATTAACATAAGCCACTAATGAAACCATCATAACAGAACAGGGGTTTCAGAGTAAAACTTGGTCATCATTAACTCTATAAGTATAAAAGAAAACTTTAGGAATGAGAGCATCACTGGAAAAAGTTATTGCATTCTGGCATTATGAGATCCTATGTTCAACAACACCGAGGAAAAAGAACACTTGAACTTTGGGAGTTTCAAATTCCATGGAAGCCTTTGCACAAACATATAATGCTCCCCTCCCCACAGACATCCATGTTCTACATGTTAGGGAGGAGTGTACAGGGAGGCCAGGGAGACTCTACATGGTTCCTCACTTACCCACTTTGCTGTTGAACACAGGAGTTCATAGCACCCCAAAAAGGCTTTGTGTACCTCCATTATTGGGTCTACATATTTATTAATGGAGTAGTGTGTGTTTTGTTTTGCTAGGTTCTCATTATAACAGAAAGATATTAATGTTTGAGGGTAAGATTCTCTCCTGTCCAGCCCTAATTGAGGATTTGAGTTTCTCTATAACACACTTGCCACAATAGCTTAATGCCAAGTTGTTGGACACTGTTTCACAATCACAAGCACTTCCATATCAGCCTAGTAAAAAATTAGATATTTTATTACTCACAACGCTTTCTCTGCTTTCTTTATTTAATAATACAGAAGACATTCAAATATGTTAATCAATTTTTGCAACATTTACAGTTCAGATAAGGGCCCTTAACTTAGGTCTGAATCACCGTGCAGATATTAAAAGAATGTATTCAACTAGTGCAAGTATTTACTGTAGGGTGAATGGTACTAGCTAACTGGAAAAAGTGGCAATAGGAGCATATGTTATCACTTTCAGAATTATAAACCAGCAGGAAACCAAGAAAACATCAGTGCAGTGCAGTAACTGTAGAAACCGATACAAAATCAAGAAATTAACACTAATGCTCCTCTTCCGATACTTAAAAGAAAGCATGAACATTGCATTATAACTACAATATATTCTGGGAAGTTGCATGTTCACTATGTATTTGGATACCTTCTTAACTTAGTGTAACCATATTTTGCTTAATGATGCCTGAGATCAAGGAGGAAGTTTTCAGCTTCCAAATCTGCACTGATTTTAAGCATTGATTTCAAAACTGCACTGATCTCTTGGTTTCTTGGAATCTCCAGTATATACCCGGTATAAGTATGTCAGAGAATTGTAAGGGCTTTTGCCAGTCCACCATTTTATTCATTGTTACCCAATCTAATACCCACTAAATGTTGCTGGACTACAACTCCCATCATGCCTAACAATTGGCCATGCTGGCTGGAGGTAGTGGGCACTGCAGTCTAAAACATTTAGAGTGCACCATGTTGGAGAAGGCTGGTTTTGGTTGCACCCACACCATACATCTAAAGCACTCTTATAACACTTTTACAGTCATGTCTCTCCCCCCCCCCCCAATCCTCCTGGGAACTACAATCTATTGACGTTGCTGGGAATTGTAACTCCGTGAGGGGTTCTCCTAACAACTTTCTGCGTCCTTAAGCAACTAAACAGTTATGCCAAATGAAACAGGTCTTGTGAGTGATTTGTGGCAAGGTGAATAATTAAGAGAAAATAGCAATGCTCTATCCTTTTCTCTGCTCCCTTTCAAACACAATTTATTGTAAATGAGAAACAAGTATTCTTGTCATAGCTGAGAATCTTCTGAGAAGCACACATGATCCCTTAGAGTGACAGCAATTAAATATGCAAGGAAGGGGTAAAGAAGAATATAATAAACAATCTTGTGTTGATCTTGCAGATACTTTTGTATCCAAAACAAGACTATGAATAATTGAAGGTGTAATTGAGTAAGCAGTTGATGAGAAGCTCAAGGGGTGAATTTTTTTTAACGTCTCCCCAAGATATAATACTTGAAGAACACAGAACACACTGAAATATTAATTTATATTTATTATTTATTTGAAGTGTTTTTACTTTGCTCTTCAGGCGAAAAGGCTCCCAGATCAGCTCAGAAACAATCAGTAAAAAAATAAGACAGTCTCTTCCTTCAGGATCGTCTTCTAAAAGAAATGATACAAAAGGATAAAGGGATGAGGAAGGAAGAGGAAAGCTGGAAAACTCAGACAACAATTCTTAAGGTTCCTTAATAATCCTTATGACCAACTGGAATGGAAGCTGTTTAGAAAAAGAAGCTGGCCTTTCAGCAGATCCCAGAGTGCCCCTGATTCCCTTTGCTGCAGCCTGAAAGAATGACCGCTGCTATGTGGACAGTTGGGAGAGCAGAGAAGAGGTTCACCAGAATTAGACAGAGCCACAGGGCTTCCTAGCCTGGGAAAGAAGTTGCATGGTTTGGAAATAGATATGTCCATCCTTAGACATGAAACGGTGGCATTAGATGCCCTATGTATGAGCATCCCCTGTTTTACACATCCCCACAAGCATATTCTTGTAATGTGAAACTGCCACATTTGCTGGAGCCACCGCCATCTCTAGAATTCCATCAGCAGAACACAGTACAACAAGCATGTGAACTTTCCTCAATACAAATTGCTTGAAGGCTTCCCATATGCTTCTGGTTGGCCACTGTGAGAACAGAATGCCGGGCAAGTTGGGTCTTTGCTCTGATCCAGCAGAGCTCTTTTTATGTTCCTAACTATGGGCAAGTGTGAGACTGAGCATGTTCATAAGCAGAAGCCCACTCTGCCAAATAACTGTCCATTTGTTAAAAAAGTAAATATTCCACCAAATAGCATTGTAGGGTACCATTGTGGAATGATAACAATTTAATAATAATTCACCTACCTTCAGATGTGTTTTGGTAAATCTGGATACTATCTTTTTTTTCTGGGAGTTTCTCTTGGAAAGCTGTCATCTACACCCTTTCTTGGAAATTGAGTAATTGATCAAAACTGGGGAGTAAGAAGGAGTCAAAATTGAAACAGAAAATATTTTGATAATATTCGTATGAGTCACCTTGTGCATGATTTGAAGGCAGGAAAGTAAGTAAGTAGGGGGGTGCACAAAAAAGATGTAGAAAGACATAATAATGTTTCTTCTCCCCTCATTTTTATGGAAATTTAGAAGCCTTATTCAGATTTTGAGAGGAAATAGTTCTTCCGAAGCATCTTAGCTGTATTCTTTCTGATCGTGTCATTTGCTGTACATCCTTCAATGGAATGATAAGCTAGAAGCCCTAATAAGGAGAAATTATAAATAAGAAACACAATAAGAAATATATATTTCCTGTTTGTAGAATATGCTTCCTCTCTCTCACTTTACAAAATATAGTTACAGGTAAATAGCCGTGTTGGTCTGCCATAGTCGAAGCAAAATAAAAATAAAAATTCCTTCCAGTAGCACCTTAGAGACCAACTAAATTTGGTATGAACTTTCATGTGCATGCACACTTCTTCAGATACCTATCTGAAGGTAGGTATCTGGAAGGATTTATTATTATTATTATTTTGTTTCAAAAATATGTCACATAGACAGTGGCAGCACTAAATAGTACATCTCATTACTATCATGCAAAAGAATATAGGTGGCAGGATACAGGAAGGAGGGGGAGCAGCAGCAGGCAGACAACCAAAGCCCAGTTAGGGATGGGCAAATCTGTCAATTCTGGTTGCGTCCCCCCGTGCCCCAGGCTTAATTCCAGTTATTCACAATTCACATCATCAGCAGTTTAGTGCACACATTTTTAACACATTCTTGTACGCACTTTTGCCTAACTCACACTTTCCCCTGTATATTTGTATATTTTCATCAATATATGCTTTTTGGTGTGCACCTTACCCTAGTATATGCATCCTTGATCACAACACCTGGCTGGAGAAATGCATTGCAAAATTCAGAGAAGTGTGAATTTCCAAGGATGACCATGTTGCCGTTAGAGTACAGATGCGGGGGAGGGGGGATGTAACTGATGTGGCTTCTCCTTTAAATGTAAACTAAATTTCTTCTACATCCCTACCTAGAACACAGCCATTTCTTCCCTCCCCCCTCAGGAAAAAGATCTCAAGTTCTAGATAAAGTTGGCTTGTGGGACAATAACCCTTCTCTCATCGCCAAGACAGGCAGCTTGTATTACTCAGAATTCTTCTTTTAAAAAAATGTCTAGGAACTCACAGTCCTTCAGTTTGAGCAAGTTTGGCATTGCTTGCATTTATGAGAGTGAGACTAGACATTCAGACTCTAGCTCCAGGGTCTGGTCTTTAATAAGAACTCTTATCTAATGACTGCGAATGAGCTCCAGAGATGTTGCATTAGTTGGGTTAATTTGTCTCTCCAGTGCCATCACACAGACTGGTGGTGAGCAGATGCACAAGGACTGGCACATTTCCTAGGGCAGAGTTGAAGAGTCAGACCAAGGAGATGCTTTGGGATGAATTTCAACCCCTACGCTATCATATCCAATTCGCCCTTTTTATTGCTAGTTGCTTGAACTGGCCAATGGGTGGGATGGCAGGACAATGCACTCTTTTGGTCTTTTATCAAGTTACAGTGGACTGGCCTTTCAGACATCTTACTGTTCCTACCCATTGATGGACTTCAACTAAATTATTCTATTTTTATAGGACTGGGAAGGACTTTTCCTGGACAGCTACAGTTGGCTCAATAATGTGGTTCCAGGATAATTTGTTTTCCTCATTCTGAGTTTGCCAAATGTGTTAAGGATTTGAGATGAAGCACAACTTTCATAGGTGGCCATGGTGGGGGGCGCCAGTTGCGCCTGAGTTCAATTCAATATGAAAAGAAAGGGGAGGGTTTAAATTCAGCTCCAAAATTGAACCCCCCTGAAGTACTTAAAACTTGGGTGGAGAACTTTTCAACGCAAGGGCTGCGTTCCCTCATGGGCATCCTTCCAGGGGTCACATGCCAGCAGGGGGCAGTGTCAAAGGTAAAATGGGTGGAAGAGCTGGTGTGACTTTTACGCTATATAGTAGATTGCATGGGGACGTAGGGTGACGTTGTGGTGTAAACCACTGAGCCTAGGGCTTGCTGATTAGAAGATCGGTGGTTTGAATCCCTGTGACTGGGTGAGCTCCCATTGTTCAGTCCAGCTCCTGCCAACCTAGCAGTTCAAAAGCATGTCAAAATGCAAGTAGATAAATAGGTACCGCTCCGGTATTTCTGTGCACTGCTCTGGTTTCACCAGAAGCAGCTTAGTCATGCTGGCCACATGACCCAGAAAAACTGTCTGCAGACAAACATTGGCTCCCTCAGCCAGTAAAGTGAGATGAGCACCGCAACCCCAGAGTCGTTCGCAACTGGTCTTAACTGTCAGGGGTCCTTTTAGTAGACTGCATTTCAGCCATGCAAAAGTCAAAGCTGCTGCTGCTTCCCTTCTTGAGGAGGTCTTAGGGTGTCTTTTCTCTATCCAGTCAAGGACTTGACAAGGACAGGTTTAGGGAGGGATGTGAGGCGTGGCAATAAACCCATGAGCTGTATAGAGAGGCCTGAGTTTTTCCTAGGTTACCACAAAGCTTAATAAAAGGATTATTGTGATCACATTCTTTCGAGATGGAGCATAGGATTGCAGACCGACTCCGTTATAAATGTTTTGCTGTGCTGTCTAGTGAACTGAGACATTTTTTTAAATTTAGCTGCTTTACAGCAATTAATGCAAAAGTCCAAAATAAAGGTGGGGGCTATTTGCGTATATTTTGTTTTTCTTCTGGTCTTGCCTGCAAAGTGCCAGAGATAAAAATTCAGCCTGGCAGCAGATGAGAAAATAGTCAGTCTCTTCATCTCTGTTTTGGAGGGGAACATGAGATCTCATTATCACCAAATTTTTAGTGTAGATATGCCTTTTGGCTAGCTTAGTCAAAGCAACCCTAATTGGGTCCTGTTTTCTGTTCTTAAAATACTTTGGGGGTTTTCTTTAAAAAAAAATGTCTGGGGAGCCACTCCCTGGTTGATATTGGAACAATGCAGGTCATTGTTTGGCTGCTCAAGCAATGAGCAATACAAGCTTATCATGAATATTTGGCAGACTGCCACATGAGAGCCTAAGAGCTCTTTTTTCTTTTTAAGCAGAGATCTGATTTGGTCAGAAGGGGTAGTTTATGCGTAGTTTCTGAGACCATCAAGAAAATCAGACCCCCTTGCTTGCTTGTCTCCTGTTATGCCTTCCGAGTTCTATTTCAGAGCTCATGCATTTTTTTTCTGAAGTCACCTTTATGCCATTTCATTCTTACTCTGTACAGACCCATGGCTGTCACATGGAGAAAGGAACAAGATTATTTTCTCCTGCTCTGGAGGCTAGGACCAGTACTGATGGCTTCAACTTACAAGAACAGAGATTCTGACTAAACACCGGGAAGAGCTTTCTCACAGTAAGAGTTGTTTGGCAGTGGAACAGACTCCCATGGTGGACTTTCCTTACATGGATGTTTTAAAGCAGAGGTTGGATGATCATTTATCATGTATGATCTAGTTGAGATCCCTGCATCGCAGGGGGTTGGACTAGATGACCCTCAGGTCCCTTCAAACTACAATTCTATTATTCAATGATTTTATTTTGGTAGGCTGATAGAAAACAAGGATTAAGATTATTTCCCTACTTTGTAAGGGTGGGGGAGAGAGAGAAAGAGATGATTATTTATTCACAAGTATAGGTTTATCTGACACTAAATGCCAAACTGGCTGGAGTCCTAGAACTTGTTGTCCCTATTTTCAAAAAGGGGAAAAGAGAGGACCCAAATAATTACCGCCCAGTCAGTCTGACATCAATACCAGGGAAGATTCTGGAGCAGATCATTAAGCAAACAGTCTGTGGGCACCTAGAAAGGAATGCTGTGATCACCAATAGTCAGCATGGATTTCTGAAAAATAAGTCATGTCAGACTAACCTGATCTCGTTTTTTGACAGAATTACAAGCCTGGTAGATGAAGGGAATGCAGTGGATGTAGCCTACCTTGATTTCAGCAAGGCATTTGACAAGGTGCCCCATGATATTCTTGTAAAGAAGCTGGTAAAATGCGGTCTTGACTATGCTACCACTCAGTGGATTTGTAAATGGCTGACTGACCGAACCCAAAGGGTGCTCATCAATGGTTCCTCTTCATCCTGGAGAAGAGTGACTAGTGGGGTGTCACAGGGTTCTGTCTTGGGCCCGGTCTTATTCAACATCTTTATCAACGACTTGGATGATGGACTCAAGGGCATCCTGATCAAATTTGCAGATGACACCAAAATGGGAGGGGTGGCTAACACCCCAGAGGACAGGATCACACTTCAAAATGACCTTGACAGATTAGAGAACTGGGCCAAAACAAACAAGATGAATTTTAACAGGGAAAAAGGAAAGTATTGCACTTGGGCAAAAAAAATGAGAGGCACAAATACAAGATGGGTGACACCTGGCTTGAGAGCAGTACATGTGAAAAGGATCTAGGAGTCTTGGTTGACCACAAACTTGACATGAGCCAACAGTGTGACGCAGCAGCTAAAAAGGCCAATGCAATTCTGGGCTGCATTAATAGGAGTATAGCATCTAGATCAAGGGAAGTAATAGTGCCAGTGTATTCTGCTCTGGTCAGACCTCACCTGGAGTACTGTGTCCAGTTCTGGGCACCACAGTTCAAGAAGGACACTGACAAACTGGAACGTGTCCAGAGGAGGGCAACCAAAATGGTTAAAGGCCTGGAAACGATGCCTTATGAGGAACGGCTAAGGGAGCTGGGCATGTTTAGCCTGGAGAAGAGGAGGTTAAGGGGTGATATGATAGCTGTGTTCAAATATATAAAAGGATGTCACATAGAGAAGGGATAAAGGTTGTTTTCTGCTGCTCCAGAGAAGCGGACACGGAGCAATGGTTCCAAACTACAAGAAAGAAGATTCCACCTAAACATTAGGAAGAACTTCCTGACAATAAGAGCTGTTCGACAGTGGAATTTGCTGCCAAGGAGTGTGGTGGAGTCTCCTTCTTTGGAGGTCTTTAAGCAGAGGTTTGACAACCATATGTCAGGAGTGCTCTGATGGTGTTTCCTGCTTGGCAGGGGGTTGGACTCGATGGCCCTTGTGGTCTCTTCCAACTCTATGATTCTATGATTCTATGACTCTTTGTGCCCCATGGACCAGAGCACGCCGGGCACTCCTGTCTTCCACTGCCTCTCGCAGTTTGGTCAAACTCATGCTGGTAACTTCGAGAACACTGTCCAACCATCTCGTCCTCTGTCGCCCCCTTCTCCTTGTGCCCTCCATCTTTCCCAACATCAGGGTCTTTTCCAGGGAGTCTTCTCTTCTCATGAGGTGGCCAAAGTATTGGAGCCTCAGCTTCACGATCTGTCCTTCCAGTGAGCACTCAGGGCTGATTTCCTTAAGAATGGATAGGTTTGATCTTCTTGCAGTCCATGGGACTCTCAAGAGTCTCCTCCAACACCATAATTCAAAAGCATCAATTCTTCAGTGATCAGCCTTCTTTATGGTCCAGCTCTCACTTCCATACATCACTACTGGGAAATCCATAGCTTTAACTATACAGACCTTTGTCGGCAAGGTGATGTCTCTGCTTTTTAAGATGCTGTAAACAATAGCAGTATGTTATACATGCAAGAATAACATCTACCTATAGCCCTAGGCGATGGTGGCTGGTGTCCATTGGGACTGGTAGGGCAAGTAGACCAACAGGTTGTAAGTAAAAAGTCAGGCCAGTGGGAGCAGGCTGAGGTTGGTGCAGTAGTACTCCACCCTAAAAGACCAGACATTACTAGCCTTAAGAGGTTGTGGAGCTTCTTTTTCTGTGGGATGTAAGCTCTCATCATGCGTTCTCACCCCATGCAATTCCAGTCTCTCTACTCTCTAAGTGACTCTGAACCTTGGAGACTGTCAGGTTTCTTTCTGCTAATGTGCAAAGTTCACATTGAGCTAGATAGTGCAATTGCATTGGAGCACAGCCACACATTCAGTTTACCCCCAGAGGCCACTCCTGAAAGGGCCTTCTGACTTACCTACAGTCAAGGTGATTCAGTAGATTTTCCCCATCTTTTTATTGTAAGATGGAGATGAAATGGCAATTCAAGTGAGGAATATTTTGTACGAGAGCCTGAATTGTCCTCTGGAAAGGCATTCAAAATTTTAAAAGCAGTACACTTCTAGGTGTTCTTGAATGACATCTGTTGAAAGGAATGGAATCGCTTAGGCTTCCTTGATTGTGACCATGGTGATTAATGGATCAACTTTTACAACACCAAGCAATGCATAATGTCTATATTTAGATGCAATGCAAAAAATGAGAGGAATGTAGATATGCTTGTTCCAGTTCATTTTCAGGGACGAGAATGAGTTTCTATGACTTTGAAATGCTTTTGATTTCTGTTTGTTCCTATTTACACTTCAAAAATAACTGAAACTACAAGGATTTCTTTAAACAGATATAAATCACATCTACTCAGGATCTTTATTTTGTGGCAATGCAGTGCCCGCATGTCAAAATATTTATTTTCACTTAGTTCAATCCTGCTAAATGTGGAGGTTTGCTTTGCTAAGTTAGTGTCTTGTTGTAAACACATTCTAATATAAAGGGTGGGATGGAGAGAACATGGTTTCTGGCACTTCATATTTGCTAAAAGCCAACCAACAACTGTGGATCAAGGAGCTTATATTTAATTGGTAGGAGCAGGTCAGTAAAATGTATAACTGGCAAAAATCAACCTAAATATTAAGATGATGTTAGAATGAGAACTCACCCTTACTTTTCCAATAAAAACATTTTAATATTTTGTTTTAGAAATAGATGTGTTAACAAAATATGCCGCTTTCAAAATAGATAGGCAAAGCAAGCTATCCTTTGGAATCAGAAATCCTTACGCTGCTCATGACATCTCATTTGTAGAGAGCAATGTGGAATGAATAGCTGGGGATAACATATGCCACAGGCAGTGCTGGTTTCATTTGGCCTCCAAAGCAGAAGTATTAGTAGATGAAACTGCTCCCCAGTTGCAAAGCTTTCAGGACTTTTGCCATGGCTTGGGGAGATACACGGCGGGCCTTTGCTTGCTGGATACAACAATCTTGTATTTGCCAGAGAACGATGCTGTGGGGCAGAGATAAGGCACCATTTCCTGAGCATGTATCTCCAATGGGCCATTCTCGATTCCTAACTTCATTGCCTAAAATGACATGTTCATTTGTGCAGCACTGAGAATGCTCAGCATGTTGGAAGTCTCTGCTGCATAGAATGAGAAGATTACTGTGTGCACACTTTACATTATATATCTAATGTTTGTGTGAACATGGTGCAGGACTGGTCACTAATGGCAAGCAAATCTTCCTGCCACCTGCTGTAGGTAGGAGTTTCAGTCAAAAATGTTCGATATATGTAGCTTCTATTATTTGCTTTTCAGGTACTGATCCTCTTAAACATGGCATATTTCTGCCATAGAAGATAGAAATTTAAGTGTTGACCCAGACAGTTCCTTATAAGCATTATCAGGTGTGTGCCGCTTTCCCACAAGCACAACTTTCTGGTCCTTACATAGCTGTTATTGTCAACAGGGTGAATGTGCCACAGAAGAAAACACATGCAGTCTACTGTTGGTGATGAGCGAACTCCTTTCAGATTGAAGCGGAACTAGGCTGATATTTTTAACAAGCCAAAGTTTGAGATTCATAACACTGCCAAACTCCCGGTGATATAATCAGGAACATAACATGGACCAAATATCTGTCCCCATCCTGTGGTCCACAGTACCAGGACTCATTAGTCACCAACTCCTTTCCCCTGTGAACTTTCTACTCCCTTCCCTTCAAAATTTAGCAGATGACAGAAGCATCACTAGAAATTGTCTCTGTATGTCTATCATTGCTGGTGAATGGAACTCAGAAACATCAATGTCCCAGGAACTAGGCTTCATGGGAAATATAGCTTCCCATAGTGCCCGAGTACAGATGTCAGGTTCCATGGAAGCTACATGTTACAGTGTTCTTGGCAGCAGGGACTCTCCTGAGCATGACAATGTCCCAGATACCAAAATCTGTGGTTCCTACAAATGCTGAGATGCTCCCCTTTTGAGTAGAGAAGAACCTCTGAGCAAAAGGAAATTAGAAGAATGACTGAGGGGGACAGTGACTGATTCCAAATCATAGTCATCCAGATCAGGGTTCTCCCACTTGAGTAAGTATATTTAAAAGCTATGACAAAAATCTGGAGGTAATATCTTCAGGTCTATATCATACCCACCAACATTTCTCTGATGAAAACAGGGACATCCCATTCCCTAATGATAATTTTACTATTTATATCCCGCACATCTTACTGGGTTGCCCCTGCCACTCTGGGCAGCTTCCAACATATAAAAATAATAATTAAACATTACACATTTTAAAAAAACCCTTCCCTATACAGGATTGCCTTCAGACGACTCAGGGGTCAGATAACTCCATGTTGTTGTTGTTGTTGTTTAGTCGTTTAGTCGTGTCCGACTCTTCGTGACCCCATGGACCAGAGAACGCCAGGCACCTCTTTCCTCCACTGCCTCCCGCAGTTTGGTCAAACTCATGCTGGTAACCTCGAAAACACTATCCAACCATCTCGTCCTCTGCCGTCCCCTTCTCCTTGTGCCCTCCATCTTTCCCAACATCAGGGTCTTCTCCAGGGAGTCTTCTCTTCTCATGAGGTGGCCAAAGTACTGGAGCCTCAGCTTCACAATCTGTCCTTCCAGTGAGCACTCAGGGTTGATTTCCTTCAGTATGGAGAGGTTTGATCTTCTTGCAGTCCATGGGACTCTCAAGAGTCTCCTCCAGCACCATAATTCAAAAGCATCAATTCTTCGGCGATCAGCCTTCTTTATGGTCCAGCTCTCACTTCCATACATCACTACTGGGAAAACCATAGCTTTAACTATACGAACCTTTGTTGGCAAGGTGATGTCTCTACTTCTCAAGATGCTGTCTAGGCCTGTCATTGCCCTTCTCCCAAGAAGCAGGCGTCTTTTAATTTCGTGGCTGCTGTCACCATCTGCAGTGATCATTGAGCCCAAGAAAGTAAAATCTCTCACTACCTCCATTTCTTCCCCTTCTATTTGCCAGGAGGTGATGGGACCAGTGGCCATGATCTTGGTTTTTTTGATGTTGAGCTTCAGACCATATTTTGCGCTCTCCTCTTTCACCCTCATTAAAAGGTTCTTTAATTCCTCCTCACTTTCTGCCATCAAGGTTGTGTCATCTGCATATCTGAGGTTGTTGATATTTCTTCCGGCAATCTTAATTCCGGCTCGGGATTCATCCAGCCCAGCCTTTCGCATGATGAATTCTGCATATAAGTTAAATAAGCAGGGAGACAAAATACAGCCTTGTCGTACTCCTTTCCCAATTTTGAACCAATCAGTTGTTCCATATCCAGTTCTAACTGTAGCTTCTTGTCCCACATAGAGATTTCTCAGGAGACAGATGAAGTGATCTGGCACTCCCATTTCTTTAAGGACTTGCCATAGTTTGCCGTGGTCGACACAGTCAAAGGCTTTTGCATAGTCAATGAAGCAGAAGTAGATGTCTTTCTGGAACTCTCTAGCTTTCTCCATAATCCAGCGCATGTTTGCAATTTGGTCTCTGGTTCCTCTGCCTCTTCTAAATCCAGCTTGCACTTCTGGGAGTTCTCGGTCCACATACTGCTTGAGCCTTCCTTGTAGAATTTTAAGCATAACCTTGCTAGTGTGTGAAATGAGTGCAATTGTGCGGTAGTTGGAGCATTCTTTGGCACTGCCCTTCTTTGGGATTGGGATGTAGACTGATCTTCTCCAATCTTCTGGCCACTGCTGAGTTTTCCAAACTTGCTGGCATATTGAGTGTAGCACCTTAACAGCATCATCTTTTAAAATTTTAAATAGTTCAGCTGGAATACCATCACTTCCACTGGCCTTGTTATTTGCAGTGCTTTCTAAGGCCCATTTGACTTCACTTTCCAGGATGTCTGGCTCAAGGTCAGCAACCACACTACCTGGGGTATACGAGACATCCATTTCTTTCTGGTATAATTCCTCTGTGTATTCTTGCCACCTCTTCTTGATGTCTTCTGCTTCTGTTAGGTCCTTTCCACTTTTGTCCTTTATTATGGAAATCTTTGTACGAAATGTTCCTTTCATATCTCCAATTTTCTTGAACAGATCTCTGGTTCTTCCCATTCTATTGCTTTCCTCTATTTCTTTGCATTGCTCGTTTAAGAAGGTCTTCTTGTCTCTCCTTGCTATTCTTTGGAAATCTGCATTCAATTTCCTGTATCTTTCACCATCTCCCTCACATTTTGCTTGCCTTCTCTCCCCCGCTATTTGTAAGGCCTCATTGGACAGCCACTTTGCTTTCTTGCATTTCCTTTTCATTGGGATGGTTTTCGTTGCTGCCTCCTGTATAATGTTACGAGCCTCCATCCATAGTTCTTCAGGCATTCTGTCCACCAAATCTAAATCCTTAAACCTGTTCCTCACTTCCACTGTGTATTCATAAGGGATTTGACTTAGATTGTATCTTACCGGCCCAGTGGTTTTTCCTACTTTCTTCAGTTTAAGCTTGAATTTTGCTATAAGAAGCTGATGATCTGAGCCACAGTCAGCTCCAGGTCTTGATACCCTCCAACATTTCTCCAATGAAAATAGGGACATCCTAAGGAAAAGACATCTGAAGGCAGCCCTGTTTAGGGAAGCTTTTAATGTTTAATAGACTCTTGTATTTTAATATTCTGTTGGAAGCCGCCCAGAGTGGCTGGGGAAACCCAGCCAGATGGGCTGGGTATAAATAATAAATTGTTGCTATTATTATTATTATTATTATTATTATTATTATTATTATTATTTAAAAGAGGGACATTCTGGGATGAAATCAGAAACCGGGATGGCTTCTCCAAATCAGGGACTTCCCTTGAAAATAGAGAGACTTGGAGGGTCTGCTATATAAAATGTTATTGTTAGAATTAAGTGGTAGCACAAGAAGCTGAGGGAAGTGTGGGAGTCAGAGTGCAGCAGCTGGCCTTATTTGAGGGGGTAAAATAGCAGGGTAGAGGTGCTCTAATGTGGCTGCTTTGGTTATATTTGCTTTCCTTTGGCATTTTAAATTAGCACAGGCTCATGGAGCCAGGATGTCCTTTGTGGAACTTTGAAGATACTTCCTTCCAAAACCAGCAGGGAAACGTGTTGGGTCTACTGTCATGCTTGCATATATTATGGATATTGTCATGTCATGTATGCTGTATGTAATCATCAGTTGGCTGTACTTTGCTTGTTACTGTTTATTGGAAAGCAATGTGTTCTGAGCTACTGTTTATTGGAGAACAATAAAAACTGTCTCTTTGTTTTAAAAAGAGAAGAACTTCTTTGAGAAATGGCACTTAATTCACAATGCAGTCAAGCATTACAAGCTGGAGAAATCTCATATTTAAAGGTAAATGATGTTGAACTTTGACAACATCACTAAGCTGCATGCACATGAGAGGGTAGGGAGACAGATGTGAATAAAGGGCAATTGAATCATTTCCCTATTTCAGACTTCCTCAAGCTCGACCCTCCAGATGTTTTGAGACTACAGTTCCCATCATCCCTGACCACTGGTCCTGCTAGCTAGGCATTATGGGAGTTGTAGACCCCCCAAAAACTGAAGGGCTGAGTTTGAGGAAGCCTGCCCTATTTTGTTTTGGTTTTAAAGAGAGGCTGAAGTCTTAGGATTGCAAAACAAATATTCAGTGCCATTGGTGGACAAATCTAGGCAAAGTGAATGACAAACTTTTATTTTAGTTTGGATGCTATATTCCTTGATGTAATGCAAAGCACCACAAATGCCACTATTTCTGCAATAATTATTCCCATATTTCCAAAGGCTAAAATGAATTAGATGAATTAAAATGAAACACAGAAACAGAAAACTGCCTTAAAATGCTTCTGCTGCCAATGACGCCATCATGGAATCAGGAGATGGTGTCCAGGGTCCTCTGCCTGCTGCAGGAATTCCAGTTGAAAAATAAAAGGTCCACAAGGAGTGGGCCTGCCTAATTTCAGCCAGGAGGGAATTCCACAAGATTGGGCACAAAATACTGATGGCACAGAGAGGATAATTTTGCACACAGAAGATCCCATATTCAAGGCTGTCATATCCAGGCCGGGGTGAGAAAGAGACCACTGTCTAAAATCCTTCAGAGCTGCTGCCAGTCAGGGTACAGGTAAAGCGACCCCTGACCATTAGGTCTAGTCATGGCCGACTCCAGGGTTGCCGCACTCATCTTGCTTTATTGGCCGAGGGAGCCGGCGTACAGCTTCTGGGTCATGTGGCCAGCATGACTAACCCACTTCTGGTGAACCAGAGCAGCACACGGAAACACTGTTTCCCTTCCCACTGGAGCGGTACCTATTTATCTACTTGCACTTTGACATGCTTTCAAACTGCTAGGTTGGCAGGAGCAGGGACCGAGCAACGGGAGCTCACCCCGTCACGGGAATTCGAACCGCTGACCTTCTAATCGGCAAGTCCTAGGCTCTGTGGTTTAACCCACAGCCCCACCCGCATCCCTTGCCAGTCAGGGTAGACAATACCAATAGATGGATCAATGGTCTGACTTACCAGCTTCCTAAATTCTGGTGGCCCACAGATCCCTTGGGTAGCAGTCCTCTCTTCCTGCTCTAGGGAGGGCAGATAGTGAATTACTGGGGTGCACTTCCTGAAACCAGCTCCATCCTCTGCTTTGGAAGAAGATATGCCTGGTGGGTGAGCGCTTTGGCTTTCAGGTGCCTTAGGGGCCGTGCCAGCTGGTCACTGTCTCCTCATTACCTATGTTGAGAAAGGACAGTGAAGTTTGTGTGGTGAGGCCAGCTTCTCCTTATTCTTGCTGCTGTCCCATCCTGTGCTGCGCTCGCTCCTTTTATGGGGCTGGGGCTGGAGCCTCACACAGCTGCAAGCAGGCAGAACCAGGGCAAAACCCCATTTCTACCAGATCCAGGCCAGTAGGAGTGTTGCCACCTGGCTCTTGTGGCAAAGTTTCACCTATTTTACCATGAAAAATAGAGTTAGCATTAAAGGGAAGCTGAGTGAATTAGGGAATGAGATAGCACTCACTGGAATACTTCGGGTTTTTGATTACTGAATACTTTAGACTCCTTTGGACAACCACAGCCTTTAGGGAGCCATAATTAGATTCTTATTGAAAACAAAAAGGGTTTTAAAGCAACCTAATGAAGGTACTTAAAAATGATGGAACGAATGGGAGACAGATACTGTTCACACCATGCGAAAGTGCTAGTAAAAAGCAAAGAAAACAACAAAAAGATACCTGAAGGAATATCTAATATTCACTCAGAAGCAACAAGCAGAATTTGTTGTTGTTTGTTTTACAAATTAAATATCACCACCATACATTCACTTCATTTCTTCCTTGCAATAAAATACAGATATTATGTATTTTTAAAAACATATTAAGTTGTTAAGCAGACCACACTATGGTCACACCTTACTTCTTAAGTACATTTAAAGGATATGGCTTTTCCCAAATAATCTGTGAACTGTCTTTTGTCCCTCACAGAACTATGCTTCCCAGCACCCTTAACAAAGCACAGTTTGGGGCAGGGAGTCATCTGCTTTCACTATATGGTATGAATGTGATGATATTTAATTCATATTAACATATATTTCCAATACTCTATACTGAAACTGGAGCTGTGCTCAAAGAGCATCTCAAAATCATCCACCCTATTAGTGGACAGAGTTAGAATTTCATTAAATTTTTCCTAGGGAATTTCAGAGAATTTCACTTAGTGCCATCTTTGTGGAAGTTTTCCATTCCAAGTGAAGAGCAGGCTGCTTAAATAACTTAGTTTTTATGACAAAAAAAATTCCTTCCAGTAGCACCTTAAAGACCAACTAAGTCAGTTCTTGGTATGAGCTGTATCTGAAGAAGTGTGCATGCACACGAAAGCTCATACCAAGAACTGACTTAGTTGGTTTTTAAGGTGCTACTGGAAGGAATTTTTTTTTGTTTTGACTATGGCAGACCAACACGGCTACCTATCTGTAACTGGAACTATTAGTTTTTATGGTTCAGGTTGATACACCACCAGTGTTTTAATTGTGTTTTTACTTTGTAATATATTTGAATTGTTATATTTGAAAATAAATGTTATGAAGTGGCCAGATAAATTCACTGCATAAATAAAGTGTTCTGGGATTCGTGGGGTTTTTTTTGTGTTGTTTTTTTTTTACAAATTCCTATCCTGATACTATTTGTCCTGAGAACAAGTAGCTGGAAAATGCTGTGGAGTTACTGTGGTATTGCCTATACTAATCCAAAGGCCAGTAGATGGTGCTGTGTGAGGAAGTTTGAGGTTGCAACTAGGAAAATAAAGTCCTGGCTCTGTTAATTGTACATTATGTCACACTGGAGACTACCAATGCCCCCTTATGGTGTTCTCACACAGCATCACAAAACAGAAAGAGGAACACAAGGAACACTCAAGGAATGCTAAAAGGCACTGTTCCCACAGCTACAGTGTTCATGGCTGCTGGGAGGCGGGTAGATCTGTGGTCTAAACTACTGAGCCTCTTGGGCTTGCCGATTGGAAGGTCAGCAGTTCAAATCTGCGTGATAGAGTGAACTCCCATTGCTCTGTCCCAGCTTCGGCTAACCTAGCAGTTTGAAAGCACACCAGTGCAAACAAATAATTAGGCACTGCGGCGGCGGGAAAGTAAACGGCATTTCTGTGCACTCTGGCACTCGTCACGGTGTCCCATTTAGTCATGAAGCAGTTTAGTCATGCTGGCCACATGACCCGGAAAGATGTCTGTGGACAAATGCCTCCTCCCTTGGCCTGAAAAGCAAGATGAGTGCCGCAACTCATAGTTGCCTTTGACTGGACTTACCGGTAGGCATCTGTGGGTCCTTTATCTTTACCTTACCTTACATATAGAGATAAAGTGTACACTGGAGCAGAGATAAAGGGTACACTGGAGCTGGCAGAAAGCTCCAAATGCAGCAGCTGTAGATAACATATCACTCCAGAAAAGGAGACAGGGTGCAGGAACAAAAGAGGAAAGGCTTGGATTTGAGAGAGCCTAAAATAATCTGTAAGGGTGATTGCAATATATCTAGAAACCCTTTGAACTGGAGACATGACCACCCTGCTCCCATTCTATTTGCAGGTTGTGGGTTGCACCCTGCAGCAAAATTTGATTTGTAAAAGGGTATAGTTTTAATATTCCAGGGGGGGGGGTTTATCCACAAGAATGCCATCCATTTTCTGTACTCTGGGATAGAATAAAAAATTGCCTTTAAATCCAAGGCAGTAAAGTTTCCCTTTCAGAGGTCTTGTATATTTTTTAGCAAGGCACCAAACGGTGAGCAAGGCTTGAGTGCTTCTCTCTAAATGCTGCTTGATAACCAGTAAGTATGTTCTCAGTTATATATATTCAATCTAGTATACAACTTCCCCATAATTGATAGAAAACTGATGGGTCTATAGTTGCCTGGATCATTAATTTGATTTGACTCTTTAAAAAAAGGAAAAATGTCCCCCTGTGATGACTGTCTTCCACCGAGAAGGGATCATACCTATTTACTCTAGTAAAAAGGGCATTCAACCCTGATGCACCATTGTAGCTGGTTTTCTGTAATAAACTCCGCAGGGATATAATTAATCCCAGCAGCCTTCCCACTCCTAAGCTGATTAATTACAGATGAGACTTCTTTTAACAGGGCAGAATAATTCCTGACCTTCACAGGACATTATAATAATCATTATTATTGCAGACAGTGTTTATTAAGTTCATTTCTGTTAGTTTGTTTTGTGTTTTGTCATCCTTCCCTCTTTAGCCCAAAGGCCAGCAGGTGGTGCTGTGCAAGGAGGTTAGACACTGCAAATACTGTAGGGAAACTAAATTAGTTATATTTTACCACTCCCCACATGTTGTCCTGGCTCTCTGTCAATCCTGCAGTTTCAAGTGCCTCTCAGACAGCTCTTTGCTGGTACACAGGCCAAGAGGAGCAGGCTTGAGGACAAAGGGGTCTGACGCAAAACTTCTCCAAAAGCAGAAGCAAACCAGGCTTTAATGTGACACACCCGTAAGCCACATCGTCTGCAGTCAACAAAGCAATTTCAGCAGGACTCCTCCAGCAGCCTTTTGAACTGTAACCCGAGGACGGTAATAAAAGGGCAACAACAGTTCAAGACATTCTTATATCTGTGTCTCAAAGAGATGATCGGAAGATGAGCAGAGGGTCTGGCGAGGGAGTTGTCACAAGGAGCAGCCACCACAAACTTGGACTTTGGACTGTGCTGTGATCTGAAAAATGCTTACGGCCCTTTTTTGTTTTGAATTGATAATTGTCCTGACAGCTGACAGGTTGTTGAGGCACAGACTAGCTGTCTGCAGTTGTAAATTCCTCTGCATTCTTACGTTTTCCGCTCCCTCTCTTCTTCCTCACCTGAATGGCATCAGTCACTTTACTGTTTTGAGTTCCTAAGGAGGAGAGGGGAGAAATTCAATTCTGTTTGCATTTAACCTATCTAATTCCCACTTTCTGAAACAATGCAGAAACACAGCCTTCCTTTTAAATCTGCACTCTGAATTTTGTAATGTAGTTCCCCCACCGAGTAATGTGTACAAAATGCACATAAAAATTGGTATATTGATGGAAATATATTTTTTAAAACAAATGATTATTTTAAGAGAAATTGCTTGTAAAATCTATGTATTTGGCAAGACCATGTACTCAAAATGTGCATATTGGGAGAAATTTGCTCTAAAATGCTGAGGAATTTTCATGAGAATTTTTTTTTTAATGCAGGCTGGTATGGAAATGTGGACCACTGAATTTAAGATTAGAAAATGAGGGAGACTGAAGTTGACACTGGCCTTCCCTATTTCATAATATGAGCAAGAACGTCATACATATTGTAAAATCACAGGACGCTGAGCCAAAACTCTCATTGACACATTGTGCATTAAGTCACTAAACAATTCCTTGGCTGCATGTAACCAATTTGTAAAATGATTATGGCAATAATAATACTTATCCACCTCTCCAGACTCAGTTATGAGTCTTAATGAATGCCTGTTCTGTGTATTGTGCTCTTTAGGTGACAGATTTTCTATAGACACTAAGGCTTATGTTATGCAGGCAATAAAGAGAAAGTGCACCCAGTAGGTTACCCAATAAGGTTAATCTGCAAGTGCAAAGTGGAATGGCAGAAGCATCACTCAATAAAGCAACCCAAATGTTGACCACACTATTTGGGGTTAAGAGAAATAAAAAAGAAATTGCTTGCCTATAGTCTTACCCATCAATGTCTTTCTTCAATTGGAAAGGCTCCCATGCTCTTATAGACTAATGGCATGTAGTTTCATCAAAACAAGTGTTATGGTTTTGTTCCTTGAAAATATGTCAATACTGAGAAAACAGCCAAAAGCCTTCCTCCGGCACAGCTTACAGCTACTTACAATTTATCTTCTAATTTCAAGAAGAAGGGGAAAGCTCTGGGCAGCATTTACTCCTCAGAGATTCTGGGGAATAAATTTATGCTATCTCAGTTTCCCTTGCTTGGTAAATAGGAAGCCAATTAACTGCACCTGAGCAACTTTTTCCTCCCCAGAAGATGACAGTAGGGCAAATGATGGCTTGTATCTAATGCTGCTATTCTGCTTGGTCAACAGTCTCCCACTGTATTATTATTATTATTATTATTATTATTATTATTATTATTATTACCCTTCATCCAAAGATCAAAGGGACGTTCACAGCATAAAAATACAAAATGAGTACACAAAATCTCATGTCTTTCCCCCTGCAGACTCCCCATGTGAAAACTGCTCCAGAGGTTTGGTAGAACCTTTGGAGCAGATTTTGGTGGTGTGCAGAGAGAATAGAGAAGAAGTTGTCTCACTGTATGAGTAGAACACTGCTCATTCATTGATGGATAAGTATCCAAATCTTTTTAAAAAAGTCTTTCTTATCTTCCCAGTCCCAGTCATCATTTCTTCCTTCCCTTTTCCAATTCTCTGAGGTATTAAACACACTCTAAACTATCTGTCTCCAGCACTTTCTTGAACTCAGATTGCTTGCTATATGTACCGACTCTATTTCTTCCAGTTGTGGAATGTTAGACACAAGGTAATCTTCTCCCCCCTTGTGTAACACCTTAGTTTAGCAACTTAAAAAAATGTTCATTCTTGGATCACTCAATGAATATTGTGCTGAATGTTTATCTAGCTTTGCTGTTTCAGCTATTAGGGAAAAATTGATCAATTGTGATCCCAGAAGTCTCTGCAGAAGTGCTTAATTCCTTTCACTTAGTTTAAAATGAACTTTGCAAATTATTGTTGCCTAAACAGTCTGGCTAGTAATCTTCTCTTCATGACTGGATTAGTGCCTATGAGTTCATAAAATATTAAGATAAATATCATATATTCACTTGCATATTAAGGCTCAGTTACTGTTGCTATCTCTCCCATTGCCCTTTTCACGCTTTCCTTGTCAACTACATGCTTCATCTTAGCTAAGTGTTTTTTAATCAGTATTTGCTAATCAGAGGCGCCAGCTTCTCAAAATGACTGAGGCGGTCCAAAAATTAACAGGTAAGGAAACATCAGGAGTATGGAACAAAGTGCCACCTGAATGCTGTCTAGATCTTTGTTCACTTATCCTTATATCCAGAAGAGTAGAGAAAGATGTTGGAAGGGGCTTAAGAGGAAACAGGACCAGTTTGAAGCGTTTTGCTGCCTGAAGCAGAAAAGATAGCTATCCCTTTATTCCCAATACAGAAGCCGACTGAACTGACAATTGAACTTTATTCCAAACCTAGTGATGTGGCAGTATCATCCATAGCACCAGCAGACTAGGGCAGAATGAATGTCACTCACAGCTCTGGTTCCCAACATCTTGCCAGCAGGGCTGTTTCCTCTGCTGAATGGAAGAGGTGGCCCAGAAAGGAAGAAACTTAGTTTACTGGTATTATTTTATGTCCAATCTATATAGGCCACTCTTCACCTTACATGGTGAAGCAACTATTGACAATATTGCTTTTTAACAATGAGGGATGAACATGTGAAGTTATTTTTGGAGTCTCAGAGCAGTTATATTGGAAGGTTACAGACAAAGAAATCAAACATGACTGAAAATCAAAGTTCATTTTGAATCTTAGTGAAAACCCATTGTTTAAAAATTTCTGACATGTAGATAGCGATGAGTGAGAAATTCAATTCAGTTCACATATAAGTCAAATTTAACTAATTCTCACTTTTGGAAACAAATGCATGAACTGAAACAGAGCCATCTTTTGAAAGCCACACTTCTCTGAGTTGTGCAATGCAGCTCCCCAGCCAAATAATGTGCACAAAAAATGCATATAAAGTTAGCATCCATCTGTCTTGGGAGACAATGGAGGAGTGCGCCTTTGTGGGTGAAGTCAAACTGTTGGCAGGTTACAACACCTGCTGTGGCTGTAGAGACAGATGAGGGAGAGACATGTTTTGTTGCAGCTGGGGCAGATGAAGGCTTCTGGTGGTGGTGCTGCAGATGCACCACAGCATTTCTTCTCTCTGCAATCCTCTCAGCAGTCATTCCTCCTTTGGTTACTGCTGACCTGTCTGTTTCCAGGCACTGTGGTTTACTGCAAGGGACTCTCACACGGTGGGGTTGATGTTGCAAGCCTTCATGTCACATGTGCATATAAATGTATATATTCATAAAAATAACATACAAAAATCGTTATACAGTGGTACCTCGGGTTAAGTACTTAATTTGTTCTGGAGTCCCATTCTTAACCTGAAACTGTTCTTAACCTGAAGCACCACTTTAGCTAATGGGGCCTCCTGCTGCTGCCGTGCCGCTGCCACGCAATTTCTATTCTCATCCTGAAGCAAAGTTCTTAACCTGAGGTACAATTTCTGGGTTAACAGAGTCTGTAACCTGAAGCGTATGTAACCTGAAGCATATGTAACCTGAGGTACCAGTGTATTAGGAGAAATACTCACTAAAATGCTGATTAATTTCCATGTTGACTTCCCCTCTCCCCCAAGCAAACTGGTGAGGAAATGTGGAGAACTGAATTTAAGTTTAGAAAAATGTGAAACTACATGCAGATGATGACCTGGCCAGTTCATTGCTTAAGAGAAACTTAAAAGAGAAAAGAAATAAATTTGTTTAAAGTTCTGTGGGGTTAATATTAGAGACACAATAATGAAAAAAAATATTGGTCTTAAGCTATAATCAGAAACTCAGTCTATTATTTTGTTAAAAAAATCTAAGTTAGGAATGAACTATAAATTTTGGTAGGGTTGAAGCATTGATATTAACCAATATCTAGGTTAGTTACAGTTCCTTAAATGATGCTACTGGCAATATCATGTTATAATAATAGAAAATGTCAGCATTTAATTGAAGGAAGGAGTTCCCAAACCAGAAATGAACTCATGACCTTTTAAAGTATGTTTGTCATGGTGGGGAAAGATGAAATAATTTAAACCAGAACTAAGCTGTGGTATGCAAGAAAGAAAATGTCCCCATTATCTTAAAGTCATCCAGTAATGTGTAAGGCTTTTCCTCTGAATGACGCCAAGAACTTTTGAAATGTCAGTTCGTTCTAGCTACAGGCACTTGTGTCTGCAAGCTAATAAAAGACTGAGGGGTCTGGAATGCCAAGACTGATCACAGGCTGCTTTCAGCGGAGCTTATATTGGCCAAGTGAAGTGAGAAAGGAGAGATATAAAGAGTTGCATTGCTAATCTTTCTTCCAGTGTCTTTTGGCATCATTTATAAAAAGTATTTCCTCTCGTTATACTTTTTTGCCACATTTCTACAAATAAGCTCCAATACATGTAAATAGCCTGGTATCCTATTTCACATACATCAGAAATAATCTTGCCATATTTGTGTGGGACTCCTAAGTTTGCTATAGGGAATATGTCCTCACAATCTCCGATGTAAAGAAAATTTAGCCGAATAAGTGCTGAGTAGCAATGGAATTTTCTGAAAAACTCAATGTCAATCTTATCTGCATTGATTTTCTTTTCTAATTTTCATCTTGCTCCTTCATCTCAGTGATAGGTGAGTTATTCCTCCCCCCGAGTTTTGCTAAAAATATAAACAATTGTTTCATATTACATATCCATTATTATGTATGTTACATGCATTGTAATATCTATAATATTATACACGTACTATATGCATATCCAAGATTCCTAAAGTAGCCTTCACATTAACAGATATAACCATACATTAGCTAAGCTATATCTTAATTAAAATGAGGCAAATAAAATACAAAAAGCTAAAAACATACAAAAGACAATCATTAAAAAGTAATTAAACTTGAATAAAATCAAAACAATATAAAATATTTTAATAGACCTTATGCAATACAGTATTTTCATTATTCTTTTCATTCCAGCACAAGTCTATGCATGTTTATTCAAAAGTAAAGTCTCTTGCACACATTCCTTTCAGGTAAGTTTGTACAGAATTACAGGCTTAGACAGCAATAATAAGAGCCTTTACATGGAGGTAAGTTCCCCTAATCTTGGTGGGGGGGATGGTATGCATAGCCTTGCAGCGTGCATAATGTTAAGCAATCCTTTGTATCTTCCATTGATCATTGAAATTATACCACCATAGAGACTGTCTGCTACATATCTGTTATCATGCCCATTTATCATTTTGCTTTCTAATTATTATTGATCAATTAAATCTTGAACTTGCATGTCATTCTTTTAATGAAAATTTATTCCTGTTGGCAGCATGACGTTTTTACCATGCCATTAAGAATTTAATTAAAGGTTTCTGGAAGGTGGTCTGTACTTCTTTTTTCTAAAATCATTCTCAGCAATATTGATGCCTACAATCACACACACACACTATGGAAAAGAAAAGAAGAACAGTTTGGGTGATTCTAAGCAACTTAGGGAATGAGTAGACCAAAACATTCTCAGAAGATATGAAAACAGTATTAGCAGTGAGCAGGTCTACATGCTCTTGATATGGATAGAGTTGTATCCTACACTGCCCTTTTGTGAATGAAAAGAGTCTGGAATTTACAGAATAGTCTTTCATCTGATGGGGGTCTTCATAAACTGAAGAGAAAGGATTCCCCCTTGTCCTTGCAGCATCCTACACTAACTTCCATGTTGTTCTGGGGTAGATTTTCAGGAATTGCAGGACAAAGGAGTAATCAACAATAATCAACTTCCCTCCCTCTACTATATCAAAAAAGCTATTCCATGAATGGAAGGGTTCAGCCAGTCCATTATACTTTAAAAAATTTATATGCCTTACCTTCAATGCCAATCAGTATTTATTCAAAACGAAAACAAAAATACTGCCAAAAAAGATAGTCTCTCTTGGGCTTCGAGATGGGCAGAGAGGGCCCTCTTGGTAGTTCTGTCACCCTTAGAAGTGTGAGGAAGCCCAAAAGAAAGATTTCTCTGTGGCAATCCCAAAAAACAGGTGGAGGCCATTCTGTGTGAATCCAATTGTTAAGCGACCACTGATGTGCGGGTACTTTTGGACACAGAAGAAGGCAGAATGGGGAGGCGGAAAGGTAGCAGGGGGGGCTTAGGTATGCTTTGCCAACACATGCAGAGGCCAGGAATGGAACCCCCATGCAAAATGGTCACTGCCTGTAGTGGAATTCTCCCACCCACAGCAGTCAGTGTGTCTAGAATTATGCTTGTATAGTTTCTGCAATATACTCAAAATGTAGCTCTTTTCCTGGCCAATTAACACGTATTTTTAAGACTTACCGTATTCTGGAAATTGACTGCAAAATGTTTTTACTGATTTTTATTATTGCATTTTAATAATATTGCAACTCTTTCCCCTGGACCTTATGGCAAAGAGTAAGAAATAACAACAACAACAACTAGGGTCTGTGAACCCTGCTTGCTCCACTTGCCATCGCCACCTATTCCATTTGACTTTCCCCCGCATTTGGCAAAACCCCTTCCTTTCCCACCACTTCACCCCTTTGCCTATCCTTCCACAGCTTACTCCACCTTATCCTTGCACAGCCCACCACAATCTCCTATCCTTCCACTCAAGCCCCACCTTGATTTAAAGGAGGGAGGCTCTTGCTAACCTGCTGTGTGAAGTGCCTCCACACTGTTTGCTAAAAATCACTTTAAGTACATTTAACAGAGGAAAGAAGCACTTCACAGCTCACCTGGACCTGCCTGCCATTTCTCATGCTGCAGTTGATGTGGCTGCCTGTTGGTGGCCATACCAACTGCAGACTGTGATGACCACCTTACATTTTTATGTATATAGAAATAATAATAACAACAACAATAATAATAATCACATTACCTCTTACAACTAAACCACTTCAGAAACTCTCTAAGGTAACACACATATCATTATTCTCACATTTTAGAAATTGAAGTTCCTAAGATTTGGGGGGAAATGGCTTTTTAGCTCCTCTCTTAACTACTACAATGCACAATATTATTATTATTTTGCTACTAGGACTTCATGTTAATGTATCATTGACAGAACAAAGGAAAACACTTATCAGCTTTATGCTACACAGATTAAATGATACCACACAACTCGACAAATTCAGTGAAGTTCACATTTTAATGCAAACCTGTCTAATTCACCATTCCTGAAACAATATCCTTCCTGAAATGCTGTCCTTTGAAATTTGCACTTTTCTGAATTTTGCAATCTTACTCTCCAGTCAAATAATCCCTGCATTGCTGGGGATTGGATGAGATGACCCTTGTGGTCCATTCCAACTCTATAGTTGTATGACAGGCTACATAAAAAGTGCATGTTATATAAAAATTCCATGCAGAAATATGTACAAAATGAGAAATACACACTAAACAGCTCATGAATTTCCATGACCATTAAAAATAAATAAATCACAGATGTGGAAATGTTGAGAACTGAAGATTGGAAAAATGAAAAGCTGAGAGAAATAAAAATTGACAGATACATCCTTTCCTGATCAGGTCTTACTTCAACAATTTGAGGGAAGGCTGGAAGGGAAAGGGATCAAACATAGGAAAGAGAACTTAACAACATGAAGTTTCACACTCCATTGTATGATAAAATTGAATCTTGACTTGGAGAAGGAAAGTCTAGAAGCAAAGATTTTTTACTGCTGGGAAACCTTGCACGCTGTTGATCTCTATTCAGTTTCTGAACCAGAAACACATTGTTCAAGATATACTAAGGCCCAGAAAGAGAGTGCAAAGGAAGACATCCCATCAATTATTGCTGAAGATGCACTTTCATTCTGAGCCTCTTTATTCAGATACCTCTAAGTTTCTGCAGGGGAAAAAATATTGCTTTTGGGCAAAACTTTCCTACAATGTTATTAGTCCAGAGGGGATATTTTAAAATTCTCTCTATAGCACTTTTCAAAAGTTTCTAAGCCAAGTTGAGTTTTATATGCTAATTTGTTCCTTACATATTTGTGGAGGTGTCTCCCTTCCATTATTCTGCTCATTAAGATTTAGTAGACATCATAGAGCCAAGGACAATAGCTACTAGCCATGCAAGTTCCAGTTGCCTTTGGCCCTTTCAATAATTCACCCGATATGGTTCCTTAAGGCATAAGTACAATGAAGTTCTTCTATAGCACCACCTTACCAAGGTCTTTTAATTTAGTGCAGGAGTGCGAAGCAAGGCTGGGATTTTGCAGCTGTAACATTCTTGTTGGAAAAGGTAAACATTGCCAGAAATGCGGGTAACCAAATAGATCAGGTCCAAAGGGCTTACAAATACCCAGTTGAATTGTCACATATCAATATATTGATGAGATGCTGTAACTGTTTTTCCTAGCCATATAATTCAGTAGTCTTGGTATAGAGCCTCGATGCTGTTATAAGAAAAGCTCTGGTGGATATGCCTATCTAATCCAGCATTCTGTTTTCACAGTGACAAACAGAACATGAGTGAAATGGAACTTTCCTGCTTGTGATCCCCAGCATACTTTGCCTGATACTGGACATAATATATGACAAGCTTTTTTCCCAGCTGAAACTCACCAGAACTCAGTTCTGGCACTTCTGAAGCGGGCGCCATTGCCATTACAAGAGAACAAGGGAGGCATTCATGGTGAGTTCCACCACCTCTTTCTCTAGAAATATAACACCAACTATCATCTGCGAATTTGCCTAATCCTCTTTAAAGCAGCCAAAGTTGGTGGCCATCATTATATACTGTGGGAGCAAATTCCATGGTTTTACGCTGCTGTGTTAAGAACTCCTTCCTTTAGTCCTGCATTTTCCAAAATTCATCTGCACTGAGTGAGCCCTGGTTCTAGAGAGGGAGAAAAACTCTAACCAGTTATGGAGTAGATGGTGCTTAGTAAAGAAGCTGGTGCATAGGAACACAGGGAGCTGCCTTATACTGAATCAGATCTAAATCAATATTGCCTACACTGATCCTCCACAGCTCTCTAGGGTTTCAGACAGGGTATCTTTCCGCCCACTACCCAGCGTTGTCAGGGATTGAATCTAAGACAGTCTGTATGCAAGGAAGATATGCTACCACATTTCAAAATATATATTTTTACAAACTTTAAAATATCCAGTGACTTCTCTTCTTCTCCTTCTGTGGTTCATTTTACATATCATACATTCCTGCATATTTTACTAAACAATTCAAATCAGTTTTTCACTTTTACATCCATCAAAGATTTACTCTGTTGAATTTATCTTAGTGCTGCCAGCGTTTACAGCTGTATAAAATTATTTTCCATATATTCAATAAATGTTTCCCACACTTCTTTAAATATATGTTCTTCTTGCTCTCTTATTCTATGTGTTAAATCTGCAAGTTCTGCATATTCTGTCAACTTAAGTTGCCAATCCTCTCTAGTTGGGACCTCACTCACCTTCCATTTCTGGGCTAACAGAACACGGACTACAGTTGTTGCATACAAAACATTTTCTGACACCTAGGAATTTCTGTCTGGGTTATCCCCAACAAAAAGGACTCTGGGTTTTTGCAGAAAATAGTTTTAAACATTTTTTTTTCAATTCATTATAAATAATTTCCCAATGTACTTTTACCTTTTTACATGTCCACCACATGTGAAAAAAGGTTCTCTCAGCTTCTTTATACTTCCAACACATATCTGATTCTGTTTATAAAACTTAGCCAACCTACTCGGAGTTAGGTACCATCTATGAATCATTTTCAAATAACTATCTACCAGTGAATAACATGCAGTAAATTTCAGGTCCCTTTTCCAAAGTTTCTCCCAGAGGTTAAGATCTATATTGTGTTCTATATCTATTGCACAGTGTGTCATTTAAGCTTTAACTAGCTTGTCTTTAGTTTCCCATTGTAATAAAAAAGAATACATTTTAGACAGAAGGTTATCCTTATTTTGTAAGAGTTCTTTTTCAAATTATGAGCTTCGGTCCAGAACTGAATAGTAGTTTTGTATGCATGTTGTACACCATATTAGAAAAAAATGTTGTTTGTCAAAGAAACTCAACACTGCATAGCGATTCCATCATTCATGTTTGTGTCACTTAAATGTTAGTAAACCACATTTAGTTAATGTTAGTAAACCCTGAAAGGGGTTGGGGTAGTTTGGAAATTGTGCAAAAATGCAGTGGCCTAGCATCTAGCTGATAGATGCTAGGCACACTGAGCACATAAGCATGCTCTGCCAACTGTCCTGCCTACCAGTTTTATACTTAGAGCTAAACCAAGGTGCTAGTTAGTTACTACCTAGAGGTGCTTATATGGCTAAACAGATGTACTATGGGGAATATATTCCCCCATAATGTTAAAATTAGCTAATGAATGCCTACTCCATATTTATTCTGGCTGGGAGCTTAACTTATCTCCAAGCCAAGAATAGCCTCATGGATTCAGCATAATTCTGACAGGATGGCATTTTTAACTGCAATCATGTCTTAAATTCCGAACATCGTATTTCAGCTTTCACATATATGCGGCAAATAGGATAACCTAATGGCAATACTTCTTGAAAGGACTCTGATTTTCCTCCCCAGTGTAATTAATGAGACCCAAGTGCTCTCTTTGGGTGAGATTTGTGACACTTGCTTGTGATCTCAGCATCTTCTGTCAACTGTTTCTTGCATTTAATGTTCAGGAGGAAAAGCCTTCTGACTGGATACACAGGTCACAGGGTGAGTGGGCCCTTTGGCTTGCAGGGTAAGCGTAATAAATTACAAGTCAGCAACAGGCAGACTGATCTGCAATATATCTTTTCACTTTAGAGAATTTTATCAGTCAGCATGGCTCAAATATTCAGAGAAAGCAATTAACGAACAGCAGCACAAACACACAGAGTTTACAGGCTTAAAATAATGATATGAAAAATTCTGGCTGTGATTTTGCTAAACCCAACAATTCCTTGTGGTAATTACTGTATTAATGCCTGACAGAGAATGTTTATGGTCCATTCTGTTCTGCACTGAAGAGAATTCACATCACCTATAGCAGCCATGCCTTTAGACAGGTCTCTCTCTACTGCTATAGATTCAAGAGGCCATGTCCTTTCTTCTGGACTTCCTTAGCCTCAGCAGAATTATCTATTCCTAAATGATTTGATTATTACACCTTTCATTTCCAACAGCAAAGGCAATCCGCTGGGCTATTTCCTGTGGCAACCACTTCACTGTTTGAGTGAAGCATACAGTTTGTGTCCAGTAGTGGCTTTGCCTTAGAAGAAAGCACTTCCATTCATACAAATGAGGCACAAATCAACACACACACACCCCACCACCTAATGGAAAGCCCACATCACCCCAGAGAAGCTCTTTTGGAGTGTTGGTGGACCTTCTAGTTATGCTGCTTATGACTTCAGTAGATAAGGGGACTGGCAAATATCAGAGGTGCTGACTTAACTGAACAGTAGTATGCAGCTCTTAAGAGCCATCATGCTCAGTTATCATTTCCCCTCTTCATTGTGTACTGCCTTCCTACTTCCCTGCCCACCTCTCCCGGTACAATAAAAGAGGCAAGACAGATAAGATGCAGCTATAATTTAAGAAGTAATTACCCACACATTTTGGTTGTCTTCCTCACGGGAAATTTATGCAGTAGTTAGCTAGGCACAAATTGCATCTTCTTCAAATAAAGTATGCGTAACTTGTGTAGAAAAGTTGTGTCTCCCTGTAGGGTCATATTGCATCATTCCAGTTAATGGCAGAACATATCAATGGTTAGAGCTTCAGGCTAGGGCTGGGGAGACTCATGTTCAAATCCCCACTCAGCCTTTAGGCTCACTATGCCTCAGTGTGATCTGCCTCACAGGGCTGCTGTGAGGATCAAGTGAGGAATGTAGAAACACTTATGATGGTTTGAGCTCCTTGGGAAAAAAAGGTAGGATATAAATGTGATAACAAATAAGTAGATAAATTTGCATCAACAAAAATAAGAACAACAAAAATAATATAATTCAAGTGTTGCAATATAGCTTCAAACAACAATTTGAATTCTGGTCCATGCATTTGTAGTGTCAACAGGCATCTACTATTGTCCACTCCCCCCTTTAAATGTTAGGGCTGTACAGCAGATTTGGCTGAATCCCAAACCAAATCAGGCCAATTTGTGCTCTGTCCAAGTCATATCAAAGCAGCTACAAATCACTATAGAGTGGGTTGGGTCAATGCAAATCAATTTGCAGTGATTTGTGCCAATCTGTAGCTCAAAACAATATCTCACAAAGCCAGACAGACTGTCTCCAAACTGATGCAAGGGTACCAGGGTAGTGAGAAGGGAAGGGTGGTGAGAGGGGCAGGAGGAGATGGGAAGCTGGACTTTGCTTACTGAAAACTTCAGAGCTAGAATTTCACTTTATCCTATGCTGTCCAAGTCAATGGGATTGGGGAAGATTTATATTTTCTGGAAGGTGATACAGATCCAGGAGAGGTCTGGATCTTTCCAGACTTAACTGGGTCTTATCCTGATTTACAAAATGTGCCCACAAATCATATCACGGTGTGTGTGTTTCTGTTCACAGCCTTATTCAACACTCCAGTTCCATGTGTTTTAGGGGGAACAAGCAACCCAAATCATACAATCTTTACATTTTGCTGCATGTACAGTATATGTTATGCTTGGTAACAAATATTTGTGTAAGGCACCAGGCTATGTGATCCCATGCTCATATCATTCAGAAGAAAGGATATAATTGTATGTGACTTTGTACCTTTCTAAGCTTGTTGAGTATTTTAAAGGGATGAATAAATTTGAATAAGGGACCAGTTTGAGGAAATTGCAATTTGCTTCCTCCAGCAGAAGAGGAAGCTCAATTAACTGAATAAATTATTCATAGTGAAATATTTCTCAGCTCAAGCACCATCTCCATCTCCATTTAGTTCTTGGCATCACTGCTGATGCTGCTAACAAGGGTACCAATTAGTGCCAAGGAAAGGTAATTAATGTGTTAAGGAAAACAAAATCACCCTCCTCTGCCTCTCTTGGTTGGGGCTGGTTTCGTACACCAAAATGCTGAACTACGTCTAATCTAATACAAAACTAGGATATCAAAATGAAGGGTGTATAAAATCTATGAAGGAAATATGAAATATTCCATCAATTGAAGAGGATTAAGCACATTTGCATAATACCCAGGTGCCAGGATTTCATTCTGACATTTTTTAAAAAATTAAAGATGGCTCAGTATCCCCCTTTCTCAATAAGAACACAATTAAATAGAAATCTGAATAAAGAAATGCTGTTTTGTTTCAAACCCTAACAAATGAAAAAGATAAAATGTGTGATTGGATGAGCTAGTGATGGGGAAGAGCAGCAATCTAAGCATGGTTCATGCTTGCTGACTTCTTTGGTCCAAGATGCAGACTAACTAGAACCAATTCCCAAAATATTTTGTACGCTGTGCCAAAATATGTCCTCTGATTACTCAAAATTTTTATTCCTTTGCAAAAGCGACATCTGTTTTAATTTTTATTTAGAGCTTCCTTAGAATTTTGGTCACTGCTGAATTTTGACCTTACCTTATTGTGTGAGCTGGTCAATGGTAGTGGGTGTGTTTTCCTTTCCAGTAATTTCCCCCCCTTTACTCTGCAGCCTCCCTGGCTGCCCACACTTCCTGAACTGAGAAAGGCTCATGGGACAGATATATCCCAATGCCCTCCCCAGTATTTGACTGAATTTGGCAGAGATAGCGCAGGATAGTACGCACCCCAGAAATGATCTCTTTCAGCTTCTGCCTTCTGGAAGAAGGTATGGGGTTATAAAGGCCAGGACTAGCCGCCTGAGAAACAGTTTCTACGCAAATGCAATTCTGGTTCTAAACGCAGCATAAGGGGTCTCTGTAGTATAGTGTATTTTAAAATGGGGTTTTAGAGTTTTTAGGGGTTTTTGAATGTTTTATGTAGTTTTGTAGTAGTTTTATGTAGTTTTGTGGTAGTTATATGTAGTTTTTATGTAGTTTTATGTAGTTTTTCAATTTCATTGTTCTACATGGGACAATGACAATAAAGATCATATCGTATTAGCTTTTTTCTTTTCTTTTTTTCTCTTTCTTTCTTTCTTTCTTTTCTTTCTTTTTTCTTTTTTCTTTTTTCTTTTCTTTTTTTTTTTGCTGCTGCTGCTGCATCACACTGTTGACTCATGTTAAGTTTGTGGTCCACTAAGACCCCTAAATCCTTTTTTCACATGCACTAGGTGTCCGCCATCTTATATTTCTACAGTTGGTTCTTCCTGCCTAAGTGCAAAACCTTACATTTGTCTCTATTGAAATTTATTGTTTGTTTGGGCCCAGTTCTCCAATCTGCTAAGGTCATGTTGAATACTGATTCTGTCTTCTGCAGTATTAATCCTGATTCTGTTTTCTGTGGCATTAATCCATGTGGCCCTTCAGATGTTGTTGAACTCCTATCAACCTCACCCGGCATGGTCAATGCAGATAAGAACACAAGAAGATCCTGCATCCTGTTCTCACAGTGTCCAACCAGGGAAGGCTGCAAGTGTGACATGAATGCAAGAAATTAAGTGAATTGTAATTCAACAACATTTGGTGGGCCACTGATTTCCCACCCCTTGATCTAAAGGGATCTTCTGTATGCAAATTGCAGAGAAGACCTCATACAAAGATGCCAACAAAAATTGCTCCAGCAAACATGAACAACTTATCTTTTATATCTTCCTCACACCATGGAACTTGCACAGCATCAAATCTTCAATCACATTTCCAGGATCTATAATGTAATAAGAAGCTCTGGGAACTCAGTTATCACAAAATAAAATAAAATAATTGATTCAATGTTCTGGAGAGAGTCCTTCTGTACAGCTGACAATGACCTTGGAACAGACAAAGGTAGCGATGGGCGAACTGCTCACGAATTGTCCAAGAAAAGTAATACTTCTTAGAATACATCCTAAGGTATAGAATAACACAATAGGTGAATCATAATGCAGCTTGCATTCAAGGCAAGCTTTATTCATTTGAGCTGTTTCAGCATTATGAGAATATTATGTTTTGTAATTATAATGAATCTCCCATACTTAAAATCTGTGGGACTCAAACAGCATGTGGCTCTAACTTGTCAGATGTAGACTTGACAAAAAAGTAAAAATGACATAATGCATTCATTGCAGAGCTGAATGCTTGAAAACAATATTCATTTGAAAAGCTGTAAGAAAAGAACAGTTTGCCAATGACAGACATCATGTTTCTCAACACAAAATTAACACCAAATGATGATTAACTGTTACTCTAGGGAAGAAAGAACAGGCAGTACAATTTGTTGCTTCAGAGATGGAGATTTCGGGAGCAAGTATGTGTCTTTGAACCTTTTACCATATTCCCATCCTCACTGTTCTCACTGTCTCATGTTTAAGCAGAGATGCTGCTTGTATGAAATGGTGCCTACACATGAAAGGTCCATATACATAAATTGCATCTGGAAATGCATCAGCACTGCTCACATGTAAATTTGCTGTTCCAACTTGCTGTTCATCCCTGAATCACTCAGCTATGAACAGTTGCTGTTCAATGTGAGTTGGCCCATAGCTGTAGCAACATATACCTTTCAACTTTGTGGCATGAGAGGCAAAACACAGCATTCCTTAATTCCAAGTTGAATTTCTGAATTTCTCCTGATTGAGCTTGCTTTATCATCAAATTTTTTTCCTGCAGTCCAATTCACTGAGAAGTTGGCATTCTGCATATGCTGCGGTTCATCAGCCATCCCAATAAATCATGTTCTGAATGGTAATAAACACTGCCATTTCCACTGTATGAACAGGAAGTAATAAATAACATAGTGCTAGCAGGAGGTGATTCTGTAGATTACAGCGGGGGGGGGGGGGCAGGAATCCACGTCCCATTATTCAATTTTAATTATTCTTGCAGGTAGATAAAGCTGTTCATCCTTTTATGCAGCCACTTCCCAAATGCAGGAAGTTTTTTTCAATCATTAACCAAAATAACTATTTGTAACTTGATGGGGGAAGGAGCAAAATGAAGAAGGAAGATAATTAAGTGACAATCAGATGTTTGTCAGGCTTCAAGGACAAAAGATGAGGAAGCAGGGACAACAAATTAAAGACTATGGAGCTGTGCATTATTAAATTGTCCCCCTTTTGATAATCAATGAGCCACGTAATTGATACTAGGGATGACAGGTCTGTAATTCTGGCAAGCAATGATTGCAAACTGCAAATTATCTACTGGCGTGTACTTCTGGGATAGTTCCACCAATATATATGAAACTCCAGTTAGAGGAGAATTCTGGAGTAAGTGGTCTGTGGATGGTAATTCACTGAAATTGGTTGAGACCACTTGATTTCAGTTTACTAATTTTGCTTTCACAGAAGTTTCCTGCCTTTAGTATCACATGAAAGCAAAAATCAAAGGGTGAAGGCTGTTTCCATCATGGCATCTCAGTGCCAGGAAAAGAATAATTTTTTTCTCAAATTTCTACTTGTTGCATAGCCACAAAGGGACAGAAGCCCTGGCTAGAATGAAAAGTCACAGCAGGATCCCTAAATTCTTTATTATTGATATCTCTTGCAAAACACTCTCACCCCAAACGCAACACTTTGAACTAAAGAAGAGGATGTATATATTCTATATGTTTTATCATAGTGCCTTTTTAAAAAGTAAAGCAGCAAATTAAAGCTTGGCGGTCTAAGTTTATCCACAATAGCTTAAGTGCTTGGATAGTATAAATGCAAATACAATTTATTTGTCTATAAACAGAGTAAGCAGAACACATGATCTGTGAAGGTCATAGCAGTTATTTTATCTTTGATGAAAACAACTGGCCTCTTTAGGAGATATAAAGAGTTTACAGTATTGTCATTCTCTAAAGCTAGACATTTACAGAGTAATCATATACATGTATAAGTCAGAAATAAGTCCTATTGAGCTAAACGGGGCTTATTCTGAGGTAAGAAAGTACAAGACTGCAGTTGTGATCTCTTGTTCTCAGTCACACATTTAAGGCCCAAAGCAGATGTGACAGAAGCAGTTCCGTTAGGCAGAAGGAGGCATTTCTCTGAATTTTGCAATGCAGTTCTCTAGCAAAGTAATGTATAGAAAAATGCCCATACTAAAGTATGCATAATATGTATGCATTAGTGGAAAAAAGGTTTTAAAGAATCCAACCAAGGCATCCAAAATCTGAAAGCCTTGCCTGAACCTATCAGGAGCCAGAAGAACATGTATACTTTGAGAAACACTCATGTTAAAGATAAAGGGACCCCTGACCATTAGCTCCAGTCGTGGCCAATTCTGGGGATGCGGCTCTCATCTCGCTTTATTGGCTAAGGGAGCTGGCGTACAGCTTCTGGGTCATGTGGCCAGCATGACTAAGCCACTTCTGGCGAACCACAGCGGCGCACGGAAACACAGTTTACCTTCCCGCCAGAGTAGTACCTATTTATCTACTTGCACTTTGACGTGCTTTCGAACTGCTAGGTTGGCAGGAGCAGGGACCGAGCAACAGGAGCTCACCCCATCGTGGGGATTCAAACCGCCGACCTTCTGATCGGCAAGCCCTAGGCTCTGTGGTTTAACCCACAGCGCCACCCGCATCCCAGACTCACATTACTGTATGTTTATCCATAAACCTCTCCTATAAAGACTGTAATCCCAGGTCACTGTGGTCTGCAGACGAGACCCTTCTGACTGTACCATCTCCTATAGATGTTCATCTGGTGGGGGCACAGAGCAAAGCTTCTCTACTGTGATGCCTACCACGTGGAATGCTCTTCCTATCACATGAGTACCAATGGTGAGGAATTTTTACCACCAAACTAAGTCATACATATTCACCCAAGCTTATAAATACTGATTACTGCCATTTCCCCTGATGATTATTTGCCCAGTCAGGTGCATTATGTGACCCATGAGAGCAGCAAAATAACCAGACTGTATGATGGCAATTGGATAAAATCAGGCCAAATCTTTATTGACAGCAGCAGGCAGGGCAAGGGTTGGCATGGCATTGGGCCCCAGGATCAGTTCATCATTCCACAAGCCCCATGTTGATGGAATGGATCCGCTGGGTTTGGATCTCTCCAAACCTGTATGATGGGAGTCGGCCAGTGTTGAACCTGGCGTGGTGCAAGCCAAGCAAGCAAGGCCTCACTGGGGTCCAGGGTGCAGATTCCAACCAAGCAGATACTGAACCCTTGCTTGGGTTTGCCATGGTTAATCCTCTCCTCAGGCCCCTTATGGGGGGTCCCTATACTATGCTGATCCTGCCCAATGCCATTTCTGCCCTCATACAAACAATGTTCTTCCACCTAACAAAGGAAAGCCATAATTTTACTAAGGGAAAGGCAAAACAAAAAACAAAACAAAACAAAAACAAACTAGGCTAATCAGGTTGAGAGAGAGATAAAAAAATCCTTTCTGGCCCTGTCAACTAGTGACCCAGTATTGCCCTGTGAAGGTTCTAACCCAAAGGTGGGAAGTGGGAAATTCTCAAAGCAAAATGGCTGTGAGCTCCAGGGGAAGCAGCCTTATATAGGCTTTCCCCTCCCCTCTTCAGCAAGGGCTCATGGGGCAGATTTTCCCCATGAGCCCACCACACAGAGAAGATACTGGTCAAAACCTTGCCCAGTATTTTGCTGTAATCCATGGGCCACAGCGCCACTGGGCAAAAGTGTCCTGTGCTTCTTGGACATGGAACGGGGTTTGTTTGGGACTTGTTCTGTTTTATTATTATAAATCACTTTGGCATTTCTTTCTGTAAATGAAAAGGGTTACTGAAATCTTTTAAATAATAGGTAACTAAATGAAGCTCTTTGTAGGCTAAAATGCTGTGCCCAGAGCACTGCCTAAATAGAGCTCTATTTAACTGGAACACTTTAGCTTGTGAACAGTTTATGAATAACCAAACAATAATTTACTATTATACTTATATCTTGCCTTTCCTCCAAGGAGCTCAGGATGATATGCATTGCATGGTTGTTCTCCCTATTTTATCCCCAGTGGGGTAGATTAGGCTGATGCACTGTTCTTGGCACAAGGTCACATAGTCGGCTTCTTGGCAGAATGGGGATCTGACCCTGGGCTGTGTCTACACTCCTCTTTGCTCAGTATCCTGTGTGCTCCAACTGCTGTTTGGGAAAAGATGTAGACACGATGTCAGCTACAATCCATATCTGTCTTGCATCCATTCTGCTGCTGCTTAGGAAATACTGTGTTTTGATGTGTTTCCCCTCCACATCAGCTTTGACCTTAATTGAGAAAAAGAACAACCTAGCTCCCCATAATACGAGCAACAAATAATGCAATACTATGAATGCAAACAGCAAGAGCCTGCTCCCCACTCTTTCAAGGGTTCTACTGCTGCCCCCCAAACAACATCAGGGATCTCTTTTGTCTGCCTAAGCAGAATATTAAAGCTTTGGAGCCTCCTGTTTTCAGGCTCAGCATCTGTCCTTATTTGCAAAACGAAATGTAATGAAATCACAGAGCTGTGTAGTTTTCAATAAGTGGCTGTGAGTGAGCAGCGGCCAGGGTGGGTGGCGGGTGGGGAGAAGCCTCTCTATGTGCACCAAGTGGGTACAAATAGTATCCGTCGGTGGAATGAAAAATTAAGCAGTGCCAGAGAGCACGTTTAGGAAGAGCAAGGCCTTTTACTGATGGAGATGGCATTGATCCTATAAAATTAATCTGTCGCATTTGAACAGAGAAAAGCTGAATACCCAGGGAGACAGAGAGACTGCAAGTGCTAGCAATAAAATTAAAAAGCTGTGGCTGGGATGGAGCTACCTGCCTTGCCTTCCCTCCTGATAATGGCAGCAGAAACAAAAACAGACTTCAGCAGAAGCTACCAGATCAGCTAATTAACTCTATAATTTGTATCTGGTATTCACTGCTCTTAATGATGGCTTATTCGGCTTCAGCTCTTAGGGAAAGAAAACAGGGCATTGGGGAGTCTTTTTGAAAAATGCCTGGGATATTACATACTTGAAAGTGGGAGGGAAATGGTGGGTTGTGGTCTAAAACTCCAGAGAATGTGCAAAGAATTAGAGGAAGAAAGAAAACATATAATAAGAGAGCAAAACACACACACACACACACACACACACACACACACACACGCCTTGCCTGGTCAGCTAGGACATGATTGCAGGACTTGCTTCCAGTCCATTCTGTGTGAAAATAATTGGGGCATGCAGGAGATGGATTTGCTCATAATAAATGGACCTCCTCTGGATGAGGCAGAATGACATTAGGCTTGACTATTCTGAAAGGACAGCATAATTTAGCAGCAGTGATGCTGGTGGCATGATTCACTTTTGTGTTTCAGATGGCACATTGCAGTGGCAGGCACATTTTACCTCCAACCACAGGTAACAAAAGGCAAACATAGTAGCAGCTTTATAATGCGGCTGGTCCAAGGGAGTTAATTAGAGCATCCTCATATTTCAGTCAGACTGCCACAGAAATGTGCCAAATGCTGGGCAAGAGGGTGGAGGCCTAATGTTGCCATGAGCCTGGGCCAAGGCTATGCAGAAAAGCAAAATGTGCTGCTTTTCGGAATGAGCAGGGCTTGAAAATGCCAAGAGATTCTTTCCTGTGCTTTAAACAAGAGGAAGACCCCTATAGCTAAGACAACGAGCTAAGCTTGCAGCAAATCTAAGACTACACCCTGCTGCAGCAGCTTGACCATCAAACCCATTGGCAGAAGCGTAAGAAGGTCAGGTGGTACCTGGTGCAGAAAATTTATTGTCAAACCCCCCCCCATTGATTTTTTATTTTATTTTATTGCCTTCAAAAATGGTTTGACTTTATTTCATATTTTCTTACAAAGGAATGTGCCTCTGATAACAAGTGGGTGACTGTGGACGGATACTTAAGTCTACAGGGTGGATTGTGTTTTGGCTAGTGTTATTTAATTTATATTTATTGTTATTTATTTAATAAAATTTATTTTTGAAAACCTGCAAAGTGTTTTACCAAAACAAAAAAACAAAAAACAGCACAGCAGTACATCAAGAAAAATTAACAGTCCTGCTTTAAAACATACAAAAACTAAAATATTAAGACTAAAATTATGTCAACTCCAAACCTGTATGCCGGAGGCCTGGGCAGGATACTATATGTATTAGGGATGCAGTTGTCTTAGGGATCCCAAACCCATGGGATACTATATGTCTTAGGGATGCATTTAAATCACTTCTTGAAACTATGGGCTTACAGCCCTTCCCAAAAAAATGTCCCCATGTTGGAGGCAAGCCCTACACAATGTGCCTTTGAATACTGGCCTTTCATCAACAAAGGTCTCAAAATGAACTGTTCATTCACTTTTTACTGAAGGTGTTGGCCCTTCACAGTTTCAAGAAGCCATTTATGAGAGTAGGCTGTCAGCTGCTCCCAAAGCTAGCATAGATCAGAACTGTGTTTATTAGTTCCTTGTGTGCAGAGCTAACTTGCCCAAATTTGAACGTTATTAAAAAATAATTAAAAGTATGTGTCAGAAGGGAGAAACATATAAAATGTAGTTTAAGCTACACCATAGGTCTCAGTTCAATAAAAACATGCCTTCCTTAAGGGAAACAGCACAGAATGAGTGCAACAGAGCAATGCTGTCAGACTGTTTATGTCTGTAGACTACCAGTACTAGGGATGAATATGGTCTGTGGCATTTAAATACTTCTCTAGGGCACTATCTTCAAGGTAAATATTTTGACTTAGAAAAATATTAGCAAAATTACTGTTTCCAGCTTGTTGGAGAGTGCTCAAAGTGCTCTGAAGAATGCTCCATGTCCCCTGTCATTTTCTTTTCAAAGTAATAGAAAACTATTGGCAAATGACTGCCCGTAAGACGCAATCATAGACATTCAAACCGAGATTTCGGTTGAAGGATTTCCTTTTCCTGTGTTTTCGTTTTACCTGGTTATATTTTATAACACCAATATGTTCACGCTAAAGCGACTGACACATTCGAGTGAGGAAAATATACTAGGAAAGTTTTGAGCACTATGAAATGTGGTGATAGGGAAATGGGACAAAGACACCAACTGAACATCATGCAGTAAGCACTTCCTTTCTCACCCCAAAGCTGAACACAGTTGCTGGAATGAAATCTCACTTATTATAAATTTAAATTCTCTTTCATCCCGTCTCTCTTTCTCTCCACCTAGAAAGGAGAAAGTTAACAGGGAACATGACAGAGATACATAAAAATGATGGATGCTTCTGATAACAGGGAACAGCTATTTACTCTTTCATATAATAGAAGAATGCAGAGACTCCTGGGGAATCTAACATGCTGCCTTTCCCACCCACACATTCCAAAGTCAATCTGTGGAATGTGATAATGGCCAAAGGCATAACTGACAGAGCTAGCCAAACCACACATCTGCTGTGCTGGATGGGATTTGGAAGGGGTCTCTTTCCACTAGTGAGGGATGTCTGTCACCAGCACAGAATCTCCTTTGTCGAAGAGTGTCACGATGCACCCATCCAAACTGCTGGTGGGAGGAAGCTGCCATCAACAGTATTCCCCACCAATGGTATTCAGTGGATCCCTCCCCCAAAGAGGCATTTCAGGGGACAGACTGGTATCGCACAGTATCCACTGGATTCTGATCACCATCATGTGACAGCAAGAGGCTGGTCAATATCTCTGTGCTGTAACAGTATAGGTTGTTGCTCCTCAAAAAGGCACCCCCATTGCTATTTTTCTAGAGAAAGAGGTGCCAGAATGCACCATGAATACCTCCCTTGTCTTATAATGGCCATGGTGCCCACCTGAGGGTGCCAGAACTGAGTTCCGTAGAGTTCCAGCTGGGAAAAAAGTCCTGGTCCCCCTCCTTCCATCCTGACCAGCACAAGCAGTGGAGCTGTGAACTTGGCAGTGGTATAGCAACTGCACTCCATCAAGTCCAGCTGGCCAGATTGCATCCGGAGTTCCCAAAAGGGCAATATATTTTCACAGAAGATGGTTAAGACAGGAATCCTCATTCTGGTGGTAGAACTAAGTCTTGTCCTGCAGACAGCTTTGAACACACTGAGAGGGGACAGAACAAGCAAAGGTTTCCCTCTGTTGTTACACACTCCTGCTGAAGCATCTGAAAGTGGCTTTGCTGACGGCCACCTTGACAAATAGCCATTGGGATGTTTATTTTCCATGACCTTTCTTTCTACTTCTGCTGCAAACCGTCTACTTTTTAACAAGGTCACTTTCCCAGGAACTATTTTAACAGATACGGGGAGAGAGTTTTCTTTGAAATCTTCCATCAAAGCAGTGCGCAAACATTAAAGAACGAAGCCTCATGAGGTTGATAAGCATTATTATAAAGCTGGCTGGCTGTGTGTTCCATTTGTGAAGCATTCTGCAAATGGAGAAAGTAAAGCTTAGAAGCTATAGTAAAGTATTGGGGTGCTGAGAAAATATACCATGCAAACGCTGACCGCGCCTGTGATTTAAAAGATGCAAATGAGTCTGAAGGTTTAACAGCATTTAAGAGAAAGAATGATAGTTTCTTATGTACTTGGAAAATTCCTCTCTTGACTGACAATCAGTTGTGACCCATGCAGAGGTTCATCATGAGATACAGCTCAGGACTGCAATACCTCAAGGACCACCTCTCTCTACCTGAACCTACCCAGACATTGATATCATCCTCCGAGGCCCTTCTTTCTCTGTCTCCTCCTCAAGAGGTCCAGAGAGTGTCAAAACGAGAACGAGCCTCTTCTGCAGTAGCTGCCCGTTTGTGGAATGCTCTCCACAAGAAGGTTCATCAGGCACCTTCATTATATCTTCATTATATCTCCCGCTTGGACTACTGCAATGCACTCTATGTGGGGCTACCTTTGAAGGTGACCTAGAAACTACAACTAATCCAGAATGCGGCAGTGAGACTGGTGACTGGGGGTGGCCACCAAGACCACATAACACCAGTCTTGAAAGACCTACATTGGCTCCCAGTACATTTCCGAGCACAATTCAAAGTGTTGGTGTTGGCCTTTAAAGCCCTAAACAGCCTCAGCCCAGTATACCTGAAAGAGTGTCTCCACCCCCATCATTCTGCCCAGATGCTGAGGTCAAGCGCCGAGGGCCTTCTGGCGGTTCCCTTGCTGTGAGAAGCAAAGCTACAGGAAACCAGGCAGAGGGCCTACTCGGTAGTGGCACCCGCCCTGTGGAATGCCCTCCTATCAGATGTCAAAGAGATAAACAACTACCTGACATTTAGAAGACATCTGAAGGCAGCCCTGTTCAAGGAAGTTTTTAATGTGTGACATTTTTATGTATTTTTAATCTTTGTTGGAAGCTGCACAGAGTGGCTGGGGAAACCTAGCCAGATGGTTGGGGTACAAATAATAAATTTATTTAATTTATTTATATTATTATTATTATTATTATTATTATTATTATTATTATTATTCTACACCTTTAGGTGCCGGATGAAAAGGTTCCACTTCAATCAGGCCTTTGGCTGATTGACACCCAATGCCCTTCTAAATGTGTTGTGTGAGGAAGATTAGTCAAGAGAATGGTGCAAAATGAGTATCCAGGAAAACTTACTCAGTGTTTTTTTTATGTTTGATGCTGTTAAATTTAATTAAGGAGGGGGTTAAGATTGTATGGTCATATTTGCAGGATGACCCTTGTGGTCCCGTCCAATTCTACAATTCTATGATATATGGGGTTAAACTGATGTATACTTTGCTCTAGGCAAATTAGTTTGGTCAGAACTGAGTATACACTTCCAGAGTTAAAGCTAAATGCATCTGGTAAATGAGCCACCATAGCTGCTAGAGGGCTGTGAAAATTGTGTCCTGGGCATTTTAGACTCATCTACCTATGTACCTTCTGAAACCAAAGAAGCACATTGGTTACCAGATGTGAAATATGTTGGCATTATTTTCAGCTCCCTCACCCTACCCCACCCCAAACAGTAATTTCAGACCCAGCAGATGTATGGATGGGGGGGGGGGATAAAAATAACTTGATTTATGTTGGTTTTTGTCTTGTGCATTAAACTTTACCTATCCATGCAAAATGAGTGCACAGCCATTGTGAGATTATGGCACTGCACACCAACACACAAGGGGAGAAGTGCAAGAGAGGATAAGGCCTAAAAGTTCAAATGCTATTAGATTTCATCATCTTCGAATTTTTTCCTCAAAATGTTCACCACTGTGTAATATACATTAGCACTCTTGCTGCAGTAGGAAAAGTCATTTCTCCCTGACAATAGCAATAGATTCAGAATACCATATGTTTAAATGAATGGGAATGCTATTTACTTAGGACTGTACTGATATGAAGCAAGGGAAAAGATCGAGATCAACAGCAAAAGCCTTTGCCTTTCTAAGAAGCCAGCCCTGCAGATTTATATGAGATTTAACTCCAAGTAAGTGCGCAGCATGAATTTGAATAAATATGGCTTTTTAAAATAAATGATATTTAGATAAAATGCTTTACAATAACAAGAACTGTGTGCAGTCTTTTATTTTTTTAAACCCAATCCAATGATAATAGAAGTTGAATTAAGTGACTTACAGCATAATCTTAACTGTGTTTACTCAGAATCAAGTACTACGGAATTCAATGGCACTCCCTCCAAGGTAACCAGAGTTAAAACTGCAGCCTTAATTAAGCAATTTCTAAAGGTAAAGGTAAAGGTACCCCTGCCCGTACGGGCCAGTCTTGACAGACTCTGGGGTTGTGCGCCCATCTCACTTAAGAGGCCAGGGGCCAGCGCTGTCCGAAGACACTTCCGGGTCACGTGGCCAGCGTGACATCGCTTCTCTGGCGAGCCAGAGCTGCACACGGAAACGCCGTTTACCTTCCTGCTGGTAAAGGTAAAGGTAAAGGTACCCCTGCCCATACGGGCCAGTCTTGCCAGACTCTGGGGTTGTGCGCCCATCTCACTCAAGAGGCCAGGGGCCAGCGCTGTCCGAAGACACTTCCGGGTCACGTGGCCAGCGTGACATCACTGCTCTGGCAAGCCAGAGCTGCACACGGAAACGCCGTTTACCTTCCCGCTAGAAAGCGGTCCCTATTTACCTACTTGCACCCAAGGGTGCTTTCGAACTGCTAGGTTGGCAGGCGCTGGGACCGAGCAGTGGGAGCGCACCCCGCCGCGGGGATTCGAACCGCCGACCTTTCGATCGGCAAGCCCTAGGCGCTGAGGCTTTTACTCACAGCGCCACCCGCGTCCCAAGCAATTTCTACATAGTTCTTATTTTTCCCAGTTTACTCTGCCTCTGCTGGTAATAGGGAAGAGGTAAGAAGGTACATACACCAGTAATATTATATGGTTTAGTCACTAGATGTCACAGGGATTTGGTGTATCTTTGTGGGATTTCCAGTTGTTCTGTCTTCTTTAAGAGGCTCCATAACGTAAGAACACAAGGAGAGCCCTGCGGGACTTGATCAGGTCAAATACCCATCTTGTCTAGCATCTTGTTCTCACAGTGGCTAATCAGGCAGAGGACCTGCTTGGCGATAGCACCCTCCCTGTGGAGTGCCCTCCCATCAGATGTCAAGGAGATTAAGAACTACACAATTTTTAGAAGACACCCGAAGGCAGCCCTGTATCTGGAAGTTTTTAACATTTGATGTTTTATTTTGTTTTTATATCCTGCTGGAAACTGCCCAGAGTAGATGGGGAAACCTAGCCAGAAGGGCAGGGTATAAATAATAAAAATGATGGATGATGATGATGATGATGATGATGAAAGTCTACCATGACAGCACTGAAGCACCATCTTCAGACCACAAAGGTAAAAAATCTATAGTGTCCTCCCTCAACTCCACTTCCTGCTTCAGAGATTTTATCAAAGGCATTAAAGTCTACCTTCTCATCCAGGAGTCTAGAAACTTCCATTAAAAAGTAAACGAAAGCTCAGATTCCAGATGCATAAGTATCATTGAGCTTCAAAACTCAAGGATACTTATGCAACCAATATATTACACTCTCAACATTTATTCCAGCAGAACAATGGAAACTCTGACATGGGTGGATGGAATCGCCACTCTGGGGCCTAGGAATACTTCACTACACTGGGGGATTAACTCAGGAATAGGTAATGTTTGACCCTCCAGATGCTAATGGACTCAAACTCCCATCAGCCCCACCCAGCACGCCAAATGAACAGCAGTGATGTGGCTGCCAGATGTTACTAGCATATAGTTCACATGTTCCACACCCCTGCTTTCCACTATATGTTTGGTGGTTTACCACATGAGGAGAACACCACATAAATGTGGGGGATCTAGATTCTAATCCCAGCAGCTCCTGCAATGCTATTTTATAAAATGACATAAGAGTTTGTATTTGCATTCAGATTTTCACTATTAAAATGGGGAGGGTTAAAAATAAACAAATTAATGACTAAATGGATTTCTTCTCAAAAAGCTGCTAGGCTAGTGGTTGGGGAAGGCTAAGGTGACCTATTTTGCTTTAAGAGGCAGGAATTGTGACACACTTCCACAATTATACACTCATAAGGACTTGTGGGTGGATGAGTTGGCAAACACTCCACTGTGCTTCTTGCCTAAGTGGTCATCAACAATCCATTGGCCTTTTTATTTTATTTTGCCTTAAAGTGCTTAATGTGTTTACTCATTCCTCAACTCAACAGCTTTGCAGCCCCTGGAAATTGTTGAAATGAAAAGCATAAAAAAACCCATGAAGGTACTGGGTTTATGAATAAATGAGGCAGAATACATTTTGTTAAGTCTACCTGTCCCACAGAATAAAATGCTTACGCATTCATCTACTTGGAAACCTGCTTTTTATAAACACTTGAAAGGATTGGCACTCCAAGGCGAGGTAAACATTCCACTCCCATGTCCATGTTTTCAAGCAGGGTTGGAATTTATCAACCAAGTCCCCAAGGGGCATACCTATTTAGGCAATATGCTTTGAACCATGGAAAAGATACCAAAGGCCATCTAGTTGAACCCATGTCAAAGCCGGAAATTCACTACTACATAATGTCTGATAGGTGGCCGTCCACTTTAAAATGTCTAATGAAGAACAGTCCACCATCTTCTGAAGCAGCCTGTCCTACTGTCAAAGAGCTCCTACTACCAGAAATGGTTCGTCAAACCATGTTCTTGTGATTTGAGCTCATTGGTTTGACTCTCAGCTTAGGAGCGATAGAAAACTTTGTTGAAAATTTCCCAAGAAGAATTTGGAATGAATACACACAGCACATATCTCTCTGCCTTAACCACACTTGATAATCACCAAACATAATACCCACCTTAGCTCACTCAAAAAGACAACAACCATGCAACAAAGATCTGCTTAAGGGATTCTAATGCTTTATCCACTGGACTGCAAATGTGGAAGATCGTTAAGAACAATACAATACTTCTACACAACTAGGCTGGATTCATACAACCTTTTTTCTGGGATGAAATGCCTACAAGTTGTAGATCTTCAGGTGATTTGCACATGCACAGCCAATCTTCTGTATGGTTTATTCATTTGGCACATATCTCTTTCATATCTTCCAGGATGTTCTGGCCTGAAATATGTGTTGCATCTTTCACAGTATGGATCTGCCCATGGGCAAATCCACACAAAAAGCACAAAATGATATTGTACTGCTCTACATGATTACATATTTTCAATCTGCATGTGGGAGAAAGCAGGCCTGAATGCTTTTCATGTGTCTGTATCTAAGCTTCCGACATGCCTGCCTTAATATGTTAAGCATACCTTAACTCATTGCTTTATTGTTGATGACCATGATTTCACTTCTGTGATTTCTTTTGTCCCTATGATTGTTTTGGCGTATGTTATGTTGGTGATATGAATGCTCTTTTAACAGAATATGACAAGGAGGTGAATTTTTCATGTACATAGAACTGTATGGACTGCATGTAGAAACCAGAATATCTGGGAGAAAAGCCCATCCTAGTCCTTTCCCTAGCAAGACAGCTACCTTAATACATGGAGGTTGCTGTTGTTGTTTTAATTTTAAAAAATATGATGTAGATGCCTACCATTCTATATGGGGGAGCATTCAAACATGCAATTTAGCTCTCTGCCACCCAGTATGAGCTTTGCTATATGCTTTCTCTTGGGCTGCGGTCCTAAACCCATTTGCCTGGAAGCAAATTCCATGAAGTCCATGGGACTTGCTTCCTCACTAAGCATATTTAGGAACAGTGTGAAAATGTGCAGCTAGTTCAAACATGATGCAAATAAAGCTGACAATAGCACACTGACTATCTGCCTACAACCTTATACCCTGGGAGTAAGTATCAATAAAGGCAAAGGTACTTCCTTATGAGTAGACAGGTATGGATTTGCACAGTTACACTAATTACTTTATAAATAATTTCTTCGTTCATACTTTTCTTCTTCTAAAACTTAGCTAATAATTTTGCTGATGGTGCATGAGATCAGTTTGTTCTCCTACAGCAGACTGTGCTCTATTAAAACTAATGGCAGAAGAATATGATGTTTGTAAAATGAGATGAAATGCAGGCTCAATATTTCAGTCCTGAGAACTTTTCTGCATAAAAGCCCAGAGGGCATAAGAATTATGAAGCTTCCATAACCACAGGAGCTACTCAGATTAAATATGCCACAAGCCTATTTAAGCATATGTACAAAAATAACTGCATCGGCAGTGCTAAATTTTTTATTGCCCAACTGTTTTGATTAAAACAATGGGCAGTTATTGCAAATATATATCAAAAAACATATATAGTGTGTTGGAGAAGATAAAATCATCCAAAGCCAGCTATTTTGTGTCTCAAATACAAAAAGCTAAAACAATTCACAAGTGTGTTTTTTTAAAGACACATATATATTTCCCTTTTATATGTATATTAAATCCAATCTTATTTCCATATTTGCAATCTTATTCCACATGATTTACATAAAACACGTGATATATTCCATTTCACTACAAAAGCTTAATATAAATAAATATATGGCACAAATAATTAATGCACTGTATAAATATAAGCTTAAATACTTATTTTTTGGTAGAGAAGATAATTTTAAAATGTTCTAGAATTAACAATCATTATATTATTGTATATGTAATATGAATATACAATATTCACCTTAGAGAAAAATTGGCAATGACTAGGTTGTACCTAGTTTTCATAAAATCAGTAACAGGGAGCCAATCATTCTTGAAATTTTCCTCTCCCACCCGCTATACAAATCTCTGACACTTTCCAGTTTCCCAGATCTTGGCCAATCACTCTTTTAGTGATGGTTGAGCTGTACTTCTCCACCTCAGTGCTATCAAATTTATGTTATTAACAAATTGAGTCCCATAACAATTTCAGGCATTTTGATGTGCTAAAATTTCAGAGTGCTCTATGTTATTAGTCCTTCCCCAGCTTGCCAGGAGTATGTGGTGATCTATCATACAGGAACAGTTTTATGGAGGCTCCAGCATCTCCCTGGGAGGAACAAATTGGGCCTGAGAGAGAAATTAAAGCGAAGGAGGAGAATGTGTACTGATTTTTCTTTAAAGAGCAGCTCATGTCCACAAACTGTTTTGCCGCACAACAGTTATTCCACAATATCCTTTCTTATCTTGTTTTGTTCAATGAAAAGAGGACTGTTCCTTCTTGAGAATATAAAAAAGAACCCCTACATATCTCAGTTAGATTTCACTTCAATATGATCCTCCTTGGAAGAAACAGGACAGAGTGCACTCCTGTTCAGGAATTCTGTGTGCTAACCGTACTGAAACATGCTGTATCATGAACAGATATAGCAGGAATGATGGAAACTGTTGCCTACCAGATGTAGTGGGTCATTTTTTCTCATCACTCCAGACCTTTGGCAATGCTGGCTGGGTCTGAAGGGGGTCATAGGTTCCCCCATCCTTTACCTGATACCATATACCCTATAAAAAAGGTTGCAGTTATTTGCATGAACACAGGCACTGTGTTATATACCATGTCACATCCAACACTGCATGAGTAGCATTCAACTGATGCTACAGTATTTCATCTTCCTTTCATAGAACCAGAGAATTGTAGAGTTGGAAACAAGGGTGCTGACTCCTGGGTCATGAGGCACTGTGGGACCCCCAATCTCTTTATTTCGAGGAAGCTGGGCCTCCCTCAAGGTTCAGAGGGCCCCTGAGAGACATCAGGGCACTGTGCAACATTGCACTTGCAAAAGGACATTGCATCTGACCCCCCCCCACAATTCTCTGGAGAAGGTGGCTGGAAGGGACCGGAGGGTCATCAAGTCATCTAGTCCAATGCCCTGTGTCAGAGCTGCCTCTAGGTCCCAGCTCACAGAGGACCAACGCCAGGTTGATGTAATGTACAAAAGTCTGTATTGAAGTTTAGTTTCCATTTCAACGCCAGAGCGTGCAGCCCTACGTCTTAGACCTTAGATCGGCGAAGTCCCGTCTGAATCACCTCCCCTTCCGCACCAGTTTAAGATCCTAGCCCTGCTCCACCTTCTGCGCTGTTCTCTCCTCCTCTGGGTCCTCCTGCCCACCGGGACATTGCCCTTTCTGGACTCCTCCGACGCTGAGTCGCTTAGCTCCTCCCCCTGCCTCCGGCGGGCTTTAGGACCCGGTTTCCAATCCTCATTCTCTGCTGTCCCGCGCTCCTGTACATTTGAACTTGTTTCTCGCGCCAACCCAGTGACCTTTCTCCTAACCGTTACACTGCTCCTATCACTGCTTCCCTCTTCCGTGACACTGGCCAGATCTGACCTCCCCTCCGTTGCCTGACTCTCCGATGGAGGCGTGGTCAGCTCTGCCTCGTCTCCTCTCCCTGGTGGGGAAAGCACTGGCCCCGATACCTGGGACTCTTCCCCCCCACTCTGCTCTGGTGGGGAAGCTGGTCCTGATTTCCAACTACTGCTCTGGGAGTCCCTGCTGCCCCCTTGTTCCTGGGGCGTTCCCCTTGGGAACCCCCTGCCCCTGGCCACTGGCGCCCCCTTTTGTGAATCTTCCGATTCGCTGGAGAGGCTCATGGAATCCCTCGGACCACTGTCCCCTCCTACGCTCCCCTCGGATTCCTCCCCCTCGCTCTCCATCTCCCCTCTTCCCTGTGCCTCTGCTCCTGAGCCCCTGACACCCTGCAATGCAGGAATCTCAACATGCAATTCCTCATCCAATTTGCAAATGTGCTGGTAGTTTTGCTGCCATTTTCCTGTGCCTCGCAGAAATCTGCTCCAGACAGTCCCCCAACCCTCCGTAGCAGATTGATGGACCTGCAGAGTAGAGGGGAGAAGGGGGTGGTTCCATTGTGCAAGTGGAAGTCTGTTGAACAAGCAGAATAGCAGCAGTGGGTACCGCCCCACTTACTCAATTTGAAGTCATGAATGGCTTTGTCATGGGACTGTAAAAGAAAGTGGCAAAGTGATTGAAAAACAAAAAAAGTTTGGCTTCAGAAAACTGAAGTGGGTGGGATAAGTTATTCCATTTTAGCATAGTATATATTTGTATCTTCGCATTTAGTCAAGTGACCAAGTTGCACTACAGAGGTAGAGAAAAAATAGCTACTTTTCATGACTAAGGGCAAAGCCAGGCTAACTTCATGAGGCATTGATTAAAAATTTAAACTGATTTGCCTATTGTGGTTCTTTATGTCCTGTGCTCCCCATAAAAGACACAAAGAATTTTACATCCCTCTCTCCCCCCTTTCTGGGTTTTACCCAAATGGGAAACTGCAAAAAACAATTATTTATTTTTTAGGTTAACTAGTTGGGCTACCATGCTTCCCTCTAAAAAATATCCTGGAATTTTTGAGGGATACTTGAGATATCAGGCCCCTCACAAAACTACAACTCCTGGGGGTCCTTTGTGGGAAGCTATGACTGATGGCTTTTTCCTAGCCTAAACCTGTTTCTGAAAGGGAAAATGTTCTTAATTTAGCACAAGACTGCCCATTCAAATTACTCTCCTCCAGTTGAATAACAGAAATACAGAAGAAATATAAGTTGCACCTAAGAAAATGAGAAGCTGCCCATTGACTGACAGTAACAGGATTTCACTGACACAGAGAATGAATTCACAGGAGTGATGAGTCTCGCAAGATTCTCCAGATGTAACTTTCACAGCTGCATTTTGAAAAATTCAAATCTTTAAATCTCAGTCCTTGTCAGACTGCAGCCCCCTGTGCAATCCTTAGACCACCCTCCTTATAAGGTAAGAAATGAAACCTCTCAAGTCGATACTTTGAACGCTAAATCCCCAACAGGTTACTAGCAAAAAGTGATTTAGCACAGCTATTGCTGTAATTGTGAGATACAGGGAAAATCGATGTTTAATGGCAAAGTCCCATATCCAGACTGTCAATGCTCTGTTGTTATTGCCACTGGGCTTGAATTTAAAACATGTACGAACAATATTGGCTAAAATAAAACTTCTTAAAGATTTATCCCTATTCAGGGTTCCCTGAAGTCCTGTATATCCTCATTTTTAAAATATCTGTTTCTATAGATCTTAGATAGCCAACTCAAGTGACAAACCACCAAATGAATGGAGTACTATATGCTAATATCTAAGTATTTCTGCAAATAAGCACATACATGCATAACAATACCGTGAAATGATTCATAACTCTGATCAATAATTGCATTTACTGTTCACATTTTGCTATCTTGTCTCTTAGTTGAAAATTATTCAAAACAACAATAGCAGTGATGCATTGTTACGGAAAGTAATTGCATGCTGTGTCAGTGAAGGATTTCCTGCAGGGTAATTATTAAGAAAGGAAAATCAACTTGTGGTTCAAGGCATATCTCACATGGTTGCTGAATGGTACATAGGGAAAGGTATATGCACACACACACAAACACACACACACACACACACACACGCACGCACGCACACACACACACACAAACCTCAAATATAAATATTTTCACTGGAGTATCTTTCATTGGTCCCTTTGTAATTACTCTGTAATGCTTCCATAACAACGTGAAAGTTTCTACTGAATTTTATCCTAATATGAGAGGCAAGGCAAATTGAGATCAACATCTGAGGAAATGGGCAGCCCCAAAATTTGGGTCATACTAGGAACATTTCTTGGGGTAGCGTTACACACATCTATGATCTTGAAGTTCAATTTGCATTTGGAACTTCTTCCTCGAGTAAAACATATTAGGTTGTCTGAAACAGAACAATCCAAACTACGAGAGTCTGACGTAAAATACACCCAATGCAAATATGGCTGCTTAATTTATACTGGGTTGGAGAGAGGGGTGTCCATCAAATGAAGGGTTCTGTATGAAGCATAAGTGAAAGTTAAGTAGTACAAAGATCAATAGATGCTGGCTAGCCTGTTCCAATATCGATTGTTACTTCTGAGACTTTCATCCCTCCAGATACTGTTGAGGAAGTTCTGGGCTAGTGTTTCGGAGGTTTTATTCAGATGAAAAAAGATGATAAACAAGGGAAAGGGGGAAGTGTATGTGTACATCTAAATAAAAAGAAGTGAGAAGTGGCTTTCAGATTTTGCTACAGAGTCTTGATTTAGAAAACCCAAATAGACTCTATCTTGCTGAGTCAAGACTTGCATATATATTTTTTCCCAACCACAGAATCACCTTCAGACTCCCATACACTGCCTGAATAAAGAAAACTATGATTTGAATGAATTTCTACCTATAATATATTCAGCCGAAGATAAGTTTTCCCGTAGCTTCTCATCTGCCTACAGTGGTTCTGCAAAAGTGTTATTAAATAAGCAGTGTTGAAAGCTTTGTGGAAGATGGGTAAGTGGGGGAACGCAAATGGTATAGTGTCAGGGCACTGGAGTGAACAAAAGAAATCCTTTGCATTTAAGGCATATGAAGCTAGTGTGAAATAAAAACCTTATGTCCTAAACAGTATCCTCGTCTATATGCGTATGGTTCGTATTTCAGCAGAAGCGCTCTAAGCCGCCGCTGTTGCTATTACATTACAATAAAATCTAATAAAAATATAATATTGAAATGTGTTTAGTGCTCTGCAATCAGTTCACAGCATGAAAGAATGAAAAGATCAGGCTAGCTTGGCTCTGGGCAGCCTGTGCTGATTGCATCTATATGAATGAAGGGGGGGTGAGAGCAATTAAAGTTGCAGGCTTCTGGGTCTGCCACTAGTGCAGTTGTATGTATGTAATTACTGCTAGAGTTTCCCATCTGAAGCCCTAGCCTTGCCTGCCTTAATTACATTGAATCTCCATGTGCCTTCCCACTGCCCACATATGCCACACTAATGAAAATGGGATCACATCATTTTCCAAGTTCTCATGTGTTGACTAAAGAGCTGTGGGGGAAGAACAATTTACCTCAAAACAACCAAGGGCCATCTGTCATTGGCATGACTACATGGACTGAGCTGTCATTCCAGAAAGAAGAAGAAAGAATCGCTGTGGCAAGAGCCAGAGATTCCTTAGTGGCATGCCATGCATACTGAGCTGATTAAAGAAAGAGATGCATGTATATTAAGTTGCTTGCTTGCATTTAGTACACACGCTCCCCTCCCCACCAAGAATGCATTTGAAGCAAATAGAAAATAGCTCATTAAAATTTCAGCTACTAAAATTAACGCCGACAACATCATGATAACAAAAATTAGTAGATTACTGCAAAGCTGGCACAAGAGAGTTCTCTGCCTGCCTGCTGCACCCCACTCTTTTCCCTGTGACACCCCACTTGTTGTCAATTTGTTCCAGGAAGATGAGGAACGCAAAGGGTGCTCATTAAGCAGCCCACTGTTGTTCAGCATCTTTATAAATGACTTAGAAGAAGGAATTAAGGAGATGAGCGTCAAATTTACAGAAGACACTAAACTGGGAGGGGTAGCTAATGCTGCAGAAAACAGAATCGGGATTCAAGATGACCTTAACAGACTGAAGAACTGGGCTAAAACTAACAAAATGAGTTTCAATAGGGATAAATGTAAGGTTCTGCATATAGACAGGAAGAACAAGGCACTCAGATATAAAATTGGGGGCGGGGACATCAGGATTGCCAGTAACACCAGTGAAAACGATCTAGCGGTCTTAGTAAACAACAAGCTTAACATGAGTCAACAGAGATGCAACAGCAAAAATTGCTAATGCTATTCTAGGTTACATCAACAGAAGAACAGTGTCCAGATCAAGGGAAGTAATAGTACCACTCTAATCTGCCTTGGTTAGACCACACCTGGAGTACTGTGTCCTGTTCTCAGCACCACAGTTTAAGGAGGATTTGACAATTTGGACCATCTGCAGAGGAGGACAACCAAGATGATCAAGGGTCTGGATCATTATCAGGAATGATTGAAGGAGCTGGGTATGTTTAGCATGGGTATGTTTAGCTGGGTATGGAGCCTGAGAGGAGATATGCTAGCCATCTTCAAATATTTCAAGGGCTGTCACATGGACGATGGAGCAGGCTTGTTTTCTTGTGGTCCTGAGGGTAGGTTCCTAACCAGTGCCTTCAAGTTACAAGAAAGAATTAAACATCGGGAAGTACTTTCTGACTAAGAACTGTTTGACAGTAGAAAAGACTTCCTCAGAAGGTAGTGGGCTCTCTATTTCATTCATTCATCCATCAGTCATGGATGCTTCAGGGGATTGGACTAGATGACCCTTGGGATCCCTTCCAACTATGATTCTATGAAGAAAATCATAGTCCTGTTTTAAATCTGGTTTTGCATGCAGGACAACAGCTCAATGCTTAACTACACATCACGTCCATTATCACTTCTACTGGAAAAAATTCTTGCAGGGACATAATCTATTTGGCAGAGAGATGTGGAAGCACATTACAGACTGTTTACAGATAATTTATGCTATTTGTTTTCTACAGCGTTGCTGATGAATCAACATATTTACGGATGTCAGCGATGTTCTCTCTTCTACCATTTTGCTAATGCTCACTGTTGGTTTTATGCATATGTTCCATATAACATGTGTAGACTGTAAAACAACTGAGCAATATAAATTACAAGTCACGTCAGTCATTTATGGTGCATCCTTGGTCAAGCTGTTTTGAGGTTCATTTGTAAAATATGAGAGCAGTTGGGTCAAAGTTTGTTGAGGAGCCATTTCTTCTAACCTAGAAGTTTCAGACCTTGTGATCAGATATGTGGTGATGATTGGTTTATTTCAACCATTTATACCCCACTTTTTAGAGTAATTTCTAAATTGATGATCATGAAATAATGGAAGAGAAAACAAATAAATAAATAAATAAATAAGACAAAGAGTTAAGAAAACACCCAAACTGGCAGCAGAACAGACTAATAAAAGCATCATAAAGGTAAAGTTATTAACATGGACATGGAATTCTTCTTGCCTCTACTAAAAATATAAATCAGTGCAGGACAATTTCTGAAACACATCTTCTTGCTCCCAATAGCTTCCTTGACTCTGCTTGTTAATAATGCCAGTATTCTCTTGGTGTTGGTTGTACTTTTCATGACCTATGGTCTGCATCCTGAGTTTCGGCTATTGATGTTTTGAATAATCCACAAGCATTGTGGAGAGATTTCACCCTCTTTTTTCTTTTTTTTTTATAAGTCAAAAATAACTATGTTGGACTTCCTGTGCAATTACTCACTTTCACATATGTTGAAAGTGATAGCACTTTGGTCACTTCTGCCAGTTGGTTCAGTAACATGTACATCTTGTGGCAGCACCTGGTGCCTCCTAGTATTAAGTCCAGGATCACAGCTACTCCATCTGGTTCCATGACCAACTCTTCGAGAGCACAGTCACTTAGAGTATCTATAAATTGTATCTCTATGCCATAAGCAGAACATCCCCAATCTACATGAGGGGAATGGAAATCCCTCATTAGTATACTTCCTCCTTGGGAGACCTCTTTGATTTCAAGCTGCACAAGCTGGGCATTTTGGTTGGGAGGGGTAGGGTGATAATAAGTCCCCAGTACTAAATTACTCTTAGATCTTGGTATTGCATGTGCAGAAAAGGGTGAGGGAGAAGCAACAGTGCCCAATGATGTTCATAGTGGTGTCACACCATGTCCACTGCTGTGAATGAAATTTGGCAGTCAAGACACTGCAGTGTATTATGCAACAAGTACAGCTGTGTGAAAGGAACCTTAGAAAACAGGACAAAAATGCTAGCAGTATAATCAGGAAAACTAATGAAATATTCCTCGCATGTGCCATTTGTCACATGTGCTTTGCCGACTGGGGATTTCCTCTTGCTCGTATCTTATCTCACAGAATGTTAAAGTATATAACTTATCATAGCTAAAGGAATAGAAAAGCATAACATTTTTGCACTGGGTGGCTATAGAACATTTTAAAGATCCCTGTCACTTTGTTCATCAGTTGCCATCCAGGTCTTGCTAGAAATCATACAGAAAGCTATGATACTGTGGAAGCAGGCTGTGCCTCAACCCATTGGAAACTGCTGGCATAAACAGCTATGTAGGATGGAGCTTGATCCCAGCACAGAATATTCCCCATTACAATGCAAAGATGGCTTTGCAGGATATGTGCTTGGAAACCATGAAAACTGTGCTTTATAAATTTGGAGCCTAGCTAGAAATCACTTCCTGCTGTTCACATCAGCATCTTAGTCAGTGTGCCATTATATTTATGCATTAGTTTTATTTCTATGCTTTCCATTGTCCAACAACCCACAGGGCGGTTTACAGTACCAATCCATCAAGCACAACATCTCATAAAATACAACTTAAAATATACAATAATAAACTCTAAGGCTGAAGCTAAAACATTCTGTGCAGCAGGCAACATCATAACTCCATGGCATTCTGATATCCAACATGGCTCCCACTGTTACTCCCCAAAAGCCTAAATGAATTAAAATGCCTTTAGCAATGCAGAAGTGCCGAAGTCAGGACAAGTTTGAAAACGTCAGATATGCGAACTATTCACAGAATGGGGTCCACCACATGAACATATTCTGGCAAAGAAGGTTTTTTTCTTGATTTCGTAACGGAAAATATCCAAATGAATCACGATAGCGTTGATGCAATTGTATTTATTTTTTTAAAGGAAGAAATAGGCAATTTTAAGAGTGTTCTAAAAAGAACAATCCAATTGCTTTAACACCCAACACTGGAAAATTATTTGAGTTTTATTAGCTGCACCTGAAATAATATAATCCATAAGCCACAGTATGTGCATGGGGGAAGTTGATTGTGGCGTCCTTTCTTCATGCACAGGCCTTTAAAAATATAATAAGAACAGCGATCATGCTGGATTAGACTAATGATTCATTTAGTCCAGCACCGATTCCCAGCGCAGTGGCAAACCAGGTGCCTCAAATTTTGTGACAATTAACCATAAACTATAAGCAAGATAAAATAATGAAAGATTCACTCTCGAATACGAGAGTCACCAAGCAGAGCTTTGGATCAGACTGAGCATTATAATGCCAGACTGGAAAATATTTTTTTCTAGAATGCTTTTCACAGCAGTGTGAAAAGTGTGATGGATTCATGCAAAAGGGAAATGTCACTTTCTTATTTGTTTGACCATGAAATTTCTGCATTAGAGCAGCCACCAATTTTTACCTGAAGTATCCCACACCCCTTTAGTGGACAAGATTTTGTAATTTAATAATATTAAGTGCACACATGTATGACCTGTTTGGGGCACAGGTCACCATGGGGGGGGGATGGCATATAAACAAACCAATTAAGTGAAAATTGGGGAGAAATTTCGAGATTTCTGCTTGGACAGAACATCTGAGAATTTCAAGGCAAGCTATAGCAACAACAGCAATAGAAATGCATTAATGAACATTTATGGAGAGAAGTTTTAAAATATACTTCATAAAACTTACTCACTTATTTAAAGTAAAGTATGCATGGTGTATGGAAGTGAGAGCTGGACCATAAAGAAGGCTCATTGCCAAAGAATTGATGCTTTTGAATTATGGTGCTGGAGGAGACTCTTGAGAGTCCCATGGACTGCAAGAAGATGAAACCTATCCATTCTTAAGGAAATCAGCCCTGAGTGCTCACTGGAAGGACAGATCCTGAAGCTGAGACTCCAATACTTTGGCCACCTCATGAGAAGAGAAGACTCCCTGGAAAAGACCCTGATGTTGGGAAAGATGGAGGGCAGAAGGAGAAGGGGATGAGAGAGGACGAGATGGTTGGATAGTGTTCTCGAAGCTACCAGCATGAGTTTGACTAAACTGCAGGAGGCAGTGGAAGACAGTAGTGCCTGGTGTGCTCTGGTCCGTGGGGTCACGAAGAGTCGGACACGACTAGACGACTAAACAACAACAACAACAACATGCATGGTGTGGAGAAACGTTTCACCCTCTTTTCACAACACTAGTGCTCAGGGATATCCATGGCAGCAATGGTCACTAACTTGGAGAACATTAAAAGAGGACTGGACGAATTCATGGAGGAGAAGGCTGCCAATGTTTGCCAGCACCAATATCTATATTCTGTCCCCTCTGTCAGAGACAGTATTCCTTCCCAGTATGGGTTTCTGGAGGGGAAACTGCTGTTGCTTTCAGGGTTCATCTTGGCATTTCATAGAATTATAGAATCATAGAATTGTAGAGTTGGAAGGAACCCCTTGCAATGTAGCTGAGCCAGAGGGCCAGATCCAGGGGATTCTGCTTATGTTCATATGAGAAGAGCTGAAGGAAGTCGGTGAGTCAATGGCAGAGCCCTGCTTCCCTGCTTCCCCACTGCTGCAGCTTGATGGAATGGCTTAGCAATCTTTGGAAAATTACTTCAGTGCAACTAGGGTTCTCTTAAGCCCCTTCACAGCAGTGTTGCTCAGGGTTTGAAGAATTGCATTTTTGGTAACATGATCCTGGGGGGAATTTGGCTGGTTCAGTTTTACATCAACTTCTCAAAGTGAATTAAAGAAAGTTCATATTCTGAAGTGAATTAAATGAAGCAACATTTTTCAAGTAAGTCTTTTTGAAGATGAGGTTCTCTCCAAGGATGTATATTTGAATATCAAAGACAATTACTACTAAAATGCAATTCATTAATTTAAAAATGATTATTTCCTTCAGCTCTAAAGTTTTACTTAGAAAAATATTACTAGTCATTATGAAATAGAGCTCTAAACACCATGATTATACTGGCTCCATATTTATAATTCCCTCACTGCCCAAATGATGTTACCTAATAATTAAAAAAAGGAGAAGGCTTCTTTTTAATAAATCAAACGCTTCATTAGCACATCTTTTAAAAGGTGCAAAACTCTTTCAAGTTGATCTTTCTGGATAATTAGGAGGATTTTATTGCTTGCTTGGTACAATAGTGTGAAGTCTTCTGTTTTGAAAACTTCTTTGACATATGGATCATTACTTTCTAATTTGTTTTTTTTAAAAAAAGAATGGGATCATACTTTCTTTTAAGAGCTATAGCTTCACAAATATTTTATATATCTTATATTTAGGTATGGAAAATCAACACTTTTGGAAAGGATGCAAGAGATAGATACATGGGGTATAATAAATTATTATTATTAGGTTTGGAGTTCAGTGGGCTCTGAATCCCACAATCCCCTATCATTTCCCATGCTGCCTGCGGCCATCTACTCCTGGGTTAGAGCATTTGCCTAAGTATGGCAGAGATCCAAGTTTATAGTCCAATGTGAGGTAAAAGGTAAAGGACCCCTGGACGGTTAAGTCCAGTCAAAGGCGACTATGGCGTTACAGCGCTCATCTCGCTTTCAGGCTGAGGGAGCCAGAATTTGTCCACAAGCAGCTTTCCAGATCATGTGGCCAGCAGGACTAAACTGCTTCTGATGCAATGGAAAACCGTGGTGGAAACCAGAGCACACGGAAATGCTGTTTACCTTCCCGCTGCAGTGGTACCTATTTAACTACTTGCACTGTTATGCTTTCGAACTGCTAGGTTGGAAGGCTGGGACAGAGCAACAGGAGCTCACCCCGTGGTTGAGATTCGAACCACCAACCTTCTGATCAGCAAGCCCAAGAGGCTCAGTGGTTTAGACCACAGCACCACCCTCATCCCCATTCCACTGGGTGATCTTGGGCTGGGCACTTTCTCTCAGCCTGACTATCACACAGTGTTTCTTTGAGAATAAAATGGGGGGGGCACTGACTTGGTCTTGAGCAACTTGGAGGTATGAATGCAATGAATCAATAAAAGTGTATATATAACTTTCAATATTTGTGCTTTCTTTGTGCTGGGCTTTTTTTTACCAAATAACTATAACCAGCCACAGTATTTATGCAGGACAGCTTCAGACCCATTTTTCCACTAAATTGTTGCTTGAAATATGGAAGGATATAGGAAGCCAATTCGGTTTCTACAGCTGGGTCATCATCTGTCCACCCAGAGTTGACTGTGGCGAACGCCAGTTAGAGGCACCAAGATCCCAGTTTACTTGCTATTTAGGCCTTCTAAAAGTAAATGTTGTGCAGTTGTGATGTAAAAAACTAAGAGAGATTCCAGTATTATGATAGGACAGTATGAGGGTAAAAAACCTCATAGTGTGTGTGTGTGTGTGTGTGTGTGTGTGTGTGTTTGTGTGTGTGTGTGTACAGAAGGTTAGATATCTGTCAAGAAAGTTCAGGTTTGGCGAGGTAAATGCATTTTACATTAAGAGCCCAATGCTACTTAGATTCCCAATGTCAAGTATGAAAAGCAAAGCTCTGGAATGGCACTGAGTATGACTGGATCTGTCTTTTCACAACACACAACAGAAACTATGGCTTGGATCCTAAGTACGGTAAGTTAACTTCAAGAAATACATGGAAGAAAAACTTCTTGCTCCCTCCTTCTCCACTCACACATCTGTACCCCCAAAAGCTTCTCCAGAGGGTTGTGGGAGGCCCATGGTTAGCTTTAAAGGTAAAGCGACCCCTGAGCATTAAGTCCAGTTGCGGATGACTCTGAGGTTGTGGCGCTCATCTCGCTTTACTGGCCGAGGGAGCTGGTGTTTGTCCACAGACAGCTTCTGGGTCATGTGGCCAGCATGACTAAGCCACTTCTGGTGAATCAGAGCACACGGAAACGCCGTTTACCTTCCTGCTGGAGTGGTACCTATTTACCTACTTGCACTTTGACATGCTTTCGAACTGCTAGGTTGGCGGGAGCTGGGACCGAGCAATGGGAGCTCACTCTATTGCGGGGATTTGAACCACCGACCTTCCGATCGGCAATTCCTAGGCTCATTGGTTTAACCCACAGCGCCACCCGCATGCTTAAGGTTAGCTTTAGGACAGGGGAATTGACCAAAACTGGACAGAGGCCTGAAGAGGCAGCAGGGCAGCCCAGGTGACTGCAGAGGAAATGAGAGGTCAGGAAAATTTCCTTAAATGAACTTCTTTAAGTTAAATTATCCCATTTCCCAGGGGTATGTGCGGCTTCCAAGTCAACTTGAGCTTCATAGTTTTCACTTTAGAAAATAAGCAGTACCTTTGTTGCATATACCTCTAATGCTATAAATTGCAAACTTTCAAAATTGGTCTCTGCAGAGTATAAAATGCCAGAAAGTACAGTTTTAGCTAAATTTAAATTATATGCCCTTTTAGTAAGATATATTTTGCATAATTAAAACATTGCTTAGAGTGTAGTACATGAACCCAGGGGCTTTAGTAAAATGGGGGGAGGGTACACTGTGCAAGAGTAACTCAAATTGTTCATTTTAAGCTAACATGTAGTTATGGTTTTCAGATCCAGATTTAAAATATAGAAGGCCTTGTCAGCATGGAAAGTTTCTGCATTCTACTAGTACAAAGAATGAACTCACCCTGAACTTCCTACTAACATGAGGGCTTTGTTTCCTGCCTCTGTTTTATTCAATTACCAGAGTATTGATATGATGCATTATTCTGGCACCAAATAAAATTTAAAATGTTTTTGTTAAACACGGGGAGTGGGGGTGGTGGGCTTTTTGGCTTATATATGGATTTGTCATTCATGTCATACAATTCAGATTAATAGTTAGTTGGCTGTTCTAAGCACTTAGAGTATGAATCCTGTGAGGTGGTAAAATGCAGGGGGAGTTCATCTTAGTGTTAAGGAGATCACTGCATCAACAAGTATTTCTGCTTGTCCCTCTTACTCCCATTCTGGGGGTTCTCCTGACTCCACCAAGCTAACAATGGATGAAGCCCCATTGTTCTTGCGGAATTTATTCCACAGAATTCCACTAGGGGGACCAACTAGATAAATCTGGACCCTTTATGCCTGGCAAAGACACTGCTGTTTAATCATGCCTTCGGGCATGATCTCTATGGGCTATCCATTAAAGAAGGGTATATTTTGCCTTTCAACACATAGGCTACAATATAAGGCAAACAAGTACCATAACCCTAACCCAATTTACCTGCTGGGAGTAAGCCCAACTGAATGCAATAGGAACTGCTTTTGAGTATATAGCATTATTATTTTAATTAATTTATATATCACTTCCTATGAGGCATCAAGAAATGATTTGCAATATTTAAAAAGGCATAAAACAATTACATCTATATAAAAAAGTTACAACAATTGCTCATATAAAGCAATTTTGAAACAAAACCAACAACCACTATTGCTACTACATATAATAAAATGTCAAATTCAGTACAAATACCATATGGGTTAATCTACATTTAGAAGTCTGTTTGAAAAAGGAAAGTATTCAAAAAGGACCTAAAAGTTAGTAGAGCTTGTGCTTCCCTAACACATGGTCAGGACTGCAGCCTAAATCAAAGCAAATTGGAAGTTGGTCCATCCCTCTGTTTGCTAGCAGGTCATGAGGTCAAATGGCTACATCAGGGACAGCAAATGTTATGCCGTCCTTGACCTCCCCCAACACTACTTGCAGTTGATATCTCGGTACCAACAACTGGAATACCAAATGGAGGGGTGTTTGTAGCCAAATGGGGACTAGGTGAAATGCCCATGCTAGTTTTCATTCTCAATCTTTCTGCAGCTTAAACCATACCCTGATCTGAAAAGCAAATTGAAATTAGATCCCCTACCAAAAATATCCTGGTAAATTAGCAAACTGATATTCTCTCTTTAAAAGAAAATCCTCAATCTAGGCCTATTATTTTAAGGGACTACAGTGGTACCTCGGGTTAAGAACTTAATTCATTCTAGAGGTCTGCTCTTAACCTGAAACTGTTCTTAACGTGAGGTACCACTTTAGCTAATGGGGCCTCCCGCTGCCACCGCACTGCCAGAGCATGATTTCTGTTCTCATCCTGATGCAAAGTTCTTAACCCAAGGTACTATTTCTGGATTAGCGGAGTCTGTAATCTGAAGCGTCTGTAACCTGAGGTACCACTGTAATTCCTAGAAAAGGTCAGCTTCAGGTTTTCTATAATTTAGAGCCAAGAATGCAATTACAATGTTCTCTGCTAATATCCTGCAGCTGAAACTATAAGCTCAACAACTCACCATGTAGGGATAAATAACATATACACTTAAGCTTCCTCAGTACAGTCTCATTCTGTACATCAAAGGAGGAAACAAAAATATTAAGATAACCGTAAGTTTGTCAGGTGGGAGCAATGTTTAAAACATTCCTTCCCAGCCCATACTTCATCCTAAGCTCACACCGATGAAGGCAAGGGATGGAAGTAGATGGAAAAATTCCAGCTGATGAGTGCTGTGTCCAAGGGTAAACCGGAGAAATTATAGATGATGCTCAATAGTGTTACTTGCAGCTGACCCAGTCTACAAAATGGGTGACATTGGGGAAAGGGAAACCATTCAAAGCAATGACCTCACTGGCTGACAGAAGGTTATGATTACAAAGAAGCTTTCAACAATTAGGTCTAGGCTCAGTGGAGAGTCTCTTGTTTATTATAACAAGAAAGAGCCCAGCGGCGCCTTAAAAACCAAGAAATTTATTATAGTATACACTTTCATAGACTAGGGTCTATTTTATCAGTTGCAGGAAGTTCTTTATAAAAAAAATAACACAAGTATAGAGCTCAGAGGGAAATGAAGTGTAAGAAGTAGAGATTGTGACAATTCCATTAAAGCTGAAATATATGCAAAATCATTACTGTAATCATTCACAAAGCTGTGTTGATAGTATTGCAAACATCTGGCATCAATATGCTATTTAACATAATCAAAGTGATTTGTAATATAGAAACTCCAGTTCATCTGTTTCTGTCAATAGGCATGATCAAGGTCTAGTATACTATATTTGCTTAATTTTAAAACTGATGGTCAAAAATTACATATTGTCCAAGGTTACTATCTTAGTTTTCTGTGTTGTTTTCATATGAGGGCATCATACAGAAAGACCTGGTAGCATTACCCACATTGTCACTGAGATGACAAAGAGCATTTCTGAAAATTGGAAGTTCCTTAGAACCCCATATACTTAAAAGAATAGGGCATAGAGGAAGGAGGAGATTAGTAGACTGGTACATCCTGTGAATATTATATTTTTAAGAATTAAAAGTCCTTTGTGGTTTCTGAGGATTGGTGTGTATCCCCCCTAAATTATCCATGTGTATCCATTATTCTATTTCCATATGGAACTGGAACCTGTTGAAATTTGGTCTTGAATCCATCCCTAATCAAAAGTATGTTGGCTGAGGTTTCTTCTTAGGGTTCAGGGGATGGGATGCAGGCTCTAGTGATAGTGGATTTACATGGGAAGGACCAGAGAGTGGATCCAACTCCCCCTCAGGTTTTCTGTTTCCAGAGGACTCTGCATCTGAGGATTCCTGGTCCAGGGCCATGACAGCTATCCTAAAAAGCTCATTTCACTTCTCTCACAAGCTCAAATTAGTAAGCATACATAAGATGATGGGGTGTATAGACTGCCCTAAACAGGACCTCAGCAGGACCACCTTGACTCTTCCACCCTGCGTGCACTATTTGATCTGAACACCCCCCAAAAAATATAAGCACCCCCACAATATGAGCAAATTATATGCTCATAAACTATGGGTAAGTATGCCTTACTGGGAGATTTGGAAGGTTTTAAACTGCTAGTCCATGTGCTAGTGTACAGAAGCACATCTGCCCTGGTGCTCCAGTACTGTGGAACATTTGAAGTTCAGACTGACATAGAGAGCATGTGCACCTGATCCCTGAACAGGGAATGGCTACTTAATGCACCTCATTTCTCGATTCACAAATACAGGGCTTGCTCAATGAATCAATGCCTGATATGCACAAGTTACAATGTACCTATTTAAACTGACAAAAGGCACATTGGAGATACCTGGATATCACGTGTGTGTGTGTGTGTTTAAAAATTACCATTCAAATTATCTCTTGATAGACACTGTGTGCTCGACACACAAAAGGGAAACAACAAAAAATGTTTTAATTTCTAATTGCTATTTTGCACAGTCTTACATAGCAGGCATTTCAATGTTTATTTTAGACCAACTGCCAAATATCACTGCACTAACAAAGCAGAGATTAAAATATCTATAGATGGTATCACTAATGGTAATTAAAATAGAGAGGCAGAAATTGTTTGATTTGAGTTCAAAAGAGGCTTGCGAAAACAGAATTAAGCACAGCTAAACTGAGCCAGATGGCACTATTATGTACTTTTTTTGTTCTGTATCACTGTTAACATTCTCAGCCCTGCTGGTTAATTTGGCCCCTGAACTCCTAACAGTATGAGCAAGGGGACATTTAAATTACAGGGGTCCCAAATATATCTTAGTTTGGAGCTGGCTATTCACTTAGGCAGAAACTTCATTCATGTGACTATGGCTATTAGGCAGGTCTATAGCCAGAAATCTCTGTGTGTGTGTGTGTGTGTGTGTGTGTGTGTGTGTATGTAGAGTCAGAAGGCAAATATGGTACAATTCTGTGGTCCCATGGGAGAGCATCCCAGGAGGCATAGGATATTGTGGATCTCTTTCTCTGAGCGGGGTGGGAGAAAGTGCCACACAGGAGTAGCAGAAAGGTCTGCCACTGTTGCTTCTCCAGCTTCGGTGCTCTGAGAGTGGAAAGGGCAAAAGGAGCCATGTCAGAAGTGGGTCAGGAAGGCCAGATCCACTCGGGTGAGAGGAAAAGTGGACCAGCTGCTGTGTCGATTAACTCTCCATTTCCTAAGGGAAGGCAAAATATGAAAAGGGGATGGAGTAGCAAGTGATGGCAAAAAAAGAAAAAGGTTGAGTTGTTGCTTCTGTTCTACTCTGCTGGCATGAGCTTTGCAGGGCTTTGATGGTTCCACCGCCATGGGTTAAGGGGCAGTGGGGTGGGGTGAGGAGTTAGTGAGTCATTAATAGTCTCATCACTTGAGTCCCTCTAATTTTAGCGAAATTATGGACTGCTCTTTAGCCTTCCAGAACCAGCAGGACAAGTGTCACTTGATCAAAGAATTATATACAAATGTAATAAAGCAAAGGCCTGGTACTTTTCTATTATTGAAATGTCTTGGTGCTCATTAGCCAGAACTCAGAACAATGAGATCAATTTTGCTTTCCAGGGAGGACATTTGCATACAATATTGCCTATGTGCCTTTCTTTAGATCTCCACAAACAAAATAAAAGGAGTCCCACAGGTGAAAGACACATACATAAAAACACACACCAAGCTCATATACTAAATGAAAGCTGACGTACCCCTGTGAACAAGAGTTCCCCAGAGGCGATTTAAACATGCAGGTATTAATTACATATTTAAAGAAGTCGCATTTCCATTCCACATGCACTTTGCATAAAGGTTATATGAGCACCAGAATGTAAGAGACACCAAGTAGCGTGCAAGTATACAGAAAGAACAGATGACATGAAAAACAATATAGTTTATGTTCATCACAGTGTGAAACTGAAACAAAATTGGAGAGTGGAGAGAATTCTCTAGCAGATGCTCCTAATTAAAATTTGCTAGCATGATAAATAAATAAATGTTTTCTTAATAGAAAGTTATCCTCCTCCTGCCCAACATTGCTGATACTTTGGGGGTTTGAGCTTTCTCACATGAAAAAGCACTTAATTAGACAAGCTATTCTAGCCATATGTAAGCACTTTGAGGAGAGGGTTAATCTCTTAATGCCTAATAGTCCTACTGAAAGCAATATGACCTATAATTGTTATATTCTGGCTGGATATTCAGAGAACTCCATATTCAGATACTATGTCTACTCAGGGGCTCCCAACATGTCCCACCCATTACACTTGCATGTTGAGGTCCCCAAGCCACCCCCCAAATTGTTGGAATCAAGCCTTGTCAGAGGAATGTGCCACTCTCCAGGCACCGGCTGATTTCCTTGTTGACCTTCCCCCTGCGACTCCCGGCAGGAAACAGGCGAGGTCTCTAATCAGCGATCCTTCTCAAACGTGAGAAGAACACACCACTCCTCCACTCTCCTCCCTGCTATCCCCAGGGAGGGAAAAGAGACAGACAGAAATATATTTACATGCCTTTATTTCTGTCTTTTGCAGCAGTATAGAGAAACATGTCTGCACTCTCTTTACATCAACAGCAGAGAGAATATATATCTCCTCCCATGTACTTCCAGTACAGGTCAGATGACACACTGAGCTAACATCCGGTGCTCAGTACAGTGAATGGACTGCCCCTTTCTTCCCACGGTAACAGTCACAAACATCAACATCCTGTTTCCAGCAATCTGCAGCTGCTGCTCGCTGCTGCATTGCTCCTTTTTGGTAACATACTCCCCCAAAAGAATCAATGCGTGCTGCGAGCAAAGCGTGATCCAGAGAAGAAAACAAACAGTTGTTATACATATAACATTCCCCTGTTGTTTCAGTTCCACCCTTGGAACTACCCGCCACTGGTTTCTCCAGTGTACCTCTCTGGTTGTGTGACTTCCAAGGAATGAGTGCATCTGCATTACCTTGGCTAGCAACTCTCTGTTGTGTCTTTGTCTCTGACTTAGACACAGCTTCAACCTGTCCTCGGTTGTTTACAACAGCAACACATGCAACAGCTAAGTTGGCAAACTCTTTTGAATACCTCTTGGGTGGTACACCCTTTGTAACTCTCTCAGACCTACGTATGAGGTGCTGATCTTCTCTGCTCACTGGTTCAGTCTCCGGACTCTTTGGAGAACCAGTACCAATTGTAAACAGTGGTTCGTCCTCCACCTTGAGGGTCTAGCCATTATGTGAGATTTCCTCTCAATGACTGTGTCAACTGAGCTCTTTGAGCTACTACTGTCATCATCAGTACCACTGTAATCAATAAAATCATCATCATCATCCGAATCATCCCCTGTGGGAAATGTGTGAACAATTACTCTCTCCTGTTCAGGAGCACTCTCTAGAAATTTTGTGAGAATCACCTGACCAGATTCAGACAAAATTACTCTGTAGAGACCCTTTTCATAACCCACAAAAATGCCTCTGGCATTCTTTACCCCACCTGGAGCTTCTGTTCTCACATGAGACCCAAAAACCTTGAAATGGTAAACAGAAGGTTTTCTATGGAACAGTTTCTCAAAAGGAGAACTTCCCAACTCTTTTGAAACCTTTGTCAACCACGTATAAGTATATGACATTAGCGACTCCGTCCAGTACTCATGTGGCAGATGTGAACTAAGCAATTGCGCCTGCATCCCCTTTTGCAATTCTTTGTTCACCCGTACACAGACACTTTTGTTCCACGCTTCCGCTGAAGCAGCAATCTTGTGTCTTATCCCTTTCTTCTGCAGGAACTCCTGAAAATCCTGTAAAAGAAAAATTGGCTTCTCATCTGTGAAAAGACAATCAATGTTAGCATCATGCGTATTTTTAACCTTGTCACAAAACTCTTTAAACCTTTCTAAGGCTTCTTGTGGTTTCTCTAACACATATATCCAAACATAATTTGTGAAACAATCCACACACACAAGGTAAAATCTTGCATTGCCTCTAGATGGTGCTAGAGGACCAATCACATCAGCATACACACGCTGAAATGCCTTGTCGACCCTTGTGGTCACCTGCTTGGCGTCCTTCTTGGTAACACCTGCAAGAGAGATCATGTTAGAATCAGAAGAATTACATTTCATGTAATCACTTTGATCAAAAGTCAACAAATACAGTCCATCTTTCTCTCTGGCAGAAAGATACAACTCTCCATCTTTGTAGATCTTGCAGCTCTCAGCATCATAGGACAGTTTTAGTCCTTTCTTAGCGATCTGCGAAACACTCAGCAGATTGAACTTCAACTCTGGAACCAAGTACACATTGTTTATAGTCAAGTTCAGACTCTCAAGATACACAGTCCCAATCCCGGTCGCTTCCAGCTCCTGACCGTTGGCCTGTTGCACAGCGAAGCTTTGCTTTTTAAACGTCCAAAACAGTTCTCTGTGTGGACACATATGGACGGTGCAACCCGTGCCAAGAACAAAAGAGTTCCCCACTTCTGGTATGGCTTTTAGCGACACCAAAGCCTTTGCAGGCTTCGCCTGAGACTTGGTATGACTTTTGCCTGACGCCTCAGACTTTGCAGAGCTCCCCTTGGCTCCTCTGTGCTGACGTGGCTTCTTACAGTTCCGCTGAAGATGCCCAGTCTGTCCACAATTGTAACATCGAACAACGTTCAAAGCTACAGCATTCTCTCCAGTAGCAACAGCAGTGGGGGAGTTAGAACTCCGTTCCTCCCTCCCCCTGTCAGCAACACCCATTGCAGCTTGTACAGGAACAGCAACAGCAACAGTTCCTTCACTCCCCCATCTGGGGTCAAAGCTCTCCTCAGCTTTCGATGAGCTCTTAGGAACTTGACGCTTTTTCCCCAGAGGAGAATGGTGTTGCAGAGCGAAAACACAGATCTTTACAAAATATGATGTTTGCCATGCTTGATGATGCTGATTTGCCCATGTCTTATTGGGGGGAGAGCATGCTCACCGCGTGTTATCTCCAAAATAGGCTCTTTCATCAAACAATAGGTACAACTCCGTACTTTAAATTGTTTCAGAAAAAACCCAAAATTGACCATTTGCATGTTTTTGGATCAAAAGCCTGGGTATTAATTCCAAAACAAATGAGAAAGAAGGGAGATCCTAAGACCAAACAGTTAGTGTTTGTGGGCTACCAGGAGCTGGGAAAAGGTTTCCACTTTGCTGAAGGGACAAATGGCATTGTGATCTCCAGGAATGCCAGTTTTTGTGAACATAGTGGCTGGGAGAGACTACATGCCAATACTGAGGTTTGGTTTGAACCTTCCCAGGAGATTCATGACTCTGAAGGTAAACATAGAGAATCAGAGTCTGAGGGGGAGGAAAGTTCAGATAAGAGCTCTCAAGAAAGTGGAATTAGCCAGAGACCAGGGGCTAAGCAACAAAAGAGAGGTTGTAGTTCTGAGGAGGAAAGTGGGTCAGAAGAAAAATTTTCTCCCAGAAGATCTAAAAGACAAAACAAAGGAGTGCCTCCGGTACGTTTTTCTCCAGATACTGCAAATGTGTTTAGTGTAATTGCAGAGCCCAAGAGTTTTCAGGAGGTGTTAAAGTTACAAAAAGAGGAGGCAGAGCTCTGGAAACAGGCAATGGAGGAAGAGATGTCCTCTCTGAATGAGCACAAGGTCTTTACACCAGTAGTAGCGCCTGAGGGGGCAAAGATTGTAGGCTGCAGGTGGGTGTACAAACTTAAACCTCTGGTGACAGGAAAGTACAAATACAAAGCTCGTTTAGTGGCTCAAGGATACTCTCAGAGGCCTGGAAAAGATTATGACGAGACTTTTCCCCCTACTGCTAAGGGGGACAGTGTAAGGCTGATTCTAACGCTTAGAGCAAAGAGAAAACTCCTGTTAAACCATTTTGATATCCAGACTGCATATTTACATGCATCAATATCAGAAGACCTGTATCTAGCCGAACCGCCTGGTTATGAGACAGGTTCCAATAGAGTGTTGAAATTAAACAAAGCTCTATATGGTCTCAAACAGGCTGCAAGATCTTGGAACAAATGTTTCCATGAGGCCTTAGTGTCATTTGGTTTCAAGCAGAGTACAGCTGACAATTGTGTTTATGTACGTGGTACAGGCAGTGATCAAGAGTTTTGTCTGATTTATGTAGATGATGTATTGTATGCTTGCAAAACAGATAAACAAACTAAAAGGTTTGCCAAGCAATTGTCCAGTAAGTTCAAAATGAAAGACTTAGGCCCGGTTAGCACATATCTAGGGTTGGAAGTGTGCTGGGCCCAAGATGGCAGCTGCCTAATTAGTCAGCAGAACAAAGTTAAACAACTACTGACTACATATGGGATGCAGGATTGCAAAGGGGCAGTGGTGCCTATGGATCCAGGTTTCATAAAAACACTTCATATAGCTGAGAGTCCTGAATTTGAACATCCTGATGTATATCATTCTGTAATAGGAAGTTTATTGTATCTAGCACAGTGGTCCAGACCTGATATTAGCTACGCAGTAGGCATATTAAGTAGATTGGTCTCAAAACCCACACTAAATGCCTGGAAAGGGGTAAAACAAGTTCTGAGATATCTCAAACAGACAATTAGCTATATGTTACAATTAAATTCTTCAGAGGATGAAATGTTGAGTTGCTACTGTGATAGTGACTGGGGAAATTTGCCAGATAGAAAATCCGTCACAGGACTAGTCATAATGGTCGGTGGAGCTTTAATCAGCTGGCGGTCACGCAAGCAAGACGTTGTAAGTGTGTCATCAACGGAATCCGAGTACGCCGCATTGAGTGAATTGTGCAACGAGGTGATTTAGTTCAAACATTTGTTAGCAGATTTAAATGTAAATTGTGGAGAACCAGTACGAGTTTACATTGATAATCAGGCTTGTATAACCTTAAGTAAAACAGAGGGTTTCAAATCACGTTCCAAACATATCTCTGTAAAATACCAAAATGTACGTTGCTGTGTACAAGACAATATAATCACATGTACTTATGTATCAAGTGAAGAAAATGTAGCAGATGTATTAACTAAACCATTGGCAAAGATAAAGAACAAGCAAATGTGCAAGGGTTTAGGTTTGCTGGAAAAATAATCTCCTACATAGGTGTTATTTGATGTTAATTGTCCAGCAGAATCTGTGAGGGGGTGTTCAGTTTCTGTTAATTGATTCTCATGAAAACTTACAGATTCTGGCTTCACACAATTAACTCAAGGCAGTGTCAATTTACTCTTGGCTGAAAGCCAAGGTCTGCTTGACCTAGAAACTACTTACTCTGATTGGTTAACGACCAGCACTCAACTCTGTTATCTAGGAATGCTAGCACAGTTTGTGTTAGGAGTAGAAGTGCTGTGTATGGTTAAGAGAGAGAGAGAGAGAGAGAGAGAGAGAAAGGATTTATTTTGCTTTGTTTTGTATGCAGAAACTCTGCTGGTTTTATTTTTCCTTTTAATAAATCCTGTAAATAGTTATTCTGAGTCTAGCTGACTAGTCATTCCACCTCAACTAGCTTCCTCGCTGTGCAGGAAAACTCTGCTACGCTTGGGCTAAAGCCATTAGAGCTATGCCTGGCACTTCAAAGTTCCAAGATCTCAAACGTGAGAAGAACACATCACTCCTCCACTCTCCTCCCTGCTATCCCCAGGGAGGAGAAAGAGACAGACAGAAATATATTTACATGCCTTTATTTCTGTCTTTTGCAGCAGTATAGAGAAACATGTCTGCACTCTCTTTACATCAACAGCAGAGAGAATATATATCTCCTCCCATGTACTTCCAGTACAGGTCAGATGACACACTGAGCTAACATCCGGTGCTGAGGACAGTGAATGGACTGCCCCTTTCTTCCCACGGTAACAGTCACAAACATCAACATCCTGTTTCCAGCAATCTGCAGCTGCTGCTCGCTGCTGCATTGCTCCTTTTTGGTATTACATTTCACAACACACACTTAATTTTTGTTTAAGGTTTTTGGCATAATTTTGGCTACAACTTTATTTAAATACAAAACCGTGAGTGGTTGTTTAGGCATTGGTTAAGACTATCTGTCCCCCCGCCTGGGGACAGAACTGACTTCCGGGCACCACCGAAAGACAATGCGGGGGAAAGCAAGTTGGGGAGAAATGGAGCTGAGTCACAGACCCTCAATTCTCATCCGCATGCTCCCCGAAGGCTTGCCGGCCCTAGTCCCATTCCAGGGATTGGACGAAAAGATGGCAAGCCCCAGGATTCCTTTAACGGAATTCCCTTTCCGCAGCAACCATGGAGGGGCAGGCCCAGCCTATCCTAACCCCTCCTCCACCAATTTATAACCAATGCCTAACCACAACCTTACAAGTTGTGATGATTTGCTACGCAGTAGGCAAAAACCAAATGGCCCAGCCAATCAGCCAGATGGACAAAATTCCTACCAGGCCCCTGCCCCAACGGCAGATGACCCCATGACAGGCATAGCAAGGTCAATGCAACAACCCTTTACTCAAGGGCGGGTGGGCGGGTGATCCGTTGCACGCAGCAAAGAAAAAGCTCCAGGCTGCGTGCAGAGTATTTAAACATTTTACCCCTCCCACCAAAATTGCAACATAACTTTTACCCCAGAAACCCAGTGAACCAATCACTGCCCCAGGCCATCTTTAGAGACCCTGCCTGGTAACAGAGGGGTGGCTCAGCAGACCCCACCGCAACACGTGCTCTCCATGAAAGAGAACACGCTTTCTGAAAACCATGGAAGGGCCTGAAGGCAGATTCTGAGTACATTCAGCTGAGCATGCTTAGAATCCTCCCTACAGTCACTGACTGCAGAATCAGGGTTGCCCATTGCAGGAAAGCTTCTAAGTGCATTCAGCTGAGCATGCTTAAAATGTCCCTTCACACCTTCATGCTGAATGCATGAAAGCCAGCAGTATAGCTGGTGGAATGGGAATGGTGAGGATAAGCACATGCAGTCCCCTCCACACATTCTTTGAACTTTAATAGACCTAACAGTTGAATAGAGCAATTAATGGACCATAATCCATCACCATTTAGATATCTTTTTTTATAACTTTTCTTCAAATATCGATTTCAGAACTGAAATTTGTGCTTGTTCAAAATTAGAAATTTAATCTGAAGTCTGAAAGGTTGCTGAGTTTTGAACTGCTCTGAAATTTCATTGCGGCTCTGAAACCTATATTCGCGTCACTAAGAAAATTAAATGGATGCTATTCAACAAAGTCATACTCAAAAGTATACCCATAAAAATACTTCTTCCCAGTTATTTCAATGGGTCTTCTCTGGGTATGACCTATGCTGGCTCTCAGCCAATGACTTTAGGCTTATCATGCTATACATTAGACATGCTATAGAAAATATGAAAACATGGCCATTTAATTGACCCAAGGAAATTAGACAAGCAAATTAATAATAATAATAATTTTTTATTTATACCCCGCCCTCCCCAGCCAAGGCCGGGCTCAGAGCAGCTTACAAACAATAATAAAAACAATAAGAATGATTACAACTTAAAAACAAAAATAAAATACAACATTAAAATAATGGAACATTAAAATATTAAAATGTAGCCTCGTCACAGGAGGAGAAGGAAAAGAAAACAAGAGAGAGAGAGAGAGAGAGAGAGAGAGAGAGAGGGAGGGAATCAAATTGGCTCCAAGCCAAAGGCCAGGCAGAACAACTCTGTCTTACAGGCCCTGCGGAAAGAAATCAGATCCTGCAGGGTCCTGGTCTCATGAGGCAGAGCGTTCCACCAGGCCGGAGCCAGAGTTGAAAAGGCCCTGGCTCTGGTTGAAGCCAATCTAACTTCCTTAGGGCCCGGGACCACTAGGGTGTTGCTATTTATGGACCTTGAGGCTCTCCGTGGGGCATACCGGGAGAGGCGGTCCCGTAGGTACGAGGGTCCTAGGCCGTGAAGGGCTTTAAAGGTCAAAAGCAGCACCTTAAACCTGACCCTGTACTCCACCGGGAGCCAGTGCAGCTTGAAAAGCACTGGGTGAATATGCTCCCATGGCAGAGACCCCGTGAGGAGCCTCGCTGCAGCATTCTGTACCCGCTGGAGTTTCTGGGACAGCTTCAAGGGCAGACCCGCATAGAGCGAATTACAGTAGTCAAGCCTGGAGATGACCGTCGCATGGATCACTGTGGCCAAGTCAGGGCGGGAAAGGTAAGGGACCAACTGCTTGATGCGGCGAAGGTGGAAAAATGTTGCCTTGGCTGTTGCTGTAACCTGCGCCTCCATGGAAAGGGAGGCGTCAAGGATTACACCCAAACTCTTAATGGAAGGCAATGGCACTAATTGGGCCCCCACAAGAGAAGGGAGTTGGTCCCTCATCCCCATGCCATCCCGACCTAGCCATAGGACCTCTGTCTTCGAAGGATTTAATTTCAATCGGCTCCCACGAAACCATCCAGCCACAGCTTCCAAGCATCTGGTCAGTGTGTTCAGGGTCGAGTCAGTGTGGCCATCCATCAGCAGATAGAGCTGAGTGTCATCAGCATATTGGTGACAGCCCAGTCCAAAGCTCCGGATAATCTGGGCAAGGGGGCGCATAAAGATGTTAAAAAGCATCGGGGAGAGAATTGCGCCCTGCGGCACTCCACATACCAAGGAGTGGCGCGACAACATTTCCCTCCCTAGTGCCACCCTCTGTCCCCGACCAGAGATAAAAGAGCACAACCAGTTATGGGCTAAGCCCTGTATCCCCACGTCTGCGAGGCGGTGGTCCAGAAGATCATGATCGACCATGTCAAAGGCTGCTGACAAATCTAAAAGGATCAGCAGTCCTGACCCGCCTCGATCCAGTTGTCTACGGAGATCATCTGTTAGGGCAACCAGAGCCGTCTCCGTCCCAAAACCAGGACGGAAACCGGACTGAAATGGATCTAATGCCGATGTTTCCTCCAGAAACCTACCAAGCTGTTCAGCAACCGCTCTCTCAATTACCTTACCCAGGTATGGAAGATTTGAAACTGGGCGGTAATTGGATAGGTCTAAGGGATCTAATGAAGTTTTTTTTAAGAGTGGACACACCACTGCTTCCTTCAGTTCCCCTGGGAATGTCCCCGTGTCAAGGGACAAATTGATAATTTCAACCAGGGGGGTCCGCACAACATCTGGACACTCCCTAATCAGCCAAGACGGGCACGGATCAAGGAGACAGGTGGTGGGCCTACCAACTTGGAGGAATCTGTCCACATCAGTAGGAAGTATCCGATCGAAATGGTCCAACACTGGACCTGAAGTCAGTCGAGGGGCCTCCAGTTCAGTCACTGTATCTAAATTGGCAGGGAGGTCACGGCGGAGCAACAGGACTTTCTCCACAAAAAAAACTCGCGAATGCCTCACAGCTGTGGGTCGAATTTGTGCTTAAATTTGGTTGTCCTCCTAAGGACTTTATTGACCTAAAAGTTGTGCCGGGCAAGAGCTAGCGGATGCAATGGAAGCTGCAAAGTAAGATTTCTTAGCAGCTTTCATAGCCGACTCATAGGCTTTCATAAGTGTCCTATAAGATGTTCTTGAGGCTCCATCACGAGTCCGTCGCCATACTCGCTCTAGCCGTCTGAGATCCCGCTTCATTTTCCGGAGCTCCTCAGTAAACCAAGGGGCCCGGTTTCGACGGGGTCGCAGAGGGCGCTTAGGTGCGATCTCATCAATGGCTGCCAAGAGCCGGTTATTCCAGTCCTCAACAAGGTCATCTAATGAGTCGCCAGGAGGAGCAGGGTTCCGCAAGGCTTGTCAGAATCTATCAGGATCCATCAGTTTTCTCGGACGAGCCCAAATAGGTTCGCCACCCGAGCCAGGGAGGAGCGGGAAGTCAATCTTGGCTTTCAGGGCGTAGTGATCAGACCATGGCACTTCCACAGCAGGGAGCATGATCACATCTATGCCAGCCCCAAAGATCAGATCCAGCGTGTGGCCTGCTTGATGAGTGGGGCCCAAAACAACCTGGGAGAGCCCTAGTGTTGCCATGGAAGTCACTAGGTCCAGAGCCTGTGAGGAGGGAGCGGCATCGGCATGGACGTTGAAGTCTCCCAAAACCAGTAGGCTTGGGAACTCCAAGGCCCAGCCCGCTACCACCTCCAGCAGGTCTGACAGGGTGGCTGCAGGTGCTCTGGGTGGTCGGTACACCAGCCAGACAGCCTAGCTCTCCTTGGTGCCCCACACGAGACCAACACATTCAATGCTGGAGATCGCCGGTGATGGCAGAGCTCTGAAAGAGCAATCCTCCTGGAATAACACCGCTACTCCTCCCCCCCGACCCATAGTCCGCGATTGATGGAGGACAGAGAAACCTGGGGGTGTTATCTCATGTAGGGAGACTACTTCGCCTTCCCATACCCAGGTCTCCGTCACGCAAGCCAGGTCAATCCCCTGCGAGACAAAAAAGTCATGCATGGTGGCGGTTTTGTTGCCTATGGACCTGGCATTGCACAGCACCAATGACGGAGGTGTGTAATCCTTGCTCTTCCTACCCTCATCCCTTGGGATGGGGCGTAGATTGGAAGGGGTTCGAGGATCACTGCATCTCGAAACCCTTCGCCGGTAGAGATATCTAGCCCCACCGCCATTCCTCCCTAGCCCTTCAATTGTGGAAATCCCAGATCCCATACTAGCCTCCCCAATAGATGGGTAACATCCCCTCAATAACAAGTCATCCTTGGGCCAGGACTCATGGGTCAAAGTGGTATGGGAAAGAGGTGGAGGTCTGATGGGGTAAGTATCCCTAGAAGATAAAACCCAACCAACCGCACCCCAAGCGGGGGGTGGGGACAGTCCCATGGTGTTTCATTAACTGTCAATCCCCCTCTCCCTCCTAGGTTAATTGGAGGATTGTTGGTTCTATCTGTGGCTGTGGAAGTATTAATGAGGTATGTGTTATAAAATGTGGATCACTGGCCAACAAAGAGCCAGATTCGAATTCGGAAGATCTATCCATCCTGTCTCGCCAGGAGTACAGTAGAGAAGGCTGCTCATTCTGGTAAGTTTTTGGAACATTAGGCAAAGGTCCAGATGTAGATTTGGTGCTGGATATCTCCAGATTGTCAGCAACATAGAGTTCTTTATGTGTTGTTGCCATAGAAATGTTGGAGGCGCCAAATTCCTCATCTAATTTGGTGTCGTTTGAAAAGGGAACAGGGAGTTGCACTGATGTCTTTCGATGGGATAAAGAGCTGTTGGACGTCTTTAAATATTGTGCTCTAAGCTCTACTGTCCTGATATTTTGGGTAGAAATCTCAGTCTTTATACTCATTAGCCTCTTCTTCAGGTCTTGTAATTCTAGGCTTACAAAGTTCTTTTCTTCCTTCGGGCAATTAGTATTTCTAGTGTTGAGCTTGGTTTCCTTTATCCGCATTAGCTTTGACTCTATGCAAGGGACCAATTGCCTCCTAGTTTCGTCCTTAAATACCCTCACTGGGCGGAGAGAATGGAACCACCATAGGGTATCCTTTATCTCCATGAGTCGAGATGGGAGGGTTGATGACCTAAAGGTCATAAATAGGCGCATGGTGTTTCTCAAGGTAGGCAGGAAGTGGAAATTTTCTAGATCTACATTTCGGTAATGGTAATTCAGGAGCTGAGACAAGGACATAGTAATTTGTCTGCGGTTCATCCACCTATGAGTGTATCGGTGAATCTCAAGCATTATCTGGTTCGTTTGCAAGACTTGACAGGACCTCACTTCATCCATAGTTTGAGTTGGTGAGTTATTAACAGAGTCATTTCTTATCATCCTTTTAAGCCCTTGGGCATTTAAAGGGGAGGAACTAGTATCCAATTGTTTCTCAATGTTAACTATTCTGGTGAGGATTTCATCCAGTCTTTGGAGAACCAGAACCATAGTTTCTGCAGACAACATGCAAATCTCTTGGTAGGGGTGCGTATCCCGAATTGGTTGAAAGCAGGCTCCTCTGATATCTTGTTCTAGAGGCATGGGTGGGTCAGCGTTAGGAGTGGGAGGAATCCCTCCTGCTCCTGCTCTTGCCCTCTTGGACGGATTAGCTTTTTCTGGGAGGAGGGGGGTCGGGTCATTGACATCCTCCTTAAGGGGGGGTGAGGTTCCCCTAACGTTGTTACTCACTGTTTGTTCTATTTGCTCCGTTTTCTTGGTTTCCTCAACCCGCTCTGTTTCTGAGCCAGGGCAGATGGCGTTGGCTCTCTGCCGATTCTTTGTTTTAGAGGAATTGTGAGTCTCAATAATGGTCTTTTGGCTCTTTGCACCTCGTTTTCTCCTTCCGGCAGGCATTAACAGATATTTACTGGCTTGCAGAGGAAAAGGAAAGACTATCTAGTAGATACAAGACACTGAGTGATGAATTAGGAAGGTAAATTTCATGGAGGCTGTGTTGGCGAGGAATAGAAAGACTCACCCTGGGAAGTTTTTTTGGTTTTTTTTTGTTACAAATCATTTATTGCCCATAGCTGAAACCATTTAGTTTAATTTCACATCTTCATCATCACATCCTTCACTGGCGAACTGTTTAAATGTTTCTGAGATGCTTAGACATTATATTACAGCCACACCATTTCACACTAAGAGCAATAAAGCTTAATTCATCACTGTCACCTTAGGCAATGTTCTATTGCAATTTTGACCAGCAAAAACAAGAGCCGAGAAAGATGTAGAGAAGTATGGTTGCTTCAGATTTAAAGTACCACCAATACATTCTTCCAGTTCACACAAGATTCTTCCAGAGATTGCCGCTGAATAGAACATCTTTTCTGCATTGTCAGTTCCATATTTGTCTGAGCAGGACAACTTAAGTTGTCCCTTGGTCAGGGAAGAACTGGAGAAGCTTTTTCAAATAAAACACAAATGTAAGCATAAAGACATAGGGTCTCTCTCTTGCCTCCTTGTTTGCCTAGCTGCCCTCATGTAGGCCTTGGTACTTAAATAGCTGCCTGTAGGAGCCATTGACTGCATTGTGAAGTTGCAGGTAAAATGCCTTGGCATCACCCTCTAGAAAAGTGATGGGCTGCATTCTGATCAGTCAACACATTCATGAAGACTGAAAGCTGAAAGCCAGCCAAATATTCAACAATACCAAGCTAATCTGAGTGAGCAGTAAATATTTTTTTTTCTAGCAGAAAAGGGAAAGAAAAGAGTTTTTTTTTCCCATCCCGGAGCTAGTGCCGCTGCCTTCAGCTGTAACACTTGCTTAGAGAAACAAACTATTAATGGCTTGCAAGTTATCCAAGCAGCAGAGGCCTCCTGCATAGATCTGAACTTTTCAAGAACTTCCCGGCGAAATAACAAGAGAAAGATACAGAACCTCAGCCAAGCACTGAAACAAGCAATTGGTTGCAGTTGTTGCTTATGGAATCATTAAAATTCCTTCTAGAGTCAATGGTGGGTTCACCATCCTCATTAAGCAACATGATGGCATTTAGGCTACAGGCTATTCAAACCCTGAAAACTCCTCTCAAGTAGCTTAGCAAGCTTGTGTATTCAAAAAATGACATTGCAATGATTAGAAAGTCTGTTGCTTATGAGGAGGGCAAACCCAGCGGGTTTAACACATCATTGGCTGTTAGACATAGGCTCAGTCAAAGAAGGGATGAAAGGTGCAGCATTCTTAAACTACATAGTTCCTAGGAAAGAGGGATTTAGTTTTAAACCTCCCTGGAAATTGTAGCTCTGCAGCAGCAATAGGGGTCTCCTTAATGAATGCACCCTTAGTGAATAACAGATTCCAAGTTTTTCTGGGAAAAGCAAAGATTGTTTAAAATGTTTGTGATACCTCGGGTTACAAACACTTCGGGTTACAGACTCCGCTAACCTGGAAGTAGTACCTCGGGTTAAGAACTTTGCTTCAGGATGAGAACAGAAATCATGCGGTGGCGGAGGCAGCAGTGGAAAGCCCCATTAGCTAAAGTGGTACCTCAGGTTAAGAAAGGTTTCAGGTTAAGAACGGACTTCTGGAACGAATTAAGTTCATAGCCAGAGGTACCACTGTACTGCTTTAAATGTATATTGTCGATGGGATCCTGGTTGCAGTATTTGCATACTGGGGCATTTGTTGATGTCTGCCGACCATCAAGGCTCACCGGGGTTAATGCTTCCTAGATCTACATCCACTTGCACCATGGAGACAGCACTGTTGCAGCCCCAGGTCTCCTCACCATGCTCACAAATAACTTCTCAGTGGTAGTGGCACTCTAATTTGGACCTGGATATTGAACAGCCATTGACTCCTAGTCCATTTCACTTCTGTCACCACTGCCATTTAATTCCACATGAACATAAGTGAGGGAAGGTCAAAGCTGGTAGCTGCAACAGTGATAACTCAGAAGCCCCATGTAGCTGGTTATGTGGTCATTATGGGGTGGGGCACTGAGAGGAGAGCAGCAAGAGCCTAACAGGGCATTGGATAATGCTACTGTATTTTAATATTTTGGTGGAAGCCGCCCAGAGTGGCTGGGAAAACCCAACCAGATTGGTGGGGTATAAATAATAAATTTATTTTTATTCTTATTCTTATTTTCAGTTCCCCCCCTTGCCATGCACTGTAAATCTTATTGCAGGACTGTCTTCCCCCCACCCACTCACTGAGATCACTATCAGAGGCTCTTCATCTGCTTCTACTTCCTGACTAAGGAGGTGATAAGTAACAGAGGCTTCTAGGATGTGGTTCTGAGGGCGGGATAATTCAGTCAGGTTCATACTATAATTCAAACTCCTCTAATTTGTAGTTTTTGAAATAATATGTGAACCCAGAAGACAGTGTCCATTTTTTTCCCCACTTTTCTGAATTTACATTGTAGTTCTCCAATCAAGTAATGTGCAGATATTAGGGAAAGTGTGCATAAAATGAAGGTATTAATAAAAACAACATAAAATGATACACTGTTAGGGGGCATTGCTAGCATACGCACACACTAAAAGGCTGGTGAATTTTCACAAGGAACTAAAAAAAAAAAAGTAATGTGGAATGTGGGGAACTGAACAGAAGATTGGGAAAATGAAGAGCAGAGGAACTGAAATTAGCATATTCTTCCATCCCTCATGGTAGCCTATCATTTGGATGCCTTTTCCTAAGGCATCTTCACTGATATCATTTTAGAATCTTAGAAGGCTAAGACCTTTCTATTGCCCCAGGCTTTTAAATTAGCCAACTTAATTATGACTTACAATTCAATGTTATAATTGTTTTTATGATTATATTATGTATTTCCCCATGTTACTGGAAGCCACCCTAAGAGCACGGTTGTATTGAAGGAATGGGGTATAAATATTGTGCAACAAATAAATTTAAAATAGGGAAAATGGGTTTTTTATATATAAAGAAGTTGAAAATATAAATCATTAGCATTGTGGCAGAGAAATGGGGGGAGGTTATTTTGTTTGTGTATACAAATTGTATGTGAACCTTCATGTTGTAATGCTGAAAGAAACTTGTGTTTCCAATAAAGCTCAGAAATGAGTATCCCTGTAATGCAATTAACATAATATCATTGATTTTTCTGAGAGTGAAAATATTTCATTAAAAAATTATTCCTGCAAATTTCCATTTTTATTTTATTTCTTATACACCGGGCCTTTAATAAGCCTCACCCAGTGATCTTTTTTCTTTGCCTTCACATCTCTAAGCACAGTAGCAGAAGAGGGAGATGGATCTCATTTCCTGAAATCTTATTGTGATCTACCTACAACCCAGTGATGGAAGAATAATTTATTTTCCCAGGGTTAGATATCTTTCACAGGAAAACTCACCAAGAGGCAGCTATCAAGGCAAATTTATCTTCATTACATTTTAGCTCAAGATCACAGCTCTAATTGCCTTATGTGAAGCTGACTGAACATCCATTTATGTGACACAGTAGTGCTGTTTTAGCTATACGCATCAAGAAGAAGATGAGTAAAACAGTGGAGTTTCTCTTTCCATCTCTTTCTCTCCCCCCCCCCCCATTCAGATTTGCCACTCAAAATGTTCAAAAAGAATAATACATGAACTTAAATCTTAAGAAGGCTGGGAAGTAACTGGTCTCCATAAGAGCGGTGCTTGCCTTCATTGGAATCCTAAATGTATTTATTGTAAAGCACAGACAAACCCAGCTAGTCAACAGGAGTGATTTCTGAGACCATTCCTATTGAGAACGGTTTCCAGACTTGGACACTCTGCACTTTTCTGAAGAAGAGCCCTCCTGGGGCAGCAGGGAGACAAGATTGGAGGCTGCTTGTTCAGCACTAATGCAACATTTCTTAGATGAAAATAGGGTCATTCTATTTACATCAGAAAGCTTCTTCCTCATTTGATTTCACCGCACAAATAGCCATCATATACACATATACATTGTCACCTTGAGCCAATTACAATCTCTGCTTAACTAAACCTCACAGGATTGTTGAAAAAACAGCTTCGTATGCCAGCTTCCACCATTTCCTTCATTTGCTCCAGGCATTTTATTTTCAGTAGAAACAGGATTCTGTTTTTGCCCCTATGCATCCCACTATTAATTATTCTCCAAGATGTTTAGGGAAGGAAAAAGGAAAACTGGGACTTTCCAGGATCAAATCAGAAACCAGGATGGCTTCTGCAATCCCAAACCTGTCTCTGGAAAATCCGGGGACTTGGAAATTATGCTAATGATGCTGCTTCTGCGTAAATATAACAGTAAACCTAGTAGTACAGTGAACAACAGGACTGTGGTGTCTTTTTGTATTTGGGTGAAGAGCTTAGCAATGTTGCTAGACCCAGCCTTCCTTTATGAGGGGCAGGTGGGTGGGGAGCAGTGGCCAAGAATAGAAACTGAAGATAACCCAGCAGAATAGTAAACAAAAGTTCTGAACAAGGTTCTCATGAAATGGGTAGCAAAAAAATCATTTTCCTGGGAAACAAGCATTCTGATTGGCTGAAGTTAAACAAAAAAAAGGCACAAGGGTTTTCTTTGTAAGTTTGTTAGAGGGAGGAAGCAAAGCGGCAGTGGATATCCACAACTACTTCAAAAATTGTAAGACAGCTAGTGGGCCCATGACACAGACTGAGGATGCTACTTTCTCAGACATCCTGCAAGTAGAAACCAATGTGTCTTCCTCAAAAGAGACAAAAATATCCAGGTAGGGTCATGGGCAGAGCATGACAACATCATGACTGAAAATATTGAGGAAATTACCAGTACAGCACAACTTGAATGACAGGGAAAGCTGAATATAGGAGACTACACATCAAAAGCAAATCCTCCATCATATGTTTTACAATTTGAGCTGCTTACACAATGCTGGACCCTAACAAAGTTACGATTTCAGGCATGATAGTACTGGCACAAGACCATTTTGTCATGCACAGCTTTCTAAATATCCTCCATGGTTAGCATACTCTGTTTTTTAAAAAGGACCTCTGTGTTGCCATTGTATTATATCTTCCCAGCTAGTAGTAATTTCTAGTAAATAGTAGCAAAATTCAATGAAGCTCTATGAGAGCACTCCAAAGTGGATGGCAGATATTGATGCAAATGATTGTCTGAAGTCTTCAGGTACAGCTTTCACTGATCAACTATGCTCATTAATTGTTCAATTAAAATTTGCAGTATTTTTTTTAATAATATTTTATTTGAGTTTTTGAACATAAATGCAAAAATAAAAACAGTATAACATATATCATAGCATCTTTTCTTGACATCTTTGGACTCCCTCACGCCTCCCTCCCATTTGCATCGTTTTCAATTCTTGCCAACAATTTATCATCTTGTTTATACTCTTGTGTCAAGTTCATTTAAATATAATCTATAAATTCTCCAATAGGTTTATAATTTTTCCTCAAATTTACTTATCATCTTAATTCCTTCTAATTTAGTGGTGCACAATTATTTATGATCTAACATCCTTTCTTAACATTCAACCAAATTACAGTATTTTTTAAAATAAGTCTTGAATTTCTTACAATCTTCTTCAACCCTCTCCTCTCCCAGGTCTCGGATTCTGCCAGTCATCTCAGCTAGTTCCATATAGTCCATCAGTTGCATCTGCCACTCTCCCAGTGTGGGTAATTCTTGGGTTTTCCATTTCTTAGCGATGAGTATCCTTGCTGCCGTTGTTGCGTACATAAAAAATGTTCTGTCCTTCTTTAACACCTTCTGGCCGACAATGCCCAGAAGGAAGGCCTCTGGTTTCTTGGTAAAGGTATACTTAAATACCTTTTTCAGCTCATTATATATCATTTCCCAGAAGGCCTTCACCTTAGGGCAGGTCCACCAGAGGTGAAAGAATGTTCCTTCATTTTCTTTACATTTCCAACATTTATTATCAGACAAATGGTATATCTTAGCAAGTTTAACTGGGGTCATGTACTTGCAGTATTACATGTGAAACACATGAAAGGGTTATCTATCAATTTGAAAGCATTGACCATTTAACGTTTTGTAAGGCCACTTGTGGCTGTGCAGTTAGGGCTGTGTGTCATCTAGGGCTGGGCAAAGATGCTCCAATTCAATTTGTGGCCGCAATTTGTAAAATCTGGATCAGGCCTGATTTAGTTCAGACTGATCTGGACATGTTCCAGCTCACCCTGGATCCAAATCCTGTTCGTGATCTGCAAAGTGCAGCTCTCCATAAATTCCATTGACTTGAAAAACCATTGACAAAACCAAAATGCCAAGAATTTTCTTGGATTTTTTTTTTTACACAGGGGGGGTACTGGCTGGACAATGAGAAGTGATGGAAGGCTCCAGCCAGAGAAGCCCACAGGGATGCCTCCAAAGAGGAAGGCTCAGAGCCAGGGAAGTGGTGGCAGGGTACTAAAGACAGGTCAGAGGATGAAGGGGGACAGAATGGTTGGATGATGAACAAGAAACAGGTTTGAGTAAGAGAAAGAAGAGGTAGAAAATACTGCAGACGTAGGACAGGCAGCTGAGGAGGAGTTGTGGGCTGAGGCTGTAATGATGCAGTCTGTCCTGAGCCCCTGGCCTACCTGGCAGTAAGTCAGTACAGTATGTCAAGTCCAAAATCCGAAGTCTAGGGGTCAAGCCACACAAGCCAAGTCCAAAGTCTAAAATCCAAAGTCCAAAGATCAGGAAACACAGTCCAGGGTCAATCCAAGTAAACAAGTCTGAAGTCCCGCTGTCAGGATACAGTTCAGAGTCAAATCCGAAGCATGGTCCCATAGAGGTCCAAGCCATGGTCCTTCGACATGGGCAGTTGACCAGACCCAGCATCTCAGTTATGCTTCCCTTTTGTACTTTGCCTGCTGATTGCAGCATCTGGGCTTGATGAGGCAGGTGACCCTCACCTGTTCCAAGTCTACTCCAGCTGAGGAATCACATCCCTCCTCCCAGAGCTAGTGAGCCCCACCTGGCCAGCTAGGGATCTGAGCTGTGGGCCCTTGCCTGCCTCAGCCACCTAGAGTGCCACTGCTGTTGCTCCTCACACCTCAGAGCCTGTCATGTTTATGGGGACAGGGCCCTCTCTGGCTCTGGTGGTGGGTCTTGCTGCTCTGGTTCCTGTCCATTGACCTCTATCCCCTCACCATTCTCCATCACCCTGTGATTGCTTCCTTCTCCATCCCATAAGTTTCTCTGTTTGTATTCTGTTTCCTTGAATAAATAATCCACTTTACTGCTTGTCTCTGAGTCTCTGTGCTGATCTGCAGCTGAGCCAACCTTGACAGGGGGCATGAAATTCTCTCAGATTTCAGATGGGTACCCCCAGGTTCTTTACATGCTAGCCACCTTACAGTTTGAAATGTTTAAAAATTAAAATAGACATCACTTTCCTCCCCTTCCATATGGGGAGATGAGATGTGGAGAGTCATGACAGCCCCTACAAAGAGAATTAACCCAGCCACATTTCAGATTTGGGGGCTTCCATGCTAGCTAACTTTAAAATTTGCTTTTCCTAATAATAATAATAATAATAATAATAATAATAATAATAATTTAAAACTATTATCCCCAAGCTCAATTTTTCACTGCCTTTTCTCTAAAACGCTGTCTTCTTTAGCACCTTGTTTTCAGCACAATCAGTATGCCATTAATTCATTTTCTATCCCAGATCATGCCACCACTGTGTACCCTTTGCAAAGGTATCATGCTGGTGTTGTGAATGCTGAAGGGGATTGAAATGTATAACTGGCCAATTATGGATCCATTAGGTTTCAAAAATGCTTATGGACTCATGTTCTTCCCCACCAACACCTCATACTCCCCGCCAAGAGCTTACAAGGTTAATAATGTAGAAAAGGTAGAGGAGAATAGCAAATCAAGCCTCATTCCTATATTCAAAAAGGTGGCGTCACGTGATTCTTTTCAAAATAAAAAACCCACTTAAATTATTACATGATTATTATTTTTAAAGAAAAATAAAACCGTCAAATCTTTTCCCCTGAAAAAGAAACCCCACAATTCCAAGACTACTTAGACGCACAAATTGAAAATATGAAGTAGCCAAGGTTTAAATTTCCTAATGGCATTAAATGGCTTCACTTTTCACAGCAAATTAGCAAATTTAAAAGTAAGCAGCTGTTATCTAGAAGCTCAGGTTCACTTTCTTCTAATAAACTTCTCTTGAAAAGATACACACTGATCTTTGCTTTGCCCAGAATTGATTCTGGAACACACACACACACACACACACACACACACACACACACACACACACACAAACACCCCTTCCCCCATACTCAGCTCATACCTAAAGAGTTCATATTGTTATTATGATTGTGGTTGTTTCTATTATTGTTGTTGTTACTGCTGCTGCATTTCTCTCTCTGCTGAGCATCTAAAATAATTGCACACTTTATTTTCCACTTTCCCAATTTATTTAAAGAGGCTTCCAACTAAAAATTCCAAATTCCAAACACATACATAAACTAAAGTGGGCAATGTCTCATGTATTAAAGGCAGAACAGGTCCATGTATTAAAAATGCAGTACTTAATGCCGAGATGACAAATTTAGGGGATCCTGCCTCAAGATCTCAGAAGTAGCTCCCATTGAATTTAATGGGACTTACTTTCAGGTAAGTGAGGACAGGGTTTTATCTATTAAATTAAATTCATGTCCTCTTGTTTCTGCAAAAAAAGCCCAGAGTGGTTGTAGTCTTTTTATCTGAGTAAATAAATTTAGGATTGGCCACCTCAGTTGGTGAAAAGTTTCCCAGCCCTTTTCTTCTGACCCCCCCCCTCACTGTTCCCCTAAGCTCTGTGTGCTGTGCAACTTACCCTGTGGCCAATATGCTAGTCCATTGCTCTTAGATGCAATGAAGGATACTGTTCTGTCACAGATATTAAACTAAGATTCAACTGCCAGTCCTGACAAGTCCAATATATGGCTCCAGGGTGGGATGAGAGGCATTTTGTGCTTTGTTTCGGGGGGAGGGGAATATCGTGGGCCACAAGGGATACCCAAAGTTCAAAGGGTTTTCTCACCAATATACGATTATTATTTGCACACCTTCCTTTCACCATCATAGTTATCCAAGCTTTCTTTTTAAATATATTTTTATTAGTTTTTGTATATATTTTCCAAACAGAACGTAACCTCTCATCTTATACAACATTCTGGCTATAAGCCTAGGACTTCCATCAACCACGTCTAGTGATTTTCAACCTTCATCTCTTAATCTTGCATTTCATTATTTTAACTATTACTTTTAATAGTCCATAACTTAAAATCCATTCTCATATTTTTTTTCCTGTAATATTTCATATAGTTCTCCTTACAAAACTTCTTGTAATCCTACAAGCGTAGTCAGTTGATTACAATTGTTTTTCAAATAATTCGCGTATTTACTCCAATCTTTCAAGAATTTCTGGTCTCGATGGTTTCGAATTCTCCCTGTCATCTTATCCAATTTTGAGTAGTCCATTAATTTCATCTGCCACTCCTCTTTCGTCGGTAATTCTTCCTGCTTCCATTTTTGTGCCAACCAAGCTCTTCCTTTCTTTAACAAAGAAGTAGTAAGAAACAAAATGAAACTGTGATAAGAGTTTTGCTAGAAACTATTAATTGAGTTTGCAAAAACAAAGCATAAAGCAAAAGTCTTTTTTGGAACTTTCAGCAACTTTGCTCTTTCTTGCTTTAGCCGAGTTATACAAATCTCAGTGACTGGATTAAAAGAGCCACCTCTCAGAGGGTTGGAAGACTTGAGGGGGGGAAGTTTGACTTCATAAGAAAACTCAATTGCTCTGTTTCCAACTACAATATGATGACGATGATGATTAAATTTTGAACTTGATTCCAGACTTTTGTTTCCACGTCTTCAAATGACCCTGCATTTAAAAAGGGTGAAGAAAGGCTGCAAATTGTACTCTTTCATGGGCCTCAGACTAAGTCACTATGGCAACTCCAAAACTGGCCCTTTGATAGGCACCTACCGATAAAAAGGGAGGGGAGAATGTGGTGAGATTAACAAGGAAAGCAATACCTTGTTTCCATGAACATCAAAAGTCAATTCTTGAAGTACCTATATTTCTAACTGGGTGAGTTTAAAACAGACTTTCTGGGCTCCATAGGTTTCCCAGATGTTCATAGAACTGTAGAGTTGGACTAGATGACTCTTGGGCCCTTCCAACTCCCTGCAGTGCAGAAATTTCAACATGGAGTTCCCCATCTTGTCTGCAACCATACTGGACCCTGCTTCACTTTGCAAATGTGCTAGCAAATTTATTGCTGCAAAATGGCAGGAAACATCAATGCAAAATACCCACAAAGATTCCTTGGTTTTCACCTCATTGACCACAAAATGAAGCAATTTATTTAGTCAAATCACTCCGCGAACAATCAGGAATTACTTAGTGTATAGGGCATTGTTTAGGATAACTTAAAGCCAATACCTGTAATGTGTTTTCTAAGTTTATTTGGGAACAGGTCATGGAACAACTGTACCAGCCACTGAGTAATCATCAGAATAGGCCCACTGAAATGCATTAGCCTAAATTAGATTCATCCATTATTTTCAATGGTTCAACTTTGAGTAGGACTAACATGGGATACAGCTCTTTCTGTTTATATCAGTGGTAAAGCAACATGTATAATAAAAAGCTGCCTAGAGTGTGTGCTGCATGCATAATTTCTATGCTGTTTTGTGTACCCCAGCTGTGAATAATTCCCCATTTTCATTTCCAATAACAGCTCTTGTTCCTGGATACAAAAATATTTCTTGATTCCAAATAAAACCAGCACATAAAGGCTAACTTCAGTTCACTTATGAGAACACTGAATTCAACACACAAACAGTCTTTTCCAAGAAGCTAAAACAGCAATGCCATGTCAGACTTGAATGACATTTGCTTCCTACAACCCAGCATGTAGCATAGTACCAACGTTTATTTAAACACTCAGCACTTGCTCCAAAGAACCAGGGGCCTGTGAATGCTTGTTGATCTTTGACCAAGAAAACAACACTCTCCTGATGCGCCACACTCTAAATATTTTAGGGTTGCCATATTTCAAAAAGGGAAAATCCAGACAGAAAAGTTGTTGAGCTTTTTTTTTTTTTTTTTTGCTGACAACCAACGTGGCAACCCTAAATTTGAAAACTGATACATTTAGTAGTTTTCATTGTGTTTGTGTGTGAGAGTCCACCTCACCTTAGGTACATTCAGACATGGGCAATATTGCATTTGTTTTCCTTATTGTAATCCTAGCTGTTCTGTCCCATTTCACAATGTTCCTTTCACACCGCAGTACCTGTTGTATTATGGAACTGTGGCTTTTTACTAATATACCAGCATGACACACAAAACCACATCATCCACATCTGTGGCCATGGTGTGACACAACAATGAACCTCATTGTCCCATGCTTTTTGCAGTTCGAAGGCATGTCAAAGTGCAAGTAGATAAATAGGTACCGCTCTGGCGGGAAGGTAAATGGCGTTTCCGTGCGCTGCTCTGGTTCACCAGAAGCGGCTTAATAATGCTGGCCACATGACCTGGAAGCTGTACGCTGGCTCCCTTGGCTAATAAACCGAGATGAGCGCCGCAACCCCAGAGTCGGTCACAACTGGACCTAATGGTCAGGGGTCTCTTTACCTTTACCTTTACCTTTACTTTACAACTGTTCCCCCATGATTCCCTATGAAAACAGCAGGAAATATCTGCATATCAGTATACCACTCCTGCAATTTTCCTGGTGAATCAGCTACAAACTGATCCCCCCCCATCAAATAACATGGAAATGAGCACTAAACAAATACTATATTCCATTGGCTTTCCAGAAGTGGCTTTTATTATGAATGTGAATGTTCAAATATAATGTAGGAATTAGCAGTTAGGGAAACATTGGGGAAATGGGATAAACTGCCCTGTGAATGCAGCCCTGCTAAACTTCAGGATCTAAACAGCTATATATAATACTGCAATAAAACAATTGAAAGTAACACCCTATCTGACACATAATATAACTACTTGCTGTTCCAGTGGGATATAGAAAAAAAATAATTAAGAGTAAATGTGCCTGACATTTAGCTAGCACTATTTTAATGAACTCCTTATTGGTATTCTGTATAAATACTATAATATATTAAAATGTGGAATTCATTTCCACTAGCTGCTATCATGTAACCCAAAATTAAAAAGGGTACCTGATATTTATATAGCATCTCCTCTTGAACACAATCCCAACCTAATTTCAAAAGTATATTATTTTATTTACCAAAGCTTTGAAACTCAGGCCCCACAAGGATAAAGCTTATATACTTGAATCAAAAAAAATATTTCAATTAACTTGTTTATAGACCAAATCTATAAAGTCTGCCCAGGAAGCAGACTCCTACATAGATCACTTGGCAGTCACTACAGTACTGCAGCTGTAATATATACAAGGGGACTGACCCGAACCCCTCGCTCATCACGTGAGGTCCTTCTATGTGTACCCTCTCCAAGAAAGATGTGTAGGATGGGAACACAAGGACAGACCTTTTCAGTGGTGGCTCCCCCGCCCCACATGGAATGCTCTCCCCAGGGAAGCACCTTCACTGGCTATGTTTAAGTGCCATGCAAAAATGTTTCTTTCCAGCCAGTCTTTGGGCCTTCAGCCAGGTTAGTTTTAGATATTGTGGCCTCCTTTAGTGGGTAGTATGCATTAGTCCACTGTATATGTAGCTATTTTATTTATTTATTTTTTAAATTTGGTTTTATATTGGCTTTAATCCCATATCATATTTTAAGTTGCTTTGAGGTGTGTGTGTTTTGTGAGACAGGTGGGAGGTGACTAGTAAATTTAATAAATAATAATAATAGCCCAGGTGTGCACCTGCTAATGGGAATAGTGTTTTCTCCCGAATTTGGCAGACCCACATGCAGAATAGAGAATCCCCACAATTTGTATGAAACAGCCAATATAAATGAGAATCGAATGACTCACAGTTACATAGTATGCATAGGACACCTATGGAGCTTTAAGGCTTGCCCAGTCACTTAATTTTGATTGCAGGCTAAGCTGTTTCTTCCTGCTCACAGCAAGGCAATTTAATCATTTCCTATTTATGTCAAATGCCACTAATTAGATATCAAGGTGGACCATGTGCTTGAGGAACAAGGCCTGTGATTTATATGGTAATACAACATGGCAGTTATTTGGAATGAAATATGAAGGGACGGGGGAGGGGAGATAAATATGGGCTTGAGGGGGTGCTTTTTTGTTTCTCTTTCCCAGGAGTATACAGACTGTCAGCAAAGTAAGTTTATCCACTTTTATGGATCAAATGTGTGACAAAGGAAATTTACTTTTCAGCAAAAACGATATTCTATCTGCTACAATTGTAGGAGATGGCATTTTGTCCATCTGCTGGCTTCAGCTTTTGCTGTGTTTAGATATATCCCATCATAAATGAAAAATGGTTATTCCACATACATTACCTCAGATAGAATTTTATACACTCCCACCATCCACATGTGTGGCTTTGCCCACCCCTTGTCAGCATACACAGTTGCTACAAGAAGATAGCTATGGCCTGGTGCAGGTGTCCAGTTTCTCTCACACAGTCACCTGCAGGCACGCCACTAAAGATTGCACAAAATGAATGATAATAGAATTTGCTGTTTACGCTATGGGATGTGAAGACACAGTCAGTGTGGCTTTCATTTTCAAGCCACAACAACCGCACAATTTATCACCACATGGATGGGCCACACATACAATCAGTGCCGACACACAATTGCATGAAGCTTTGCCAAATGGAAGTAATATAAAATCTTTGCAAATGTTAATGTCAGATGTGGTGTTATCAACAATAATTACATATAGAGAATGCTTACCTGTTTAGACTCAGAGTGCACATCCGCATTCTACTATCTTCTTGGCACATTTGTGCTCCGTTAGAAGTGAAAGAAGTAGGAACTATTAAAAATAGGTATCTTTCCTTATAGATAGGAAGCCTGACTGGAAGAAAAATGCTGAGCCAGCCCATGTTGGCCCATTAATTGTCCTAATTTGCAGTAAAGATGAATAGCAAAACGTGGTCAACCTGGGCCAGGTCTGTAGCCCAGTGCATACAGTGCATTGTGGTAGTAGGGTGTTGAGATAATGTCTCCTCACCTCAAACCTTTAGTGTGTACATAGGCTAAATGCAGTATCAGGTCCCACAGTTATCAGAAGGTAAGGATATGCTGCAAACAGTGCTTTTTCTCTGGGGGTACTCAGGGGTACGCATACCCCTAAACATTTTGTGAATCTAAGTTTGGCCTCATTGAGGGGCAGTATTTCAATATGAGTAGGAAAATGAGAGTACTCCTAAACATTTTTTGAGGGGGGAGGAAGCACTGGTTGCAAACATGCGAAAGCACTTGGGGCGAGTGCTGAGGCACAGGTGGGGCATCGTGGGGAGGAGGTGTGGCCTGAAGAAAGTTCTCAAGGTTGCATAAACAGGCCAGAGGTGAGACACCTATGACCTAGTGTAAGATGGCCACTTACACATCACCAAAAGAGAGGACAACAATATGCAAGTTTGTATATGCTAATTTGCATGAATGAATGCAAATTTAGAAACAATTGTTATCATTTCAATGCAGTTATAATATATCTCACTGTAGTGGCAAGCTGTGTGTCTGCCCAGTCTGCTGTCCAAATGCTGACAGTTGTTGGGGAACTTCAAGAACTCTGCTCTTCCGCTTTTTAAAGCTGATGGGTTTCGAAGCAGAGGACTGTCCTCAAACATCGCTTCGAACAGGGGACTGTCCTCTGGCAAGTTGGTTTATTGCAGTTTGTGTTTATAGACATCAGTCTATTGAGAATAATGAAGTAGATTGAGCTGGAGAATATGCTACCTACACTTAACTAATAAACTTCAGTGAAAAATTAAATTGGGCCCAGTCCCAGTTCCTGATCCCCTTCAGAGGCCATCTGAACTGTAGGGACTGGGCATGAGAGTCGGGGCATCAAGATTGTGGGACAGCCTCTCTGGTGAGTTAAACCTTTCCCCAACACTGCTGCCTTTTGGCTGATGGCAAAGACTATTTTCTTCAAGAATGTTTTTGCTTAAATGCGGTCTTTCAGAATACTCTAAATTGCTGCCATTTTAATGATTTGTTGCTGGCCTTTTTTGGGTAGGGTAATTTTGTTGTTTTCTTTTTTAAAACTGAGTACAGTTTCTATAGGAAGATGGCATCTAAACTATTGCAATAAACAAAAAAAGAATAGGAGTTTTTGCCATGGATTTTCAAAGGGAAATGGGTAGCACCAATTACTGTTATTACATAAACTGTCACTTCCTCCATGGTGATATATTACAGTTCCCATTCATAATTCACAGGGATGTAGTTTTTTCTTCCCCTTTACAGAAACTCTTCAAATTTAAAGGCTGATAGGTTGACTGGGCACAATTAAGGATGCTCTGGCAGCTTCATCTTAATTTTCATTCTTTGGTTGAAATTGTCAAAACTGTCACATTTATATTTATGGCTTTTTCCCAGTGCTTAATTTTATTTGTTTAATTGTACTATAATTTCTGCCGACAAGGTTTTATTCATTTATTTTGACATTGCTATTGACATTCGCTGAAATTGTTTCACCGTCTCAATACATATCATAATGGAATCTCAGCAGGAGATCCCCTTGGTAATCTCACTTTATAATTAAGGATGCCATACTCCGACCTTCTATTCAAGCTGGCATGACTACTCCAGAGCTACTTGGCATGCATCAGCATAAGCCTACTTTCGAGCTAGAAGTGTTTTAAGCTTAGATTCAACCATTACTCAAAAGCCCTCTTTATGTTTCAGGTATTATTAATAATCACTACTGGTTCTAGTTCAAAAGTGCTCTGCATGTATCTCAATGAAGTGGAAGAGTGCAGTCAGAGGGATGGTACACAGACACAAAATGTGGAAAACAATGAATGTATAGTGGGAGCACATATGTGCCGTGCATTGTTTCGATTCAAAAGGAAGAAATTTTGAATTGGTAAACTAGGTTTATATTCTGAAGAATGAGCTGTGTGCCTCTCCACCTTTTCTTCTCAACGCTTCCCTCTTTTTCTTTTTCTTTTTCTTTTTCTCCTGGCTTTGGCACTCATACCCTGGCTTATCAAACCGCACTTTCCCACAATGGATGAATTGAGAAGCTGTGGGTTGATCACTGCTTAAAAACCAGGATACAAAACCAAGGTTAGAGCATGGTTTACCATTAAGATTTTGCATACATATGAGGGCAAGTAGAGGTGAAATGAACTTGGTCTTCCATGTCCCCCCCATCCCCCCAAAAATTATAGTTTGTGTATATTGATGTTGTATATCGTCTAAACTTTAGTTTTACAAATATTATTTGAATGTTTATAACTGTATTTTATTCTCCAGCACTAACTGGTTTCATTATTTGATATCTGACCACTGTTATTTTGCAATGTCACCAACAGGTGGAGTGCAGTGAGGGGTATTTAGTATTCAACAATAATGATAAGCAATGCTAGGCAAATGTTTACTTCAAGGAACGCTTCTCATATCAGCAATTGTCAGGGAAGGAAATTACCATATTTTCCCATCTATAAGATGCCCCAATGTATAAGATGCCCCCTGTTTTGGGGGACTGAGATTTAAGAAAATGGGGGAGATGGCCCTGTGTATAAGACGCCCCCTAATTTTTGGCATTATTTTTTAGGGGGGAAAACCTAGTCCTTATACATGGAAAAATATGGTATGTGTCTCTACCACAGAACCCCTGTACAGTGCCCAGGATATGGAATACCTGTGAGGGGTTTCCTCTTAATAACAACTTCAAAGGAGTCCTTTTTGTCAAAGCTGCAGGAGGGGAGGGGATAGTTAAATCACCTTCTCCACTTGCTGAAGTCTCAATTATTATCAGCCTCACCCACATATCCACAGTGTGCTACTATTGCATTTTTTAAAAATTTGCATGTTAAAAGCAAATATGCATTTTACATTTCATTCAGTTAAATAGGGCAGAGTTGACCTCACCACTGTGACATTTATAAGTGATCCATCCACTTTTGGCATTTTTGCTGCACATTGCAGAAGCAATAACACTAGCCAGTCAAACTGGTTTTCCCTCCTTTCAGGATTGTTGAAGCATATAATATTTTACATTATTTGACAGCTGAAATGCAATAGTATTTAGAATTTAATGTTTCTGTGCTCCAACATCAAATTTCAATACTGTACCACGACTAACCCCAATGATATATGAAGTAATATGTCCCCTGGAGTAGATGCATAGTGCATTTACCTCACTTTGGGCATCATGAGGAGGTACCAGCATAAATTGCTTGCCAAGTGGAAAGGAGCTGCTACGCTGGCTTTCTAGCAGGTAGATTGCCCCTGCTTACAGGGAGGGATAAGGCAGGGACATTTGGTGCTGCCAGTGTGCACCACCCAACCTGAGACACCTGCTGGTGTGTTTGCACTGCATCAACCTCTTCACTGCCTCACCCCAGCATCCCACCTACCTAGGAGCCAGCAAAGAGGCTCTGCCCTATCTGGCAACCCATAGCTGGGTACCAGATCAGAGGATGCTGTTTCCAGGCAGACTTGGGATCTTGAGATCTGTCTGTTTCTAGAAATTAAGTCATGGTGCTGTTTATCATCAGATAGCAATTGACAGTTGACTTTGCATGGTATGCTGCTACATTATAGAATTGGATGAAATTCATAACCTTGCAACAATCCCTGGAACTTTTCTACACATAAATAAAGGAGATAGCAGAGATACAGGAAATTGTGCATATAGATATAGGCAATGACCCCCCTATTGCAGGTTGAACTGCCTATTTAGCAGAAGCACATGAGAAACCTCAGCTCCACTATTTGGAACTGGGCCTGTGTCTCAGCTTGAATGTGTGCAGTACTCCCAGATTGCTTAAATTCCCAAGTCACATATGCTGCTAGAGGCAATCAGGTCTCCTGTTGTATGCCCCAGAATGACATCTCAAGTAGCAAGACACTTTTCCTAAAATTGAGCCTGCCATGAATTTCATGCGATCTAAACTACATGTCAGTTTAATCCCACAAGACCCAGAGTGGGATGCTGCACAAATAAGGTCCAGGAGCAAGAAAACTGCCCTTTGCTGAAGGTGCCAGTAAAGATTAGCATTTGAGTAAAACAAACCAGACGCCAAAGAGGATTGCAAAGTCACATGCCAAACATGAAGGCAGACCATCTCCTCCCTCTGTCCACAACCTGGGTTGCTAGCCTGTCTCACCTTCAAGGGAAATATATTTCTAACTCCACCCCCAAATAGAAAGGGCATTGACACTCCACCCCCAATGTACATATGCCAAGCTTCTCCGAGTTAAAATTGCATTGGATCCCTACACACACACACACACACCACACAAACACACATCCAGTAAAATCAGGACAGGCAGCATTTGTACACACTTTGTGACCCCAGTGAAAAAGCTACTAATCCTCCCGCTTCCCACTTTATATTCAGTTTTGAAACCTATGGTTTTAAATTCCTCTCAGAAAAGGGAATCCTCATAAAAGAGACAGCAAAGACTAGACTTTCAGATTACAACACAACAAACACAGACCTGTCTCATGTGAACTTCATCTGCTGGATAGGAAATTAGCGCACACTCCCATATAGAGCATTAGGTGACTGCTGCTTTATTGTTAGTGCTGTTACTGTTGCTGATCTGATTGTAACTGATATTTCAACTGAAGCTTCATGTTCATCTGTTGTTTTATATTCTAATAGTTTTCTGTAGCCCACCTTCAACGCATTGGGAATAGGCAGCAGTGGCAGACCTTGTGGGGAGCAGCGTGTCCCAAATTTCAGCAGTGCCCTGTGATGCCAGTATTCTGTGCCCCCATCTCTTACCTTCCATTCTACAAAATTGTTGTGGTGTCTCCTGCAGCACCCCCAAGGTTCTGCGCCCAGTGTGACTCTCGCGGGCAGGATATAAATAACACCTATCCATCCACCCATCCATCCATCATATAGTTATGCTTATTAGGGGTGCTCATTTAGCACAGGCTCTATGCATTAAGGAAAACAATGGGAAGGTGTGCTGGAAAGTTTGGGATAACAACCTCTTGATGCAGCACCATATAACCACTCCACAAACAAATCAGAATGAATGTTTAGTAGGTCAGCCAGTGTTGTCCAACCTTTCCACAACCTTTGTGCAAACAGTGAGGAATGAATGCATAATAAATAGGTCATCTGGAAGTGACCACATACCACTTTTGAAGGGGTGTGTGAAATAAATTGGAATGAATGCCCAATAAGCAGCCAATGTCATCTAACCACCCTGGAAACTTTGTGCAAACAGATGAAGAAGAATGCTCAATTAACAGGTGATAGGTAAGTGACCTGACTGGCTACACTTTCAATTGCAAATAAATGGTTCCCACTCTCTCCCGCCACACCATATACTGAATAATTATCTTAGCTTTCCTTAGATCCTACTGGTGTTATATTTAACCTAGTATTATGTAACCCAGTGAAGCACAGCATGACCTGTCATAGTAAGGTATTATCTACTGGATTCATATTGTTTATTTATTTTTAAAGGAAAGGGTTGATCACGGATCTCAGTTTAATATTGACTAGGTAAAATTAAAATCTGGATATAATGAAGATAAAGTCCTCACCGGAAAACGTTTGCAGCTTACCAATGTTATTTCATTGCAAGCTTCTTCTTCTTCTTTTTTTACTGCATTCTTTTGCATACATTTTCTTATTCTGTCTCCCTTCGTTTCCTATCCTCTGCCAGCTAATTCAAGGACAGTTGCAAATACCATGTAAACAAAGCAGTAAAGCTATGCTGTACATTAGCATCTCTTAAGGATGAATTTTCTTATGTACTTGCTGAAATGGACTGTTTAAATGTAAAACCACAGTCAATTCAAGTAAGAGTTAAGTAATACTAAAGCAACCTGCAGACTATTATCAACATCTCAATAACCACTCTAGAACTTTAGGGAGTAACCAACTAGAGTTATATTATTCCAGAGTGGAGAATGTCTTATAGGACAGACTATCCTCACCTTGAATCAAAATGAAGCTACATTCCTTAAGAATCTGTTGAATTTAGGCTTGGTTCACATGCCACAGCTACAAAGTATGTTTGATATTGAGTTGTGTCAGGGATTGGAAACATCAAAAGTAGTTCTCTGCTTTTAGTCTGGCCCTCAAAGCTCCTCCCCTCCCCCTGATCACTCCTCTTACTGGGCCTGCTTTACACCCACATGCACACAGGTGTTTTTGCCTGGGGAGTGACTTTCAAAAGGCAGATTTCTTGTTAGAAGACAATCCTAAAATCTGTTTTTTTTTGGGGGGGAGGGGTTTGGTAATATCAGTTTGTTTACAAATATACAAGTTGAGCAGGCATCCAGGGAGACAATTGTTGCTTGGCTGTGCAGCAGCAGCAGCAGCAGCAGCAGCAGCAGTCCACCCCAAAGCAAATGGCATTGCCCCGAGGCTTCTTCCGGCCACCCAGCAGCCAAAACACAAACAGATTTATGTTTTGTGGGCTATGACATCCAACTACTCGTTTCCATGTAAGTAGTTGCAATGTTTCATAGCGATGTTTACTGGCTCTGGCTGAACCCTGGATCCTGAGCCTAATCAAACTGATTCGGGTTGACTTAGGATTTGGGTAGAAGTGGGTCCAACTGAAGCGATCTGGGGCTGTCAAAGCGGGGAGTAGTTTGGCAGTAAGGAGAATTGGGAGATGATGCATGCAGGCTGCATCTATGCATTTCTTTCTCCCTTGCCTTCCCAGCCACATTTTAAATTAGGGGTTTAAACTCTAATTAAACACTGTGCAAGGCCTCCAAATTGGTAATGTTTGGGTTGGGCCCCAGATTTGGATTGGATTGGGGCAATTCCAAAGTATCAGAACAGGGTGGTGGTGGGGACCACAAACAACCCTAATGTTTAGTATCTAATAGCCAGCAGCCATCCAAAGTCACCAGTGCTTTGTAGCTAAACAAAAGTATTCAGAACAGGCAATCCCTTCACCTGGCAGCATTATACTGTAAAATACACTGTTGATAATTTTTCCCTGTTACCCCAGAATTGCTAAGCACCAGGCTAGCAAAGATCATTTGAAGTTCGGGTCCATGCCAGCATCTCACAGATGGACAAACAAGCTGTCCTAACAAAACAAAGTCACCAGAGATGCTGTCTGAAACATCGCTGTGTGCACCACAGCAAAGAAACGACAGCATGATTTATTGGGACTGAAAAGCTGCATCGCTGACAACATTTTGGCACAAGGCTTCAGACGCAGCCTTTTACTGCATCCTAGTGTAGTGGGAGGGGGGGGAAAGGGCCACACTAATCACTATGCCACCTAATTAACAAAAATCCAGATAACAGGGAAATATGGATGCAGAGTCAACGCAGTCACATCTGATCACTTTGATTTGTAGAAAAACTCTGGAGCTCAAAAGGTATCTGCAGTGATGCGATGTGACAGACATATATCCTGTTAAAAGGTACCTTATGCCAGACATTGTGATCATGTGGGAGGGAGGGCGGGAGAGAGGCCTTGAAATAATTATAACAATTGTGGCTATATATCACAGTGCTGTAATAATAGGCAAATAAGCTCTTTGGGAAGGCAATTTCCTTTACAAGATGTATACAGAACTTTGTTGCACTTTTTTTAAAAAAACCTTCACTTCAATTACAGATACAGATTATTGTTATGCCAACTGATGGAAGCCTTGCTGAACATGAGGGCAATGTTAAACCTCATGTACCCCTCAGGAGCTGCCTAAGCACTAGCTAGCGAGATGAATGGCAGATCCTTTGACTGGAGCATGGATCCTGGATATTCATTGCTTGTCACTACGGTTTTCTTGCCGAGTGACAGGTCTACAGACCACACTGTCAGTTCCACTGCTGCTCTTTTACTTTTTTAACATTGAGAAGACTTTGTCATGAGTGCTCAGCTTGAACAGAGCAGATTATTCCCCAGTTAGGAACCACATCCGATCTGCAGAATACCAATACCTGCTAAGAACAGGTGTATTGTGCTGAAGCACAGTAACATTCCCTGAGGTCCTCCTTCCCCCATTCTCTGTACCCTGATATGCTGGGCTGGTGCCCAACTTTAGGTAGCCCTCAGTAAGGTGCCTCCAATACTCCTCTCCTCCCAACCCCTGACAATGCAGATACACTTTTTATGCTGCTGTTGGTAAGCAGCAGCATCACTTCCCACCCTCCTTGCTGGGCTGCCCATCTACAACTAAAAGAACCATCTGGGGGTCTGGCGAGGAGGGTGGTAAGTGGAAGCTCAACTAGGTGAAGCTGGTGAGGGGCCCTTCTGAGCTGGCTGGGGGCTGTCACCTCTAATGGCAAATATTACATCTGCCTTCATCCTACACACAGCAGCATGCATATTCATTTAATTTAAAAATGTCACATCTGTGTTCTGCTTCTCTGATGCAAGAGCACAGAATGATTCTCATGACGGAGTTAGGCTTTGTACACAGGTGCAGGTCCAACACTTTATGCACCATACCATAACGTTGGTTGAATAGCTGGATTTAACCACTGGTTTTCCTCCCATTATATTCAGTCCTCCATGAGTATGTTTGCACCCGCTTAGATAAAAGCGTTATCACTTCTTTCTTCTTGCATGACCTTTTCCAATACGAAGAGCAAATATCTACAAAGCATTGTTTTATTTCAGCTAGGTTTGCTGCCTATCAATAGCAATGTGTGAATTAAGCAATAGATCCCAACAGATGATAAGTAAAAAAATCGCAGACATAATTCAACCAGAGGCAAGTTTCCAGACCTATAATAATTATAACCACTATGAGTTAGATTCTTTGGTTGGAGAGACCAAAACAAGCATTGACTTGTTTTGTATTTGTGTTTAATAGTGTCAGATGAATGTGATAAATCGATTGGGCTACTGATCTCAAGTTTGCCTTATGAGACTGAGGATGAAAAGGAATCCAAATAAAAACACTTACTAGAGTTGGATCCTTGTTATTGTTAATTCTGCACGCTTACACAGTGGAAACTGGCCAGAGGCATATTATTTGCCATTGTATCACAATTAGTTGCTGTAGACCATGTTGTGGCTTGAGTGACCATTTATCCAGCACAAATAATGAATTACATTAAGACAAACCATTGAGAGCGTTCTATAACTAGTAAGACAATTACTGAATTTTTTCAGTGAATAGTTGTTAATGATATTCAAATTCACAGAAATCAAGACTGATTCATGTATAATTTACAGACAGAAGAAGGATCCAAATTTATAATTAATATTGTCCTAAAAGAGCATTTCAATCTGTTTCCATAAGTGTTGCTTTTATATAAAATGAACAAAGGCAAACTGATTTGTTTATGAAGGCCTTTCTACATTATTGTGGAAAGTGAGCCACAAACATATTACAGCAATTCATGATGCTTTCTTGAGCAGCTTTTCAATTACTATCAGATGAGGGGAGAAAAATAGCTTTTCTGTGGTGAAGGTAGCAATGCCATATTAAAAAATATTTTCTTTAATACGAATCACCCAGAGAACTGAGGCCCTACTCTGAAAATATTGCAGGCCATTTCCATTGTAACCCCTGGAATATAAAACACCCTCCAAAGCAGTGTCCCTTGTCCCATTATTTCTCACTTTGGGGCACCCAGTTGAGGTTTCAATTGGTATTTCTGGATGCTGCTTTTTAAAGGTGACAGCTTCTTGATGTTGCTCAAAAGTTGACCAAAATTATTGAGCTCTTACATGACCAATTGTTAATGTATTTAATTGTGATTATCATTTGAGGTTGTTGCATATCTTATTCCTATGATCAGTTTCCATTCCAAATGGTAGGAAAACAGCCAGTGCAGCATCGTTTTAAGGAAATGACTGACTGGTTAGCCTCATATCTAAACTCAACTGATGAGAAACATCATCAAAATTAACACATGGAAGCATATAAAAGAACAAGTCTTGCTGAAGCAGAACCAGCATCACATCTGTCTCACTAACACTTTTAAATGTCGACAAGCATGTGGAAAGGGGGAACATTTTATACTTGGAGTTTCAGAAAGCTTTTGACAAACTCCTTCTCCAAAGGCTCCTGAATAAATTTGCAGTCATGGGATAAGAGAAGGGCAGGCTCAGAAAAGAGGAATAACTGAGCAGTGTTCCCAATAGAGAGATGAAAGAAGTTGAATCTCTCAAAGGATGTGCTAGTACTCATTCATAAATTATCTGTAGTTAGGGTGTAAACAGTGAGCTGGCCCATTTTGCTGATGCCAATCAATATTTTGGTGTGGTGAAAATGAAAAGGGTTGCTAAGAACTCTAAAAAGTTCAAACTAAATGTAAGGGAAACAAATAGCAAATTATTTCCAGTGTAAGCAAGTGTAAGATTGTGCACACTGGAGCAAAAATCCTAAAACAGCCGCCAGAATTATTATTATTTTTTGGGGGGGAGGGGAATACATGACCGTTTAAAGTGGTATTGTAGTGCTTTAAACATATGGTATAAATGTGACCAATCACACATTTTCCCTGATACACTGTAGTTTCCCTGATATACTGTCAGAAGTCCTATGGACATTTTCCCTGGTACAAAATATTGCTCTTCAGTGCTTAGAAAATAGACATCTCCACAACAGGAAATAAAGTGTATGATGCATAAAAGACATCAATAACCTTGTAATAAAAGTATGGCATAATAAGACACCATTTGGAAATAACAGTAATCAGCTGCACATCACTGATCCTGAGAAATCTCATGAATCATATAATTAATAAGCGGTACTAAATCTATAGTACCCACCCCATGCGATTTCTTTGTGTGACATGCTTTCAAGGCACTTTTCGTTGCAGGAACACCCACTATATGTTTCACTTGTTTAAAAACGCAGGAGCTGGCTGTCAAAGCACTTGAGGTTTTGAATTGATTTTCTTTTTGCAAAGAGAACCTTTGTTTACCTCTAGACAGTTAAGTGGCAGAAACCCACACAAATCTTTATGTTTCTGAGAACTCAAGACAATATACTTATTTGTTTTCTATTTCTGTTTGTCAGGCTTGAACTATGGCTGGCAACTATCTACCACGTGTGGTAGATCACTCAGGACACGCATAGAGCAACTACCACAAAACCAAAAGAAGAGGCGGGCATTAGGATGTGGGAATGCAAAGGCACAACTTTGTTCAAAGAACATGACTGCAGTAAGTGCAGGCTGAAGGATAGTCAATATACAGAGTTTCTGGCTGAATTCCTTTGAATGCATGTCTGTATGGCTGAATTCCTTTGAAACCATCACCAACCCATATTTGCCATCATAGTCAAAGAGAGCAGTCTGCTCATATAGGATCAAGGCTGCTAAATTAGGGTGAATGGGGAGTTGCCCCACCAACTTCAGCCATCCCTCTGTCAGACCCCACCAGCTTGCATTCTTTCTTACAGCCAATCCAGAAGTTGGCATTGCCTATCACATTCCTCACCTATCGTTATCTATCAGCAGTGAGGATGGGGAAAAGTCAGAATTCATTGGGTCTACCTCTCAGCAGCTCTGGTTTCACCCACTGTTAGTCTTCCTGCCTCCTATCCCACCAGTTCCAACGGATGTCACCAGCCACCACTGTATATCTGGCTAGCATGCAGCCACCACCACACCATCTCATAAAGCAGGGATGGGGAAATCTCTGTACTCCTCCAGATATTGCTGGATTCCTATTCCCATCAACCTCAACCAGGATGTCTAGTGGTCAGGGATGATACCACTGTAAATGATTCTACAGATGAAGTGCTCAGTGACCCTACTCTGATGATAGTGCTTGGATGTTTGTAATGGAAACCTTGTTTTCTTTGCTCTGTTGATGTGTTTATTTTTTACTTGTACAATATTCCATAGGAGTTGTGGCTTATAAATGGCCAAATAAATAAATTAAATAGTCCAGCCATATCTGCACCAGATCTCTCCCCACCCCTGTGGTCATAAAGTGATGCCTTTCCTGGGTATTGGATCAACTTCTCTATTCAAGGGCTGGCATATGTCTGGGGGACGTATTCTAAGGCAGAATTGACATTCGGGGGGATTTCTGAAAGGTGGTGCTTGGTCCTGAATCTTAAACAAGTCAATAAAAAAAATCATGCTGTGGTTTTTGTGGCATTTTTGGAAAGAAAGAAAAAGCTCATTTTTTCAGGTTTTCCTTAAAAAAGCTCAAAATAGAATGAAGTATACAGTCATGAAAGAAAGAAACCTTTCTGGCTATCCAATCTACTCTGTTCCCTCTTCACCATCACAGCATCTCCCATCAGAGTGGTTATTTGTAGAATACAGGGGTACCTCAGGTTACATGACGAAAACAGGTTACTCTGACCAAACTGCGGGAGGCAGTGGAAGACAGGAGTGCTTGGCGTACTCTGGTCCATGCGGTCATGAAGAGCCGGACACGACTAAACGACTAAACAACAACAGGTTACATACGCTTCAGGTTACAGACTCTGCTAACCCAGAAATAGTGCTTCAGGTTAAGAACTTTGCTTCAGGTTGAGAACAGAAATTGTGCTCCAGCGGCACGGCAGCAACAGGAGGCCCCATTAGCTAAAGTGGTGCTTCAGGTTAAGAACAGTTTCAGGTTAAGTATGGACCTCCGGAACGAATTAAGTACTTAACCCGAGGTACCACTGTAGCTCTATGGCAGGCCTTCCAGATATTTCAGACTACAATTCCAACCACCCCTGACCTTTGGGAGTGGTGGCTGTGGCTCACTGGAGTTGTAGTCCAATGTATCTGGAGGGCATCTGATTGAGCATAAGGATTAGCCCTAATAGACTGTTCCTTCCCAGCCCAACAGAAGAATCTAGGTGCTGAATCCTAATTATGTGCATGTTTATGCAATTCTGTCTTGCTGGATCAGGACAGTGATATTTATCTCATATGGAGAGAGCTCCAGTTTTAAATTCTAATAAAAATGAAATCAAACGAATGCTTACAGTTCTTAAAAAAATAAGTATTTCAAATACCACAGTCTTTACAATCTTCAGTATCTCATGCCACAAGGCTCTTAGCTTCTTTCTCATGCACATCCAAAACTTTACTATGTAATTTAGCACAACTCCCTTTGATCATTACATTCAGAAGCTGATACCTAAAATTATGTTGCTAAGTCTTTCTTTAAGCATTTTAAAGTGTTCTGTTTTCAAAAGAGTTCTCTCAGTTTCGACTGAAGCAGATTAGCAGTCTTCATTTCAGTAAGACCTGATGGTGGAACAATCTTAAATAATGGGTAGAAAGAAATGGGTTAAACATCGAAACAGAAATGGAGCAAAATTGGCTTTGTCATTGAATCTGCCTTTTGAACCTCACAATGATGTATGTATGTGGTTCAGATATTGCCACTTGAGATGACAACCATAATGAACATTTGGACACTTCTTGGCAGCTGATGCTGGTTTTGATTGTAATTTGCAAACTGGAAAACGCAAGATTTACCCACATTGGAAGAGTGGCAGATGCAGCTGATGGACTATATGCAATTGGCCGAGATGACTGGCAGAATCCGAGACCTGGGAGAAGAGAGGATTGAGGAAGACTGGAAGAAATTTAAGATGTATTTACAAAAACATTGTAATTTGTTTGAATGTTAAGAAGGATGCTAGATTATAAATAATTGGCCACCACTAAATTAGATCTGAATTTGATTATAAGTGAGGTTAAAGAAAACACAAACCTTTTGGAGAATTACTAGATTGTATTTAAATGAGTGGATACAAGATTGTAAACAAGTTGATAATTTGCTTGGAAAAACTTTTTAACGATGTAAGTGGGAGCGGGAGACGTGAGGGAGTCCAAAGAAGTGATGAAACCACGTTTTGATATAAGTAATGTTGTTTATTATTTGGGTATTTGTATCAAAAAACTTTAATAAATATTTATTTTAAAAAAAATGATTGTAATTTGCAACTCTTTCTGGATTGCAGAACTCTCAGAACTCTGTCATTTTCATCTTAAAGTTAAGAATGAATATTGTTGTCATGCATCTATTAAGGCAACCGTGACACAGGAGTAACTGGATAGTCATTTGCTAGCTGATCCAGTCCTCAATCAAGCGTTGTTTAGCTGCTGTGGCCTTTCTCTGTCTGTATCCAGATGCAAACTGAACAACTCAACCAAGGGTCATGCCAGGTGGATGTGCTAAGCTTGGGCGATGACCCCAGATAAGTAGCACAAGTGAGCTAAAATGTGCCACATGACTCACAAAACCAGTTCAATATAAGTAGGAATTCTGGGGAAGATCTCTAGATGCCTTCCTTCCTGCCTCCCAGAAATTCCATCCCTTCTATTCTGAGTTGCTTGTGTTTACTATCAGATTACACTTCTTTGCATTGTCTTGAAAGCACTAACGGAGATTTCCTTTCTAAATAACGTCTCCATCATTACCCCCTAAGGACTGTTGATTATGCTAACTTCCCCTCTGGGGACAAATTATCAGGGAAACTTTATAAACAGTTTCAGTGTTTTGGATGTCTTATGAGATTGCAGAAGACACTGTTCATTATTTCTGCATGTATGTGTACCCCCACATACCCTGAATTAGAGCCCTAAACATGGCCGCAATGCGGCAACAAATGATGTACAAAGGTGTGCATTGTGAGGTACATATAGACAGCATGGTTTAATGCATTACTTTTCCTGGTTATAATGCTAGCACTTCTGTCTCGATTTCTAAGACTCCTTATGCACTACAGTACCTGTTGTGTGATAGATCTGTGGCTTCTTGGTCAATATACTGCCATGTCTTTCTAAATCTTAAACATTGTGGAAAAAACTGTATGCCAGGATAGTGCCCCAGATTCTGTCATGTGAGCAGTGGCAATATGATCATGGAAATCATGGAAAATTACAATGCAAAATTACAATGATTTTTTGAATTAACGGGATTGCATATCAATTTTTTTTCTGGAGACAACACAGAAATGCGTGCTGAATTTACACCAGATTTGTCTGGATTCCCTGAAGTGGCATATTTGTCATGTGAAAGATTACATAAAATGTCAAAATTAACAGGTAAGTAATCATTGGGAAGATGTTATAAAGCACTCTCTGAATGTGGCATTAACCCTCACTGAATTATATGGTTATACTTGATGTGAATGCACTTACTCGCCTGGGACCACCAGCCATGTGCCGTGTGGATCAATTAGATCTATATGGAGGGCACTGAATTTCAAAGTATTCTTAGGTGAAGAGTAATTGCAAGAAATGAAAAGCGCACTAATTAGGCAGGGAGATGGCATAATCTGTACTCTTGGGCATTCTCTTGAAAAGAAGCAAAAGATAAGCGTCTTAAATGTGAATTTAGAACCTGAAGAAAAGAGTCCATGGAAGAAAAAGAAGAAACAACCCTGAGCCACAGCAAGAAATGGGGTGAGAAACAAAAGAGAATGAAGGCTACAGTCATGAAAGAAAAAAGCCTTTCTGGCTATCAAAAATATAGTGTATTTGAGGTGACTGGAGGTGCTGGAAACATAATAAAACCTTGAGGGATATAAAGAGTGAAAATGATGAGAAAGCACAACCCACTGAAGCTGCTCAGAATACAGATAGGGAGGCTGTGTGTGTGTGTGTGTGTGTGTGTGTGTGTGTGTACATGTGCACATGCCTCCTTATTCCTGGAGTGCAAAACCACATGCACAAATAAATGAATCAGCCAGTATTTCCACAATTTAATGTTCTATGGGTCAAATGAAGGCAAGCAGACTATAGAATTGAGATGCTGGCCAGGTGCAAAGCTTGCTGAATGTAGTTTCAAATCTCACTCTTGAGTCCCAAAGCTACTTTGAAGAGCAAGTTTAAGGCATTTCACCCTTCACCAGTTACCCTCCAAGGCCAAAACTTACTTTTGGGCTTCATCACTTCCTGAAAGATTCCTTCTTACCAGAAACACTACTGAGAGTTTTACCTGCCAACACTGCAGAATCAGAGAGAACCAGATTTGGGGGCCATTTGGAGGAGAAGCAAAATGTCCTTGTGCTTTCCCCCTCCCCTTAAATAAAAATGCTGAGAGAAGCGGAAAGCTTCTGTCTCAGAATAAAAGAATAGCGCTATCATTGAGGGGGGAAATGTGGAGATCAGTGATATAATTGCTGATAGAGTATCATAATGTATCATTAAAAACCACCGGGATGCTTAAAGGAATTAATTAGTTTACAGTTTCTATAAATATATTCTTGAGCGACAGGTCTCCTGTAAACCATATGGGCAGCTGACTGCCCCAACACAATTGCTACACAATTGCTAACACACACACACACCACATTGTGGGGTGGGGAATAATGTTTTTCTACTGAGAACATAAATACGTTATGCAGAGCTGGGTTTCTTAAATTCTGTTTTTCAGAGTAGCATTCTTGGCAGGATTTTTAACTCCACAGTATCTGTTTAATCACTTACGAAAATTTGCCCCTAATGCTGCAATCCTATTTATTTGAGTAGAGCAATCCAAACCCACTTTGTGCTGTGGGAGATGGGGTGGGAATAGGCAGAGGTGTCCCCCTGCTCATGTCTGCTGGCTAAACCAGCTGCCCATAAACTGCCACCAACAGAAGGCTCATCCATACTTCCACTTATTCTGCTGTTTCTCCGTGGGGAAAAACTTACTGTTCAGTGGCGTAGCGTGCGTTATCAGCATCCGGGGCAAGGCAAGTAATTTGCGCCCCCTAACCCATGGATTTGCGCCCCCTAACCCATGGATTTGCGCCCCCTAACCTGTGGATTTCCCTAACCCCCAGATGTTGCGCCCGGTGCGGCCGGCCCCCCCTGCACCCCCCACGCTATGCCACTGTTACTGTTTACTGCTGAATTGGAACAAATGTCAACCCATAGAAAAATGTTGACATTTGCTCTGATTCAGTGTCAAACAGCAGGTTTTCCCGGGAAAAGTGGCAGCACAAACAAAAAGAAGAAGAAGAAGAGTTTGGATTTGATATCCCGCTTTATCACTACCTGAAGGAGTCTCAAAGCGGGTAACATTCTCCTTTCCCTTCCTCCCCCACAACAAACACTCTGTGAGGTGAGTGGGGCTGAGAGTCTTCAGAGAAGTGTGACTAACCCAAGGTCACACAGCAGCTGCATGTGGAGGAGCGGAGATGCGAACCCAGTTCCCCAGATTACGAGTCCACCGCTCTTAACCACACCACACTGGCTCTCCAAAAAACACACACACAAAAAAACCAACAACCAGGTGGCATAGGACAAGCGGAAATGTAAGTGAACCTAGAGTGAACACAAGTGCCAATCCATTGGCAATGACTTCCCCCTTCTGCCTGCCAAATTGGTGCTGCCAACCAACAACAGCCAGCGGAAAGCCCCAAAATGGAGTGTTTCAAGGCAGGAGAGTGGGTGGGGCCAAGCTGGTCCAGAATCCATTAAATCCTGAGCTAGTTTCAATGCTGTCATGTAATGGGATCAGGTTCTTTTATTGTGGAATTTCTAGGATAGTACAGCTTTGTCACCTTCTGTCCCAGCAAATGTGTGCAGTAGAGTGGTTAGTGGCACAGGGGCCTGGCTGCTCATTACAGTTTCACTGCCCAATGCCTGGGGTTTTGATCATGCTTTTGATTACTCAATGGGTCTAATGTCAGAAAAAGCATGTGTAGCATCAAGCTGTAAGTTAAAGCGTTCCAGAATATATATATATATATATATATGTGCTTTCGTAGATTTTCACGGGTACAGGAATGCAGGTTTTGGTGTCCTCGGGTGTCTTCCCGTGTAAAAGTTGGGGTGTCTAGGCGACGTTTCGACGAGGTCTCTCTCGTCGACGAGTGAGACCTCGTCGAAACGTCGCCTAGACACCCCAACTTTTACACGGGAAGACACCCGAGGACACCAAAACCTGCATATATATATATATATATATATTCTTATTGCATGTAGTCCCTATTCTAAAATGATGCACCAAGGCACACATTTTTTATAATTAATCATAATATTAGTATTAATATTATTATTTCCCGGGGATTAATATAACCATAATGGTCAAAACAACATTAAACACTACATAGTATAAGCATGCTATACAGAGTCAGACACCAAAAGCTGGCTCAAATTTGCAGTAGTTACCACTGTTAAAAAACACAAAAAACCATAATAGATGTTGTTTTTCTTCTTGGATCTAGTTTACACTGGGTGCAGCTTAGATCATAGTCAGTTCTGTGAACTGCTACATATCTTTCTTCAGATATATCAGCTGCCTTTTATGCCAGCCTTGAATTTGTGAGCTGCATTAATTCAGTTCAGTTGCTCCAAATTCAGCTCATCAAAATGCACAATGGCATATGCACCCTCTTATAGTTATTTAGGCACAAATATATAGTTCATGTGAAATGCTGAGTCTACCACAGGCTAGGAAGGAGCATATGAAGCTGCCATATTCTGATTAAGCCCATTGCCCACCCAGATCTATGTTGCTTACATTAACTAGCTGCTCAACCTAGTGTTCTCAACCCTACCTGAAAATTCCAGTGATTGAAATTGGGACCTTCTGTCTGCAAAGTAGATGCTCTGTAACAGAGCTGCACATCCTGTCCTATTACTATTACTGTTATATTGGTGCCAATACACTCCAGACCCTGTTCCTAAAGCAGCAGTGGGGAACTTCCAGCTGGCAGGTCAGTTTTAACCTACCAGGGGATCTAATTTGGGGCTAAAGGACCAAAATCTTGCATATATTTACCAGTTTAGTGGGGAAAGAGAACCTCCAAGTGCGGTCCATTCAATTTCCCTGCTCTAAGGCAAGATTATATCTTTAAAAACATTTATGAGAAATGTCCATTTTTTTCTAAAATGTTTTGCCTAATGTTTGCTCTAAATCCTTGTTATTACAATTCAAGCACACTGCTTTTATCTTCAACAATCCTCTTAAATACATGGAAGCTGTCAACTCATGCCTCTTTAATCATGTTTTAGCAGAACCAGTCCTTTTCCTCATATGAAAAAACACTTCCAAGTTTTGTATCGTACTTCTAGATGTTTTCAAAAGTATTTCCACACCTTCCCCACAAAGAAATTGTGATCCATATTAGAAACGAAGGACAAATATGTACAGGACAATTTTTGCAGCTGGCGACCCAGTCTGATGCGCCTGAACTGGCTTGTGGATCAAAACATCACTCCAAATCAGATTATCATCCACCTTTCTGGATTTTATGATACAATCTCAGTGTGCAAAAAAGTATGTACAAACATATTTTTTTAACATACAAGATTTGTATTGGGGGTGAGGGGAATGCATTACAGAAATACATACAGAGCACCTACTATTTAAATGCACAAAATAGATCTCTGCACCAGTGAAACTAGAATGGAACAGAATTAGGCTGCTCCATCTGTCACTAATCTAAATGAAATTATACTGGAGCAGAGCAAACTAGAATCCACAAACCATGTTCAATGGCAGCTCCATGTAGACTGGAAAGTTACTGGAAAATGAATGACTGGGGCTTGGCTATCCTCATTTGGGAATGGGCATAGCTGATGAACCAGTTAGAGTTGGAAATTGGCACTCCATGCCACTGGGGCTACTTGAGTCAGTGACAAGGTGGAGTCAATGAGTATTCAGGGGGTGGGTGGATGTGCAACCACATTCAGAACAAGTTGATCATCCAATTCCCAGGCATAGGACCTGCCAATCCACAGTCACTAATCCAGCCCATTACTGCCTTTACCTACCAGATCAGAACCTTCATGGCTTTACCTGACCCACATGGAAAGGAAACTTGGAGTTGGGAATTGTTTTTCATTTTCTGATACCAAGCCTACAGGTAGGAAGGGAACACCATGACTCTATGTCTCCAACTCCCAACCCACATAGCTGGTCCAGGTTTATAGTATCAATTGCTGGTGAGTGATCAAGTAGAATCAGTTTCTGGGTGGAAATCCTAGTGCTTTTTACTAAACCTGCAGTTTACTTGGAATGTGAATTATTTTGGAAACAAAATGAACACTTTAGGCCTATTCCAACATTGTCAAGGAGCTATGCTGTGACTTACATGAGAGCAATCCAAGAGGAAAGTGTAAGCAAAATGATTCCATTTAGATGTGCTAATGTCTTCCTGAGTGCAAATTTACACCTTGGATCTCATTCTCTAGATAAGTGGGATGGCAAGTTTGTATTTTTTTTCAAGGCAGCACATGCCAGCAGCTGTATCACTGTACTGTGACACAGAACTGTGTCCCTTTGGTCATTGGTTAGTAAACTAGCAGACAATTGTTACTGGTTTGTCACTGTCACAACAAATCTTTGACAGCTAGCATTTGCTCATCAAGAAAGACAATTTGAAGTATACATTGTGTGCCTGTGCTAGTCCCATTTCAGCTATTTGTGGCCTGGCTAGAGCTCGTATGAAATATCTTGTATCTCACAGACTTGTATCTCACAGAAATATTGCTGAATCCAAGGCAACAATGCTTACAGAATTAAAGCTCAGTTCTCTCAAAGCTGTTTGCCCCAGTTGCCATATTGGTTGAGGAGACATAAGGGAACAACAAGCTTAGAGGTTTCATAGACCTGTGAATATAACCTCTTTTTGACTGTTCTCCAATGCTTGCTGCTCATTTCTATTAAGTATCTGTGCGCCTATTGATTTCAGATTAGTATTAGAGCATTTTTATGTTCTTATTGTAACACCTTCCACAGTGGGCGGTGTTGCAGCCAGCGATCTGGGTCATTGCAGTGATCTGGAAGGGGGGTGGGTTTTTGACACCCCCTCATGCTGACCCCTGGCTGTGTCACACCCCTGCTGGCCAATCAACACCGGTCGGGGCATGGCCACAAGAGATTTAAACCATGGCCGGGGGGGGCTTCTGAGGTTGTAGCCTCTGCCTGCCCCTCCTCAATAAAGGTATCCTGTTAAAGGGACCCCTCGGGGTGCCCCTATTTGATGTAAGACATGGGGCTCCTCCTATTGGTGGTTTACCCTTAGTTGGAATCCCTGCAGAAGGGCGGGAGTTGAGATATAGTGTGGCTTCACCCAGTGCCTAAGCCAAACTGCTCACAACTGTAACCAATAAAGTTGTGGCCTTTTAAACCCATAATCCTAAATACTTGTGTCCGTGTGTTTATTATCAATGGGAACTGTGGGGCACAGAGCCTTGGCACACAAATATATTATTGTGTGTTTGACCTCTGCTCTATAGAGCTAAATATGTGCTAGTAGCAGTATCTTTTCTGATTAAGCTGAAGAGCATACCACAAATTCATGATACTGAAGCTCGCCAGAGTCAATATCTTTTTGTAACCAGGATTGGGATTCTCACTTACAGAATACACACAACGAATTAAATCACTGGCTCTGACATGGGTGTTTTGAAATTGAATTTGCTTATAGATATGCATTTGCATGCACCATTTTAGCTGGAATTATCTGCATACATACTTTCTGCAGTAAGACAAAGACAATTTCTTTGAGTTCTGCTTTATACCCCCATTTATCTGAATAGTGAGAAGTCCCTTTTATGCATTCAAACTCAGCACCAGCACCAGAAGATATGCTTGCTCTCAAAAATTGTTAAGACATACAGCAAGAGGCCCTAGTATGACATTATCGGATAGAGTTCTTAGCAGTAAAACATCCTTATCAGATAGTTTGCATATATCATTGATATTCAGGTACTAAAATCAAATCACTCCTGAGTTTCTGAAAAGGTCAAACAAATTTGATCCCTAGAGCCTGGGTATATTTATGATCTGCTTGTTGTTCTTCATTACAATCAGCTGTATTGCTTTGCTTTAAGCATGTTGGAGGCTTATATTTTAAGACTATGTCATTTGTTGACTACATCATGTACTAATACCATTACTCAACATTCCTGGGGATGTGTCTCTCAATCCATCCCAATTACAGGACACATTTGTGCCTTCTTGATGAGCCTCTTCCAATGAAAGGTAAGGGCAGGCTCATATGTGTCCCTATAATTAGAACACTGAGTGCTATTAGTCAGATGATGGGAGACAACCCTCAGGGAAGCGGTCCAGTATTTCTTCATGTTGATCAAGTAATGCCAGTAGCATTGCATGTGGTGGGGTAGAAATGTGGAGCCACTACCTGACACCATCTGGACTAGGACAGGTGCTCCAGCAGGAGTCCTGGATTGGTGTAGATGTGGTACCCTGGCCTCGTTTCTCCCCCAACCCAGACTTGTCCAGGTAAGCAGCAGTAATGCTTGGTGTCAGGAGGGTGTCTCTGTAGCTCTTACCAACCACAAACAAAGCTACTGGACAATGCCATGGTAGAGTTGTGCACAGTTATCCTATCCAACCTGTTGCTCCAATCCAGGGGACAGGGACAATCAGACTAAGCGTCCCTGGCCAACTCAGGAACCACCCACTCCAGATCTGGTCCAAATTAGTACAGGGGTGAGGCTCATGCTTAGCTTAAAAAAAGAACCCACCCAATTAGGCATATGATTAGGAGACATTGCACCCCACGAGATTGATGCTCCTGTGCAACAGCTGTTGCATGAAGATGAAAGATCCTGTATGGTAGGGGTACTGATTCACCAGCAGCTTCTCCCCTGCAGAGAAGCAGCTTACAAAGCAGCACTCCACAGCACCTTTGCCTCGGTGCAGCATCAGTCATCCAGAGTGCTGCAGGGAAGCTGCTTTCAAAGGAGAACGCTGCACCACACAGGATAGATGCCTCTGCACAAGAGCTGTTGAGCGGAGGCATCGATCCTGTGGGATGTTGCTTGAAAGCTGCTTGAAAGATGCACACTGCATCACGCAGGATTAATGCATACCTCCACACAAAAGCTGCCAGGTAGGTCTTGGCCTTTTTGTGGAAAACTCAATGCATGCCTCTCCTTCCTTCCTGATGCTGACAGCCTTGGTTCCCTTTGGTTCATCCATCCCAACCCACATAAATCTGCGGCTGCCTTAACCAGAATTGGCTGGGGCTCGAATCCCCCCAGTAGTACCAGTTGGGGCCTTGGCTGAATCCAATACAGAGCCCTAGCGCCTGGACCATACTCTTCCTTCATGTTAAGCCTCTCCCTTCCAAACTGATGAATGACTGAAGAATTAGATCACATTCTCCAAAACATTCTTTTGTGTCTATTCTGCCCAGGGCAACAAGTCTATCTGTGCATCTTAAATAAAGCAAATGACTTAAATAAATAGAATAAATTGAGAGCTAATGGATCTAAACTAAAGTAGCATATTTTGGGGGTGGAATTAAAAGCTTCCAGACTTCTCAACTGTAAGCTAAAACAAACTTAATCACGTATAGCATCATAGAGAGAGAAGAAGTTGTTTCTCCAATTAGGGCTTATAAATGACTGTTCACATCCTTGCTCTCAAGTCTATTACACAGTATGAAGTGGTCGGCCTTTAATTTAAGTCAATTTATTTTGAATCTGTGAGCAGGAAAGACTAGAACTCTTCATCTAACCACAGGACAAATAGCTTCAGAAGAGGTATGGGGAAGTCTTGCTTTCCTGCAAGTGTGGGCACTTTGTCCATTGTTAGAAAGGAGTGTTCTGCTAAAGTTAGGAATATTGGTTCTTTGAAAAGAGAGAGAGGCCTTACATGTTCCTTCCCAGACATTGTGATCACTGTGCTGATGTTTTCATAGTCTGGAGATCACTGTGGTGATGTTTTCAAAGTCTGGAGGTAAAGCTATGGTCCTCCAGAAACTGTTGCTCTCCAGGTGGCAGCTGCCACAGCCAGCTTAGGATGATAGGAATTGTACTTCAAGAACTTCTGGAGGGCCATCAGTGGTTGCTCCCATTGAAGTTAGAAGATGTCTGGTGAAAATATTACCGTCCTATTTAAGTGTTTTTGTGGCACACATTAGAAGGTATGTGTGACAAAACTATTATTTTATTGTTCACCACCTTCAGTGAAGCTCAGGAAAGGTGAAATGTAAATGCTGAAACAAACAAACAAACAAATGTCCCTTCTTGATACCAGTGCCTCCAGAGCACGTGGCACCACTAACTCAGTTGAGAGATGCTGCTGTTTCAGATTTGAACCCTATGTGTGCTACTTACAGTAAAATAGTAGATTATTTGAGATTGATTCCTTTGTCACATTTACTTTAGAAAGTATTCTTTATAGGAAGATTCCTGAGTCTGGTAATAAGTCGGAAGACAGGAAGCACAGCTAACATATACTTTCTGTTCCCAGAAAAGTGAGGGTGATAAGTGAGAGAGGTATTTTGTTTTTTGTTTTAATAGTGTAAGGAACCTGTGGTCCTTTGGATGCTGTTGTTCTCCAGTTTCCATCAACCACAGCAGTGGTGGACTTTGGGCTCTCAAATTTCAGTGGCACCCTGTGTGATGCTAGAATTCAGCAGCCTCAACTCTTGTGATCTGCTGCACTGGTTGTTCTACCCTAAAACTGCTTCTGGTTCCAACAAGCATGGCAATTGGTCAGGGTCAGGGATGATAGGAGTTGCAGTCCAGCAACATTGGGAAGGCCACACAAGTCCCTCCTCCTTGCTTTAGAGGGATTTGCAAGGAGAACACAAGGGGTCATCCAGGCCTGTCACAAATAGCACCACAACTGCTACTGTGGTCATAGTGAATTAAAAATATGCTGCCACGAGGAAGCTGGTCTTCTAAACATGGATGGTATGTGCAATGGGACTTCCCCCTCCTCTCTTCTGTCATGCAACTTGCCCCCCCCCAAAGAAAATGGACTCCAAAATGTTGTGGGAGATTCTGGAGCAGATTTTGAGGGCATGCTGGGAGAGGACAGGAAGGGGAAGTCTCACTGTATGAGCAGAACTCTGTTTGTGCAATATTGAATATGACTCATAGAGACTTTAGAACATTTGGTCTTAATCCACTAATATTACAGCAAGTCTGATTCTAAAAAGAGAATGAAAGCCTCTTAGTAATTTTTTGCTTCTATCTTCTTTGTTTTGCCAATACATAGGATTCCAACTGTAGTTTCTGCTACAGACAAGTATAAAAAACCCCTCCTAAGATTCAGTTATTTTTTACAATGGATGTCTATACCCAACACAATAGATAGGTTGTAAGATTACTTTTTCATAGATTATTTGCTGCTAATATTGTCCTGTTTCCCTTCTGTTTTTAAAACTACTCTTTAAAAAAAAAACAACCCAAAGAAGCTGACTGAAGTAAAAATGGGTAGGCAGCAGTAATGCCACTTTAAAATAAGCCTTAGTTACAAGGTGTTTCAGTCTGGATGCTTTATGTCCCTACATCCCCGAGGGTAAATTGGTGGATCAAATTACTGGTTGGACAGACAGCGTACATTTCCTACTACCCATGTAGCCAAGCATGAAGTGGGTAATTGGGTTCTGTCACATTACCACCTTTTAGCTCCAAACCCTACGTTGTCCTAATAGGATAAATGAATGACCACCAGTGAGAATAACACTGCCATTTTCTAGGAAAATTGCTCAAAATTGGACCAGCCTGAGTCAACAAATTTGGGGCGACACTGAGATTTGGTCAGACTAATTTCTTTGTGTGGTTTAATTTAAGCCTGTCACTGAGAGTGCATTGAAAACATTTGCTCTACAGTTCCTACAGAAGAAATTCTGGAAGGTGTTACATTTCAGTTAGAGATGTGTCAATCACCCATCATCCAGTTCAGGATGCAAGGGACATGCAGCTGAGTGGAAGGTACATATTTATTACCTAAGACAGACTGTTATATAAAGGTCCCCTGTGTGCTGCCAAATACACTGCCTCTTTCCATTGCCAAAATACAAATTTGTAAAGTTGGGATGACTACTCCACTGCATTGATATTACTTTATAAAGAAGAGATTGTTTCTTAGCACAACGTGGTTCAGAATAGTCAAATAGGTTTGGAACTGGTTAGGTTTCCACTGTGTGCAATTGTCTGGCATGAAGCCTGGATGATTTCCAGAGTACTGTTGTTTCTAAGCCTCAACTATGATTTAGATCTTATAACTGAGATTCCACCTTGCCAGGATAATTGTGTACCAAAGGCATGTTCAAAGGTCAATAGGAGTATAAATATCTTCCTCTCAGGTGTTAACTTTTTGTGACACTTTCAGGGCAAGATTCAAAGATATGCAATATATTTTGCCTTTGTAGAAGCCAGCTTAGTTGATAGTCTGACTCAAAAGCCACTAATCTGCCTTATATTTTCTAATTTTTCTCTTTGAAATATGTAAACACCAGGCTTTACCAATACTTTGATATACCATTGTGCTAGAATGTAATCACCCTCAGAAGAACCTTGGGGAGCAGAAGGAACAAATTACAGCAGCAATCTAACATCACATCGCCCAATCTGAAATAAATGGATTTCTATCAAACTGAGCTTGAACAATGTGTACTTCTAATTGGACTCTGGTGCCAAGATGGCTGCTTTCTTCCTCTAAGAGCTGATTGACAGAGAAATGCAAACACTTCACTGCCAGCCATCTCAGCCTCTGGGGAAATATAGGCAGGTAATATCTGGCTAAAGGACTGCTTTTATTTATGATGTCAGCTTTCCTAAACATCAGAGTACCTGCATCAAATCCAAATTGGAAGTGAAATTGCTAAAACTTTTTACTCAGAACAATGTTAAAATAAATTATCTTGTGAAACATTTACTGCCTAGAAAAGAATGGTATCCTTTGAAATATTCCTGTATATGGCAGCCATCAATGTAAAGATGAAGGACACAGGCACAGTGAAGTGTTTTCCAATCCAGGTAAAGCCACTGGTCCATTAAGCCTTTTTTCCCCACTGGCAGCAGTGGCCAAATAGTTCACTTACCTTCATTTCTCATGTTCGTGCCTTGGAATCTTCCTAGGTCTCAGAGTGAACAACTGCCTTCTTTCCAGTAGTAAGCACCTGATTAGGGCACTTTGCTCTGTCGGTGCAATATGTGAGTTTGGGGCTGCATACACATGACCCCCACAGAGCTACAGTTCACAGCATCAATGTGCTTTTCATTGCTCCCATTCCTTATTTGCACCATTTAGATAATCTTTTTTCTGGCACAAGTGGCAACCGAGCTGTTTTGGGCAGCTGCTTCTGGCAATCACCATTTCATTCTCACAAAATGTCTCTGATGCACCATTCGGGGGGTGGGGCAGAAATGGTGTCCACCACAAAAATAGTGTCCACCAGGGCAGAACAATGAAACATCTGTAGCATTGTGTAGGATGACTGGCATTTTGGAGATCTTGCAAGGGCATTATACTATTCTGTGTAGCAGAAGTACAGTTCCTTCTTGTAGCTGCTCAGATCTGAAACCCGACAGCTGTCCTCTAGTCTCATTTTCCAATCTCATTTTCACCCTAAAGTTATACACACTTTTATATCCTTCCTTTTATTGCTCTGAATTATCACTCTAGTCCTCCACACATTTACCCACACATGCAGTTTAACTCCAGTTTGAATCAGGAGGACATATGCTCATAACTGAGTTCACACTTAGAACACAAATGTTTAGTTGTTTTGTAAAAACAAAAAACAACAAGAAAATAGAATTTGCTTTTAAGACAATATATATATATATATATATATGGCACCATATACCGGTAGGTGTGTATGGTTCATACTGGCTGTGACCCTCAAAGCAATATGCAGAAGTTCCTTCGATATCGATACCATTTGTTGAAATATAAGGGTTCTAAGCCGTGGATTCTAAGTTCTGGTCCAGGAAATCTGGAGTTTCTTAGAAAGTTATCAGGGGCTTCCCAATTAAAGAATCAGTAGTGGCAGTCAAACTTCCTTGAAAGACTGAGAGTTTGAAGCTGGGAAAGGCAGGGGTTCCCTGACTGTGGTCCATGGACCACCAAGGACTCAGAAGCTTCATTATGATGGTCTGTGGCATGTCTGCGTCAACTATTCCGATTGACTTTAATATTATGTTTTTTGTTCCATACTTGAGACTTGGAATGTGGGACAAAACCTATGTAGATATCCTGTGGATATTGTGGCTCATATGATTTAACAGTGACATTTCCCCCCAGGAAAATGGGAAATGCTAAACATGAAGGAGTAAGCCAAGAATACACGTTAGACCAGCCTCCAGTAAATCAGCCTTGCTTAGATATAAGCACATGCTTACCTATTTGGCTGAACTGAGACCTCAATAAGTTATACAGGGCTGGTGAATTGCCTTATAAATAGTAGAAATATCCTTGCTGACCCCCTGCAGGCAATCAGCTTAGCTTCCGAAGCATGAAATTTTCAGTTGCCTTATCTTAGCTTGCATACTGTATCTACAAATGTTATTATTGCTCATAAATTTGCCATCTCTATTTTAGAAAACTCTGCCACAGCATTTTGCCCAGTCTACGCAATAAGGCTTCTTGAGGGCCCTGTGACTTTTTTTTTTTAAGGCCACTTTTAATTTTATTTGGGCCAACTAGGGGCAAAAGACATAGTTAGATATGTTGTTGGCAAATATTAACTTTCCCATCATTTGACATCATTTATATTAGAACAAATAAGGAGGATCACGTCTCACTTTTGTTACGTAAAAGTAATAATCTTAAAATAAATGGAGCTCTGCATGTCCTGGGGTGTGTGTGAAGATTTTATATCAGCTACCAAATCATAAAGATAACTTTAGTGCCTCTTCAATTACAGATTTTTCCTAACCTAATTAAAGTTGCCACCTGGCCTGTTTCATATTATCTCAGCCCTCAATTCTCTCTATTTTCTCCAAACATGAAAGTAAGCTGAATTTCAGCAGAGGCTGGTTTATAGTTTTTAATATATTCACTAAATTCAAGTGAACTTAGTGGGATAAACTGAGGGAATAATAGATGAGTTTGAGATCATTAAGCCAATGACATACATGAGAATCATATTCATACTGAGAAGCATTGGTTAGGGAAAGGGGTAAGGAATTCATTTGTAAGGGGAGTGTAAAATTGGTGGAGAGGATGTAAGCACGAAAAGTAGGGATGGATGAATTTGTCTGTTTTGAGTGTCTCCCAGGTCCTGATTTTTCCAGTCTCAACTTCAGTTCAACCTACTTTCCACATCACTTTGCAAATTATTTTTGTTTTGTTTTGTTCTGTAAATAAATAAATAAATAAATATTTCCCTGCCCATTTCTACAAACGGTTTTGACTGCACTGCAACTCTTCCCTCCTTGATTATGGAGTGTTTTGAATACCAGAAGGACAGCTCTTCAAATCTCAATAGGCAACATAAACTCTCTTCCTAGACCAGAGACATAAGACTTTGATGAGAGAGAGGTTTGGTACAGCCTCCTAGGTGGCAAAAAAACAACCCTTTCCTTCCTTCCTTCCTTCCTTCCTTCCTTCCTTCCTTCCTTCCTTCCTTCCTTCCTTCCTCCCTCCCTCCCTCCCTCCCTCCCTCCCTCCCTTTCCTTTACTCCTTTTTATGAAAGCTAACATTTAAAAATAAGAAAGAAGAAAAACAACACAATTTTAACTAAAGCGAGATGCAGAAGAGCTAAAACAAAAATGCATATTGGAGTCAAACAACCATATAGGAAGCAATGTCAAAAACTGGGACACAATATTTTAACCTAAGAAAGAAACCAATGTTGAGTTGTGTTGGCTAAACACAAAGCAAAATGATCAGCATGATATAGCCTTATTTATTTTCTCTAAGTGTTAAGTAATGGTTGCCCTTTGCACTTGTCTATTGTGCATTCATTTGAGTAAAATAATTCATTTGTAAAATAATATCCAGTCATTTGTGAAACAACAACAAAACTCTCCAGCTTGCAGCTCTTTTTTCCAGGTTAAGCCACGAGCTAAAATGTTTCTACAAAAGTACTTCTACTCCTTTTCTCATTCTTTTCTCCTCTGCAGCTGTCACAGTTGCTTGCCAGGACTCAAGTCAATCTTTTTAATTAACTCTGAGTCAAGGGCATTTAAGATTAAAACCCCAATGCTGATAGAGTGTGTGCTATGTCCTGTGTAGCACATGATGCATCTGCTTCACAGAAATGAGGGGAACATCGTGCAGCCTCTGTTTAGCTTCCCGATACAGTAGCTGTCTGGAGCAAAATATCTGTTTCCTTGAACGAGAGTTCAGAGCTCAGCAGAGCAGCACGTGCTCTGTAAGGAAAAGGTTCCAGTTTCGATCTTCAGCATCTCTCAGTAAGACTGGGAAGGACCCCTGTCTGAAACCTTGGAAACCGGCTGCCAGGCAGTGCAGATAATACTAAGATGGTGGAATAAACATCTGACGTTTACATTAACAGCAGAATCCAAACCCAATATCTGCTGGGATGAGAGAGTCTGGATTCGGGAGATCATGAGCTTTTCCAGCTGACCCAGAAATCAGCCAGGGCTATGCTAGCGCAAGTCCTTCACCCAAGCTGAGCTGGAGATCTAATAATGCTAAGTCCCTCAAATAGCTCAGCCAGTGGAACTTAAACTGGCATAATTTACACCAGTGCAAGTCTACCAAAGGGGGAATTATGGGGGCATGGTAGTGGTGGGTTAGATAGTGGTGGGTTAGAGTCTTACACCTATTCCAAATCCTTTTTGGCTTGGTCATGTGACCAACAACCTGTGGGAACTTAGCTGGCCAAAGAGAGCAGTATAAATCAAATCCCCTCTGCAGAGAGTTTGGAATAGGGGTACTGTATGCCATCTTAATTTACACAGGCATAAGTTCCCTTGGCTTTCTATAGTTAGGATTTATCTGTAAGCCTACTGTCTACTATTCCAGTATGGCATATACCTCATTATTTCATTATGAAATATAAAATAAGCCTACCAGTTGTTATTAGCCCTGCCTCTGCAAAAATAGTGAAAAGCAGTTATAAAATATCTGTTATCTAAATCCAGGAACTCAGCTACCAGAAAAGCATCTGTTGAGAAAATGGCTGCATCCCAGCACAGAGTTCAACATACTTGAGTCTCTTTTGACACAAAGTATTTAACAGTACAATGAATTGTAGTCACAATTCACAATATACATATGTATTTACGGAATTGATACTCCTAGTTCAACAGAGGGATAATAGCTTGTATAAAGAAATGGTCCCCTTTGTCAAAACACAAATTCTTATGAAATAAATATTTGATAACAACCAACCAGAGTTTCAAAAGGAGGTTGATCTCCAGATAGTCTAGGACCTTGGAAAAGAGGTTTGGAAGAGAGAAATCATGTGCAAATGTTCGTGCCTGGTTTAGAGGATAAAACAAATCTTGCATTGCTTGTTAGTGGAGAATGCACACTACCAATTCAAATGCTTTCTCAATGGTATAATACATTCATAAGGTGTTAATGGGCACAGATGACACTTTTGTACTGCCTGGATACATTCCCTACTGTGCTAGTGTGCCTCATATCTTAAGAATCCTCACCCCACTGGCAGATAATAGTGTCTGGGCTGAGGAAAATCATTTTCTTAAAAAAATGCTAATCCAAATCCAGTCAAAGTTACACAAACAGCTCCTTTACAGACAGATGTTGTACAGTACAGTTACATTAACCCTGTGGCTGAGAAGCTATACCTAGAGTCTGCTAGGTGACTGAGCTGTGTACCCTACTGTTCACCCTTGCTTCCAGATCTTAGAAACTGAAAAACTAAAAATTAATATCCTATCTTGCACCAAGCACAGAAAGCAGAGAATCTTTTGGGGGGACTCTGTGGTTTTTAATGAAGCAAGTTAATGTTGAACCAGAAATGTTGGAATTTGGAGCCTTCCAAGTAGCAATGAATTCCCCATAACTTGATTCAGAATTGGTTTGGTATTTATGAAATTTATGAAATTTCTCCGCAATTACTTGGGAACATTAATCTATTTGCTGATACCTCCCAAGTCATAATGAATATAGATGGTGCTGTGCCATGTACATTATCTCACTATCTTTTCAGGATTGTTTGGTATCTGGTTTGGATACCACATGCATAATTGAAGTCACAAAGAATGAAGATGTCACAATGTCACGGGCTTGAAAAGTTACCCCAGTTGATTTCTTTATGACACTTTATCACACCTTGAAGCCCTGAGGAAAAGGCTTTGGGACATTTCACATAGCGAACTGCCATCTCGGTCTCATGTAATCTGTGGCCCGGTAGCAGCAGGAATCCAATATGGGTACGACTTTCAGATACCCTCATATCTTAGGAACCTGTCTGTACCAACCTATCGGCATTTATTTACCAAAGCTAGACTAAATGTATTTCCTTCGGAAGTTCTAAATGGTAGACTGAGAGGCATCCCTTATCGGAATAGGCTTTGTTTATGTTCTCAGGACGTTGACTACATAAAGCATATTTCACTGCATTGGGGGCAGTACGAGCAAGCAAGGGACCAACTGATCAAACCCCTACTGGCAAATCTGTCGGGAAACTCTGAAGCCTCCCATATTAAATGTCTTTTGGATGATAGGTCTAATGATATTACACTGGCCGTGGCAAAGTTTCTTTCAGATGTCAAAAGAAACAAAGGTCATCAAGCTCGAGACAAAACAAAATGACTGCCTCGGTTTCTCTCTCTTTTGTGGTTGGTTGTCTTAAGTGTATTTTGTTCTGAAATTGTTCTATGGGTCTTTGGAGCACAATAAAGATATTATTATTATTATTATTATTATTATTATTATTAGTATTATTATTATTACACTTAAATTTATTTTTGTATTTGCATGTCCATTTTAAAAGTCAGTCAGTCGGAGTAAGGGATTGACATTAAATAATCTCCGTACGTGCTCCTTAAAATCATCTGGCTTTGAGTGTCTGTTGACAGCAAACATGTAGATCCTTGTTTGACATCTTGAAGTAAAAGTAGACTTCTGAGAAAAAGCTGCTTCATACATCATCTGAGCAAACATTGCAAGTAGGACAAATCTGTATGCCGGAGAAGATAATTAAAGACTTTGGCACCATTGGTAAGTACTAGTCACCATTTTGGATATCTTATTTATTTATTTATTTACCTTTTATACCACTTAATATAATAAAATGTCTAAATGATTTCCATAGGAAAAATCAACCGTCAGTAAAATAAATAAATAAATAAATCTAGATGAAAATGAGATAAATACAAAATGCAAGTTTATATCACAAATAAAATGGAATAGAGTAGATGAAAATAAATAAAGGTTAAGAGTCAGAGTCCAGAAATGATTGGGGAAACATATATTTCAAAGGCTACATTCAAACAGCAGATTATTCCATTTTCATGAGGTTTCCCTGTTTATAATTTCCACATTATATTTGAGCTTTCACATGATGTAAAAGCCACCTCTGGAATGCTGGTACATAGAAGTGCTTCTTCAAGCATCCTAGCTTATTGCTCCAGTTTAAAAATCAACAGTCAGAAGTTCATTTTAAAGGCATACTTGTCTTGCTTTCAGACATTTTTCTTCTGTGCGTGTGAGGAGATGGAGAGACAGAGGAGAAAAAGGCGGACAGAAAATGCTAAAATGAAATGATGACGTGAACCTTCTTAATCCTTGCCAGACATCATGAGTGTTATTCAGTGATAAAGATGCTTCAAGTCTGTGTGTACAATTATTCACAAAGCTGTATTACATGTACTTTCCCTTTTACGTTGTTCCCTGATACCATCAGATGATTGTGAGCTTGCAGGCTTTTACGTTAATGGCAGTTCTTATTTAGATGCATTCAAAAACCTCCTTCCAAATGGGATCTGAAGGAGAGCATCAGCAACTTTAATGCTGTCTGGATGATTTCTTTTCAGACAGACTTCCATAACATATGTAAGAAATTGTTTCATGCTTTTTAAACATTTGGGAGGAAGAGAGCTAGCTGGGAGGAGTGAACCACTGGCTGGAGGGCGGAAAGGGAGATGATCCACACTGTCTGTTTACAATTCCGAAGGTGGAATAGAGTACTAAAACAACAGAATGCTAGCTATCAATGGTGGGGAGGGGGGATTTCTCTGCTTCTGATTTCAAGAACAAAGGGATGCATCACTCAGGAAGGGGTAGCTTTGCATTGACTCTCCCTCTCTCCCTTCATTCTCTGTTGCTGCTGAGCATCGAGATCACATCTGCCACTTAGCAGCCAAACTGCTGCCTCTACAAATCAGAAGGAAAGAGCTAGAGAAGGATTGTCTCACATTGTTTTGTCCCAGTGGAGTTCATTTAATTATGTATTGGGGCTGACAGTGTTAATGGATCGAGAGAATGACAGAAGGCGATAGAGGCCAATCTATGGCTGGCAGCCCGGACTGATGAGATGAGGAAGGCTGTTGGCTGGCTCCTTGGCAAGGGCTCAGGGCTGGAATTGGAATTGGATCATACACCAGCCTTCCCCCCTGGCTCAGATAGGGCGAAAGCATCCTTTATGTGGGATGGGTTTGTGGAATGGAAAGATAAGAAAAGGAAGGTGAAGAGAATCAGGTAAAAATAAATAAATGTGGGACATATATAGGGTAACGCTTTAGCGTTATGCATTTGATGATGTAGCATGAAAAAAGAAAACTTTGAGAACCATCAACCTCATAATATGGCCAATGGTCATGGTCCAGGAATGCGGTCAATGATAATGGGAGATGTGTTCCAACAGTAATTGGAGCACCACAGGTTCCCAATTCCCCATTTAGAAGGAAACAATGAGATGAGATATAGCACGCTATATACAAAATAAATTATGGTATTGTATTTTAAACAGACCTTGCGATGCAGCTAAAATCCTTAGCCCAAGTTCTCTTTTAGTTTGTTTTCCAGATAAGTTGCTGTCCATATTGGCGGAGATGTCTTTCAAGGTCTTATCCATCAGCAGGAAGTACTTAGATCCATTTGTTGTGCTCATAAGAAGCCTTATGCAATTTTATTATACAAAGAATATTGATCTGAATAATCATATTCACAACAACGCACATGGAAACCCAGCAAGAAAATGAATGAGGCAAAGTATTGTCAATATTAATAATAATTACATACATGAAATGCTTCCTGTGAGGCATCCCAAGCAATTTACAATATCATAAAATATATATGAAATAGTTGCAGGTACAAAAACATGTGTGTGGGTGTATCAGTGGTTCCAAAACTCCCCCTCCCTATCCATGGACCACGTCTTGATGGATGACTTAATTACTTTTTTACCTGTTGTAGCAATTGTCATGTGCTGTGTTAGTTGCTGTATGATTTTTAATAGTATTTCCCCCCCATATCCTATACAGTGTATTCCATAGAATTCGTATTGTAATACAATAAAATACAATACAACGTAAGAAACAAAAGAAATAAAATACAGATATAGAACAATGTGAACATTTTATGCTTGGATGTGCCATCATCCATTTTCAACCACAAATCCACAGACATACTGTGGACCATCAGAAGAAAACTGGTGCCATTGCTGGGCCATGGACCACAGTTTTCAAACTCCCATTCTAGAATACATTAAAAATATTGGGTGTGATTCATTCCTGTGCAAGCTATTTGTGCTCATTACCAACAGAGGTAATGAGCAGTCCATTGGTATTTAGGCCTTTGTCACACAGGGTACTCATGTTCCTTGTGAGACTAGTCTGTCCTGTAAAAAAAGAAAAGAGGGTTCCACTGAAAGATCATTGGGATCCCATTTTTATTGCACAGAGCATATGCTTTAGTTTGTATGAAAGGCTGCTGTATGATGCTGGCTGCTGGGATAAAGGTTAATTTTTAAATAGTTCCAGATTTGAAATAGTACCAAACTTAAAGTTCATTAACCTTCAGCAAGACAAATTAAAAGCCATAAAATGCAAAGCCTTTGAATCAGATGCTCACATGGAAGCTACATTTTATTGTACTGAAGCAGCAGAACAGCTATAACCTATGCAATGCACTGTGTATAAAATTTCTTCCCAGAAATGTACAACTTTCTCCTTTGATTTCTTTCAAAATCAAAACACCATCTTGCTCAGCCATCTGATGATGTGTTTAATCTCACTCTATATTTACACACACACACACACACACACACACACACACACTATAGGCTATCAACATCAAGGATCAATTTCTTGAGAAATGATGAGTAACTATTTACCCTGGCTTCCTAAGAAACCTGACTAGCAGAGGTATGTGGGAGGCAGATTAATCACCAACAACACATTTCCTGAACAAATTGGAATGAAGAACTAATCCAGCCCAAAAATCTTCTCTCTTCTCTCAAACTTTGGTAATGTTATTCAGAAGTTCTTGTTGGAGGGTGGGGTAGGACTTTGCTGAAAATGCATCTCAAGATTTGCCTTGGGAAATCTCACCTGTCCTTCTGCATAAAAGCCAGAGTGTTCGGTACAGTCATACATTGGGTTACAGCTGCTTCAGGTTGTGTTTTTTCAGGTTGCAGACTGCTGGAACCCGGAAGTACCGGAACGGATTACTTCCGGGTTTTGGCGGTCGTGCATGTGCAGAAACGCTAAATCGTGTTTTGCGCATGCGCAGAAGCACCGAATCGCAAGCCAAGCATCCACCGTATTTCAGGAACTTGACCCTTTCCATTGTGCTACCCAGGACAGCTGACTCCATATCAAATGCAACAGCAAGCCAGTCGCCAACCAGTATGCAACGTGGATGAGAGCGAGCTGGTTTTTGACTGTGCTATTGCAACTCCTGCTGGGTTTTGTTTTTCCCAACTGTGGGCCTTGTTAAGCAAGACATTTTGGATGATTAACATCTGATGGTTTTTTAAATGTGTTTGTGAGAGGAAGTGTTTGTTGGTTGGTTTTTTTTTTGTGTGTGTGTGTGTGTGTGTGTGTGTTCTCACTTTGTATTTTTATGTTGTGGACTTGGATGAAGGGTGGCATACTAAATAAATAAATAATTTTTTAGAATGCATTCTTTTATAGCTGTCCACATGGAGCACCCCGCTGGGTTTTCATTTCATACGTCTCTGTGTTTGTGCACTGCCAATGATATAAAGCGTAAGAAACGCGTGGCCGTGACTGCAAAGGAAAGTTGAGCGATGCTATGCTCCTCGTTTAAGGAAGAGGGCTCCCACAGTCTCGTATTGAATTTCGATTAGGCATTCTGGAGGAAAGTAAAATTGGCAAGCTGAGATAGTTTAACCCCTTTAACTCCAACATTTCATGTGAGGTCAAGAGACACTTGTTCTGCTTCCCTTTTGAGGACGAGGAAAGAAAAGAAAAGAAAATAAGAAGCAACAGTGCCAGGAATATCTAATGTGGTTTCACTGAGGCCTAGTCCACTCCAGGGAAATGAACATAAGTGCTCTCATTTTAGCCTACAGTGCTGTACTTGAACATTTCCATGTCAAAAGGCTTTAAAGGCAGGACCCTTATTTGCCCACGTATTCAATATATTTGTCTTTCAACCATTAAAAATGGTTTGTTTCTACTTTTTGATAGCCTGGATAAAATTAGTTTTACTACCCTAATGTCAGTTGTAAGGGCACTATAGATTAGAGCATTTTCACCTTTTCCTTCACAAGCATGTGAAGCCAGCAAGCTTAATTACAATGCATTTTCAACTGTCTAGTGGCCACATTCCATCTACAAAGCCTGATTATATGGAGAGTTCAAGTTTCAGCTCTCAACTATTTCCCCCCCCGGTACTCTGATCGGGAAACATGCTATGTCCGTGTGATACCATAGTGGTGGTCAGGTGTGCCATGTGGCTCAATCAAATTGGCTACAACATGCATTCTAAAGAATTTATTCCACTATACACTCCCTACGATTGTTCAAAGCTGCACTTGCAACATACATTTAAAGCACTATGATACCACTTTAAACATTCACAGCTTCCCTCAAAGACTTCTTGGAAGTATAGTTTGGCAAAGGTGCTAGAGTTATTAGGAGACACCCCCTATTCCATTCACAAAGCTACATTTTCCAGCATTCTCTATGAAGAGACATAGACCATATAATTACTTCGAGAACTCCATGAGGGGAAGAGGGCCTCCTTATAACTCTCATTGTCCCTTAACATACTACAGCTCCCGGGAAAAGCCATGAATGTTTAAAGCAGTATCATAGTGCTTTAATTGCATGGTATGAATGTGGCCTAAGCATCAGACTGAAAATATTGCTTACTTTTCAGGTTGATTCCACTCAAATTTAAAGGTGAACCTAACTAATTTGCACTTTCTGAAACAGTATATGAACTGAAGCACAGTTATCCTTCACCCTTCTCTGAATTTTGCAGAACAATTTTCCCGCCAAATAATGTGTACAAAAATGCATATATGAGGGTAAAATGTGCATAAAACAGCATGTATTAGTGAAAATAGCATGAAAGTACATTCCATTAGAGAAACTTGCTTTGCAAAAGGTGTGGTTTATGCAAAATTGCATAGAAAAATGTGTGCATTAGGAGAAACCTGCACTGGAATACTGGTGAAACTTCATAGGGACTTTTTAAAAATGGAAACTGATGTGGAATGTGGAGAGCTGAACCTAAGATTGGACAAATGAGAAACCGAGAGAAACAGGAATCAAGAGATTCACCCATTCCCACTGAAAATAAAGGAGCTCTTTGATGTCTAATGCAGTGGTACCTCGGGTTAAGAACTTAATTCGTTGTGGAGGTCCGTTCTTAACCTGAAACTGTTCTTAACCTGCAGTACCACTTTAGCTAATGGAGCCTCTCGCTGCTGTCACGCTGCTGGTGTGCAATTTCTGTTCTCATCCTGAGGAAAAGTTCTTAACCCAAGGTACAGTGGTACCTCAGATTAAGAACTTAATTTGTTCCAGAGGTCCATTCTTAACCTGAAACTGTCCTTAACCTGAGGTACCACTTTAGCTAATGGGGCCTTCCACTGCCGCCACGTCACTGGCATGCAATTTCTGTTCTCATCCTGAGGTAAAGTTATTAACCCGAGGTACTACTTCTGAGTTAGCAGAGTCTGTAACCTGAAGCGTCCGTAACCCGAGGTACCACTGTATGTTCCTGGAAAGCATGACTTCCTGCCAGTATATTCTCAGTGAAATTTCCCTCCAGTATTTTCTGGAGACTTGGGTAAAGATGGGGAATCTCCTGCAGGGCTGAGAGCTCCAAACTGCAAGGCAATGTCACTAATTGGTTTCCCGTATTGGCTGGATTTGGTTGGTAAATGTCCATGCTTGTGGCACTAGAGCAGAGAGAGGTGTGAGGGAGGTTACTTGCTGTGTTATCCACCAGAGCAAACCCATGTGTATTTCAAGTATGTCAGGTACAAATGGGATTTAATCCACCTGCTGTGTAATAATGACCATCTTATTCTTTACCCAAATGAGCTCAAATAGGACAAGAAAAGCAGTGTCTATTTTAATAGGATTACCGTCACTAGCGACTGCAAGCAACAGAACATCGCTCTTAATTATCCCATCTCCTAAGTGCCTCACAAAATTGCCTCACACTTGCTGGAGCTTCCCCTCTGAGTTTTTGAAGTATGAATTTATTTTAGCCAAAGTTATATGTCTCTTTATATGTCCTTCAGTACATCAGTCCTACAAAATGTATTTTGAACAATTTGCGAAAGATCTGCCAACTAGGTGTGAATATGCAGCATGTGTAAGTGGGGAATTCTTTTTGAAGCACAGTAACCTGATTGGTGTAAATTCCAACCTTAATGTTTATAAGTGCATAATAATGCATCCTTAAATCAGATCCCCATGAGCTGCTAAAGATCTTTGGCCACTTAAACAGGAATGGGGAAGGCTTGGCCCTCCAGATGTTACTGAACTACAAATGCTATCCTCTCTGACCATTGGCAGGCAGAACAGCTCTGTCTTGCAGGCTCAACGGAAAGATGTCAAATCCCACAGGGCCCTAGTCCCTTGTGACAGAGCATTCCACCAAGTTGGGGCCAGTGCTGAAAAGGCCCTGGCCCTAATTGAGACCAATCTAACCTCCTTGAGGCTCGGGACCTCCAAAGAGTTGTTATTTATGGACCTTAAGGTCCTCTGTGGGGCATACTAGGAGCGGCGGTCCTGTAGGCATGAGGGTCCCAGGCCATACAGGGCTTTAAAGGTCAAAACCAGCACCTTAGACCTGACCCTGTACTCCACCGGGAGCCAGGGCAGCTAGTAAAGCACTGGATGAATGTGATCCTGCTGCAAGGACTCCGTAAGGAGCCTCGCTGCAGCATTCTGCACCCGCTGGAGTTTCTGGGTCAGCTTCAAGGGCAGCCCTGCATAGAGCAAGTTACAATAATCAAGCCCGGAGGTGACCGTCGCATGGATCACAGTGGCCAGATCAGGGTAAGAAAGGTAAGGGACCAACTGCTTAATACGGTGGAGATCGAAAAATGCCACCTTTGCTGTGGCTGCAACCTGTACCTCCATAGAAAGGGAGGCATCAAAGGTTACACCCAAACTCTTGACAGAAGGCGCTGGCACTAATTGAGCCCCCACAAGAGATGGGAGGTGGCCCCCCAACCCCATGTCATCCCGACCCAGCCAAAGGACCTCTGTCTTTGGTGGATTTAACTTCAACCTGCTCCCACTCAGTCATCCAGCCACAGCTTCCAAGCATCTGGTCAGTGTGTCCAGGGCCGAGTCAGGGCAGCTGTCCATCAACAGATAAAGCTGGGTGTCATCAGCATATTGATGACAACCCAGCCTAAAACTCCAGACAATCTGGGCATGGGGACGCATAAAGATATTGAAAAGCATCTGGGAAAGGATTGCACCCTGCGGCACTCCACACACTAAGGAGTGCTGCAGTGACAACTCCTTCCCTAGTGCCACCCTCTGTCCCCGACCTGAGATAAAGGAGTGCAGCCATTGTCAGACTGTGCCCTGAATCCCCACATCGGCAAGGTGGTGGTCCAAAAGTTTGTGATCGACCATATCGAAGGCTGATGACAAATCTAAAAGAATCAGCAGTCCCGACCCGCCTCGATCCAGCTGTCTTCGGAGATCATCTGTTAGGGCGACCAGAGCCATCTCGGTCCCATAACCAGGGCAAAAGCCTGACTAGAATGGATCCAGAGCTGATGTTTCATCCAGAAACCTACCAAGCTGTTCAGCAACTGCTCTCTCAATTATCTTACCCAGGTACGAAATATTTGAAACCGGGAAGTAATTGGATAGATCTAAAGGATCTAGTGGTGTTTTGTTTAAGAGTGGATGCACCACTGCTTCCTTCAACTGCCCAGAGAAAGTCCCCGTGCCGAGGGACAAGTTGATGCTCTCACCCAGGGGGCCTGCACCTTGTCTGGGCACACTCTAATTGGCCAAGATGCGCATGGGTCAAGGAGGCAAGTGGTGGGCCTTCCAGCTTGGAGGAAGCTGTCTGTATCTGATCGAAGTGGTCCAATACTGGACCCGAGGACAGTCAAGGGGCCTTCAGTTCTGTTATTGTATCCAAATTGGCAGGGAGGTCACGGCGGAGCAGCAAGACTTTCTCCGCAAAAAAGCTCTCAAATGCCTCACAGCTATGAGTCAAATTCGTATTTAAATTTGGTTGTCCCTCTAGGGACATTAGAGACCTGATTATTCTAAAAAGTTGTACTGGGCAAGAGCTAGTGAATGCAATGGAAGCTGAGAAGTAAAACTTATTCACAGCTTTCACTGCTATCTTGTAGGCTTTCATAAGTGTCTTATAAGATGTTCTTGAGGCTCTGTCATGAGCACGCCACCATACTTGCTCTAGCCATCTAAGGTCACTTCATTTTCCAGAGCTCCTCGGTAAACCAAGGGGCCCAGTTTTGGTGGGATCGCAGAGGGTGCTTAGGTACGATCTCATCGATGGATGCCAAGAGCTGGATATTCTAGTTCTCAACAAGCTCATCTAGTGAGCCACCAGGGGGAGCAGGATCCCACAAGGCCTGACAAAATCCATCAAGATCCATGGGCGAGCCCAAATAGGCTTGCTACCCAAGCGAGTGGGGGGGGGGGGGCAGGAAGTCAATCCTGGCTTTCAGAGTGTAGTGAAATGCAAGTGACATTAAATAATGCTGGTGTGTGTGTTATTTCCCCCTTCCTATAACTTATCCCATAATTGCCACTGCCCCTTGTGAGTCTCCCTAAGTCTTCTTCATCTGGTGGATGCTCTGTGGATACAGTTATTACTGTGGTGGCTCCAGATCTGGACACAAAAGCTGCTTTAGCAATGGCAGAATCACCTACCAAAGCATGGAGAGGTACGTAGGTGCCTTTTTAGCCTTCTTATCTTTCTCCCTGTCCCACTTAAATCTGGAACAAATATTTCCACAGTATTATCACAGGTGCCTGGGGACCTGGGTCATGCAATTTCCCCAGAGCATCTGATGTTCTTAGTCTCTGGACATGGATATATGGAAACCTTTGTATATGTTTCTCGAAGTCTTCTCTCTGCCATATAGTTGTGTATTTAGACCATGTTTTGATAAGAGTAAGCTTCATTTGTGTACAAAACCTCCTTCTGATATGTGATGTGCACTTTGGACAGGATAATGGAAAGTGTATAGCCATGTTAATTAGAATACATATGGCCTGAGATTCTAAAATGACTGAATGATGAGTACTGCTAGACAACAGTCAAATTATTCACATGAAAGTAATTTAGGATTATGGTCATAATCTGCACACCATTATTAATAAGTATTTTTCCTATGTCGGTGCTAAATTAATTACACTGACTAATATTCCTGACTGACTTCTAATGAGCTTTTAAAGAACTAACAATAATCTCTACTTCTTTTGCTACCAAGCAATAATTTCTCTCAATTTCCTTGCAACAGAAAATCTCCTCTACAAATCCAAAACCCAACAGACCAAGTAATCAAAAGTCCAGTTGTTGAAGCTTTTGCTATTGCTAAGAAGCAATCTTCCAAACAATTCAATTTGCCATCATTCCATAAAACTCAGCAGTGAGGAAATATGAAGTTACTTTCTAAATGCATCCCTTCTTGCACAGGAGACTCTGTAAAGGAGAACTCCACAGCTGTGAAACCATAAACATGGTTGTTTAAAAACCACTGTGCATGCTGGATATTATTTATGCATTATTATAGATGATCCTAAGAACTATGGCACATTTCTTTGAACAGAACATATAGTGAATCATATGCACAATATAATGATGTTGGATGTGCAGTTTTGTCATTTGTATAGACACAATTAGTTTTGAAACCCAAAGGGAAATGATCTCCGATTTGTGGTATGTTTTACTTTGTTCAGAACAGAGTGTTAATGTGCATGTGGGTTGCACAGATCCAGCTTTTTCATGTGTGCTTTGGTGCATGTTCTATTTACACAAGTGAACTTTCAATTGATCTCTATCTCAAGGTTTTCCATCCACACTGGTGGGCCATGCTCGATGTAATTGCACTGTCTGTTGTCTGCTTCTGAATACAAGTGTTCCCCCACTTATGCAGGGGTTACATTCTGGGCCCCTGCACACATAAGTGAAATTGCACAAAGCGGGGAGCATCCTCTAAACACCCTCTCTGCTGCTCTCTCATCAATCCATACAAAAGATACTGTATCTCAAAATATCCACAGCTAGAACTGAAACAGGAGGAAGCTAAAGGATGCATGGGAAAGCAGCTGCTGCTGTGCTACCCCACACACCAGCTGTTAGGCGGGGAGACTGAGCAGCATAAACAAAGCCCCACTGCACTTTTGCTCTCGTTGGGGTTTTCTCCATCCTCACTGAAATCGTCTTTGGGCTCTGGGGAGGATCTCCTTGCAAGCCCTGAGGACACTCCAGCTTTCCCCCACCATTTGAATTGAATTATTTAACTTCCTGACGCAACGCATATACGTGTTGTACATGAATCAATGTCACATAAGTAGGGAAATGCCTGTACTAGTTTATGGAAACCTTTGGAAGGAAGACTGCTCCCCTGCTTGTGGGATTTCCACAGGCATCTGTGATGGCTACTGTGGGAACGGGCTGCTATACTAGAAGGGCCATTGGCCTTCCCTCAACTACTACTTCCTCACTCTCTCTGTGATTTCTGGAAAACTTGGTATATCCACTGCAAAGGGATGGGATTTCCTAATCCCAAATTGTTCCACCTGCTCCTGCAATTCCTGCTTCTACCAGAAACGCACATAATCAGTTATCCACAGAAGACTCCACTTGCACAGAGAGAAAAGGACTGGGAGTGAATAGAAGGATGAGCATTGCTGAAGATGCCTGTACTAGTGGAGCAGCTATCTCCCACCTTGATTGCAAGACTTTCGCGAATGGTCCGCTCAACACCACCAATCACTGGGTCCACTGACCATTTATTCATGTTCCAACCAGGTACTGTTGGCATCACAACAGAAGCATCACAAAGTTGCTTAGGCAACTCATGTCTGCCCCACACACTACATTGTTGTTGTTTAGTCGTTTAGTCGTGTCCGACTCTTCGTGACCCCATGGACCAGAGCACGCTAGGCACTCCTGTCTTCCACTGCCTCATGCAGTTTGGTCAAATTCATGCTGGTAGCTTCGAGAACCCTGTCCAACCATCTCGTCCTCTGTCATCCCCTTCTCCTTGTGACCTCCATCTTTCCCAACATCAGGGTCTTTTCCAGGGCGTCTTCTCTTCTCATGAGGTGGCCAGAGTGCTGGGGCCTCAGCTTCACAATCTGTCCTTCCAGTGAGCACTCAGGGCTGATTTCCTTAAGAATGGATAGGTTTGATCTTCTTGCAGTCCATGGGACTTTCAAGAGTCTCTACATTACCCAAGTGCAATTGGGAAAAGCAATAGGGCAAAAGTATTGCACAATTTCAAAGGTTATTTTCTTCCCAATCATTAATGGAGGAAGGTCCTCATCAATGGCCCCAATGCAATTATAGCAAGGGGGTGGGGGTTCACACTTCATAATAACGTAAGAGTATTGTTCAATTGGTGAAAGGTCCATTTAATCCAGCATTTTGTTCTCACAGTAGCTGACCAAATACTCAAAATAACCCCCAAAGCAGGACATAAACACAGTATCTTTTTGCTACACGTAATCACCACCAGCTGGGACATACTGCCTCAGATACTTACCTATGACGGATACTTATTTATGACAGTGAAAACTTGTAAAACTGTTATGAAGTAGCAAGTTGATCCATCTATTTACCAAGCTGACCAAGAAAATAACACTTACTGTGACAAAGCTGTAAGTAAGTGTTCTTGCTCTTGGAAATGCTTCTGAAACAGGGCAAGGGAGGAGGGTCTCTTTAAAATTCATCTCAGCATGGGGCTACCTTTGAAGGTGACCTGGAAACTGCAACTAATCCAGAAGACGGCAGCTAGACTGGTGACTGGGAGTGGCCGCCGAGACCACATAACACTGGTCTTGAAAGACCTACACTGGCTCCCAGTATGTTTCCAAGCACAATTCAAAAAGTTGCTGCTGGCCTTTAAAGCCCTAAACAGCCTCGGTCCTGTCTATCTGAATGACTGTATCCACCCACATTGTTCTGCCCGGACACTGAGGTCCAGCTCCAAGGGCCTTCTGGCGGTTCCCTCCCTGCGAGAAGTGAGGTTACAGGGAACCAGGCAGAGGGCCTTCTCAGTAGTGGCCCCCACCCTGTGGAACACCTTCCCATCAAATGTCAAGGAAATAAGCAACCATCAGACTTTTAGAAGACATCTGAAGGCAGCCCTGTTAGGGAAGTTTTTAATGTTTGACATTTTATTGTGCTTTTAATATTCTGTTGGGAGCTACCCAGAGTGGCTGGGGAAACCCAGCCAGATGGATGGGGTATAAATAATAAAATTATTATTGAGCTGGTGCCACTCCAATCAAGCCAAAAAAGGTAGGCCCCTGGCAGCACCTCAAACAAAAACAGGTGTTAAGGAAAAGAACATCCCTGGTCCTTTCACAAGAAGGTATTGCCTTCTTTGCCTCTAAAAGGGTGAGCAGTTATACAGGAGACTTTGGAGCAGCAAGAAGATTGATTAGCTGGAGGCCTGAAGGAGGCAGCAGGGAAGAGGCAATGTCACACTCACCTGAAGTTCCTGGCAGACAATTGCTGGGGAGCAAATCTCCCAGGGGAGTCCTCTTCTTCATCCTCCTGCTGAAAGAGCTACTCTGTGGTCTGCCAGACTAACTAGATATATTAATTTTTTCCCATCTTCCCTGTGCACATAACTAAAACAGATGCATTTTTAATGGTCCTTCGTATTTCTACTATACATTCCTCTGTTCATTCTAATTTATATACAACAGAGGGTGAAAACAGGGAAGACGTTCCTGTGGAGTAACTACCAGGCCCTGGACCTGCTTAAAGTAGGCCGGCAAAATATAATGCCAGAGTCACTTGTTAAAGCGAAGAAAATCATATGGAAATGGGCAGTATTGCGACTCATCCCCTTCTCTCCCACATTCCATCTCAAGAGAAACAAAAAAATTACCTGAGATGTGACACTTGTAGTCGAATTACAATGATTTCAACTTAAATGCTTGCGTGCTGAGGTCCCCAAGGCACCCCAAACCCAATAACTCAAACTTCACACATTATTTTTGTTTAAGGTTTTTGGCATAATTTTGGCCACAACTTTATTATCAATACAAATTGTGAGTGGTTGCTTAGGCATTGGTTAGACTATCTGTCCTCCCCGCCTTGGGGACAGCCCTGACTCCGTAGTCAGTGCGGAAGAGCAAGATCAGGGTCAACTGGAGCTGCGAAACAGACCCTCAGCTAATCCCCGCATGCTCCTTGGAACTTACACGGCCCGCACCCTGCACCAAGGGTTTGGACGAAGGGGATGGTAAGTTCCAGAATTCCTTTAACGGAATACCCGTGCAGCATTGGAGGGGCAGGCCCAGCCTATCCATACCCCTCCACCAACCAATTTTAACCAATGCCTAACCGCCAACCTTACAAGTTGTGACGATTTGCTACGCAGTAGGCAAAACCCAATTGGCACACACTAATCAGCCAAGAGGTAAATTCCTACTGGGCCCCCGCACCAAGGCGAACGACCCCATGACAGGCATAGCAAGGTCAAGCGAAGCCCAACAAGGGAGGGCGGGCGGGAGATCCGATGTCCACAGCAAAAGAGAAAGAGAAAGCTGTGGACCTTGCTTAAATAGCCACTGACCCCACCCCTAAGTTTGCAACATCAACTTTCCCCAGATAACCAGATCCTCCCATCTAAACAAGCCCTGGCTTTAACTTGCCTAGCAATCATGGGGTGCCTTGTATAGCCCCATCCGCAACCCGTGCTCTCCTTTTAGTGAGAACACGCTTTGCGTGCTGAGGTCCCCAAGACACCCCAAACCCAATAACTCAAACTTCACACATTATTTTTGTTTAAGGTTTTTGGCATAATTTTGGCCACAACTTTATTATCAATACAAATTGTGAGTGGTTGCTTAGGCATTGGTTAGACTATCTGTCCTCCCCGCCTTGGGGACAGCCCTGACTCCGTAGTCAGTGCGGAAGAGCAAGATCAGGGTCAACTGGAGCTGCGAAACAGACCCTCAGCTAATCCCCGCATGCTCCTTGGAACTTACACGGCCCGCACCCTGCACCAAGGGTTTGGACGAAGGGGATGGTAAGTTCCAGAATTCCTTTAACGGAATACCCGTGCAGCATTGGAGGGGCAGGCCCAGCCTATCCATACCCCTCCACCAACCAATTTTAACCAATGCCTAACCGCCACCCGAGCCCTTTACGCTCGCCGCCAACCACTCACAGACTAAACCACACCCTCAACTTGGACACCACTGCATCCAACCAGACATCATTCCCCAACGGGGAAAGATGCACCCCATCATCCCTGAATAATTCAGAGGCCTTGAACGAAATCAGAGGGTGAGGAATCACAAATCCGCCCAAACCAACCACCAATTTGCTTGCCGCGGAATTAATCCGCTTCCTAACTCTTTCGGTGGCCGCCGGGCAAGGGCTACCCCTCCAAATGCGGCGTTTCAGCAGCTGCGACCAAATTAGTGTGGTTGAAGGCACCAAGGCCGCCAAATCCCTCAAGTCCAGTAATATGGCAGCACGCAGCCCAAAGCAGGAAGAGGAAACCATATCATTCTCCCCCAGCTGCACCACTATCGCTGTAGGGGGGCCAGCGTGGAGGACCCGTCTGTGCATGAGAGGCAATAATTCTCTCCACTGCATCCCTCGTCTGGAAATCCAGGACACCTGCACGTGCTGCGGAAGGCCCAAGCCAGCTCCCAGACCAGATTGACGAGCTCTGACAGCGGCCCAGTGCACAATGCTGTGTCCCACTATCCAAATACGGATAGCGGCCAGACCTAGGGTTAAAACACAAAAATGTCAGTACACACACCACCATTATTTCCTCACATATACTTTGAATGCATCCGATCTCCAACGACCCAGGTCCTTTATCCTCCTTGCAGACAAACCCCAATGGGCAGCTGTCGTTGCGGCACCAATACGGAAGGAGTGAGGAGCAAATTCCGATGCTTTGCGGCCGCAGGCCACTACCACCTTGCGCATCACCTTAGTGAACTGATGCCGGACTAAAGGGTGCCCATTTTCATGAATAAACAAAGGCCCCTCGCCTGCCGGCCGCAAGGACAAGTATCTCTTAAGATCCTTTACGGGGCAAGGACCCTTCTCTCCCGTTGCCGAGAGCCGAATGACGGCTCCCCTACCCACCTGGTCGGTCTTCGAATTCCTGATATGCACCCTCAGGTCCGACTGTGACATGCTCACATCCTGCAACAGCAAACCCCTGGAACCTCCATCCCGTTTTTGCTCCAGGACCACCTCGCCTACCCTCAGTGCCCCAAAGAATGCCAAGGAAAAGGCTGCTGAAAATAGACGGGCCTCAAACTTGGACCAACAGATGCTCCGCAGTTTACTGCGCATCTGTATCAGCAACTCAAAAGTGATGGGACTTCTGGGAACAGTCCTCGATGGGGTGAGCCGTCCCCATCCCTCCAATGCCCGGCGCACCACAAACTTCCTACATGGGTCCTTGTCAAAAGTGGCCCTGCTAAAGAAAGAAATTGCTGCCGAGTGAAGTCGCAGGGTCCTAGCCGCCCGGCGCATCTGGAACAAATGTGCCAGATACTTAAGCACCTGGGCAGTAGAATGAGGGGTGATGACCGCCCCCGCCGATTGGCCATTAAAGGACAGAAAATCAGCCCAGGCCTTCTTATAGGACCTTAGCGTGGAAGGGGCGACTGATGCTGCTACTCCCTGTGAAACTAAGTGTTGCCAAGGTTCCAGAGATGATCCGGGAAAATCTCCGGACGGTCTCGAGCCTCTGGCGCCAATGACCTGAATCGTTCCATCTGAAAACGGGACAGAGCATCAGCAATCTCGTTAGAAATACCCGGAACGAAGCGAGCAGAAAATACAATATTAAAACGCAGACAGTGCAAAACAAACACCCGAAGCAAGGCCGAAACCCTAGACGACTGGGATGACTGCTTAGCTAAAACAGTCACTACTGCCTGGTTATCGGACCAAAAACAAACCCGATGGTCCTTAAAATGCTCGACCCACAAGTGTACCGCAACAACTATGGGGAAAAACTCAAGAAATGTCAGGTCTCGAGTTATCGCTTCCCCACACCAAGCCTGGGGCCAAGGTTCAGCACACCACCTGCCGTCCCAAAACAAACCAAACCCCAGTGACCCTGCCGCGTCCGAATGCACTTGAAAATCATTGTGGAGGTTCAAAGTGTCCTGCCACAGTGATACGCCATTAAATTCTTCCAGGAATTCCAGCCACACACGGAGGTCGGCTTGCACTTGGGCGGACAAACGAACCCTATGATGCGGTGCCTGCAGCCCCGAGGTAAGTTTGGCCAGGCGAGAGCAGAACGGGCGCCCCGGCGCCACCACCCTGCAAGCAAAGTTTAAATGACCTAGCAACGACTGAAGCTGTCGCAAGGTAACCTTCCTCAATGGGAGCAGTTCTTCAATGACCTTCCTTAAAGCAACTAACTTATCTGGCGGCAAACTAGAGGTTTGGGCCACGGTATCCAACAAGATACCCAAATAGGTAAGTTGCGTAGTGGGACCCTCAGTTTTCTCTGCCGCTAATGGAACCCCCAGGTCTTCAGCCAGGGACGCAAAGGCACGCAGCAGAACCACGCAATTCCCCGTGTCCCTCGCGGAGGCCAGTAAAAAGTCATCCAAATAATGCGTAACCCCGCCCAAACCGGTTCTGTCGCGCAAGGCCCATTCCAGGAATGAGCTGAAACACTCAAAAGCCGCACAAGCTACCGAGCAGCCCATGGGCATAGCCTTATCAAAATAGAATCCCCCGTCAAACTGAAAACCCAGCAGCCAGAAATCCTCAGGATGAATTGGCAACAAACGAAAAGCCGACTCAATGTCGCACTTGGCCAATAGGGCACCAGGCCCAAACTTCCTTATCATCTTGATCGCATGATCAAGAGAGGCATACTTCACCGAACAGAGCTCCGGGGGAATTACGTCGTTAACCGACGTACCATTAGGATGAGAGAGGTTATGAATTAGGCGAAACTCCCCCGGGGCCTTCTTGGGAACTATTCCCAAGGGTGAAATGTGCAAATTAGGAAAGGGGGGGGTGGCGAAAGGACCAGCCATACGACGTAAAGCCAGCTCCTTTTCAATTTTCTTACGCGCCACACCAGGCATGTCCTTAACGGATTTCTGGTTCCTAGGATTCTGGGCTACAGGGGCCACGACCACTGGGATCCTAAATCCCAGCGAAAAACCATTACTCAAATACGACGCTGACTCTCTGTCTGGGTAAGATTCCAGTAACGCCAGTAACGGCTGTAGCCGAACCGGAGTATAGGCCAAAGAAAAGATATCACTTTCCTGCTCCGGGAACAGGAGGCTGGGCAGGGACCTTGGGGGGCTGCTGGGAGCCCCCTCCCCTGCGAAAGGGCCGCCTGGCCGCGGAGCAAGCAGAAGCCGAGTGGCTCCCAGAGCATTTGTCACAAAGGTGTGCGAATTTACAGGCTTGACGTTGGCAAATGCCCTTATTAAAGTCCCAGCAGAACCACTTGCGCCCAACTTTTTGGGTGGCAGGCTTGAATTTTTGCAACTCAGAAGCCTTCTTCTCAATACGTGGTGCCACATAAGTGGTCCACACATCCAAGTCCTTCCTGTCCCAGCGGGCCGTCGGTATCTTGGCCGCCCTACGCCTAAAGTTCTGGTCATATGATAATGCAGCAGTCTCGCCAGCCATCGTAAAAGCTGAACGGACAATAGACAGATAAACCCAGAGGTGCAGAGACCTCTTGGGATACGCTGCAGAAATCACACCAGCAAAAACCTGGAAACTATCCATCCAACGTTCAAAAGTCCTGTCAGCCTTTGCTACAATTGTCCGTCTTTTGGGAACGGAAAGGCCCTTGTCCAGCGGCTCCCGACCATCAAGCGGAGGAGCCAAGCTGAAAATATCCACGTAGCGGCCATCCAGAATCCTAGACCGCAATTTGGAAGACAAGTGGGCACCAGGAATAATATCCCTAGCAGAATTGGTGGAGACTCTTACGTCAGGCACCAGGACCCCTTCTCGACACTCCTGTACGGCGCCATACCTGGCCCTATGAGAATTTGCCCTACGCTCCCAAACCCACTTTGGCAGCCCCGACGACTCCCCGTAGCCCCAGTAAAGCTTAAGGGGGGCCCCCTCATCACTGCTAGAGCTGATGGAGGAAGTACCTGAAGTGGAGGACGATGTGTCCCTCCGTCTCTTCTTAGAGTGCCTCCTGGAGCCCCTTTTTCGGCGACGATGCCCACCGGAAGAGGACCTTGGAGGAAGAGGAAGACTGTCTTCAATCGAAGAATCTGACGCTTCACCCTGTTGCACTGCACCTGGGGCTGACTGAACAGAGACAACTTGTGAATGAACTGGATTAGAATGCCCCAGCGCTGGGGGCCGTACAGGTGAGCCCCGTACAGCGCGGCCCCGGGTCGATGCGCTTCTTCTGGCGCCGACCCTGGCACGACCACGGCCCCTAGGCACTGCATCCTGCGATACAGGCAGCACCGAAGGTTGGACCTGCGGAGCATCAGGTAAGCCAACTCCGGCTAACAGTGGCTCCCCTTCTTCACTAGATGATGATGCAGGAGAGGAAACATCCACCGGGGGAGGCGGGAATGCTGATGACGTTGACGGGGTCGAGCAACGGTGTAGCAGGCCATCCATCTCCGCCTCTACCCTTGCCAGTGTCACCGGGTCGCCAGACAAACTTGAAACCATAGCCTGGATGCGTTTCAAGGACTGACCAGGCTGTGGAGATCGCAAGGCCTGGGATGGGCCTTTTATAGGCCGCTTCGAGGAGCGGGCTGGAACAGGCCTTCCTGCTGCCTTCTTAGGAGCCATTCCTACTACTGGTGAGAAAAGAAAAGAAAATAAAATTAAGTAGAGGAGAAAAAAAAAAAATAAAAAATAAAAAAAAAAAAATAAAAAAAAAATAAAAAAAAACCAACTAAGTTCTTTAAGACGCTAGAATCTGCAAGAAAATGAAGCAGAATGAATTAAATAGTTAATTAAAACTAAGACCTAGACTATAACATGATGCACCAGTAGACAGGAGGCAACCACTTGCTTACAGATTATGCAACAGATCGGTAACCCAGGAGCAGCTGGGAAGAGCACCAGCCACCAAATCAGAAGCTGTCCAATACGGAAACAAACCACAACCTTGTGCTCTTTACCAGCACACACACCTACACTAGCCGTCCAGGCTGCGTGCAATTGAAGAAATTAATTGCCTGCAAACATATCAACTGCCACAAGAGGTCGCAGTAGTACCAATTATACTCAGCCTAGGATAAAGCAACCACCAGGCCCTGCAATTACTAGGCCTGAACGCTAGAGGCCGCCACGTGGCCGAGAGGAATCAAAATGGCGCTCCCGCCTAATGAGGCTGCAAAATGGAGGCCTCACAGCTCTCCGCTCAAATCAATGCACCTCTGGGGACAACCAGCGGCACCCAGCCCCCCAGCAACACCAGGCCGGCCTCCCAGGGCCTGCTACAGGGCAAGGTAAGCCACCCCTAGCCAGGCAGCCAGCCGCAGGGAAGCTACCAACAGAAGCCTGTGGGGAAGGGAGAAGCAAGGACAAACTGAGAAGAAATGTTCCCTTGACTGGGGATCGACCCTGCAAGAGGGCAGGGGAATTGAGGGAAGCCCTCCCCACACGGCCCCTGGGCCCAGGCCGAGCACCCCCCCCCCCCGACTAAATTAAAGGGAATCAAAACAAACAGGAAAATTAAATAAAGTGGGGAAGGATCTTTCAGCAACAAATTAAAGAAAGAGGAGAAAATGGAGGAAGAAAAACAAAGGGAAAGGGTATACGACCCAAACTTCTGCTGTAGTCACTCAGAGATCCGATGAGATCCGATGTCCACAAGATCCGATGTCCACAGCAAAAGAGAAAGAGAAAGCTGTGGACCTTGCTTAAATAGCCACTGACCCCACCCCTAAGTTTGCAACATCAACTTTCCCCAGATAACCAGATCCTCCCATCTAAACAAGCCCTGGCTTTAACTTGCCTAGCAATCATGGGGTGCCTTGTATAGCCCCATCCGCAACCCGTGCTCTCCTTTTAGTGAGAACACGCTTTCTCAGGTTTTTTTATCTTGTTTTTTTTTTAAAAAAAAATCAAATGAGGGAAAATGCATCATCCGTTCTGCGATAAATGGAATAGGCCAAGTAGCTTTCTTCGATAATTGCAATTACGATGGTCATGGCTTTATTTATGGCAATAGCCTACAACAGGAAGCATCATATACCATTGAAAACCTGAAGGTATAAGACGACCATCACACTCATGCTGAATTCACAGTCACTGCTGGGTGGGCTAGACCAAGAAGTATTTCAGCATTGGGGAATAATGCTAGTGGGTGCGATCCCTCTGATAGATAAGACATATCTGTCAGGAAATTCTATCAGAGATTATTCCTTCCTCCTTCACTTGTTTAGTTAATTTATATACCAATATATATTTCAACAGAAATCTCTAAGCAGTTAATAAAATAAATTTTTCCAAACAGCACACACTAAGTAAAAATACTAAGAACCACAAAAACGATTTATATACAAAACATCAAAATATATCAAGTAAATCAAAAGCCAACATAAAATAATCATAAATATTACAAAACCATATAATACGATCACCAGAATCACTGAACCACACTACACTACACTAACCTAAACACACAATCCCTGCATATACAAGCACTCTAGAATCTCCCCATATCACTCCAAACCCACTTCAATAAGGCATTTCAATGTTTCCTTAAAAGAAAAACAATGACTTCAGGTTGAAATATTTGGTCCTAATTTAGAAGGACTGAATTTTATTTCATACAATTTTCAGCAATACATGATCAGCTATAATATTGCTCAGCCTGCTGGCTTTTAAATGCAAACATAGCCATAGACTTAAGTAATAACACAATAGGAATGAACAAGATATGTGAAGCCACTCTGCTAACTTTATTAATTCAGAAACATTTAAGATGCAGAGCACATAAACTCAGAAAGAAAAATGCAGCATGCCATTGTATTAGCAAGGTTATTTTTTCCATCAAGAGAAACGAGGAACTTATGTTCTATTTGTTTTTAATTTATAAGCTAAGTGGAGTTATAAGAATTTGCTTCATATATCCAAGAACTGGTCTCAAGGCTCATTAAGATAGGAATGCACTTTTAGTGGCTTATCTCCCATGTGGGATATCACCCTCTGTCAGATCAATAAAAGATTATGTTGGCCTACTTTTTAACATATAAAAGAAATAATAAGGAACTATAACCTTTCTTTCTAAAGGCTTTAGCTTGCTGTCAGTTAATTCCGCCATAGCTAAAAACGCAACAGGATAAGCACTAGGTGTGACTAGTGAAAACACGAATACTGTAGATGGATTAGCAAAATCTATTACTGAAATCCAGTCTACAGATCAAGGTGCTGCAGGAACAGAACTAACACTCCGAGTTCCAATTGTCTTATTTGTCAATAAGTGAGGAAACTTGTAGGACCAAAGGTGAGGAACCTGTGGCTCTCCAAGGGTTGCTAGTCTCCAATTCCTATTAGTCCCAGTAAGCATGACCAATAGTCAGGAATGGTGGGGATTTAGGCCACAATTTGCACTGGACATTCAAAGCAGAATAATACCACTTGAAACAGGCATGGCTTCCCCAATGAATCCTGGGAACTGTAGTTTGTTAAGCATGTTGTGAGTTTTTAGGAGACCTCTATTTCCCTCACAGGGGTATGGTTCTCGGTGTGGTTTAACACTCAGTTCTGCCAGGAAACTGGAAAATGTGGCTTTGGAAGAAGAACAGTGGTCCCCTAACAACATTCAGCATCATTAATAAACTACAGCTCCATACACACACACACACACACACACACACACACACAGTGTTACCTCGGGATACGAACACCTTGGATTACAAACAAATCGTGTAACAGACTCCGCTAACCCAGAAGTAGATTAGGAACTTTACCTCAGGAGGAGAACATAAATCATGCAGCAGCAGTGTGGCGGCAGCGGGAGGCCCCATTAGCTAAAGTGGTATCTCAGGTTAAGAATGGACCTCTGGAACGAATTAAGTTCGTAACCAGAGGTACCACTGTATACACACACACGCGCGCACGCAGGAGGTCATGACTTTTCAAATGCATAGTGCAGATCAGGCCTCTCACCCACCTTTTTTTTTTTTTTTTTTTACTTCTGACTCAGGTAGCTAGCCTTGAATGTTTTGGCAGAAATAGATGCAAAGCAATCAATCATTATTATGTGGAGGTCTTTCATATCATTGAATTAATTTTTATGGAATGAATCAGTTGCCTTTCTATTACAAAACTGAGCTGAAAGTGACTTGCAGCTGTCAAATAAAAAACAGACTACAATCTATTAATAATGGTAATGATAATTGACAATTGTTGGCAGGAACAAAATAAAATGAGATCGGCAACAGTAAAATATAATTAAATAGCAGCAACAGCATTCATCAATACATTTGTGGTCCTAGAAAGCCTTTGCTCTATAGAAAGATAAGTCGGGGGCATGGCTGCCAGAAAAGAAAAGGCTCTGGGCTATATCATGGTATCTGACATTTGTAAATAAGGACTTCTCCCTAAATCTTAAGAACAAGATAAGAGGGTTAAAGGCAGAAGCCAAGTGTTCCTTAAGCGATGTAGGCTCCAGGGCTGAGATTTGGCTTAATAACATAAGAGCCCTGTGTGATTGGGGGACAGGAACATCTAGAAAACTATGCTGTTCCCCAAAGTGGCCAAGCAGATGATTATGGGAAGTCTACAGGCAGGGCTTGAGTGCAGCAGCCCCCTCTCACTGCTGCCGCCCAGTGACAGCTATTCAAAGTCATTCTCTGGTATTCTGATCCTAGAGCTAGTATATAGCCATCATGACATTTAGCCTTTGATAACCTTATCCTCCAAGCATTTAATGGGCTCCCTTTTTAAAGCCATCTAAGGTGGCTATCACTATATCTTACTGAAGGAGAGATTTGACAAATAGCTAGAGAACTGAAACAAGTTTATCTTGGACTACTGCAACATGCTCTACATTGGCCTACTTTTGAAGGTGACCCAGAAACTACAACTAATCCAGAATGCGGCAGCTAGACTGGTGACTGGGAGTGGCTGCTGAGACCATATAACACCAGTCTTGAAAGACCTGCATTGGTTCCCAGTACGTTTCCAAGCACAATTCAAAGTGTTGCTACTGACCTTTAAAGCCCTAAACGGCCTCAGTCCTGTCTACCTGAATGACCGTCTCCACCCACATCGTTCAGACACTGAGGTCCAGAGCCGAGGACCTTCTGGCAGTTCCCTCAATGCGAGAAGTAAGGTTACAGGGAAGGAGGCAGAGGGCCTTCTTGGTAGTGGCGCCCGCCCTGTGGATGTCAGATGTCAAAGAAATAAACAACTATATGACATTTAGAAGACATCTGAAGGCAGCCCTGCTTAGGGAAGTTTTTAATGACTGATGTTTTAATGTATAATCTTTTGTTGGCAGCTGCCCAGAGTCGCTGGGGAGACCCAGCCAGATAGGCGGGGTAGAAATAATAAATTACATTGGTACCTCAGGTTACAGACGCCTCAGGTTACAGACTCCACTAACCAAGAAATAGTACCTCGGGTTAAGAACTGTGCTTCAGATTGAGAACAGAAATCATGTGGTGGTGGTGCAGCGGCAGTGAGAGGCCCCATTAGCTAAAGTGGTACCTCAGGTTAAGAACAGTTGCAGGTTAAGAATGGACCTCCAGAATGAATTAAGTTCTTAACCCGAGGTACCACTCTATTATTAATTTTTATTTTCAAAATTTCAGAAAAAAATTACTAATGTTGTGATCCTTTCTGAATATAGTGTTACAAATATATCCGTGAAAAAGCTTGCAATCAGAAGCCAAGCCAGAAGTAGCCAATGTTGTGCCATTCAGATGTTTTGGGACCCTATATCCCATCAACCCTAATCAGCAGGGCCAATGTCCAAGGATTATGAAAGTTGTGCTGAGTGCTGAAGTAAAGGTAAAGGGACCTCTAACCAGTAGGTCCAGTCGTGACCGACTCTGGGGTTGCACGCTCATCTTGCTCTATAGGCCGAGGGAGCCAGCGTTTGTCCATAGACAGCTTCCGGGTCATGTGGCCAGCATGACTAAGCCGCTTCTGGCGAACCAGAGCAGCGCACGGAGACACCATTTACTTTCCTGCCAGAGCGGTACCTATTTATCTACTTGCACTTTGACATGCTTTCGAACTGCTAGGTTGGCAGGAGGCTGAGTGATTAGGAGACCTCTATTTCCTAAAATATGATAAAAATTTATCATACATGGTGGGATTGCAAGATTATTTTTTTAAAAATGGGAAATGATATACAATGAACTGGAAAAAAAAATGTTTACAATAACATTTGTTTTAAAAAAGAAGCTTTTTTTATTAGGTATTTTAGGACAAAAGCTGCCAAAAGAAAAACGAACATTATTTATGTATGCTACAACAGCCACAAGAATTCTAATTGTACAAAACTGGAAGAATGGAGAAGAACAATGGCAAGAAAAACTGATGAACTATACAGAGTTAGCAAAGTTAACGGACAAACTGCGAGAAAAGGACAATAGGGACTTTGAAAAAGAATGGGAACCTTTTACAATATATTTGCAGAAACAAAAAAAAAAGCCATGGACTCGCTGGCAGGATTTAAATAAACATTTACAACTTTATTTACACAAAACAAGAAATATAATATAAATATAACATGTGATAATATAGTATTATATACAAACAGCAGAATATATCGTTTGATGTAATAAACCAGAAATGGAAGCTGAAGGAAGTCAACGGGGGGAGGGGGGGTTGGAAAATTAATGTTTAGTATTGTTGTTGGAAATCTGTTTTGAAAATGTAAAATCAATTTAAAAAATAACAAAACCAAAAGCCAAAAACCTAGACCTCCATTTCCCTCACAGAGGTAAAATTTCCAGTGGTTTAACAAGCAATTTCTCTTCCAAGGAACTCTGGGGATTTTAGTTCTGTAAGGGTAGTAATATTCAGCACCCTTAACAAACTACATTTCCCATTATTCTTTGGAAGAAGCCATGGCTGTTTAAAGTGCAAGATGTCACACACAACAAGGGGAATGTCTACAGGAGCACTTTTGCCCACTTGCCTGCCCATTCAGCAGCCAGAATGGGGAGTCCCTACTGATGCAGTCATGCATTGCTTAGCTTAGGTGGTACAGCTGGGCGGAAGAACACCTATGCCCAAAACACCAGCCCAATGAAAATGCAGGGGTTGGGTTGCTCTGCCCATCTGAGTCCAGTCCAGAATCTCAAATGTAAAATAAAAGGCCCTGGAAATTTCCTATCAAAAGCTATAAACTCTAAGGCAGCATCAGCTAGATAGCAACGTGGGAGTTAGCACATGGTTGCAACTTCCAGGCTGTTTTGAGGATTAAGGGCAGTGTCTGTAATGTAGTTATAGCACACAGTCATTAGGGCTTTAAGAACCATCAAGATTAATCTATAGCCTGCCACTTCCTATTTAAATTGTTGTCCTAAAACGAAAACAAAGAACAGGAAAAGCCAAGTAGCTCTCATATGCCAACAAAGTTTTGCATAAAGGAATGAAATTTAGCTTTTGGATGATAGTACAGTGCTATATTAAATGGATTACATTTTCAAAATCAAAATTCAAAGCAATGCTAGCCTTTTATGAGGGATGGGGTTTTTAAAAGTAATTTTATTGGTTTTCATTGATGCACTGAAAAGCGTGTTCTCCAATAAATGAGAGCACGTGTTGCGGTGTGGGCCACCAGGCCAGGCCTCTTGTTGCCAGGCAGGTTAATAGTTGTTGCCTGGCATCATGATTGAGTAACCGGGTTGCTGGGGCAAATTGTATGTTGCAAATTGGGTGGGTGGGACCATAGTCTTTAAATATTGGTGCACTCTGGTTTCTCTTTCTGTTTGCAGAGTGCATCGGATCACCCGCCCGCCCGCCCTCTTTCCGGTTGACCTTGCTTTGCCTGTCATGGGGTCGTCTGCCTTGGCGCAGGGGCCTAGTAGGAATTTTGCCATTTGGTGATTGGCTGTGCCATTTGGTTTTTGCCTACTACTCAGCAATTCGTCACAACTTGTAAGGTTGCGGTTAGGCATTGGTTATAATATGCTGGTGGTGGAGGGGTCAGGTGGGCCTGCCCCTCCTATTGCGCTGAAGGGAATTCCGTTAAAGGAATCCTGGGGCTTGCCATGATTTCGTCCAATCCCTGTTATGGGACCAGGGCCGCCCAATCCCTGTTATGGGAATCCTTGTCATAGGACCGGGCAGGCAAGCTTTCGGGGAGCTGCTGGGGTGAGCGGCGTGGGTCCGACGCTTAGCTCAAATGACCCCCAAGTTTGACTTTCTCTTCTACTGGCTACCAATCAGACCTCGGGATGTCAGTTCTGTCCCAGGCGGGGGGACAGATAGTCATAACCAATGTCTAAACAACCACTCACTGATTTTGTATTTTAATAAAGTTGTGGCCAAAATAGTGCCCAAAAACCAAAACTAAAATTACGTGTTATGTGTGAAGTTATTTGAGGGGTGGCCTGGGGACCTACACACGCAAAACATAATTAGACAACTAAACATCCTCATAACACCTCTCAACTCCCCAACCCTCATTTCACCCAGTAAGAAATGTTGTTTTTGATGCAAAGAAGATAATTTAAATTTTAAAAAGAGGGGAGAGGAGAATTATATTTGAAACCCTGTGTGTTTCCAAAAGACAGCATGATCTTATGGATTTCTTAGAACACTTGAAACTAGGGAGGCCTGAGGAATTCCGTGACTGCAAATTCCACAGTGAACTGATTTGTTCAGCACTCCCTGGATGAACAGATCAGAACTTAGTTATCTAGCAGTTTTCACAGTTTCCAAGTGCTCTGATGTAATTCTCAGTTCAAAAAACATGTCAAAGTGCTGTATGTTTTAGATTGTGTGTTTTGACAGAAAATGCATGTTTAAAATGCATTTCTTAATGTATTTAAATGCAGATTTTCATGCAGATTTTTTTTCTTAAAAAAAAAAAAGGATATTATGGATTTCTTGGGAAAGACATGAAATGGACTTAGGAGTGAATGTATGTGAAAGTGATATGGAGCAGAAACAGCCTGATTTGCCCATCCCTTTCAGCTTTCTTGGGCTTTTTAGGACATGTTAGTTAGTTATGGTAGTCAGACAAAGGCCAGAGTTTATGTGAGCTTAGAAGCCGGAAGCAGCAGGCTGTGAAGCCAGAGAGATACTGTAGAACAATGTTTTATTTCTGTTTGAATCCATGGCTGCAGATATGGGGGAAGCAATACTCTTCTGGGGTGTTAATGCTGTGAACACCTCAACTGTAGGCTCAGGTTACATATATGTGTAAATAAACCGTATATCATACCTCATTCCAAAGGAAACCTGCTTGGAGATTGGAGTGCTATACAACAATCCCTTAACATGCAAGACAAGGATGTGCAACCTCAGGTCTAGAGGCCAAATGCAGCCCTCCAGACCTTTCTGTCTGGTCTTCAGGACTCTCCCCAGGCTCTGTCCCATGGCCAGGCCATATCATCACTCCTGAAGCCACACTTCTCACCATTTCAGCTGTATACCTTCTTGAGTGCTTTTGCCTGGTTTGAATATCTCCTTGAATTGTCATGGATGTCTATTGCATGCCAGTGTGGGTATAAGACTTGAAGTGTCTTATTGCTGAAATGTACCCTATACAAGGGTCCAACAATGGCTCCATCTACTTGCACCTCTAGCCACCCACCACTGACTTGTGCTGCCTCTCAGCAAGGGAATGCAGATAAGAAGAATATGAGTGTTGGACAGGGCCAATATGTTTGTATTATGGTATCACTTTCTCTGGGATCTGGGACCACTCAATTAAACTACCCATCTTTGCTGTGCGGAAGCGTAATAGCCTCATTCTTTAAGCTTGGAAGAATCAAATTTCCATAAAATGATGTTGTGATACTTTGCCAGTGCAACTGGGCTAGAGGTTTGGCCTCTCCTCTGCCTACTCCATATTGTACTACCTGTGACTCAGTTCATTTTGTTTCCCCTGTCTCCCATGTCTCATCAGAGACCGAGACCTAGGTGAGTTTAATCTCCTTGGAGGATATTTGGCCTTTATATAAATGCACAGATTATAAATGGAGCATTATGAAGCAATTCAGTTCTGCATGTAAGTGATCTTATTGCTTCACAGTTATGCTGTGCAATGACTTTATAATGAATGTCTAATATTTCAGACCACTGCCAAATGTTTTTGATTGCTTTTTCTGTTGCTATCTCAGCAGGGGTTTGATTGTTTTCTTTATCTGTCCGCTTATTCTATTTTGCTGAAAGGCATCTACAGGAAGCTTTAAAAAGTTAGGACAAAGGATCCTGCTACACATTAGTTTATGAATGAGGGTTTTCTCCCCCTTGAGCTCAGAAATATTTCTGACTTCAGTGCAGTTTTCTAACCAGACAGTCAAAATACAAAATGATAGGCAGCGCCATCTAATTATGTGCTCGGATCCAATAGCCTACTGTAAAGTTACAAATACTAATAAAGATTATGCACAAACATAAAAATTATATTGCATAAAATAAATAATGCTTTGATGCCTTCAAGGGGTAAGGAAGCATATTTATTTTAAATAAAATTAAATGATATTTATCAACTTGCTCTGCTTCCCTGTAGCAGCACAGCCAATCATGAAATAAGCACCATGAGCTAAGAATGCTTTATAGGAGAGAGATTGGTTGGCCCAAAGGATTTGTAAGGGGATCCACAAGCTTATATGGCAAGGTCATGGCTTAAAACCAGCTCAGTGCAGAAGGCACTTGAACCTGGAGAAATATTTATGGAAGATAAGAATGGCAAATAATTCTGTGGCACCTTAAAAGACTAATGAATTTATTGTGATATGCATGTTAGTCATCTAGAGCTGAATTGTCTTTTTAAAGTGGCCTAGAAAGTCAGTTTTATATATACAATGGAGCAGGGGAAAAAGGCTTGCTGTGTAAGGTAACAAGGAGCAAAATGTTAAAGGATGAACAATATCTAGAGATGCCTGTACTGTATGTTGCCACTTTATGAAAACCTTTTTACATTTTTAATTTACATTTTTTAAAAAGAACAATGATGTCTGTGGGTGGATTTCAGAGAAAATGTATTCAGTGAACCTAGCCTTCCCTTTACCCCCTGTTTCAAATGCAAATGTTGTCATGTGATATCCTAACCATGGGCTACCTTGTCTCTTCTACTGTCACTGACAGTGGCCGTCTGTACCATATGCTTTAGCAGAGGGATGAAATCCCAGTTATCTCCCTCCACAGCAGATTGATGTAGAGTAAGGTACTCCTCTACTAGAAAGGTCATATATTACATCATGTTACCTGATTCTTATGGAGCTGGGGGGAAATGGAAGCTTTCATTCCAATATATTGCATCTCCTTTGGGCTCCCAAAATAGCACCATCTTTATCACTATGGTATACTGAGCATTCATCGGCAACATAGCCTGCATTCCTCTTTTATCCATCTTTAAACAGTGAGATTAATCATTCTTGTCATTAGTGCTTTTGCAGTCTACAGCTGAGTAAATGCACTTCAGGCTCAGTGTTGGTTTCCTCTTCTCTCAAAACTGACTTTCTTATTTGTGCTTGGCTCTCTTCCATCTACATACATTTTCCTGTCTCTGAGACATCACCTCAATTGTAGATCAACTTATATCCATCTCAGAGAATTGCTATCTTCACTTACATTCACTTGGCATGTCATCACAATAACATATGTCCTGTCCTACTCGTATCCAAAAAGTGCCAGTTGCCTTCTTTCCATTTGTCTTCAAGCACCTTTTCAATTCTGCTCTAGAGCCCAAGTTTCTTTATCATAAATGCAGCAGGATGCCTATGAAAGTCCATGCCACTACCATGCTCTACTATTTCAATAAAAGTACTCAAAAATAACAACTACAACAAAGTCAAGGATTTCCATGAGGCTTTCACTTACAGCAAAAGACCCACACATGCAACTAAAACACTAGTCAGTCTAGGACTTCGGGGCCATCACATCTTGATGGGTGAAGATTCAATTTCAGTATACAAGGTGAGACATGGAGCACAAGTTTTGTGCACACATTTTCTTACACATTTCTTGGTTGGAAAACTGCATCACAAAATTTGAAGAAGTACAGGTTTTGACGGATATCTGTGGTTTGGTGTATGTGTGTGGATTTGTTCCCGACTCCCAGCTCTGAGGAACATATGTAGAGAATTGCAGTGTAGGTCTCATTAGTATTTAAATTAAGTACTAGAATGACTAGGTAAAGGGTTTTTTCAAAAGCTATCGTTGGGTAGGTTCTTTGTGTCAAAACTGAGAATTGCCTGCACCTGTTACTCTATCATTTGGGGCTGTATTTGTTCTGTAGATAAAAAGAACTTCAGCAATGGAAGATTTCAGCAAGGCTAGTATTCTAGTTGTTAAGGTGTGTGTGTGTGTGAGAGAGAGAGAGAGAGAGAGAGAGAGAGATCCAGTAGCTGTAGACTTTCCCTACCACAGTGAAAGCCAAATACAGCCCCATATAATCTATTTTAATGAACCATTATTCATTCATTCAAAGTCTTTGAGAGCTGCTTATATCATAAAAGCAGAAGAAGAGCTGAAGGCTAAATTGAAGGCTTGAACGAGTCTGCTACCTCAGGAAGTAGAAGGTTCCAAAATATAACATGTACAATATGGTTAAAATCAACTCATTAAAGGTTTCCACCACCATCACCGAAATAAAGAAACTCTTCTCCCTGCTGCTAATTCTAGAGGTCATCATTTGCAATCACATAGGGGAATAAGGAGGCAAGACACAAAGGGTGGGAGAATTGGATCACATTTATTAATTTAACACAATAGATCTGCAGAAGGGGATGAAAGTGTGGAATACTAATAAAATAAACCCCAAACTACCCTTCCCCTGACATGCTTTACTGCCTCCCAGCTCAGAGATAGAAGAGGGGCAAAGCTGGGAAATAATGGGAGAAGCAGAGCAGGAACAGCTGGCTGACATGTTATCGCTAGAGAGCATTTCAGACCCCCCTTCTCCCAGAACCAGGCGAACTATCTGGCCTCTGCTCAGAAAAGTTGAAGAAAAGCCATTATATACTGCCATTGGTGTGCTTGTGTAGACTGTGCAAAATGCATACAAACAGCATAAAATTATGCAGGTTTGCCAAGAAGTGTTCCCCTGAATTCAGTGTAGGTGTGCTCATGACTGCAGCCTAAAACACTAGGTGTTGAGAAAAATACACTTACATCATAGTTAGCAATACCTGCATTTTAATGTAACTGCTATTGCAGGGTGATTTGCCGCTAAATCAGAGACATCTGAAAGGGGTTAGCACCCTTCCACAGGGCATTTCAGGCAATTTGGTGCTGGTTCATGCTGGTCTCCTAGCTGCCAAATTAAACTACTTCTGTTAAATAGGGACTGAATTTAGGAAAACTCCATTTGTAGACCTCTGGGAATATATTTGGAATAAGAGAAGCTCGTTTTCTTTCTGTGCAAGCTTCAGGGAAGATCATTATAAAGTCATGACAAGGTAGTATACATGACATGGAATAAATTGCATGAAATCATAAATACATACAACCCAAATTTCTGGAAATGGGAAAATGACATTGGCAGTACTTTCATTTTTAGTGTACATGTCCACCAGCCAAACATAAGAATGGCCATAAATCAAAATCACACAATTAATGTAAAACTGGACCGAAGGCAAGTTTTATTACCCTATACATTTTAAAAAGAACATTGTGATCTAGCAGTTCCAACAGCCAGAAATGTATATAGTACATAGTTTACTTATATGTACCTAAATTAATATAATGAACAATAAGGTGATATTATTATTATTATTATTATTTGGGTGTATGAGTAGAAAAAAGAAGACAAAATATAAAGTGATTCATAAAGCTCTGGACACTTTTTATTAATTACTGGAATAATAATATCTAATTTCTGGAAATGTCTTAACAGCATTTAGGTAAATTCAATATATTTTGCTATTATTACTGTAAATTCAATAGATTTCCCCATTTATTAATGAAGTGTTCGTACATGTGTGTGTGCAGTCTCTTCTTTGCATCAGTTGATTCATGAATGCATAGCATATTCATCATCGTAGGGATCAGGCAACCAATTTTTTTTTTAAAAAGTGACATATTCATTCCTCCTCAGTTTGGACCTAGTACAGATGTCCAAATGGCCTGTTATTGGCTCTAGGCAGGGAAGACACATCATGCTGTGAGGACTAAGCAGTTCTTAGCATCGTCAGTTCCACAGAGAATGACGACCCACTGATATGGGAAGAAAGCCTTCTTGGGAGCCCATGAAAATGGAAATGTATTCTCACTCCTAGCTGCCATATACTGATAAGCTTTGTGCGCACAACATTACAGCTGGGTGTCAATGGTCTATCAAAACTTTCCACCCTATTTGTGGTTCAGATGGGGATTTTACTGGATTGGTTCATATGGAGGAGAAATGCTCCCAACAGTTTCTTAGGAGACTGTCCACCAGCAATGACAATAGCACAGCTTGCTTGTTCCTTTCTTTCTGGAAGCAGTAGCAACTTTGTTGACAAATGATGCAGGCTATCCTTTTGTCTCACCACACTGGCCCTGGTTATTTCACTGTTCTCAAATGTTGGTGAGGAATGGCAGCCACCATTCCCAAATAGTGGAACATATTAGGGGTTGGGAAAGTGACAGGAAAAGTTTACAAAGTGGCAGAAAAAACAAGCCAAGTTAGGAATATAGGGAGCTGCCTTATACTGAGTCAGACCATTGATCTGTTTACTATTGTCTACATAGACTGGCAGTAGATCTCCAGTCAGGGATCCAAGATCCTACACAGAGATGTCAGGAATTAAACCTTAGAGCTTCTGAGCTATGGCTCTTTCCCAAAGTTGAAAGCTCCCAGTGCAACATGAATGATGGGTTATTGGGGGGGGGGGGAATCACTTGAAAATAATTTATCTTTCATAATTTCCTTCTGTTGGTTTTCCCATGGGAAGGCACAAATGTTACAGAGAAAATAAAAACAAAAAAATAGCAAGCTGGTTATTACCATGGGATTCATTTCATCTAGAACTTCTGTGTGGAAAGATAGTGCTGATAGATGCATTTTCCCCTCTTCTGATATTTTTACATGCAATTCCAACTGCAGATGTTAGGCATGATTAAGAAAAACAAATATCAACTTCTGCATAGGTAAGGACTCATCTATTCAGCTGGATTTGGTCCACAGAAGGATAAATCAAATACTGGATTATGAAATGCCATTTTTGTATACATAAGAACTTGTCAACACCTGGAATTTGCATAAGGACGCATTCAGCGGCGATGTTAGTAAGATGTTTGCAGAAAGATTATGCTGTTCTATTTGTTAAGTATATTGCTTATAAAATGATGTTTTAAAAAATAAAACAATAAAAACCACCCCAGTTATCAGCGATGACAATTTCCTTATGCTGTTGTTGTTTGGTTGTTTAGTCGTGTCTGACTCTTCGTGACCCCATGGACCAGAGCACGCCAGGCACAGTCTTCCACTGCCTCCTGCAGTTTGGTCAGACTCATGTTTGTAGCTTCGAGAACACTGTCCAACCATCTCGTCCTCTGTCGTCCCCTTCTTCTTGTGCCCTCCATCTTTCCCAACATCAGGGTCTTTTCCAGGGAGTCTTCTCTTCTCATAAGGTGGCCAAAGTATTGGAGCCTCAGCTTCACGATCTGTCCTTCCAGTGAGCACTCAGGGCTGATTTCCTTAAGAATGGATAGGTTTGATCTTCCTGCAGTCCATGGGACTCTCAAGAGTCTCCTCCAACACCATAATTCAAAAGCATCAATTCTTCAGCGATCAGCCTTCTTTATGGTCCACCTCTCACTTCCATACAACACTACTAGGAAAACCATGGTTTTAACTATATGGACCTTTGTTGACAAGGTGATGTCTCTGCTTTTTAAGACGCTGTCTAGATTTGCCATCGCCTTTCTCCCAAGGATCAGGCATCTTTTAATTTCGTGACTGCTGTCACCATCTGCAGTGATCATGGAGCCCAAGAAAGTAAAATCTCTCACTGCCTCCATTTCTTCCCCTTCTATTTGCCAGGAGGTGATTTGCCAGTGGCCATGAAGGGGTTCATGTGATTTGCCAGTGATCCATGAAGGGGTTCCTTATGTACCTCTGCAAAAACAAACAAAAAACCCTTCCATCATTAAAGTCCCTTGGGTTTCAGGTTTTACAATGGAACCTTATGCATGTCTACTCAGAGGTAAGCCCTTCTGAATTCATTGGGGGTTACCCTCAGACCCAGGTAAGCATGTACACAATTGTTGCCTTAATTGTATGCACACTTATTTTAGAGTAACTAGGTGAGATGTATTTCTGAGATCCTGTTCTTCATTGTAGGTACATTGTCATTCAGCATAATAAGCTAGAAGGAAGGAAATTTCTGTGCCTCCGTGAGTGCGAAAACAAAACCTTCTCATTTCACAGATCAAAAACTTCAGGATTTTTTTTAACCCAACCCATTACAGGTTTGGACAAATACTCAAAAGTCTTTTCAAAGTTATGCAGGACATTTAAACAACCTTATTTTAGGACCCTGGCCAACTTTATCCAGCAATCACTAAGCCTTCACACCTGGCACTGTGCTGTTGCACACAGAGAGGCCAGCTTTAGCCCCATCCTCTACTGCATGGTAGCTTTTGGGGCTACACCTAGCTGTTGAACATTACTCCATTGTCATGTTTCTTAAAAAATAAAGTGAAATTTTGGTTGCTGCCCTGCCCCAAATGGTAACCTTCCACAGACCCTTTAAAAATGTTCACCTCACCTCCATCTAATGGCCCCAATTCCAAGGACTCATATTTGCTTCCTCCAAAATTTGAGTGCTATTCTCTTGCATATGAGTCAATCAAAATTGCTTTATTGCCAACTACTTCATCAATTTACCCATTATCAGCAGCAAAGGAAGGAAGGAGAAGAAGGAGAAGGGGTGCTCTTGCTGCTACTTCAAATATGTGTGTGTTGGCATGTCTGTCTGTCTCAAGAGACAATGGAGAGTGCCTTGCTTCAAAATATATTGTATAAATAATACCTATTAAATCCACTGGAACTTGCAGATGATGTGCCGGTTGTACTTTGGAAACAAGATCAGGTAACTCAGAAATCTGGCAAACCATTCAGACATGGAACATTTAACCTTACTAATATATTCTTGAAGGAGGAATAACTCATCCATTTGTACCATCATTACAGTCTGGGAAAGGCATCTATTTTTGCCTTCCCTTTATGCTGGACAAGGTAATTTCTTTCTTTAAAGAAAAAATTCAATATCACTCTTTCATTTAAATAATACCATAGCATTTCACAATATATGAACAGAATATAAAATCTGCATATTATATTAATACAGTAAGATTCAAACCGCTGCAGACAACAGTACATTATAACAAAGCTAGGAATGAATAGCTAGCAAACACCTGGGTGAGCAAGTGACTTTTAAGCAGACACTGAAAACTCATTAGTGCTGTGGCTTGCCTTAGAAACAGTAATAATAGATTGGGCATTGCGAGATATGCTATTCTGTGAGCCATTAACAAGACCTTGCAGGTTAACTATTCCAACTGGAAGATCAAAACTGTGCATTAAAATATCCCTCTATTTGGTCATCTAGGAAGCAGCTATCTTGATAAAAGATTGGGCATTTATTTTGGAACTAGAGCAGAAAATCTCACAAAATCAGTAAAATTACTGCTTAAACTCCTCTTAGGAAAATATAGGTCCACCCATCAAACTAGCCAAATAGTTCTAGCATTCTGTTCATCCTCATAAGATGACTAAGACAGTGCAACAGTGAGCCATTTGCATCTAGCATAGCTAATCTGGGTCATGGAACATACAGTACTTGATTGGATCCAGACTTAGTCATGAGTACCTTAAGTCCCATTTGATTTTTATTTATTTCATAAAATTGATACAGTGCTTGGTTGTAAAAATACAAACCTCAAAGGTTTTACCAAAGATAAAATAGTAAAATCGGAGGGGGGGGGAAGAGCACAATTCTACTTTAAAACACATGAAAGTTAAAATACTAAAACAGATCAAAATTGCCTGAATGTTCTAAGCATCTGGGTAGACTTTTCTAAAAAGGAATGTTTTTAGCAGGCACCAAAAAGAGTACCTGCTTTATTTGCATAGTGCCAAAGTGTAGGTACTGCCCCACTAAAGAATTGAATTCTTATAAACACAGAATGACTATTATTTGACACCTGTTGTAGTGAGAATTCTACCAATCAAACAGACCAAAATTCCAATCAAGTAGGGTTAACGCAAACTTGTAGGTAAACTGGCCCCGAGTTGTTTTCCATTATAGATATTCTATGGTGTATTGTCACTTTCCTTGAAAATGCAAGGCAATGCCTCCAAGTGTTGTTGGACTACAACTCCCATCGTCCCTCTCACACAAACTGGATTCCAGCAACGACTGGAGGGCACCATGTTGGCCACTGCTTGTGTAGGGCTTCAGCAGGAAGCACATTCTCATTTTGAGGTGACATCGGATCCTGATAAATCTGACATTCCTTTGCCACCACAAATGACAGAGCTCAAGACAACGGTTGTTTATGTTCCTTAAAGTCACTGGCACTCACCATCAGAGGATGACGGCTGGGTAAAGGTTGCTGCATCAGTCAGTCACTTCATGTTTTTGCATTTTGTAGGTCAGTGAGTTTCTAACCAGTAGGCATACTTCGAAAAAGTCATAGTGGAGTGCACTGTGCAACAAAGTGTCACTCTAGATTTTATTCAAGTTTCTCTGTATGGGGGGGAAAGTGTTTGCCACCGAAGAGTACTTGAACTTTTCAAATTTTCCTCTGACTTCCCATAAAAAAGAATTAAGTCCTCTTTTTGAAGAATACTTCTCTCTCTCTCTCTCTCTCTCTCTCTCTCTCTCTCATGTGTGTGTGATAGCAGGGATGAAGGAACCAACCTATCCTATTTTCAATCCATGTCATAAGTGTACATAAAGTGCCTTGTGCTAGTGCCTCCTCCAACCTGGGGAATTGTGCTGAACGCCATGTCAGCTCCGAGTATGACCTCCTTCATCCTCGATCTGATTATGGATGAGGAGGCTGATCTGGTCTGCATCACTGAGACCTGGGTGAGTGAGCAGGTTGAAGTTGGTTTTCCCTGGCTATGCGCACCTGGGTACTTGGGTACAGCATCAAGGTAGAATTCAGGATCTGGGAGAGGGAGTTGCTGTAGTCTATATAGTTTCAATCTCTCTCCAGGCTCTCTGTTCTGTGCTCTAGGTTAGATTGCTGCAACACATTATATGCCTATGAAGATGTTTCAGAAACTTCAACTGGTACAGAATTCAGTGGCCAAGTTGCTCACCTGGCAAGACGCTTGTGAATGGGGTTTATTGGTTTGTTTTTGTTTTATTATGTATTTTATGTTCTCATTTTGTACTTTTATGTTGTGACCCACCCTGTGATCTTTGGCTGAAGGGCAGTATGCAAATTTAATAAACAATGATAATAAATCTGTAATGTCCTGTTAATCAGTATTTTTAAAAGTATTTAATATTGAGATAATTTATTATGTTTATTTTATTTATTTTCTCTCTCCATTTTTAAATGCATTTTTGAACCAAGAACTGGATTTGAAAATTTGGGATTTCAAAAAGGAGATAGATAAATGAGTTCTGAGTTGTACATTGGTACAGAAGGTGCATATTAAAGAAGGTCATACTACAATTCATGAAGATCTTCAAGTATCCCTAATCTATCCATTTATAAGGAATTTTTAAAAATGTGACTGTAATCAGATATTGCCAATAGTTAGGACATATTCTCCCCTGTGTGACAGACACCAGTTTCACATTGTTATTATTTTTAACACATCCTGTAGTTTATGCTTCTGTGACTTCTTCAATCTGTTAAGACCTGCACTACATTCCTTTTTATTTATTTCAGTCATGACCTCTTAATTTCTTTATTGCCCTGATCTGGGTAGGGGATGTTTGTTTGTTTTTGTTAAGCATCTGAAAGCTTTCCCCTTTCATTTTTATAATATTTCCTCATTTGACTGAGATGCCATTCCATGTTCAAACAGAAATTGAAAAAAGCTTGCACCAAAGACCTTGTTGTCAAACTTGCCCTCTATGAGCACCACTAAATTATGAAAAATGTCCTTCAAGCTTACCCTGTCCTTCAGCGGCCTGCAGGAAACCCGCTTTATCATAGTGTAATTTACTGGCACCAGAAATAAGCTGAGTAAGGAAACAAGAGGTTGTAGAAATGTTAATTACGTTAAAGAAAGGTGCTCTCTATCATTCTGAGTTTCATTCTACTACGTGTTTTGTTTCTAGAGCTGGATCTTTTCAAAAGTCTTTGCCTGCCTCAGTTGGTTCTTTAGCAGTTGCTGAAACTGTATTTCGAAAGTGCTCAAACTTGGGCTACTGAACAAGGAAAATTTCTGCTTCTTTTTCAAAAAGTTTTAGTTTGTACTGTCATTGGTACATTTGAGGGGCAACCAGCTTTCCCCTTCACTCTGCATTATCATACATATCTTTCAACTGCCCCTCATAAGCATCCTGTTCTTCTCTTCCTCATGGCAGCTGACAGTAACTTTATGGCAGTCAGTCAGACAGTAGATTGTCCACAGGACTGCCAGAAGTGGTTAGCATTTTGATGGAAAATGATAGTTTTAAATATAGCTTTCAGTCAACATATTTACCATTCACAAACCCTGCATTGTTTTGCCTTTTTCAGTATTTATTTATTGGCTTCTCTTAAAAGTTTATATCCTGCTTTCTCCATTATGGGGTGTACATCTGAATCTGAATGTGTCCCACATGTGTATAAAACTAACCTACAATATGGACATTTTGCATGGTGTCAGGATGCCCTACATTTAACCCTTATGCCTAACAAAGAGCTTGCATGCCAAGGCTCGGTTAGCCCCTGGTTTACCAGGGATTAAATAACTAGACAGTACACAGTATGCTGGTTTTATGGGACCAAATAATGTCACCACTTTATTGGTTATGGATGTGAAGGTTTGGCCATAGGCATTGGGAGAAGCCACCATGAATTATGGTTATGGATGTGAAGGTTTGGCCATAGGCATTGGGAGAAGCCACCATGAATACCACTCCAGCCAGTCTGCTGGCAGTGTCTCTAAGGGTGAACCCAACCAACCTAGGACATCCTATGACCTATGTCAAATTGAGCCATCCCCTAAGTAGACCCTGTTGGAGGAGTGGGAGGGCCCTAGCCCCTGTCTGGGCATCGGACAGGAGCCACTCCTCCCAGATCCTTTTAAGAGGATACCCTTACCCATGGGGGGGGGCAGGCGGAGGCTACAACCACCCCTCAATCCAAGATCTAAGATTACCCAATGCCTATGCACCTTATAAAGTTGTGACAATTGCTATGAGGTAGGCGAAAGACCAAATGGCTGGTGCCAGTTTGCCAAATGGGAAAAACCAACATAGTCCATAGCAAGGTTGTACCAACAGCAAAAAAACCTCTGAACTGAGGAAGCATGGGTGGGAGAACCGGTGAAGGAAGAAGTGGCTGAATGGCCTGGCAGACCGCCTTTTATCTTGGCCCTGGGTGTGTCACCACTGGGCAGTTGGCCCTGCGCCCAAGAAAATGCCCACAAGGTCCTGCTGCCATTGGCCAATTTGGCAGCAGGCAGACAATCTGGCCAGCCATTTGCTTGTACATGAGAGGGGATTGGGGCCCACCCACAAAGCTGCCCACCATAGAAGGCAGACATATCACAGCAGTATAAAGCAAGCAGACGTATCACCTTCTCAGTGCCCAGGAAAAAACAGGACATCCCAATTTCTATTGTGAGATCTTGGCAGCCATTTTGGGTGCCACAATCTCTCATGCTCTGACACTTTTTGCGGGAGGAGAGCGAGGCACAGGTCACATGATGCACCCAGGAGTGCATCCTGGAAGACTTGTGTCCCAGTTTTCATCAGAAAAAGCTGGAAGGTATTTGTTTTTTACAGAGAAATGAAAGACAGAGAGTGTATGTGTGCTGCTTGGATGCAAAGGCACATAGAAAGCAACACAGGCTTAATGTTTTAATAATGGGGATATAATTTCCCCCCATATTTTTACAAATATATTCATTTTTATGTACACTTTCCCCTAATGCATGCAACCAACATTGGTTGGTTGGAGAACTGTATCACAAAATGCTGAAGGTTAGCTTTGTTTCATTTCTCATATTGTTTTGGAAAATGCAAATTTGTTAAATTCTGTTTAAATGCAAACAGAATCAAATTTATGCAGCATCCCTGTATTTGACATGTATAAAATTATAGAAGCATCAAGAGAATGTGATTACATGGGATGTGGAAAAGGGAGAGGGACTTGCAGGAGCTTGTTCTTAAAGGCTCAGTTTTCTAAACAAAAACACTTGTACACATAGAAAAGAAAATATTTTAATACCTTGTAAGCAACAAAAGCAGAAGCTCTCAATTTCAGATGCAAAACAGGAGGAGGAGGAAGACCTGTAATCCATAACAACAGCATCTCAGCAAAATTAGATTGGGAGGCAGAATTTTATTCAACATAACTATATTTAAAATTATAAAAACCCAGAAGCATAACAGCTGTTTTATACCAAAGTGGCGTGGTAAACAGGGATTTACAGAAACAGTGGGGGGGGGCGCAATGCTGTCTGCAGTTATTATACACATTTTTATCCTTACAAAAGGAGAAAAAAGATAATTTTGAGAGGACACTTTTTTCTGCATACCTGTAAGCTAAAAAAAAAAACCCTCTGAAATATTTCCTGAGACTTCTCATTTTCCTGTATATAAAGAAATTGCTGCTGTTAATCTATTTTAACCCATCTGTTATAGCTACCCCAAGTGCCTAATTCTCCACTAAATGGGATGGAATACCTATTGATTTTCATCTTTTGAGATCCTATCTCTTGGTTCTGACCCCTGACGTGGATTGGAAATCCTCTTATTTCCTTGTGACACAATGTTTCCAGAATCTTCTAATAACATTCTGCTAACTTATCCATTACAGTGGTACCTTGGTTCTCAAACTCCTTGGTACTCAAACAACTTGGAACCAAAACATGGCAAACCTGGAAGGAAGTGTTCTGATTTGCAAATGTTTTTTGGAAGCCGAATGCTCTCCATTTTGAGTGTTACGCTTCCGATTTGAGTGCCACAATTCCATTTTGAATGCTACACTTCCGTTTTGAGTGTTACGCTGAAAACCTGAGTGTTACGTTTCCGATTTGAGTGTCACACTTCCGTTTTGAGTGTTACACTAAGGTCTGTCTGTTTTTGCTATTTATTTTGCGTTTTTGTTTTTGCGGCTCTTTGTTTTTGTTTTGTTTTTGTGACTGTGGAACCTAGTTCAGCTGCTGATTGATTGACTGATTGTGTGACTGCAGTACATTTTTTATTGCTATCATTTTATGGATCAAAGGTCTCGTTAGATAGTAAAATAAATGTTAAATTGCTGTTTTAAAGGTTGTTTTTAAAAGTCTGAAATGGATTAATCTATTCTGCGTTGCTTTCTATGGAAAAGCACAACTTGGTTTTGGAACGCTTTGGTTTTGGAACGGACTTCCGGAATGGATTAAGTTTGAGAACCAAGGCCCCACTGTAATCTGTTAGAGTCCATTGTGGTATTCTGGACCATTATTTGGGAATAAATGCCCTCATGTTTCTGCTGAAACATCTGAACATTCTGGCAGAAAATGAAGCCCGGCCACAAGGGAGTGTGTGTTGTGATGGTTGTCTCCTTGCCCAAATTGCAGAGCAAACAGAGTGCAGAAAGATCAGCTGCTGTTGACTAGTTGCTATTGGATATGGTGACCACTGCAAGCGCCACTTAAATGCTGCCTCATTAAGAGAAGAATATGCAAGCAATCTCCTAATTTGTTGAGAAAAAGCACACCGTGATGGCAGTGTGGAACAGACACCTTTTTCAATCAAGATGGTATAGCACCTTTCCACATCATAAGGGAAGTAATGGAATATTTGAAGCTTGGTGTTCTCCTTAGGCGTAATGAGCATATACTGCAGTTCAGTTTGGGTCGGCTTTTTGAGAATACCACCTAAACAACAGATGTTGTTACTGGGAGAGATCCAATGTTCAGCATGAAAAACCAAGAACTTCAGAGAGAGTGCCTGCTTGCCAAAACCCCTATAATAAAAGGTGATAGCTTCTTTCAGGGATGCAAGGCAGAAAAATAAAACTCCCTTAATAAAAATCACTGGGAGGCCTCGATAGGCATCACTGGTAATCAGCAGGAAAAATTAGGAGTGAATCGGGAAAGCATGACCTGAACTGAGAGTTTTGTGTACATGACAGTGAACCTACCCAAATGTAATTTGCTTCCTTTTGTTTCCTCAGCATGCAAGTTATTGAACATGTCAAGATTCGCTTTAATGTACTTCAGTGAAACCATATTCATCATTTTGGGTATTCTTTATCTGTGATCTTAACATTTAAAGGCTGTTTCACGCATGACTTTCTTGTTCCAAGGAGAGTTAGAGATAATATCTATGTATGAAAAAACTGTTTTTCTCCACAAAAGTATGGAGTAAGTGCTTATTTGCCTTCAGTACATGGGATACAAAGCAACTTTCCTCTTATGCACATATACAAGCAAGTTTTACATCATATTGCTATGTTGTTATGGTGGGGGCCAATCACCTGTGAACCTGGGAATCACAAGTGAGGAGACTACTGCTTCACTCATGTCCCATGGGCATCTAATTGTGAGCAGAATACAGGATGCCTATATAGATATGCTATAGATATAGATATAGATGATATAGATATAGATATAGAGCTAGAGCTAGAGAGATAGAGATAGAGATAGAGATAGAGATAGAGATAGAGATAGAGATAGAGATAGAGATAGAGATAGAGATGATATATAGATATAGATAGAGATAGAGATAGAGATAAGAGATAAGAGATAGAGATAGATATATAGATATAGATAGAGATAGATATATAGATAGATATAGAGCTAGAGCTAGAGATATAGAGATAGAGATATTTCAAATAGGTATATATACATGTGTGTGTCATTTTTTTAATTTACTGACCTATTTCGTATATTTTCATTTCCAGTGGTCTGTGTTTTGATGTTTTGAACGTTTGCTGTAAGCCACTTTGGACACAGCTCATTATGGAAAAGTGGCATATAAGCAAATTCAAGCAATCATTTATTCTTTTAAACTGTTTGTTTGTTTGTTTGTTTGTTTGTTTGTTTGTTTGAAAACCTCAACAGATAAAGCTTAGAAGCCCACTGTGAGTCAGGAGCAGCTTAAAAAGGCCTGGACCTGACATATAATGAAGCCCATACTTCTCAAGAAAGGAAAATTTGCATTTTAGGGTTTCCTCTTATTTCAAAATATCTTCTACCATCTACCAAACAGTTATGAGAGTGGAGAGAGAGACCAGTGCAGAGGTTTGGGAAATGTCTCATTTTCAGCAGTGTCCACATAAGGCTAATTTTTGTTTATATCCTTTTATTATTGGCAACACTGGCGAACAGGGGTTCCGTCCTACATCTCAAATGCAATGCCGCTGTAGCAATGACTGATTGCTGAGGCTATCTTAGCTTTCTAGGACTGGTGTGTTAGGAAAACAGAACAATTATAAGAAATGGCGTAGTCACTAAGCACCAATTCATACATGTGCACCATTTCAATCTCTTGGTTTGACTTGAGATATAAGCACAACACCACATCCTGCTATGCCCTGATATTTAATGAGCCTATTCCAGACATGTTTGCTAATACAGCAACTTGAAAGTCTGAGACTTAAACTGAAATTCATTTTGTTGTTGTTGCTCTAAATAAATATCTGCATCAGAACTGTAAGTAAAGGCAGTATATGAAAACAACAGTCTTAGGAAACAAACACTTGCATGATGGTTTCTGCAGCTGCATAGGAAGCATGTGACCCCCCCTTTTTTCCTTTCTTTTTGCTTTTCTCTTTTTGACTGACAGGTGAAAAGCAAATCCATGGAACTGCTCAGAAACTCAATATTTAGATTGACTTTGAGCTCTCATTCCTAGAAAGTTCAAGTTCTCAGAGTTCATGCCCCTCATAGATGTGTTCAATAGAGAGTTATTCTATCACTGGCTTGGGTAATAAAAGATTAAGTGAATCAATGAGAGAGGCATTAGTCTATAGATAAAATAGCAGGCGATGTTGATGAATTCTCCCACTTTTCTTTGTTGTTTAGTTCATTGTATAATATTACTGACTGACAGGCCATTGCTTTTTCAACAAATCCTTTTAGAAAATGTTATTCCATGTATAGCATACACATGCAAAAAACCCCACGAATGCACTATAAGTACTGCTTGCTAAGTTCTTCACTGTGGTTTCATATGGCTGCTATTTCCCCTCTATAATGGCATACCCATTTCCCAAGACATAAATCTCATTAAATTCAATGAGATTTACTACTGAGTCAACATATATATGATTGCATAGCATATCACCCATGAAGTGCAAATTTGGAGGTTCCTACTCAGCTGTGGAGTGGGACGCGGGTGGCGCTGTGGGTTAAACCACAGAGCCTAGGACTTGCCGATCAGAAGGTCGGTGGTTTGAATCCCCACAACGGGGTGAGCTCCCATTGTTCGGTCCCAGCTCCTGCCAACCTAGCAGTTCGAAAGCACCTCAAAGTGCAAGTAGATAAATAGTTACCGCTCCAGCGGGAAGGTAAACGGCGTTTCCGTGCACTGCTCTGGTTCTCCAGAAGTGGCTTAGTCATGCTGGCCACATGACCCGGAAGCTGTCTGCAGACAAACACTGGCTCCCTCGGCCAATAAAGCGAGATGAGCGCCGCAACCCCAGAGTCAGTCACGACTGGATCTAATGGTTACCTTTTACTCAGCTGTGGGGACGCAGGTGAGCACTATGCCACTTGGGCTTGCCGGACAAAAGGTTGGTGGTTTGAATTCCGGCGATGGGTAAGCGCCTGTTGTTCGGTCTCAGCTCCTGCCAACCTAGCAGTTCAAAAGCACATCCAAGTGCAAGTAGATAAATAGGTACCACTCTGGTGGGAAGGTAAACAGTGTTTCTGTGTGCTGCTCTGGTTTCACCAGAAGTGGCTTAGTAATGTTGGCCACATGACCCGGAAAAACTGTCTGCAGAAGCAGACAAACGCCAGCTCCCTTGGCCTGTAAAGCGAGATGAGCGCCGCTACCCCAGAGTCGTTCACGATTGGACTTAATTGTCAGGGGTCCCTTCCCAGTCTTCATGTGGAGCCTCTTCACACATGCAGTTTATACAGGGACTTCAAGAGATGGGCACACAAAAATCCCAGCTTTCTGTGTGTCATGGAAGTAACCTTTGGGGACTCCTTCCTTCCTTTCTGTGAGAGCCTTACAGATAGTTCCATTTAAAACTTATCTGGTAAATAGAGTCTCATGGTTTTGATGGAACTTAGGCCCCATCTGCACTATACATTTAAAGCAGTATCATATCACTTTAAACAGTCATGGCTTCCCCCAAAGAATCTTGGGAAATGTGGTGTGTTACAGGTGCCAAGTGCTGTTAGGAAGGGGCTTTTGGATCCCCTTTCTCTCTAGGAATCTAGTCCAGTTCATTTTAAGCCACCGAGAGAGCCAAGCTGCAGGATCAGATCTCTCAGGATCTCTCTCAAAGCAGGAGCCAAAGAGGAAATGCCTGCTACATACACAGGTGGTGGCAGCTCAGTGACACTTCAGGTTCCCAAACAACACTGGCAATGAAAGGTGAGGCAGCAACGCAAAGAAACTGGGCAGGGACCTAAGACGTTTGGACATGGAGCAGACACTCCCCGTTGTGTGCGATGTTGCTGAGCAGCTCGTAAGAGCATGCAAAGGAGAATCTGAAGTAGGTTGCTGCTTCTTTTTCCTAAGCCAGGAGACGGAAGGATCAATAAATGAAAAAGTTGAGAAAAGATCTGAGGGTTTGGAGGAGGAGGGGGAGGAAAGGGTTGCATTTGGGAATTTAGAACTCTACATGACAAAGTGAAAAGCTGTGATGGCTTAAGGTTTTTCGTGACGGCCCCGGCATTTTGGGGGCAGTTGGAGACTATATGATTATTGCACCATGGAATGTATCAAAAGCAACTAGTCTGCAGGCAACTCAACTGTCAATATTGCAAAGAGAATAAATAAACATATCTAATCACACACATGCAACAGTAAACTCAGAGCAGCCCAACTTCCATAATACCCACAAACTACTGTTCACCAATGTTACTTTCTGAAAGCATTGCAGGAAGATAATATATTCTGACTTTTCTACAGCCCAGAGGAATTTAGTAGATGGCCAAGACAGGTGCTTTTCCTATAAGCTCTTTCACTAATGTCACGTTGCTGCTGCATCTAGACAGCTGATGTTATCATGCTTTGAAATTGCCTTCTTTTCACTCTAATTTATTAACGTTAATTAAAGTGAAATATTGCTGTTACCCAGTCTGATTAGCATTAATGTTACTTCTTTTTAAAAAAAGTCAGAGGCAAGATGTTGGTTTAAGGAACAGTGTCAGATAAGAAAGAGCAGATGCACAAAGTTTATTTCCTGAGGACAGTCCTTCGAGAACCTCATTCTTTCTCCTCCTTTAGAGCCAGGGGAATACAATAAATGTACTATATATTTACCTCCTTTCACCCTGGGGATGGCTTTTAAGTATGCTCTGGTGGTGCACATGAGATAAGCCAGCTAGTACCATTCCTCCAGATATTTATCTCACAAACCTGATCAATAAATACATTTCTCCACAAGACCTGGTCTTGTGTTTTGTCTCCAAAACATTTTTTTAACTTGCCAGTGAAGCTCAAATGGTTTGCAATAGGATACTTGGCCACTCTTAATCTAAATTGATTGTCCGTAGAAATGTGGCAATTTAATCTGAATAGCCTCTTGCATGTCCATTATTATGTTCTTATGAATTGAGACAATCTAAAAATGCACATTAAAAAGGCAGTATAGATTTGTTTGTTTGTTTACTTATTTATGAACATTTCTAGACTGCTTTTGAACATAGACAGCATTTAAGCAAAGATTAAAAGCCATGAAAGTGAAGAAATAGGACTACAGTGTTTTAATTAAGCACTATTCAAAACCAGGCAAAACCAATGCATTTTTACTGCCTGCCTAAAAGCCCTCAGAGACAGAACTAGTGTCACTTTTTCAGGTGTGTATGTCTGTCTAGCTCCAAGACATGGGTTTGGGCAATGACTTGTACCTCCTGAAGAAACAGATCGTGTAACCCAAACCACAATCTTTACTTTGCAGGTCATATGCCATGAATCAGACATAGCAATACCCTGTTATTAGTTTCTCTCCCTTTGCAATGTTGATGATTCACACCCACCCATCGCCCAACATATACCACCAACAGATCTTGATTCAGCTGTTGTTTGGGCTTTGTTGATAGATGCAACATATTCTACTGTGATCATTGCAGATTAAATCACTGTAATCAAAGTCAGGGGTTGATGAGCACTCCTACCCTCCACTTTTGCCATTTGGGCTGTAAATAATCTCATTTTTGTTCTTCTCCTTGCTGAGAGGCACAACCTGTGCCAGCTAACTGTGTTTTGACTATCTTTATGAACCCATACCATAAGATCTCCGGTTTTAGTAGCATGGGAGTGAGGAACCTATTGGCTCCAGGCATCATGGCCAGATAGTCAGGGATTATTGTAGTCCAGAAACAGGGCCACAGGTTCCCTTTAGCAGGACACCAACCAGGAAAGCTTTAAAAGGAGGCTTGACAAATTTCATTGAAAATAAAGCTATCAACAGGTGCTAGGCATGATGCCTATGTGCTACCTCCAGTATCTGAGGTGGTGGTGAGCAAAAGACTATGGTGCATATGTCCGGCTTATATCCTTTCTATAGAGACCAGGTTAGCCACTTCAACTCTCCAGGGTTTGCAGAGTTGCAGAGACCTTTACATGGTGTGAACATCTGTGCTTCTTTTGAGCTGCAATCTTACCAGGCATCCTAAGCCTGCATGAGGAAGACTTCCATCCCAGAGATGCAGCATCTCTAATAGCTTGCAGCACATTAGTTCATTCTGAAGGAGATGTTGACATTTCCTCATTTAAACAGGAGACCCTGAGGGACTTTTCTATCATCACACCCGTTAATGGTGATCTGGGTCTTAATCTGGTGCTGCAGTATCTGAATCTAGGTGGCATAAAATTGCAAATGCCTGCAGCCTTTAGTCTTGACCTTTGGGATGGAACCATTTCCCTTACTTGCAACACAGGCATGATGAGGTGTTTCTTTTCTAGCACGGAAAGAAAATGGTGATTGATTAGCATAAGAGAAAAATATATCACCTGTGAATTTATGACAGGTAAGTCAGTTCCTCCTGGGTTGTTCTAATAAATCACACACTGACGATCCACCTAGCTTCTCACTGCTAACATACATTGATATTTATCCTTTTGCTGATTCTTTTTCTCTCACTGACTCATGTTTGAACGTATTTTGTTTGCTAGTTACTACGCGATGGAGCATCAACATTTGACAGCTCTTGAATGTTCTTCCCTGCTTTAGCGGCCAAAACTATGTTAGCAGTTTACTTCTCTGTACTGCTTTGCTTACCATTCTGTTTCAGCATTTTTCCATTCAGGTTCCAGCTCCTCAGATTGTTTCTCCTGCTACTGAAGCCTACTGCAATCCTTGGTGGACTTGAACAGGGACTGCCTCAAGTCATTCAGAAAATAGTATGATAATCCACGTTAAGCAAATCTACTGGGAGCTTTACCTGTAAGGGGGATTGCAAAATGAATTTATGCATGTCAAATACATTCTCTGGGAGGCACTGTGATTTTAATTTTATTACAAATACATTTTAATTTTATCATTGGATTTTTATGTGTTCCACTTTTATACATCCCATAGGTGTGGTTCCCATAGGTGAAATACTTTGAGGAATGGACCATTGCATGGTTTCTCCAAAGATAGAGCTGACATTTTCGAAACTCAGTATTCCTGCTGTTTCTCAGATCATCATATATCTGCTATTTGCAATGAACAGGAGCTTCAGGAAGAAATAGCATGTTTGAAGCAGGGGGTGCTGCTGTTGGAAGGTCAGAAGCAAAATACTGCCTCTCCCCACTGGCTGCTACTGTGGAAGGGGCAAGTACAGCTGCTATTCATTGAAAAATATTTTTTCCTGTTGCTTTTTTATTGGTTTCTGTTACAGATAATTAGAAAAGGGAAATAAGTATGGAGGGGAGAGGGAGAAAACGTTTGAACTAGAATCTCCAGAAAGTGTTATAATATTGTTGAGATGCAGGTAGGTCCTTAACCAACTATTTGTTCTTCTGCTCTATAGTCTCTTTTGAGGTCCACTCTCAGTGAAGAAACCATTTTGACGTGTATAATATTATGGCAAGGAATTTGAGTCTGCTTACATTAGCATCAAAAAGACTCCACAGTCACTCCTTTAGCGAAAGGTGGTGCTGATGAGATAGTTCTGAATATTTCACTTGGGCAGAAACACTTTATGCAACTATTCATAGACCCCTGTTCATGTGGGAGCAAACACACCAACATTTGTTTTTTTAATCAGTTAAGGCTGCCTTGTGCATCTTCATCTGTTTCGTTTGCTCAGTCAAAGCCTCTGACAGCCAGAGCTCAGTAAAGTTTCTGTTTGGTGAATTTCCATTTGATAGCATGATTATTGCTTCTGGATTATTAGCATGGTGATTCATTGTAGCCGAGAACGAAAGGGGGGAGGGGAAACAAATCACAGTGTTGGGTGTTCTGGAACATTACTTTATTGCACAGATGCATGCAAGTTTAATTAAATGCATAGGAGTAGATGCTGACTTTGTTGTTCTTAGAGATAACTCATCAAAATCTGTGGAATTTAAATCAGTCCCATTCAGTCCAATAGGTCTGCTGTAACTCTGGAACCAACCTACTGGTTCAAGTGCAAATATATTCATCCACAAGTTTAGGCTGCAGATAAACCCATAGCAGATTCCTTTCTCCTAGATAATCCTCTATGTTCACTGAAAAGTCCTGGGGAAGCAAGGAGGACATGGAGCAGGACCTCTTTGTTACAGTGTCCCTTTTGTAACATTCAGTCCCAAGAGAAGTCTGCTTGGCTGCTGTTTGAAATCATTTGCGTGTTGAGGTCCCCAATCCACCCCCCAAAATAACTCACAACGGACACGTAATTTTTGTTTAAGATTTTTGGCATGATTTTGGCCACAGCTTTATTAAAATACAAACTGTGAGTGGTTGTTTAGGCATTGGTTAAGACTATCTGTCCCCCCGCCTGGGGACAGAACTGACTTCCGGGCACCACCGAAAGACAGTGCGGGGGAAAGCAAGTCGGGGAAGAATTGGAGCTGAGGCACAGACCCTCAACTCTCACCTGCCTGCTCCCCGAAGGCTTGCCGGCCCTAGTCCCATTCCAGGGATTGGACGAAAAGATGGCAAGCCCCAGGATTCCTTTAACGGAATTCCCTTTCCACAGCAACCATGGAGGGGCAGGCCCAGCCTATCCTGAACCCCTCCATGGAGGGGTAGGCCCAGCCTATCCTAACCCCTCCTCCACCAGATTTATAACCAATGCCTAACCGCCAATCGAGCCCTTTACGCTCACAATCCCAACAGATTCTTCAACCCTTCAATTACCGCATCCAACCAGACATCATTCCCCAGCTTGGAAAGATGTACCCCATCATTGCGGTAAAGGGCCAGAGCCTTGAAGGTAATATCCTGGTGGTAAATCACCAAACCACCCAATTCCGTTACCTTCTTGCTCACTGCGGAATTAATGCACTTCCTGGCCCTTTCAGCAGCCTTGGGTTGAGAAATGCCCTGCCAATTGCTCCTTTGCAGCAATTGTGACCAAAATATTTTAACGGTAGGTATTAAGGTCACCAACTCCCCCAAGTCTCTTTGAATCGTGGAGCGCAAAGTAGAGCATTCAACCTTTGCCATATCATTCTCCCCCAACTGCACCACAATTGCCAAAGGGGGACCATGTGAAAGCACCCTCCGTTTAATTAGTGGGATGAATTCACTCCACCACATTCCCTGTCTGGATATCCACGACACCTGTACGTGCTGTGGGAAGCCAAGATCCGGTCCCCTTCCAGACTGCCTCGCTCTGATGCCAGCCCAGTAAACGATGCTGTGCCCCACAATCCAGATACAGACTGGAGCGAGACCTACAGGGTGGAGAACAAGCACGCATCAAATACAATAATTCAACATCTCTTCCGCACGTAACCCTTAAATGCATCAGACTTCCACCGGCCCAAGTCCTTAATCCTGTAGGCCGACAACCCCCAATGGGCTGCTGTTGTAGCAGCACCAATGCGAAAGGAATGGGGTGCGAAACCATAAGCCGGGACCCCACAAGCAGAAATAACCTTACGCATTACCTTGGAAAACTGATGCCATGCCAAGGGACGACCATTTTTGTGAATGAATAGTGGACCCTCCCCTGAGGGCCTCACTGCTAAGAATTTCCTCAAATCCTTAACCGGGCAAGAACCCGGCTCCCCAGTTACGGGGAGCCTTATAACTGCCCCCCAACCCAATTGGTCCGTTTTCGAGTTATGCACCATGATTCTCACTTCCACAGGGGATAAACATACATCCTGAAGCAGCAGCCCCCTGGAACCGCCATCTCGCCTAGCCTCCATGACCACTTCCCCCACCCGTAATGCGGCAAAGAATGCAATTGAAAAGGCCGCCGAAAAAAGGCGGGCCTCATACTTGGACCAACAAAAGACCCAACTGCTTTGCTAGGGGGAGCAAGATGACCCCAACCTTCCAAGGCCTTGCGCACTACATTCCTGCCTGCTGTCCTGTGAAGGTTGGAGCCTATTCCAACCTTCTGAGACCCTGCGCACGACACACTTTTAGAAGGGTCTCTAAAAAATTAAAGCTTTACTCTAGCAGACATTGCAGCGGACTGAATTCTGATAGTTTTAACACTGCATCCGATCTGCAGCAGGTGGGCGAATTACTGCAGGTCCTGCTCAGAGGATGGGGGCAGGTTCCTCTGAATGGCCGAGGACTGCCAGCTAAATTTTAAGAAATCAGTCCAGGCCTTCTCATAAGACCTGAAGCTCTCCAACTGAAAAAACGGGATAGAGCGACAGCAAAAACATTAGATGATCCCAAAATAAAGCGAGCAGAAACACAATATTAAACCTTAAGCAGTGTGAAGACTCTGCCAGAGCATGAGGACCGTTTTGCCAGGACTCTCATACTGCCTGGTTATCAGACCAAGACAGACCCGACGGCCCCTAAACTCCTCAGTCCAGATGTGCACTGACACTACAATGGGGAAAACTTGAGAAAAGTTAGGTTACATGTGATTGCCTTGCCCTGCCAGGCTCAAGGCCACTGTACATGACGATGAAGGGACCCCGGGCCATGAGACCACCTGGCCAAGCAGGAATGGAAGGGGCAGCCTGGAGCAAAACCACCCTGCATGCAAAATTTAACTGACCTAGGAATGATAGGATCTGACAAAGCAACACTTGCTTCATAGGAAGCACTACAAGAATAACATCCTTCAAGGCAAACAGCTTTTCCACAGGCAAGCAGATGTTTGAGCAACGGTACCCAGCTAGCCCCCAAATACGTTAAAAGGGGCAGTAGGACCCACTGTCCTCCACTGCCAACAGAACACCCAGCTCCTCAGGGAATAAAGGGGCATCTAGTAAGCTAAGCAGAGGCTGGTGTCACATGAACCAGCCATAATCCACATAATGATACCCCCAGTTAAACGAGTCTTGACTTGCAATGTTTAATCCAGAAAGGCGCTAAAGGACTCAAGTGCTGCACAGCCTATTGAGCAACCCACTGGCATCGCCTTATCAATATAAGGACCATCCAATTAAAGCCTAACTACTTAAAATCTTGGGGGTGAACCGGCAGCAGCCTAACAGCCGATTCAATATCGCATAATGCCAACAAGGCACCTCCTCCAATTTGTTGGTAAGCTCAACTGCCTGATCCAAAGATGCATATTTCACGGAACAATTCCGGAGGGATAGCATCATTCACTGAAGTGCCTTTGGGATGCGATAAGTATGGATCAGATGGAATTATATGGGACTTTCTTAGGGACGATCCCCAAAGGGGATAAATGAAAATCGGGACTAGAAGGAGAATCAAGGGGATCCCACGATACGTCCCAATGCAAGCTGCTTCCTAACCTTCTTTCTGGCTACCACAGGTAGCTCTCTAACTGGCTTTTGAGTTACTGTATTCTGAGCCACTGGCTGAAAAGCCAGAGGAATCCCAAACCTTAGGAAAAACCCTTCCCACAAGCACAAAGCTACTGACCCATCTAGATAACCTTTTAGCCAGACTTTCAAGGGAGATATTTTTATGGAAATATGGGTGAGAGGTATTGAGTTATTGCTTGCCAGCCCCCGCTTGGGCAAGATGCCCTGCCTTGCGTTGCCACCATGATGTGTAAATTTACAGGGCCAACACTGGCCAGAAACCCTAAAGAAGGCCCAACAAAGCTGCCACCGGGCCAGCTTCCTGCATACCAGCTTCAGGTTCTATTGCTCAGGGAATTTCCATTCGAAATGTGGAGCTGCGCAAGTGGTCCACATGTCCCCGTCCCTGCGATCCTAGCGAGCTAAGGGGATGATGGCAGCCCTGCGTCTAACATTCCCATCATAGTGAATTACCACTTATAGAATAGTGGGGGTTGGAAGGGACTCCGAGGATCATCTAGTCCACTTTCCCACAATATAATAATAATAATAATAATAATAATAATAATAATAATAATAATAATAATAAATCTATTTGTACCTCTGGGCAGCTTCCAACAAAATATTAAAATACAGTAATGCATCAAACAGTAAAAGCTTCTATAACAGGGCTGCCTTAGATGTCTTCTAAAAGTCTAGTAGTAGACATCTGGTGGGAGGGTGTACCACAGGGCAGGTGCCACTTCCAAGAAGGCCCTTCACCTGGTTACCTGTAACTTGGCTTCTCACAGTGAGGGAACCACCAGAAAGGCCCTCGGCGCTGGACCTCAGTGTCCGGGTAGAGTGATGAGGGAGCATGCAGCTGTCCCATACAGGGACCAATCCTGCAACCTAGGCATTACCGGCACCATACGCTGAGCAGCTGAGCTATCCAGGATGATCCCTAAAGACCTGGAACAGCCTTACCCTGACCCTTGGAGAGGTCCAAGGTGATGTCTGAATCATCATCAGAGCCCAGGGATGGTTTACCTGCAAGGAGGTGTAAGCATCATCCCTGCTCCGCTTTTTCCTGCCTCTGAAGACGCTTCCTTCTGGAAGCAGGCACCTGGGGCATCAACAAGTCAGGAGAGGCAAGCTCTGGAGGCATCTATAAAGGCCCTGTCATAGTCTGCAAAAAGAAAAAACCTAAACAATGTGAGGAACAGGTGAAAGCAATGCTTTGTGCACCACATGGGGATGCTATTCAGGCCAGAAATGCTGCCAGAGGCCATCAAATTCTAGGGCCAAGCGGGCCAAGCTAGGCCAGACATAAATGTTTCCAATGAGATAACAAACTCGAGGCAGCCCACCACCTGTCCAGGTACCCCTGCTTGCCCTTTAGAGGGAAGCACCTCCTCAAGAAACCCAAAGTTCTTTTTGGGAGCAATATCACAAATGGGCCGAACTACCCAGCAACAAATTAGTCCAAAAGGAGCAGCTTGTTTTGCTTTGTTATAACAATGGCTAAGTGGGGGATATGAAGCCTGTCTCCCAGGTCCTAGTCCTGTACTCTAGCCACTAAGCCACAATGGCTTGTCTCAAAAATGGCAGTCGCCACTATCAGGGAAAAACAAACTTGAAGAAAATAAACTTGTTCAGAAACAGCATAGTTAAAGAGCATACAAAGAGTGCTCATTGGAGGCACAGAGAGCCTCTGGCTCCACTCTGTCTGCCTAAGATATACATTAGCAACAAGTGAGCCTGCAAACAAACAGATACATTCTTAATAGAGAGAATGAGTCACATGTCACAGAAATTTAACAATTTACTGTACTGCTAACTGTAGCACGCTTAGGCTTGAGTGATATGTGCAGGCCGAGCAGGCTGTGAAAGCCTCCATGCTTCTGCTTTCTGCCTTTTTTGTCTCATTGCAATATTAAAGGAACACAAAATAGTGCTCCTGCCCAAGGCTAGATTAAAATTCAGCCAACAGCACTGCAATCACCCAAAATAAGGCCAACCTATGAGGATACTATAAACGAAAGTGATTCCAAGTAAGCTGGGAATTTACTGTACTGCTAACTGTAGCAGGCTTAGACCTGAATGATATGTGCAGGCCGTGAAGGCCTCCTTGCTTCTGCTCTCTGCCTTTTTGTCTCATTGCAATATTAAAGGAACTCAAAATAGTGCTCCCGCCCAAGGCTAGATTAAAATTTGGCTAACAGCACTGCACACACCCAAAATAAAGCCAACCTATGGGGACACTTATAAATGAAAGTGATTCCAGGTAAGCTGGGAACAGCCCTGACTAGCCCCACAATTAAGCAGGCGAAAATGGGGAAAACCTTTTTGCAAAAGAAAGCCCCGAATGGGGGCTCTCTCCCTATTGGGAAAAGCAAGCAAAGGAGGATTATGCACAGGCAGTGCTCACAGGTACAGGGAGAATCTTCCCAAAGGGCAGGGTAAGGTGTGGGGTGGGAAATCAAACAGAAAAAGGGGGGAAATTAAATTAATTAAGGGACTAGAGAAGATTAAAAAGAGGGGAAAATAAAGAAATGTAACCAGACAATGAGAAGATCGCTCCACTGTCCTCCAGACGGTCCAAGTGCTCCAGGTGATCCGTTGCACGCAGCAAAAGAGAAAGTACAAGGCTGCGTGCAGAGTATTTAAACCTTTTACCCCTCCCACCAAAATTGCAACATAACTTTTGCCCCAGCAACTCGGCAATCCAATCAATGCCCCCTGGCCATCTTGGAGAACTTACCCAGCAACAAAGGGGTGGCTCAGTAGACCCCGCCGCAACACGTGCTCTCCCTGAAGGAGAACACGCTTTCCACCAAGAGTGAAAACTTTACGCTTATAGAAAATACAGCAATATGAAGACTTGCCTATTTTATTTGTGTATATTGTGTGTTCAGCTACACAATATGTATTGTGAACTTGTTTTAATCTTTGTTTTAGAAGTTAGCTTTTGCTATTATTTGGTTTTGAACTTTTCATTGACTTTTATAAGAACTTAATATTATAGGAACATTAGATACTAGGTGGTGATAGACAGGAGGTCTTGCCTCTCTGTCTACACAGATTCCACCTGCCCACACTTGTTTGGCACAGATCCTCAAGTTATAGTTAATAAATAAAATATAATCATTTACCAAACTAGATCTGCTGAGTCTTCATTCTAGATGTGTGAGCAAAAAGGTGTCTGAGAACAGGAAGGAAGGAAGGAAGGAAGGAAGGAAGGAAGGAAGGAAGGAAGGAAGGAAGGAATACTTTTGAAGCTTTTAAAAAGTACATTTCAGGCAAGTTAGGGGGGGATGTGATAGAGGTGTATAAAAAAATTCATTGTATGGAGAAGGCAGAAAGGGAGATGTTTCCCTACATCTTACATACAATACTAGGACCCAGGGACATTCAAGGAAGTTGAATGGTGAGATTGTTCACACAGTAAGTACATAGTTAAATTCTAGAACTTGCAATATAAGATGTGGTGTTTGCAGCCAGCTTAGATGGCTTTAAAAGGTAGTGAGAGAAATTCATGGAGGAAAGGGCTACTAATGGCTTCTAGTCATGATTGGAGGCCATATGTCTCTGAGTACCAGTTTCTGTGGATCATGAGTGGGAAGAGTGAATGCCAGACTAGACAGGCCTTTGGTCTGATCCAGCAGGGCTCAACTTGTTCTCTGTGCCAAGTAGCTAATTGGTGCTGCTGTCTAGCAGAAGCTGCCCAACAGCTGGTGAAAGTCAAAGGAGAACGAGGTAGACAGAGTTCATGGCTCAAATGAGATCACAGTGGGAAAAGTTATAGTGATCTGTGCATCTGGTTCAGGAGCATGGTGTACATAGCCATAGGTGATAGATGTGGGATTTTACCCACCAAGCACTTTTTTGCACATGTGAGGTTTATGCACAGTTACCTTTTTCTTCAATCTTTGTTCATTTAGGACAACAGTTTGTGGCCTTCAGTGCTGCACATAGAAGAGTATTGGCATCACCAGAGTAGAAGGAAGAATGTGTGTGTGTGTGTGTGTGTGTGTGTGTGTGTTTAAGTGAAATAATTTACATTGCTATGGAGAATGAGCAACATAACACTGTCAGAAAGTTCCCGACCTAGCTCGAAAATGTGATAATTTCAGAACACCAGAAATAACATAAAATGACTTCTTGTAGACATAGCAGCTTTTCATTTTGGTAATAGTAAAATCAGTTTTATTGGAAGCTGAGATAAAAATTTATATCTTCCCGGCTAATGGAATGCATAGCACTTATATAGCAATTGATCTCAAACAGCTTTTCGAGTTAGGTAAGCATTCGAGTTTTCATTTGTATCTTAAATTAGTTCCACTAGCTTCACAAGGAGGCCATAAGCCCACTAGAATAATGCAAACTTAAGTTCTACTGATGGCAAAGTTCATCTCCCACTGTTATACCACAGCATCAGTGCTGTAATGCTCTAAGTACGTTGAATAAGAATTGTTGATAAGTACCATCCTCACTGCATTGAATCAAGTGAGTCCATAGTTACTTACCAGACTGACTCCATAAAGCTAGTTTACTAATGGAAAATAGCACTGTGGAAAATAACTTACATACAAGTTCAGCCAAATTGCCTCTTGCTTCCCACCAAGTATAGATGTTTGACAAAAGGGCAGAGGAACTAATGTAGTGTCACACTCATTAGTGCTGAAATAACATCGAAGATGGATGCCACCCCACTCAACTTTGTACCAGCAGAATCCATTATTCAATAAATTATTAAATTAATAGACAGGCGATAACAATAAGTTTATGTCCTCATTTAATAAATTAATGAGAAGGAACTCAAATCATGGTTCTCTTCTGTCTATAGATTTAATAATTTATACAATAATAATTTATTGATTCTACACTATTTCTACAGGAGATAAAATTCTCTCTCAATGGCCATCCATTATTGTCGGAAGCTATTATATTTTTACCAGTCTTCTTACTGGCATAATATAAATGCAAGACGATTCCTCCTGATGTTTTGTTTTACTGCTGACATCAGGACACATTTTTAAAAAGGGTTAAAGAACCTTATTCAGACCTATGGCCTGTAGTAAACCCTGCAGAAATGAATATTTGAAAAGAGTGAAGGACATTATTGACTTTTTATCTGCTTCAGCAAATTATGTCTTCTTATTGCTGATTTTGTAATTCATCGAAGTATACAACTGAAAAGATTGGTGGGGTGAAGCAACATTTTTGGTAGGCAACCTTTTCCTTTAAAAAAACCCCAAACCCTAACAGATTTACATCCACTATTGTTGCCCTTTTGGTGGTAGTGGTGGTGGTGATTTAATTAATCAGATGTCACGCTGTTTATATTATATGGGAAACTAGAAGATAGGCAGCCAAAAATCTGCCTGTATCTTAAATTAATAAAACATTTTAGATAATAAAATCATAGAAATGTTGCTGGATATCAATTACTACCTATTAATTACTTTTTGTAAAGAGTTGATTGTTCAAGTGAGCAATGTTTTTTTTTTCTGCTTCTCAAACTGAACTTTCCCATACCTAAAGTGAAACTTCTCTGTTTGAGATAATGGTAAAGTACGTTGTATTCATACTGCAGTGAGACCCTGGTATATATGAGGGTGCCTTAAATCGAATCAGATTACTATTCCACTGACCTCATTATTTTTTCTACACTGATTAGCAGTGTCTCACCAGGGTTTCAAACCAAAATCTTTCCCAAGCCTACTTGAAAGTGACAAGAAATGATCCTAGGACCTTTCGCATGCAGTATTGCCATAAAGCCCTATTCAGGCTTTCTGCCTGGAAAGGGAAGATTAATCTGTGTAGGGGCCACAGGGCCACACAGGTCCCTCTATGTTGGGCAGAGAAGTTCTGGAGGAAGCTTCTACCCACAATCACTAGAATGTATTAAAAAATCTTGCTTTATCAGAGCTCCCAATTGCATGGGGGCTTCTACTTACATTTAAGTGAAAACAGGTGTAAGCTCCCTTCAGACCTTCCCTGCTCAATGTGGAAAGATCTAGAACGCACATGGGGATAGTGAGACTGGCACGTGGAGTCTCTGACTTCCCTCACCCAATGAGAGTTCCTGTGTGGAGATAACAAATGAATGGGTCTTTTGCACTGGTTCTCAGACTTGGCCCGGAATATGAACCTCAGCCAGTGGAGCTGAGGTAACAGTTGTGTAAGGCAAACAAAATGCTTGGGAGGAGAATAGAAAAGGCAAGAAATGTTCTGTCTCGAATATACATTTGCTAGGGAAATGGTGCCTGAGCAACTGGGTGGCAAAGAACAGCAAGATATTATTTCTTTCATTTTCTAAAGGAAAGGTATATTCTCAATGCAGATTCATCTGTGGCACAAGTGAGCTTGCAATAGGGTTGCTTGAAATGCTCAGAAGAAATTTTGTTTCATTATCCCCTTTTTAAAGAAAACCCAACATAGATTTCCCAAGGATTTCCTTGGGCAATCCTTCTGGATTTCTCATGGTCTCACATGCGCTGTGGCATTTCTGCTACTAGTCTTTTATTAGCCAGTTCCCAGATGTTTCCACACAGACACATATTTTTCACAGTCTGTGTAGATTCCACCTGCAGCTTTTTAAAAAAATCCCTTTTCAGACCATATTAACACACCTGATGAATATACACAGGGTGGGGGAATGAGGTTTGGGTGCATGGGGCTTTTTTTTGTATTTTGTTTATACCTTGCGGTGAATGCACATACCATGAGGTTGGGTTTAATGCCACAATACTGCCTCCCCACCACTTTGTACATTCATTGAACACGTGAAGATTGTCAGAAAAACAGCCCCAGCTATCTGGATTTCTAGCTCTCAAGTAAGTCTATTTCACCCACAATTATATATGTAGATCATGGGGGTTGTACTTATAAGGTTCTATAAAGATCCACAAAGAGAGTAAAAACCACTTAAAGTCAAGACAGAGTTCAATAAATAAATAAAAGAACACCAGAACATAATCACAGCCTGCTAGATCAGGCTTACGAGCCCGTCTAGTCCAGCATCCTGGTCTCACAGTGGATGACAAGATGCCAGCTGGAATCGTGCAGCAACTGAGATTTGAAAGCATTGTAGCTGCTCGCCTCCAGGTGCCATCACAATTAAAACATATAAAAGATAATCATTAAAAATAGAATTAAAATAACATTAAATATATTAAAATGCAGGTAATAAAGCAGCACAACACTATTAAAAGTCATTATTAAACATGCAACAGACTTCCTGAAGCACATACATACATACATACATACATACATACATACATACATTCAAATACTGTATTCCAAATTTGATTGAACTTCATAATATTTTAGTTATTTTTGTATCTATATATATGAATGTTGAAACTGTCAGTAATGCGGTGAAACAAACAAACATATCCAAATGAGGTATAAGAAGCCTTCGGCAATGTTTTCTTCTTTTTTCCCCAGGCTTCCCTAGGAAACCAATTAATTAACCTCTTTTGTATGTAATGGTTTACTTCATGTATAATTAAGAGTACAATTAATGGTTTATCAGTTTGGTTGTAAAATATTTAAAACATTTTTCAGTCATTTTAGTTTGGGAAACTTCCAGAAATTTGATAATTCAAAGCACTGTTTTAATGGCCTGAAGGATAGTTTTGACAGACACTGCTCAAAGTCTCCTCACATAATCATCAAAAGAGTTTCCCCTTCTTGTTTAAGAGAATGGTTCTTTGTGACTATGTCAGTTCAAGGCCTGTTCTGAATTCTATTGAAAAGAGGTATCCGATTCCCCTTGAATCTCTGTTCTTTGTTTAAGGCCGAAGAGTGGTCTTGTAACAGGGATGGGGAACATGTGGCCCTCCAGATGTTGGTGGACTTCAACTCTCATCAGCCCGAGATAGCATGTCTAGTTGTGGAAGCTGGAGTCCAATGCCACCTGAAGGGCCTGGGGTCCCCTATGCCTGCCTTATTGCTTTTCATACCATTGGCCCAGACGAATTGAAGTAATGATTAGCAGGATCTCCAGTGGAGCTCTCCAGCTTACAAAGTCTGCCCCATTGACCTAAATGGAGATGGCAACCTTGCATGTATATTCCTTTATATGAATTTACTCTTCTGTATTAAGTGAGTCTTCCCCCACACATGGAAGATCTATATGCACGGCAAAATACATAGGAGCATCTAAAATTGAAAATTGCTCCATTTATATCAACAGACCTGGGAAAATATACAAAGCAATTGTTTTGGGTGGATTATACCCGGAAAATACAGCTGTAGCCTCTTTTCAAGCATCACCTTGCCCCAAACTATCATATGAGAAGGAGAGTGGGACTGTACTAAACTAAATTTTCAGCATGGCTTCTTAATACAACATTTGGACAGTGGGGGTGGGGGAGTTCGGACAGGTAATGCAACTGTGGGTATGAGGGCAGTTGGAGTGGTCCTGCTCTGACCCACACATGACCATTAATGGTGTGAGGCATTGTGTTTGTAAGGTTGCTTTGTTTGATATTCAATCAGTCTCAATTATGAGTAAGTTCAATTATGAGTTTTGTTCAATGCCTGTTTACAGAAATTGACTCCTCATTCCAAGGATGTCAAAAAGGGTTTATTACATTAAACCATAAAAGGCATGCCATCACTGATATAATGTTAACCTCGTCTGATAAAGTCAGAGAAGGCTTATCATACAGAAGATTCCAGAAAGACTGAGGTTATTAGGCCCTACCATATATACAACGTCAAAAGACAATAGACAAAGAAGGAGGAGTGGTTGAATATTCCCGAAGGTTCCACACAGAAGAATGAAACAAGGAAGCATGTTGCTGTAACTTTGGAAAGAAGTCTGATGTCAGGTTAGGTGTGGCCAATACAGTGGTACCTCGGGTTAAATACTTAATTCGTTCCGGAGGTCCGTACTTATCCTGAAACTGTTCTTAACCTGAAGCACCGGAGCACGATTTCTGTTCTCATCCTGAAGCAAAGTTCTTAACCTGAAGCAATATTTCTGGGTTAGCGTATGTAACCTGAAGCGTATGTAACCTGAGGTACCACTGTACACAGATTTCAGTAGGTGTAGAAAACAGGGGCTAAAAAGTGAAGGAGTAAAGAGTACTTGGGTGTGGAGGTCAGACTCTAATGAGGAGAACTGGAATTATAATTTATGACAAGAATGTAGTTTTCTCTTCTTCTTGGCCCCTCAGAAAGATAATAAATGTGCTAATTGCAATATGTCAACAGGACTTAGAATCCTGGTTGTATACCAACACAATGGTACTAAACTTCGCTTTGTCTTTTGTAGATGTGAAGTCTTAAGTCCAACCACCCCTGTTCGTATCTCTTAGAACCAGGATATATTGACAGCCCCTATCTCCATACTGTAGTTTGCAAATAATTCATGGAATATTGTTGCATTTGCTTTATATGCTAGTGTTAACAATGCATTCATTTGCCCATATGTACACATCTGCAGTGCAGTATTTTTTATTTCTCCATCTGTTTGGGAAAGGCATTAAATATTCTTGTCCTCTGATTGCTCAGGATGATTGTTTTTGAATACAATTGATCTCATCTTTTTTCTATTGCTAACAATGTCTATAAAAGCAAACTTCCTTGAATGACCATTGCACTGTTTACCTTCATTTCAAGAATATTAATTCAGTATATTTATTCTCTGGGTTTCTTAATAGATTTAAGCTTTCACAGAATTAGAATTACCATGCTTGTCACTGAGAAGGGAGGTACTATTTGTCTGATTTTTGCACAAAAAAACAGGACCTTTGGTGAAAAAAGAAATCAAAAGGGGAAAAAGTGCATGTTCACGTTTGCCAAGCCTTTACTGCAGTTTGCTGCCATTCTTTCCTCTCCCTACTTTGACATAAAAGTGGATAAAACCAACTAAAAATATGAAGGAAATGAATCTCTTCACATTCTTGTCTTCCTTGTTTAATCACATGGTTGATCAAGGTGACATCATCCACTGCCTAGCCAGTCAGTCTGGATACATGACCATATCAGTGAGAGCACACAAACCCAGTTGGAAGTGAGAGTGACATTACCGGTATCAATCATAGCTTTCTGCATCACTGACTGTATCTGCTCTTCATGGGTAAACACTTTCACCCCCCTTCAAAGGGTTTCCCAGAAAATGGTAAAGGGAAAAGGGAAATGGGCTTTTCGATACTGCCTAGAATATTATCTCACTGCCTTACTTGAGATACTTTCCCCTTTGATTCCATTTTGGCTTTCAACAGTGTTTCTCACTCTTTCCAATAGTGGTCCTTCCGCTGCTCCTTCACAGTCTTTCATACATCTAAGTAGGATAATAGCTTTAAAAAAGAGAAATGAAACCTTCTGAAAAAGCAAAGGAAGGAAGTACATACTTCAACATCTAAAAAAATAAATGTTCAACTTCAGATTGGTACCACTCACTACAGGAAAGTAATATATTGCTTGCTTGTTTATATTATTTTGTTATATTATTTTCTTTTAAAAAGTTATTGTTTGGGGTATAAATATGCAGCCTATAAAGTAAGATTTATCTGTCAGATGCCCTATCCTAAATATGAACTGGCGCTTTTTTTATCGTTTAGACATTCTCAAAAGGATATAGGAATGGGCCTTTTTTCACAGATGCAGTTACACCTCCCACCCTATTCTTTATTCAGAGCATGAGAAAGAGACTTTTAAAACCATTCAATACTCATCCCTCCCCTTTCTTGATATGCATTATTTGCAACACGCTTAAAGCTGCATTTTCTTTTTCTTGGTTTCTTTCTTTTTCATAACATTACAGATCCAATTCATTTATTGGGGATGTTTAATCCTTTTACATTTATTGACAAAACTTTTATATTATTCATTTTCTTTATTGATTTTGAAACAAATACTAAATATAAAAAGAGCAGATCATTTCTCCCCACCTCACCCAGGTTAGGTAAACGGAGCTATGACTTAAACATAGAAGAAAATGAAGAGGTGGGATACAAGCAAGTTCTACTCAGAGTAGACCAACTGAAATTAATGGTCCTCACTTAGTCATGCCCATTAATTTTGATGGGTTTGCTCTGAGTAAAACCAACACTGGCTGCAACCCAGCACCTTTGATAATGTCTAACAATTGGCTTTGTTGATTGCACTTTCCAACCAGGCATCATGTTTAAGCGGTGTTACCCATAGAATCATAGTCTTAGTTATTTTTTTGTGAAAAGATGCAAACTCCCAACAACAATAAGGTTCCCTTACAGACCCATGCTTTAACTTTTCCCTTACCCGTTCCCTTACCCATGCATTAACTTTTTGTGTTATGCTATTACTAAGGTAAGGTTCAGCTGAAATGTAGACTCATTGTTGCTATTTCTTGAAATGCTTCTTGAAATGCTAAGGGTGGCCACTCTGGCAAAAAATTGTGGCGATACTGCTGAAAAAAAACAGCTCCATAAGCAGCAACATGGAGGGTTGATTATAGGGGAAAAGGGGAGATGCAAAGTTTTGTAATAAAGCTCAGAACTTGAACCTGGGGGGGGGGGTGATGTGGCAACATCTATTTCACACAGTATTCTGAACATGACTTCAGCATCAATGGCCAGAGGCATTTCCCTGAAAGTGCAAATCAGAGTTCAAAGCTCAGAATTTTCTCCAAAGACTGCATTAAAAAGCTCTGATCTGCACTCCTATTCAAAATGCAAGAAAAAAATTCTTAGGGAGGAAAGATATGCATGCATTTCTTGCGGAACTGGCAAATTACAGTTCTGTTTTACGTGTGTGTGTGTGTGCGTGTGCAGAAAATACTGGAAGTATTAATGTGTCTATCTTCCTGAATGTTGTATGTTTTGATGTTTCATATTTGGCTGCATCCAAGATAATAAGAACATGAGTTAAATGCATCATGACTGATGTGTACAGGCTGATGGGACACACCATAATGTGAAATGTCATTGCCGAAATGTGGAAATGCCCAACATACCCCCCCAAAAAAAAATGATGAGAGGAAATAAGTCACTTGAGAGTAGCCACCCATAAAAAAAGGTTTCAATTAGGTGCTGCTTTGCTTGATAAAATCTTGGAGCAGATAATTATGATGAATTAACAGTGTTGTCTGCTCGTAAATACTAGGGGTGTGCATGGCCCCCAAGGTTCACATTGCATCTGTGCAGAAAAGACCTGTTTCTGTATCTCTCTGTGTTTTCTTCACTTCTGTAATTTAGGTTTGACGTTGCTCTATATAAGGCAAACCTCTGTGGTCCCCATTCACTCTATCGTGAATTCTTTTTATTAATTTTTGCTTAAATGATCAAAAAGAAAAACAATGACAGCACGGAAAAACAAAAACACGAAAAGAAAAACGGTTACAGCCATTACATCGAAATAAAATAAAACAGATTTCTAAACATAATGACTATTTCCTTTTACATTTCTTTGCTTGTTCAATTGTCTCTTTATATCTCTAGATATTTTAATCCTTCCTTTGTACACCTATTGACTTCCATCCCTACTGGTTTCAGGCTTTTTACATTAAATAATTTATTTCTCTTGCAGTTACTAATTATAATAGACTTATACATCATAAGATCTAAATCAATCCTGCTGTGGTTTTTATGTTCTTATAGTTCTCTTCAATGTAGGTCATGAATTTTTTCCAGTCATTCGTAAACTTTGTGTTTTTTTGGTTTCTAATTTTTTGTGTCATTTTTGCAAGTTGTACAAATTCAAATAACTTTGTTTGCCAATCTCTAATTTCTGGGATACTTTGGCTTTTCCATTTTTGGGCAATTAATAATCTGGCAGCAGCTGTGGCATATTGAAATAGTGTTTTATCTTCGTTTTTAATTTCATCCCCGATTATACCCAATAGGAAGGCCTCCGGCTTTTTAATAAAGGTATATTTAAATATTTTTTTTAGTTCATTATAAATGCCTTCCCAATATTTCTTCATTACTTCGCATGTCCACCACATGTGGAAAAAATTACCTTCTCTAGTTTTACATTTCCAACAAGACTTACTAGCTGTTTTGTACATCTTCCCCAGTTTTGCCGGGGTGATGTACCACCTGTACATCATCTTTTCTAAGTTTTCCCTTAGTGTTGCACATGCTGTGAATTTCATTCCGTTAGTCCATAAATTCCGCCACTTATCATAGTCTATGTTATATCCCAGATCCATTGCCCATCTAGTCATAACTTCCTTTATTTCTTCGTCTTTCGTATCCCACTCCAATAATAAGTCATACATTTTAGATAATAACTTACAATTACCCTCAATTATTTCTGTCTGGAATTTGGATTTCTTCTCGTTCATCCCTACTTTTTTGTGATCTGTCCATATTGCATTTATTTCGTGGAATTGTAGCCAACTTGTCAAATTACCTTTCAGCTCTTCATACGTTCTCATCTTCCATCTGTTTTCTGATCTTATTAATAGATCTTCATAGGTAAGTCTTTTTCCTTCCATATTTACTTTTTTAATCATTGAGATATCAACTGGCGAAAGCCACCAGGGTGTTTTTTCCTCTAGGAGCTTTTTGTTTTTCTCCCAGACTTCATAGAGAGGGCCCCTAACGATGTGACTTGTGAATCCTTTATGTGATTTTCCTTTATTTTGCCACAAATAAAAATGCCAGCTAAACCTATTGTCAAACCCCTCAAGATCCAACAAATCGGAGTTTTCCAAATTAATCCAATCCCTAATCCAACAAAGACAGGCTGCCTCAAAATATAATTTCAGGTTGGGAACCGAAAAACCCCCTCTTTCTTTCCGGTCTGTCAAAAGTTTGAACCTAATTCTTGGCCTTTTTCCTTGCCATATAAATTTTGAGATAGTTCTTTGCCATTCTGTGAAAAGTTTGGATCCTCTAATCACTGGTATGTTTTGAAAGAGATACAGCATTCTTGGAAGTAAGTTCATTTTTATTGCGGCCATCCTTCCCGTCCATGAAAGTTTCACTCTACTCCAGGTATCCAGGTCTTTCTTTATTTGTTTCCATGTCGTAAGATAATTATCTTGTATCAGATTTATATTTTTATTAGTTAGCCAAATTCCTAAATATTTTATTTTTTTTGCCACTTTAATTCCATATTGTGATTCTAATTTTTCATTTTCCTCTTTGCCCAAATTCTTCGTCAGCATTTTAGTCTTCCCTTTATTTAATTTAAAGCCAGATACCTTACCAAATTCTTCTAGCATCTCCAAGGCCTTACCCACACTTTCTTGTGGACTTTCCAGTGACAGCATCAGGTCATCCGCATACGCTTTTAGCTTATACTCTTTTGTTCCTAATTTGATCCCTTGGATCTCTGATGTAGCTCTTATTTTATTTGTAATTGCCTCTAGCGCCATAATAAATAAGAGCGGGGATAGAGGGCATCCTTGTCTAGTTCCTTTTTCTATTTTAAATGAGTTTGTTAGGTTGTTATTTATTATTAGTTTCGCCGATTGTTTCGAATATATCGCTTTTATTCCGTTCATGAACTCGCCCTCTAGCCCCGCTTTTTCCATGCTCTTCTGTAGGAACTGCCAAGAGACATTATCAAATGCCTTTTCAGCATCAACAAAGATCAGCGCTGCGGGTATCTCGCTTTTTCTTTCCAAGTACTCAATTATATTTATGGCATGCCTTACGTTATCTCTAAGTTGCCTGTTTGGAAGAAATCCTACCTGATCTTTATGTATTAATTTCACTAGGCATTTCTTAAGCCTATTTGCCAACACCTCCGCAAATATTTTATAATCATTATTTAATAATGAAATGGGTCTGTAATTCTTAAGGTTCAGTTTGTCCATATCTGGTTTGGGGATCATCGTTATATAGGCCTCTCTCCAAGACTCTGGTATTTTCCCTTCTTTTAATATCTTATTCATGATGTCACAAAGGACTGGGGTTAATTGGTTCTCTAATGCTTTATAATATTTCACTGATAGTCCATCCGGTCCCGGCGCTTTCCCTGGTTTCATCTTCTTTATTGCTTCTTGAATCTCTTCTATTTTTATAGGGTTATTTAATTGAATTTTTTCTTCCTCCGTTATAGTCTTCCTGTTATAATCTTCTAGATATTTTTCTATTTGAGTTATTTCCTCATCTTCTTTTTTATACAGCTTCTCATAATATTTCAGAAAGTTCTCCTTTATCTCTTTTGGGTCTTCAATTAGATGTTCTTCAACTTTTATCTTGTTTATTACTCTTTGCTCTTGCCTCCTTCTCAGCTGCCATGCTAGTAATTTACCCGTTTTGTTAGCTGACTCGAAATATTTTTGCTTCATTGCTTTAATTTTCCATTCTATTTCCTGGTTTGTTAACATTGAGTATTGCGATTGTAGCAGTTTAATTGTTTGCCTATTTTGTTCGTCCTTCGGGTTTACTATTAATTTTTTCTCGCATTCTTTTAACTGGTTAAGAGTTTCTTCTTTCTTTTGTTCCCTTACTTTCTTCCTATAGCTGTTTTGCTGTATAAAAAACCCTCTTAAAACCGCTTTACTAGCATCCCAGACTATGTCTGGGGTTGTTTCATTATTGAGATTCAGGCTGAAATATTCTTTTAAGGTGTCTTTAGCTTTTTCTACAACCTCTTCATTCTCTAATAGGTATTCATTCAATCTCCATCTAAATCCACCCTGTGATCTACCTTTTATTTCCAGTGCAACCGGGTTATGATCCGAGAAGGTTCTAGGTTGGATTTCACACTTTGTAGTTCTTAGCGTAAGCTCCCTAGAGACCCAAATTTGATCAATTCTACTCCAGCTCTTATATGGTTCTGAAAAGAAGGTAAATTGCTTCTCTATTGCATGTTTATATCTCCAGATGTCTACTAAATCTAAGTTTTCCTCCATGTTTTTAAAGGATTTCGGCAACTTCCCTTGTTTCTTTTTCCCCTTTTCTATTTGTTTGTCTAATTCCGGTTCTGGCACTCCATTAAAGTCTCCCATTAGGATCGTCTTGTTAGAATCTAATTCCAATAACATTTGTTCCAATTTCTTAAAGAATTCTGGCTTATTCAAATTTGGGGCATATACATTTATCACATTAAGTTTTTCACCTTGGAAGTTAATTTGTATTCCCAAGATTCTTCCTTCGTTATCTTTACAAATCACTTTGGGGTCCCATTTTTCTTTCACATAAATTACCACCCCTCTTTTCTTTTCCGTTGTACAGTTTGTAAACTCCTGGCCCAGCTTTTTATGTATCAGGATATGCTTATGCTTTTTAGTTACGTGGGTCTCCTGTAAACATATTAGGTCCAAATTCTTTCTTTTCAACACATTCACAATTTTATTCCTTTTAACTTTTTCATTCAAACCGTTCACATTCCATGACAAAGTTTTCAAATTCATTATAATGACTACTATTCAATCTACAAAAACTTAGTGTTTTAAATACGAGTGGTTTTGTTCTCTTCCTCCTCCTCTTCTGCTTCCTCCGCCGCTGCTTCCTCTTCTTCCTCTTCTTCGTCTACTTCTTCTTCCCTACTTCTTCTTTCCTGGTCTCTGAACCCTTCTTGGTCTTTTCCTCTTTCCCCCTTCTTTCCTCTCCCCTCCAGGTCTCCACCCCTTCCCTCTTGTCTCTCCTCCATACCTCCCAATTCTTTCTCATATCTGCGCATAAATTTCTTCACTTCTTGTATCTCAGCAATTCTAAATTTTTTATCCTTATAGAAAAAAGAAATCCCTTCAGGAAACTCCCATCTATATTGTATATTGTTCTTTTTTAAGACATTTGTCAGATGTTTGTACCCTTCTCTTTTGCGCAGGAGTCTGGTTGGTATCTCTTTAAAAATAATGATCGGTTTACCATCAATAATTAATTTTTTCTGAAAACTTCTTTTTAATATCATGTTTTTCATTTCTATCGAGTTAAAGATAACCAGACAGTCTCCTGCTATTTTTTTTAATTTCACTTGTTTAGCCCTTGTTTTAATTCTGAAAACGTTTTCCATCGTATATGCAACCTCTTCTTCTTTCAATTCTAGCCATTTCGCTAGCTCTTGGATCATTTTTTCTTTAATGTTTTCATTTATCTCTTCTATTCCCCTAAACTTCAGATTTAGCTGTTTTTGTTTCATTTCAATCATCGCCAAATTATCTAAGATTTGGTCTTGGTTTTTATTTAAATTTTCTATCTCATCTCTTATCTGTCTCTTTTCTTTGTTCTTTCATTTCTTTCTGAATTTTTTTGTTAGTTTCTTCCATAGCCTTCGAACGGGATGTCAGATCTTTAATTTTGCCTGACAGTTCTCCTACAGCTCCCTCTATTTTCTTGTCTATTAACTCATGTATCTCTCCTAATTTTTTTTCCAGGTGTATTTCATTCTGTTTAAATTCTTCCTTTATTTTTAACCATAGAAAATCTAAATCCTTTATCTCCTCTTGGCGGGATGTTTTCCTTTCCAGTGGTGTTCCACCTACCTTTTTCCCATCTTTCCCTGCCATTTTCTTCTTCACCGGTTTCAAAATAGATGTCCTGCAATGCTTATTCTCTCCCCAAGGGGGCGCACACTCTGCACCCTATCTGCTAACTTATTAATCACTTTGTTCCAATACACTTTTATCCGTTCAGGTTGCCACTTCTAAAATACCAGTTACTAGATGGTAATGTTATTTTAGATGGTATTTATAAACAAGGAGCACCGTAAACAGTGAACAATGAGCTATATGGGAGTCAGACAGAGGGGGTAGATATGAAGGTCAGACAAAGCAAACAAAAATTCCCTCCAACAATTTTTATCCTTATTTTCTATCTAAACTTCTAAATTTCTTTTCCTAATTACTCCAATTCAAAATTTCCCCCAGAGTTTCCCCCAGAAGGCTATGTCAATACTTAAGAGTTAAACTCCCAAAAAGGGGAACAGCAAAAAACAAAGACAAAAAATTCTCTCCAACCACAGGAGGCGTAGAAGCATCAGAGCTGTTCTTAGAAGGAAAGAGAGTTTTTTACAAACTGGGCAGGTAGTTGTGCCCAGTCTTGGCAACACAGCTCAATGAAGACCACACCTTTGGGGTTCCAAATACGAAGAACAGGATAACACGAAATTTTTACTTGGCTTCTATCTCCTAATGTTAATGCTAGTATTTATATTCTTCAGCCACTTGCTGGCTTAATCCAAATTCGGGTTGTAAGAGAAGGGTGTGGAAAAGACAGGGGCAGGAACACAGATGTCTTGGCGTCCTAAAATCCTATGGAGAGTCCTAAGGGAAAAAGGAAAAGGCAAAAAACAAGAGGGGAAAAAATAAAATAAAAAATAAAAAATCAGGTATTAATATGTCCTCAATGTTCTGGTTTTGCTTCTCTCCTTTCAAGAGCCGAAAAATCTGAGTGTCAAAGTCTTTTTATGTCTCCAGTATTCAATCAGTCAGTCAGGATGATAAATTGGCTATAAGTCTGTAAGTGCGTCCTCTCAGCTCAGGAGAAGCAAGGGAGAGAGAGAAGAAAAAAGGTCCCCATTCACTCTAATGGGAAATCTAAACATGGCTATATCTTTCCCCCCTTTTGGCTAAAGTGGATAAAAATTCTTTTGTAATTTATTTATTTCTCAAGACTTACATTTTGCTTGATTGTAATTAAATCTCAAAGCAGCTTACAAAATTTACAGGTATAGGAAAGTCTCCAGAGCAGATACAGCCTGCCAAATTGCAGACAAACAGTTTTATGTGCTTCAGGGAAGCACTTGAGAGGTACCAAAGGGATATTGTCTCTCTGATCTTGGTGCTAACCACCAATGCTCTGAGAGATAAACCCTCTGCTTCCTCTTCAAGAGCAAGGAGCTCTCACCCTCACCCACCTGCACTTGAGTCAGGGGAAAATGCTGCATTTTACAGCTGAAAAGCATGCAGAGGGATTATTTCTGATCTCACCACTGTGGTACTTAGCACTAAGATTAATGTTAAAATATCCCTCCACCTGTAGAGAGAGCAGGGTGAAGGGTTTGATCTCCTGAAATTGGGAAAGAAAGCAGTCTGCCTGATCTCCCAGTAAGACAGGGAAATAAAGATATGGGGGCTAGTGGGACAATTTCTATGGCTTCTGTGGTTCTTTAAGGTATATTATGGCAGAGCTGAAAACTTGCCCTAGTGCTTTTGAAAATCACATTTTGATGCTCACTGCATATTTGTTCACGTTCCCAAACTGATCAATGTTTTTGTTTTGTTTTTCATAGTCATGGATGTTTCTCATTTCCCTTCTTTTAAGTGGCCCAGGGTCACTTGCCAAGAATGTCACGGGCTAATGGCAGCCAGGCTTTTGTCTCACTCTCCTTGACTTCATTTGCCCTTGGTCTTCATCTGATCATAGTTACATGTAGAACCAGAACATTCTCAAATGAATGCAGTTTCCTCAGAGAGTTAAGTATTCTTCAAGGCCTTAGGTGTTTATATTGTTCCATTGTTTTGCATTGTTTATTTCCCGCTATTAAAAAAAATAATCCCTGCTACCTTCCATGTTATTTGCTGCATTCATTTCTTTATCCCTTGTGCCTATCAAAAAAATAAAGGGGTCATAGTGTGAAGGTAGGAAAGAGTCACCCTCTGTTAACAGCTAGCCGTTGTGGACTACTAATTCCAGACAGCCCATTATTTCATATAGCGTGTTCTCCTTCATGAAGAGCACATGTTGCGGTGGGGGCTATCAAGACACACACTGTTGCTGGGCGGGAAAGAGATTGGCCACCATTATCACTGAGCTCTTCTTGTTGCTGGGGAGAATTATATGTTGCCATTTTGTGATTGACAGCCGTAGCCTCTTTTTGCTGCGTGCATCGGATCACCCGCCCTCCCTCCCTATTTTCAGGGTTGTTTGCTTGACCCTGCTATGCCTGTCATGGGGTCGCCTGCTTTGGGACAGGGGCCCGGTAGGAATTTTTTTAAAATAAATATTTATTAAAGTTTCAAAAAGTATATTAAAAACAAAACATAACAACAATACAAACAAACACAAACAAAAAACAAGTATAATTTCATTCCCTTATTTTCTTGTGCCTTACTTCCCCAACTTCCTCATACTTCCCCTTTCTGTATTCCAATTTCTAGTTATTAATTCAGCAAATCCTCACCCTTATTTTCCATCTAGTTTTTAACCTTTCTTTTCTATTTACTTAAACCATTACAGCTGGAAACCACATAATTTCTAAACCAACGTCATTCTAGCATTCATTAATTTTACAATGTTTCCTAAGATAGTCCTTAAATTTCTTCCAATCTTCTTCCGCTGTCTCTCTTCCCTGGTCTCTGATTCTGTCAGTCATTTCTGCCAGTCCCATGTAGTCTAGCACCTTCATCTGCCATTCTTCCAAGGTGGGTAGATCTTGTGTCTTCCAATACTTTGCGATGAGTATTCTTGCTGCTGTTGTAGTATACATAAAAAATGTTCTATCCTTCTTTGACACCAATTGGCCGACCATACCCAGGAGAAAGGCCTCTGGTTTCTTCAAGAAGGTATATTTAAATACCTTTTTCATTTCATTATATATCATTTCCCAGAAATCCTTAATCCTTGGGCATGTCCACCAAAGGTGAAAGAATGTACCTTCAGTGGACCCGGTAGGAATTTTGTCCATTTGGCTGATTGGCTGGTGCCATTTGGTTTTTGCCTACTACGTAGCAAATCGTCACAACTTGCAAGGTTGCGGTTAGGCACTGGTTTTAATTGGTTGGTGGAGGGGAATAGATTGGCTGTGCCTGCCCCTCCAAATGCTGCTGCTGCAAGGGTATTCTGTTAAAGGAATCCAGGGGCTCACCATGCTTTTGTCTGAACCCCTGCCAAGGGGCTAGGGCCATGCAAGAGCCCTGGGAGCATTTGGGGAGAGGTGAGGCATGGTACCCAGCTCCGTCTCTCTCCCCAAAATGTTTTCCCTTTCTGACTTTGCTGGTGGGCGAATGTCAGTCTGTCCCTGTGCGGGGTCAGATGGTCGCAACCAATGCCTAAGCAACCACTCACATTGCTCGTAATTTTAATAAAGTTGTGGCCAAAATTATGCCAAAAACCTTAAACTAAAATCATGTGTCAATTGTGTTTTATTTGGGGGGAGGGCTGTCTTGGGGATCTCGACATGCAATCTGGACATTTTTCAAAATAATAGGTTATATGACTGCCTATTGGTTACACAAAATGTAAGAGGGACTCAGTGAATCTTGAGTGAATAAAGCTCTGTCAATACTTGCAAATTTAAAGAGGTAAATGTCCCTCACTTTTATTTGCATGCTTATTTCACACAGATGCAAATTTTGCAATTTATAAACCATCAACTACTCATTTTATATGACCTTTCAGGGAAGTATTTTAATACGTTTAAGACGGTTTGTGGATCCCAGAAAGAATAATATTAATGTAACTTTTATCGGTCCTGGAAAATATATGATTCACTTTCCACAGAATAAAGCAGAACATGATTGATCATCACATAGAAAAGCTTCTGCATCCATTTGTAAACATGTGGGAGCCACTCTCGGATTTTCCATTGGATACACACAGGGTGGGGTCAGTCCACAAATGGAGGGAAGTCCACATCCTTGGGGCAAGGATGAATGGCAATAGAAGTTCAAGCAGAGATAAAATTGATTAAGATGGAAAATCAGCTTCAGCTTCAGTTTCCAGGGGTGACAGACGCAAGGCAGGAGGATGTCTCTCTAAGATCTGATTTGGGTTTCACAACGGCAGTAACTCACTGCTTTATATTTCTGTAAACTATCAGGAGCAGTTATGGAATAGCCAGTCACTTCCTCCCTTTCTACTCCTCATAATACTGCTTTAGTTGAATCTCTAAGGCTGCAGACAAGTTGGAAAGGAGATTGAAACCATTTCCTTTTTATTTTATATCATGGTCAAAAAGGAGTTCCCAGTGTTCCCAACTTCTGGAACTAATGAAAGTAATAAAAAAATTGGAGAGGTGTAAAACTGATATTTTAGCCACTGGCCTATATTGAAACCATTTATGATTAAATGATGCTTCATTCTTGTGGACTGCAAATGAAAGCAAGAGACAGAAAAGGGGTTAAGCATGCATTCGGTCTAGCCATACTATTTCATTAGATTGGACCCTGTTTAAAATCCTGGTGAGTCCTTTGAATTTCTGTTTTATTTGCATTTATGTGTTTTTATACTGTCATTTATTGACTTGAGATCATGTTTTTGTTTTAATATTTTATTTAATGATGTTTGTTAGTGAGATTGTATATCACTTTGAGATTTAATTTTGAAATATGAAGCTTTTTATAAATGTATTTAAATAAAATAAAATAATAAATAAATATGTGACCCACCCTGGGAACTTTGGTAAAGTGCAAATAATAAACGTATCTAATAATACACATTGGTATTTGTGTAGAAGCTAGAGTGACCTCCTGGAACTTTTCTCACAGGGAGAGCTGCCAGTCAAATGCCATGGAGGCTGAAGGAGAAGAGTGGAGAAGCAAGGAAAATAATAAAGAATTTCCTTCTTCTCTCTGCCCAGTCTGTCCCAGTCACTGGTGGCAAGTCTCTCCACTTGTAAAGGATATGATGGAGGGGAAAGAAACTGCACACATCTCGGCTTCTTCTTTAGTCTGTGTTCCATAATGAAAATTCACAGTTAGATTTATTTCAGACACTAGAGCTGTGGTGTCGAAAAATCTCAAAGCAATTGGGTAATGTGAGAAACCAAGGTGAGGAGGAGAAAGCCTAACAAGGAACCTCTATTAATGCCTGAGTCCCTTGATAACAGCAATGACAGAAGTGTAATCCTGAAGTTGACTTCAGTATCAAGTAGATTTTCAATTAAACTGCATATGGCCAGAAGACTTAGCAGTTATCATAAGGATGAGCCCAGGACAATTGCCAAAAATCTGCATACTTAAAAATACTTAATTTCGTTTCATGGGAAGAAGATCATCTGTGACAAGGGAGCAGGTGCTACAAATCAGAATTGTAAAATAATATCTTGTAGGGACAAATTATCTGCGGTATGAATTTAGTGCAAACAAGTCAAAAAGTAGCTTATTCATGGCATTTCAGCAGCGTTTCATTATTCTAATATATGAACTGGTTTGCCAAGTGTACAGAGATTTTGCAGGCCTTGAGAAATATGATTAATTTCTAAGGAAAGGAGTCGTGGAGATCATGCCCATCTAAAAGCCACATAGTTTGGCAACAAACCAACACAAAGTTCAGCACACTTAAGTCAACTGAAATCAATAGGGTTAAGTGCCTTTAGCTGTGTGTTGGATTGTTGCCTTTAACCTGGAAACCTTGTTTTTACAATACCAGAGCTGCAGGTACAAGTTCAGAGCTGTAATTTCTTCTTCTTTATGATCTCTAATTATTAGGAATGCCGCCAAAGTGCATCCCATGTCAGAAGTCTTTTGGGTGAGTCGGTGTGTTAGAGGCCCATTTTGAAAACAAGTACAGTGGTACCTCGGGTTAAGTACTTAATTCGTTCCGGAGGTCCATTCTTAACCTGAAACTGTTCTTAACCTGAAGCACCACTTTAGCTAATGGGGCCTCCCGCTGCCGCCCCGCCGCCAGAGCACGATTTCTGTTCTCATCCTGAAGCAAAGTTCTTAACCCGAGGTACTATTTCTGGGTTAGCGGAGTCTGTAACCTGAAGCATATGTAACCTGAAGCGTATGTTCTCATCCTGAAGTAAAGTTCTTAACCTGAAGCACTATTTCTGGGTTAGCGGAGTCAGTAACCTGAAGCGTATGTAACCTGAAGCTTATGTAACCTGAGGTACCACTGTAGAGTAGATGGTGACCCGTGAAGATCTGTTCCTCAGAACAGAGTTATTCAGATTTGCACAAAGAAAGCTAGCCATACTTAGGTATGGTTGGAGCAGCCTATTTCTGTTCTGAGTTAGTTTCATATGATCTCGATGATACATCTGTTCCAGCCTGTGTTTGTTTGCAAAATTTAAAATAAAATGTACGGGGAAATGTTGCAATTGAAATGCATGCACTTTTCTATAAAGTTTGCAATTCGTATGTGTTCTCCTAAAATACACAGTTTCTATGCTTTTCAGCTCAGTTCCCCCTAAAATACACATTTTTGTATTCTTTTTCTATATATAAATCGCACACTGTTTTAAAACCCAAACTGCATTACAAAATTCAGAGACATTTGTATCCTGATCCATAGCTCCATTCCAATCCACATTATATATTGTTGTTACTAATTAATTAATTAATTAATTAATTACTATCCCACCTATTGAGTGCTTGACAGGACTCAAGGCAGCTTATAGATAATAATAAGAACTGCTAAAACCACAAAAAAATAAGAATGAGTAGGTATTATATATAAATATGTAAAATATATTTTAAAACTATACAAATAATTACAATAAAAATAGCATGGCACCAGCCCTTTCATTAAAAGCAGTTAGTTCCCCAAAGCCTGCTAAAACAAGAAAGTATTTGTCTGCCATCAGAAGGACAACAAGGAGGGAGCCAGTCCAACTTCTCTAGGGAAGGAGTTCCAAGAACTAGGAGCAGCCACAGAGAAGGCCCTCTCTTGTGCCTGTGAGGATGGTGGGACTGAGAAAAGGACCAGAAGCAAAGAATTCACCTTAAAATGAGGATCACACAATTTCTCCTCCATTCTCTTTGCATGGACCCAGACTGATTGCGGAATTCTTCCAGATTCTACAGTTTACAACATAATTGAGTGGAGCAAAATGGAACTAATTAACACTGCCCTCCCACCTAAAGAAACAAAACTGGGTGCTTCTATGAATTCCATGTTCTAGTGCTAAGGAACTCTGTTTAAAGTGAATCCTGCAAAAACATATATTCCATAACTGAGAGCAATAAACGGCAGAGAGGAATCTGATCCATTTTTAATTGTTCAGAGTTAATGTATAATTTTATATAAATAGCTGCTTCATTTATATAGGATAGGAAGGGATAGGAAGGGGATAACGAAGGAGACAAAGACGAGAGATGGATAAAACCTGGTGGTTCCGAGTTCATCTATTGATACTAAATAAGGGAAAATCCAAAGCCCAGCAGTTTTAATCCACAAAATCTCCCCACCTCAAGTTTCAAAATGTTTTTGCTGTTCATCAGATTTCATACTACTTCACATTAGCAGGTATATTCTCAACTTGATAAATACTAAGCCAAAGCAGAAATATTAGATTTTCTGTGCGTGGATATATGCTATCCTCTATTTGGAGAAATAGTTGGTTTTAATGGATTTTTCATGAAAGTTCACAGTGTGGGTTTTCCACTATCACTGGATACAAATCTTTTAAAAACTAAAAGATTTAACGCTATTCTAAAAAGATTGAAAGGACTTGCAGGTACCTAAATGCAAAACTTTAAGAGCATTGGAGAAGTGGGCAGGATTGCTAGTTTTGCAGAGTGTCGCTGTGGAAATGCTCACCCCATCTCTTTCTTTGAAAAGGGAAGGGGAAGAAGTTCCAGATGGCAGTTTTTATCAAACGACCACATCAGTGCCTTGTCCTGCTCAAAGGCAGCAATATGAGGTCTGACACAAGGCATCAAAATGTAATATGAACTTCATAATGCACATCATTTCCTCCTTGGGAACTTGATTTCATTATAAAACTCGGTTGGAAGAAGCTACTATTTCATGTTTATCATTGGAGTATAGCCTTGACCTTCACAAAATATCATTTTTCTTGCTCCTTTATTTTTTAAAAAATAAGATATTTGGATTATGTTTCACCCCACCTCATTATACCCCCCTTTTCCTTCTTGTTGAGTTTGTATTGTGGTAGCATTTGTTTCTGACACATTTTGTTGTAAAGCAGGCATAGGGACAAAGGAAGCTGCCTTATACTGAGTCAGACCATTGGCTCAGCAGTGTCTACACAGACTGACTTTGCATCTCCAGGATTTCAGACAAGGCTCTCGCCCACCACTACCCAGAGATGCTGGGGACTGAACCTGTTACTTTCTGCATACAAGGCAGTGGTAGGAAGGAACAGGATTCATCAAGCTGGGTGTTTGGGTAGACCAGAAGGACACCCACCTTGGCGAGCTTTTTCTGGTAGGCCTTGAACAGCTACACAAACCCATATTTGTGCTCAGCAAAAGCAGCTGTTGATGTGCTGAATGGAGCTGGGCAAGAAAATGGTCTCCACCCCAATCATTCCGCCCGGACACTGAGGTCCAGCACTGAGGGCCTTCTGGCGGTTCCCTCACTGCGAATAGCCAAGTTACAGGGAACCAGGCAGAGGGCCTTCTCGGTAGTGGTGCCCTCCCTGTGGAACGCCCTCCCACCAGATGTCAAAGAGAACAACAACTACTAGACTTTTAGAAGACATCTGAAGGCAGCCCTTTTAGGGAAGTTTTTAATGTTTGATGTATTACAGTATTTTAATATTTTGTTGGAAGCCGCCCCGAGTGGCTGGGAAAGCCCAGCCACATGGGTGGGGTATAAATAAATTGTTGTTGTTATTATTATTATTATTATTATTATTATTATTATTATTATGGCAAGAGAATTGCAAAGTGGATGCCAGTTCTGATGCTTACTAGAGGGTTCAGTCTTGCAGGGCTCTGCTTCCCCAGTGTGTCCCTGCAGGGAATGTGCTTGCAAAGTAGAGGCTGCGTGCCTCTCCTTCTCACCTGACACCACACTGACAGCCCTCTGACAATACTGGATTGCTATGGGCAACCCAACCCAATCCAGGGTGATCCAGAGTTATCTGCATTTGACTCTGCAAAACCACCACCACCAGGCCAATGTCTCCTATTTGGTTTGGGATTTGGACAAATCAGATGCTCAGTCCTAGTCTCTATGGACCACCCTGTCTCATCTACCCTTGCATAACAAATACTTGTGTCCTTAGAGCAGGGGTAGGAACCTTTTTCAATGCCAGCATTGGTCAGGGTCAGAGGCAAAGGTAGTGGAGTAACATGTAAAATTTCACATGTATAGGAGCCTGAGTTTTTACACAAATACCCCTTTCTTTCCTCCATCAAGGCAAGCAAGAGGCATGATAAAAACTCAAGGGCACATTCCAGCCAGGCAAAACCACTCAAGGAGAGTGCAAAGCAGATGTAGCAGGGGGGGGGGTGGTCGGCCTGGGTGATGTATCAACACATTGCCTGTTAGGAAAACAGTCTTTAAGATACATATAAAAGTTCCTGGAAGCTTTAAAGAGGGTTCCAGAATTTTCTGTGTAGGAGTGGCACTCTAGTCCCTCTGCTAGCAGTGCCACTTTCAACATTAGGCAGCTGGTAGCAGAGGGACTCAGGAGCTTTGTCAGTTTCACCCATTATATACTGCTGGGTAAAGCTGCCATCACACACTGCCCCTCATACCACAGAGAGAGGAGCAAGCTGTATCACTAGGCCGATACAGCTTATCCCCCCCTCAGCTTCTTTAAACTGCTCCCACCCCCCAGCTAAGTGAGCCCTGATGTCTCACACGTGGGGGTGGGAGCCACTTGCATGCAAGTGAAAGGGACATTGGGGCTCACTCACTTGGGGGGTGGGAGTACCGGCACCTATTTTTCGGGGGGGGGGACACTGATTCTGCCTATCACTACTCCTCATCCTCTTCATGCTTGCTGCCACCCAACCACTTCTTGGGGCCTTTCAGGTGAGACACAGCATATCCTCTTTGCCACCACTGCTTCCCCTGCTCCTCTCAGTTGGTCAAGCAAACTGAATGTTGTGTTTCACCCTTCTTCCAGAGCAGGAGGGTTCAGTTCTGCTGTCTGAAGGGGTCTGGTTCATTTATTGACTGCTAGAGCTATCCAAAAGCCTATACAATAAAAAAAATAGAAATAGAATTTAACTTCTTGGCACTTTTATATTAAATGGTAACTTAAAGTGTTTAAAGCATCCCTAATTATCAATGAAATCTGCACCTGAAATGTCCATTTCAGATTTCCAGGTATTGTGTCTTAATTCTGTAATTACTGCTCTTCTGTAGTTCAATGAGTTACAGTAAATTATCCTGTGATATCAATATATAAAAAGACAAGAACAGTAGAAGATCCTGCTGAATCAGGCCAAGGGCCTATCAAGTCAATCATCCTGCTTTCACCTTGGATAACCAGGTGCCAGGGGGAAGCCTGCAAGCGGGACCTCACCATAAGAGCACTCTCCCTAGAAATTGGTATTCAGAGATGTCTGACACCAGAGACAATACATCACCGCCATAGCTCATAGCACTTGATATCATTATTATACATTTGTCTAAACCTCTTTAAAGAAACATTTAAGATTGTGACCATTCCTACCCCTTGCAGAGCAGATTTCATATGTTTAACTATGCATTGCACATCCCTTTTTCTGTTCTGAATCTTCCAGTCTTCAGCTTCATTGGACAGCCCCACATGCCAGTATTATGAGAGAGAAAAACGTCTCTCAACCCACTTACTCCACACCATTCATAATTTTCTAACCATTTTTTTTCTCAATTAAAAAGCCCTAAATGTTGCAACCTTTCCTTATAAGGGAATAATTCCATTCTTTTGATCGTTTTGGTTGCCCTTTTCTGAACCTTTTCCAGATCTACATATATCCTTTTTCAGATGAGGCATCCAGAACTGTACATAGTTCTCCACATGGAATTTCTATAATGGAATTATGGAATGGAACAGAATTATGATAGCTAAAAACATGCGAAAGTTGACATGGACTAGAAACAGATAGATTTGCTTATCTCCACGTTTCAGATGTGGCTAGATAGATAGATAGATATGGATTTGTGTGAAAGCTCCACATACCTGAGAGATTATTTCATGCTCAGTAGATCTCAACAACAAGGCTTCCCTTAGTTTACATCACCATTCAGTACCATTTTCCTTTCAACAGGAAACACATATGCTCTTTGCTTTGGTGAATATGGGGAGAAATAGTGCTAACTCTTTGGTTCTTGCTTCCTCCACCAACCGGCATTTTAAGGAAACTGCTTACTTCCCCGACTCATAGCTCTGTGCTGCTCTCTGCTGTTTGCTTGAAACTTATCTGATAAAGTAGTAGCTTTTATAAAGATATATTAATGGGGTATAGGAAAATAAGGAGGAGGTTGTCCTCCTGCTCAGAACTCAGTCACTTAGCTACATTGGCATATTAAATATAATCAAGAGCAAACTGCCTTCATTACATTTAATTTTATTTTGGTGTGCCATTCTTTTGTGTAAAATAACTGAGCCCCATGTTTTTGGAATCCCTATATTCCCTTAAGCACATACATGTTTAGTTGTAAGCACAACACACTTTTTTTAAAAAAACCTGTCTTTATTTGTAAGATCCATGAGGAGAGATTCCCAAACATGCAGACTTTGTCATGCTGTTGTTGCATTTGAAAAAGAAAGAGGACCCGACTTTCTAGATATAACTGAGGTTCTTTTTTTATAAGGTGGCACATATTTACACTATCACCTATTGTGATTGAATGATATATATTTGCCGATTAAGTGCTTGACTGATGGTTCCCAGCACGCCAGAATATTTATTCTTGAGTGATCAGCTTCCTCACCCTCAAGGGAGTCTCCATTCATTCTAATGCAGCAGATCTGCAGCTGCAATTTATTGAGCATGTTTATCTGTCTCCTTCATTGAAATGAACATGAACCCATGTGCATAACAAAAGCTCACTGCACAGAGCAGAGGAGTACATGCAGTGCTCTTAATATCTCTTCTAGGGATGATCAAGGGCACAAGTTGCCTTTTTACTAGTGCTGTGCTAAAATACTATCACCCCTCCCTCCCTCCCTCAATTCTCCGTCAATTAATGAGAAATGGAAGGGCATTTGAAAATTATCAAATGGGACGCAGGACCTGGATGGGGTGCAGGGGTTTTGGTGCACATACCTTACTCTCAAAGTGCCCTAGGGGTTGTTTTTGAAAGACCTTGCATTATATGAGTATGGCTCTTGTGGTCTGCACAATGTGGCCTTCCTGGATGCCAGGGTTTCCTGACATGCTTAGCTGGGCTATCCTGAGGATCATTATTCCTCATGACGCAGACTTTTTTTTAAGGTCAAAGGAAGCACTTCCCTTAAAACCAAAATCAATGAGTGCACCTATCTCTGGCAGCCAGTAGTAGGAGTGGCCACAGGCAAAAAATGGCAGTGGAATTGATGTGACACTTATCTTTGTACAGTAGGCTACATTTCAGCTATGCAAAAGTCAAAGGTTTCTACTCATACACATCTCTGCATCCTCCATCTAGGCAAAAAACAGCCATTACCACATTTTAAGGACATATTGAAGCTAGGCAACAGCACTTCTTCAGGCAGTGAAGGAGGACCAGTGTGGGGTATGGCCTGGGAAATGACTGTGTCCTGATGAAATAATTGAGAGCTGAGCAGAGAGGTATCAAGTGCTGAATCTGGCTCCCATGCCCTGGGCCCCTAACTCACAGAATAAATTGAAGATCTTAGCTGAAGGCTTGATGTTTTAATTCATTTTTGTTTCCCTTATTGGGTTGTAGCCAATGTTATTTCAATTCAGAATAGACCCATTGAAACTAATGGACCTTATATAGTTTTTCCCCTCCTCAGATTTTGGGGTATAAGTAACTTGAGGGTTGCAAACTTGTTTGTTTTTTCTCTACTTCAAGTGCAAATAAACTTTGCCCTCCAGATGTTGCTGAACTTGTCACCCCATGTCATTGACCATGCTTGCTGGGGCTGATAGGAGTTGTAGTTTAGCAAGATTTGGAGTGCCAAAGGGTCCCCCTATCTGTCCTACATCACCCGAGCTACATTTAATATTCACTGATTTAACCTGGTGAAATCAAAATAAGATAACCGGAAGCAGCTCCCTAGTTAAAGTGGAACTATTGCTTACTGCAAGGGAGAGTGGGAGTGGCAAGGTGACAGAGAGGTCAGCATGGTGCAAACACATTGGTGGAGGTAATGTGACACCACTGCCATTGTGTTTGCATCGTGCTGAGCTCTCCGCCACCTCATCCCTCCTCATAGCAATAGCAGCCCATCTGCTGGGAAGCTAGCACAGTGGCAAGCCGCTTCTGAAGACAACCATTCAACTTCCGTCCAATTCAATTGGATACTTCACATTAACTGTTGGTTGCCAACAAAGCAGTGGTGTTCAGGGAGAGATAGAGAAAGTAGTTAAGCAACTCTCATATGGAAGAACAAGGTTGGCAGCTTATAGGGCTGAGCATTTAGCAAGCAGATGAAAGCTAATATCTTAAATCAGGGCAGAGGTCCTTTTAATTTCAGTGGACTTTGGTGGCAGCCAGTCTGATCAAATGCAACACCCAGTGGTGAAACTGACATGTCTGCTGTTTAAAGATTTCCTTTGAGTAGCAACAGATAAGAGAACAATACACTCCAGCTCTTATCTACTGCAGTGAATACATTAGGTGGCAATGATAAGGTTGAAAATGAGGCATAGGCATGTTGAGTCTAATGACTTGTTAAGTGCAAGTGTCAGCTTCTTTTTTTAAAAGAAAACTTCAGGAAGAATTGCACAGTCCCTCCAAATTTATTTAAATTGCCACCCTCAACACACAAACAGAATATTATACATTAATTAAAATAAGAAAGTTGTTAGCTTCCCTGTATCACTAATGGAGACTGGCAGAGGAGTCACTTGGAAAGTTAAAAATAGAAGTCAGGCTGCCATGAGTGAAGGCAAAAATTCCAGGAAGACAGCTGCTTTATCAGGAAAATGGAGATTACAAATGTCTTTGTGGTGATGAGGGAGCCTGAGATATTTTGGAAATCACCACCTCCACAGGTAGGTATGTGTGTGGGGAACAGGATATCCTTCACTTCTTGCAATGACTGCCTTGAAGAATGCACAAATCCATAGGGTATGGGAGCAAATAAAATATACATGCAATCAAACCATCTTTACATGCTCTCTCTTCAAAAAAACACCAAACCCATGGTACCTTTAATCTGGTATGTTTAAATATTCTTTTATCAGTGGTTCTAGAAGGCAGGTTCCCAAAAAATCTCCTATAGTCAACATAAATGTCCCTGTGAATCTGCAGAGGTAGAATTGGTAACTCATGTTCTTATGCCTTGCTCTTTTTATTGTGATATTTGTAAGATTGAAGCCTTTTACAGAGATTCCCAGGATGATTGGATGCATTTTATCCTTTTTTCCTCCTTTTCGATTACAACACATTAATCTTTTCTAGGGTGGCTAAAAATTATGCTGCTGGTGAATGCAAAACTCACCAGGGACTAATTTTGGGGAAACTTACAATTTTGTTTTCTTTGCCTGGCGTTCTACAGTACAATACAATTATTAGTAATTTTATTATAATGATTCTTTATTTTGCTTTGTTTGGTGTTGTTTTATATATTTGTACAAAGTTTCTTTTTGAATATTGGTCACTGACTGTCATAAAGACATTGAATGGAATACTCTTAATTTATCACTATAATGTCTGAAGCTTTCCATCCAAGTTGCTTAATCTTGTACCCATTAACCAGAATAAAATTAACAGATGCAACTTCCCTAGGGAAAGAACATAAATTTTACCCTTAGGAATTTGCAGTCACTGATGGTGTAAAGTGTTACTTGAGTCACATTTGAAGGTGTGCCTACCTGATTCACATTTTCTGAAAAAATATGTGAGCCAAAACTTAGCTATCCTTTATAATTCACACTCTGCAAATTTTGTGATGAGTCGTCCAACCAAAACAATGTGTACTAAAATGCACATATCGGGGGAAATGTGCATAAACATGCATATATTGGGGAAAATACCTGTAGATTTAAGAAATACAATAAAATTGCAAACTCATGCAGACATGTGGCAAACTGAACGTAAGAATGGGAAAATGATAAATAAAGACCATATTCACACTGTACATTTAAACAACTATGATAGCACTTTAAACCCCTCAATTCTCGGAGTACTAAATGGGGTTTGTTAAGCCACTTTGGGAATTGTTACTCTTTGAGGGTAACAGGGGTCTCCTAACAACTCTAAACACCCTTAACTACAACTCCCAGAATACTTTGGGGAAGCCATGGCTCTTTAAAGTGGCATCATAGTGCTTTAAATGTATGGTGTGATTATGGCCTGAGAGGGACTGAAACTGGTAGATTCATCTACTCCTCATTGTAAGAAGTCATTCATCCTGTCCTGGTCCCATTCTGACTGTCCCTTAGTCATTTGTGAAATCAGGGACCTGAAGGAATTGCAGCATCCCACAAGTTTGGTATGTATTTTGTAGGAAAGAGTAATGCTGCAATACACTTTATCATTAGAATTTGAGCCAGGAATTAGAATGCACCTGAGAAACAAACACTTCACCAAAACAAACATTATTCCCCAACACCGACTTTACAACAAATATTTATCATTATATTATTATCTCCAAAGACAATCTATACACTGAATAGTTAGTATGTCTCAAAAACAGGCACTAGTGACAGTAATATCATACCAAACAGAAGGGTATTCTTCACCCAGTTAATTATGTAGCTTCCTCAAAGAGAGTTCTCTCACCCATTCCCCCCCCCCAAAAAAAAAAACCTTTCCTCAGTTGCAGGAAGAATTGGTTCAGGTACATGGCCTGACATTGGATTTTGCTGTTTTTTCATTGATCGGGTTTCTGATGAGCAATTGACATGTGGGTATCTGTCAGCATGTTTCTTCTAGACATACTTAGCAGGTTTATTGTTAGAAATTTCAGGTGGCATTCAACTGTTTTACTGAGAGTAGACCTACTGAAATGAATGAACCACACTTCATCATGTTCAAGAATGTATTCTGAGGTAAAAGTTTATCGAAGATATAAAGTGGCATTCAACTAACTTTTAATTTGAATATTTCAAATCCTCTGTATGTACAAGTTAGCCAAGAAGATAGTAAATATGATGCACAGGTGCATTTATTGTAGGCAACATTTTTCAGTCCCTGTTACTGGTTAACCAAGACTGTAAATCCCAAGAAGCAGCATAAGGAACTCATTAAATGTGGTCTGCATTACGCGTTGATGGTTATTCCTTCCATTTAACAAGGTAGACACTGCTATTTAATATCAACTGATGACTTTCAGATGCTGAGGTTCGGTAATCCATGCCTGAGTCTGAAATACGGCATGTTAAACATGGTTGCTACAGATCTGAAATCAAAAAATGTTTGATTCATATCACTGGAAGGTCTGATTTTAAATGAAGCAGATGTCTAACTTTAAAGAAATTGAAAAGGCTGTATCGGTACTATTTTAACACCAAATAAACCTCTAAATATATATTTTTTTTAACAGAGGAGATACTGAGTCCAAATGTAACAGTTTCTTTGTAAACATCTGGTTGACCACTGTAAAAGCAGAATGCTGGATTAGATAACCTTTGGTTTCATCCAGCAGGCTTCCTATGTCCCTTAAGTATCTTCTGTGATAGTAGATATGCAATGGGAGAGATTAGCAGGGGAGAATGTACCCTGTAGCACTGGCAGGGGGCTGACCTTTACTCCTTCAGATGTTGCTGGACTACAGCTCCCATCATCACTGCCCATTGGGGCCGTGATATCTGGGACTGGTGGGAGTTGGGGGAAAACATCTAGAGGGCCAGAGGTGAACCATCCTTACTTTTCTGCAATTCACTCGCCTGTTTTGCCTATAGAGTCAGGTCAAGGACAGAAAGGGGAAAGCCTTTATTTGAAAGTGATTCCATATTGTAGGGTATAGCCAACCCTCTTCTCACATTTCTCTCAATTTATTCACTCAATGGGTGGAGAGGGGTAGACTACAGCCATTGCATCTGACATGTGTATGGCAGCTGGCTCTGCCACCAACATGCTTAGCCCGTATACCGTATTTCTCTGTGTATAAGACGTTTGGTGGCTTCGGTGAGGCGTGCGATCGGCAGTGGCGGTCAGGCGGGTGAGCAGTTTTCAGCAATCCCCCCCGAAAAGCTCAACAACTCTGGGCAATATCTCTCCCCCCCCATTTTCTTTGGTGTCCCAAAAAATAGGGGTCGTCTTAAACACCGTGTTATACACGGAAAAATACGGTAGTCATCCCTGTGCCAGGGGAAACTATTCAGCCAGCAACCATGTTTCTGTACTATATTGACTGGGGTGCCCCTGCCTACCTGCCTCTCCCCTGACCTTGAAAAGTACAGACCAAAATCTTCTCTCACTTGATTGCTACTCGGAGACTGCTCCCAGTCTCACCTGGGAAATTAGTTCACCAGACACCACTGTAAGATATCATCATTTTTGTGGGGCTATAACAAGTCATTTCCCAAGAGCAGGCTTATCCTAATGTAGAGGCCATTGCTGGAACTGGGGAGCTGGCAAGCTATTTTGAAGCTAAACTAAATTGACGTTAGCTTAAATGTCATCTTCTGGGCATTAAACTATTAAAGGTATAAGCACCCTTAGAGCAGAGTGGGAAATTAGATTGAAGAGTCATTTCTTTCTAGAGGAAAATATGTTGCCTCTGAATATTTGGAGTGGAATTCACTCATAACTACCATAAGTAAGGAGCAAGTGAAGGATGGGGGAAACCTCCATATAGATCCTTTTGAATACAGCCTACCAGTGTTGTACAGGGTGTGAGGAGGGGCAGGATACCAGGGGCTGGTCCAGAACAGATGTTTAAACATTTGAAATAAGGGCAGTAATATACACCAACATTGAACAGAGCACTAGTTTCACTGAAAAAGCTGAGTTACAGATAGGTAGCCGTGTTGGTCTGCCATAGTCAAAACAAAAAAATTCCTTCCAGTAGCACCTTAAAGACCAACTAAGTTAGTTCTTGGTATGAGCTTTCGTGTGCATGCACACTTCTTCAGATACTGAAGAATACTTCAGATACTTCAGGTATCTGAAGAAGTGTGCATGCACACGAAAGCTCATACCAAGAACTAACTTAGTTGGTCTTTAAGGTGCTACTGGAAGGAATTTTTTTGTTTTGAAAAAGCTGAATTTAGGTAGCTTTAAGACAACATGAAAGTAAGGAAAGAACAACTGCTATTTGATCCCATCATATGTTTTACATTACTTGCTTAGGCAACTTAAATTATTTTGTTCACGTATTTCAAAATTCATCACATAATTAGTCTGACCATTGCATTTTGTGTTTTATCTTGATATGTTTTATAAGTATTTTTTCAATGAAAGTTTCAGTTAAAGTGAGCAATATTATCATAAATGACATTTAGCTAGTGACAGAATTGTAATTGCTTCCTCAATTCAACAGAAAATTCTATAATTGTCACCTTCTGCTAGAATTATGTGCTGGGTATTTGTATTTGCATTTGCAACTGATTAAACTGTTGTTAATTTATACATACATTATTCATGTTTGTTTCATAGGAATAGTTTACTAAGTTTTAAATTGAAAGGTACTTACCAACCCCTATTTTCCCTTTTACATTTTTTTTTCATTAGTGAGTGCATTTTTCTGGTATACACATAGTTGACAGGAACGTAAGGTATTATTTATTGATTTGCTGGCTGTTATTTCTGGGGGGGGGGGGGGAGTGCTAAGCAACTACTGCTATAGTATACTCACACATATTGTGACTCATAAGCTTTATGAGGCTTATTATCCAATTTATCCTAGCCATGAAATAGGCTTTCTTTGAAATCCTTAAGGCTGCTGACATTGCTGCATTTAAAATTTGAACATAAACCTATGCACTTGTATCTTAAGTTATAATGGTTTCTGATCAAATATGCAGCTATTTTGTGTACATGTTAAGGACGTTTCCGTGTGCGGCTCTGGCTCGCCAGATGCAGCTTTGTCACGCTGGCCACGTGACCCGGAAGTGTCTCCGGACAGCGCTGGCCCCTGGCCTCTTGAGTGAGATGGGCGCACAACCCCAGAGTCTGTCAAGACTGGCCCGTACGGGCAGGGGTACCTTTACCTTTACCTTAAGGAGGATGTAAGTTGAATTGATACAGTTCATAACAGCTGGCCATTGTAGCCCACAGCAGACTGCTCCAGAGATCAACTGCACACTTGGGGGGGGGGGGGGTTGGAAAAAGGCATGTTTCTTGGAGACTATGCATACTGACCAGAGAATGTGCAAAATTCAGCTGAGATATGGATGCTTCCCAAAGCCTGTTGATAATTATGTATACTGAGCAGGAAATGTACACCATTCCCTCTTCAGGGAAGTATATGCATATTCTCCATGAGAGCTGATAAATGTGCATAACAGCCAGTTGTTATGCACATTAATCACTCAACTTACATTCCTTACTGAAGAAAAGAAGTAAGCATTTTCTACACATTCAAAGACATGGAAAACTCATTGCCTACTACAAGACAAATATATATGTGTCCATACTGGAATATCCAGAAATGACTTGCCAAGACTGTGTGTGGAGCTGCTATGCTACCTTCCTGGCAGACGGGTTGATGGTAGTGGTGGAGAGGTTGCTATGTTGCAAATGTACTAGCAAGAAGACTGAACTGGCTCCATCAATGTGTTTGAATGTGTGAATGCATCTGGGGGAAGCTGTAATCACTGCAGTAGTTCCCATCCTTAGTAGATTGTGCAAACCAGCATTCTGTCCTACACATGTATTCTGATATTTGCTAACTGGCTAATCAGCAATATTCTCCCACTCAGAAGACCTGCTAGACGAGGCCTTCTCACTCTGTTGCTCACTTCTGGGTTGAGCCTGTTCTTCCCACTTAGACCATCATGGGGGCTTATTGGACCCATGCTGTGTCTAGAAACCTTATCTCTCTAATGTTTGCCCGTTCCTTTTTTGAGCATCTATGGCTACCATTCTAAGGAAATTTACTTGGAAGTAAGCTACAGCAAACTCGTTAGAGGATCTTTTTTGAAGCATATGTGCTTAAGATCAGCTTGCCAGACATTTCTCTCACTTTTCCACTTGGCACATCGCTTGGAAAAAACTCTGCTCCTTGGCAGAGATCCCATATAAATGATTTTGTCTTAATGAGCCAATTAAGAAAAATCTAAGCAGTGGTCATCAAACATTAATGCCACATAAACTGGTTTTTGGAGTAATATTTTGTATGTGTGCACACACACACACACACACACATATATATATATATATATATATATATATATATATATATATATATATTCTAACATCAAAAATCATTCCATGGGGAAGTTTTCTTGTATGCCTTGAATCTAGTTTTTTATTTGGACTCCTAGTTTCTGCTCATCAGAACAATCACACCAGAGACTGAAGTCCTTGAAATGCCCAAGCTGTCAAAAGGTTCACCACAAAACTATGCTGTGTGTGCATGTTGTGTATGAATTACAACATCCCCTTACACATTCAGACATGCAAAAAACAAAACAAAATGCAGAGCATTTGTCACATGCAGTATTGTCATTTTCTAGTTGAAAGAAAATCATGCAGAAACTGAACCATGAATATCACATCAGTGTAAGATCAATCTGCATTCTGGCTCGATCTTCAGATAATATTGATAGGGAAATTAGGAGCAAGCCCAAAATGAGAAGAGGTATATATGCCTAAGGTATGCTGATAATATTAGGGCACAAAGGAAAAAGGAGGGGGGGAACCAATCAATTACTTGATTGTGAGCTTTTTAGGACCCTGTAGTTATTGTTTTATCTGAACATATGCAATCAGCAACCCTTGCCTTTATCACTAGTGATCATAATGACTCAAGTGAAGTGCTCAATGAGAAGAGATCTAATTATCAATTGATGAATCATGGTATACAATTTTGGCTGTAATCAATCATGTTCTGAATGGAATCCAAGTTACATGCAAGTAATTATCTACTTTGGATTAGAAGGCAGGGTGATTTATTTGTCAGATGGGTAATGCCATCTGATAAATAGCAGATAAGGCTGGTACAGGAGTTAGCTGCATAGCAAAAGGTTCATTCACTTTCTAAAGGCATGGCTGTTCTAGTTTAGAAAGTTTTGCCTGAAAGGCAAGACTTTTTTGGTGTGGCGATCCCACCTCGCACTCTTTTCCCTTTTTCCATTGAATTATCTTACAAACTTTCCAGTTTTGAAGACACTTTTCATATATACCTTTAATTTAACTTTGCAAAACACCTGAATCCACAAGACGTTATAATTCAGAATGGAGTATACATAAATTTATACAGGAATCCACAAAACCCACTCCATTCCAATGGAAAGACTGAAGAAAAAGTCAAAAGCAAAACTTAGATAGGTTAATGGAAGTCATTCCCCATGTATGCCATATCCTCAACATAGTTGATTGTTGGAATAACAACAGCAACAGCAGCAACAACATTTTTTAATTTATTTATACCCTGCCCATCTGGCTGGGTTTCCTCAGCCACTCTGGGAGGCTCCCAGCAGAATATTAAAAACATGATGAAACACCAAACATTAATTCCGCCCCCCCCAAACACAGACTATACTCAGGCTTTTTTTATTATTATTCAAAGAGGTGTGGTAACTCCAAGATCAGCCCTATCTTTGCCCTATTGGCCTTTTTTTGTCCATCGACTAGATCATAGAATAGAATCATAGAGTTGGAAGAGACCACAAGGCCCATCGAGTCCAACCCCCTGCCAAGCAGGAAACACCATCAGAGCACTCCTGACATATGGTTGTCAAGCCTCTGCTTAAAGACCTCCAAAGAAGGAGACTCCACCACACTCCTTGGCAGCAAATTCCACTGTCGAACAGCTCTTACTGTCAGGAAGTTCTTCCTAATGTTTAGGTGGAATCTTCTTTCTTGTAGTTTGGATCCATTGCTCTGTGTCCGCTTCTCTGGAGCAGCAGAAAACAACCTTTCTCCCTCCTCTATGTGACATCCTTTTATGTATTTGAACATGGAATTTGAAGATGAGGGAATCCTATCCTTGATAAACAACTCGGAAAATGAGGTCCATGTTGGTGTATGCACCTTCTTCTATTATCACAAATGCCAAGTGCCCATTGTGTCATTTAGGTATCCCCATGAAATGAAGTGGAAGTAGAAGCAGAAGTAGAAGTGGAAACAGTAGCACTTTAATATTTACTAAGGCTGTAACATGATTAATGAAATTTTAATAGATTAATAATATGAATATTAGTTGATTAGCCTATTGATTAAATGTGCATAAACTTCCATTTGGGTTAAGCAAGAAACGCTGAAGCAAGAAGTGCACACTTTCTTTGATTTTAAATCTTGCACACATATGTTTTAACAGGCATAATCTGAGAAGAGGCGTTCCAGACTATAAGAGCACTAAGGGTGATAGGGAGAAAAAAATGGATGTGCAATGGGTATGGCAGCAGTGGATCTAAGGAAGCCTTGCATCTATAGGATCTAAAACTCCATCACTCCCCCAACACCCCCCCCCCAAATGGAGCAGACAGGGATCAATTAGAGGAAAATTACAACAAAAACGTAGAGACTGTAAGAGAATCAGAAATAAAAATCTGGCAAGGTAAAAAAACAACAAAAAAATTGTCTGTATAGTTCCTCTCCCTCTGTGTGTGTGTGTGTGTTTCTGAGAGAGAGAGAGAGAGAGAGAGAGAGAGAGAGAAGGAGATAGTTTTTGGATCAGGCTATGTGATTAGGATTCTCGGCAGATTCTGGGGAGATGAACTGACAAGTGAAGATCGCTACAAAGAGAAAATATCTACCACCTTGTCTTATAGATGGAAATACTCTCTAAAGTCCATGCGTACCACTAAGGAAACGATAAACATTCATTAAGAGCAGCACTTAAACTATCCTCTATTAGGTAGGATGTTCAATATGTGCAAATGTTTTCATTGCTGAGCTTCCTTCACTGATGCTCCCTGTTAATTGATGCTTACTCACTAATTGTGCTGACTTCTAGTATCAGGCTGAAAATTACACGAAAGGCCAGAGAGAAGTACTGCACTGTATCCATTAAGAGTGGTCAAGTATCTCAATGCTTATGCACATTTCATGAAAATGGAATGAGAATGTTTTTCCCTCCCTAAAGCACTGCAAGGGTACGCAAAAACCCCCAAGAGAGATCAACTGGAATGAACAAATATATGTTACATAAACTAAAACAACCAATAATAAGGGAGTAGCACTAGCATTATTGTTTCTTCATTAGCTGTAAACACATATCCAGGTGAGAATGTTAGGGGAATCTTGATTCTATCTCACAGCAGCACTTATACCAGCCTTGATGTATAGTAACTAGAAGCTGTGCACAAATGGCCTCTTAAACTCTCCACCCTATCTGTGGGCAAATAATTTCACCAAATTTTAATTTGGTCAGGATAAATTTTGTAATAGTTCCTTGAGGGTGGCGCTCAGCATTAGCAGTGGCACCAGAAGTACATTTAGGGGAGTGTGGCTGGTTCAGTTGCACTGCGAAGGGAGCCTTAACTGCAGGGGACACAGCAACTATTCTTTAGAATGGAGTGTGAAAGGCACTAAATTTTTATGTCGCACAGGGTGCCATAAAATTTGATACCCCAAGTCCCACCACTAGTGGCAGTAGCACCTCTTTTCTACCTAAGTTTTGACTGAAAGTGGTGAGAAGAACCACAATGGTGTGGTCAGCCTGGCTGCCATTTTGCATATGACATTCCAGACCTATCATCATTCCAGACCATTTTGAGGCGAAACAGTGGCTGCCACTCACCCACAAAATGATGGAGAATATTTGAAGAAAAAAAATGCAAAGTTCTTCTTGGTTTCTCAGCAGGTGAGAAAAAATAAAATCTCGTTATTTTGCTCAAGGAAGAACTTTTGGCCCAGGTCTAATAGCAACAGTTGTGGACACTGTCCCATACAGAAACCTGGGTGCAACAGAACATTGCTATATTTGGCTAAATACACATTCTATGTGTACATGGGTGCATGGACTTTCGGGGACTGGTTCAGAAGCCCTTTTGACTCCTACTGCCATGCCAGAGTAGGAGCAAGCCTTTTGTTGAGTTATAATTAAAGTAACCTTCTACCAGTACTGAAAATCTGCCTCCAAATCTTAGGAGGTGTGATCAGGTAAGTTGTGGGTTGTGGAGTTCCAAATTATGCCTTGTCCCATTAGAATTTCATTTTATAAGAAAATATCTATAAGAAACTGTCAGCGTATTGTGACAAGGATTTTATGTAATTTGAATTTTAGTCAGGCCGTCAAGTTACTTCTTTTTCTCTTCCGACCACCTTGACCTTCTCTAATAACCATGGAGTTAACACAGAGTTTATAAAACAGGTATTATTTATTTAATGGCCCATAACAGCTTCCATAGAGAATTTATATTTCACAGATCATTGATTTGATAGATTGTGACAGCTCTTCTGAAGATGTTCTGGTCTACTGGGTCATTACGGACACCATGCATAGACAGTAAATCCATGTCCTAAACACCCTGGTAACCATTTTAACAAAGAAATATCAAGCTAAAATAGCAAAAGCAAGCTCCTGCACACTATTTAGTTTGCATTATTTGTATACATTTCAAGTAACTTAATGAACAATATGACAGCTATAGTTTGCAAGCCACCAACACACTCTGTGCATCTCAGAGCTGCTATCTAAAAACTGTTAATTCAACCTATTAGATGGAGGTGCTTTACTTAGAGACATCAAATACTCATGCAGCCCTTGTAGAAGCATAGCTCAATAGATTCGACTATCTGTTGCTGGCGGACTGATCCTTGGATCTCCCATTTTACTACGAATTCACAGGAATCTGAAGAAGTTAGGGCTTGTAAGATTGCTACTTAATACAAAGAGAGAAAGAGATAACTACAACTCAGAATTGCAACATAATTTGCTCTTCATTACCTCTGAGCCCTTATGTTGTCTGAAGATCCCAACATGCATTCATTGTGAGTTTGCTGCTCCATAATTAGTCCATAAATTTCAGTTGTATCTGTACTAATAGTTTTTAAGGCAGTGAAATATTATAGAGGCACTATCAACAACTCATTACTACACACTACTCATTTCATCTCCTATGCAATGCAAGGAAAATTCACCTACCCAAATAAAGAATCTGACTTCACATCATGATACGAGGATAAAATATATTATGTTATTTTATTTACAGGGATGGAGAATCTATGGCCGAAAAGATATTGTTGGGCTATTACTCTTGTCATTCCTGATCATTGCTTTGGGGGGGGGGCAAGGAGCCCATTGAACTTGGATTCCAAAGCAGTCTCACCTGATTCAATTGGGGTGAGTCATGACTAGTGATGTGAGGTGAGAATATTCTTGAGAAAATACTCTGGAGAACATTCTCCACAAACTGTAAATTCTGTGTTGTCTATACCTCATTAATCGAGAATATTCTCCAAAAGATTATTCTCGAGAATTTAACATCACTAATCATGACATGGATCAGAGATCATGGTTTCACTTCAGAATGAGCAGTTCTATGGATTCCTTTATGAGATGTTACATGGGTTGCATGTTGCCTTTGTTTCTCTCTTTTAAAAGATATTTCTTTTAAACTTCTGAAAATAGGACACCACAGCCTGGAATGGCTAGCATATAGGGTACCTTGCCGTCACTCACTTTGAAAACACACCAAGTCCCTTTGTGAACAATTGGACTTGATGACATCCTACCACTCTTCAGGGGAATTATACAACAGAAAAAATGGCTGCCTCTAGTGTTTCTACAATGGCAGCCATATTTTCCCATTCAACTCCGCTTGAGAATGCTGGCTCTATCACTCCCAGGAAGACTTTCTGAATTTTCAGCTTCTTTAGGCTATGGACAGCTGGCCTTTTTGAAAAAGTTTACAAGTAAATTTATTTTGGGAGGAATGGAGGTTGTGTGCAATTGTATTCCATGATGCATTTTAAAATGTGTTTCCACACGGATTTTAGATGATTTCCCATTACTGTAAAAATCATCCCAGACATGGAACTGATTTCAACCTGTACTCATACAGAAATGGGGCAGATCAGAATTTAATATTGCCCACCCATTCCTACTATTAGCCTCATTGATTGGTGCTGATGGGAGTTAAAAGTCCGATTCCTGTTAGAAAGTTTGTCATTTACTATTTTACATAGCAAACAATATAATGTCGCTGTGCACTTTTGAAACTGCTTTCTATTGACAAATGATGTTTTCCAGAGCTGCTGAAATTATTTACTCTGCATGCATTGATTTGTAATTGTTCCTGCTGATATTTTCAGGCCCACTTACTCTGTCACAAGCTCTGCATAAGACTATCATGCTGGATGAATGACATTTAACAAGTCAAAGATCAGCTCGGAATAGCTTCATTTCTTAACTGGTTAACAATCAAATGAAAGCAATGAATAGCAAACAGCATAGCCAGCAAAATTATTGAACTCGGTTTTACAATATATATAAAAATGAACTCATAAATGAGATTAAACTTCATATAGATATGCTCTAGCTTTCAAATGTGAAGATTAATCATGAATCTAGTATTTGAAATCAATTTGTCAGCTACTAAGGCCCAATTTATGTCAAGATGTTATTGTGATGTTTGAACAGAAAAACTTATATTTTTAGTAGAGTATCCTTAAAGTACACACCTTATGTTCCCTTAACACTCATCAGGGAAGAGGCACTGGGACTTCTTAGCTCAGCTACTCCATGAAAATAAGCTTACTTCATATTGTGTAGCCAGCCTGTCTAATATCTTTTCTGGGGTGTGAGAGTGATTGCATCCATAGAGTCCAAAGTGGATGGGGATTAGGACTTTATGAGTAGGCAGAAATGTGAAGATCCAAAGTACACTTGGAGATGGGGGAGAAATTCTGTATGATTCACAGTATAATGTCAAGCTCCCACATTTGCACTCCCCCAAACAATGCACAAACTGAAACACAGATATCCTTAAAAACGCACACTTCTCTAAATTTTGGAATGCAGTACTGCAATCAAAGAGTGATAACAATAATGTGTATATTACAGGAAATTGTGCATAAAAGTTCATACAATACTGAAAACAACATACAAAAACATATTAGGGAAAATTACTTGTAAAAAATTATATATTGGAGAAGATAGCATACAAAATGTGTATATATGTATTGATTAGGACACATTAACATTAAAATGCTGATTTATTTATTTCATTTATCCCTCATCTTGTCAATGTAAAAAAGCAAAAGCCTACATCTGATATGTTAAAAAGTTACCTAATTTAGAACCCTGAGGAACCCCACTTTAAAGGCTCCATAGAGGTACTCCTCAAGCACCACCCTCTAGAAATGACCATCCAAGTAGACTGGAATCACCACAAAATGATACCACCCGTACTAATTCCTTCCATTCCAGAAGGATATCATGGTCAATGGCATCAAAAGTCACTGAGAGGTTGAGGAGAATTAACAAGGACACATTTCCTCTGTCTCTCTCCTGAGAGATGTCATCATACAGGGTGCCCAAACCAGGCATAAACCCTGACTAAAATGGATCTAGAAAATAAATTTCCTACAAGAGTGTCTGGATCTGGTTCACAACCACCTACTCAAGAACCTTGTCCAAGAAGGGGAGATTGGCACCTGGCCGGAAATTCAGGGAGGGTTTCTTGAGGTGTGGCTTTATCACTGCTGTCAGGGCAGTTGTCAGGAGCAGGTGAGGAATAACTCACAAGGTGTCAGTGAAGTTAACTCATTATGCAAATAAACAAAACAGCTCAACCTTAGTAAGCACAACAACTCCTTCAAGTAGATCTTGCCCCAATTAGGCAGTTGGGAAGACTGAAGGTCTCTGCCTTCCCACAACTGTCAAGTCTCAATTTCCTTCAGATCCTTCCCAAATAAACTGGGGCTCCTTCAACTTGTCTGTCTTTGCTCCACTCTCTTCTTACCTCTTCAGGTTCTGGGAGACCAGGGGGAGAAGAGCTGGTCACACCAGGAGGGGGAGACTCCCTGCCTTCTTCAGCAGTTGGCCTTTTCTCTGCCTCTTGGCCTCCCTCCTCTGCAGCCTCTGCTTTTGCCTCTGATTCTGGAGCCTCTGCTTTTGCCTCTAATTCTCTCACAGCCTCTTCTTGCTCACTAAACCCTCTTCAGCTTCCAGCACCTCCTTCTCCCAGTCTGCTCCCTATTCTCCCTCTGACCATTCATCATTGCTACACCACCACCAATCCCCTAGTTTTGAGCCTTTTCCCCTTGGGGGTTCCTCAGCTGGTGCTTCCCACCTATCCTCTACATGCAGCCAGTCCATAACACCTGCCTCCTTCAAGCAGGCAGTGACCAGCCCCTCTCACAAGGAGGTATTAACCACTTCCCTGGCTCAGCCAGCTGTCCCCTTCCTGCTAATTTTTATCAGCCAAGATGGCCAAGATTCCAGAGCATGTGGTCACCCTTGCCAAATGCAAGCTCCTTGCCCATGACCTCGGGCCTTTACTTTGAAACTAAAAGAAAATATCAAGCAAGTGACACTGACATATGTAACCTAAAACTAGCTCAAACAACTTTCTCTCAGATTTTATTTGAATCTGCCATCGAGATGAAGTCATAGTTTGCCGTACTAAGCAAATTTTAATGGCCCAAATTACAAGCTAGTAAAATTAGAGGTCATCTCACAAATAGTGAGAGACCTTGAACTGCAGAGTTGTTGATGGTGCTTCTATAATATTTCACTGGCTTAAATCCTATTGGCACAGATACACTAGAAATTTATGGACTAATTATGGAGTAGCAAACTCATGATGAAAGCATGCAAACACAAAACAAGATGGAACAAGCAGGAGGAAACAAAGCAGGGAGAAATTTGTTAACAAAGAGCTCAGAGTACATTAAAAGTTTCAAATCATGCGCCTCTGCCCATTACATAATAAGCTCAAATTGGCTCTCTCATCTCTAAATATGTTGACTGGCTGCTGACAAAACAGAACAATGGGCTAGATGTGTCTGATCTACCAAGGCATATTTTATGTTCCAAATCTCTTAGCTAAATAGACAGTACAGTTCTCAGGATAATGAAGTGCATTGTTATAAAGTTGAGACTGAACTATAATGAGAATTTGGCAATCTGCATTTAGAATCTTTGGCCAAACCAATAGCACCTGGGGACCATAGTATGAAAAGCTTAACTAGGGAACACAAGCACACAGATACAAGTGACATTTATCCATTGGAATTACTCCAAACGGAGATTTTTTGTCAAGAGAGATAGAGAAATTGTTGCCAAGGAAACAAAAACATGCAATGCAAAATAATGAGCTTTGTATCAGTATTGATTACACATCACCATTCTGCATTCATATTAAAATGAATATTGTACTAATGGTATGAATCACTGACCAAATCATGTGTCGACAAATCTATTTTCCTTTAAAAAATCTGAAGTGAAAAAATAAGCATACAGGAGAGGTGAAGAGGACTATCCTATGTTTTCTTATGGGAAGGAAATTCATCATCCTCAGGTACAATATGATTCTAGATTTTGTTCTGTGTATTGTTGTATGTGACAAGTAGCTATTGTAATCTTTTATTAGTGATGAAAGAGAGACACGCATCAGTCCTTGAGAACGGAGGCCAATACCGAACCATATTCTAAATTTCTTGGCACCGTTTTGATCCACCTACAGTTGAGTTGTTCTTTACTGTTTGACACGGATGCTTATCTCATCCATAGGGTTTCTGTTTATGTTTTGGCAGCCTCAATAATGAATGAAAATATTGTTTCTAGTGTCTTAAGTCAATTCTAGCAGCTTAATGACATTGTACTCTTCGACTTAATATCAACTGAGTATGATGAATGCTGGATATTGTTCAAAGTCTTTCTTAAAACCTGATCTATTATTTAAGGAATAGACAGCTGTTCTGAAATCTTCAAGTTTAACATTTAAACTTTTTTAAAATCAAAAAGAGAGGAAGGATGAATAAATAAATAAATAGTGGGATCAAATTGATTAGCAGAATGATTGGCAATATATTTATTTCCTGTCATGAAGGAAAGTGCATTCTGCTTTCTAACACCAAAGCTGCTGATGCAAACCTGGCTCTGTGCCATAGTCCTTTAGTATCAAACCTCTCCTGTGCTAAATTTTGTGCACATGTGAATGCCGTTTATGCAAGTTAGAAAGTGGAAGAGAGCTACCCCCCCCTTTAGTCTACTCAGTGGCCAGATTACATTTGAATTGCAAAAACCTAGTAAAGGTCTTTCAGCATTATATAAAAATACACTTATTAAAAGTTTTGAAAAATCTGAAAAATAATATTTGGCTACCAAGTGGGGGAAAAAGGTGGGGGATGCTAAATTCAGCATGGCTACAATTTACCTATTTACCCAGGTGACTGGCTAATGAGTTATTTCATTTATAGGGTTGTCATACATTCGGATTTGATTGAACATATCCGGAATACTGCAGCTGCAAACAGTGTCCGGGCAGAAATTGGCATAATATCTGGTAAATATCTGGACATAGGCAGTGTAGGCAGTGTTGTTTTTGCAGATTTTCTTTAGAAATAGCTCAAAAATGTCCAATTTCTTTGCAATTTTGCAACAGAAGCTCAACAACTTTGGGCAAAACTAAAAAAGCTCAACAACTTTTCTGTCCGGATTTTCACTTTTTGAAATATGGCAACTCTATTTTAGGATACCCACTGGCAAGGCTTACTTTTTTCCTATTTTAAAAAAAGAATGATATCCAGAAGTTTTTGAAGGTATCATAAATGATACTACTATTATATACTGGTGTGACCCATCATATTACTGGCTGATATATTTTCTGTGCTCATATTTCCAAAATTTGAGAGACAACTTGTATTTCAAGAACTTTTTTGGCCGCCAGCTTTCATAGATTTCTGCTCATAACATCTGCTCCGGCACATAGTATCAGAGAAAAGCAGAACTGCATGAAAACAATATGGAAGGAAACGGAAGAAGAGTGTCAGTAGCATATCAACAGAATAAAGGGGATGTGCAGACAGTGAAATCAAAAGGGTCCCTGAAGGATCATAAAGCAAGTGTAGGATACAGCACAAAGGTTAATACAGTAAGTATCCCAGGATATTTGAATGAAATAGCATATAGATGTGAAGCATAGGAAGAGAGGCCTCTTGACATCAGTGTAATCCCATTTCTATAGCTAGTTTATATTCATTATGTCTTTTGAAGACATATGAGAAGAACTTTCATCTGGAAAAGGGACCAGCTTGTGGTTCTTCCAAAACTCTTTCTGAGGGCTTCAAAAAAGCTTGCTTAAGTTTTCCATTATATATATAGAAAAGCCACACACATTTCTAAGGAAAGGAGTCGCAGAATTCTAAAATGAGGAGTTCTTTGGGGGGAAAAAACGTTAGGAGATTCAAAAGGGGGAAAATGGGCCAATTTTCTGTAGATCTTTTCTGAAATGGCCAGTTGAACTAGTTTTACTTCATTTCTAAAAGAAGTCTATACGAATCTCAGAAAGAAACTCTATAGGAACTGTAAATGGAAAACATTGTCATAAATTGTCCTTTTGAAGTTCAGTTGGCTGGATACAATAATGCTTTTTATCTCTAAATGAGACTAAAGGAGGAAATTATTACCAAAAAAACCCCTCTAGCTTTTAGTTAAAGTCTAAAAAGAGCAATGAAGACAGAAATGAACAACAGCCATTATTTAGATCAAATTGCCAAGATGTGCCCTGGCCTACTAAGAAAAAGAGTTTGAAAGGCTACCATAACTTCATCAGTGGCAACAAACTTCTAAGGGTTTCTATGAATTTATTCAATGCACTGTTCCCAATGCCATTAGTAACACAAAAGAGTTATTCTGGGAGAAAGCTTGAAAGATGGTAGATTGATAAGTGTGCTATCATCTGTGATGTCAGTGCACTTCCTATGACTCAGATCCTACCCCTTTAGTAAATTATATCCAAGGCAGCATTGAGTAGATATAATAGTAATAATAATAATAATAATAATAATAATAATAATAATAATAATAATAATAGATTAATAATGCCTCGCCCATCTGGCTGCATTTCCCAACCCAACCAAATGTTAAAAACACAACAAAGCATTAAATATTAAAAACTTCCCTAAACAGGGCTGCCTTCAGATGTCTTTTAAAAGTAAGATAGTTGCTTATTTCCTTAACATGTGATGGGAGGGTGTTCCACTACCGAGAAGGCCCTCTGCCTGGTTCCCTGTAACTTGGCTTCTTGCAGTGAGGGAACCGGCAGAAGGCCCTCGGTGCTGGACCTCAGTGTCCGGGTAGAACGATGGGGGTGGAGACGCTCCTTCAGGTATACTGGGCCGAGGCCATTTAGGGCTTTAAAGGTCAGCACCAACACTTTGAATTGTGCTCGGAAACGTACTGGGAGCCAATGTAGGTCTCTTAGGACCAGTGTTATATGGTCTCAATGGTCACTCCCAGTCAGCAGTCTAGCTGCCACATTCTGGATTAGTTGCAGTTTCTGAGTCACCTTCAAAGGTAGCCCCACATAGAGTACATTGCAGTAGTCCAAGCAGGAGATAAATAGAGCATGCACCACTTTGGCAAGGCAGTCGAGATAATCTGGATTTGTCCTCTACTCAGTCTCATGTTACTTCCACCCTGTCATCATGCTATCTGGAAAGAAGATAGAATGAAAATATATTGAAAAGAACCATGCCCATGTAGTCCTGATGTTCACCAACATATTGCCACATCCCATAAACTGCAACTGTTTGGGATTGTACCATGTAAAGAAGCTTCCACACCACCATATGTTTGTAAAGAGTTTTAGACTGCAATCCAATACACACTTAGTTTGGAAAGGCCTCATTCAAAATAAAGGTACTTCTGAGTTAACATGTACAGCAGGGGCAGCCAACATGGTGACTGTTGGGAGCAACTGAGCCAGAATGACCAATGGTCAAGGAAGATAGAAGTTGTAGTCCAACGACATCTGGAGGGTACTCTATCAGCTATCCCTGATGAACAGGATTGCACTGTCTACCTTGGAAATCTTTAACATGATTTGAAAACTCTTTATTTATCAAAGTACACTAGAGTCCATAGAATCATGATATTCATTTATGCACATATATGCACAAGTATATATACTTGTCGTTGAGCAAAAAAATATATTTTAAGAAATCCCTTAAAAGAAAATTAGGCACACAGATATTTCTGAAGGTGATGTCTGAATAACAGAACTTAAGGAACTATTCAAACAATGAGCTGTAACTAAAAATAATGCAGTGTAAAAGTGAACAAATTCTGCATTAGATAAGGGCATGCCTTTAGTCTTTATTCTTCAGATACATATTTTAATAACAGGATGACATACTACTGTCAGTGAAAGCTTTAGGGGGATATCTGAGATTTTGCCTTGCCTCTGCTTTCTGCTGCAGTCATATCTTTTATGGTATAATGGGGAGCGGGGTTTAGAGCAGGCATGGATAGTCTGTGGTCCTCTTAATGCTGTTAGATTCCAACTACCATCAGCCCCAGTCAGCATGGCCAACAGTCAGGAATGATGGGAGTTGTAGTTCAACAGCATCATGTTAGCCACTCCTAGGATTGTGATATCTCCAAGAGAGGGTCATAAGAACAAAGACACCTTTTAAAACAGGAGTCTATGGTCACACCTGTACCATAAATTTAAAAAGCTAAAAAGAAGAAGAAGAAAGGAGTGAATGGTGCTGTGGTCTAGACCACTGAGCCTCTTGGGCTTGCTGATCGGGTAGTCAGTGCTTCAAATCCATGTGACAGTGTGAGCTCCTGTTGCTCTGTCCCAGCTCCTGCCAACCTAGCAGTTCAAAAGCACACTAGTGCAAGTAGATAAAGGTAAGCGGAAAGGTAAACAGCATTTCTGTGTGCTTTGGTTTCTGTCATGGTGTTCCATTTTGCCAGAAGCGATTTAGTCATGCTGGCCACATGACTCAGAAAGCTGTCTGTGGACAAACATTGGCTCCCTTGGCCTGAAGCGAGATGAGCACTGCAACCCCATAATTGCCTTTGACTGGACTTAACCATCCAGGGGTCCTTTACCTTTTAAGTCTATGCATTTAAAACATTATTATACCACTTTGACAGACATGGCTTCCCCCAAATATTCATGGGAACTATAACTTGATAAGTAGTTTTCCAGCGTTTTCTTTTTTCTTTCTTGGTGGCTGGGAAACGATGAGTGTTAAAGTGGTATAAGAATGCTTTCAATGTATGGTGTGCCTGTGACCTGCATTTCTTCTTCATTCTACTTTTAACACCTACTTCGAGCTCATTTGTTGCTTGACATACAGTCACAGAGAAGCTGAGCCACTTGATAAGCTATCAATGATGTGAAAGATTAACTACTCACATGTAGCTGCACTTTCAATCATGTTGTCACAAAGATGCAAACCCTCTTTTGTGATTCGTAAAGTCATGGAGAAAAGTCCGGGAACTATGCAGGAAAGCTCTTCCCATAAACAGGTTGGCATAATTAGCAGGTGGCATTTCACAGAGCTGTGTTTCAACAGGTATACAATACCTTGCCTGCATGAAATGAATCTGTTGACCTCATTCTGAACTGTTAGCAGAACATTAAAGAATTTAAATGCATTTGTTGAACTGAAGTATTTTCCATGGGTCACGTGAACAGGGTCATTACATAATCACATTTTGTGGAGCAACACGAGTCATAAATAAGTTTATCAGAAGAGTTAAACCAAGGATAGATATTTTTACTTTGATATATTAGCCAAGAACAGTAGGGAATAGCCAGTACACTCAACCGAGTACAGGAATGTCCCTTGCATAATAATTTCTTCTCCGGCTTGCCTCCTCTCTCCATGTTCATGAAGAATTATAAAGCTTTCTTAGCTCAAGGAAATTAAGTTAACAAGTTTGGGAACAGATTGATCATGTGAACAAACCTTGAGAGTCCAGTGCAGTCTATGGCTGTTGGCAACATCAATTGCTGCAATGACTTGCCTATCAAAATTTCATCATGCAAAAGTGATAGATGAGATCTGAAGGGTCACTAGGGGGGCTTTCTTGATGTCTGGACAACTGCCCAATTGCTGGTGCTAATGATCGATTTAATTCAAGGGGACTGGGCAGGCCCTCATCACAGATTATCATGAATAGTTGCCGAGAATAAATATGTCAACATACAGCAAACAAGGATATTTGCTCCAGATAAAGCAACATCTTCACCAGGAAGGCTGAACCATCCAGTGATGACCATTGCCTAGAATGATGTCTAGTGAGCTGACCTAGAACAGTGAGGTTTCCCTTGCCCAATATACAGATATTTTGTTTTGTTTTGTATATATCTACCCTACTATTTCTCAGGTTACAATTATTCACCAATAAAATGCCGAGCCAACAACAAAATACCAAGTATTACCTGATGGTCGTGAGGACAGAGCCAAATTCCCCATTTCCTCAGCTACTAACTGCACTACTGGTAGACAGCACAGTCCATTTAAATGCCCCAGTGGTGGACCTGAGGGAAGCCTTGGTTTCCCTGGTTCACTGCCAAAACGTTGTCCTCAAACTAGGCCACCATAGGCCAGTTTAAGTTTGAATTTTGGTGGGTGATCCTATCACCCCCTGCAGCTGGCCACAGATATACACAAATGGCTAGGCATGAGGGATGAAGGTGCCACACTCCACATACACCACACACACACACCCCGGTTCCTGTGAGCTGCCACCCCATTCCTGGGAAGGGTCTTTATTAACATCATTTCTATTTTGTTAACTTTTAGGCATCAGAGTAAGCCAATTCTATTTTTGCAGGCTTTGAAATAGATATTTTATTACTTTTGTCAGTTCTGTTTTTATCATCCTCACTATTTCTTCACTATCATCCCTCCCCTGTATACACACCACTTTCTTACATTTTGGTTATATATTGGATTTCTAATGTATTGCTTTGATTGCTTTAACTGACATCTTTGTTGATGACTGCATTGACCGTTTTATACTGAAAGGTAGAATAGACATTTTTTTTTAATAGATAGAAAAATCTTTTGAATTCCCAAAGCACAGAACCAGAAAATATGATCAGATTTGAGACTCACATTGTCACACTAGTCATGCACCATTTATACTCAGTAAGTTGAGAAACTAGTAAGGTTAACACCAGAGCAATTGGCGCCCCAGTGCAGGAAGAGGTTTATCCTGAGAGCATCTTTATCAAGATAGCTGATCTCCCTGGAATTCAGAATTCCTGAAGCAATAATAGATAAGGACACAGATATTGCTAATATTTTTGTGCATTTGAAGCTGCTGTTCTTCAGCAATGTGGTTCTTTTTGATGTACTTTTTTGAATATTAGTATGAGAACTGCCATCTGGGCTAGAGAGATTATATAATGAAAAGTAAATGCAACTTAGAGGTAATATCTATATCAGAGATGGGGTTTGCACACATATTTTCAAATACAGTTATGGATCTTAATAGAATGCCTCTGTTCTCTGAAATGAAATGTCGTACTGCAAAAAATAAATAAATATCATGACAAAAAGGTTTTGCCTGCCCTTAATCTGATTGAGTGCAAGCACTTGGCTCTTTTCAATAAGGTAATGGAAATGTAACATACCACAAGCTTACCTCTTGGGGGTGCTGAACCTGATATCTAATAATGAACTCATAAGGGAGGGCTGCTCTTTTATTAACTGATTACATTCCAAGTGATTTACTTTCCTACTGAAGAATAGGGAAAACTTCTACCATATACCCTGGGAAGCACATGTGTCCCACTTATTTTGTAAAATGAGCCCATCCATGTACTTTATTGCCCATAAAACCTCATGCCAATAGGGATCATGACGCCATTCTGCTGGATTGAAGAAGTGCAGCAATCATGAGGATTATGGGATATCCTACCTTGTCAAGGAGTAGGTGTATATCATACATATATTTGCCAGGACTACATTAGAGATAGATTACCCTACTTTAGGGTAAACAGGTGGAATAGGGAAAAGATTGAAAAACATGAGCAACATAGAATTATATGTGTGTGTTAGAGAGAAAGACAGAGATTAGAATCTGTAATTGCACTGAACTCCATGCAGTTGGAAAGGAAAGGAAAAAATAGCTTTCAAGCTTTCAAACCATGATTGCATTTCACCTTTTATGGCTTTAAATATAACATCAACCTATTGGATGGGACTGCTATAGAGTAGACATGTGTTGTTCCTATGGTGCCATACTTAATACATTCTTGTCTATATTTCTCTGTTGCTCAGAGAAAAAGTTTCTTGCTCTTTTGCTCTTAAATACAGCCTCACATTTACTCTGCAGTTAAGAAAATGAAAGGCTTCCTGCCTTATATTAAGTCAGACCTTTAGTTCATCTAATTCAGTATGTATGCATGAATGTATGTATGTATGTATGTATTTGGAACAAAAACATTTATTTGTGAAACTACATGCAATTAAGAAACTGAGCTTCTGGAAAACCTTTAGTTCTTGCATGCCTTTTACTACTCCCCACCCAGTAATCCTTGATTTATTCTCTGCTTCTTAAGTGAATAACATTTTAAAAGGTGAAATTCTTTTAGATATCATGAACTGTGGCTATGGCTCTCCTTGATCTCCTTTTGTCTTGGCAAAAAGTATAACTGGGACATTCCTCAATGCTTTTTTCATCTTTATTTTCCTTCCTTCCTTCCTTCCTTCCTTCCTTCCTTCCTTCCTTCCTTCCTTTTCTTTTTTGCAGTTGGGACACATTATGATTTTTTGAACTTTCCCTGGAATCAGTGATGTAAACTAATCTGTTAAGAGTGTTTGTCTAAACCAGATTCTGCCTTAGGATAAGGAGTTGGATGGGGGAAAAAAATGGAATACCATTTACAAATTTCACATAGAAAAAAATGTTTTTAAAGCACCAGTCACCCCAAATTTTGAGTGGCTGTAGAACAAAAAAATAATTTATGCAGACATTACATAAGCTAAAAGTCTGAAGAGTAGTTCTCCCCCTACCACTCTCAGGATAGCTATCACATGTTTGTGTCAAGCTAAAATCATTTTTTGTCAGTCATAGGCTATGGTATCTTAGGCCTGTCATCATATGCTGTCTTTGCATGATAGATTGTGATTGCTGCAAACAGTTGTCTTGCATATGGTAATGAGACATAAAGAGACAGCCCAAACAAGATTGAGTTTAAATTTTAAATTCATTAAATGTACACTCAATCAAAGCAGCAACTAGCCACCACATGACCAGAGGGCAATGAGTGACTATAGAAGCAACTGTTAGAGCCAACAACAAAAAGCACCCCTTCCATCTTGCTCAATAGCACCCCATGCTGCTCACTTGTTCATTCCATTTATATATATATATATATATATATATATATATATATATATATATATGTGCTTTCGTAGATTTTCACGGGTACAGGAATGCAGGTTTTGGTGTCCTCGGGTGTCTTCCCGTGTAAAAGTTGGGGTGTCTAGGCGACGTTTCGACGAGGTCTCACTCCCAGAACATTGGAGGCTAGACACCACACCCCCTCTACAGTATTTATAGGAACTCAAACATTGAGATCCCGCTCTGTTCCAGTAACAAGAAGCCGAAAGCACCAGCCTGAAGATGACGAGTGAGACCTCGTCGAAACGTCGCCTAGACACCCCAACTTTTACACGGGAAGACACCCGAGGACACCAAAACCTGCATATATATATATATATATATATATATATATATATATGCTGCCCATCTGACTGGATTGCCCCAGCCACACCAGGTGGCTTCCAAGAAAAACCTCAAGCATTAAAATGTCTCCCTGTCCAGGACTGCCTTCAGAGCCTTCAGACAGCGGTGGAGAAAGCCGCTTGGGCGCCTGGGGCGGGGTGCACCGTGGGGCCTCTGGAATCTGCCTGCCTCCTCTCACCCAGTCGCCCTACAGCTGGAAGGGGGGGGAGAAGGTAGCAGGCGGACCGTTTGGGCAGCACGGAGCCTGCACACGCACAAGCCACCAAGTCTTTCCCAGGAGAGTCATGTGGCTCGGGCGCACTGCAGGCGCCGCGGTGAGTGCCGCCCAGAATTTTGTCACCACCCTCAGTGGTGACACCCAGGGCGGACTGCACCCACTGCACCTCTCTTCCTCTGCCCCTGCCTTCAGAAGACAGTGAGATACATATTTTATCTCCTTTATATCTGATGGAAGGGTGCTCCACAGGGTGGGTGTGACTACCAAGAAGGCCCTTTGCTTCGTTCCCTGTAACCTCATGTCTAGCAGATAGACCTCAGTGTCCGGGCTGAACGATGTGGGAGAGAGACTCCTTCAGGTATACAGGGCCTAAGCTCTTTAGGGCTTTAAAGGTCAGCACCAAAACTTCCAACTGCACTGTACTGGCCTCTGTAGAATGTTAGAATATATGCATATGGCATGCATATATGTCCACATATATGTCCCTCTTCTTTCCTGATTCAGAACTTGGGTCATTTGTAGACCTACAGAAAACTGCATGATGGTTTTTAAGTGGCAAGCATGCTGGAGTGACTATTGCTAATGTAGAAAGGAAAGGAAATTACCACCTGAAACACTGTACAAACTACAGTTGTGATTAGGATAGTTGGTGTGGGCTGCAACTGTTCTGGATGGCTTAAAGAGTATGATTAATTTGCCATTTAGCAGAGGTACTTTAATATAATTAGAGTTACAGATAACCCTTAGTCCAACTCTATTATCATGCTTTAAAACAGGGAACACAGATAATATATTGCCATCAATGGACGCTCAACTATTAGAAGCAAAGCTTGTCGGTAATAAATTTTGATAATATGTCTAAACTCTTACAGCCATTTATTTCTGCAAAATGCATTTGTAAACAAGTGTGGGCCGTAATTAACCATTTTAATCATTCACCATCACTTCAAAAACTAGAATAATAAAAAGAAACACAATAGGGTCCAAATTTAAAGCTTCAATTCATATACATAGTTAGGTGTGGAACCTATTAGTCATGGAAGTGAACTGAATTTTATCTCAACTTGCCCTTGCAAAAATATTCATAAACAGGACATTGCTCATGGAGAGAACTAGCTCTTTCATATCCTATCACTTTATAAATGAAATATAATAATTTGTCGCAAGAAATAACAAAAAAGGCATATTGAGTTAACGAATAATGCCTGAGCATTTGCTTCCAGGCACATGAGGAAACTTATATCATAGTTGCTAGTGTATTGTGAGGTGTCTTAACAGTGTTGGTATTGAAAATCTTGAAAATGACGCAAAACGTGCAGGGCTGTATTATGAGTTCAATGTACTGGACTTGAAACTGCCCCCCCCCCCCGATGCATTGGGGAGATGTGTAGTGAAGATGAAACAGACAGAAAAGTAGCAATAGGGTGGCTCTCAAGACGCAGTTACTTATCTCGGCTTTGCTGTACATATTGCACTTATGTAACCAACTCCATCAGTCACATCCATAGTGGAAAGCTGTGTGATCTGCTGTTGATATTTTCATGACAAAGAGACTTTGCACTTCGTATATCGTGTAGTGGCGATGAAGTCTGTGTAGGGCACATGTGCTGGCAAAAGCACTGAATTGGCCTCACTAAAATGTTTGCACTGCAACAGAATTATTGCTTCCTCGTCTTCTTTGTTCCAGGATGCAGCAGAAACTCAGCTGGAGGGTGATCAGCTAAGCAGCAGTGGTGGCACAGTCCCAATGCACCATCCAATTCCGTTATCATGATACAAGTGGACACAGACCTAAGGGGTCTTACTCTAAATCTTTGTACTTCATTCAGGAGCTGGAAGGCCTGTGTGTTTAGACCAAACCATATAGTAACCATATAGTGTGTACCAGCCACAATATTTGATTTGTATCTTGCCTTTGGGGAGTAACTTCATCTGTTTCAAAGCTTTTGGAGAGAAGTGGGGCAATTTGCACTCTTACCCCAGACATCCAAGGCACTTTCATAGTAGTGTAGCCTTATTAGACTTTACCAATTGGTGGGCTCTGCGTTGCTCCCAGACGGGAGGAAGGAAGTCAAATGACATCAAGGGTTGGTTCAGAGAAAGAGTTCTTAATTTCTGCTCTCCTGAGCAGCAGAAAGGCACTTGCGTGGTCAGTCCACAGCAAGTCCAAAGAAATGACAGATTTCATGCAGTATATATATCCTCCAGGCACCTTCTTCCCCCCTCCCGAGGAATCCAGGCACGTCAGCTTGTACACGCAGGTTGACATCACAGATGTTCCTGCTCCGGTACTCTTAACCATAAAAGGGTTTTCCTTCCTGTACTTCTGACCATAAAAGGGTATTCCTGTTCCCATACTCTTATCTTGGAGCAAGAGGTCACCAACTCCAAGAACACATTCTGGTGCTGTTCCCGGACTAGGTCTGTGCATCAGAGTGTGGTAAGATAAGACCCAGACATGTCATCCCTACTCCACTGGAACAGCCAAGGTCATCCATTGCCGTGACTGATAAAGGAGAGAGCTTTGTTTATACAGCTGTGTTCTTGTTATGCATTTTGCTCAACAGCTCAAGTTAATGCATTTTAGAAATGATCCCTTGGAGAAAGAAGAAAAGGGGGGTTTTGGGTCCCATTTCAAACTGACTACACAGAAACCCATTCCTTCAGTAGAAGCTAAAAACTTGCTTATTTTACAACTGACTCCATTTTCAGGTCTTTCCCTCTTTTATGACAACAATTTTTTTCTGGCAGTAATTGTGCACATCCAGTCATCAAAAACAACAACAAACACCTACCAGTAACACCTTCCTCAATCATGAAATTCAAGTGGAAGGAAGCGAATGTGAGAAACAAGTAAAACTCAACTCTGGGACAACAAGGAACATAAATGAAATTGTGAAGTGTGTCAGAAAAATGTAAATGAAGCACATATGATTGAATTCAGCTAAGTATTGGTACGATTAATCTACAGTGAATGCTTTGAGTAATGCAGGTTCAGTATGCTTCCCGACCCAACCCCCTCCTGTGCTGGAAATTGATATTAGATATCATTCTAACACACTATTGTAATTTAGAGACAAACATGCAGTTTCCTGTAGGGCAGGAAGGCTTTCCCCCAATACATGCACAATTTGAGACTGCTGAATGGAATGGAAATTGGAATAGAATGGTTGATAGGTTCTGCATATATCACAGGCCTGCTGCATAGCTGTATTTGAGAATATATATATATATATATATTGAACATTGGAGGCTAGACACCACACCCCCTCTACAGTATTTATAGGAACTCAAACATTGAGATCCCGCTCTGTTCCAGTAACAAGAAGCCGAAAGCACCAGCCTGAAGATGACGAGTGAGACCTCGTCGAAACGTCGCCTAGACACCCCAACTTTTACACGGGAAGACACCCGAGGACACCAAAACCTGCATTCCTGTACCCGTGAAAATCTACGAAAGCATATATATATATATATATATATATATATATATATATATATATATTTGCTTTCGTAGATTTTCACGGGTACAGGAATGCAGGTTTTGGTGTCCTCGGGTGTCTTCCCGTGTAAAAGTTTTACACTTTTACACGGGAAGACACCCGAGGACACCAAAACCTGCATATATATATATATATATATATAGAGGCAGGCTTGGGGCATATTGGTTAATAGCCTTGGGGTTGCTTGCTTCCCTTTTCTGTCGCTTCAATGCATGACTTTGCTTGCTTTCTCGAATTCACTAGGGTTATTTGATCAAACTGGCATATGCTCTGCTATACTTGCTCTATGCTACTGAAAAATATTGGATGGGATTATTAGGTTTGATCTGGGGGCTGGTGATTACATCAGCTAGATAGAAATCAACTAAGCCTGTCTATTTCCAAATTCTTCTAGGTCCATTTTTTCTGTTCAGTAGGTCCACCACTGGTAAGAAGATGCATCAAGGGAAATGCATTACTGTGTGTGGTCTCTGAAGAATGAAGGAGGCATTGTAAATAGATGGCACTTTGTGCCATCATGTACAGTTAAGCACAGTTAATGCTGCTAACCCTTGAACTGGAAATTCACAAGCAGCCCTAAAGCAACCGAGCTTGCTGGCTTTCTTGTTCAAAGTTCCTTCATGACACTGCCTGTATTTCCTGAGCCTATAGGCAATGACTGACTTGTTCCGGATTATTATTATTTTTTAAAAGTGTGATTAATAGCAGTGAAAGCTAACTGCAGCAACTTAGCAAGATGTGAGCTTCCTAGAAACAAACATATTGGGCAGGGGAAGCAGAATGGCGAGTACACTACAAAATATTTTTTAAAGGGAGACAGTACAAGAGAGAGAGGAGAGGAGGGAGGGAATCGAAACAGGAGATCAAGAGCTCGGAGCTTGGAGGTAAATCAAAGCTTTATAATGCAGGATAAATGCTGAAGAGGTTTTCAGGGAGAGGGAAGTGTTGCTGCTGGAGCACATGATCTACTGTAGCCCTTTGCACTTTTATATTCAGATTATTGCTCGCAGCAAGTTCTGCTGGCTTCTGAGCTTTTCCTTTTGTCTCTGGGATGATTATAAAGACAGATATTCCCTCTAGGTGTTCTCTTGCTCTCTGCCTCACTGTTTCCCTCCTGCACTTGCTGCTGTTCTTCCTGCCTCTCTCATTATTTGCTGAGGCTTTCAAGTGCTCCACGACAGGATCCTCAGAACAAAAGGCCGTCATTACATTTATCCCTATTTATCCTCCTCCAATTTAAAATGAATGTGGGTCTCCTACTGAAATCGGCAGCATGAAGATTCATCTTGGTTGTCGCCTTCACCCTTCCTTTGCTTCAGTCACTTTGAATGCTGCAGCAGTTTCATCCGTTAGATTTATCAGCAACCTAATCAACCAGTAACTATCTAGTATAAAATACAAATATGTTTCTGTTAGGTTTCTGCCAACAAACCTAAGGCATGTTAGAGCTAGAAAAACACACGCAGAGAGACCTGTTGCTTATTACTTTCTAATCCCTGTCATGGATGCAATGGCAAATTAGGCATCTGTCTCTGAAGATAAGGATGGGGAGGAATTATACATGGGATCTTTGCTGGTGTTTGGTTTGTGCCTCCCTTTCATCTTATATTGCTTTCAGAAGTCACACCTTGCATTGGCAGGTACCTGTACATTTAACTAATGTAAGTAACAAATTTCTTCTAGTTGCTACCAAATTTTGAGGTAAATTTGAAGAACCCTGGTCAAATGAAACATTTGCGGAAAGTAAAAAAGTGATTTTGATGAGACTACTGAATTTTTTTCAGGAGTATCTGCACATTCCTGATAACTTTTTGGAGATAACACTTGAATGTGTGCAGAAATTACTGAACACTATACTGGGCAATCCAGAAGGAAGCAGGTATTTCAATGCTCCTGCAAAAACCTGAAAGCTGCTAATCATCAGTACTAATCAGTCACCCATTCTGGTTCTACAAAGCAAAGGTTAATAGATTACACATACACACACAGAGAGATAGAGAGAGAGAGAGAGAGAGAGAGAGAGAGAGAGAATGTGTACAATATTAAAAGTGTAGACTTATAAGGAACTAAATAAAACATTGGGGAAAGGGTTAAAAAAACTTATCACATGTGATTCCAATTTGCATGCAAGATCATTTGGACCAGAATGATAGCTTCCGATGAGAAATTCAGTAGTGGTGAAACATTCCTACTCCCCGCCCCACTCCCATGCAAGCTCTGTTCAAAACCAATTGTTATCAATGCAGGAACTATCCTGTGTTTACGATGTTTCCTAAAACTCAAAGCATGACAACCATTCTCTCATCAGTTCTCATCACTTGATGTGTTAGCTTCCTTTGACTTTCAGTAATAGAAGCAGGGAGAAGATGCTGTCCAAAGAGAACAGTGTCTCACAGTGTATCCAGTATGGAGCAGCTGGAAGAGGAGGAAAGGGCAGAGGGTGAAGAAAGAGCTGGGGGGGGGGGCTCTTCCAAGCTTTTGGACCCTTGGGAAACACAACAAAGCTGATGCCCCTGAAACTGGGTGTGAAGAGAGCAGCTGAATGGGACACAGCTCTGGACAGCCTGAGGAAGTATCATCCACCTTGGGCCTGCCCATAAAAAGGAAGTCTAGTGTGAGAGACTAGGATGTCCACTATTTCTAGGAACTCCTCCCATTGTGAGACTTCTATGGGTGAGCTAAAAATTCCATGGGACATTTCCTTTCTTCTTCTTTCCAACCCTCTAAATATTTCCCTAATCTGCCCCAGAAGAGGGAATAGAATTTCACTCACACAAAACTGGATTCCACCTTGTATTTCCCTCCATTTTAAATGAAGCTTAAAATGAAATGATAGTTATATGATGAATGAATCTTTGAAATAAAGTCTACAAATTGCTAAAATCTAATACAGAGCAGGAGTCACAGAAGACCCATAGCTCAATTGTCGAGAGCATCCTCTGCAATGCCAAATATCTCTACTTAGGGATGGATGGATCTGTCAATTTTGGTTTATATCTGTTTCTTGTTTAACCAGTCTTAAATTCAGATTGTCCCATTTTTACATCAATTTACATAGGTTTTTTTTATCTTGCATTGTTTTTACTTTATATGTAAAGAACAATTTTACATATAAAATTTTACTTTATATGTAAAGAACAATATATGTTCTTTTTAATGCAGTTTTAAGGGTGGAGAAATGCATTACAAAATTTGGAGAAGTGAGAAGGAAAAGACAAAAAAAAATGAGTACTCAGTGGAGCACAAAATCTGGAAGAATGATCTTTCCAATGTATTCTGATGTTCTGTTTCATTTCAGTCATGCCTTCTTGACATCACTATCCATATTATTTTTTTACATGAACATGACCATTGTGATTAATCAAAAACTAGAATAGTTGTTTTATGATGCCATATGATTCCTACATTGATATATTCTCAGTAAATGTGTCTCCTCTATATTGTCATTTATCCTTGTGAGTTGCCTCTTTTATGTCCTGCCCTCCAAAAGTGAAGGTTAAACCCAAACAGAAGCTGTATATTTCCATAGCTGGCACACACATCTACGAAGAACACACTAAGTTGTTGGCACACACTTTGTAGTTACAAAGAGCACACTAAATATAATATAACTATAATTCTTATGTAGTGTTTTTATGCTGCAGTTCAATATGATCAAACAAATTTTAGCATGACATGGTGGTGAGGAAAAGGGATTTTTTAAAAATGTGAGACATTGGCACAATATGACGTTAAGCAATTTCAAACCATCATTGACTATAGTAAGCACAATGTAGTACTTTTCTTTTTCTTTTTCACTGCAACAGACAGCTGACTAATGTTAAGCTCGTGGTCTATTAAGACTCCTAGATCCTTTTCACATCTCTTTCCTCAAAGAAGATGACTGATCTCATTGCAGTGTGCTAAACACATTTCCTGATCCCCTTGAAAAAGGGTCTGGTGTTTGGTTCAGAGTTAGAAATGTTGCCCATGCTCATCAACTTTCATTCGAGGCTTTAAAGCAGGCATCATATTGCAATGTATTTCATACAGGCAGGCAGGCATTTTATTTGTAAGCTGCTTTCCATAGTCAAAACCATGTCAAGGCGGCTTATAACATGAAAAAAAAATACATAATTACAAATATAATAAAAATAGTCATAAACATTCAATAAAACACATCAAAATGTATACATCTAAATTAACAATTTCCACATTAAATCATAATAAGATCTAAAAATAAAGATGCAAAAAATAATATAAATAGCAGCAACAAAGCCTGCCAACAAAACCACTAAGCAACACCCCAGCCCAAGAGTCTGTTCAACTCCCTCAGCTTTTGTAGCTGGAGTTAGTCAGGGCTCTGCCATCCCAGGTCAGGTGGAAAAAAGATGCAAGGCAGGGAACAGGTCTTCTGGGACTTACAACCAATATTTCCCCCTTTCCTCCTTCCTTTCAAAATATTCAGCAGTTACAAGGACTTGAAATTTGTTTGGTCACTAACATATTACAATTATCATTTGGGGTTGGCTTTTTTAAATGCTCAGTGAATATATCTGTTAAGCATACCTGAAATATAACATCAGAAATATATTGGGCAGACTACCTACTTTTTTTGTTTGTTGTACTGGTGCCAAACTTATTTGGTGGTCTTATTGACTATTTCAAATTGTTCAAGAGTTGCCAAGATTTTGTCTTTCAAAGTATTGTTGTATGTAATGTTATGACACAAACACCGCCCTCAGTTAACTAAGGTAAAAATAGAACTCTATAAATGAACTGAAAATCAGAACTCCATTCCCAGGGAGACCCTTCTAGAAGTTTCTCTGTTAGCCTTTTATGGAGCACTGAAGATTTGATTGATTAATTTGCCTTTGTCCTACCAGAGTGAATATTGCTTTTGAATATGGCTTTCAGTTGGCCTCTCCTTGATTGTGCTTTTGTTTCTATCTGCTCATGTTTTTGCTATCACTTCTTTTAATTTGGAATTTCTCTCTTTGTGTAATTATTTGCATATTGCTTCTATTTTTCTTAATCAACTTCAAGACCAGTACCTGGAATGGCAGGATATACATTTAATAAGAAAGTGAGTTGCGTGTGTAGGTCCCCAGGCCACCCCTCAAATAACTTCACACATAACACGTAAGTTTAGTTTTGTTTTTTTGGGCACTATTTTGGCCACAACTTTATTAAAATACAAAATCAGTGAGTGGTTGTTTAGACATTGGTTATGACTATCTGTCCCCCCACCTGGGACAGAACTGACATCCCGAGGTCCGATCGGTAGCCAGTAGAAGGGAAAGTCAAACTTGGGGGTCATTTGAGCTAAGCGTCAGACACACGCCACTCACCCCAGCAGCTCCCCGAAAGCTTGCCGGCCCTGGTCCCATGACAGGGATTCCCATGACAGGGATTGGGCGGCCCTGGTCCCATGACAGGGATTGGATGAAATCGTGGCAAGCCCCAGGATTCCTTTAACGGAATTCCCTTCAGTGCAATAGGAGGGGCAGGCACAGCCTATCCTGACCCCTCCACCACCAGCATCTTATAACCAATGCCTAACTGCAACCTTACAAATTGTGACGAATTGCTGAGTAGTAGGCAAAAACCAAATGGCACAGCCAATCACCAAATGGCAAAATTCCTATTAGGCCCCTGCGCCAAGGCACACGACCCCATGACAGGCAAAGCAAGGTCAACTGGAAAAGAGGGTGGGCGGGCGGGTGATCCGATGCACTCTGCAAAGAGAAAGAGAAACCAGAGTGCACCAATATTTAAAGACTATGGTCCCACCCACCCAATTTGCAACATACAATTTGCCCCAGCAACCCGGTTATCCAATCACAATGCCAGGCAACAACTATTAACCTGCCTGGCAACAAGAGGCCTGGCCCGGTGGCCCACACCGCAACACGTGCTCTCATTTATTGGAGAACACGCTGTACATGATTTGTCAAAGGGGCATGATATTAGACACTTTGACTTCTTTTCCACAGTGGCTCTCCAGTGAAAATACTACATTGTAAATGAACTGGACTATTTTTCACAAGTAGAAAACATTAGTAGATGAATAATGGAAACAGGAAATAAAGTAACCACAATTCCATTCCAGATTCAAAACCATGCTTATCTTCTGTTGCAAAAACAGTCTCTTGTGGTACCTTAAAAAGGGACAAACTTCTGTTGGAGTGAGATTTTTTGAGTAAGAGATTGCTCCATTAGATTCAGTTACCAATGAAATACATCATTTGCAGATTTTTGTAAAAAGGTGATTTAGCATCATCATTTTCTTAAGATATTCTTCAAAGAGCGTTGCTCCGTTACCACAATTATATATGGCAGTTTAATTAAATTATATATTTCTCAAAAAGATATATTTCATAATTGAGCATGAACTTTTAAATATTTATGGCACAGTGCTAGTTCAATGGAGATATATAAGGACAGAGTTGATCTCTCTACTTATTCCAAGAATGTTACCAGTTTGAAATCAAATGCTGCCTTAAAAAAAAGTCAAACCAATGCTCTATCTAGTACACTAAAAAAAAGCCTACAGGTTATGCACGTTTAACTTGTGAACATTCAGTTTTACACATGTGGCAGAAATAAAATTAAAATTAAAAGGGGATGGAAAGGAAGTGTGGTTTCAAGAAAAATGATGTTGGCAATCCCACCTGCCATTTAACCCAATGGGTTTTGACTATACACAGTTTAAGCTTTAGGCACAATCCGTAGAACAAAACCCTCATGTAAGTTGCAGGCTCCACCTGCTACTTTATATCTTTCAGTTGGAGATGTCAGGGAGTGAACCCAAAGCAAATATATATGTGCATTAAAAAGCACATACATATCCATTTGATCCCACTGAAAGTTAAACAAAAATAAAACCATAACAAAGATGAAATGGGACTATTTTCTGGTGGTTGCCACACACACACACACACGCACACACACACTAAAAAAACCCTCTTACATATTCCATTCTTCAGGTTTAGTTTTTGTTGTAATTAGATTGGTTGTAGCTGGCCACTTTTGCCTAACACGTTTATTGACTGTTGCCTGGAATTTTTTTAAAAGTCAGCAATCAAAGGATGCACAAATTGACTGGACTTATCACAAAATCATAGAACTGTAGAGTTGGAAAAAACCATGGAGATCATCTAGTCCAATGCAGGAATCTTTCACTCAACATGGGGCTCCAATTTACGACCCTGTTATGCTCTACTGATTACCGTAAGCTATACCTCAGCACTGGAATCATTTGTAAGAGTAATGAATGTTCAAACCACAACTTGTGTAAAAAATTGATTTTTTTTCTTTTCTTTTCTTTTTTAATCCTCTCATGAGCCAAAACCATAGACTCACTGATGATTAAAATGAAGGTGGCATGACCTCATCAGAAAACATTCTATCTGCCATGAAATGTGTGGCATTCCCTTTGGGTCAAGAAAATCTTTACACTAATATCATATATCCAACATCTTCCCTAAATGCTAAAAACACTAAAGGCCATAAGAATATAATTTACCCGTATCCTGAACTCTACTCAACAGTTAAACCTATGACCTATCTATGACAAAGACTATTCTAGTGGCAGTAACAGATGCCATTTTGTGGCTGTGGAGAAGAGGTCAAATCTATAAGCTACTTAAGTCCATCTCTATATATTGATTCTTTCAGGGCATACCCTACTTCCCATTTATAGAACATCCCCCGATTGGGCAATGTGTCACTTAAAAATTGTTCTCTGAAACAGGAGTTAGAAGGTTGCAAAAAGAATCATTCTCCATCCCTCACAGGCCACACACAGAAAGAGTTCAGAAGTAATCCATATGATCTCTGTTCCCACTGAAAGGTTCAGAAAAGGGCAACCACAATGATTAAGGGGATACAGCAACTCCCAATGAGGAAAGGTTATGACATTTGGGGCTTTTTAGTTTAGAGAAAAGGCAAATAAGAGGAGACATGATAGAGAAGTATAAAATTATGCATGGTGTGGAGGAAGTGGGCAGAGAAAAGTATTTATCCTCTTATAACACTAGAACTCAGGGACATTCAATGAAGTTAATGTTGGAAGACTTAGAACAGATAAAAGAAAGCACTTCTTCATACTGCACTTAGCTGAAGTGTCAAAATGAATAAATTAATTAAAAAAATTGTCCAGTAGCACCTTAGAGAACATTTAAGTTTGTTCTGGGTAAAAGCTTTCGTGGGCATGCACACTTCTTCAGATTACAGTGGTACCTCGGGTTACATACGCTTCAGGTTACAGACTCTGCTAACCCAGAAATAGTACCTCGGGTTAAGAACTTTGCTTCAGTATGAGAACAGAAATCGGGTGGCGGCAGTGCAGTGGCAGCAGGAGGCCCCATTAGCTAAAGTGGTGCTTCAAGTTAAGAACAGTTTCAGGTTAAGAATGGACCTCCGGAATGAATTAAGTACGTAACCAGAGGTACCACTGTAGTTAAACTGTGGAACTCTCTCTGACAGGAGGCAGTGATGGCCACCAAATTGGATGGCTTACAAAGAGGATTAGACAAATTCATGGCAATGAGGCGCTATCCATAGCGACTAGGAACAATGCCTTTGTTTTACGTCCACTTTCAGTCAATATACCTCTGAATTCCAGTTGCTGTTTTGTTTTTGTTTTAATTTTTTTAATCATTTTTTCAATACAAACAACAACCACAATAAACACATACAAGAAAAACTACAATAATAACACAATTTAACATTTCAGATTTGAGTACTGATATACCTATGACTACACATTTTTAACAATATTTCCCCACCTCTCTTCCCCTATTTTCCCCCACTGTCTGCCTTATCGCTTAAATATCCCTTCCAGATTTCTTCATATTTATCCATTCTTAATTTGCGTCGACGTACAATTTGTTTGTATGAAGCTAGTCTGTCCATATTATCAATCCATGTGCTCAATGGAATCTTTTTGCGGCTCTTCCAATTCATCAAAACAAGTTTTTTTGCTTCTAATATGGCACAGTACATCCAATTTGTTTGACCCCTTGTAATCTCGTGGGGACACAGCCGTTGTGCTTGTGGGTTTCCCATAGAAATCTGATTGGCCTCTTCGAGAACTGGATGCTGGACTAGATGGGCCTTTGGCCTGATCCATCAGGCTCTTATGTTCTTCCTGGGAGCTGAGCCCTTTTGGCCCCCTGAATATTTTCGTGGTGGGGGCCACCTCCCCCAATGTCCAAAAAGTGTTGAGGCAAAGCACAGAGCTGAATGCTTTTGCTGTGGAGGGGGAGGCGGGTCATAGAATCATAGAATTGGAAGAGACCACAAGGGCCATCAAGTCCAACCCCCTGCCAAGCAGGAAACACCATCAGAGCACTCCTGACATATGGTTGTCAAGCCTCTGCTTAAAGACCTCCAAAGAAGGAGACTCCACCACACTCCTTGGCAGCAAATTCCACTGTCAAACAGCTCTTACTGTCAGGAAGTTCTTCCTAATGTTTAGGTGGAATCTTCTTTCTTGTAGTTTGGATCCATTGCTCCGTGTCTGCTTCTCTGGAGCAGCAGAAAACAACCTTTCTCCCTCCTCTATGTGACATCCTTTTATATATTTGAACATGGCTATCATATCACCCCTTACACTCCTCTTCTCCAGGCTAAACATGCCCAGCTCCCTTAGCCGTTCCTCATAAGGCATCGTTTCCTGGCCTTTGACCATTTTGGTTACCCTCCTCTGGACACGTTCCAGTTTGTCAGTGTCCTTCTTGAACTGTGGTGGCCAGAACTGGACACAGTACTCCAGGTGAGGTCTGACCAGAGCAGAATACAGTGGCACTATTACTTCCCTTGATCTAGATGCTATACTCCTATTGATGCAGCCCAGAATTGCATTGGCTTTTTTAGCTGCCGCGTCACACTGTTGGCTCATGTCAAGTTTGTGGTCAACCAAGACACCAAGATCCTTTTCACATGTACTGCTCTCAAGCCAGGTGTCACCCATCTTGTATTTGTGCCTCTCATTTTTTTTGCCCAAGTGCAATACTTTACATTTCTCCCTGTTAAAATTCATCTTGTTTGTTTTGGCCCAGTTCTCTAATCTGTCAAGGTCATTTTGAAGAGTGATCCTGTCCTCTGGGGTGTTAGCCACCCCTCCCAGTTTGGTGTCATCTGCAAATTTGATCAGGATGCCCTTGAGTCCATCATCCAAATCTTTGATAAAGATGTTGAATAAGACCGGGCCCAAGACAGAACCCTGTGGCACCCCACTAGTCACTCTTCTCCAGGATGAAGAGGAACCATTGATGAGCACCCTTTGGGTTCAGTCAGTCAGCCAGTTACAAATCCTCTGAGTGGTAGCATAGTCAAGACTGCATTTCACCAGCTTCTTTACAAGAATATCATGGGGCACCTTGTCAAATGCCTTGCTGAAATCAAGGTAGGCTACATCCACTGTGTTCCCTTCAAAGCAGCCTCCTGCCAGTGGCGGTGCCAGGAGGAGGTGGAGGAGGGCAAACATCTTCAGTTCAAATAGGCCACAAATTTACTGTTTAGAGATATAAGTAAGCTGTGGCATACAGTGTGTGTGTGGGGGGGAGTATTTGATCCCCTGCTAAATTTCTGGACTTATTCGTAAGAGGGCAAACAGGCAAATTTAGCAGAGGATCAAATACTCTCCCCCCTCTTGTAGGGATTGGTTATATATCCTAAATCATCCAGCCTGACTGCTGGTTGCTAATTTTGCAGGGTTGATCCTGGGTTAAGGCTCTTCCTATGATGTACATCAAATAGGAGCACTCCCTCCAACACCACCATTCTGGGAACCTTTAACGGGGTACCTCCAATTCCCAGAAGCAGGTGTGGGTGGGCTCCCAAACCCCCCACCCCTTCCACCTAGACTAAGGATCTAACCCAATGCCTTATCTGCCAACAAGTTGTGACAATTGATATGAGGTAGGCAAAACCCTCAGAGAGGCCCAGTTTGTCTGCAGGCAAATTCATCTTTGTCCCTGAATACAGCGACCAAATATTCCCATAGCAAGATCTTAGGTAGGGCATCCTCTCTCACCTCCAAGCAGGACCATATGCTACATAGAGTGGGAGATGGGGAATCCAGCTCCAACTGAGCAGATGAGTGCCCAGTGATTGGACATGAGTGAAGACTAGGGGCTGAAGTCTTCACTCAGGTCTACCACTCAAGCCACACCCCCTTGCTTGCACACGATCGGTCCATTCAAATGCAGTTTCATGAGATGGGGATGCTTGCTTCCCATCCATCTGTTTCGGGCACACAATACTCCCCACAGCCTTGTAGATTACGCAACAGACACACAACCCAATTGGGCATACCATTCCTTATGTTAAATCATCATATGTGTAGGCCTAATCATGTGGATATTTTCATCTTAGTATCAGCAGTCCACATGGAAGGGATATGCTAGTATGAAATGATCCAGGTGATCCACACAATGCTGATGTCCCTTACATTACTGGTGTGCAATGGGAGCCAGGTATGGGGGATCAGTTCTAACCAAATTATATAATATAACCTTTTCTTAAGATTATTATTATTATTATTCTCTTGCTAATTATGCATTTATATGTGAATTTTATATCCAACTTCTTTTACTAATGTTTTCTTTTGAAAGGTTAAGTTTTTTTTGTTAATTTTGCTGTGTTGTGTGCATTCTGCACTTGACATCCTTTGTAATATTTTATTTTGAAATCTTTAAGATAATATGCTAGTCTCCTGTTAATTATCTTGCTTTGAATGCATACTTTATATCTGACTTTCTTCTGTAATGCTTTATTCTACATTGTTCCATTTTATACTTTAATGGAAGTTGTAAATGAATTTGAGATTTTTCCCCCTGTAAAATTTAAAACAATATAGAAATGAAAAGAAAAAATAATAATAGCGATCCCATCTATGCCTGAAAAATATCAAAGTAAATAGATTTTAGATGTGGACATTAATAGTCCTCCACCTTCTGACTTTGTTCCAATATCAACATGTCCTATACAGAATCAGGGTGTATCACTGTATGCAGTTGTGACATTTTCATTGATATCAGTATTATCTGGATTCTACCCTTCTCTAATTCAGCAAATATAGATTAAAGTGAAGCAGATTTTGAAGTTCTATTTGGGGACTTCTGGAAGTATTCTATCTTTGACTAATTGGGCAACTCTGCAGAGACACTTATTGATAAGAGTGTCTACTAGAAATTACATATCTGGAGAAGGAAAAGGCACTGGAAAGGATTCATGCACCTTACTAACTGATAAAAAAATTAGATGGTTCCTGTCTCATTCTGTTTGAGAAGACATGCTACCCAACTGCACCCATTCCTTGGAAATGCTTAAGAGGAATATGGTGGTGGGCAGGTTCGCTGTGAGGTTTTCCATATCTCCTAAGCATGTAGATGCAAGGAAATAATTATCACCACTGCCCAGCTCCTCCTCCTCTTCCTCCTACTAATTTTATTATCTGTACCCCACCCATCTGACTGGGTTGCCCCACCCACTCTGGGAGGCTTCCAACAGATATAAAAACATAATAAAACATTACACATTAAAAAGCTTCCCTTATGGGGCTGCCTTCAGATGTTAATCTGCCTTCAGAGAAAGTTCACCTAGTTATTAATCTCCTTGATATCTGATGGGAGGGTGTTCCCCAAGGTGGGTGCCATTGCCAAGAAGGCCCTCTCCCTGGTTCCCTGTAGCTTCACTTCTTGCAGTGAGGGACTGCCAGAAGGCCCTCGGTGCTAGATCTCAGTGAACCATGGGTGTAAAGAAGCTCCTTCAGGTATACAAGGCTGAGGGCCTCTTTGGATAGCAAAGAAACAGCCGTCATCTTGATTACACCAACACAAACTCATTTTATGAACATAAGGAAGGATTTTTCAACTATCCCATTCAATATTTAAAAGGAATATAGGAAGCAGCCTGATACTGAGTAAGACCATTGGGTCCATCTATCCTGAATGGCAGTGGATTTCCAGGGTTTCAGAGAGACGACTTTACGAATCTTGGAGATGGCAGGGATTGAACCTGGGAACTCTGAATTCAAGGCAAATGTTCTACCACAGAGCTACTGTCATCCCCCATTGTTTAATTCATGCTTTGTGGTTTCAAGATCCTTTGATACTGTATCCATTTCAATATAGTTCCTTTGCTAAGCATAGTAAATAACCTTTTGAGACATCAAGGTGAATAAAACATGAGCTTTCATATGAAAAAGTACCAGATACCATTGTAGAATCAAAGAAAGCAAGATAGCCATGATTCCAGTCTGTCTGAGTACAATTTCCAACCAGTACTTTGGCAGACACCATAGATGCCAGCCATATGTTTTGAATCATCTACTTTTTATCACATGTCAGATGTGCAGTGTAATGTTACTAGTCAGTGAAGTACAACGTGGATTGGAGTCACAGAAAAACAAGCACGGTAATAACATGTACATTTAGATCCGACAGCTGCTATCCATTTGGGGAACAAACATCTTTTTATCATAAAATGAAAAAGCAAGGAAGAGAATTTCAGGAAAATGGACCTAATATTATTGCCAGTGGCCTCCAGTTTACCACCTTTCAATTTTAAACTTTGGCCTTCAAAAGATTTCGGGCAGAAGACTTTACAATTCATGGTTTGTGTCTGTGTGTGTGTGTGTGTGTGTGTGTGTGTGTGTTCTAAACACAAAACAACCCATTGCTGATAACCTCCTCTCTCCTTTTAGATTTACACTTTTATTTTGGTGTGTAAAGGACACATCTAAAACATGCACACAAAATGTCAATAAAGGAAAATGTTTTAGAATAAAGCTGTGTAGACACCATACCTTTAAATAATCCTGGAAAGTGTAGTTTTTTTAAAGAGTGCTGGGAATTGTAGCTCTGTAAGGGGTAAACTGGTTGGATGGTTCCAGTTACAGATAGGTAGCCGTGTTGGTCTGCCATAGTCAAAACAAAAAAAATTCCTTCTTCAGATATCTGAAGAAGTGTGCATGCACACGAAAGCTCATACCAAGAACTAACTTAGTTGGTCTTTAAGGTGCTACTGGAAGGAATTTTTTTTGTTCTGGTTGGATGGTGTTCTTGGTGTTCAGCATGAGTTTGATCAAACTGCAGGAACAGTGGAGGACAGAAGTGCCTGGCGTGCTCTGGTCCATGGGGTCACGAAGAGTCAGACACGACTAAACAACTAAACAACAACAAAGGGGTAAACCACAGTTTCCAGGTTTTTTGGGAAGAGACGTGATTCGAATCTGCTATAAAGGTATTTCATTCCTTTTTAAGCGCCTTAGCTTTCTTAAGCACATCCATTTTATCCTTTGCCTAGGGGGTACATGACACTTAGGAAATTTGGGGCAACAATAGCAAGTGACATAATGGAAATATCATACCAAAATTAAATAAAGGGACGAGGACGGGGAGAAACTTGATACGGCACAAGCTACAACTCTCTCAATGAAAGATCTGCACCACATTGGAAGAGTCCATGATCCCACGCCTTCCCAACTTTTGAGTAAGATGACAAAGCTACTATGGGAAGGAGTTACAATTTAGTGTTCACTTCAATCCAGGTACTGTCATTTGAAAGGATTCTTGATTCATGTGGGTTTCTTTCTATGAGGCAAAGAGGTTACACCTTGAAGCCACAGCGCTTTGGAAATATTAAAAGCAGATGGCAGGTTTCAAAGCAGTTCAGATCGCAAAGTGAGATGAAAAAGCTTGAGAGCACAGCTTTGAAATGAAGTGATATTAGCTTGGGGTCTTATGAGCAAACAGCTTAATATAGTGATCTCAATCATCTCCCCCCACCTGCAATCTCAGGGGAGATAACTTGATAAATTGATGCATTACAATATTTTACACATCATTTTCCAGGTCAGCTTAGGAAGACGGACGCCCTTTCTCTAAGAAAACCCATGAACACACGTACACAAACAGAACAGGCAGGCAGAAGGATAAAGAAAACAGGGGCGCCGGGAGAGAAAGAGATGGGGGGGGGGGGAACCTTTCTGAAGTTATTGGTGATGCTTATCTAAAAATGAAACCTGCAGCTTCTGAAAACATCTGCACTTGCACATTATGATTGCCACAGTGACAGATACTGCAATAAACTGGTATTAAAAAAAGAAATTATGTCTTCCTTCAGAGATTCTAAAACTATTTTTAAAGTCTCTGGAAACAGAAGGCACTGAAGCATTTGAATAAACAGCACATCTTTTTAATGTTTCTTCTGGATGAAATTCTGAGAAAAGCATGATGATTGACTGCTAGAGCTGGAAAGAGAAAGGGATCGTATTTTGACCAGAGCTTATCACAAGGAAATGGATGTGGCACAAGCTTTGAACTCATTATCTGAACACTCAGATGTGTTTTAATACTGTGTTGTGTTTTCTTTTTCTATGCTAAGTGATTAGAATTGCATCAAGTAACACTCAGAATGATGCCAAAAGCCAATTAACAGTGCAAGCCCTATTCATAAATATGGGATTTATTACCAGGTAAGCAGGTTTAGGATTGCAATCTAAAAATTGTTAGAGAAATAGGCTTAAAGTTAAGGTCTTAACAATGGTTATTGTTCAGTGTAGGTAGTAATGTTGCTGTTTTGCTATCAAGGGAGTATCTAGCACAGGAATATAAAAATTTCTTTGTACAGTATTCAGGCTACTTTTATAGAAAATATCTATAGAAATTATTTTCTGTAGACTTCTCGAGAATTATCTTCTCTAGATATTTCTTTGCTCCCCCAGCTCTTGTTAGCAGACCTTGCAGCTAGGGTGAATTAGAGTGAAATAATTGCTTACAGTTTCTGGAGTTCAAAGGCTTTATTCAGGTAGGAACTATTTACAGGATGAGTGGAGATGAGAAAGAAAAAAAATAGCAGACATCTCGTCTCAACAGATCGGCAGAGAACAACAAACAAAATGACTTTAGTTTTAGGGGTGGAGTTAACCCCTTTTCTCCCTACTTTTCTTCCCCACTCAGCAGGCTGCTAAAGGAAGGCCATATCTGAACCCCACTTTCTTCCAATATTCCCTCAGTTTGGCCCCCTGCTGCTGATTTTCACCTACTTTCCTTCTCTCCTTCACACCTGCATGAATTTAGGCTGAAGACTGCATGCTGCCTTTGCGCTACAGATTCCCCACCCCTGATCTAGATGCAACTACACCAACAAGTGCATGTCTAAAGGAGGTTTAATATGACTATTTATCACTGGTTTTACAAAGGGCTTTTTTAAGAATAAAAGGTGCTTGTACTCAATATGAAGTTGTTAGAGTAAGTGCCATTTGGGGGGAAAGGTACTGGTACTGTGTACCCTTGAGTATCACCATAAAATAGTGATTTTTTTTTTTTACATAATATGAATAACTGTGTATTATTTACCTGCTGCTACAGCAAACTGTGGCATTTTGAGATAGTATGGTCTGCATGCAGGTTCACAATTTGTGATTGAAGACAGTGACGGAATGCTCTTTACACACAGAAATGTTTCCCTGTTTGTAAAAAAATAAGATGTCAGGAAGTATGGTTCTAGTCTAGCATTCTACCTACAGGCTAGCTTTCAGTGTACAATAATGGCTGCTTCTTTTTGCATGAAAGAAGGTTGCATCCTATGAGTGCTCAGTTGTAGCCTGAAGTGGCAGATTTTTGATTTATGAAAATGAAAGCCAAATGTGAAAGTAAAAGTGTACACATATGAGAGTTGGCACTTGAAATCATCACCATTTGTTATCATTTCTGCTAAGGAAATACTTAATTTTCTTGACTAAATTGAAGAAGAAATGTATACATGGTCACTGACAACAAAATGAATAAAGAATATTTTTGCTTCTATTCCACACCACTAAGAGGGCAATATTAATGCACATTTATTTGAGTGGAAATCCCACCAATTTTAAAGGAACTTACTTTTCAGTAACTTTTAACTACATATGCATAGCTAGGACAAGCATGGCTATTTTGATGTGTGTGTCACTTTATTCCAATTAAACCAATTAAATGATAATTTTCATTACTTTATTAAAAAGTGGGTATCATGCCTCTCTTGAAATGGAGGTGACAAGGAATATGTTCAATTCTGTGCAACACACACCCAAACACCAAAGAGAAAAAGAACCCATCATATTTAAAACATGACACTGACAAATACAAAAAACACTTGCTCAATATTCATACAACAGCGTTTGGAATGTGCCCTGTTTATCAGTCAAAAGGTTTAATGGGAGGAGAGAAGAAAGGAAGGACTTTTTGCACGTGTGTTAGAGCTGTGTCTGTTTCAATATCAAACATTTTTGAAGCAAAGTGTTCTTCCATTTTGTGCATTTGTTTCCAGCTGTTGTTATTCTGTTCTATTGCTGGTGCTAGACGGGCACCATTTTCATTTCATCCAACCACCATTATGTGGTTCCAGCCTATGAGGAATCCTGAAATCAATCAAATTGCCCACAAAGGCAAATAAAGACAAGCTCTCCTTTCCTGTACCTCTAGTCACACTAGAAAACACATACACATGGATATGCATCAAAATGTACATTCTGAGACATCTATGCTTGAATGAATTGGGGGGAGGGGTATCTAGATGCACATCTGCACTGTGTCTTGCTATGCCACACAGCAACAAAATAAAAGAGGTATACATTCACACTCCCCTCCCTGGACATTTTTTCAAGCATCTCTGTTCCCAAAATGGGAGCAATTTCCAGATATATGAAAAGGTTAATGAAACTTGCCCACTCCTATCTGGTTCAGCCCAGCCTATTGTTGTTGTGGCTGCTGCCACCACCACAGAATTATCCAAGAAATAATGTTGGGGTAGGGTGATTGCTCACAAGTGGGTTGGGGCAAATTGAGCGCTCATGGGGAGAGCGGCTTTGACTCTGTTGTGCTTCTGATGATGTCAATTGAAGTTTGAAGGGGAATGGGACTCAGAATGGGGAACAGAGTTTGGGGAACATTAATACAGCTTGAGCCAAAATGTAAGAATTGCACAATGTGTTCTTGAAGTGAAAGGCAAATGTCTTTAGTGTCTGGTGAGTAGGGTTAGGGTACTAACCAGTGCAGTAAATGTGCTTTATCATCATGATTAAATTTTCAAAATTAGTCAGACCCCATGCTTCACTTTTGTAAGAGTCAGTTGTTTTATACTAGCATGTTTTAGATCATGCCACCCCTAGAACATTTTAAATCAGGATCCATCAAAGTCCTACCTCTACCTGTTATTTGTTGTGATAGTACCAACATACTTTGTAGTTTTCACTTTAGGGATGTGAGATGTGGGAAACCACAAACACTTGTAAGAGAGTACATTTCTATATTACTATATCAGAGCCAAGTACGAACAAAGAATGGTTCCCCTAATTCTAAGCCTCACTGATTAAACCCTTACCTTTCATTTAATCAACTATAAATTTAGTTGATTAATCTACTGATTAAAACTTGCATTCAACTGAGTCTTGGGAATCCCTGTCAGGCAGGAGCAACTAATCATTTCCATACTTATATTATCTCTGCTCAGGAAATTACAGGAAAAGTGTTTCTATTGTTCTGGAGCAGTTGCTCAAATTTGTATCATGCTATTCACATTTAATTTAACAAAGGAAATGATTTAAAAGATCTAAGAAAGCAAAGCATGAACCACAGCAACATATATTTAACTTGCTTTGAGCTGGTCTATTGCACAGCCCAGTCTCTGAGTAATTAAACATTTGGTATACCCTAGGATACTAGTTAACACCAATGTATCATCCATTGTCAACTCTTCTTTGCAAATACAAACAGTGATGCTCCCTGGAGTTTTAATGAACCTAAGTGCAAAAACCCTTCTGCTCATTGCAAAAACACACACTGAGCATGTAAACCTTAAGAAAAGAAAGAAGGGCAACACAGATTAAGCATCATCATCTGTGCTAAGAAAAAGACAAGTATAAACAGAGCTGGAAATATAGCAGACATTCAAGGTGTGTATCTTTTATGATATTGAAGTCTGATTCTGGGCAGTTTGAAAGCAGCTGGGTTGTGCTGAGATGGAAGATAACTCACTATCAGAAGGATGATAGATAAGTGATCATTTGTTGTTGTTTAGTTGTTTAGTTGTGTCTGACTCTTCGTGATCCCATGGACCAGAGCACGCCAGGCACTCCTGTCTTCCACTGCCTCCCGCAGTTTGGTCAGACTCATGTTGGTAGCTTCGAGAACACTGTCCAGCCATCTCGTCCTCTGCCGTCCCCTTCTCCTTGTGGCCTCAATCTTTCCCAAAATCAAGGTCTTTTCCAGGGAGTCTTCTCTTCTCATGAGGTGGCCAAAGTATTGGAGCCTCAACTTCAGGATCTGTCCTTCCAGTGAGCACTCAGGGCTGATTCCCTACAGAATGGATAGGTTTGATCTTCTTGCAGTCCATGGGACTCTCAAGAGTGTCCTCCAGCACCATAATTCAAAAGCATCAATTCTTCGGCGATCAGCCTTCTTTATGGTCCAGCTCTCGCTTCCATACATCACTACTGGGAAAACCACAGCTTTGACTATATGGACTCACTGTTAAAACCGTGTTTATGGAAGACAATCTTACTTGGCTATGAGTGATCGCCAAAGAAGAAGAGAAGATATGATTCACAATCATCCATCTTATTTCAGCACCAGTTTGGACATATGGGCTACTTGTGAAGAAATAATGCTAATGGCAGCTGGCAATGTTTTTATATATCTTTTCTTTCTTTCTTTTTGTTATATTTGCAAATTCTAAAAACAACAACACATGCCCTTTATATAATATCGTCAGGAAAATAATTACCTCTTGCAAAAGCAAATTCAAGTAGGTTCTGAATGGATTTAGAAGGAATCTTGAAACTTTATGGTAATTCATCTGTACTTATGTAATATTGTAATATGAAGTGATTTTTATTAGAGTTTTGTTGATTATTGATAATGCCTGTTAAAAGAATAAATGAAACGTGGGAAATGTTCATTTCCCAAAACTTAAAATTCCAATTTTCCCCAAATTAATCACTTAAAAAAATCCTCTTGAGATACATGATCCAATAAAACATAAAACCTAATGATGCTATTTGATTATCCTATCATTTAAGATTCTGCCCCACTCTCAACTTATATCCAGCTGGCACCATATCTGATCCTTTGGTGAAAGGAAGAGCAGTAGCACAGAAGAAATATATAGATAGATAAAGGCTTCCATTCTGACCCCTTTACACTAAGATTGAATTGCTATATTCCCAACTGACCTGAAAAAATATTGAAGAAAAAGGGACCAGTTTTTATTTAAATTTATTGGCACGGGCAGAAATCAATATGTGTAAAGTGTAGAAGTCTCATTTTTGCTCATTTGCACATTGCAGACAATTCTCACCATGGAGCACTCAGCTACAGTCTGAGCTCACTGTAGAACCTTTGCATCTTTATATCACCACTGAGGGAACATGGAATCGGGGATTTTGGGGGGTGGAGGGGGAACAATCAGGAACAGGGAAATTGTTGTGAGAGTCAGTCTTCATTTTTACTGCATAAGGAAATAATTTACTGAGGTAAAAATTATTATGTGTGGGTGGGAATAGATGTCAGAGAAACGAATGGCTGTGAGCATTTTAAGAACATGAGATGATAGATTAGTGGTAGAGCAAATGCTTTCAATCTGGAAGGTTCTATGTTCAGACCCTGACATCTCCAGTTAAAGAAGTCAAATATTAGGTAACATGAAACAACTGTGCCTGAGACCTGGAGAGTTCCTGCCGGTTGTTGTTGTTTAGTCGTTTAGTTGTGTCCAACTCTTCATGACCCCATGGACCAGAGCATGCCAGGCAGTAAGAGTACACAATACTGGTACAGATAGACAAACAGTCTGGCCTAGTATTATACAGTTTACTATGTTCCTATTACACTGCTTCCTATGGTTCTATCTTCAGAATGCTTCTGCTTCTGCCTCTGTCAGATCAGGTCCTGAGATAATACATATTTGAAAAGGCACTTTCATTGCTATTTTGGGGGATATACAGTTGTACCTTGGTTTTCAAACAGCTTAGTTCTCGAACGTTTTGGCTCCTGAACACCGCAAACCCGGAAGTGAGTGTTCCGGTTTGTGAACTATTTTTGGAAGCCAAATGTCCGATGGGGCTTCTGCGGCTTCTGATTGGCTGCAGGAACTTCCTGCAGCCAATCAGAAGCTGCACTTTGGTTTCCAAACATTTTGGAAGTCGAACGGACTTCCAGAACAGAGCCTGTTCGACTTCTGATATACGACTGTGCATGGAATTATTAAGTTCCCTCCCAACCCAGTCAGGGAAGATGTATCGAGTAGAAGAAATCGATAATAACATTTGAAGTTGAAAGTACATGAGATGACAACACACAGCTAACCAGGCGGAGCTGGGAAATAATGAGGACTCAACATTTTAATGTCACTGGGCACCTACAGTATGTGTGACACAAGAGGAAGGAAGGGAGAAGGGGGAGGAGAGGAGATGGAGAAGGGAGAGGTATGTATGACTTGCTGGCAAGACACCAGCAAGCTGCTTAACCATAGCAAGATGCCAGAGCATACATCCTGAACGAAGACATTCACACAAACAAAATGTGCTAGCCCAGTAATGCTCAGATAAGCACAAATTCTCTGCAACAGGTTATGAACCAATAAAGCTTAAATGACACATGCCCTTTCAATAGGGAAAAGGTGAAGTAACAGGACTGTGTGTGGTAGCATTGCAGGACGGAAAGGAGAAAATTGGGTGTGTGCTTACTCGACTAGGTTTAATATTTTGGTTCATTGTTACATGATATTATAGTGTTTGATGGGGCTGGAAGATTACATTGCTGCCAGAATATTACTTTGTTTGATATTAAAATGTCAGTGAACATACCTTTCAATTATTTCTCATTCCCTAGGATATGATTCGCACAGCACCCAAAGCTATCTGCTTTCCATAGAAACCTGATGGGATCACCGTTAATCTAACATATCAGATATGAACATGTGTTTTTATAAAAGCTAGAGAAATGGAGCTTACTTTTCCTCAATCCTACAGCCCACAGTCAAGCAGTGAGAGTGATTATAGGTAGTGACTTTAGTTATAGGCTCATCAGTATCAGTGATGAAACAGAACAATCAAACAGTGCTCAGGATCAAGAAGTAATCTATTGTCCATATTGCCAGAAACAGGAAGCACGATTGTGCTCAAGACAACATTGAAGACCCTTGTCCATACTGGTGGTGGATTTTCAAAACACTCCCACCCACCCCCTTTCAAATTCTGTAAAATAAACAGTGCTATTTTTCTAGAAAAAAAGGTGCCGAAACTCACCGTGACTGCCTCCCTTGTTCTCTTAGAATGACAATGGTGGTCACCTGAGAGGTGCTGGAACTCAGTTCCTGTGAGTTCTGGCTGAAAAAACCCCCAAACAAAACCCTTATCCTAAATACTATGTATTGTGGTAATGTGAAGAGTTCTTGCGGTTCATCATTTTCTCCATGTCCAAATTTCCTCAGAGGGTTTAGCCAACCATGGAGTTAGTGTTGTCAAATGTTTTGCAACATGAACTTTGCAAATCATTTTGCAGATTAGTCACAACGATAGATTAGACATCACAAGATTAGGCACCATATTTTTTTGCTTTTATGTTCCATGGGTCAGTTTGGTTGCTACTGACTGCTTGTAAAAGGCACTATTGACCATGTTCAAACTTCTCAGTCCAGCTGTGTAGGATTCTTCAGCCTACACTGCTGAGACTAAAACTAGCATGCAGTCTGCACAGCTGAAGTCATATAATGAGTGTGGATATTTCCTAGTGTCTTGCCAGCCCAGATTTTGGCATGCCATAACAATGTCATTGCCACACAGACTGGAGATTATGGGTCACAATATGTAGTGATGAGAGGGATTAGACTAATACACCAAGGACAATGCTCACAGTGGTGGCTCACCCCTGCAGATCATCATCATTAAACACTTTTAGAGCACCTAAAATTTCCTAAGCATTGTAGATATATCAAAAGATAATGAGACAGTTCCCGCTGCAGTCTCACAGTCTAAAAAGACACAGAGCATAATGAAAAAGGAAATGGGAAGGAAGACAGAAGCAAGCATTTGAACTGCTATATCTTCACTAGCTGATGGATGGTGTCAGGATGGTGTTCTCCTGCAATGATGTTCTTCCTGGGATGCAGAGGTTCAATAGTTATTGGTAGAGAATATCCCTTCAGCTTTGTCATCCCATAGTTTATCCTTGACTATACCCCATCTATGGATTCTTTCATGCAGAGACCCAAAAAGTGGTCCCCTGCAGGTGTTGTGGATGGGAGACCAGAGAACCACAGACTAAAAATGAGCACCAGCTATTCAGCTGCAGCATTGTACATCTCTGGTTGTACACTTGGAGGCTTCCGTGAGGTTAAGTTGAACCTAAATTTTAAATATGGCTATATTGCCATTGCAGAAGCCAATCTAATATTTTCTACATGCTCTCTTTCTCTTAGTGAACCGTCACCCTCCTCAAAAACTTGAGAAAGAGAGCTGGAGGCTGACAAAAAAATGTGTCACTTAACCGCATGCCACTAATAAGTATAGGCAAACTGTTGAACTTTGGAAATACCAAATGTTGTTTTTATATATATATATAAAATGATCAAGCCTTAGATGCAACCCAACATATTGCAGTAATTAAAAGAAACAGAACATAAAGTCGAGGCACAGCTTAGACATTTGGAAGCTACAGATGCCATTGTAGAGTATATGTGGCCTTATAAATCACTTGTATACACAGTGTGAAATGCTTGTGGTTTTAAATGCTACCATTGAAAGGCAGTTAATGGTAGCGATGCTACTTGAATGCCTTCACAGCATTTCCCAAGCCTGTTTCCTCCTCAACATCAAGCCTGCCTTCTGTCACTGCAGCAGCATACGAACAAATATAAGAATTTACTGCCTTTGAAATAGCAGTAATCACCTGGTAAATATAGTGAGACATATTTGTCTTGTTAATATCACTTGTATCTGCCAACTGTGGCTCCCCAGGGCATAACAATTAAGTCTGCCAGCACTTCACAAGCCCATCCTAGGCAAAGCATGGCATATGGATTTGAGTATCAGGATCTTTTTGTGCTACTTGGTGGGAAGCATGGAATTCCCATTCATTTTCTCCTTCCCCCAGAAAAGAAGGGGGCAGAATTATGAGTTGTACATCCTTCTGCTGGATGATGCTCCCAGAGGAGCAATAAACACTCCCTTTAATGGAATGTATTTCTCTTCCTTGAGTATATTTATAGGTGCTATGACATCATAATGCTGGGAACAAAAATATTTATGCGTTTTCTGTAAGAGATTCATTTACATGAAGGCTATTACAGTAAATGAGGGATTAAAACATAAAGATCAACACGTGCTATTTCATGTGAACCATATGCTTGTTGCGCTATAGCTTCTCCTTAGACATCAGTCACACATTTTGCCATAATTACTACAGGAGAGACTCAAAGGTATGAAATATTAGTACTAGGGCACTAAATAGTCAGAAAGAAAAATAGAGCATGAAACATTTCACCTGGAATTAGTTCAAGTTTCTCGTTACCTGCTGCACTAATTATCCTTCAGATGTGTCCTCTAATTTCTCTCTGCACCTCTCATGTACTGTTCCACAAGATAATTGATGCCCATTACACCCAGCTCTCCCTGTTTGAAAATCCCTGTAATTTAAAAAATAAGAAGTCTATTTTCCCATGCATGTAATAAAGTTCGTGTCACACACAGCAATCTGGACTAATACTATATATATTCAACAGGGAGACCAGTTAACACTCAAGAGATGGACTCAAATAACATTTTGCTTTAGTCTGAAATCAAGTTTTGATGCAATTGCTATTAATATTTATGTTAACTGTCATCAAAGCCTAAATAGATGTGTTAATATCAGACTCTAAGCATTCTGGAATCACATTATATTTTAGCTGCAGAGAAACAAGCTGTTGTAGATGTAAAAGCTCTGTGATTTCTGCTGCAGTGTTGATTGTTTCCTTTGAAAATGCTTTCCCATCTTCCTTCCAGATGTTCACAAAGCAAGGACCGGGTGTTGTGGATAAATAAAAAGCATGCAGTTGCCAGGGCAAAATGGCAGTGTATTAAAATGTTACCTCTGATGATTGAAAAACAACCATTTGTCTATGCCTTCTCTACGATCTTCTAGAAATGTGTAAAGTTACAATCAATGTCCCAAATCTGGTGAAAGTCAACAGTCACATGCAAATGCTGCCAACGAAGGTTGAAAAGTGGGTTATCTGTCTCTTTGCAGCAACACACAAATTTAATTGCCTTCAGAAGTAAATGCTGGCAAGCACACTGAAGTGGTGGTTGACACTTAACTGGGCATCTCTTAGTTTGCAAGCTAGAAAAGCAATAACCTGAAGGGGGGAAATGGGTGATGGATTGGAAGCATGGAGGGGAAAAATGTAGAAGCCAAGAACATTGGGGGCAAACATCACCTTGATCCCACTAACAAAATAGGCTTGGAGGGCTGCAGACTGTGGGTCATGGAATTACCAGGATGTGCTTATAATGTACTGAGTCTAGAGTAGGGGTAGTCAACAGGATGCTCTCCAGATGTTGTCTGGAGTCAACCTGGCCAATAGGGATGATGGGAGTTGCAGCCCAGCAGCATCCACATGCTGGCAGCCCCAATCTAGACCCTAAGAGACATGTTGCAACTCTAATGATATATAGAAAGTAAATTCTGTCGTATTGCAACCTGGTGACCCAGAAGGGAGTAGAAAACCCAAGAAGTGAGGAAGGAGCTGAATTTCATATATTTATGCAAGCCAACCTGTTTCTTGGCTCCAGGATTGTGGTAGGCATTTATTATTGAAATACCATTTCTCAGTAAAAGATTGTGTACATGCTTTAGAGAACAGGCGCTCAAGAGATATTCAGCAAGGGAAGCAGAGATAGTTATTGGAAGGAGAGAAAGCAGCATCATTGGCAACAACAGAGATTGCAGAAAATTAAGAAATGGGGCAATTAAAGGATACACATTAATTTCAAGATAGAAATGGCACGGAGACATACGCTGATGGAATGAGCATCATATGTTTACATACACAAAAAGCAACTCTCACTAGATTAGTGATGCAACCAAACAAATGAACAAATGAAAAGAAATGTTCGCACAAAGATGTACCAGTTTTTAAAAGGGCAGCAAAGATGCATTTGTTGGATCATACAAAAACTGTAAAATGACAGCCTTCCTTTAAAGCATGCCATTTGGATTACTCATAAATCAATTTGAATTATTTGTTGAGTGTATGCTGGTTCCAAAATGTGGTTTGGGTTCTATATAGGCTAGTCTATGGTGGGCTCTTGGATGAACTGAACTGCCTTGGCTTGTTGGAGGGAATGTTGCAGGAAGGAGGCAATGAGGCCGCGTCAATATTTCTTTCCAAAATTATGATAGTTGGATTCTAGCAAATATTACGATTCATCTTTTAAAAAGCAACCTAAACAAACAAAGCAATATCTTTATAAGGAAAGGGAGAGAAAACGCTTTTAAATACCCTAGCCTTATTGATTTCAGGAGGTGTAATCTGGAGTGATTTTAAAACAGAAAACACTAATCAGTAAACTGCACTTTCCCTCATCCTTTGGCACCAACCCAACTAATTTTCTGTTGTTGTTGTTGTTGTTTTAAAAAGACCAAGTAATAGTCCTAATGATAAGCACCACCTTTCTTGGTATGATAAAAACCTGGCATGCCATAAATAACAAATTGTTCTATAATTTCAAAAAATGACTACTTCTGTTGATTGGCCAGATTGTTTGCTGGCTTAAAACTTGGATGGATTTCAGTCTAATTAAGGGGTAGCCATTTTCTCATTTTTAAAATTAAATGGCACGTACACACACAAGCAACCTGCAGCATCTTTAACAATGAGAATGCCTTGTTCTTAACGTTTGCTCAGTAACTTACTTATTTATTATTTCATATTTACTGCATTTATATCTCACCTTTCCCCCCAAGGAGCTCAAGGTGGCATACATCGTTCTCCCCTCCTCTTTAATCTCCACAACTACCCTGTGAGGTAGGTTTGACTGAGAGGCAGTGACTGGCCCAAGGTCACTCAGTGAGTTTCATGGCTGAGCAGAGATAAAGAATCTCATGCTCCACTGACTGAGTTATCTCAGTCAATAAAACAATGCAGAAATACTGGGGAGGCCATTTTGATTTAAGGACGAATCAAATTTAATGGCTCAAGGGCAGTCCTAGAGAAGATTATGGATATACATTTTATTAATTGTGGCTAACATAAAACCCTGTCTCAGAATGACAACACACACCACACTTTTTGGGAAAAGATCAGTTGCTGTTTATTATTATTTCATTCAAAACAATACAATATTGTTTTCAAAGACCATTTCTCTATTGAGTCCAGTAGTGTCTGCTTATACTGGCAGCCTGCTCTCTGTTTATATGAACTTCCCAGGGATTGAGTGTGCGATGGTCTTCATGCAGAGCATTTTCTCGGCCACCGAGCTATGGTCCTTCCGCTCTTGTTAAGGAAATTGTGTCAACCTTCAAGCTGACTCACATCTAAACAGATGGGACAGGTTTCTTCCAAAGGAGTAATTAATATTTTCAAAGAATTCTAATCTCTTAACTCATCCCTTCACACTACCCTACCCCAGGCTCAACTCAGCCATGGCTTTTAGTCAATGTCTACGGGTTCGGCTTTGCCTTATCTTGTACCAGGCAGAGCTGTTACTTAGGTGGGGATCATATATTACAGGAAGGCTACTGAAGCAAATGCAGTGTGTGCCGTGGCCCTCCAATCCCAATAAAATCAATGGAACTTAAGTGCTTAAGTACGTGCTTAATTAAGTTCCATTGATTTTGCTAGGTTTAAGCACACTTAATTTTCTTGGATTGTACTCTTGCTGTAGATTCTCTGTGTGTATTGGTCTCTGCTTCAGCTATAGCAGCTCAAGCAGTTACTTGAGCCCCTGCAGCTGTAGCGTTATCCTAAACTTGGCAAGTAGGGCGGAGTCACGGACAGACAGGTACACATATGCTGGATTGGTTTACTAGTCATTTGGTTTTTGGGGTCACCACCAATCCTCCCCTCTCTTGAGTCCTCTGTTGTGCATACAGGGCTTTGGAGAAAGGCAGGGCCTTCTCTCATTTTTCCAAGATATGGAGAAGAAACTGTTTTATTTGCCCAGGAATTTTGAGCATTGTATTGGTTCACTAGAGCATTTTAGCTGCTCTGTATTTTAATGATTGTGAAATGTTGTATTTTTGTTTTATTACCATACTCCAGATGGTCATGCCCTTTGTTTACTGCCCTGAGATCAGTAAGGATGGTTTAAAAATAAACATTGATTTAAAGATATTTTGAACGAATAAACCAATCAATAGGTAACTATGAGAGCCATTCCCAAGGGACACCTGACATAGCTTCTCAAAACATTGTTGCAGAAATGAGAACTTCAGGATAGGGATCTGCATGTTGCTGTGTGTTCTGCTCACCAAACGTTTGGGTTCAACCTTGCCCCTAGTGAGGAGGTGAGTGGATTTGTGGAGGCTAAGTCTTTTATTGTGTGATCTTGTGTTGGGGAGCTATCACCTGGTGTTTTTAGCATCAACAATCACATCCTACCTCAGTTCTGCATGGAAATAAGCAAATGAAAAAAACCTGAATGCAGGAACCTTCTCTGTGTGGCATGCAATTGTGCTAGTCCCCTCCTGAAGTCTGAAGTGGTCATGCCCAGGTATAGACTGACCACTTCTGAGAACTAAGTCTTAGAGGAGGGACTGAATGCAAACCTCAAGACCTCTCTGCTTGGCCCTCAGGGCATTTACCAGGCCACACCCCTCCTCAGGTCACACTCCATCTCTCTTGGCCATACCCCTCACCAGCTCTGCTCTGCATCTTCTCCACTTGGCTAGCTGCCGAGTGTCCTTGAAATGTGATAAAGCCTTCTGCTTGCACAGATAGAGAGAAGTGTGGGTGTAGAAACCCCTGGATTCTGAGTGATTGGGATGTAGCCCAATGGTAAGAATCACATCCACTGGTCCAACCACAGTTACCTCTGCCCTGACCCCCATCACCACCTTAGGAAGCTCCTTCTGAGGGAATGTGGACTTTTGGTGAAAATGTTTCCCCACCCCTTCCTAGAAGGAAGTTAAGACTATTATTATTACGACCATTACTGTTTGCGTGTTGTCCTTTTCACAAAAGGTTGGAGATTTTGAATATTTAGGTTTAGAAATTGCAGGAGCTGCTGTGAACTTGGAAAACTCCAAGACAAAGAGCCCAAAGAAGGTTGGCCTCCCCTCATTTTGCCATGAAGTGTCAGTGCTGAGGAGAAGAACATGAGTGATGAAAAGACTCTTCTCTTCCTGCTCTCACTATGATCGGCTTCTGTTGTGTCATGCAAAGGCCCTCATTTCCGTCTGTTCTCTGAATGGGGTCAGCAGACTCTTCAGGGACTTAAATATAAAACCCTTTCATCCTTTCACCTAGCCGGCTGCAAAATCTATTCTAGAGGGAAGGGGAAATGGTTTCACGTTGTCTCTTTACCTAAGCTGAAAGGAGAATCAATCATCATCTGCTCACGGAAGGGTTGACAGAAAGGAATAAGCTAAATTTGCCATATCATTCATTTGCTACAAATTATTTGCTTCATTGTTCCATTAATTATCTCTAAGAACGTAGCTAATAGGTCCGTGATATTGTCCTCTGTACTGTACATCCAAGAAGGAGTGTTTTACTATGAAACTGAAGTGGTGCACTGTCTGTGAGTGTGTGTGTACGAAGCAAAACTAGGCTACTGGTTGCATGGGAAGCCCTTCATGCATATGGTGCAGGTAGATTTATGGTGTTAGTTGGCCTTTCTGCACCCTTTCCAAACAAGAGGGAACCTAGACAATTGAAAATACCCCACCCACCCCCTGGCCCAGTCAAAGGCACAGTCATTGTTACTCTGGACTACCCATCCCTACCTATGCTCTTTTTCTATAATATGGTGTCACTGAAGTTGAAAAGAATCTAGGGCAGGATTACTCTAGAGACAGTGCTAGCCACTGGTTGATGGAGCTAGGAAATAATTTTATCTGCGGACTGAATTTGTCTTACGGTTTTTATTTTCCTTTTAATAACCCTATAATGCATGTATTGCTGATGCCTCAGGTGGGGTGGTTTGTTGCTTATTGTTACTCCTCTGACATATCTATCAAGGATGCTTCTCAAGAGAGAGGGGGAGAGAATGCTAACATGGTCATGAATGGTTGGGCAGATGCAGTTTTCCACAGTTGAGTGTCCAGCCAGGTGCGTATCTTTGAAAATCCCCAAGGAATTATAGCTCATTAGTGGCAAAGCATGTGCCCTGCAGGCAGAAGGCTTCATGTTCAGTCCCTGGCACCTCCTGAGCTGACTCACTCATGGCTGTTATGGTGTGCCACAGCAAAGGAGGGGCTGTAGCTCCATGGACTGCATGGTGGGGCAGAGGTTTACCTGACCTTGTAGCAGGCAAGTCACTGCTGCTTACCAGGAGATGGGGGGGGGGGCTCCTGCCTTTGTGTATGCACCACAACTCCCTTCCTGTCACTTTGGCCCTCCCAGAAAGCAGCTGGGACTCACCTTCCAGGAGTTTAGGTAAGCATCTCCCTCACACCTGTTGTCTGCTGCTGCTTTACATGCCAAGGGTCCCATGTTCAATCTTCACAATCGTTCGGAAGGAAAAACTCCTGTCAATGTCAACAATATTGAGCTGGACAGATCAATGGTCTGACTTTCTGTAAGTCTGCTAGGTTACTACTTATCGGCTGAAGTTAAATCCTTCGAAGACAGAGGTCCTTTGGCTGGGTCGGGACGATATGGGATGGGGGGGGGACAACTCCCATCTCTTGCAGGGGTGCAATTAGTGCCAGCACCGTCCGTTAAGAGTTTGGGTGTAATCTTTGAAACCTCCCTTTCCATGGAGGTGCAGATTGCAGCTATAACAAAGGCGGCATTTTTTCATCTCTGCTAAGCTAAGCAGTTGGCTCCTTACTTCTCTCGCCCTGACCTAGTCTATGTGATCCACGTGATGGTCACCTCCAGACTTGATTATTGTAACTCACTCTACGTGGGGCTGCCTTTGAGACTGGCCCAGAAACTCCAGCGGGTGCAGAATGCTGCAGCGAGACTCCTTGGGGGGTCCTCGCTGCGAGATCACATTCACCTGGTGCTATACCAGCTGCACTGGCTCCCGGTGGAGTACAGGATCAGGTTTAAGGTGCTGGTTTTAACCTTTAAAGCCCTATATGGCCTAGGACCCTCGTACCTATGGGACCGCCTCTCCTGGTATGTCCCATGGAGGACCTTACGGTCTTCAAACAAAAACATCTTGGAGGTCCCGGGCCACAGGGAGGTTAGGCTGGCCTCAACCAGAGCCAGGGCTTTTTTAGCTGTGGCCCCGATCTGGTGGAATGCTCTGTCACAAGAGACTAGGGCCCTGCGGGACTTGACATTTTTCCGCAGGGCCTGCAAGACAGAGCTGTTCCACCAGGCCTTTGGCCAAGGCACAGTCTGAACCCCTCCTTTGGTAATCACTCACAGAACTCTAGCCCAATGGTTGCCATTAATTTGATTTTGAATTGATTTTAAAATGAATTGATTTTACAATGCTGTGTTATTTTTATTGTTGTTAGCCACTCTGAGCCCAGCTTCGGCTGGGGAGGGCGGGATATAAATAAAATATTATTATTATTATTATTATTATTATTACTATCAGGAACAATCCCTGGTTTCTGGTCCCTGACCCTATTTTCCCTGCTGACAGGGTGAACATAACATTGGGGGGGGGGGGAATGAGAGACTGAGAGAAGCTGATCCATCCATCTCTATCCATGAGTGGCTGTTCTGGGGGTGCTTATACTATCTCTGTTTGTTCATTCCTCGAACAGTAGATCAGCACTCAGCTATAAATGGCGTTGAGGAAAAGTTATGAAAATCACAGACCAGCTGCGACAGGCATGGAAAATAGGGATACATATGCAAAGTAATGCTCCTATTGTTGTGTGTTCTCAGATCTTCCTAGAAATATCAAAAATAGTTTTGTCAAATCTCTTTCTAAACTCGGGTTTGCTCTGTAATTCTTCAAAGAGAATTCATTTCCCCACTATTATGTATATGAATCTTTTCCTCTGTGGGGTGTTGCCAGAGGACTGAGCTGCAGTGCTTTGCCATCTCATCCGAGCACATCAAAGTTTCTTTGCTGCTCCGAGATGAATAACTGGAGGCTTTTGTGACATAATTTATAGGCATACATAATGTGGTAAGCCAATGACATGTGCAGCCCACACAGCCAATTGATTTACCGAGACTGGCCCCTGCTTGTTCGTTTTTGCAGTAATTAGCCAATTTCAACCTGTTCCCTAACTGGACACCAGATGGCATTAGTTAGGCTGACACAAGACAAATGCCAGTTCATTGCCACCCCCTGCTCTGCTTCCAGACTTCCAGAAAAATGCCCATCTGCTGTCAGCATTCCCACTATGCTCTGTACAACATTTTGCATGTGCTTTCAGAGAAAGAAGCTATCTACACATTAGTACATAATTAAACACTCAGTAAAAAAAGAAGACAAAACAAAACAAAACAAAAAAACCTGTATCATAATGACTGAGGTGGTTTCTTTTTAACACTGCCAAAATCTATTACTCATCCTGAAAACTTTAACTTCACAGCATCTCAGCACATGCAAATTATTTTCAAAATGTCATCCAAGCCTCCCTACGTACCCAGTTGCTGGGACAGATCTGAGCTCATCTCTGACTCAATCCAGCATGTACCCACACTTGGGAGGCAGGTGGTCAACACATCCCAGTACAATACAGAAGACTAACTGCGTCCCTCTGCTTTGGCAGGTTTTCAGTAGAATGATTTAGTTGGAGGAGGCCAACCACCTGTTTGATTCAGGGAAACTGAGCTTGAGCATTCACAACAGACGGCTGCCCCACATGCTGTTTCATGGGAACACTAAATTATGTGTGTACAAGTGGTTCACACTGCATAGTGTGCATCGCAGTGGGGAACCTGTAGCTCTCTAGATGTTTTTTAGACTTCACTGCCCATGATCCCTTGTTGGCATGGCCAATGGTCTGGCTGATGGAAGCTCAGCTTTAACATCTGGAGGGTCACATGTCCATCCATCCCCCACCACTGCCCTGAGTACCTGCAAGTAGTAGATTGCATGAGGAAATGTTGAATTTCTGCAATTCAAAAGTTCACAGAAATAGAGTTAGAGGGAATCTTGCAGGCCATCAGCAAAGAAGAACAAAGGCCATCTAATCCAACTCCTAGCTACTTGTAGGGAATCTAGAGCTACAGCATTATCTACAGAGCCCACTTTGCTTCTCCCCAGTGATTGTAGGCAGAATGACACAGATACAATTGGCTTATGCATTGCAAACCATTAACTATGGTTTACCTCACGATCTAAACGCTGCCAGTGTAGCACTTATCAAGCAGTACTGCACGTACATTTACGAAGCACCCTTCACACATAAACACATACACACCATCCCTTATCCTAACTCATAAGGCCATCTGATCATTACCATTTTGCACACAAATAGGGAACTCTTAAACACTGTAAATGTTTTGAAAACTTGCTTCTAAGTGAAAGGGAAGGGAAACCATTCTGGTGTTTGTGGCAGGAAATATGCCTCCTCTGCTCTGAATTTGAAAATCTGTCTCAGAGGATAAAGTGTTTTGAAAACGTTATGTTCTGCATATGGCAGCAGCATGGAATATTTTGCTTAATAGTACAGCACATGAAATATTATGACTGCATGAGCACAAAAGGCACCCAAACTGGTTGTATAAAAAAGGCAAGTGTCAGTGCAATTATCTGAAAGATATTGATATTGCAGCACATTCCATTGAAAGAAAAACAACCACGAGGAAACCACAAACCTTGCTATTTCTACAATATTGTCTAACAAAAGTGTTGATATAAATTCTAAATTAACACTCTATGGAAAACTGTAATTTTCAATTAATATCGAGTAACATGATATTGCATTTGGATTTCATTGTTAAAATGTGTGTTTTATTACAAGAATTGAAATGTGATTAGTTTTTTTTCACTGCTACTTAACATGAGCTAGCAACTCCAGTGAGTTTTAGTTATCACAAAATAGGCACATAAGCACAATGGCATGATCTGTAGTCTGCCCTTTCTGTATTTTAACTTGGTTATGCTGAAATAGCCCAATGTATTTGTTACATTTTTATTGCAGTTTTCCTTCAAGGATTTCAGAGTCTTAGCTGCCTTACTCCACATTATCCTCACAACTATGTGAGATGAGTAAGGCTGACAGACACTGATTCAAGGTCACTTGGTGAACTTTATGGAATTTGAACCTAGGCTGCCCCACTATACCTCACTGGTTATTGCTTTCAAGGGCAGACCCTCCAAGTGTCCCTAATTTAGAGAAGCTGTCCCGGTTTCTGATTTGACTCCAGAATGTCCCGCTTTTCCTTAGGATGTTCCTATTTTCTTTGGAGAAATGTTGGAGGGCATGGAGTTCTCCGATCCCCGAGCCATCTGAAGACAATCCTGTACCTCGGGTTACATACGCTTCAGGTTACATATGCTTCAGGTTACACACTCCACTAAGCCAGAAATAGTGCTTCAGGTTAAGAACTTTGCTTCAGGATAAGAACAGAAATCGGGCTCCGGCGGTGCGGCGGCAGCAGGAGGCCCCATTAGCTAAAGTGGTGCTTCAGGTTAAGAACAGTTTCAGGTTAAGTACGGACCTCCGGAATGAATTAAGTACTTAACCTGAGGTACCACTGTATAGGGAAGGTTTTTTAAATGTTTAATTATGTTTTTATGTATGTTGGAAGCTGCCCAGAGTGGCTGGGGCAACCCAGTAAGATGTGTGGGGTATAAATAGTAAAATCTTTATGGAATAGGACATCCCTATTTTCATCAGAGAAACGTTGAAGGGTATGATACCCCCCCACACACATACACACAACCTGAACAAGCAAAGTTTTATGAGGACTTTATTCAGCAGTTATCCTCAGCCTGTTAAAAGGTCCCCAAGGCTGACACATGCTAAGGGCAAGTTTATTTTTGAAAGTAAACTTTAATCCCATTTTTACACTTAATCCTTTTGTTGTCTTTGGTGCTCAGTTTTGGGCTGCCAGCACCTTCTCCGACTGGGGATGCTACCACATGGAGAGGTCTGATAGCTTTGCAGTAAATGAGTAAGAAGACTTGAGGCTTTCAATTAGTGATGGACATCCTTATTCATAGGATTGCAGGGTCTCATCACATTCTTTTCCATGGTACACGATGGGTTCATGGAGGCTGACACAGAGCTGCTTTAGCCAAATGAGAAATGAGCCAAATGAGGGGCATATTTTGTCTGTGTGCAGAAATCTATGATTAAGTTGCAGTAGGGCCAGACAGTATTGGTGTTGTGGTGGCTCAGATTCAAGTCAGTGTTATTCGTGGCACATTGTCCTGGTAGAATTAGTAAAATTATCATTATGGAATGGGACGTCCCTATTTTCATTGGAGAAATGTTGGAGGGGATGCAAGGGAGGCATTCATTGTGCAATTCAAGTATCTTGTAGACTTCAGTGTCAGAGACTTCTTCCTACGCTGCTCCAAGACTGTTGGCAGAAACCCTTTGGGGCAGGGCCAGATATATGACTTCTGTACCAAATAGCCCTGAAGTGGCATGGGAAGAAGCCATCGGATGGCAGTCCGAACTGAACCTAACCCTTCCTTACTTGTATTTTGATTTCTTAAAACTGGCTTCTGGAAGTTACAGCAGGAATAGACTGACTTAGGAACATATGAAGCTTTTTTTATACTGAGTCAGACTATTAGTTCACCTTGCCCACACTGACTTGCATGTTTGGCACCATTTCCAGGGGACATGAGTGCCTGGGCACCCAGAAAATTTTCACTGTGGATGCCTGGCCTCAAGCATGCCACTGGGCACCCATGGTCTGAGGCTCAAGTTGGCGCCACCAGAGTTTGAGACAGAGGATGTTCACAATTCTATCTGGAGATGTCAGGAACTGAATCTGGAACTCTCTGTGTGCAAAGCAGATGCATTGCTTCTGAGCCACAGCCCTCTCCTTTCTACAAATGTGCCTCTTTCTTTTTATCTTAATAGCAAACACCTGAACACAGGAAGTGACACCAAATAATTTTTAAATATTAGTTTCTAAGACACAATGACTTTAGATTTTCCTTTGCAGCCTTCTTTACTTCTGGTCCAGAGAGGCTTATACAAAGCCAGTTCCATCATACAACATTTCAGCTAGGAGTGTGTTTGATGGTATTCGAGTTTTGGAATTCAAACTCAGTGGTTTCTCTTCAAAACACCTGGTTGTTATCCTTCATGCTGACACACTTAGACATGTATAAGTCGCCTAATTATAAGTGCTCATATTTTGATATCACGGTAGCTGCAAAGGTCTCCTTCTGCCATGTGTTATTGGAATTTCTTTGAAACTGTTTTGTTTACTGATCATTTGACCACAGGCTTATTTTGCCCATCTCAGTTTTGAGAGAAAGCCAAAGTCATCCAATTGATGACAGCCTCATACATGCCTCAGGCTAAGACGAGAAAGAGCAGTGCAAAGCAGAAACCTTTGGCTTCAGTAGGCCATTTCTCTGAATTCACACAGAGGCATCAATTTGGTTTTTATTTAATTACCACTTGCCATCTGCCTTCCTTGCTACTTGAAACATGAGAAGCAGGGACTGAACATAGGAAAGCTATTCTTCTCTTTTGTAGGAACACTTCTGAACGACCACAAATGCAATTTAAAGATATTGTGTTGTGGGAATGGCAGGAACAACCAGTGCTCTTAGGATCTATTTAACTTGTGCCCATTCAGCTTTATGTGCTTAGCAAAAATTTAAAATCAAAAATAAAAGGGGGTGAGCATCCAGGGGGAAAGACTTTGGCAATCCCACTCACCATTGTACCCAATGCGTTTTGACTGTACATGATTTGGCTTTAGGCGCTATCCCTGGAACGTAACCCTCACATAAGTTGTTGATTGTATATAATAATCACATCTAGAACAATGCTAATTTTAATGTAAACCTGGGGAGGGGGAGAAATTTGCAGATGTGAGTTTTTTGTCAGTAAAAATTCATATCCATAAATCTTTTGTTCCTTACAGGAAGCTTTGACTACAGGTGGGGGGGGGGGGAGACTTTTCATTTATTCATATTTCCATTTTTGTTGAGGTTTTCTTAAATCAGATTTCTTCTTCAGTGAAACAGAAGTTTCAAAATCCCTTCCTCTTTCCTTGACATTTATAGGTGTAATGGATTTTACTGTTTAATTTTTCAATTGTGGCATTTCTGCAGTGCATGTATATGATTATATTTTGCCCTTCTGCCAAAAAATCACCATCTTATCTAACATGACCTTCAGTTCTTCATATGAATATTAAGGATGAGCATTCAATCCAGCTTTCAATTAGACTAACCTCATCAGCCATTAACTTCCCATTCTGATACTTTAATGATCTCCCTTGTCTCCTTCCTGGCTACATATTTGCTGTATATTTTAAAATATCTTGGTTGTTTAGAATGGTTTCATGTGCCCTTTTAAATTCATGTGCTCTTTCAGTTTCCAAACATTATTGATTTGCTACTATGTATGGTGCTATCGCCAAAGAATACAAATTTTATACAATAGGTAAAATGGTTTGTTTTCCTAAATGAACTTTTGTCAGGATTGTGTAAGCTTTTGCTTTATTCACAATCCTTCATCAGGCAGAAGAAAAATTCTGTTCAGTTTCCATGCACTCAGATGACAACATCTGTGTGGCCCTCAAACTTCCATACTAATATAGCATTGGTTGTTCCAGCAATATATCAGCTCACCTAGTATATATCTTGTTTCCATACTTGGCCATACAGCTGCTCATTATCTCCCTTCTGTTCCTTTCTATAGTAGCATAAGCAAAGCCAAGCTGGAGACGTGTAATGCAAAATCCATTCCTTTCCAATGAAAAGGCTCATTAATAACCTCTTCTCTAAGACACTTCCAAATGTATTGGATCTTAGGAAGTAAAGCAGATAACTGGTTCAGAACGTTGGCTCCCATCCAAAAGCCCCAGCTCATACTGATCTGGAAATAGGAACAAGCATTATACACACCAGTTACCACATGTCCATAAGGGACAGCTGATATGCTCATGCTAATGCTGCACAGAATTAGGTCTATGCACAGAGAGGAAGAAAAGTTCAAAAGTCACTTTCCCTGTGTAGGTTATCAGCACACAGAATCAGAGATGTGTTGGAGGGACTGCCAGGTTCATCAAGTCCAACCCCCTGCAATGCAGGAATCATCACTAAAGAATCCCTGTCAGATGACCATCGAAACTGTTTAGAAACCTCCAATGAAGGACAGTCCACCACTTTCCAAGGCAGTCTGTTCCACTGTCAAAGAGCTCTTACCATCAGAAAGTTACTCCTAAATCAGAATATCCTTTTTTGTAATTTGAATCTATTGGTTAATCCATGCAAGAGAGGAGCTAACTCATCACTATATCTGTTGGACTTGCATATGGATATTCTTGCCGCAGAACAGGGATGGGATTGGAATGCCCATAGTATTTCCACCACTATAATCAGCTACAGACAATCCAGTGTTCATAGTAAGTTCCATTCCATAGGTTCCACTTGCCGTCCTTCCTGATGGTGTGTTAGGTTTAGCCATAGGCGCCGACTCCATGGGGCCTGAGGGGGCCCGAGCCCCCTCAAAAATTCGTTTGGGGGGGCTCCGCCCCCCCAATAATTTAAGAAAATTATTAGTTATATTATGCTTTGTAAAATCACAAAATTATGTTGGTATTTTTTATTTTCCTTGTTTGACGATAGTTACCTTTTAAAATACATTCAGTAATGAGTTAAAACAAATAATTATTACGGTAGTAAAAGAGGCGGCGCGAGTAGTTTTGCTCGGTGCGTGCGACTGGCCCAGCCCCTCTTTCCTTTTCCTCTCTTCTGCTCTCCTGCCGGGCGCCTGAGGGAGAGTTACTTAGCGGTTCTGAGGAGCCGCTGTTGTTTCGGCAGGGGAAAAACCGCCGCCCACGAACCGCCGAGCTCCCTCTCTCTTTCCAGCCTCTCTCTCTCTCTCTCTCTCTCTCTCTCTCTCTCTCTCTCTCTCTCGCTATGGCCAAGGAGGAGAAGAAGCCCTTCAGCCAGTCTATGGCCGAGTGGCGGAGGTTCATCTACAACCGCCAACAGCGGCGAGTTCCTGGGGCGAACGGCCAAGAGCTGGGGTGAGGAGGGCGAGCAAGCGAGCGCGCGCGGGGAAGGGAGGGGAGGGGGCGGCTGGCACGAGGGGCGGTGGGAGGCGCGGCGCGGCGGGCACTTGCCTTGCCCACCACGCATCTCTCTCCTTCTCGGTCTCTCTCCCTCCCTCAGCTGGCGAGGGGGCCACGAGGCGGGCGGCAGCAGCAGCAACGGGCCGGGAGCGGCTCTTAGAAAACTTCCCGGGGCAGGACCCCGCTATGGGCCCCCCAATATTTTTTATAAGTCGGCGCCCCTGGGTTTAGCACATCTCTCACGCACAACACCGCAAGCTGGCAGTTTAACTTCTTTAGCTCTATTTAGCAATTACAGGCTTACAGCAAACAGAGCCTCCCCACAGCTCATTCTTCACCGTCAGAGTCAGATGACTTGACTGGCCTCCAGCCCCTTCCGAGGCCAGATATACACCAAGCCCGCCCCAGCTTCCAGCTGGTCTTCCTTTGTTGTAATCGCTTGCTCCACCTCCTACTTCTGGGAGACTCAGGTGTAGCCAATTCCTCCTCCTCTGGAGTTGAATCCAACCCCCTACTACCACCTGCCTCCTGCTCCTGCATCTCAGTGTTGCTTTGACAGGCAGCCTTTGGTTTTCCTCTGCCTCTTCTTCCCCCTCTGCCGATTCTTCTCTGTGGGCCATGTCCCTGACATGGTGGATATCCAGTTGCCATGATAAAATACACCTAAGGTAACACAGTTCTAGGACAATGCCAGTGCTATTAGTAGTATGATTCTTTGTGCAGTGAGGGCTTCACTGAGTAACGTGTAGGCTTGTCCTACGTTTTCTGTTTTTAGGGGGATTCAAGCTTTATGGAGTACTGAGCAATCCCTGAAAATAGTAGACATCTGACAGTCCTGTCAATGATGCACTGAAAGCCACACTCTACAGAGCCTCATGCTACTAATACAATACTATGAGAGTGATAACCTTTGGTTACTACGAAAACAAGGGGAAAGTATTGCCAGAATCCTTGTGGCTTTTGCATGAATACAGCACATCCAATTCACACTTTCTTTCAAAAGCAGAATATTCAAGTGCTCTTGCCAGTCACTTAAAAAAAAAAAAAAGCAGTCTTAATACAACAAAATTCATTATTGTTGCAAGTTAAAATATTAATACTTTTCAGAGAATGGATGCAGTTAGACTTTAATTATGTTATGCCCAGGGCCAAAGCAAGTTTTAAAAACTTTTATTGACAATGCCCATTACAAAAAGAATCTCATTAGTATCTTTCACGCATTTTACTATTATTATTTATACAATGGAATAGCAGCCAAGAAACCTGATTGGAATCAAGGATCCATTGTGTCACATCAATTTTATCTTTCTTTAAAGAAACTAAAAGTCTGATGCTATGCACAATTACATTGGAATAAATCCCATTGACATGATAATTCCAAGTAAACATACATAGAACTAGGCTGTAAGATATTTAAAAAGGCAATCTTGTGCATGTTTACTCAGAAACAAGTCTAAGTTCAGTAGGGATTTATCACCAGTAAGTGGTTTTTTTTTAAGAATTGGAGCTCCATACTACAATCTTAGACCCCTTTACCTGGGAGTAAGTGTCATTGAATGTAGTGGGAGTTACACTGGAGCAGACATCAGAAAGGACTGCTTCTGAGTTTATGTGTTTACATGGGCATGAGAAAATTTATGTGTGCATATAAAAATGTATTGCACACATGCAGACACATGTGCACTAATACATTTATTGTGCAAATACATGAAGAAAGAAACTGGGAATAATTAGGGTGCCCTTCCGCATCTGCACAGGGAACTCAAACACTAAGCTGGGTGAGATAAAAAAATTACACCAAATAGTAAGGGGGGAAATGCAAATTTAATTCCACATATAAATCATAGAATTGTAGAGTTGGAAAGGACTCCAAGGATCATCTAGTTCAACCCCCTGCCATGGAGGAATCACATGTTAAAATATAATAAGGGTATAAATTAAAATGGAATAGTTAATGGAGTCATATATTTCAGTCAGTGTCTGAGAAATAACAAATAAATTATGCCCAAGAATAAAACATGTTTTATCCCTGTGGGTCTTGCTCAGCAGTCAAAAGATTTGCAACTTGCAACTTGTCACAGGAAATATGGCTACTTGGTTTGTCTATATGGATACTTCAGTGAGCTAACCATTCATAACCATGAAATTTCTATACGTAAATGGTAATAATGATGGTGTGTAAGCTAGTATAAAAGGCAGCATTTTGTCCAGTGGACAAAAATAAATTACGCATCTGATGCAAAAGGGGATGTTTTAGAAGCCCTAAACATTAAATGGAGTCCAGTGATTCTGTGCTCCTTTAAAGGTAAAGGTAAAGGACCCCTGACAGTTAAGTCCAGTTGCGAATGACTCTGGGGCTCATCTCGCTTTACTGGCTGAGGGAGCCAACATTTGTCCTCAGACAGTTTTTCCGGGTCATGTGGCCAGCATGGCAAAACCAGAGCAGCCCACGGAAATGTCATTTACCTTCCCACCGGAGCAGTACCTATTTATCTACTTGCACTTTGATGTGCTTTCAAACTGCTAGGTGGGCAGGAGCTGGGACTGAACAACGGGAGCTCAACCTGTCACAGGGATTCAAACTACCAACCTTCCAATCGGCAAGCCCTAGGCTCAGTGGTTTAGACCACAGAGCCATCCGCATCCCACTGTGCTCCTTAGCTGTTTTTAAATCTCACAGCAACACAAGAAAGCCTGTTTCTCAGCCCAAATGTAATGTAGTGTTAATCACATGTTTAAGTAAGTGTGTTTAAATTGGCCCCTTTTATTTTGTAGAAAAAGCAGCTACAGACATCCAATCTGGAATGTGCTCCTAATATGAATTGAGGCCTTGTGTGTGTTTTCTGCTGAAAATTGCTTCACTACCCACCCACAAACCCTTACCCAGTCCAGCATCCTGTTCTCACAGCAGGAAATCATGTGTCTATGAGAAGTCAACAAGCAGCACCTGGCCATAATAGTCCTCTCCCTATGACCTCTGGACAAACAAAGGTCTGCTCAGGGTAAGAAGATGACTGAGAAACCCTCTAGTCAAGGCAGACATTGTAGCATTGCAGGACATGGAGTGAGGAAAGAGAGATTCCTCTGGTGTGATCTGAAGCTCTTGCTGTGCCTTACTTATGAAACCCATTAAACTCCAAATGCACAAGAAGTTCTGGAAGCCATGTAATTACATATTTCTGCAAGAACTGCGAGCACAGTTGTGCGGCTTTGACAACAGGACTCCCAGCTGAAGCGAAAAGAACACATCTAAATCAATTTATTGAGCCAACCTCCAAGAACTGGGGTTGGCTGGATTTGCACTTGTGCCTGCATGAAATGATTACAACACACAAAATATATGTTGAAGTAACTCAAACTTCCCTTTGACTTGAAGACTCAAGACAATATGCTCAAAACAGCAAAAGAAAGTATCAATGACTGCACATTTACAACTGTACTTCCAAAATTCCACAAGCTCTTGAAAGTGCCAGTAGCAACCTTTAATATTACTTTGAATAAGAAGAAAGCACATAGCTCTTTGTGAGACTCTCCAGGAGATCCATACAAATGACTTTTCCACTACCTCCTTTTCTCCCTCCCCCTCTCTCTGGTATTGACTATAAAGATGGTACTGTAAATAGAAATGATTTTAAACTTTTCGTAATTCAGTACTGAGTAAAGTAGGCTGAAAAATAAATATTGCATTTGCTTACCTCAACTAGCATTTACTTACAGAAAATACACACACACACACACACACACACACACACACAATCTTTTATATGATTTTAAATAATCCTTCAATCAATGTCAGAGACTGCCAAGACTTGAAACAATAGTATTCCAGAGTATACATCATCTCTGCTCACCTATGAACAGAACCTCTTTCTGTCTCTTCTCCACTTGATATACATTATAAAACGTACATAACTCTGCTTTTAACCATTCAGTCCTTAAATTACACATAAAATCACTATAAATCACTCTGATATGACTCATAACTTTAAAAACTAAGAGTTTGGTCTTCCATGTAAAAATAAATAATCCCTAACAGGAAATATTGTGCAGTTGTTTAAGTTTTCTCAGCTACCCCCTCTATTGTCAGAAGGGAGCCCAGTGCCAGCTCCCCCCTCCCCCATACTTTGTCCAGGCCAGATTTCCACTGTTGCAACAAAGTAGGTTAGTGGAAGAAAAATCACATGTGAAATGTAACCCCTCTCATGATGCTTCTAGTATAAAGAGAATCAGATCTAGAAGTTCCAGGTGTGAAAAATGTGACTGAAAACCAGACCTTATATAAGCCAGGTCTGGAGAAGTTGTGGCCCTCCAGATGTTATTCAATTCCAACTTCCATATAATTATTCATTTAAGAATATTTAACTGAAAATCTGCTTAACAGGATAGAAAATTCTCTAAGCAACCATACTGGGTTGGGCTGATGGGAACTGGGAGCCCAATGACATTTGGAGGAACACAGGTTCACTTTTCCCGGATATGAACCTTTATGTTCAAAATTTGACACATTAAATCTTTGTGTCACTACAATTCTATTTACATTCCATGTCTGTTGTAAGCTTACTTAGTTGTAAGTGTATATAGGATCTGCCCTGCATGAGGAAGGTTCCACTTTCAATCTCCAGCAGCTCTAGGTAGGGATGGGAAAAATCCCCTGTCGGAAAATCGGGAGAACCACTGCCAAGCAATGTAGACAATATTTAGCCCAATGGACCAATGGTACAAGGCTAATGTTCATAATGTCCTCCCACTCCCTGCTTCATCATAACATACAAAGCTGACCCTACTGAGGATGTATTAAACCATACAGAGCGCCTCAGTTGTATACCTACAGATTAGCAACTTTCCTACTTCAAAGGTGGGGATGGGACTCCCGAAATTCAAAGCTTTCATCCCCCCCCTCTACTTTAATGCTGTCCCTTCATTGTTGTTGTTGTTGTTTAGTCGTTTAGTCGTGTCCGACTCTTCGTGACCCCATGGACCAGAGAACGCCAGGCACCTCTGTCCTCTACTGCCTCCCGCAGTTTGGTCAGACTCATGCTGGTCCCTTCATTAGCCAGTTAAATTTCTTATTCCATTTGTAAGACATATACCACAATTTAAGATAAAGCAACACTTTCAATTTCTTAATTCGACTTTGAGTGGGTTTGCTGCAGCTTCTCCCAAATCTCTTACTATTGTCGTTGCTATCATTATTACTATCATTATTTAATTAAGATAGTAATATTGATCTATGAATCTATGGATTGCCATTCAGACAGGTTTCATAGCAGTTTTACAATCATACAATAAAACAAGTAAAAATAGGCTTAAAAGCAGTTCAGAACACAACAAAAGGCAGGTTTGAAAACAACTGAAACAGAAACCAAAGGCAGAGCTCATTGGAAAAGCTTGTCGAAACCCAAATGTGTTCTATGGTTTCCAGAAATATACAAATAGTGGCTTCCTGTCATATCTCAACAGGGACGATGTTCTACAAAACTGAGGTAGCCACAATGAAAGCCATGCTCAGGATTGCGTTCAGACATAACTTTATTCTGTTCTCTTGACATAACCTGATAATTTCTGAATTTGATCTTTCACACAATGTAAAAGCTACTTATGGAAACCTAGTGGAATCCACTGGAAGTTTAGTACAGTGTTTCCCAACCGGTGTGCCGCGGCACACTAGTGTGCCGCCGGACGTTGCCTAGTGTGCCGTGGGAGGGAGGCGGGCGAGTCGGGCTAATCCTCCGATGAGCTCCACCTCCAGACCCATTGCTCAAATCCTTTAACCCAGGAGGGCGGGGAGAAAGGGTGGGAAAAAAGAAGGGGAAGAGAAAATATTTTTTTAAAAAAAGGAAAGAGAGGGAAAAAAGCGAGGGATGGAGGAAGGGGAATAAACAGAAGGGGAGGACAATGAAGAGGGGCGGGGCTTGGCAGGCAGCAGATAACTGGGGAGGGGGCGCGGCTGGCGGCGGCTCAAGGCAGGAAGGGAGGAGCTGCCTCGCGGAGAGTCTTGGGCTGCAGAGATTTCCCGTTCAGGAGCGCGGGAGGCCACGCCGTGGATGGGAATCTCCTCCTCCTCTTCCTCCTCCTCCAGGAGAGAGGGTGGTCCGCCCCACCGAGTCGGGCGTGCTCAAGCGTGGGAGCCTATAGTTAGAGCTCAGCTCCTTTTCTTGCCTTCCCCGCGCCCCCCCCCCCCACGGAGCACATTTTCCTCGCCCCCCCAACCCCCGCATGTAGAATAGAAGCCCTCCAGCCTCCACGGTGCACAAACTCTCCCCTCTGCAACGAAGCGCTTTGTTGCATATCTTTGGTGAGGTTTTTAGGCAGTCTTGGTGCACCTTAAATCAGCGCTAATTGCGCCTGGACGCAGTATTTACTTCCGAGTAGGCCCCCTCCCCCCCCCCGGTAGCACCTGACGTTGCTATTCGTATCATCAGGTTTGTTTGTTGATAATTTAATTGTTTTAAAAGCATCATGCTAAAGAGCTCTCTCCCACCCCCAGACCCTTGGGCAAAACAGAAACACACACACATACACAAACACAGAGATTGAGCCCTGCAGGTTTTATGAAATGAATGGATTCTGAATGCCTGTTTCAGTGGCTTGTCCGCCTTAGGCTGCTGGGCCAGACACCTGTTACACGGTGCAGTCCGTAAGCTGTGAGCGCTGCTACCTGCCGCCGAGACCACGTAACGACAGTCTTGAAAGACCTACATTGGCTCCCAGTACCTTTCCGAGCACAATTCAAAGTGTTGGTGCTGACCTTTAAAGCCCTAAGCGGTTTCGGTCCAGTATACCTGAAGTAGCGTCTCCGCCACCATCGTTCAGCCCAGACACTGAGATCCAGTGCCAAGGGCCTTCTGGCAATTCCCTCACTGTGAAAAGTGAGGTTACAGGGAACCAGGCAGAGGGCCTTCTCAGTAGTGGCGCCCGCCCTGTGGAATGCCCTCCCATCAGACATCAAAGAGATAACCATTACCTTCTATGCTGTTACTATTTTTTTATTTTTTTTTACATAAGTAAAAAGTGACCTTTCCCCATCTGGCATGGTGGTGTGCCTCGAGATTTTTTTCATGAAACAAGTGTGCCTTTGCCCAAAAAAGGTTGGGAAACACTGGTTTAGTACTTATTTCTATTACTTGCTTCTAGGAAAAATGTCCATTTGCAGCCCCACTAACCCATAAAATCACAAGTAATTTTCCTACTGTTTCAATGGATTGCACCATGTTATAAAATTGGGGGTGGTATTCTGGCATACAGTTCTTTCCTGCCATTTTTGTGGGTGACTCATGAGGGAACACAAACAAGCAGGTGCATGAAGAAGTGGGAAGGAGGGAGATACCCAATGACATTCGCTTTTGCATCAAACCGTGACTAGTGGTGAGAATGAAATTTAACATGACATGGCATATGTTGATCAAAAACCATATTCCAAAATGCAACAGTTAATGCATTGTGAAAGGAATGTCAGAAACTAGGGCAACAGCGCTAGCATCATAAATGGGAAAACCAACACAATCCAAATGCATCTGAATGCATCCATGGTTACAGGAAAAACTTCCTGATACCTTCAGCTCTGCTCCATCAAGAATTATTTGCAAAATCATTAAATCAGTAGTCGATGAGAGCTGCAGGAAGGTTCTCAAAATGCTGTACGTATAACACACAGACACACACACACACACACAGGCTGTATGTATTTGTGTGTTCAGATTATATACACAATTGTGTTCAACACCAAACAACTTTCTCCACACACCAGGTGGCAGCATTCATGGGGATAAACAGCTGCCCATTGCATTAAAACTCTCCTCTTGGATAGGGCCCTTATTCTCAGTTACATAAGGAAGCTGTAGCAATAGCTGGGTGCAGATATGTCAAAGCTGCTGCCTAGATCTAGTTAAGAGTTTACCCCCTTTCCCACAGATAGAGCACAAGTTCATTTTCATATGCCAAAGTTTATTTACATTCCATTTAAAGGATGTAGTGATGTAATGCAAAGCATTAGGCTTCAATAAACAAAGGCAGATAAAATGTGGGGTCATCAGACAAGCTAGATGAATACACACTGGTCTTAACTATCAAGATAGTAAATAGAAATGATTTACAGCTATTTTGTGTGCTTGTAATTCAGTACTGAATAGAGTAGTCTGAGAAAGTAAATATTCCATTTGCTTACCTCCACATCAGCATTTAGAGGGGATATGATGAATATAGCTCTCTTAGCAGAGGCACTGATAGCTCTATTGCATTCATATGCCCAGAAAGTCATTTACTAAATGCTTCTTGGTATTGCATATATCTTGCCATAATGTTTTGTAGTATTTCATTTGTACAAAAGCAAAGAAACAGAGTGAAGCCTGGGACTAAATAGGTTTTCCCTTATATTGGTTATCTGCTAGCAGGGAGGAAGAGGAGATCTTTCTTGTTTTAGACTTCTTTCCACTGAAATGTTATTGTTATAGAAATAAAGTATTAGTATGAATTGTCAGGCCATTAAAGGCCGCAAAATCATCCAGACCTACCAAATACCACCTTTTAAGGAGGAAAAATCTCCTCCCTTTGATATTGATTCCAGGTGATATTCAGTGAGAACAAAGCATTGTGCCAGGGCCAGCACTAGATTTATCACTGCCTCTGGCAAAGAGCAAGATGGTGCCTTGCCATTACATGCATGGATGCCAAATGGACTAGCAGCTGAATCTAATTTCTGCACTGGTTATAGGACCCAGAATCCTCCACTGTTGCTAAAGCAGCAAGCTAGTTTAGAGGGTCAAGGTCAAACTTTGGGGAACACACAGCTCTGCCTACAATACTTCCCCCCTGCTAACACCCCAGAATCTACCACTTTCCACTATAGCGGGTGTACAAACACTTTTACAGACATGGACGTGATTCATGAACAGCCATCACTCCCAGCATCTTTCATTTTAAAACAAAAAACCAACACTGCCTCCAAAGAGGGCAATTAACACCTGCTCTCAGTTGAACCGTAACCCACAGATTCCCACCTTCCATTTTATGAAAGGAATCAGGGCACCACCCAACTAAACAGTTCCACTAGTGCAAGGAAGTTTAGCTTCCATGCCCTTGCCTCTCCCCATTGCAATTCTCAAATCTGGTCCAGGGGTTTCCCCAAACCTTCTGTAGCAGATTTACAGGGTGCACAGAGGAAGAAGAGGGCACCAAAGTTCCATGCACTGCTAAAACTCACTGTGCTAGCAAAACTGTTTAGATGGAAACTGCCTAAAGTGTGTAGTATTTGAAGGGAAGCAATAAGTAGTGATTACATATGACCACCATTTGGGACTCTTGTCTTTTCCCTTCCTTTGCCAAAAGTCCCCACCCTTTCCCAATGAATACTGCAGGAATAGTGATGATGAAAGGCACTTGGTCTCCAGATATCAGATTGACATCAGATCCTTCCCTCAGGTAAAAGTCACCAGATTCTTCAATGTGGCATGCTAGGTAAAGGGTAAAGGGACCCCTGACCATTAGGTCCAGTCGTGGCCGATTCTGGGCTTGCGGAAATGCCATTTACCTTCCCACTGGAGCGGTACCTATTTATCTACTTGGACTTTGACATGCTTTCAAACTGCTAGGTTGGCAGGAGCAGGGACGGAGCAACAGGAGCTCACCCTGTCATGGGGATTCGAACTGCCGACTTTCTGATCGGCAAGTCCTAGGCTCTGTGGTTTAACCCACAGTGCCACCCGCGTCCCCGTGGCATGCTAGTAAGAGGTAATTAAAAGCACATCCTTTCCATCTGGATGCTGTAGTTGAGGTTTGGATGATGAATTAGAAAAAGTGGCCAATAATCCTGCTTTGGGTGAATTTTACTCATTCACTCATTAAAAAGCCACTCTAAAATTAAATTGGATATTTTCAAACAAATCTACTGCACACATTTATAGTCTTCCCCCTTTGCATTTGAAATAGGCTCCCAGAGCAAACAACTGAAAAGTGTAGCATCCCATGGTTTGGGGAACAGGACTCACTGTGTGAGAGAACCTTGCAAGGGGTCTGCCCTAATACCAGGAAGCAGCAGGGGTCAGGAAAGCTTCAGTAGTAATATTTCTTAGCAAGCCTTTTGAATGACCAAATCCAATCAGGATGAGAGTGAGGACAACCAGCCTCCCCAAGTGATTGTGAATGGGCACTGGACTGGGTTTGGTGGGTGAATGTAAATTAACCTGGCTTCTAGGTGAACTGGGGAATGCTGGGAAACTGCATCTTGTGAGGAAAGCACCAGTGTAGTTTACTAAAGTCTATCCAGTGTCATTGGTGGGAAGTTGATGACAATGGGTATTTCATATTGTACTGATTGTTTGAGTGTATTTTTATTGGGGAGTTTGAATTAATATAATCTGTTCACTGCTCTGGGGGTCTTTGGGTCAAACATCACTGTATAAATGAACATTTATGTGCCATAAAGAAACTTAGACTGCAATCCTATGCTCATTTACCTAGGAGTAAACTCAGTTGAACTCAATAGGACTGACTTCTGAGCACACATGCATGGGATTGCAGTGGTAGAGGTGAATATGACAGTAAGCCTACTGGCTTACTTGATGTATGAATTTTGCAGACAGAAACTCCAAATCTTTGTTAATACAACTCCGAGCCTTCTCTATGTGTATATGATTAAGAACTTTTGCCATTCTTCTCTCTCAATGACATCTCTCCCGAGCAGCATATTTCACAGCTACATCAACTGTGGGTAAGTATTTTCCTGCATATGCAAAGTGTGTTCTTTTACTACTGAGCCCTTTATTAGACTACCTGAATGGATGTGATTAAGGTTTAATGAACTCCTGATTAACTTTAATGAACACAACTAAATACATGTTTTATTAAATGACTTGTCTCTTTTTAAATGAAAAGTAATGTTGGGCCCATTAATAAAAATTATTTGGGTCATTTCGGAGCAACTGTAACACTCTTTGGAAAAGCGAAGACAGAAACTTGCCATGGTGATGTCTGATTAACATAAACAGTTTGGTCTCTAACATTTATTTTTTATGGATCGATTTTGTACATGATATAGAAGCATGGAAAATGGCATGTGTGAGAGATCCAAGGCTTTTTTCATCCAGAACTCAGGGGAACTTAGTCCCAGCACCACTCACGTGGGCGTCACTGCCATTCTTAGAGAATGAGGGAGAACTTCATGGTGAGTTCCGGCACCTCTTTTTCTAGAAAAAATAGCACTGGAGAGATCAACATATATTTCTGCAATATCAGGATTTAAAGCACAGGAGGAACAGGCATAGGAATGAACTATAACCACATCAAGAATGTTTGCCTCACTCCACGGGAGGACAGGGGGAGAAAGGTAGGAGTTCCTTCTTTGTATGAGATGACCGACGCACAGAAAGATGAGTTCCTGTATTATGTGTGGCTTGTCTCTTTAAGTGGCATGCCTACTTTGTAATAGAAATGCCCCTCCCCAATCTGGGTGTGCTTCCCTCTATAGTAGAGCGGGGACATCTGGAGCCTTAGTCTAACCTTGTAGGGAATCCTAGCTGGTATACTGAGTTTTAATGTGCTGTTGACAAACATATGCAACTATTCCAGGTCCTGCTTTCTTCTGGAACAGGGCAGAACTATTGTAAGCTTTCCTCACACAGTGAGTACCCATCCCAAACTACAAGATACAACAATTCCTTACACATCCTCAATTGTCACTCCTCCATTAAATGCAAAGCTGCCCTCAGATCAGTTTGTGTATGTAGGACTCACTGTTAAGACCATGTTCATGGAGGACAATCTTACTTGGCTACGAGTGATCGCCGAAGGAGAAGGAGAAGGAGCAGATCATGCCATAACTGCATCACAAGGCTTCCATGAAATATCACATGCAAATATCAGATGATTTGTGCACTAAAATCTGAGGGTGAGAGCCAGATGTAGCCCTCTTGGTCTCTCTATATCCAGTCCGCAGTGCTTCCTCCTTAGGCCCCACCTCCTTTCCCTGGCCTCACCCCTTACTGATCTGTCCCCTACCCTTCTTGGCTGCTTTTGCCTGGCTTGAATGTGTATTGGAACTGCAATAATGCCTCTCGCTTGCCTGGATAGAGAGCTGTGTGTGTGGAATCCTGTGACTTTTGATGGCTGGAATGTAACCTAGTAAGAGTCCCTCTGTTGCTCCACCCACTTCTGCCTCTGGCCACGCCCACCACCACTTGCATGAAGTCCCCAGAAGGTTGCCCATGAGACAATGCACACCCTCACATTGGCCTGCATGGAATTTGGAATGAGCCTTTTCTTCTAACTTGTAAAAACATGGATACTAAAGGAGGTGTCCTTTTTCAATTCAATTGTCCTTTTTACATTTGACCTCATTAATCTGAAATTACTTTACTAATCATGCATAACCATCATAATTATTCATCCCAAATACTAAACCTTACACCATTGTTTGCAGTAGCAGCACAACAAAAAATCTTACTGAATCTGACTAGGGCTTTGAAGAAAAGATGAGAAATTTCACTTTGGACATAATGAAACAACCATGAATTCCAAAGGCCTTTCATAGACCTGCCTCATGCCACTTCTTTATTGACAGTAGGGTGACTGTATGACTTCCTCTATCATGGATAGTCCTCTGTTTGAAGGACTGTCAGACAACAGTCCTCTACTTTAACAGCTGCCCAAGCCAAGGCTGCTGAAATGGGATCTTGTCCATCCTGGCACTTAAACAGGCACAAAGGCCACTTGATCACAGTCTTCCCCACTACAGTGGTCTTCACTATAAGGTAAAGGTAAAGGGACCCCTGGCAATTAGGTCCAGTTGTGACTGACTCTGGGGTTGCAGCGCTCGTCTCACTTTATTGGCCGAGGGAGCTGGCGCACAGCTTCCGGGTCATGTGGCCAGCATGACTAAGCTGCTTCTGGCGAACCAGAGCAGTGCACAGAAACACCGTTTACCTTCCCACCGGAGTGGTACCTATTTACCTACTTGCATTTTGACATGCTTTCGAACTGTTAGGTTGGCAGTGTACTTCTATTCAAATTACAGTCATTATTTCTAAAGTTGCATCTCTCTCTGTCTCTCTGTCTCTCTGTCTCTGTCTCTCTCTCTCTCTCTCTGTGTGTGTGTGTGTGTGTCTGTCTGTCTGTGCGTGCGTCTGTGTGTTTGTGTATCACCTCTCTTTCAAGTTTCATTGTGGAACTTTTTGACACATCTTCTGACCACCTCCATCACAATAATGAACTGCTAGCCTGATTCACTAGAGTAATTATCATATTTCCACCCCACTGAATATAATTCACAGACTTTGCTGTGTCTTTTCATATCAGATTTTTAATTATTAATGAGTAAAATGAGAAACCTAGAGTTAATGAAGCCTATAGAGAGATTTCAGTTAATTTCCTTTTCTAGCTACAGTGATAGAACAGGTGGTTGTTGTTTTTCTTAAAAACATGCACTGCAGTGGAGTCAGAGTTTATTTATGCCTAAGTTGATGCAGCCGTTAATTTAGTTAATCAATGGTTAATCACATTTAGTTTTATCAGAGGAATCCATAAATGCCTTGCTGTAAAATTGCAGAATGCATTTTTATTTCCTTCTGCCGGGTGAGGTTGGAGTGGGGTGAAGGGAGATGATATTGTCATTAGTACTGCAACATAATGTAATCAAAGGACCAGCCTGAACAGCTATTTTGCAGGACATAAATGTAAGTAGGAGCAAAATAGCTTCAACAACATATAGAAAGTTAACAAACTTACTCTTTAAAACCATCCTAAGATGCAAAACACAGTTATAATTGCCTCTATTTTCCTTCCAAAGTAATTAAAAGCAACAGCCCCTATAGCATTCATCCATTGATCAATATAAAAGCCGGGACCCATCATTCAGTCACATTGTACCATAGGAGCCAACTCCTAGGGGCGGAAGTCCTTTGACACCCAATAAAATGTTTTTTTGGGGTGGACTCCCCCAAAAAGATGGGCATTGCCATTCAAATTGTGTGTGCTACATCTTGTGATTACTTATGCAGGGTGGAGCTTACTTGCCCCCCCAAACAAATTTGGGATTTAAGTCAGCACCCCGGCTTTGTAGTATGACAGAGTCCTCTTCAGTCTGTTGCTATTTTGCAGGTGGGATTCTATTACATACTGGAAAGTTGATATTAGGAAATTAAAGTGGATTTATAGTTCTTGTTCAACAAGCCCACTTTCCTCCCATCCCTAAAAGAGACCAGACCTTTTGTGTCAAGGAAAGTGGTAGGAAAATGCATGCACTGCAAAGTTTGAGATAACAATCATTTGATGCAATGTTGTGTAACCTCCCTGCAAATAAATAAAAACGGATGCTCATTAAAGCGTAGAAGCCATATAACCTCCCTAGAATCTGTGTTGAAATGAAATCAAGATGCATACTCAATAGAACGGGTTGTCTGGAGCAAGTCACGTAGAGGGACAGGTTTAGCCCTCTCACTGCTAGATTCATATGTGCACCCTTCCTCTTGTAGGGAAAAATCAAGTCCTGTTCTTCTTGGTGGTACTGTTGAGGTTAGAAGAGCCAAGTCTTCTGTTCACCACCAATATCCAGTAGTTTGTGTCCTGCTCTGTGGTGTGGGGCAAGGTTCAGCTGGTTTGTAGGACCAAAGTGAGGTCCAGACTAGACCCAAGGCAGGACAGATTTCAGGCTGGATGCAGTCTGTACTATTGGAAACAAAGAGTATTAAGATTGCTCAACAAGGAACAAGCTGAAACCTTTTTATAGGAGTAGCACCAGATGGCACCTATGGTCTCAGCACCATAAGCACTGCAAGATGCTGATCTACTTAAAGCAGGCATGTTCAGAGTCCAGACCGGCCCACTGGTCAGTTTAATCTGGCCCCTGTGGCAGTTTATTTCCTGGGGTTAAAATCCTTAAAAAAAACAAAACAAAACAAAACAAAACAAAACTCAACAACTTTGGTCGGTCCTTCACTTCATCAAATCTCTTTGAAAAAAGTTTGGACACCACTAACTTAAAGGGTTCCAAGCTCCTCTACTAATCTTGTACTGTGATGGAGCAGTAGAGGCACAGATCTTCCAGGGTCTTCTGCAGTGGAGTCCTCAGAGTCAAGGGACAGGCAGTTGTGCCACAACCTTGAGGAGACACTGCCATCCCCACAGGACCATTTGGTAGTAGTGCTTCTGGAGCTGGCCCTGCGTACCCTTCCCCTTCAGGTTCAGAATCATGTTCTCTATCACCTGATGGTGTCCTGGCTTCCACCGACAAAGTGTTTGAACTTGGATTTTGTTTTCTGCTACAAACCTTAATGTTCAAATCAGTATGGTACATAGACAAGGCAAGGATCACTGGTGCAACAGGTGTACAGCATGGAGAAGCAAGCTAAGAAGTGACATTCAACAGGTGACATGCCCCTGGGCTCCTGTTGTAAAGGAGTAGGGCTGGCACAGCTTTAATGCAGCAAGCATGACTTAGCTTGGGTTTGCACAAATGGAAACTCCACATCGTGGGCCCTGGCCTGAGCTGTCTGTCTGTACTGGTATCTCTATGTCCTCGGTGACAGGGGAGGTGACAGTGCTCGCCTGGAATCAGACTGGGCAGGGGCTCCGGCAGCATGGGAGATGGTGCTGGGGCAAGAGGTGGAACAGGTAGGACTAGCAATGGCCAGCAAGGTCACAGCCCACCAGGTCCCTCCATGGAAACAGATTCCATACCTGCAGGTGCTCCTTAATAGCTTGAATGACTCTTGGGGACTAGATGTGCTCAGCCCAACTCAATGGGTCCTTTCCCAGGGTCATCATTGGGCATCTCTTCACATCCCACCCCCAGCCCAGTTCATCCAGCACTCATGACAAATGAAGCAGAATCCGACTCCTGGTCCCTGACACTATGGTCCTTTTGCCAGATACCCCCAAGATGAGTGCAACTTTCAGTGTTGTTACTACAAGCCCTCCTGTATACACAGCAATGTTAAGGTTAATTAAAAAAATGTTGTTAAATTGAGAACCTTTCAAACAACATATGATTGGGATATCCTTTTGTCAAGGGCTTATGCTTGTCCAACATGCCGTATAAAGGGAACAAGGGAGAAAATCTATCAGTACAATATATCTCAAAAGAAAGGAAGATTGGAAAAGGCAGAGGCCAAACATTGCAAAACTACCGTTCTTAATATTTAAGCAAGAACAGCAGCTCTTTGATTTAGCCTCTAGATCCTTCCCTGATTGAAAGTTGTGCTTGGAACATGGCACCTGCCTTTGATCTGAGAGTGGCGGCTTGAATGTCTCTGGGGGCTTTTTAAGTCTGTGACAGTAGCATATGGGTCAAAATATTTACTTCAGACAACAAGCATGAAACCTCATTCATTTCTCTCTTTCTCGCCCCCCCCCATTCTAATTAAAGCCTCATTTCAAAGCAAAGTGGAAATAATGTGTCTGATGTGGTTAATATTTAATCAGTATTCTAGTCTGCCCGCCATGTGCATCTTGTAATAGCCCAGGGTCACTGCCCTGTATTCCTGTGGGATGCCATACGCCTTGTCCAGAAGAGCGGAAACCACAAGCGACCCATTGCTAGTTGAGCGATAATGTGGATCAATGAGGCTAATAAGTATTTGGTTTCCAGAGCTGACTAATCCTTTGAGGAAAGGGGGGAATCTTAACAACTATTGAGTGTTTTATGTTCTACATTCTATTATTAGGAGTTCCGGCATAAGGAATCCATCATGGCCAATAGATTGATTCTGTTTGTTCTATTTGGGAGTGGAGGGGAAAACTCAATTGCTATCCTTCTCATCTTCTGCTTTATTAATAAGTCCTAAAATGCAGCTGAATGAAAATGGAATTGAAATTCATTGAGGAGTGCCAGTCTGAAAAATGCTCCCAGGAATTAGTATTCAGTACTAAACTTCAAACAATTACTTTTTTCAGATGCAAACCTATAATTCACCAAGACACAAGGCACTACTAAATAATTCCACTTCAGGGCTGCTTCGGGTGTTATTTATTTTCCTTACTCATGTTTTGAAAACACATGTAGGGAAGTGGAATATGTCTTTTTAGATGTATGTCTACCTAATCATCAAATAATCAGATGCAGGAATATGACATATATCTTGCGTTCGTGGCACTTTCTCTAGTATTCATGCCTCTAAGGCCCATTTCACACAGTATGTAGATTCTTGCCAAGGAACAATTGATGGCTCCCAATTGCTTTTTAGAATCGTAGAATCTTAGACTAGCGTCTTTTACCTCCCACACCTGATATAACATATGGTATCAGGTGCAGGGCAGGTGAGTGTGGCTTGTGGGGCAAATTAGGATTCCTGCGAGGCCTGATGAGGCAATCATGCTGGAAGTTCCCCAGTACTGACATATAGAGATAAAACCCACATTCTTCACGGAGTGTACACTAAATAGGGACAAGCAGCCAATCACAGCTCCTGAAGGGTTTGGCTCCGATAGGAATGGAGGAGAAATTTGATCCAAGTCTCTTCTGAAGAGACTTTACACTTTCCAAAACAATGTGCAAACTGAAACACAGCTAGCCTTTGAAATTCACTTATCTGGATTTTGCAATGCAGTTTGTCAATCAATCAATTAATTCTGAAGGCACTAGTCTAGCAAAGGCTGGGAGGATACACAATACATTAGTTGTGTGAAGAGAAATTGGCAATCCTGAGCATTCTGTGTGTTTTGTCTCCAAGCAAAAGAATGATATGTTCTGGTGTGGGCTAATGCAGCCCGATAGTTTAAGCTGAGCACTTGAATGCTTTTATCCCCTGTGTACTTTGCAGTTTGCACTGAGTGCAGTGGTTGGAGCTTGATGCTTTGCTTTCAGAAAGTTATATGTTCAATACTGTATTAGAGCAAATCCTTTATGGGGCCCATATTGTTGAGAGTCCTTCTGGCAAAGATCTGAATGCAGGCACCATTGCTTGGAAACAGATGCACAGAGACCTCTGAGCTTTCCCACTGATACTTCAGCATCTGATGAATGAAAATATGGATGTTAACATTAAAGTGAACTGCAGTTATGAAATGAGCTACTAAAAATCAGAGGTGGGATCAAGTTTTATATTGTTGAAATTGGGGGGGGGGAGTACAGGGATGTTAAAATTGGCATATGCCTCTTTTTTTGAACAACACCTTTTAAATAACATATGTTTCTGCAGCTCCATGGAATACTGCCATCACAACAGTAGGCCCTTTATTTCTGAAGTGTTGATCCATTTCCCACTAGTTTGCTATTAGGCTGTTTTACAATTTGCAATTTGCAAAAAAAAAAAAAAGAAAAGAAAAAGAAAAAATGGGAGTGGCTGTCAAACTTGCATATGTCTTGCAAATTACAACAAAGGGGTATACACAGGAGGAGAGATTTCTTCCCCACATGTGTTAAGTTCAAAGCATCTGTTTATTATCCTTACTCAGGCTGCTTAGCTTCATTATATTTAACAGTGATGATTTCCTTCCAAGCAAACCTGGGAGTTATATGCCTCTAAAGGAATGGCTTCACTGTTGTGAGTCAAACATACAGAGCTTCCTTACACTGAATCAGAAAGTTCATCTACCTCAGTATTGTCCACACTGCATGACACCAGTTCTCCAGGGTTTCAGACTGAGGTCTATCTGAGTCCTGCTTGGAGATACCAAGGACTGAACCAGGGACCATCTACATAAAAGGCAATTATTTACCACTGAGCTACCATCTTTCTTCTAGAACTGGCTCAGACCATGCATGCATTCAAAGGCAATTCTCATCTCCCTCACAAATTTACAATTTCAAAGATGCTTGGTTGGGTGAAGGCCTGCCACTTCCAATTTTCTAGCCACTGAGAGAAGGATATGATTTGTATCTCTCCTGCTTTCCTTTCTTGCAAATCGTGTCCTCCAAATCATGGAGAGCCACGTGTTGTGGTGAGATCACCAAACTGCCTTCTTGTTGCTGGGATGGGCCCGTTTGGATGACCTCCTTGCCTCATTGGTTGCCCCTTTGTTGCTGGGTCAAATTTCTGTTGGTTGGGATTTGATTAGCAACTGAGGGGCTATTTAAGGGGCTGCATGTGGCAAAGTACTTCCTCTTTCGCATCGTGCAGCAGATCACCCACCCACCCACCTCCCTCCCTATAATTTTTGGTTGTTTTGACCTTGCTATCCCTGTCTAGGGGTCATCTGTTTTTGGAGCAGGGGCCCGGTAGGAATTTTGCCACTTGGCTGATTGGCTGGTGCCATTTGGTTTTTGCCTACTGTGTAGCAAATTGTCACAACTTTGTAAGGCTGGCGGTTAGGCATTGGTTCATTCTTTGGTGCCTCTCAATTTTGTTGCTGCTGCTGCTAGGGAATTCCATTAAAGGATTCCAGGGGCTCGATTTGCTCTGTCCAATCCCCTCTCAGGGGTAGGGCCATGCCAGAGTTCCTGGGAGCATCTGGGGGTGAACTAAGAGGCAGAAGTCCGCCTCTGTGCTACCCAGTATGTTTTCGCTTACTGACCTCTGGAGGTTCCCATTGTCAGTCCTGTTCCTGCCAGTGCAGGTTCAAGTAGTCTGAACCAATGCCTAAGCAACCACTCACACGCTGTAAACAATAAAGTTGTGGCCAAATTATTATTTTTTTTAATAATATTTTTTTTATTAGTTTTATATAATACAGAAAAAAGAATAAAGAACGTATTGCAAAAGTAAAGAAGAAAGGTTACAAATTTTTCTTACTCCTTTTTCCAAATCTGTTGGACTTCCCCACGTCCTCCCAACCCTGCATTCTCTGTGATGCATAACGTCTGCAATTTGTTAACTTGTTTCAATACTTATTATATCTTCTTTTTTATCATGTTACCCAATTTCAAATGTAATATAACCCAAATCATGCACATTTTCATTTTAACACAATAAAGTTGTTTCATTATTCTATCTCTAACTCCTTGTACCTTAATTTCCATTTCTTTAATTTAACATTACTGAAACTAGAATTTCCTAGAGGGTGCGTTTTTTAACATTCATACAACTTATAATGTTTTTGCAAATAGTCTTTAAATTTTCTCCAATCCTCCTCGAATGTTTCTTCTCCCAAGTCTCGGATTCTGCCAGTCATTTCGGCCAGTTCCATCAACTGCGTGTGCCATTCCTCCAGTGTGGGTAAATCATGTGTCTTCCAATATTTTGCAATCAGAATCCTTGCTGCTGTAGTAGCATACATAAAAAAAGTTCTGTCCTTCTTAAACACTCTCCGGTCCACCATGCCCAGAAGGAAGGCCTCTGGTTTCTTAGGTAAGGTAAATCTCAGTACCTTTTTTAGTTCATTATGAATCATTTCCCAGAAGGCCTTCACTTTCGGGCAGGTCCACCAGAGGTGAAAGAATGTCCCTTCCGCCTCTTTACATTTCCAGCATTTATTATCAGACAGGTGATATATCTTAGCAAGCTTGACTGGGGTCATGTACCACCGGTATATCATTTTCATAATGTTTTCCTTCAAGGCACTACATGCCGTAAATTTCATTCCGGTGTTCCATAACCTTTCCCAGTCTTCAAACATAATGTTATGCCCCAAATCCTGCGCCCACTTTATCATGGCGGATTTGACTGTCTCATCCTGAGTATTCCATTTAGGCAGCAGGTTATACATTCTCGAAAGTAATTTACTTTTTGGTTCTAACAATTCTGTCTCTAGTTTCGATTTTTCCACCTGGAATCCAACCTTCTTATCTACTTTGAAGACCTCTTGAATTTGTGCATAATGCAACCAATCTCGCACCTTGTTTTTTAGTTTTTCCAAGCTCTGCAACCTCCAATTGTCTCCAATCTTTTCAATGATTTCCCCATATTTAGGCCAATTGGCTTCCATATTAGGTCTCTTACGTGCCTTGGCCTCCACCGGCGAGAGCCACCTCGGAGTCTTACTCTCCAATAAGTCTTTATATTTTGTCCAGACCATTAAAATTGCTCTCCTGACAATGTGGTTTTTAAACAATTTGTGCACTTTAACCTTGTCATACCACAAATATGCATGCCACCCAAAAGCATTGTCAAACCCTTCCAGATCTAGGACATCAGTGTTTTCCAGTAAAATCCAATCTTTCAACCAGCAGAAGGCTGTAGCTTCATAATATAACCTCAAGTCTGGCAGGGCAAATCCCCCTCTTTCTTTCGCATCAGTTAGTATCTTAAACTTTATTCGGGGCTTTTTGCCCTGCCAAACAAACTTAGAAATATCCTTCTGCCACTTTCCAAAACATTCCACCTTGTCCACGACCTGTAGGGTCTGAAACAAAAATAGCATTTTTGGCAATACATTCATCTTTATAGCTGCTATTCGGCCCAACAAGGAAAGTTTCAATCTTGACCATGTTTCCAAATCTCTTTTGATTTCTAACCAACATTTCTCGTAGTTATCCTTAAACAAATTCAAATTTTTGGAGGTCAGATACACCCCTAGGTATTTTACTTTTTTAACCACATTTAATTCTGTTTCCTTCACAAACTCATCTGTTTCTGTACTTGTCAAATTTTTTGCTATAACCTTAGTTTTTTGCTTGTTCAGCTTAAATCCCGCCACCCGACCAAAGTCCGAAATTAATTCTAACACTCTTTTAGTACTAGAGCCAGGCTCCTGCAATGTTAATACCAGGTCATCTGCAAATGCTTTCAATTTATATTGTTTCACTCCGACCTCAATTCCCTGTACCAACCGGTCTTTTCTAATCATGTTCAATAGCACCTCCAGAACTGAAATAAACAATAGGGGGGATAGGGGGCACCCCTGCCGTGTCCCTTTTTCAATTTTAAACTCCTCTGTCACCACATTGTTTACTATCAATTTCGCTTTTTGTTCTGAATATATTGCTTCTATTCCATTTTCAAACCCCCGCCCCACTCCCATCCCTTCCAAATTTTTCTTCATAAACATCCAGGAAATATTATCAAAGGCTTTCTCCGCATCAATAAAAATTAACACCGCTCTAGTATTTAGATTTGTTTGTAAAAGTTCCAAAATGTCGATAATGTTTCTTGTGTTGCCAAACAAATGCCTACCAGGGAGAAAGCCAGCCTGGTCTTTATGGATCACTTCATTAAGCACTTTTTTAAACCTACTTGCCAAAATATCTGCAAAAATTTTGTAATCCACATTTAGGAGTGAGATGGGGCGGTAGTTCTTCAGCTGAGTCTTTTCAGTTTCTAGTTTGGGTATCAATGTGATGAAGGCTTCTTTCCACGTTTCCGGTGCCTTCCTCCCCTCCATAATCTGGTTACAAACCTCCAACAAAGGCTGTATCAAATAGTCTTTAAAAACCTTATAGTATTTGGAGGTAAGTCCGTCGGGGCCTGGAGATTTGCCTAATTGTAGGTTCTGAATGGCACTTTCAATTTCTTGCTGTGTAATATTACTATTCAGGGTTGTTCTCATTTCCTGAGGTATTTTCTGTAATCCGTTGGTTTTAAGAAATTGGTCCACCTCCGAATCTTTCTGTGGCCCTTGTGAATAAAGTTCTTTGAAATATCTCTGGAAGCACTTTCTAATTTCCTCGGGTTTCTGAACCATTCTCCCTTCAATCTCTAGATTTGTAACAGTATTAAGTTTTTATCTCTTTTCAACTGCCATGCTAGCAGTTTCCCACACTTACTAAGGGACGAGAAGATTGTTAAGAAGGCCCAAAAAACTTTAAAGGACTATTTTGAGATAAATTTAAATACTACTGTGGAAAAAAGAATAATCTGGGACGCAAGTAAAGCAGTCATGAGAGGGTTTCTAATACAACAAAATACGATCAAGAAAAAATTCTGGAATGAAAAGAAGGAGAAGATATTGGAAAAAATAAGAGATGGAGAGAAAAAATTAAGCTCTAGGCCAAAGTCGAAGGAGGTGCTGAGAGAAGTGAAATTCTTCCAAGCACAATATTTGAAATTGATAACTCAAGAGGTGGAATGGAAAATTAAACAAATGAAACAAAGATCCTTTGAATCAGCAAATAAGTGTGGGAAACTGCTAGCATGGCAGTCCCTTCTTTTCCTAGGGGGTTCTTAACCCTCCATATGTCAATCAAGTCCACATTGTCAGTCATTTCAAAAAAAGTTTTAGGTAGTCTGCCATCTTTCGTTATGTTAGCACTTTGCGACTTATCCATATTTACAGACACAACCCCATTCATGTCACCCATCATGATGATGTTGTTATAGTCTCAGTAGTCCAGTATAATCTCATGCAGCTTCCTGAAAAATTCTGATTTTCCTTCATTTGGGGCATATATTCCTAATATCAGAAATTTTTCTCCTTGTGTCTGAATTTCAATCGCCAAAATTCTGCCGTGGTCATCTTTAAATAAGAATTTCGGTGACAGGCTCTCCTTTGCATATATCACCACACCTCTTTTCTTCACTTTATCCGAAGAGATAAATTCTTGGCCTAGTCTTTTATTAATTAACACTTTTCTGTGGAGCCTTGTCACATGCGTTTCTTGCAGGCAAATAATGTCCAAATGTTCTTTTTTCAATATGTGAAATACTTTTCTTCTTTTTTCCGGAGAATTTCCACCATTTATATTCCAACTAAGAAGCTGCAGCGACATCCTGGTCTAATTGGTGGGTCTACAATGGGGTGTCTGGGCTTCCCCCCGATCCCGGAGGTGGTAATGTTGGTCCAGATCCAGGCGGTGTAGGCTTTGGAGATGGTCCCGGTGGTGGTGGAGGCCAAGAAGCTGCAGCTCCTTTCTGGAGGTCCTCCTCGTGGTCGTGTAGGAACTTCTGTTGGTCCTCCGGTGTTTTAATTCTTACTTTCCTTCCTTTGTAAGTAAATGATAGTCCTTGCGGAAACTCCCACCTATAAGGGATTGTGTTATATCTCAACAATTTGGTCAAGTCTATATAAGTAGTCCTAAGGTCCAAAAGGTGTTTAGGTATGTCTCTGTAAATTTCAGCCTTTTTTCCTTCTATCTCCAAGGATTTTTTGAAATGTAGGCCTAGTATCTTGTCTCTTTCCTCTCTCGATCTCAAAATAACCAAACAGTCTCTGGACTTGTCCTTCTTTATCAATTTTCCCAGTCTAAAGGCAGTCACAATTTTAAAGTCCTTATCTTCCTCTATCCCCCAGAATTTGGAGAACAAAAGTGTTAAAAATCCCTGTAGATTTCCTTCCTCCAATTCTGGGATAGCCCTTAATCTGAGATTATTTTCCTTACTTTTCAGTTCAACCAATGACAGGTAGGCTTGTTGTTCCCCTACCTGTCTTTTCAGAGGCCTTACTTCCCCCCTAATCTCATCAACCTTTTTATTCGCCTGTTCTGCTTTTTGACAAGCTTCCACCGCAAGCTTATAATTTTCAGTCGTTGCCCCTTGTAATTTTTCAATTGCCTGGGTATGATGGGAAACTTGCTCAGATAATTTAGTGATAGAGGATGTAGCTTGGTCAATTTTTGATGATTGATTGTCCACTTTTTGATTTAAAATTCCAAGTTGTTCCAAGATTTGCTTCAGGACTATTTCAGATCCTCCAGTTGCCATATCTTCTGCAGCAGGCTCTGCAGCAGGCTCTTCAAATTCCACCTCCTGTGCTGTCAGCACAGTTGGAACGGATGATCTTCGTTGATGAGATAGGGTTGTTTGAACAAGTTGCCCTGGTTTCTTTTCTTTCTCTTTAGCTTTAGCTGCTCTTGTTCTCCCTGTACCACTCATTCCACACCTGCCTCTGTTCAAGGTCAAGTTTTCTTTTGTTTCATAAGTTAGACAAAGTCCAGAGTGTAAACAATTTAACCACAGAGAATCACAATAAAGTACAGTTCCCAGGCCTCTATATCTCCACAATCCTCTAGGTGGGGGTATTTCAAAGTTTCAAGGAAGGAGAGAACTCTTGTCCGCCATTGAAATTCTTATATTCCCTATGTTAAGTCTTTGATAGTTCCAGAGCACAAAAGGAAGTTTCCACAGGCTTTCTTTGTCTTAAAGAGAAGCCACAAGGTGTCAAGAAGGGTCCCAGCAACAATGTTTAAACGTTAATGTCTCAGTCTATGTATCAGTTAAGCTCCAATAACAGTATCAGCAGTTTGACAGCTCTCCTTTACACACTGACAGCCCGATCGCTGGGTTGTCTCTTTTAACTCCACATAACTCAAAATTAGGAAGAAGGTCCCAAAGATAAAATCCACAACTTTTACAGAGATTTCCTGCTTGTCTTTTCGCTACAAAGTCTGTCAAATACACCCTCGTTTTACTTTTACAGTCCCCTTTCAGCGCTTCAGCACTCTTCTGCGCAATTGCTTTAATCTGGTTAACAGGATCGGGAGACGGACTTCCTGTTACTCGCCTCCCGTTTTCAGCCGAATTTCAACCAAATTCCCAAATTTTCCGATGTTTAGCTCCCCTTACTCACGGGTATGTAGCAGCCAATTTTGATGTTTTCAAGAAGAAAGGTCGGCGCTCATCAGCAGCAGCAGCGCGGCTTTGCATCCACGAAAAGAGCAATGAACTCACAGCGCCGCTCCCCCTTTCGCGTTCCGGAGCCCCTTACGGAGCCCCTTCTTCATTTCCGGGGGGGCTTTGGGCGCCCGCCGAGTCCCACGGCCGCAGGCTCGCTCTGCCTGCGGTTTTTCTTAACGGGTCTCCGCTTTGCCGTAGCGGACGACCCTTTTTCGCGGAGCCCCTCTTCACCAGGTAAAGAGGACCGCCATTGCTATTTTGCGCCGCCTCCGGAAGTCTTCCAGTTGTGGCCAAATTAAGGCCAAAAATCCTAAACAAATATTCTGTTTCCTGTGTGATTTATTTTGGAGGGGGTTTGGGGGTCTTCACATGCAATGCACTGCTGCCTGACTCAGCAGACTACTGTGGAAACTACTCCAAGACTGGCATTCACATTTGGATTTGATTTCTGGCATAATAGGGTACCTACCCAATGATTAAAGCCATGGTTCTTCTTGAAAATGACTAGCAAAAAATGAACAAAACCTGCTGCCAATCTGAGATGCCTAAATTAAATAATAGCAATAATGTAGCCGTGGAGTTCCTTCAAAAAAACAACAACGAAAAAAAACACCACGATCTTTCCTCAACAAAAAAGGAGGGAAATGTGCTAAGGAGCAGTCTTGTTCGCATGTCCCAGTAAACCACCACCATGGATTACTGGGACCGTGTAATGTGCTGGCTTTTGCAGAGACGTTTGCACCTGCTCTGGTCCTTTTAGCACAGCATGGTAACTAAACCAAGGTTTGACTTAGCATGTCATCAGAACTCAGAATCATGATTAAGATATCTCCTCAATAACCATAATCTGTAACCATAGGACAAATCCTGGCTACAGATTGTGGCCAAGAAGGAAAGATCTTAACCACGATGTCTCTCCCATTTCAGCTTCTACATCCACAGCAGGCACAGCAACCTTCCAACAGTATGTCTTCACCCCCAAAGGCACACTCCTCCATTGTCTCCCAAGACTGACGTATGCCAACAATGTGCTGCTTGTTGTGTTCAGTGATTAAGCAAATGTTTATGCTCCCTGGGGAGGGAGGAATCCAAATAATTTCACATTCAGAGAATGCTTGGGAGATGTTGGCGTTACCTTTGTACACATAACCAATTTTGCATTTCTTTATTACGTTTATATTCATGCTGTTTCTTCAACATTAAATGCTTGCTTTTGTCAAGCAGATATATTTGATTTATTTGTATGGCTATATTTAGGGAGTTAATCATGTTTCACTCCTACTTTTTGTCCTGTTTCAAAGCATGGGAATGCTTTGAGATTTCCCCCAGAGGCCAAATCTGTTGAGAAAGGTGAGGGAGCTATGAAACATGAAAAGCTGACATCTCAGCACTCCGTAAGAATCAAGGCATCTGCTGTGAGCCAAGTGACACTCCTTGAAACGATGACAATGAAAAGCAAATATTCTTCAGTTCTCCAGCTGTGTGGACTTGGGGGGAAAGTACAACACATGGCATTTCCTGAATTCTTGTTCTCCTTTGCCGCTGGATTTCTCCTGCTAGCATGATATTTCACGTTTTATTATTATCAGCAGTAGGATGGAAGCCAGAAAGAAGTTTAACTATACCATGGATCAAGTGTACAAGTTTCTGCAGTCTGATATACTATTTTGGGCAATCAGTTCAATTTAGGCTTGGATTTAGAACAGTTAGATTACTTCAGAACATATAGCTCTCAGATTTATATTTGAATCAGGTTTTTTTTGACCTTATTAGAATGTAGTAATGAAGTGTTTGACATCTGATCTTAAGCATGCTACATAGAAGTCCATTCAATAAAACGGGTGGAGATTACTTTTGAATAGCAGTGGAAGTTATTCCATGTGTTCTGAATGAATCCAAATATTAAAGTGTTTTCACCTACTGTTTTTCTTAGCTACACTCCAGGACAGGAGTGTCCATCTCTGGTTTGTAGCAGTACTTTAAAAATGGTTGTCCACACAAAAGAGCTGGTTTACCCAACCAAACCATGTGGGCTCATAGAGAAGACATTGCAGCTGCTTTGCTTCTCCTCTAGCTGTGCAATGGTGAGTTAAGCCATGGTTTGGCTTGGTGTGCTGTCCGAAACCCAACTCATGGTTTAAAACCTTACTTTTTAAGAAAATGGTATCTTTTACATAAACTTTCGCAGGCTTTATACAATCTTTGTGAAACAATCGTGCATATGGTTCTACAATTCTATGCTAAATGCTAAACTATAATCATACAAATGGAACAGCTGTTCTTTGCTTTGACAGCTTTCATATAATTTCACATACTGTTTCAAAAAACCACATTTACCTGGCCCACCTGCCTGCCCAAATAAATGTTGTCAGATCCTATGTGTTCAGTTAATGAGTGACTGCACGAGAAAGACTTGCTCCATTATGCTTTCTTGTGCCATTCAGCCAAAATGCTCAAGTATCACAAGAGTTCTAGATGGAGCAGAGTGCTTAATTGTGATGGAAAGAACTAGACTAGAGGGTGCACAGTTCCTGCCAGTCATGTGGAACCTGGCACAAATAAGTAGGCTCTTCATTCTTACACAATCCCCATTATATGACACAATACAGGGATGGGAGGCCTTGAAAGGCAATGAGAGTTTTAATAGCAGCAAGGAAGAACAAAAGATAAAATGGCCAGTGCAAAATTAAGTCAGCAGAGATCACTTTGAAGCCAAGCCTTCAATTTAACCCCTTCATGTGCAACTTTCTAATTACTAGATTTTGACAACTTAACTTGCATTGGTGGTGTTGTGCTAGCCTTCAATATATTTAATTCTTATATAAAAATTGGGTATAATGCATATCCCACACCCAATACATACATTGTTCCCAAAAATGATTTCATAATGCATGCTGGAAATGGAAGCCATAGCTACATTCTCTCAGGTCATTTATGTGTATGCTTCTTCCAGCCACATCATTCATTAGTTTGTGAAGCAGTCCTGTGAAAGCTTATCCTAGCCTTGTAACAGCCACCTTGGCTCCCCAGTGCCATTTTATCTGTAACCAGTGCCATTGGGTACATCTTCTTAAGCTCAATCCTTAACCTCATGGTGTATGTAATTCCACTTAAACAATAAGGGCTACACAGCTCTAATATGATGACTGATCTGGCCAAATGACATGAAGCACTTGTCCTTGCCAAGGGGGCCTCTCCTGATTTATTGATGATCAGATCAGACATAAAACAGAATGTCTTTCTGTCTTTGTTTCTTTTCCGTGATTCATTTAAGCAATAATGTTGAAGGATCACAAAATACAGTCAATAATTATTTCAGCTGAAGGCAAACACACACTTCTGCCTATCTATTTTTGGCATGGTTTCTAGCCTGTTAGAAATAAAAGCTCGTAGACAGGGGACTTTCATTTACAATTAAAACAGTTCCTGAATTCTAACATCAATTTTTGCTTGTTTTTCCTCGATTTGTATTTAGACCAAGATGCTTACATTGGCATAAAAACATATGCAACATAGCAGTCCTGCCAAATTAAAGCCATTATAAGTCCTGTTTGTTTCAATAATGCTGGTAAACATTTGTTTAAGCCCTCTGTCCAACTGAATCAATGGATTTTAAAAGTCCTTAAAGTCGACAGGATTGTGTGCAGTATGTTTAAATGCTTAATTGTTGGAAACATAAACAAGCACCCTCTGATCTAAAAGTCCTTATTCTTAATCCCCAATGTGTGGAGACATTGCAGTTTCTCAGTGACGGAACTGGCTGGCCAAAGGCTAGCATGGTCTGTTGCCAGGGAACGAGGGAGATACATTTGTATGACATCAATCCTCCCATGTTTTAGGGTATCATTTTGTCATCTACCCCATGCTTTACCTCCTGTGAAAGAGAGATATGGCTGACAATAGATTACAGTCATACCTTGGATTCTGAATGCCTTGGTACTCGGATGTTTTGGCTCCTGAACGCCGCAAACCCAGAAGTCAGTGTTCCGGTTTGCGAACGTTTTTTGGAACCCAAACGTCCGACGGGGCTTCTGCGGCTTCAAATTCCAAGATACAACTGTATAATCTAATGGAATATGAAATGTCATACTATATGAATCTACACACAACCATTTCATACAAAATGTTTGACTCGCAACAGTGTCCTGTTTAAAGACTGCTTGGAGACCAAAGCCCAACTGTGATGATGTTCATTTCCTTTAACAGGACATCAAGTCTAGACTCCTAGTATGAGCTAGTTGTCATTCCCATGTTTCTGTTCAGGGTCTGAGCAAGTCAGCCATGACCACTTCAATAATATTCCATTTAATTCACCTTCTCCTGTCCTGGTTTTAGTCTCCTTTTCTTTTTCTCTCAATAGAGACTTGGGGGTGGGGATTCAACACTGCACTATCATGATAGTTCCCTCTCCTCCCCATGTATGCTATTCTGTCAGTTCTTCTGACCCTCCAGAGTAGATTTGGTGTAGGCACAGGGGAAGGAGGGGGAAAGTCCTATTGCACTATTGGGAGCACTTGTTCTGGCTTCTACCAGCACATTGGATTAGTTGAATCCAGTCAATATTGTTCTGTGGCCCACTAAGCATATTTGGCCATCGTTGGGCTATTTGCGGTTTGTGCCTGTGATGGACAGCAGATCCAGACTAGAGTCTGGTGATGTAGTCCCTCTGAAACTCCACCAGAGTGCTGGAGCCTCTCACGGATGGGCTACAGTCAGGATAGCCACAGAGGGGGGAGGAACAGCACTTCGAGAGGGAGAATAAAAGGGGTTCTCTGGAGCATGCTAAAGTCTCCTCCTTCATTGTCAGTGGCCACTTTTGTGCATGATTCTGTTGGCACTCGCCAGCCCATTTTGCTATTTGAAGTACTGAATTTTATTTCACTCTTTGTTTCAGGAACTCGGGGTAGTATATTTCTTTCCCACATTCCATCTTCACAACAACTCTGAGACAGGTTAAGGGGAAAAGAAAAGAAAGAATAACTGACACAATGCCATTTTTAAGGCTAAATTCAGAGCTGAGATTCTGTTACCTGTCATTGGCATTGTTTTGCCATAAAAGAGGTTGCCTAACAATACACAAGGATAAATAACATACCTAGAGCTAAAAATGCACACTTCACCATAATCTTGTTATAATAATTACTGCAACATAGCAAAACAAAGAATGTGATCATTGCTTTATTGACCCTACTTTTTCAATAGCCTATACCATGTATTATTACAGATTTGTGTATTATACCATAGTATCTGTTAGAAGCATCACACGCCCTTTAATTAGCCAGCATCTTCACATGAATTTTTAAGGGTGACCCAACCTATTATGATATGCCAGCTATAAGTGGAGGAAGAAAAAGAAATAGCACCAAGCACAATTTATGAAGCATTCATTTTGGCTTTGTTTCATTGTTTTTATTCACCAGCTAATTTGAAAAACTCAGTAATTTGCAATGGGTCTCCCAGTCATTAGTGCAAATTAGCATGGTTCTACTGTATTTGCATTTAATTGCCTTTTAAATTAATTAATTTATTTTAATTCCTTTATAATAATTTGCTACAGGATATTACTTTTCCTGAGAGGGTTCATTTCCCTGAAAGAGTTTGTTCTGGTTTTGTGGTTTATTGCATATTTAAGAAGTCCTGTTTTCAGTATTGACTCTTGATGCAATTTGCCTTTATGTGAAGAATATATAGGTATCCGACTTCCTTCCACAGCTCTAGGTCTAACTCCACCTTAGAAAACAATTTGATGCCCCAAAACAGGCAATTCAGCTCACCCCTGCCCTCCACATGCCCATTTGATTTATTTGTATTTATAGCATCAATTCTGTATCCAAACAGATTTAATTTTACTCTCTTTTTTTAAGCAGGAAACGCATTCCTGACTACCCTCTCCACCCTGAATTCCAATCCTACTCAAAAGTAAAGCTGTTAAAATGTTTATATTCAGGGGAAGTCTACGTGAAAACAATTGTACCATCTTCAGGATGCAGTCTGGAATGGCTCTGACAATGTGGGGTGGAAGAGGAGGGTGGGGGAGTGTGCTTGGAAGGGTCAGGGGTGGACATTAGAGGGGCAGCTGCATTTCCATTAACATGAGAGAAAAAGAAAATGAGGCTAAATTAGAAATCATGTTTTCCATATGTTTATGGAAAGTTATTTCCCTGTGTATATGTATCTCTTGTTCAGATCCTATCTGAAGGAGTATCTGAAGAAGTGTGCATGCACACGAAAGCTCATACCAAGAACTAACTTAGTTGGTCTTTAAGGTGCTACTGGAAGGAATTTTTTTTGTTTTGACTATGGCAGACCAACACGGCTACCTATCTGTAACTTGTTCAGATCCTGTGAGATTTGCTGGATCCATTCAGAAGCAGTATTAGAACAGAACACCAGACTTCAGCAAAATTATGAAGTGCATTTCCCCTAAGAACCCTGCTGAACTCCATTAACTTCTTCCCTGCTTCCAGAAACCGTATGCTAACCAACCCCTCTCTGGAAAGGATCTACAATGCAGGGCAATCTTCATCTTTGCTACTGCCCAAAGAAAGATGGCAAGAGCCTTATGAAGAAGCTATTGCAACATGGTAGGAAAAATGAACAGCTGGGCCAGCATACAGTCCAGCAGCACTATTTGTTCTACCATAGCTGGCACTATAGTACTCATGGACATTCCCACATGTTTCAATCCTGTTACAGCCATTCCAGTGTAGCAGCAACAGCATCTGGTTAATGTGTCATAGCTTAACTGGGGTGCAATGCCATTTGCTATACAGTGGTACCTCGAGTTAAGAACTTAATTCATTCTGGAGGTCCGTTCTTAACCTGAAACTGTTCTTAACCTGAGGTACCACTTTAGCTAACGGGGCCTCCTGCTGCTGCCACGTGATTTCTGTTCTCATCCTGAAGCAAAGTTCTTAACCCAAGGTACTATTTCTGGGTTAGCAGAGTCTGTAACCTGAAGCATGTGTAAACCAAGGTACTACTGTACAACGTTCAACATCGTCATCTTGACTGAGTCTGAGGTGGTCTTCCCTGAGTGCTTGGGCCCCATGGCCTGTGGTTTGCATTTCCAGCTCTGCTTTCTGGGCTGCCTTTGCACCCCACATTGCATTACAGGCCTCAGATAACTGGTTCAGCACAAAAATAACACTTTAGATTACCTGTCATGAGCCCAGCAGGAGAGTCTGAATTAGGCTTAGGTTGGCAGGTTTTGACGGAGGAGGAGGAGGAAGAAACAGAACTGAGGAAACCTGAATGGAGGATGAGTAATCTTCCTTTTCCACCCTGACTTCAGTCATTGGGGATGGCTTTGATCAGCTGAGGGAGGAGGCTGAGCAGAAAGCAGAAGTGACTGAGGTAAAGGTAAGGTAAAGGACCCCTGGATGGTTAAGTCCAGTCAAAGGTGACTATGGGGTTGCTTTCAGGATGAGGGAGCAGGCATTTGTCCACAGACAGTTTTTCCAGGTCATGTGGCCAGCATGACTAAATTGCTACAATGGTATCTCTGGTTGTGGACAGGATCCATTCCAGAGGTTCGGTCGGATCCTGAGGTTTCCACAACCTGAGGACCGCTTCTGCACATGCGCAATGAAACCCAGTAAAATACTTCCGGGTTTGCCACGTGTATATCCCGAATTTTAATTTTTGTAACCAGAGGGTTGCATAAATGGAAGTTCGACTGTACTGGTGCACGGAGGACCATGACGAGTGCCAGAGTGCACAGAAACACCATTTACCTCCCCACCACAGTGGTACCTATTTATCTATTTGCACTGGCATGTTTTCGAACTGCTAGGTTGGCAGGAGCTGGGACAGAGCAACGGAACGTCACCTTGTAGCGGGGATTTGAACTGCCGACCTTCCAATCAGCAAGCCCAAGAGGCTCAGTGGTTTACACCAGAGCAAACAGGAGCCCAAACAGGAGAATGCAGTCCTGGTGCCTAGAACTAGACACCACCTTCACACCCTGTCCAACTGAGCACACTCTTGCAGTCCTGACATTTCCACAAGGCCAAGAGATTCTGAGGAATAATCAAACCATGCCTCATCTTTAACAGCTTGGCATTAGGGGCAGGAAAGCTTGTTGAATCATGACTCCTGGGTGCTGTGTCTGCTGCCAAGCCTGTACCATTACTTGCCTGAACTAAGATATTTTTCTTGCTTCCAGGCAAGTGTCCCTGTCAATGTGAGTTGAGCAGGAGCCAGGACACTACCATGGGTGTGTAGGCAGATTTTCACAAAATGTTGGAGATCTGGGGAAACCCAACAGTGCTCAGTGGCATAGCGTGGGTTGTCAGTACCCGGGGCAAGGCAAGTAATTTGCACCCCCTAACCCGTGGATTTGCGCCCCCTAACCCTAACCCCCAGATGTTGCGCCCGGTGCGGCCGGGCCCCCCTGCACCCCCCACACTACGCCACTGACAGTGCTGCCTGTTTGCGCTTTAGCCTTAAGCCTTAAACAGGTAGTTATTGATTTTTTGCTGTTTTGTGTAGTGATAATATGAATTTTATTATGTATTATGATTAGTGTACTGTTATTGTCGTCACATTATTTTCTATAAACCACTTTGGGCACAAATGTATTTGTGGAAAAAGTAGCAGAAAAATAAATGGACTATAACAATGACTATAAATGTGAGAAAATTTCTTTTCCTATTCCTTCCCTTCTAATCACTTAGCGCTACTTCTTTTTTAACATTGAGGACTAATGACCCTATTTATTTATTACTTAAAATAATAAACTTGGATCTCAAGGCATAGGATGCCATTTGTAAGTTGTATGTATTCCTGTATTAACAATCATTTGCCTTTACAGGTCAAATGAGACTAGAGATGCACAATGCAGTAAAACAGAATGGGGGTGTTTGATCAACTGCCATTTTGCCCACCAGAGAAAAATATAGGACTGTTCAAGGCTACATTGGATGCTGAAAGCCTCTTTGTTGAACAAGATGGTAGATAAATGCAATGGACAAAGAAGCTTATGTAAGTTATTCAGCACTTTTTGTCATAGAAGAATCTGTTTTTCTAACAGGGAGTAAAAAGTTCTCCAATGTTTTATGTTTATTGTTGTTTAATCTCCACTCTTCCACAGATCTCTAGAATTAATTGTGCAGACCTTGGCCCTTAAGGATGTGGCTTTTTTTCTGTTAATTATGATAGACGAAGCTGTCATTAGGTCACTCAATTAATTTTAGTCCCTTGATTACTTCTCAAAAATCAGCAGGAGAGTGGTGAAGATGAATCCTTTATGAGTAAAGTCTGAAGGAAAAGCACCCCAAAACAATTAAATGCTTTGAGTTAAATTGGATTTTCACAGAAAATGTCTAAAGTAATTAAAAAGTACCACATACAGAGAAATGACTCACTTCTTGATTTGTGCAGAACTTAAACTAAGGTCCATCTTCCATCATACCTTAAAACAATTTTGAATACCCTCCAAATGTGAATTCACAACTGAAGACCAATCTACAAAAAAGGAACTTGATCTAACAAAGGAAGGGACAATTATTTATTTATAGTTATTTCTACCACCTTTCATCTGAAGATCACAGGGTGGTTTACAGTACAGTGGTACCTCGGGTTACAGATGCTTCAGGTTACAGACTCCGCTAACCCAGAAATAGTACCTCAGGTTAAGAACTTTGCTTCAGGATGAGAACAGAAATCGTGCGGCGGCAGCAGTAGGAGACCCCATTAGCTAAAGTGGTGCTTCAGGTTAATAACAGTTTCAGGTTAAGAATGGACCTCCAGAACGAATTAAATTCTTAACCCAAGGTACCACTGTATAAAAACACAAACACCTAACATAGTAACAAACAGTTTAAAATGCCATAGGTGTTTTAATTAGCCAAAGCCTAGGAGAAGGTGAATGTCCTTGGGGAGAGCATTTCACAAATGGGGAGCCACCACATAAAAGGCCTATTCTTGTATTGCATACCGTCCGGACCTCTCATGGAGGAGGCACACCAAGAAAGGCATCAGATGAAGATCCCAGGGTCTGGGTTGGTTCATATGGGGAGAGGCAGTCCTTGATGCATTGCAGTCCTGAGCCATTTAAGTTTAGGCCAAAACCAACACTTTGAATTGGGCCCAGAAACTAATTGGTAGGCAGTGCAATTGGGGAAGGATTCATATTATGAGCTCAAACTGTTGTGCTCAGGTGAGAAACCTAGCCATTGAATTCTGCACCAGCTAAAGTTTCTTCAGAAGCAGTCCCATGCTTAATGCAGTAATCTAATTTAGAGGTTACCAGAGCATAGACAACAGAAGTTAGGCTATCCCTGTCCAGAAAGGGGCACAGTTGGGCACCAGCTGAAGCTGATGGAAGACGCTCCGCTGGGGGCACCTAAACGTCTAGTGACAACAATGGATGCAGAAGTATTCCCAAACTGCAGTATAACCCCATCAAGAGCAGGCAACCTCTAACAGTGCCTCATTCTTATCTGGATTGAGCTTTGGTTTATTGGCTTTCATGCAGTCCATTAGCAAGGCCAGTTATCAGTTAACCGTTTTCTCCAATTTCAAGAGGTGATGTCCTCCAAAAAGACATAACAAAAATGGCTTTATTTTCAGAAAAGCAATCTAAAATATTCTAGAATCTAAAAGTGTTCAGGAGGTGGAGACAAGTTTTCTTTTTTAAAAAAATCAGTGCTCCTTGGAGCTCCGCTCATGGAAATCATCATTCAAATTGGGCTTCATTATAAAAGGAGAATGCCTTACTGCTTCGAGGCTGCTTTTTGCTTAAAATGCATCTTAAAGTAAAACAGATACGCAAATGGAAGCCTCTGCCATCTCTTCTCACCTCCTACCAAAATGCTAATCACCCACCTGAACGTAGCTGAAAATGCTACCTCACTTTCATAGACAGGGATTGTTGGGGCTTGGAATTGAAGCAAAATGCAGAAATTAATAGTCCGGTAAAACTGCTGGTTGAAAGAATAAAGAAACATAAAGTTGATTACTCCTGGCAAACAAGGCCATTCTGAGTACAATCTAACATGTGGCCATCGTGAAGTCTTTCAAGAGGTTAACAAAAGGAAAGTCTAACACTGACTGAAGAAGGAGAAAGAAAGTAAAACCTGAGAGTAAAAACCAATCTAGAAGGAATCAGTGAAGGAAAAATAGATTGCCTTTCTGTCTATTGCCCCCCACTGGTTCAGGTAACTTACAGAAAGCATTGTTGCTTTACTCACAACAGCGCTTTCCTCTCATCTCCCAATCCCTGACCCATTTTCCCAGCTCCATATTTCTGTCTGCAAATGACTTGGAGGCATCCCTTGTTAATCATTTTAGTTTTAAGTGGTTCTTTGATTAATCTTTTGGCCTATGAATGTGTGCATGCAAACTGATTCCCTTGATTACTTTTGATTCACCTTAAAACTCAATGGGGCTGAAGTTGGCTAATGACCCGATCCTCAAAGTGCATTTTCTGGGGGGTGACATGCACTCAGCTTTGCATTCCGTTATGTGGGGTTTGTGAGCTGTCTGCACTGTAAAGCTGATCATAAGAAAAAAACTGAGAGCAAAATGCAAAACATGAAGAGATAGTTATCGTTGAAGGTGACAGTCTTCAAAGCAATTAAGTGGGGCAATAACAACAGAAACTCTTTGAATTAAGTATCTTGAGCCAATGCTGTGAAGACAGAAGGAAGGAAGAATGCCCTCACACATTCTGCACACTATCTGTTTGCTTCATGGATCTTATTCTTCTTCTTCCACAATCTATTGCTACTTGCTTTTTTGAAATGTCCCCTGCAGTGACATCATATATATGACTTCTATTTCGAAAATGTTGGGGTGGCATTCAGAGATGTCAGAATTACAAACTTTCAAGAAAGCATTGGAGGTCAAACAATGTAATTAGTAAGGCTAGCAAAAACATTTAAAAATAAAATAAAAAAGTCACTATCATTAAGACTGTCCCAAAAGCTACTCCTGCAAATGAACTTCTAGATTCTAAATCAGGTCCAAGAATTTCAATAGGTCTACTCTCAGTATGACTAGGATTGGCTACAACCCTGGGTGGTTACATCTTAGCTTCAGGATAAGCAATTAGAACTGTAGACCTCTTTCTTCAGTGCTTCACAGCAGCAGATGGAGAAGCAGGGATGCATTGGGGATGGTTCAAGAAAGGAATACTTCCTTCTCCATTTAGAGAGTTCAAGAGAGGAATACTTCCTTCTCCATTTAGCTGTGAAATCTTTTAAGTGAAGTGGGGAGGAGAAACACACATTTGTCCCTTTTAGCTGGGCCACATTGCAGCTTCAGCTTTCTCATAAGTGTCTTCTGCCCAGCACTTCAATATAAAGGCCAGCTGTGGCTCTGTGCCAGGGATGGGGAATCTGTGACCCTTCAAATGTTGCTGGACTCAATTCCCATCAGCCCTAGCCAAAATGGCTAAAATTCAAGACGGTGGACATTGTAGTCCAACAGAATCTGGGCAGCCCCATCCCAACCCTAGGCCACCTGAGTATTAAAAATTGGTTTATTTTTGTTCTTTCCATTCTAGACCCCAAAACAAAATCAATACACACACACAGTGGTACCTTGGGTTACAAACGCTTCAGGTTACAGACGCTTCAGGTTACAGACTCTGCTGACCCAGAAATAGTACCAGCTCCATCTGGTACATAGGCTGATACCCTATCTGCCTGCAGACTGTCTCGCCAGAGTGGTACATGCTCTGGTTATCTCCCGCTTGGACTACTGCAATGCGCTCTACGTGGGGCTACCTTTGAAGGTGACCCGGAAACTACAACTAATCCAGAATGCGGCAGCTAGACTGGTGACTGGGAGCGGCCGCCGAGACCATATAACACCGGTCTTGAAAGACCTACATTGGCTCCCAGTACGTTTCCGAGCACAATTCAAAGTGTTGGTGCTGACCTTTAAAGCCCTAAACGGCCTCGGTCCAGTATATCTGAAGGAGCGTCTCCTCCCCCATCGTTCTGCCCGGACACTGAGGTCCAGCTCCGAGGGAGTTCTGGCGGTTCCCTCACTGCGAGAGGCCAAGTTACAGGGAACCAGGCAGAGGGCCTTTTCGGTAGTGGCGCCCGCCCTGTGGAACGCCCTCCCATCAGATGTCAAAGCGATAAACATCTACCTGACATTCAGAAGACATCAGGGAAGTTTTTAATATGTGACATTTTAGTGTATCTTTCATCTTTGTTGGAAGCCGCCCAGAGTGGCTGGGGAAACCCAACCAGATGGGCGGGGTACAAATAATAAATTATTATTATTATTATTATTATTATTATTATTATTATTACTTTGGGTTAAGAATTTTGCTTCAGGATGAGAACAGAAATTGTGCAGCGGCAGTGAGAGTCCCCATTAGCTAAAGCGGTACCTCAGGTTAAGAACAGTTTCAGGTTAAGAACGGACCTCCAGGTTAAGTTCTTAACCTAAGGTACCACTGTAATCGGTCCAAGTATAACCAAGAAACTGAACTGCCTTTAGACAATAGCAAAAATGAAACTAAAATACCATTTCAGCTCAGCTCTAGCTACAACTAAATTGAATTATAAAACAGCTATTTGGTTTCCCTATTATGTGTACTGATTTATCAGTACAGTGTTCAGCTCCCATTTTTTCTTACTTTCGATGTTCTATGTGCATTGAAGAGGAACATCTTCAAATAAGCCTTTCTTGATCAAGATTTTGGGCCCTTATTCTAGTGCTCTCGGGTACAGACTTCCTCTTGCTGCTGGCTGCTGGATTAGTGCCTTCCTCTGAGAAAACTCAATTCCAGAAACATGTTGTTATTATCACTGAAGTAACTCTAATGCAGAGCCGATTCCCCACAGTAGACAGTCCAAAGCTCATGATTATAGCCAAAGCCACATACACATGGCCCCACACATTCCAGCCGATGAAGTTTACAGTGGTGTGCATATGACTAGGGATGAAGGATAACTTCAGCTTGGTTTCCATTTTAATACAAACTGTCTAATTTCACACACGCCAAAACAGCATGCGAACTGAAATGCAGCTATCTGTTTAAATACTTTTCCAAATTTTGCAAAGGAGTTTTCCGACCAGAGAATGTGTACAAAAATGCATACGTTAGGGGAAAGTGTGTAAGACAAAGCATATTCTAGTTAAAATGACAGACACAAAATTGCATGCTGTATATTAGGCAACATTGTATGAAAATGTCTGTATCTGGGAAAACTGCACACTAAAATGCCTGTGAATTTTTGTGATGATGTTCATTATTTAAAGAAAACAAATTAATGTAAAAATCTGGTAATTGGGAAAATGAGAATCTGAAATTAACAGATTCATAAGTACTTAAACCTGTCTGTGATGGCATTCAAGGGCAGCGGTGGAGCGTCATGTTCCGGCACCGCAGAGTGGAGAGCAGGCGGGGCGGGGCTGGTTCACATCCCGGGGGTGGGGCGTGCCATCTGCAGGGGCGGGGTGCATGTCCTGGGGGCGGGGGGCACCGTCTGTAGGGGCGGGATGCCCAGCATGGGCAGGAGGGCAGCTGCGATAGAACCCCACCGGGATCGCGCTGCCGGGGGCGGTGCACTCCCCCCGCACTCCTCTACCTCTGCCAGTGTTCAAGGAACATTTAGTCACATCACATAACTGAATGACAGAAAGGTCACTAGCCACAAAAACCTAACCTAAGGAGGTTAGCACAATGGTGTTTCACTAGTACGTAATGATAAAGGGGTAGTGCCAATAAATTGTTCTTATTATTTGATTTTTTAAAAAAAGTTTTATCTATCTGAATAGATAACAAAAGTATGAACTAAAGTAAATAAAACACCACTGTGCAAATGTACAAGTAGGAATAATCTTTTCCTGAAGTGGATACAATAAAGGTTACATCAGTCCATCCACCAGGCCAATATGGAAGATTAAGTTTGTTTTCTTTTCCTCCATCCAGATCAGAGTCCCCTCAGATCCAGATGTGAAGTGCCCTCCAGCATGTCTCAGAGCGAGAGCTTCACAGGAACAGTCAGCCTGTCAGCTACACCCATCTTTGCATTTCTGAGGGAGGATGGCATTGTTCCATACTATGAACAAATTCAATAAAGCCATGCCAAATGGCATAAATCCGATTTGGCATTTATTCTATCTGTCTGTGTTATTCATGCTGCCACTGTGGTAGTCCACACATTATGATAGCCTATATCCAAGTCCAAACACTCCAGCATCTTCCACTTTTGTGCCCTGGCCAGCAGGTCTTGGGATTCAAGGTATACATAATTATATTCAAATATATTCACAAAGAAGAAGAAGGCAGCTGATCGCCAAAGAATTTATGCCTTTGAATTATGGTGCTGGAGGAGACTCTTGAGAGTCCCATGGACTGCAAGAAGATCAAACCTCTCCATTCTGAAGGAAATCAGCCCTGAGTGCTCACTGGAGGGACAGATCCTGAAGCTGAGGCTGCAATACTTTGGCCACCTCATGAGAAGAGAAGACTCCCTGGAAAAGACCCTGATGCAGGGGGAAATGGAGGGCACAAGGAGAAGGGGACGACAGAGGACAAGATGGTTGGACAGCGTTCTTGAAGCTACCAACATGAGTTTGAACAAACTGTGGGAGGCAGTGGAAGACAGGAGTGCCTGGCGTGCTCTGTCCCATGGGGTCACAAAGAGCCGGACACGACTACATGACTAAACAACAACAATATTCACAAAAGGAGCTGTTGAGGAGTGAAGTCCACTTGCTCATTCAAAATTGTTAACATTTCCCATGTTATTGCAGACCCAAAATGTCTCACTGTTGGGCATTCCCACAATCAATGCCTGTATGTCCTCTTACTCCCACAATTCCTCCAGCAGTTCTGGGATGCCTCCACCTATGTTCATCTACTGTTTGACTTAAATCTGTCTCCCATTCCATTTTTAAGACATTCTCTTCAAGCAGGCCTTTGGCAGATTAGCATCCTGTATCCTTTTAAATGTTCTTTGTTTGTTTTGTTTTTGTTTTTATTATGTATTTTGTGTTTATCTTGTGTTTTTATGCTGTGAACCACCCTGAGATCTTTCGATGAAGGTTGATATAAAAATTTAATAATTAACCATCATCATCTCATAGTCAAAATGAATAAGGAAGTATTTTAAGTACATTGGTCCAAGATTCTTTGGGGTTTTATATCCTAATAGTTCCAAGTTGAATCCCAGAATGTTCTGATTACTACTGGGTTTTGGATATTTGTTTTGTTTCCACCCCAGGCAATTTACCTCACAACCCAGTACAGCTACATGGTACCATCTTTCTCTGCAATGAAAGCACCTCCTGTTGGCTGCTTTTATTGTGTGGCTGATTTTAAAAATCTACTTGTGCAACTTTCTTCTAAGAAGATCTTTACACAGTACAACCTCTTAACTTAATGTATGGCCTCCCTTCTTTGTATCTTTACCAGCAAAGGTCACAGCAAGGAAGAAATGCTCAGTACAGTGGTGCCTCGCAAGTCGAAATTAATTCGTTCCACGAGTCTTTTCGTCTTGCAATGTTTTTCGTCTTGCGAAGCACGGTCCATTGCAACTGCGCCTCTTCAAGCGGCTTTAGGAAAAAATCTAACAAACTCGCAAGACATTTTCGTCTTGCAAAGCAAGCCCATAGCGAAATTCGTCTTGCGAAGCAACGCAAAAACCGAAAAACCCTTTTGTCTTGCGCGTTTTTCGTTTTGTGAGGCATTCGTCTTGTGGGGCACCACTGTAATGAGGCCCCACAGCTATCCACCTCCACCTCAGCCTTTTCTGGTCTTTGCTTCACACCTGCACCATCAATTGACTTTCCCAAATGATGTTCTAACTGCTCTTTATTCGCTGAACATAACCTTCAACCAATCAGAGTCTGCAGTTTCTCAGACAAATCAAAATAGGTATATCTGATCAAAGTCCATCCACAAATACTAAAAGTCTCCCTCTCTCATTGCTATCAGAATCTATCACCAAGACAAGCAGCTACCACTGAATGGGCCTGCAACACAGAAACAGCATGATCTTTGACATTTACACACGTATATCAACAAAGGTCACAGAAATATTTTCAAGACTTGAAATTTAGGCATATACACAGCATTTCTCCAGGGACAATATTGTTGTTTTTCCTATGTGCAGTGAGATGCCACCCACCTCATCAAGAGGGATTAGTTGAAATGGCTTTTCATCACACACAATAAATAAATGATCAATCAATCAATCAATCAATCAATCAATCAAGAGGCATTGTTTTCTGTTGGTTCTTGTCCACCCAAAAGAACCTAAAGCCATTAACAGGGCATATGTCAACTGGAAGAGACCAAACTACCCAGCTTCCTAGCTGAATCCCTTGCATGAAGATACCCACATAAAAGTTTCCTTGATGAGTTGAAGAAGAGACACCTCACACTGCTCTCCTATGAGCAACCCCATTGCCTAGCTCTGAGTTTAACTTCCTGAAAAGAAGAAGAAGAAGAAGAAGAAGAAGAAGAAGAAGAAGAAGAAGAAGAAGAAGAAGAAGAATTTAAAAAACTTGGCTATCAAGGCCAGTCAGATATTTGCCCGTAAAAAAAGCATATGTGACACACAATAGGCTAAGCAGAATAGGTGTCATAAAAAACTAAGATTAGCAGTACCTTTTGTTGGGCAAGCTTGCTAAAGCAACAATGACATATTCTGCATTGCGATATGTTCCATTCTGGATGGGCTGCCAGCCCAGGTGCCTTCTGGGAGAGTAAATTTTGAGGAGAGTCAGAGACAGAGTTAGTGAGAGGAAATAACCAAGGGAGGAGTAGTGGCACAGTTACCAAATGAATGTGAGAGAGTAACCAAGTGGCCAGCCAACTTTGCTACCTACTTTGTGATTTTGAATCTCTGCTGGGGTTCTTTCATCAAAGAGTACTCGCCCCAAACTTGGATATTGGCATCCATGGATTTCTCCCTTAAAAAACAAAAGAAAAAACCCCTATTTTTCCTTCCCACCATCACCCACAGTGGAGGAGAGCCAAATTCAGTGGCCTCATTGGTGATCCAAGGTTTTGTTGCTCTGTACAGTATAGTTATGCTTTAGTTGAAAGGCAGCAAAGTATTCAACCAGTCTAGTGAGCTTCCACTGCCCAGCAGATGTTTTTGTGTAGCACCCTAGCAGGCACCCTAGGTCACTTATATTGGAAAACAAATCTATTTACAAGCAGCTGCCAGTGTTTCGGAGGAGAAGGTGGGAATAAGTTAGAAAGGGTTTGAAATGCCAACAAATTACATTTCTGTGCTGCAAGAGGAAGCTTCCTGGCTGATCCCCATATGCTACTTTATATCATGTACCTAGAGCATAAGACTGCAATATTTTATCATGCATTGTTTTTCATAAACATGAAAATATATTTGCATTTACATGACAGTATTATATATTCACATAGTCAGAAAATGTATAAAGCATAACCATGAATACGGTCAATGGAAGCGACTATGAATAAATAATGGCGGGGACAGAAGACAAGGAAAATGTCTTTTTGTTGATACGTAATCAGCTCCATCAAGTTACGAACACTTTGCTGCTAACACTTTTCTAATGGATAAAATATCTATGCAAATCAGGGCTGCTTTACACCTAATTTCAAGGTTGATTTCTTGGGTGAAATGTTATTTTTATGGAAAATGATGACTATGAAAAGGTGTTGTACAAACAGTCTACTTACTAGATTCAATCCTATATAGATAGAAGTTTAATATTATGTATAATACATTCAATGAATTTGATTTCTGGTGGCTCTGAAAGGAGAATATGTAAATGAAAATTGGTGGTTATGTTTAATGAGTGCTTAAAGTAATGCAGGTTAATAAAATGTTGATTAATGTATCATTATCTATTTTATAATTGTAATATTATTAAATAATGTAGTTTTAAAAAAATAAGAAATCATGTTGTTGTTGATCACTTCCAAGTTACAATAACTCACTTTTCCTTTTTATTGCAAGATTATGTATATTTGTTTTGTTTGCTATTGTCATTATTGTTTTTGTTCTGTTTTTAAATGAAAGCATTCTGAGTATTGTTCTAAAGCACTGACACCATCTAGATCTTGATCATGTTGCAGCAAACAATGATGGGTGGTTGAAAACAACTGGTCCAATTTATTTAAAAAAACAACTCTGCCTTATTTTCTATATAAACTCCAAGCAGCTAACGGATTAAATAATAATACAATATGAAACAAATAGCACTCCAAACTAAACCCTAAACAATTAAACACAAATTAATACAATATAAAACAAATAACATTCCAAACTAAACTCAAAACAATTAAATGCAAATTAACAAATCCATCAGTCATTAAAATGAGCACAACGTCAAGATCAGCTGAATAATAATGCAGCATTCTGTGCAAAGACAGACAGTTAGAAAAGGCTGTGGACATTCTCAGACCTTGCATGAACACAAAAAATCATGGCAACTTGAGAATCAAAGTACAGTGGTACCTTGGTTCTCAAACTTAATCCATTCCAGAAGTCCGTTCCAAAACCAAAGAGTTCCAAAACCAAGGCATGCTTTCCCATAGAAAGTAATGCGAAATGGATTAATCCATTCCAGACTTTTAAAAATAACCCCTAAAACAGAAATTTAACATGAATTTTACTCTCTAACAAGACCATAAAATGAAAGCAATAATCAATGTACTGTACTTTAAAATAAATAAGACAGTACTGTAGATGATGAATTATTTTTTTTAAAAAAAAATTCTTACTTGCTCTGCTGATAGTCATTGTTTGGAGGGGGGACTTCCGCAGTCAGTCGATCAATCAATCAGCTGAACTGACCAAAAAAGCCTCAGAAACAAAACCGCAAAATAAATAGCAAAACCAAAAGCACCAATTACAGTGGTGCCTTGGTTCTTGATCCTAATCCATTCCAGAAGTCCATTTGACTTCCGAAATGTTTGAAAACCAAGCCGATACTTCTGATTGGTCCAGGCTCCCCCGGAAACAATAGCCAACAGCTGCATCGGACGTTCGGCTTCCGGAAAACGTTTGTATACCGGAACACTTACTTCTGGATTTTTGGTGTTTGGGAACCAAGGTTTGAGAACCAAGGTACTGCGCTGCTTCTTGTTCTCAACATGAGATTGCAACCATAAATGAAGTTGAGCTGATTTGAGCTGTATACAAGGCAGAAATATAGCTATTGACACCAGCTGTGCTGTGTGGTTGGGGAGAGGGTGGAAGCAGCAAGCTTAGAGTGGTGGCAAGAAGAATGTGCCACCTCCTACCTGGCCTGTCACCACCCTCTACTGTTGGGTCTTCCCATCCCAGCACTTCTAGGATAAAAAGACATAAGCATTTTTAACTAACTAAATAAGTGCTTGATTTGAACGCATGCAAGCAGAGCCTCAGCAGAAGACAGCCTCCCTGGCCCCTCAAGTAACTTGGGCAACCCTCAGAGTGTACCTCTAGTTTCAGTTCACTGTAGCTAGAAACTTTCAGCTTTCTTTATCCACAAATGCAAACAACACACTGCACTAGGAACTTGTATGAGGAATCCCCACCCCTGTAAGTGAATTGCTCATTCAGGCATCCATAGACATCCATTAAAAACATTTGCTAATTAGACATCATTTTAAGGCAAAACCATAGCGACGGAGCTAGTCACAGTAATCAGATGGCAAACTCAAAACAATACTGAACACACACATACACACACACATTTGTTGATGAAGAACAATACATCTGGATTTTTTTTCCATGAAAATTGGTATTTTATGAAAAAAATAATGGTTAAAGCAATAGTAAATGCTAAGCAGACACAGAAGAGGTAATTGGAGCCAGTAAGCTGTAGATTTATTGCTGCACAAGTAGTTGCATAAATCTAAACTCAGACCAGAAACTTGTTTTGACAGCCTGACTTGGCTCTGAAACACCTGAAATCATAATAAACTCTGAGCCTGTGCAAAGTGCATTTGATTTGCAAATATGTAACTAGTAGCCACAGTCAGATGCCATGTCTTTGAGAGGTGGAACTTCCATGCAAGCAAGCTAGAAATGTGCCTCTTCCCTGTTTATAACCATTGGCTTAGGCCCTTTTATTTCAATGATACTAGGAGGTGTTGTTGTTGTTGTTTAAAAAATGGGGGCAGTACTTCACTCTGTTCTTATCTCCCCACCCCCGAACCCTGCTGTATATAATCCGCCATTCAGTTATTCCCTTCACATCCATAACTCCAACTGATGGAGCCATCACACAGCACTCATTCACAGTGTTTCTCATCCACCTGGGGATATGTTCCTGTTTTTTACACGTATGCACCCTCTAGATGGATTTATTATCTAAAGGTTGTAACACAATTAGTACATTTTCAGTGTTTACATCCATTCCCCAGAATTCAGCCCTAAAAATGAGGTGGAAATGCCTGAGGAATAAGAGGTCGTGTTCAATAAAGCTCTCCAAAACTGTGTGTTCTAACGAAATTCTCATTAATCTCAAGTAGTTCTGCATTCTGGCATCCTTCCTTGCATCCTAATATGCTTGCTTGTTTTGTACATTAATGGAGAAATTAAAATCTATTGACAGAAATGAGAGGTTTGCCACTGATTTAAATGGAATTATGAATTGCACCCTAAATATCTAGTGTTAATAAGATGGAAGTTAATAGAGCATTCATGGCTAACTGTTCAGTGATACAGCTCATTGCAGCAAATTGAATGCACGTCTCTCACAGAACACAAGTTGTATTACCTTCATTGCAACAAGCTCCATTCTCATCCTCTGCCACCATGTCCCATTTATTGTGTCTATGTGTCAATGTAACAAGGGCTATTGTGTTGCTGTTTGCACATTGCTTCCCCATATCTTTTAATGCTACGCATAAAAATTGCCAGGCTACAAAGTACACAGCCAGCTGATTGTACATTCATCAGAGAAGCACACAAATATTTACGGCATTTATCATAGTCAAAGCTCCCTAGAGGACATTATTTCACGCAAGGACAATCATCTTTGTTTATTTCCGTTCTGGCTGAAAATCTGAAAGACAGGGATTTGCATGTGGTTAGAGATGGACAATCAAAAGAAGGTAGTAGAACAAGAGAGTGAAAGTTTGCATTGATAAGCAGACGACAAGGACCTAAGCCTATGGAACACGCTCCCAGTCCAGGTCATAAGATGCGCTGATACAACTTAAAAAACAAATATGGCTTCCTGCAAATAATACTGGGAACTGTTGTTGGATAAGGTGCTGAGAATTGTTAGGAGGTCCCATTCCCCCCAGAGAACTACATGTTCCAGAAGTCCCTGTGAGGGGTTATTGATAGCTGAAACTGGTTGTTACCAGTTTTGTCATCAGCAAGGCCTGACCAATACATTTTGGCACCTGAGGCAAACCACAAAACAGTGTGCGCCCCTGCCAGGATAAAAAGGGATGAGTGAAGCTGTACATCAGGAACAAGGGGGATAATAAAGATCTACATTGTGAACAAAGGGGGTGTCAAAGGCCACCATGGAGGGAGGGGCCCACTCTGAATCAAGCTGGGCAGGTAAAGAGCCTAGTAGACCCCAGAGTACAGCCCTCACCATTTCCTACCTTGGGGTGGGAGGAGACCAGCAGTGTCTCCTATTCGCTGACAGGCTGCTGTAGAGACAGCATTGTGGGGCTGCCGAGGAAGGGGCAGTTCTGGCCTCCAAGAAGCACACCACAGCTGTTGCTGCTACTGTGGCAGTGGGTGATGCATTCCTTGGAGGAATCTGCTGCCCATGTAGATCCTGCTGCCTGAGGTAGTCACTTCACCTATGTGAAGTGGTCACATTCTTCATATGACTCTAGCCTCCCTAATAATGTGCCTAACAGTAATTCCACCTCAGAAATAGGACGTTGCCCCATACTGAATAGCCCTGTATTTTCTACACCAGGCTACCTCAACCTCGACCCTCCAGATGTTTTGAGACTACAGTTCCCATCATCCCTGACTACTGGTCCTGCTAGTTAGGGATCATGGGAGTTGTAGGCCAAAAATCTCTGGAGGGCCGAGGTTGAGGAAGCCTGTTCTACACTGATTGGCATTGCCTCTCTAATGTTTTTGACCAATTGTTTTTCCCAGCCATACCAGGAGCTGCTGGGGATCGAATCTTGGACCATCTACAGATGCTCAACCATTGAGCTGCATCCCTCTGAGAAGGAAGCACTGGGCCCATACAAAGCTCTCTTTCAAAACTTCAAACATGCATAAATGAGGACCAGACTAGATGAGATGTTATTCACGCAATAGGCAATTGGCAGAAAGCGTGTTCTCCAATAAATGAGAGCACGTGTTGCGGTGTGGGCCACCAGGCCAGGCCTCTTGTTGCCAGGCAGGTTATAATTGTTGCCTGGCATCATGATTGGGTAACCGGGTTGCTGGGGCAAATTGTATGTTGCAAATTGGGTGGGTGGGACCATGGTCTTTAAATATTGGTGCACTCTGGTTTCTCTTTCTCTTTGCAGAGTGCATCTGATCACCAGCCCGCCCGCCCTCTTTTCCGGTTGACCTTGCTTTGCCTGTCATGGGGTCGTCTGCCTTGGCGCAGGGGCCTAGTAGGAATTTTGCCATTGGGTGATTGGCTGTGCCATTTGGTTTTTGCCTACTACTCAGCAATTCGTCACAACTTGTAAGGTTGCGGTTAGGCATTGGTTATAATATGCTGGTGGTGGAGGGGTCAGGCTGGGCCTGCCCCTCCCATTGCGCTGAAGGGAATTCCGTTAAAGGAATCCTGGGGCTTGCCATGATTTTGTCCAATCCCTGTCATGGGACCAGGGCCGCCCAATCCCTGTCATGGGAATCCTTGTCATAGGATCTGGGCCGGCAAGCTTTCGGGGAGCTGCTGGGGTGAGCGGCGTGGGTCCGACGCTTAGCTCAAATGACCCCCAGTTTGACTTTCTCTTCTACTGGCTACCGATCGGACCTCGGGATGTCAGTTCTGTCCCAGGCGGGGGGACAGATAGTCATAACCAATGTCTAAACAACCACTCACTGATTTTGTATTTTAATAAAGTTGTGGCCAAAATAGTGCCCAAAAACCAAAACTAAATTACGTGTTATGTGTGAAGTTATTTGAGGGGTGGCCTGGGGACCTACACACGCAATAGGTTATTCAAGAGTATACTGTCAGGAACCTGTCATGGGGAGCAGGGGAGCTTAAACCTTTTCCCGAGCTGAAATGTGTCCCTTTCGAAAACATGCTGCCTTGGAAGGAAATAGTGTACATCAGGGGCATATCTGGATGACATGAAAACGTAAGTTCAGCTAGGTTTTCTGGAATGAGGAAAAGGAAATGCATCATCACAAGGCTGTGGCTTTCAGTAGTCTCCATGTTATTTCCCTTGTGGTCCCTGCCAATGCTACAATTCTATGGTTCTAAGAATTCCAACTCTCAACAAAGCTGATAAAAATAGATAGGTTCTGGGCTGCTTTAATACTATTCAGGCCTTCTGAAATTTTATGCATGAAGGAGGTGCAGGGGCCCATGTGTCAGCCCTACTCCATCCCCTCCAAATTGGGGTGGGAAGTTCTATGAGAAGATCTGGATGTGGTTACAATCCTCCCCATGACAGGAAGCCCTGATCACAAGGAGGGCTATAAGCGCTTACAATATCTAATAGCTGACTGCATAAGGCAAGGGGTTAGGAAACAGGAGATGTGAAATTGTAAGTTCAAATCCCAACATGATGAATCTTAGGAACAAGGACCGCTCCCTCATCTTTAGAGAGTCAGTATGGTGTAGTGGTGAGAGTGTTGGACTATGATCTTGGGAGACCACGGTTTGAATCCCCACTCAGCTGTGAAGCTCAGTGGGTGATCTTGGGCAAGTCACTGTCTCCCAGTCGAACCTACCTCACAGGGTTGTTGTGAGGATAAGATGGGGGCAAAGAACCAGATACGCCACCTCGAGCAATTTGGAGTAAATGTAATAAAATAAAATCCAGCCCTTAAGACACAATTTGGGAGAGTTATAAATGGAGGAGGAAGGCCAGCCTTCCAATGAGAGAATTTAGGAATTCCTGAAGATGGGTTTTGTTGACATGTTTTCTCCAAACAGAGAAAGCACACCAGGAAAAGGATAACTGTTCAGGCATTCTTAAAATCTATGCCTGTAGCTGGTATTTTTCTGAAAAACAATTTCTTCTTCAGCTGCATATTTCCCCCCTCTGTGTGTAAAAAAAAATAATAATAATCCACGACTCAGTCAACCCTGCTCTTCTTGTGAGGCTTAACCTTGTTGACTCTCTGGTCAGAAGTAAAACCTAATTTATTTATTATTGCCTGAAGACGATCTGTACTTGAAGGACATAAGGGACTTCTGTACAGCTCATATGCATTCCCTGAACGACTGAATTTCTTGTAAGTTATTAATCTGAGGGTTGCTTATTGCAGTTGTCAAACATAGGCAGAAAGTCATGAAATTTTAATATTTAATTATGTTTACAAAAAAAGGAAATGCACCCAGAAGCTTAAAAGGTCTCAGGAAATACTGATATAATTTAAAATGCATTGGCTTTAATGTAAAGGGAGCAATAGGAAAACAAATACCTGCTTGCTTTTCACCATATTCTTCTTTTTATCTCTATAAGCAGTGAACAGCGGCTGCTTTTAATAAATCATGTGAACAGAGTGGTGAAGTAATTGAGTCATTTATATTTTGCAGCAGGAATGGGGAAGACTGTTTATTCCTGTTGGGGGCAAAATTCCAAGGCCCACATGCCAGGGGTGGGCAGGGTCAGGGGTGAAAGTGGGCAAAACAACAAATGAAATATTTACCTTTGAACAGCACACCAGTTTAAACACACACACACACACACACACACACACACACACACTCATCCCCTTCTGTATCCCCCATCCAGACAGTCAGAGTTCAAAAACACATACCAGGCAGGCAAAAACACAGAGGGCGCAAAGAAGGGCCAGCGAGATGTGAGGCTTGGAGAGACTTCTGAGGGCCAGATTGAGAAGCCTGGAGGGCCACATTTGGCCCATGTGCCTCAAGTTCCCCACCCCTGTGTTACAGGAATTGAAATAGCTGTCTGCTAAATTCTCATGAGTGTTGAAGGAGCCTTGGATTTGTCCTAAGCAGGGAACAGGAAGGATGCCTATGAAGTCTAATATTTCCAGTTCTATTCTTCTATGGATCTTGGGCCAGCATGAACATTTGCATCCTTGAGCAGCTCCCAGGGTCCCAGCACTTCAGTACAGCCCATTTCCAAAACATGACATTAATATTGTTTTTTTAAAAAAATCTGGCATGCTTCTCCAAGCCCAACTGAATTGATAGATGTAGACAGCCGTCTGTGATTTATCCTAGCCTAAGTATTTTTATTGGGAACGTTTGTTTAAGGATGGATGAGAGCAGATGTAGATCTAACCAAGTTATCATGTTCTTGGTAGCGATCAGCATTGTGCTTAACTCTGCTATGGGAGAGTAGGAATCTTTCTTCCAAGCCTCTCTCTCCAAAATACACACCATATGTTTAAAGTGCATTGTTTTTCCCCAAAGAATCCTGAAAACTGTACAATAGTTTGTTAAAGTTTCTGGGAGTTGTAGCTCTATGAGGGATACACTTCAGTTCCAGGGTTTCTTTGGGAGAAATAATGTGCACTAAATGTGCTTGCAATGCAATGCAAGAACATCCCAGAAAATGCAAAAAGCACAACAAAACAAGGATCATGGTTTACCTGAGAAAAGGACCAGGAAAAAGGGACTACTCTTGGTAATAGGACAGCTGGCTAATCAGAGTGGTTCTCTGTGACGTGTGCTAAATTCAGGGAAGCATCATTTGCCCTCTGGTTCTCCTAGCACACACACTCTCCTACTCACACACACAATCCCACAAATGAACATTTGGGATTTTGACTGTTCATAATCTCAAACTGGTGGGGGGAGGGATGGGGAAGAAGCACAGTCCCCAAAATAGAACGATTCCTCTCTGCATGGCTGCACACTTGAGATCTACATCTGTTGGCCCCATAAACAGGATTTGCAGCTGAGAAGTGAAGCAGCTGAGCTCTCATCTCCCTTCTTTTAGTTTTCTAAAGAAATGGTTTCCTTAAAAAAAAAAAATGGGGAAGGTAAGAGGGTTCTTTGCATCTGCTGATCCTTCAAGTTTCTTTTAGAAGCCAGTGTCTCTATTTGGGACATATTTTATTGTTGGAGGAAAGCACATGGTTATTTTTAGCTAGATTAGGGCTGAGCATTGCAGAGAGTATTTGCCTTGGGATTTTTTATGTATGCCTGTATCTTTTTATTCTCCCTTTGTGGCAGAAATCACACAAGGATTCCTGCTGTCCGTTACGGAATGGAACATAAACAGCCAACCTAAAATAGATGTTTGTCTTTGCATAACAACCAGTGGGAAACGTTGCAAGTTTTCAGAAGCAGAATTCTAAAATCACGACTGCTTTGAATCTTTAAGTTGCTGCAGATGGTGGGGGTCCTAACTCGGTGAGTCATTCATGAAGATTAGGCAAAAATGTGCCTTGTGAGCTGCTCCATACATAACGCTTGCTGCACAGAAAATGCCACTAATATAAAAAAACAACACGATATATGGGTGGTTTAAATATCACTTACTGGATTTACCTTTTCTCTTGTACATACTTATGACATCGGTGCATACTGATCCAAAACAGAAAAACATAGCAATAATTCAAACTGTCCCTACCTAAGGACATATGGCCAAAACAAGAAGCAAAACTCTACCATGTATTAATCATTCTGGCTTTTTTTTTGACACAGGGGTCAATGCCACAAACCCCCAGCACCACCACCTAAAAACTATGAACAAGAATGGAAAGGAGGCAGAGGGTGTGTGTTTCCATTGCTGTCTGTGGATAATGTATCTGTGTACAACAATGAAAAGGAGTGAAGCCAGAAGAAAGAAAACTTACGTTTTTTTATTAATCATTTATAACTTTGTCTTCAACCTTTTCAAGCCTGGGACTCACTTTTAACTAAAACAAGCATTTGATTACCCTTTTCTTAATCTTTTAGGGACACGGGTGGTGCTGTGGGTTAAACCACAGAGCCTAGGACTTGCCGATCAGAAGGTCGGCGGTTTGAATCCCCATGACGGGGTGAGCTCCCGTTGCTCGGTCCCTGCTCCTGCCAACTTAGCAGTTCGAAAGCATGTCAAAGTGCAAGTAGATAAATAGGTACCACTCCGGTGGGAAGGTAAACGGCATTTCCATGTGCTGCTCTGGTTCGCCAGAAGCGGCTTAGTCATGCTGGCCACATGACCTGGAAGCTGTACGCCAGCTCCTTCGGCCAATGAAGTGAGATGAGCGCCACAACCCCAGAGTCTTCCGTGACTGGACCTACCTTTTCTTAATCTTTTACCATATATCTGCATGACTGTGGTGCTCCTCTGTTGTGGCCCACCTTAGACCAGGCTGCAACCCAGTAGTGGGTCCCGATCCATCAGCTGAAATCCAGTGGTTTAGGCCACTCACCAGCCAGAAAGGCTCCAAGACCAGCACACATACAATTGATTGATGCAAGACAGATCCTGACTCCAGGCCTCCAGTTTAAAGGGGATGATACGACAAGACCAAAAGAGATGGGAAGAGAAGAGGGGGTGTTAGAGACTTCAGAATACAGACCAGAATGGAAAAATCCAGGCAGCAATATCTTTAAAAGAAGTTTTATTGACTTTGGTTTATTTGTCAGACAAGCAAAGCAAAGGGGTGCATTCAGCCGAAATGAGAGAATGCCCCCGAACACCAGGGGCAGACAGTTTTTATACCCTTAGGCAAAGCAAAAATTCAGCCCCTTAAACATTCCCCTTTATGCATATTCATTGAAGCTCAACCAATTAAAAAAATGATGGTGGCCTTTCGGTTCCAAGCTGCACTCTCACCCAGCCGGCTGGACTCTGTCCTGTCCTGTCAACCTCGGTCCTTCAATCCGTTGTCTCCTCTCACAGAATCCAGCAGAAGGGTCAAATTGGCTTCGCTCTCCTCCGAAGAAAAGCCTCGGTGGCGCCAGGAGCAAGCGGCCGGTTGCCCCTTCCCCTGTGCCCTGCCTAGAAAAGGACAAGGGAGCTGCCTTCTGGTCTTTTGAGGACTTAAGGTCCCTTATCCGAGTCACCTGTGGCACCAGAAATGTTAGAGACTTCAGAATACAGACCAGAATGGAAAAATCCAGGCAGCAATATCTTTAAAAGAAGTTTTATTGACTTTGGTTTATTTGTCAGACAAGCAAAGCAAAGGGGTACATTCAGCCGAAATGAGAAAATGCCCCCGAACACCAGGGGCAGACAGTTTTTATACCCTTAGGCAAAGCAAAAATTCAGCCCCTTAAACATTCCCCTTTATGCATATTCATTGAAGCTCAACCAATTAAAAAATTGATGGTGGCCTTTCGGTTCCAAGCTGCACTCTCCACTAGGTGGTGCTGCGAGCTTATAAACTATTTGATCTTCTTACTAATTCCTAGGAAAACCACTTCTGACCGCATGCATGTAAAGATAGCTACTCACAATTCCTACTAAAAACCACTTGACCCCCACCTGTGTTTGTGGTTTTAGCAGTTGCTCGGCTTAAGCCTGCTTTTAGAACTCTGTGGTGGGCTAGACATCCTGGGCAAACAGACAGTTTCTCAGAACAGCTCAGCTACCATCAAAATCCCCTGACCGCATCCTCTTGCAAACTCGCTGTGTTGCAAAAATATTGTCTTTGCAAGCAGGGGCAAGCAGGGGAGAGAGAAATGTCTTTTGGCTTTTAGTTTGCTCTCTAAGATGGCTTTCAGCTTATAAAATGGCTCCAGCCTGGCTCTCCAAAGTGGACCTCTGGTCTCCACTCCTTCAGGGGAAGAACAAACTCAGACATCAATGCTTAAAGTTAAATAAAACAAAAAAAATTCCTTCCAGTAGCACCTTAAAGACCAACTAAGTTAGTTCTTGGTATGAGCTTTCGTGTGCATGCACACTTCTTCAGATACCACATTTATAGGCCTTATAGGTATCTGAAGAAGTATGCATGCATTTATAGGCCTTATAGGTATCTACACATTTATAGGCCTTATGGGTATCTGAAGAAGTGTGCATGCACATGAAAGCTCATACCAAGAACTAACTTAGTTGGTCTTTAAGGTGCTACTGGAAGGAATTTTTGTTTTGTTTTGACTATGGCAGACCAACACGGCTACCTATCTGTAACTAAAGTTAAATAGTAGTTCTTATAATGACCAGGGGTTATTATAGGTTACAAGTTGTTTTTTAACGTGTAGGAAGCTGCCTTGAGATGGGTCAACCCTAAAAGATGGCCTATAAATGTGGAAATGGTTATGATTATAATAAATATATGTAGCAGCATCAGTATAAATAAAGCACTACCACGCCTACAAAATAAACCGCACACCATCACAGACCACTGTAAATCTGCTTGGAATCAGATGCCAATTAGTTTGACTCAATGTACATGCTGGTACAGCGGGAAAAGTTCATTGCAGACAACTCTAAAATTAGGCTGGCAATGACTAATTAGAAGTTCCAAATTGTGGCATTGATTAGAAGATGTAAGGCAAAACTATTTACAATTCATTTTTAGAGAACTCTCTGGGTCATCAATACCCACACATTATAGAAGCTGCGAAGGGACAAATTAAACACAGTTTTTATTCATTTTTTAAAATCTGCACCCCTGTGTTCTTCATCACATCTGTATCTGCCCTGTGCTTAGCCTCTGTTTCAACTCAGTCCAAGTGAGAAAGCCTGAATGAAACATGCCATACACTAATCACATTTATTGTGTAAGATAAAAAGCCTTCAAAACATGTGTTATTAAAAAAAATGTAACCTACTGACAATACTATGTCCAAGTATTTTTCCAGTGTTTGCCTGTCATGCAGTGCAATCCTGTTCCTGTTTACTTGGAAGCAAGTGTCAATGAGTTTAATAGGGCTGAAACAAGGACGCCTAGGCTTGGAGCCTGCAACGTCAGAGCAAACAGGAGGAGGACTGCTGGTGAGGCTGGGAGAGCATTTGTGTCACAGACAAGCTAGTTTTACAGGGTCACTCTCCCGAAAGTGAATCATGTGTCATGTTTTGGGAAATACAACCATTGGTATCAACACTCATTAAATTATGCTGCATTTGTCTATTGCCAGCAATTACAAGTGGACAATAGGGACGGTGTGATGAGCATTAAACTTAACCTTTGGGGTCCATTTAATGAAATTATTCATGTAATTTTTTCCAACACATAGCCTTTAATAGCAGAGCTTGCATCAGAAAAAAATGTTAATTGGTACCTATTAAAGGCTATCAATTTTTTTTATTCATAACTTTTTGGTTATTTTGATGAAAGACCTATAACCTAATGTCTGGCAAATGTAAATGGATGTTCTACAGCACTTAAAGGGGGTTTATTCTTCCTAAGAGCTTAATTGATATATTTTTCAGTTAATGCTCGGAACAAGATCATTCCTTCAACCCTTCTCAGATACTTCAATCGACAATCAGCCAAATGGAAAGGCTGGGAATTGTTTATCCATTTAATTTTACTACAGTGGCAGCTTGGTTTGTTGCCCTCAAATCACTTTGTTCTGAGTTGTCAAATGAAGTCACTTTTCCCAGCACGAAGTCTGAAGACTGTCCCATACTAGATTTGGCCTAGATTCTGCACCACGCAGTGTATTGCACTATGCGTAATTCTGAATGAGGTAGCAGGTAAGGTTTGGACTGGTTAAAAATGGGGTGCATGTTCTTACCCAAACAATTAAAGACAAACCCAGCTTCCAACCCCCCTTCATTTTCCCCATACTCCATCTCTCATGGATGCTTTAGCTGAGATTTCTGCGTTTCCTGGGGTTGAAGTAAACGACCCTCAGAGTCCCTTCCAACTTTTCAAGTCTATGAGTCTTTGATTCTATCCTTTAAAAGCATTCTTTCTGCTAAGTGCAGTATGGATACAAGCAAATAGCACTTGTGACCAGACTCTGGAATAAAGAAGTGGGACGTAAGTGATGAGTTGAATTTGGGTCACATTTTATTTATACTGTATCTTCAGGGGAAATAAGAATTCTGTGGCGGGAAGGCAGCTTAATTTCAACTTTGGGCAAGCCGAACCCTGTATATTCCAAGGAGCAGGACAAGGAACAGCCCTAAAGCCTGAGCCCCCACATTATGAAGAGGAGGGAGGCCTTACTTCCTCACTGCCTCCCGGGCCCTACAATTCTGGGAAGGTGCTAAAGATGAGCCTCAAGAACATCCAGGCTAAGGGCCTTCTAACCCAGAGCAGCTGGTCTCTAGAAATGCCCTTCACCCAAGGGTCCTCACCTCTATCTTTATCTGCCCTGAATCTTCCCCACACCTCCTCTCCAACAATGTGACTGACTTAACCATGCAACTAAATCAGTCAATTTAATGCCACAGACCCATAAGCACTCCCTGGATCCAGTAAGCTGTAGGTAAAAAAACTTGCTTGACCAATGTACAGGCAGGGAAAAAAATACTACTGATCATCTTATACTACAATGGAGGACAGACTGGGCAAGACCAAGAATATGGCCCAGAGAGGAGGGCCATCAGCGGTGCAGCCAAGGCACATAAGGCCTTCAACCATGCCCTCACATGCCAGTATGCATGTGTGCCCATGCCAACCAGCCTGGTCTCCCCCACACATCCCAGCCTGGGTGTAGTAACACTCTCAGATGCAGCATTGCATGGCTGGAAGTAACAAACTTCTGTCTGTCATTATAATACTAGGGCGGGAGAGCATTTTTGGAGTCAAGGCCACAACACCCAGGTGGAAGGTTGTTGGTGGACCGTGAATGGAGTAGACTCCAAAGTAGCCAGAGTTGCATATCCTTAATACACATGCACAATTTGAGAGTGAGAGAACCAGTCATACAAAGCTGTGCCTCATGGAAAGAGAGAGAAAATAATCCTCAGTAAATCAATACAAGCTGCGGCTACTATGTTATCCACAGCCTTTTTAAAAAAAAAGTTTGGGGGGAGTGTACACACACACACACACTCCCCAACTCTCCAAAATTCTTCATCTACCCTGGCTGTGCAAGCAAAAGGCAAAAAGAACCCAATAATCCCAGCAGAAGAATGCAAATCATGTCAATGCACAGTCAAACTGCAAGCTTTGCCCTACAGCTATTCATAGCCATTAACCTATGCAAATACCTCCTCAAACCTGCATGCATGCAATTGCAAAATTCTTGGATGACTTTTATACCCCTCAACAGTTCCAATTTGATCAGGACATTCCAGAACTACAGAAGCCATCATGGCTTCTGACTGGATGTCCTGTTTTCGGTGCCAAGCTGCTGTGAAAGTCAGCCGGCTCCCATGAGAGCTTGGCACCAAAATACATGAGTCTTTTGCGCAAAAGAGCAACCAGAGCCAATGGAGGGGGAGAAGGAGAAGGTGGAGGTGGTGGTGGTGGTGCTGGGCCCTAGGCCACGCCTCCTCTGCCCAATGACACTCCCATCAGAGGAGGGAAATAAGAAGACAAAGGTGAGGGTAACAGCAAGGAAGTGGAGGAGGAGCTGGAGGTACCGGTTTGGCACTTGCTGAGGCAGCTGCTGCCGATAAAGGAGACAGGGGGCTGAGGTGAGGAAGTCCCAGCTGGCTCTCACAAGAGCGTGACACCAAAATTCATGTGCCCTGATTTTAATTGGCTGGACGCTTGTGGGTGTAGGCTTTTTTAATATCACAAGAAACAGAAGCCTACTTCTCTGCTGCGCCAGTTCCCACTTCATCAGATCTCTTCGAGAAAGGAGTTAGAGTTGCACACTTTGCATAATGGCGGCCTTTTCCCACTCAGCTACACCCTGATAAACAGCTGGTGGTTAAGAGGGAACCCAGAGGGAACCCACTACACTAGAACATGATGAAAATATTCTTTGCTATGGTATTTGATGGAATGACTGGGATGTGTTTGAGATGTTTGGACCTGAGCTTGCCTTGGCTTTAGAAAGGTGTGTGAAGTAAATGACATGGTAATCACCATTACTACCACCATTATTTTTATTAATAAACATTTAATGCTGTGCTAGGTGTTATACAAGCCCCTTTTGGGAAACTACCAGCTCTCGGGTGCTTTGATATGTATGGTACCTATGAGCCAAACTGGAAAAATCCCAATCCCCTCTAATTTGCTCATATTACACAAATGATAGTATTTCCCCACCCCTACTCGCCGGTTGGGTGGACTGCCACTGAAAACAATGACACAATCCCCTAAACCATCCAGTGCCTTGCCACAGGAAATAAAGATTTTTTTCCAGCTCTGACAGCAAGGTCTTATTACTCCATGTTGTACAAAGGAATGTTCTGACCTACTTCCAATGACTGCTGAGAGGAAATGCAATTTGTTCATTTTCTTTTTAATCTGGGTCATTTCCAAAGTCACTGTTTTAAAATGACTGGAACTGTATGCTCAGGACATAACTGACTGACCCACATTTGTTTTGGTAGCATGACCATTACTTTAATCCATGTTCTTCAGTATAAATGTTTCTGGAAGTCCACTTGGCCTGCTTGGTGTTTAACATGCCAATTTATTTTTAATAAATTGCAAAATCTAAGGCAAATTTGGAAATTCCTGCTTAAGCAAAATTCCTTTTTAAGTTCCTCAAAAAGAAGCTAAATAAGTTGTGATAAAGGTAAAGGTAAGGTAAAGGTACCCCTGCCCTTGCGGGCCAGTCGTGTCCGACTCAAGGGTTGTGTGCCCATCTCACTTAAGAGGCCGGGGGCCAGCGCTGTCCGGAGACACTTCCGGGTCACGTGGCCAGCGTGACAAAGCTGCTCTGGCGAGCCGACACCAGCACAGCACACAGAAATGCCGTTTACCTTCCCACTATAAAGCGGTACCTATTTATCTACTTGCACTTAGGGGTGCTTTCGAACTGCTAGGTGGGCAGGAGCTGGGACCGAAAGACGGGAGCGCACCCCGCCGCCGGGATTCGAACCGCCGACCATGCGATTGGCAAGCCCTAGGCGCTGAGGTTTTACCCACAGCGCCACCTGCGTCCCTTGTGATAGATTCATCAAAATATCCCAGAGGAATTTTTCACATCTCTGAATTGGTGAAAACACAGGTGAAGTTTCCTAGATGGGTGGGGAGGAACATTTGAGGAATTGCATAGAAGATCAATCATTTGGATGAGACTAGCAATATTTCTGAAGAGTCTTCCACACATTCTCAGATGATGCCTACCATAATCAGTGTTGCTATTTCAAACAATATGAAGAATGGTCTTATGTGAGCAGCATCTATTGACCAATATCAACCATTTCCATGTTCATTTTGTCCCTATCAGCATGGCTACTGCTAATGTTCATATTATGGGCCCTAAGATATAATCATTAGCAGTAGCCATGCTGATGGGGCAGAACACAAGCCCTGACAATGACCTGATTCCATGAGCACCTGATTCCATGAGCCCTTGCCATCAACATAACAAGCAAAGAGTTGGGAAGATAAAGATCAAACCCATTGGCCAGATCCAGTTTCACATACACACAGGTCATAGAGCATGGTATGGATTCTAGGGCATATTCAGCAGGTGCATGTGACCCGCATCTTGTGCCTGCTCAATTAAGATCTTCCTTTATTGAGTTGTGTTTACAAGTAATACCCTAAGCAGTGCTGGATGGGTGTTGTAACAAGGTTCCCTATACAGATAAGCTCAGTATATGTGGGCAACCACAGGCAGAAGACATTCTTCATTATTTGTTATATTGCCCATTATACACAAAGCCTAGGAAATGCTTTCTAAATCCCCCTTTGGTTCAAGAAAGCAGTCTGTCCTTGGTGGAGAGGGTTCTGCAGTTGTTGAAAAACTCTAGCACCTTTTTTACTCATAAAGTGGCTTTTTGCAATGGCAAGAATGATTAGGAGGAAGAAGTTTGGAGTTATCTTTTCCTCTTCCCTCTTTGTCCCTTTTCTATGCTGTTGTGTTGGGTTTGTTTGTTTGTTTGTTTAAGTGTAAGCCTGTGGGGAGGGAGTGTCTTGGTTTGATTTTATGTAAGCTACACTGGTAGGGTTGCCAGCTTTCAAAAATGAAAAGTTGTTGAGCTGTTTGTTTGTTTGTTTGTTTGTTTGTTTGTTTGTTTGTTTTGCCCAAAGTTGTTGAGCTTCTTTGACTATATATATGCCCCTGTGGATTCCATGAAGGAAGACAGGTGAGATGTTATGCCCACTTGCTCAGAAGTAAGCCCCACTGAGAACTTACTGAAGCATTCTTCTGAGTAAGTAAATAAGTAAGTATAGAAGCACAATGATTAAAAATGATAAGAACCCACTGAGCACTCTAAGACTGTTTAATATGCAACCTTCAAACACTTAGAATTTATTTTGGTGTAAACAGAATTTCTAGCTTTACCCATGAGTGTAAAATGGCATTTTTTGTGTTTGTTAAATGCCTTTGTCCTCCACTGGACTTTGATCTTTAATTGTGTTGGCTTTTAATTGGATGCCATGTGACATGACAAAGGTTTGCTGGAACTCTGATGCATTTAGTATGGATAAATGATTGTTTAAAAATATGACATCATCGTTTCCCTTTTCTCTGCACTTGGTGTTATTTTGCATTTATTATAGCTGTATATTACATAATTCAAAGGAACAACACACCTTTTACAACTGATTTTGAGTAGTCAATGATACAGTGTCTTATCCCCTCTATTCACTTTTTCATGGGTTGTTATTTTTCTAACTCAGTGGTGCTCCTCAACTCTGCCAAACCTAAACCATACATTTCCATGATCATTCAGCTAATAGCATAAGCATAACTCTTTCTATGAAAATGTAGGAAAGGCATTGTGCTTCTAGACCTAACTATTATTTGGATGATTCAGTTTCTTACTATTTACGTTAAGATCCTCCATATTAAACAGCTGTTGATGAAAGGATTTCAAAAAAATAAATGAACTTCTCATTAGAAATCATCTATCGTAACAGATATCATCTTATGGTAAATGCTACTTGAAGGAGGTCACAAGTAGGTCAATAAAGTCACCAAGATACATAAATATAAAAAACCAAGCAATTAGCAAGAACATCTATTATAGTTTTCATTACTCAAATTAAGAAATCACATTCAGCTCTCATTAATGAAAACATCACTCATAGCCAGTTAAATCTGCCTCTACTAATGGGCATCCATCATACTTCCCTCCCACTTTTTCTTTCTCTGCTTCCGTGCCATGTATTACCTTGATTATTGGAATACTATGAATATACTGGGATTATTGAGATAGCACAGAAGCTCTGTGGGTGAGTTGTTCCCAGATCCAAGAATTAGGGAGTTTACCTGTTCTGGATATGAGTGCACTTCCTCTGAAGGAACAGGGACATAGTCTGGAGGTATTCCTGGGTCCAACGTTGTCACGGGAGGCTGAATTAATGACTATGGCAAGGAGTGCCTATTGTCAGCTTCAGCTAGTATGCCAGCTATGTACATTTTAGGATAGGTATAGCTTGGCCTCTATGATTTATGTATTAGTAATCACCAGACTACTGTAATGTGCATTATCTGGGGTTCTCTTTAAAGCTGTATCAGAGGTTGCAGCTGATGCAGAATGCAGCAGCTAGTTTACTAAGTGGTACCATCCAAACATAACATCTGTGCTAAAATAGCTGCAGTGATTGGCCGTTTTCTACCAAGCCAGATTTAAGGTGTTTGTTATTGAGATAAATAGCCCTAAACAACTTAGAATCATGTTACCTGAAAGATCAGCACTCTTGTCCACAATTAAGTCATGAGCAAGCACTGCCTTATTACATGCCAACCTGGTGTTTAACAACAGTGCCACCATGCTATTCAGAACAATGGATAAACACCCAGCAGTACAAATATGGGCACCAGGTGCAATCCTCTGTTTTTCTCTCTGCTGTACCATCTCTGACCTTCCCACCAACCACTCCCAGTGATCACTGAGAATCATGATACTACAGTATTCCCACCACTGAAGCTATCCCTCCCCACTATTTTGGCACAGCCTCGAATACAATCTGCTAAAAATATTGGCTCAACACTAAAATAATCATTCTGTAACCTGGGCCAAGAGGAATCTAACGGTACAAAAATGTCAGCGAACTGTGTCTGTCACTACAAAAGTGGGAGCTCAGCCATGCTTTGTGCAAAAAAGCAGTAAACGGGGTGGCACACTGTCGAATGAATTTCATTTTCGAAAGTCATTTTAATGTCAAGTGTTTCCACAAACTGTATCTGAAAAATAATATTATGGATAATAAAAGTGTTGTAGATAATGGGGAGAAAATAGCCAAGACTAGTAAGCTATTTTCTCAGAGTCATTTTACTGCAAGAGGGAGTGCATGAGAAGAATCAGAAAACAAATCAATAAGTGGACAGGTTTGTATATATTTATTTTAAGGAAGCTTAAGTGTGAGGAAGCTAATAGTTAAAAGTCTTTTCAGGGTATGTGCCAGAAGGTAAGGTCAGAGCTTATGTGGAATGTTCTCAGCTGGGGATTCTGTCTTGCTGACAACAAATTGCTGAGGAAGGGAGAATATGAAAGGTATCCCTCAGATTTATATAAATTCTACAGAATATTCTCCTGTGCCAATTAAACAGCATTTCGGTTTGCTGCAGACCCCATAACAACTTGAAAATGTTTATCCTTTCCTTATAGTGATCTCGCTTCGGTGCACAAATTAGAGTTGCCACCATAGTTTTTTGCCCAAAATAAAACTCAAAGGAACTTGTCAGCTGTGACAAAGAGACATTCTCCTCAGGCAAAACATCGGAGGGATTTCAGGGGAAGACAAAAGAGTTATCAAGAAGGCTAATAAAGGTTATTTTTTCTTTTACTAGCCCAATGCGTTGAGCTCAAAGTGTTGTTGGACTAAAACTCCCATCAGCTCTAATCAGCATGACCAGTGGTCATGGCTGATGGGAGTTGTAGTCCTACAGCATTTGGTGGGCACCAGGGTGAGGGAAGCTTATCTATTGAAAAGCAAGTGCATTGGGGCTGCATTCTATATTCTCTTTGCATAAAACTCTGAAATGGAAATGAAAGACCTTTCACAAGTGGCACAATTCAAATGAATCTCCTTTTGAAAAATGTTAAGCACACCTGGATCATACAGGGGAGAGGAAAACATTGCTGTGCAAATAAGATGAATCTTCCCTGCTGTACTACTAGAAAATTTTGATCAGGTTAAAATATGACTTGGATGTAATAAGGAAGTAATCCTATCTTGTCTTGTCTTCACAGCATGAAAATGAGAGAGAAAACCTGAATGCAGACTTGGATAAATTAAGATCTGAATTAACTGATAATCCAAAACATTTTAATCATTGCCTTTGTAATATCAAAATGGAAATGGCAGAAAAGCATTATAGACTTGCAAGGCTTTGTGTGTTGATGGCAACAGAGGACTATGAATGTGAGGAATATGATCTTGGAGGTTGCCCTGCAACAGGGAGATGAATTTGTTGAATGTAACCGAAAACTGACCATCTACAGTATGCATGCCCAATGCGTATATTTTGGTAGCACACACTGCACCTCATGGTTTACAATGCATACCTTTCCATAACAATAGTTAATAATAAAAATAATATTTAAAATTGTCTTCAATGCCAAGGTTGGTATGTAGACATAATCTATAATATCCAGCAGATGAAAAAGCAATATTAAACCATAAAACCAATAAGCATCAGCAGAGAAATATCCACGGACACATATTCATTACTGCAGATAACGCAACTCAGTAATTCATCCATCTCCCAAAGCCCAAAGGAAAAATATACCAGTACATCTTCATCAGATGTCGACAGGCTGCTGGCATGAGGGACACCCCTATCACCAGTGAGAAGGTTTGGGGAGTTGCACTGCCTGCTTGTTACACAGGGTTTCCTTGAAGCAATATCTGAATGCAACCTTGGACTTGTTAATGGCCTTTGAAGGGTTGCCATAGGAACTGACTGCTAGATCATTTTCCAGAATGATTTTTCTAGAAGGCTGAAAGTCATTGTTGCAAAGGGATGTGACTTTCTCAACATACACACAGCCCTGGGCTAAGGAAGCAAAGGTCTGAGTGAAGAGAGACAGAGCTTTAGAATCAAGAGGGAAAACAGCCAGAAACCATGTTCGTGGTACAACAATGAGTGAACAACCAAACAAACAAACCCCTTTGTTACAAAATATGACTCGGCAATATCGAAAGCAACACGATGGCCAGAAACAATTACAGTATAGAAAACTTTATGAAATAATGCAAAACATCAAAACTATCAAACTGAAGTCTCTGAAAGTCCTTGAATAAGTCATGGTCCCAGACTTTACCTGGCGGATATCAAGCTCGTAAAGCTTTGTATAATTGGCAAATGTCCAATTCTGATGTCCAAATCTGAAGTCTGCTGAACAGTGTTTCCAGATAACAACTACTGTTTCGTTGAGTTCTTCATTAGCCAATTAGTTCAACGAACACTCGTAGGTAGAAAGATGTGTAATTTCTTCATTAACCAATCATTTTTCGAATTGATATAATATACATGAGAATGAAAAATACTCTGGAACATTGCTCATGCGATTATGCATTTGCCTGAACATGTGTGTGTTGAGCTACTATATGGGCAGAAGCATACCACTCCCATGTCACTGGGTACATGACCCAGCTTTCCCCAGGAGCAGGGAAGATATACATACAGAGGGCTTTTACTTAAATTTACTGAAATGCAAGTAGAGAGAGGTTGATTCTCCCTTTCCTAAGAATTCTCCTGGGAAGACCTCCTGACTATTTTGCACTATCCTGCTTAAGGGTTGTTTCCTCCTCTATTACTGAGATGATTCCAAAAAGTATTCTGGCTTCGGTGAAGATCAGGAGAAATTTTATGTTGGCTTGAGAGACAGAGGGAAATTATATGTGTCTACTTTTCATTTTTTTTTTTACTTCTGTACCTAATTTTGTTAAGAATAGAACCTGTCTAGAGCAGGGGTAGGCAACTTCAGGCCCAGGGCCAGATGCAGCCCAATTGCTTTCTCAATCTGGCCCGTGGACAGTCCAGGAATCAGCGTGTTTTTACATGAGTAGAATGTGTCCTTTTATTTAAAATGCATCTCTGGGTTATTTGTGGAGCATAGGAATTCTCCCCCCCCCCAAAAAAAAATAGTCTGGCCCACCACATGGTCTGAGGGATGGTGGACCGGCCCATAGCTTAAAAAGGTTGCTGACCCCTGGTCTAGAGAATAAAGGGTTTCAAAAGCATCCTAGGACATTGGTTGTCTTTAGTAGCAAACTGTGGGTGATGATTAGGAGAGCTTCAGCTTCAACACCACCTATGCTGAACCTGCATATGCAAATATTTTAAAAGGTCAAGAGGCTTCAAGTGATGGCCTTCCACAGGAGATCAAACAATGCGACTCTAAACTCAGCTAACTCAGCTAACTGGTGCACATGGAACAGAAATAGCCAAAGTACATCCAGAAGAATATCATGTGAAATTTTCTATCTTTTTATCATTTCAGAATCAGCTCTTGGGATGATGCATGTTTTTTGGGGCAGAAATGGTCGGAATTCATTTTATAAAGTTTTGAACAGTCAACTAGTATTAAGCTTTACTTTAGTATTTCAAACACTGCTGACATTTGAGTGTTATAATACAAAAAATATTAAATTTGTACACCAGTGCAATTCACAACAGAAAAATACAGGATGAGAATACAAAACAAAAAATAAAACGAAAAACCAAGCCCAAATGTTGCAGTCATGAAAGACATTGCTTGCTATGGATTAGAGTGTACAGCAAAATTTAAGTTGTTTCCTAATATATCATTTCTGATTACAGTCTGAAAGACTGCATGCCCACTGGAACAAGAAAGTAGGGGGATTGAAATTTGCAGATATAATTGTTTCCTCTGTATGGTCTGGAGGATAATGGGGAAATTGTTTTAAAAGCACTTTCAGACATATTAAAATTGTCTTGTTTCTATTTCCGTTTGTGCATTGGCCATTGCTAAATGGGAAATTTAATGAAAATTTCAGTGTGATTCAGTTTTTTAAACCAAGTGTTGGGCTCCTTGCTAGCCTAGAAGATGGTTCAAGCGATCCTCACAGCCCAATCACAAGAGTCGAACACCTCAAAATGCAGGTGAGGAACTGCTCATTTGTGAGCACCCCCACATCAAAATGTCTCCCCATGTGAAATCTTCAAATCAAAGCATACACTTGTGAATTAACATCTCAACATTTGCATTTCCCCCCTTTAAAAGGGGGGGGGGTAAACAAAACTGGATCAGAGCAGTGGTTCTAGGAGAGGAGTGTTAGCCTTCTCCCTCAAACTTTCAGTTTTCCAAATCTGCAACGCTAAAGTTTCTTGTAGTTCCAAGGGGCTTCAGACAAGAGAAACAGAGGTAACATTGTTTTTCATATGGTTTAACAGATTACAGTCCTATACTCATTCACCCAGGGAGTTAAGCACTGAACTCAATTTGGAACTTATTTCTAAGTAAAAATGCGTAAGATTGTGCTGCATAGCGCAGTGCAGAAGAGAAAAATCATGATGATGCAATCACGACATTGAGCTTTCTTTTTTCACAGTATTCAAATCTTGCACATATACATTCTTTCAACACTGGTTGAAAATAATGGAGGTGGGGGGGAGAATATACCAGCTAAAAGCCAGATCAAATGCAGCAGGCAAATTCTAAAAGTAGCTTGGTAATAATAAATAAATAAATAAATACACACAAAAGAATGACTTCTAACACATTTGGGTGTGGAGACAGAAGGCCCAAATATGAGGGGGGGAGGGGTATTTTTTAATTATTTATGAACGCATGTCACAGAATCAGTCTCCATACTGAACTACAAACAAAGGAGGAAGCAATGATACTGAAAGTTATTTTGGCAATGCTGTCTTATTCGAAAAGGAGTTAAGGACTAATCATAATAGCAAGTAGGTCTAGAATAGCCTTTCTCAATTGGTATTCTCCAGATGTTTTTGAACTAGAACTCCCATCAGCCCCAGCCAACATTCTGGTTGAGGCTGATGGGAGTTCTAGCCCCCAAAATCTGGCAAACACTATGTTGAAAAAGTCTGTTGTAAAGGCACTATATGTTGTTTTACTAATTGAACAGAAACCTGAACTAGCACATTTACTGATTTACCATGGCATTTAGCATTTCAGGCTGCATGGGAAGGAGCTGAAATGAGGAAGCAGGAATTTGTTTGTTCCAACTAATTACTTCCCCCAAAGTTGATGGATTCTACTAGAATGGTATTTACCATTTGTGGCCCCTTAGCCTCAGAGAAGGGGTGGCGGCATTTATTCCCATCTATAAAGGGAGAGCTGCAAACTTCTACTGCATTTTGCTTTAACTTGAAAGGAAATGGGATCTTTAAGTAAAGCTATACAGTACTAAAAGAATCTGAAGAAGTATCTGAAGAAGTGTGCATGCGCACAAAAGCTCATACCAAGAACTAACTTAGTTGGTCTTTAAGGTGCTACTGGAAGGGATTTTTTTTGTTTTGACTAAAGCTATAATGTTTATCGAGTGCCTTTGCAGTTTACAATAGCAGCTATGTGACTGATACATTCAGTGCTTTTATACACAAAGTAGTTTATAAACTGTTTGAATGATTGGGAAATTCCCCGTCTTCTGTTTATCAGCTGGGATTTTAAGACATTACTGAGGATGAGTTTATTAACCAAGTTGGGCAGTTGCAATTGGCTGCTTAAGCAATAAGGTGCATCTAGTGGAGTTAACAAGTTTCCACTGAGCTGCAGGTTCCCATAAACACTGCACACTTTAGGAAGCAAAAACAGTTTGCTGTATGGTATATTTTAAATAAACAAGGGAAGTGTGGAATTAAGAATAATAATTTCCTCTGTCCCATGCCCACTCAAGATCAGGGTTGTCAAGGTCTGTGGGCAGATTGGGTGGATCTACACACAGGAAAAATGTTATAAGTCATAAATTAAATCATTATAACGAAAGAAAAAAACCCCATGTAAAATCACATAGAAGTTTTGTGCTCTACAATGCTAACTAGTGTTGCATGTTTATAACGCATTCAAAACGCTTTTTTAAAAACTGATGTAGCTGAGTCTTCACACATTAAAAAAAAGCAGGAACAGCACCCATAAATCTCACATTGTCTTTCAGAACATCTCTTGCAATGTTCACTGCCACCCCTCCCAGACACATACACGTGTCAGAGAAACTGCAAATGCTAAGAAGTGTAAGAGCTTCACCTCCATTTTGAGCTCACGTGTTTATGTTTGTTTATCTGCAGGCGCAGATAAGCAGTCTGGGGTTGATCCTGGATTGAGCCTTGCAATGAGTGGCCCAGGCAACCTCTGTGGCTAGGAGCAATTTCCACCAGCTTCAGCTGGTGCAATAACTGTGGCTGTACCTGGATTGATATAGCTTGACTACAGTAATTCATGCACTGGTAAATTCAAGAATGGATTACGGCAACACATTCCATGTGGGGCTTTCCTTACTGTTGGTCTAAAAGCTGCAGTTAGTGTGGAATACTATAGCTTGATTGTTTGCAGGCTTGCTGCTCTCCACAGCAGACTACCTTATCCTGACAGCATTGATGGCAGGAAGTTCCAAGTATAGCAATGTGGTGTCTGTGGTTGGCTGACTGGCAGGAGCCAATCACAGATTCTGGCCAGCGCATGAGGGGGTGTGCCTGGCCAGGAGCCAGACAGCAAAGCTTCCTGGTTCTGTAGGGAATGGAAACTGAATAGGATTCATAGTCAAATGGGGTCTTGGTTGAGGTTCTCCCACAGCTTCAGCTTGGGGTGAGGATGTTGTGTGCAGGATTCCCCAGAATGAGCAGCATCAAGATGGGCCCCTTATTGGTGCTTAGCAACTCCCGTCCTGTACCAAGAATGGATATATTAGATAAGGATGCCTAATAACAGGAAGCTTTTGCCATGCAAATCCCTTTTATGAGTGTAATCAATACATACTGTGGCCATGTTTTACCCACTCTGGTCCCAGTGTGTGTTCTTTGATCCTGCAGCCCTGTGCTTGGAACACAATGAGAACCTATCATCACACTACACCCATGCCCAAAGATCTGCCCTGGTTGCCAGTCTACTACTGAATCACATTCAAGGTCTTACTATTAGTCTATAGCTTAAGACCAGTTTACTTGAGGAATTGCCTTGCCCTCTAAAGGCCTACTCAACCACTTTGATCTGGGTATGTTTCTCCTTAAATCTTCTGCCAAGTCTCCTTAGATTTCTTCAGCAAATTGGCTTATTACTGGTGCAGTGAATACTGTGCAATGTTTTAAGAAAAATTATCTGACTTTGTACAGTACACAGTTTTACAACATGTAGCCTTACCATTTTGTCATCTTATTGTCGTGTCTTCACTACTAGCCAAAACCAAACACAAGCACTTAATGTTCCTTGTGAGCCACCATAGCAACGTTGGAACGCAAAGTTTACTAGCAGAGTGGAATGGAGTGCTAGTGTAGTTATAGAAGAATTACAGATTACAAAATTTATTTCAATTACCATTACAAAATCAGCTGACTTCCAAGGCTATTATTGTTCTTATTGCTCTTGCCTGTGTTTTGCTTTCTAGTTTGTCAACAGTCTATGTGAAATTATATTATGATTCAAGTGGTGGCTAATACACACAAAAACATGTGCTAATTCATGAAAAGCAGAGGCCATTGAGAACATCCACTGAGCTTTCTGTGGACTTGTTTTCCCAGGAGAAAGTCACAAACATAAAGTATATATAGCAGATAGAGGACCAAGAATTAATAATGGAACCCAGCAGTTCCTATACAATACAGTAGCATAGGTTGAGGCATGCTTAGTTTTGTTTCATTGTGAAACTGTGGTGGATCATTCTCAATGGACCACTTTCTAATGATGGTTAAAACTCCACAGGTGACTTTGCAATAACCGAGGACACAGTTCAAGTATACCTATATGCTATGTAGAAGATGGTGAAATGGTTTTTGAAACTGCTTTGTCTTTATTTGTCAATATACAACCATGAAGCTACAGGAAAATGATAGAGGGCCATATACAATGCTCCCTGTCAACTAGCACAAGAGCTTTAATGAGGACTTTAGTGTGTCTTAATGTTTCACAACAGAGGAATCCAATACAACCTGAAGGAGCGTCTCCATCCCCATTGTTCAGCCTGGACACTGAGGTCCAGCTCTGAGGGCCTTCTGGCAGTTACCTCACTGCGAGAAGCAAAGTTACAGGGAACCAGGCATAGGGCCTTCTTGGTAGTGGCACCTGCCCTGTGGAACGCCCTCCCATCAGATGTCAAAGAAATAAACAACTATCTGAGTTTCAGAAGACAACTGAAGGCAGCCTTTTAGCCTTTTAGCCTTAGGGAAGCTTTTAATATTTGATGAATTATTGTATTTTAATATTTTTTCTGGAAGCCAACCAGAGCAGCTGGGGAAACCCAGCCAGATGGGCAGGGTATAAAGAATAAATTATTATTATAATATTATTATTATTACAACAGTTCTGCTAGCTAGCAGAAACTCACTGCACAACAGATGCTCATGCATTCTCTTGTGCAACAACAGTGCAACAAGTATACTAAGTGCCTTTAACTTAGTGCTGCATTTGATACAATTCAAGGTGACTGATCAAGGTGTCAGGCATAGCATACTGCAAATGCAGCAATAGGTGGAAACATAAACAACTAAGAACAAAAGTGACAGTTGACGCAAAATATTACAGTGTAAGGTACTGCTGTTTGGGGTCACATCCACTCCACTCAATCCCATCCCCCCTACAGCAATTGTTTTTCAATTCCCCACCAGTAGTCAGTCAGGAATTCCATGGCCACTGAGTATGCTCATTGGGCTGTTCGAAAGATACATCTTTTTTTTGTAATTTAACAAGTATTGTGCATGGATGGTGTCATTTTTGGCAACATAAACAATGACACGCACAGCTTGAACATCAGTAATAGAAGGAGTGGTGCCAAAAAGTCTCTCTGTAGAGGAATTTTGGATGATGCACTGAAATATCATCTGGCATCGAATTTCAACTCCATCTGAAGAAGTAAAAACAACAACAACTCAAAACAGTCTTGCCTGAGGTTTATTAGATTTAACGTGGAGAACTGGAAAATTTTCTGAGTATAGAGTCAGTGGACGAACAGGCAAATAAAATCCCAGCATACAACAAGGGTGAATAGGTTTAGGTTGGAAGCCCCAGTTCAGAAGAAGAAAATAAATCATACTATAATCACATTTTTATAAAAGGTCGCAAGGTCAGATGTCAAGAAATTGCAAAATAAATACAGACTGCTCCCTGAAAGGGGTGATAGGCAAAAAACTAAGGGATTTTCAATAAAAATGATAATGAGAAGGACTTATATAAGCCAACAAATAATAAATAAAAAAGCTAATCTGACAATAAATATATATTTGGCACTTACAGAGAACAGAACTGGGGCAAGACTTATTTAGAATAAGAAAGATAACCAAGGCTGGGTGAGCAAGCGGAATTGATTGAGGATGCAGTTCAACTGCACTTGGTGAGCACTTGTGGCCAAGTCTCCCACAAAGGGTTTCCATTTATCATCATCATCATCATCATCATCATCATCATCATCATCATCATTTTATGCATATTTTGTGAGCATGAACAGTAATGCTTTCTAACAGGAAAATGCATTTCACATATTTTTTTTAAAAAAATTGCAATTGCAATATTATATTGAGCTTTCAGTGGGACAGGGCTGGCATCAGCCAAGGCCTCTTGCTGTTGGTTCCTCTTCTCTTTGTAGGGAAGAGTCACTGGGACAGATTTAGAACCCAATCAGCTTGTTGTTGTGCAAGCAGATTTCTCTTCTGCAAGCAAATGAACATCACTGGATGTTGCAGCATCATTGGCAATAGGAATTCCACCCCTGCAATCAATTTGATTGTCACCCTGCAGAGGACTCTCATTTCTTATTTGTTACAGAAAGTGCTATCAACAGAGTCAGTTATTATCTCACTACAGCCAACTTTCTCTAAAAATAAAAAATAAAGCTAGTTGAACCTCCTATACTCCATGGAGTCCCTCTTGCCTCTCTTTGCTGTTGTGCTGAATCACTTCCCAGATACTCCCTGTCATTCAGTTATTCCTCCTGTTTACCTAACTCTTCTACTTTCTTGCATGGAAGTCAAGGCTTATTCCCTTTAATGAGGAGGCTAGTATCATATGAATTGGTCCTTTACGAACAAGGCAGGAGTGTAAAACCTATGGCCCTCCAGATGCATCAATAGGAGTATAGCATCTAGATCAAGGGAAGTAATAGTGCCACTGTATTCTGCTCTGGTCAGACCTCACCTGGAGTCCTGTGTCCAGTTCTGGGCACCACAGTTCAAGAAGGACACTGACAAACTGGAACGTGTCCAGAGGAGGGCAACCAAAATGTTCAAAGGCCTGGAAACGATGCCTTATGAGGAACGGCTAAGGGAGCTGGGCATGTTTAGCCCGGAGAAGAGGAGGTTAAGGGGTGATACGATAGCCATGTTCAAATATATAAAAGGATGTCACATGGAGGAGGGAGAAAGGTTGTTTTCTGCTGCTCCAGAGAAGCGGACACGGAGCAATGGATCCAAACTACAAGAAAGAAGATTCCACCTAAACATTAGGAAGAACTTCCTGACAGTAAGAGCTGTTCGACAGTGGAATTTGCTGCCAAGGAGTGTGGTGGAGTCTCCTTCTTTGGAGGTCTTTAAGCAGAGGCTTGACAACCATATGCCAGGAGTGCTCTGATGGTGTTTCCTGCTTGGCAGGGGGTTGGACTCAATTGCCCTTGTGGTCTCTTCCAACTCTATGATTCTATGTTGTTGGACAGCAACTCTCATCTGTCCCAACAAGCATGGCCAATAGCCAACTTCTATTCCAGTAATATCTAGAGAGCTACAGGCTTCCCATCTGTAAAGGGAATACCCAGATCACACACTACCATATATGCCTGGCAGGGAAAGAACATGTATCTCCCTTTGCTCCCACCATACTACAAAACAGCAGTCCTTAGTCATGTCTCGGAACCAGCCCAATGTGAAAAAGTTACTGAAGGACAAGTTGCTGAGGGGGCTCAAATAATATGTTCATGTTCCTTAGAGGCCACTCAGTGCTAATTATGGAATCCCCTCATTTGGATAGTAAAAAAGGAGCCTGCCTCTGCAGTTTGGGGCTTGTAAAAGTCTGTTTCTTAAAGATTAGTCAGAAGCCACATGACAGTAAAGAAACAAAACGATGAGGGGAAAACCACAAATAAATAAGAGAAGCCAAATCCTGTATTAAACTCTTATCCATAACCAGGAAAGCTACATTAGGGTTGGCAGATCTCTGGGTTTCTCCGAAGTCCAAAGGACATTTTTGTTTATTTGCATAATCCAAATGTTAACTGTCAGCAACAAAAACATCCAGGCTCATTTCTGAGGCATTTCCTTAGCTAGATATACTCATCCATTTTGCTTTAGCTAATTACATGTCCATAATCAAGTTTATCAAAAGCAGTAGTCATAATTCATGTTATTGGCATTGCCTTCAGTATTCACAAGTTGTGTGTAAACTATTGCCCATTTAAATATGACAGATAATTGTGAGTCTCTCGGCAGAGCATAAGACATGCAAAAAATAACTTTGTTTTATTTATATTCCCATGCATACTCTATGTCCCTTGATTAAATTCCCAATATACCGTGCGGAAATGATTCGTGCCTGTAAATGAGCTTTGCCAGTTTGGCTGACTCAGTCCCCTTTGCAATGTTTGGTCCCACCAATTGCAAGCACATATCAGACTTTGAAGATTTCCTTCTGAGATTGACCCCTGTAGCAAGTGTTATCAGAGGCCCTCTTGCGGAACTTAACACTGATTATGCCTGCATTGATGCAGAATGTGACCAGCCAGTTTATAAAGGAACTTTCTGCAGGGCTCTTCTTGCCCTTTTTGGTATTATCTACCTTCTGGGTGTCCCTGTTCCCCTTTTCTGACTATGGAGGGAGCCAAGTGAATAGATCAGCATAGTTCCCATTCAGGATCTGTTCCCTGATTTTCTTACTCATATGAATGCCGGGGGTGGGGGGTGTCTTCAGGATCCATATACAGTCATACCTCAGGTTGAATATGCTTCAGGTTGAGCGTTTTCAAGTTACGCTCTGCGGCAACCCAGAAGTAACAGAGCGTGTTACTTCCGGGTTTCGCTGCTCGCGCATGCACAGACGCTCAAAATGATGTCACGCGTATGTGCGTAAGCGGCAAAACACGACTCGCGCAAGTGCAGACGTGTCTTACATTCTATTCAGGATGTGAACGGATCCCATTCGCATCCCGAGGTACCACTGGAGTTAGATTCCCAAGGGTCCTTGTCTGAACAGACACCATCCCCTGACCTTTGAAGTAAAGGAATGCAAAAATGTATTAAGGCACAAGGATGGAGGACCTTGCCTTATAATAGTAAACAATATGATTACAAGAAATGTTGGACATGTTGTGTTTTGAAGCTTTGCATGAGATATTAGGCAAGCATTCATAGCTGTTAATCTTTCTGGATGCCAGGAATAATCATTCCTCAGATGCTCTCACAGGTATTATATGAAGGCTGAGAAATTACTGTTGGGAACATTTCAAAAACAACTATTATAGAAGCTGTTGTCATTATCCATACCATTCAAGTTTAAGGGTCTGTCAGCATTTGCTTGTTCAGACCCAGAAACCTCCCCCCTAAATAAATTCACACTTGACTCAAAGTTTGGTTTTGGTTTTTGGCAGAATTTAGGCCAAAAGTGAATGGTTGCATAGGCTCTGGTTCAACTAGCTCCCTGCTATGCAGGTAGCGCTGACCTAGGGCACCAGCATAAGTCAGCCAAGGTTTATGGAAGCTGTTGTCATTATCTATACCATTCAAGTTTAAGGGTCTGTCAGCATTTCCCTCACAAAACTACAAAGCATTCCCCCCCCCCAAGAGATTACACTTCAGCTGCAAAAACAACTCGCCTCCCTGGGCTCAAACTCACCTTTAAAAATAAAGAAAGGGCTAACCAAGCATGACAGCAAGTTAATCTCAGCAAATGTATGTGTGTGTAAACACACACACAAACACCCCTAACAGGATAATGTAAGTTTTCCCCTATGCTTTTGACCCAAAGTTGTGAATTTCAACCTCACCCCATAATTGAGATAACAAATAATTTTAAAATGTTCTGCAATGATTTTTTATATGCTCAGATCCTATACATGCTGTGACATTTGGAGACTTTGTGAGAAATAAATCAATTACAGAGTTATTTGGTTGTGTAAGGCTCCTATTGTGATCTACTCCATTAAAAAAAATCCTCTGCATTTTCAGAAGGCATTCATCACAAACAACAAAACAATCCAAGGCCTCTTTTAAGAACCTGAAAGCTTGTTTTACTGCAAATACAAAGGTATAATATAGGTACAGGTACCAGTCTAAAGCTTAGCTGAAGCTTCAGGGGGTAGGTAAAAGAGTGTCCTCTGAAGATTATAATAACGTTTAGAGATTGTCCAAAATCCATTAATTTTCATGAGGGGGAGGTGTTTAAGTCTTTTTTAAAAAAATGCACCCATTTTTTAAAAGCTTTAAATTTAAATGAGGAAGAAACAACTCTTTTATTTATTTATACATTTCTTCAACATATAAATTATCAGAAAATTTAAAAAATATATAAATTGACAATTCCCACCCATCAAAGCAATTATCAGACTTTCAATTTAGAAGGCTTTCTGATGATCTCCTGAGTGGTTTGATTCTACAACTTATTGCACACTGCAGGTTATGAGCACTGCATCAATAGTGGAAGTGACTCAAAAGCCCAGTCCATCTTCTCATTGTGAGAAATGCTACAAAGCCTTCTCCTCTTATCATTCACTGCAGAGTAATCATGTGAGTAGTTTGTTATGAAAGCAAGCTGAGTGTTCATCCAGATTTCCCTAACCTGGTGCCCTTTCGGATTATAATTCCCATCACCCGTAACTATGGCCAGGAGGGCTAATCAGAATGGTAATCCCACACATCTGGGGGGCACCCAGTTGGAGAAGACTCAGTTAGACTATATGAACCAGCTTTAAGAGAGAAAGAAAACACCCTTCGAAGTTGGCATGGAACAGAGAAATTGAAAGGAAGGGGGAGAGTGCTCTATATGCCTTCTCTTCAGTGTGGATATGTGTAGGTATGAAAAACATCATAATTAATGTTGACATTGCTCTTGGCCACATTGTCTGTTTGCATAAAAGGAGTTATTCCAATTTATGCAGAACCACTGCTAGGCTATATCAACGATGATTTCTTACATCTTATTTAATTTAAATTATAAATTATATTATTTATAAGATCACAGAAACAATCGCTGGGATGGGGGGAGGGTAGAACATTTGTCATTCCTAAAAGCTGAGCTGCCTTGTCTAAAGCAGAAAAAGTTAGAAACTATTTGAAAAGACTGGCAAGGTGGGGGTGGGGGTGTTATAATAATAGTTGCTGATTTCTCAGCAGTGTTCAGTCACACACACTATAATTTAGCCCAGTGAGGGGTTTAGACTGGGCCACACCTTCTGTGTCCTTGATCAAAGGATATAAAAATAGCTAAAACAAAACTCTAGTTAGAGGATAGCAGATAATTGTAATTATTATAGGATTCCCAGAATTCTACCTTCCATTGTTTTATTTTTGTATCATTGAATCAAAGTTGAGGGAGCCAGTCATCTTCTCATGGGCTCTTTGTCCATTCTTATTTACAATGCCAACAGGTTGAAAAGGCAAGTTACACATACATACCTACAGTATTGAATCTGTACAAGGTTACTTAAGTCAGAAGAATTGATAGATTTTCCAAAGAAACACAGTGACATTTGGATAACGATGGAGCAATCAGAAAAGCCAGCATGGTGTAGTGGTTAAGAGCAGTGGACTCGTAATCTGGTGAACCGGGTTCGCTTCCCCACTCCTCCACATGCACTTGCTGGGTGACCTTGGGCTAGTCACACTTCTCTGAAGTCTCTCAGCCTCACTCACCTCACAGAATGTTTGTTGTGGGGGAGGAAGCGAAAGGAGATTGTTAGCTGCTTTGAGATTCCTTAAGGGAAAGGTGGGATATCAAGTCCAAATTCTTCTTCTTCTTCTTCTTCTTCTTCTTCTTCTTCTTCTTCTTCTTCTTCTTCCTTTAAAAACAATGGGCAAAACTCTGGCTTCTTTGAGCGCTGCTGTACCTGTGGAAGGCCCATGAGCCCTACACAAGTGTTCACGAATGGTCACAAGTCATAAACATATACAAACACATCAGCTCAGAGGTTTCTGCAGTTCAGGCTGGCAGCGCAAAAGACCCCAAAGTGGTGATGATACCTGAGAATATTTTCCGGAGGTGGTTTTCTCAGCACAATATTTGCATGCTACCTTTCTGTGTTGGTGTAAATGGGATGTGGGCTTGTGTGGGAGTTGATGAGTGCTGTGTCTTTGTGCATGCATTTGTATGAGGAGGTCGTGCATGTGAGAAAGAGGAACTGCATTAGAATGACAGAATGTCTAAAATGTTCAAATATACAATAGGATATTATATACAGGCGCATTCCATGAGAACGACACATTATACTGTGCAGATTGTATATGCGCTGCAGCCAGCAGCAGAATGAATAATGGATATGAGCCGTGCATACATCAAAATTAACCAAAAAATGCCTTTTCTCTATCCTCATAGAGGAAAGATGCCAGCATTAATGTCTGCCAATATGTTTGTCATTCATTTACATTTAACAAATTCAGTATAAATGATATGGGTGTCAACCAGCTGTACCTAAAATGAGCATCTATGCTTAAATCTGTACCAGAGATATTTTCAATAATATGTGTAAAACAAATGATTATCAAGATGTGTAAAAGTCAAGGAAACAATAGAAATATTAACCATACTGGTATCCTACTTGATGCTTAGGATGGCATACATCATGAGACTTTATTATCACAATAGCCCCGTGAGATTAGTCTGTTCTACACCACTGAGCTTCTTGGGCTTGCCAATGCACGTGATGGGGTGAGCTCCCAGTGCTCAGTCCCAGCTCCTGCCAACCTAGCAGTTCGAAAGCACACCAGTGCAAGTAGATAAATAGGTACCGCTGCGGTGGGAAGGTAAACAGTGTTTCTGTGTGCTCTGGCTTCCATCACAGTGCTCTGTTGCGCCAGAAGCAGTTTAGTCATGCTGCCCACGACCCGGAAAGCTGTCTGTGGACACATGCCTGAAAGCGAAATGAACACCACGCCTCATAGTTGCCTTTGACTGGACTTAACCATCCAGGGGTCCTTTACCACAGAGAGAGAGAGAGAGAGAGAGAGAGAGAGAGAGAGAGAGAGTGCAGAATAGGTTGGTGGAATCTTGAGGTGCTAGAATTGTATGCTTCAGACTCCAAATGACAGTTTTCCACCTGCAGGGAGAAGTATGATTTCCCTATTTGCATTCAAAGTGGTATGATCCATTTTACAACTCCAGAATTCCATCATGTCATTTGCATCTTATTCTGCTGCAAGTGTAGATCAGTGTTTCAGAATGGCCAAGCAATGATTTGAGCCCAAATTTCCTTCATCTAATCCTAGCTTTTGAGAAGTAGAAGAATACTAGGTAGTGGCTTATGATCACTGCTAAGCAAGTCGTTTTACAAGCAAAACACAGCTCTGCTGTTTTCAGAGGCCTGGCAAACAGAAGTCTCCCTCTATGTTTCAGATCAAATATGATTAGGATATCTCTGTTCAACACACTGAATTGATTTTACTATCAGTGAATGGGCCTTGGTGTTAGGTTTGCATGCTAAGGAAATAAATACCTGAGCTTCAAAACAACAACCCCATAAATAGACCAATATTTCCTAAATGACTCTAGATACCGGAACTAAAAGATTAACTTGTGATATTCCAAGAAGGCATTCTGGAACTGATATTCTGATAAATAGCAGTACATTCCTATACCTGCTTGTTTACAGTAATCTCAAATGAATACAGTGGCTTATATCTCAGTAGACACGTATAGGATTATGCTTTAAAGTTGGTAAATCATATGCTAGTGAGAAGTTATATATATATATATATATATATATATATATGCTTTCGTAGATTTTCACGGGTACAGGAATGCAGGTTTTGGTGTCCTCGGGTGTCTTCCCGTGTAAAAGTTGGGGTGTCTAGGCGACGTTTCGACGAGGTCTCACTCGTCATCTTCAGGCTGGTGCTTTCGGCTTCTTGTTACTGGAACAGAGCGGGATCTCAATGTTTGAGTTCCTATAAATACTGTAGAGGGGGTGTGGTGTCTAGCCTCCAATGTTCTGGGCAGAGAGGAAGTTCCCAGGCTAGTGTGCCTTTTCTTCTTTTGTTCCTTAATTACTTGAGAGATACCTTGAGTGATTTCTTGAGTGATATCCTGAGTACCACTTAGGTGGGTCATTAGGTGTGGATTAGTTGCTAAAGTCTTTGTGTCTTGACCTCTTGAACTTTGTGAAAGTTCACAAAGTTCAAGAGGTCAAGACACAAAGACTTTAGCAACTAATCCACACCTAATGACCCACCTAAGTGGTACTCAGGATATCACTCAAGAAATCACTCAAGGTATCTCTCAAGTAATTAAGGAACAAAAGAAGAAAAGGCACACTAGCCTGGGAACTTCCTCTCTGCCCAGAACATTGGAGGCTAGACACCACACCCCCTCTACAGTATTTATAGGAACTCAAACATTGAGATCCCGCTCTGTTCCAGTAACAAGAAGCCGAAAGCACCAGCCTGAAGATGACGAGTGAGACCTCGTCGAAACGTCGCCTAGACACCCCAACTTTTACACGGGAAGACACCCGAGGACACCAAAACCTGCATATATATATATATATATATATATATATATATATATGCCAAGAGAAGCTTTTCATAATATGGATAGCAAGGGAATGTATAGTTTGTTGACCTCTCTTCTCTGGAAAATTCACCAGAGGTGAAGCCAGCAACATTGTTGAAAGTGTTGGTTTTGTTTCAGTTTTAGTGTCTTCTGTTTATTCATTTATTTATGCCCACTGTTGCGTAGCCACTCCATACCTTCATCTCCAAGTTTTAGTAACTCCTAACCATTCTCATTCTAATTTACCCTTTTGCAGATAAGGAATCTCAGAGGCCCTCTTGTTATCAACCTGAGTGGGAACTCAGGTAGAGAAGGACTCTAGAGATATATGTTCAGTGTGTAATTTAATGTATGTTCAATGTGTAAGATTGTGTAAATTCTGTGCGCACTTCTCATGGTAGAAGTGAACTTCTGCAGCAAGGAGACTTTTATACCCATGGAGGCTCCTTGCATGATTGAGAACCCTGATCTTCCACAAGGAGCTAGGAGGGTTTGTGCAGACTCAGGGCTGGAGCTAAGCATGTGTCCCTGTGTCCCTGCTGTAGTGATGTTCCCACTTAGGGCAATAAGGCCTGAAAAGGGCTACAAGCACTGATCAGAATGGCGTGTGCTCATGATGGGGGTCCTTATATCTCAGAGTACATTCTGAGTATGTGGGGTTATCTGGACCAGGCACTTATCTTTATGGGGGGAAATGCCAAAATTATAGTTGCTAATTAGGTGCATAATGAAAACCAAATCTATGCACACTGAAAATATGCTGTTGGGCACATAGTATGCAGGCTATATGCCTGTTCTCAGAGTGCATCACCCCCCCCATCCATTACTTATGCTTCATTTTTGCCCTAAACCTTTTCTCTCATTAAGCATCAAGCATCAGATTGAGAAAAAAACACAGCAAGTAGTTATGTGCATGCAGAAAAAGCTTTACACTATAGAATTATATAATGCATTATGAGCATGTAATTTATATTGTCCTGGTGAGGAATTTGCGTTTCCTTCCAACAAATATAAACAGTTATAAATATATATCCCGATTTTCAGCCTCATTTAAACTATCCAAATGGTAAAAATGGGCTGTAGAAGTAGAATCACGCCAGTCTTCCTGCAGCATTATGCATTTTATTGTTTTAATGCTATTTTATGTGTTTTATTGTCTCATTCTACTCATTAACTGTTGCTTTCACACATATAACAGGTTGTGTAAATAGATTAACTCACTTTTTGCCTCCCTATAAATTTAAATGAAAGCCATTCAAAGCTTGCTATTTTCTTTCTGCGTGCTATAAAAAGGAGAGGTTTGTAAAAAATATTTGGCTTATAAGTTACTCTGATTGATGTATCTAGTAGTTTCTATTTATACATTTATGATTTTTAGCTTCCTGGGCCTTGGATTTTTCTCCTTTTGTTTTTGTTTTAACGTTTTTGTCTTACAACATTACAGTACATTTCCAGTTGAAGAGTCAGTAAATGGGAGGCTTTTGTAAGGAAATCAAGCAGCCTCAGTCTATATATCATGCAAGGCCGATATACCTTTACCTTAAAGGTGAGAAGTGAAAGACAGCTCCCAGAAATAATGCATAACAAATGTAGACTGAAATTCAGAGAAAAAGGTGGATATTCTCTCTCTCTCTCTCTCTCTCTCTCTCTCTCTCTCTCTCTCTCTCTGGTGAGTGTGTAATAAAATAAGAATCTGAATTATTAAAGGCCCTCATCAAGCATCTAACCACACATATCAGCTTAAAGTGGGGACAAAGTGTGCACACAAGCCTCACTGTCTATGTCCCCACATGCACCAGTTGCTCTTTTGACACACACAATTCTGACCATGTTCAGTTAAAATTGGCCCTGCAGTTAGAAACCTGGTGCAATCATGCTTCATAATCGGAGAGGATTCTAAGCACATGCAGCTGAACATGGTTCAGATTTCCCTGTAGACCTTCACTAGGATGGACCCAAGACCAAATTCCAGATGGTCTGTATGGGACTAGGCTCTGGACATTCAAAGTGGTGCATACACTCTCAGAAACTATTAGCCAAACAGCAATGAAAGCAGCATCTCATCCCAGCCGCATCTTTCCTTCTCCATACCTGACATCAGATAGTGGGAAGGTGGGCATGGTCATAGAATCATAGAGTTGGAAGAGACCACAAGGGCCATCGAGTCCAACCCCCTGCCAAGCAGAAAACACAGGGGGGAAATTGTCTCATGGCCCATATTCGGCCCTCCTGCATGGTCTAATTAGCCATCAGGCTAGAGGTTCTCACAGTATAGAAAGTATTGTCCCAGGGATAAACCTCTCTCAAAACATAGAATATCAAATCTGCCTCATAACATGGACTAATAAACACAGAACATTCACAAAGCAATTTATTTTGTTTTCCTGATGTTTCCCTAATTGTTGATTTCTGTAATATATTTGAACTTTCACACAACACAAACACTGCTTCTGAAAATATAGTGGAATATAGCACAAGTTTAGGGTTTATTTTCATATTATTTGCAGACAGATTTCCTTTTATTAGACCTCAAATATCTCAAAGTGATCTGGCGGTGTGAATCAAAATATAATAATGATATATTATGCTTTTACTCCTGTTTATCTTTATAGTTGAAGTTCATGCACCCAACAGCTTAGCAAAGACACCGTCCTTATGCTGAAAGAGATCAAGGTAAAAGCACAATGGACTGAAGAACATATCAGAGCTGAGAGTAGCAGCACAAAGGACTCCACGCTTCATTTGTACAGAGAACTAATGCTAACAGCCATAGGAAACCAATAGGCAATTTGTGCCATCAAAAGAGAAGACACACTACAGATTGAAGTGTGTCATCCTTTGAAAGATTACCCATAGCATCAATGAAAATACAGACACATATTAACATCAAAATCCAAGCCACTCAAGAGAATGCTTTTAGATGTGGGAAGGGAGAATCTATACTATGCTTTCAATAGACTCATTGATATATCAGGTGATGGTCCACGGGGTGGGGTGGAGGATCGGACTACTAGGTGGATCTTATTCCCAACTGTTGTGATAGAGAAAGTAAATAAATCAGTCCTGTGATAAGCACCCCCAATACACAGATTATTTTCATGCACAAATATCTAACACAAAAAGCACACAGTAAACCTGCAGATAGCCACACATAACAGCTAAAGATCTATTTCACTGCTTATATTTGCATCATGCAAAGAAACAAACTGAAGGAAGATAGATTGGCTTGATTGTTGCAATATATGCATCACTCTTGGTCTTGTGAATGGTTCTCTGTTTGATCAGATTGTGTCCTAAGTATATTCGAAACAACTGAAGCATTGGAAATAAAACTGTGCCTACAGCCATGCCAGGGCTTCTTAAAAATGAAAAGAGGAACAGTAAATCACAGATTTACTATTTAGCAGTTTTTATTATCAGTAGTTTGCAAGAGTGCATTTATAGTGCATTTATAGTGCATTTCCTACCATTATCCAAGTGTACTTTGACAGGAAAAAAATGTGTGTGTGTGGCAGCATATCTGCCAGTCAACATCCTGCTGTGTCCCATAATAGAAAGACACTGGTTTGAGATAATATGGTCATCTTGTGGATCAGTATCCCTGCCACAAGTTCTCCACCATCTCCAAATATGACAAGCTTGCCACATAACATGGTTTCAAAATTCAAATATATTCACCGGTACCAGAAGTTGCCGCTGGTGTTGGATGGCACGCATTGTATGATAAGAGCTTCTAAACGTTATTGTCATCAGGGGGTTGACAAACTCACCATTAGGGAAACTGATTCACATGGTGCTATTGACAAGCACCCTAACTAAGCCTTAAACCCAAAGGTGGGGAACCTTCCACTCATCAGATGTTGTTCAAATACCATAAGGTGTTTAGGTGGAATCTTCTTGTAGTTTGGATCCATTGCTCCGTGTCCACTTCTCTGGAGCAGCAGAAAACAACCTTTCTCCCTCCTCCATGTGACATCCTTTTATATATTTGAACATGGCTATCATATCACCCCTTAACCTCCTCTTCTCCAGGCTAAACATGCCCAGCTCCCTTAGCCGTTCCTCATAAGGCATCGTTTCCAGGCCTTTGACCATTTTGGTTGCCCTCCTCTGGACACATTCCAGTTTGTCAGTGTCCTTCTTGAACTGTGGTACCCAGAACTGGACACAGTACTCCAGGTGAGGTCTGACCAGAGCAGAATACAGTGGCACTATTATTTCCCTTGATCTAGATGCTATACTCCTATTGATACAGCCCAGAATTGCATTGGCTTTTTTAGCTGCCGTGTCACACTGTTGGCTCATGTCAAGTTTGTGGTCAACCAAGACTCCTAGATCCTTTTCACATGTACTGCTCTCAAGCCAAGTGTCACCCATCTTGTATTTGTGCCTCTCATTTTTTTTGCCCAAGTGCAATACTTTACATTTCTCCCTGTTAAAATTCATCTTGTTTGTTTTGGCCCAGTTCTCTAATCTGTCAAGGTCGTTTTGAAGAGTGATCCTGTCCTCTGGGGTGTTAGCCACCCCTCCCAGTTTGGTGTCATCTGCAAATTTGATCAGGATGCCCTTGAGTCCATCATCCAAGTCGTTGATAAAGATGTTGAATAAGACCGGGCCCAAGACAGAACCCTGTGGCACCCCACTAGCCACTCTTCTCCAGGATGAAGAGGAACCATTGATGAGCACCCTTTGGGTTCGGTCAATCAGCCAGTTACAAATCCACTGAGTGGTAGCATAGTCAAGACCGCATTTTACCAGCTTCTTTACAAGAATATCATGGGGCACCTTGTCAAATGCCTTGCTGAAATCAAGGTAGGCTACATCCACTGCGTTCCCTTCATCTACCAGGCTTGTAATTCTGTCAAAAAACGAGATCAGGTTAGTCTGACATGACTTATTTTTCAGAAATCCATGCTGATTATTGGTGATCACAGCATTCCTTTCTAGGTGCTCACAGACTGTTTGCTTAATGATCTGCTCCAGAATCTTCCCTGGTATTGATGTCAGACTGACTGGGCGGTAATTATATGGGTCCTCTCTTTTCCCCTTTTTGAAAACAGGGACAACATTTGCCCTCCTCCAGTCTGCCGGGACTTCGCCTGTTCTCCAGGAATTCTCAAAGATGACTGCCAGTGGTTCTGAGATCACATCTGCCATTTCTTTTAATACTCTTGGATGCAGTTCATCTGGCCCTGGAGACTTGAATACATCTAGACTAGCCAAATATTCTTGTACTATCTCCTTAGTTATTCTGGGCTGTGTTTCCTCTGCTGAATCATTTGCTCCAAATTCTTCAGGTCGGGCATTGTTTTCTTTATCAGAGAAGACTGAGGCAAAGAAGGCATTGAGGAGTTCAGCCCTTTCTGTGTCCCCTGTTTGCTTTAACTCTTTCAATTTATTAATGGGGATAGGCAGAATTCCCAGAAGATTTAAATCCTAAAACCATGCCCACCTGCCCAGTCTAGGGCAGGATGCTTACTAGGCACTGCACTGGATACAGGCCAGTCTGTATACTTTCAGATTTCCTTGCCACATGCACTTATTTTTATTGGGTACAAGTTCTTTATTGGGTGAAAATTCTTTGTTTATTGCAAACAATTATTTGCCATTATTGTATTTTGTGAGACAGCATTTCAGCCCTTCAGCACAAAAAGTATGAGTATGGGACAATGCTTCGATGGTGCAATTAAGTCTACATCCCAAATCTTTTAAAGCTTCACTCTGCATAGTTACACAGGACTAAATCTCAGTGGATACAATGGGACTTATTTCTAAATAAACATGCATAGGATTGCATGATACATTATGCAAAGGCCTTAAGTACAAACTTAGCCCTCCAGTATGTTGTCTAAATTGTTGTTTTCACAAATAACAAATTAGTTATATAATTCCTATCATGTTTATTAAGCCTTCCAATACAACAAATACAACTTTAGGGTATAATTTTATTTTACTTGGTCATTTTGAATATATGCCAAACAATGTTTTGCCGATATTTGTTATCATGGCAAGTTTCTTACCAAGCATGCATAAAGGCAACATCTCTATACTGGTCCATTTCCAACTACGGTAGCGATTTGTTTTTTAAATCTTATCTAGCCTGGAGAGCATTAAGTACTACTGATACATCATTTTGTACAGAGCTTTTTCTTAAATCCAGACATAATGAAAAAGAATGTAACAGCTTGCAGATTGCTTTCCAGACTGTACGTTCCAATGCAGCTCCTAAATCATTATTCCATTTGTTTATAAAGTAATCTTCCTTATCATTCACTTTTAAACAGAATGCATAAAACCTACAGCACACCACTGCAATTTCATCCAAACTCCAATAGCTTTTCAGAATTTGTTAAATCTCTGCTAAATAGTAGGCTCCAAAATCTAACTACCTAGAGATGGGAAAGGGACAGTGCCTGCTGAAGTAAATTAAATGTTACCAAACCAGAATCAGATGGCTATATTTTGATGCAGATATTCAGAAAATGGAGGAACAGTCCACTAGCCTTGTTTTGCCTGTTGATTCCTGCACACTGGTTGTCAGTAATGTTACTGTTAATAATATTAGTAACTGGTTGTTAATAATATTACAGGTTGATAATGAAGATGGTGATGATGGTGATGGTGATTTGACAAGATTCTACAACACAGGCCCCAAACAGACTTTCTCTTAGGTCAAGAAAAGAGAAAGATGGGTATTCTGAAAGCTGGATTAGGGTTAAGGAGATGGGTGCAGTTAATTTGCTGCACTTAGATACAACACATTCCTGGTCAGTGTTCAAAACCCCTATAGAAGTGGTTGCATAATACAACAGGGAATTTTATTATTGCGAGCAGTTTCTGAACTCTTATTGCAGTAAACCGTGCCTAAGATTTCAGTTTAAATTGCCACTGAGGGCATAGGAGGATTAGACTCAGAAACACCGATCTGTGTGCAAAGCTCCTCAACTACCTTAGACTGTTGTGTAAAGAGCCCTGCTTCCTCCTTTGAAATATGCCCCATCGTTGGGTTAGAGCATTTGTGATCTAGCAGACATGCAACTGAACATTCATCAGCATCTTTAGCACTGATTTTCTACGAACCATGCTGTGCATGAGTGTGGAAGCAGTCTTGAGCAAGATGATTGTTTTGAATTTGGGGCACATTCTTCTTTAGCACATCAAGCATGCTACAATTACAGTTTACTGTTGTTACTATTAGTTGTTCAGTAATGTGAGCAATTGCTTTGCTAGCAAGTCTTGAACAGAGTACAGTGGTACCTCGGGTTAAGTACTTAATTCGTTCTGGAGGTCCGTTCTTAACCTGAAACTGTTCTTAACCTGAAACACCACTTTAGCTAATGGGGCCTCCCGCTGCTGCCGCACCGCCAGAGCACGATTTCTGTTCTCATCCTGAAGCAAAGTTCTTAACCTGAAGCACTATTTCTGGGTTAGCGGAGTCTGTAACCTGAAGCATATGTAACCTGAAGCATATTTAACCCGAGGTACCACTGTATACCATTTTTATATCTGCATCACAAGGAGGTTCTAATGGGGGTGGGAAAATGCCCAACTGTGCTAGTTCTAAAATATAGAATGTATTCCTGCTCATTCGTATTTATAGTAGTCAAGCATTCCCATTTCTTGTTACTTTAGATGCCTGCTCTGGAAAAAGGAAGCCTCTTTTAAACATGTAAGTATGTATGGCATGAAAACGAAAAGAAAATTTAATCCCACCATCTTCATCTTAGAACTCTCCCAGATCTAATTAATATGGATTTAGGCTGAAGAATTGACTTTTACACATTTAAAAGACTTACCTACATGCATGCAATCTGCTGTGCTTAACTGTACTAAATTACAGCCCTTCATTACTATTTTACTACCCCTCATAAAGCATCATCCCCTATTTTTAATTAAGCACTTTCAAGCTTTAACAAACACAGAATCTTTAGCTTTTTCAGCAGGGTGGTGTGTGAAAGCATCGTGAATTTAATCCCCCCCCCCTTAATCCCTACTAATCTTTTCGAAGCACCAGATTTCTAAGCATTTTTACACTGCAAAATCATTATTTGCACAACTCTTTATGCCTGATATAATAATGCTGAGTTGAGGCAGAGAGAAACTGTCCAATATGACATTTTCCTGGAATCTACTCCTAAAGATGTATTGCACATGTAACAGAAATGATGTGAAGTTTTGCAAAAGCAGAACAGAGGCAGGATGATCATAGACGCAAGCAGGAAACATCTGAACAACTAAGTTAGGTCTATTAATTTCAATGGGTCAAATCTGAGCAAAACATAGTTAAACATAATGTGGTTTTTCATCTTGCAAAATATTTTTCATGTCATGGTACTGAAGAGGGTAGTGTTGGGGGCCACCAGGGGGCGCATTGGAAGATGGCTGACAATAACATCTCTCTTACCCACACGAGGTAATTAAGAGGCTGCTATGGGAAGTATGCAGCCTTCCCGCCCCCAAGGAGATGGGGGGGGGGGGACTGCCTTGCCAGCGGTGTCCATAATTCACCCCCGGATTCAAAAGAAGGGGGTGCAGACACTTGGCACAAGCCCTCGTCTGAAGTTGGCTCTTCCTGACGCTATCTCCAATCAGCGCACTGGTTCGCTTTGGCTTGAAATATATAATTGGAAATACATAATTGGAAAGAAGCTAAAGCACATACATGTGACCATGTTTGTACTTGTGTCCATATATCTATATTTATATTTATGTTTCTCTGTGGCAGCTATTAACATGAACTTGTTTACTGTAGACACCATCAAATCTGCTTCAGGGACTCATGCAGGGGTGGTGGTGATATTCAGACTGATTAAAATAGAAGTCATAAAACAATCATAGCAGGTCCCTTGTAGCATGGGTAGAATTGATACTGGTCTTGTATGTAGAGGGCAAATGTCAGTGAAGTAGCATGCCCTACAAAAATGCAAAGAAAGATCAGAAATAATTCTGCTTTGGGTTGTTCAAAGCTTTGATCTTCCAATCTAATATGCCTCTGTGGCAGTCTACCTTGCATTGTTATCTGAAGGATCAGAGCTCATATCTACGGACCTAACTAGTTTCATTGTGAATGTGACAGTCCCTGGTTTTAAACAAACAAAATGAGTGTTGAGCTGAACCTTAAAAATTATTAAAGAGAATCTAGAGAGTAGACATTAGTCTTTTTATGAGCAGATCTGGCCATCTATTGAGATAATATTTTAGATTTCTTTCCCTAGTAAAGTTTAAGATCTGTTTTGCAATAGGACCCTTTAGTGCCATGAACTATAGCTGTACTGCAGTGGGAATTGCAGTCAAAACAATAGCTTCACATATCACACAACATAGCATTATAATCCCAACTACAAGCCCGCAATGCCCATCCCATAGGCGAGATCCTAAGTACAATTACTAATTTGATGTTAGCCCACTTTGTCCTGCTGCTAGCAAATGTCTCATCATTTGTTTGGGCTGGTGGACCAACCAGCTCTTTAAAAAAGATGGGAGGACAACATAGAAAATGCAGTAATTTGGCCATGTGCCAGTTGCTGGAAACTGCAGGATGGAAGAGGGCTGTTCTGTTCAGGTCCTGCTTGGTTGGTCGTTGTGATCCTGAGGTCTAGTAGAGGCCACCTGCTGAACGTTGAAGAAAAAGGTGGTTGGCTCCTCTCTGGTCACAGGCCTACAGCTTCCCTTTATGGAAAGATGGTTCCGCCTCCCTTCACAACAGCTTGGGTGAGGGAGGTTCCTTCAGCTGGTTTGGCCCTTAGCAGCAGGCATTAGATTTTCTGCCTGCTGGCATAGGTTAGGCTTGCCCATACTTTTGTTTGGCTTGGTGCTAGTATTCCTTGTTATATTTCAATAAATATAACCTTTTACCATACCCTTGTGTTGAGTCTTCATTCTGGCTGTGGGACAAATGATGTAAGTGCCAGAAAAGACACCCACTGTTGGAAACAGCATTAAATTGCTTGTTGAAGCTTATACTTGGAAGCCATTTACTGTCAGTTGGATCTACAGAATTCAGTAGCACCAGTTTGGATCAATGATTTCATTTTCACTCCTTTAAGCTAAAGAACATGATTTCTAAGTAGAAATTCTCTGAGTAAACATAAAGTCCATTTGAACTAATCTTTCACATATTTCCTAACATTAGATTTGATGATGCTGTAGAAACAAGTATTAAAAAACTTTAGCCATATTGTCAGTCTAAGTAACTTTTCTATGGCTTTGGAAATGATTGCAATTTCACCCTATCTTGTTCCTTCTCATTCTTCCTCATCGCCTGTCCAAATTTCCTTTCTTTTCTTTTTTATTTGGTCCCTTCTTCCTTTTCTATCTTGATTTTCACCCTCTGTTCACCTTCCCATAAGTATCAGCCACAAGCTCTAATGTGATGGAGCTTTGAGATTATATACACTAATGAAGGAAATAGGAGGAATTTTTACAGGAGCCAGTGGAGTTGTAGTATAATGATGTGTAAGATTGGAATCAGGCCTTTGGATTCCTGCAAGCAAAGAAATATGCTGCCAGCAGAAATTACTTGTCCCCAAAGATAAATTTTATTTAGTGCAACAGTATATTTACACAGCAGCCAGAGAGTCCCACATGCATTTTGTTGCTGAGGGATATGAATGCAAACTACTGCAGTGTGAAGGTATCTAAAAAGAGAATGCAAAATACAAACCTGGTTAACTATATGAATATGAATGCCTACACAAATAACTGCACCTACAAGATGGAGAAAAACATTCAAGAAGCAATGCAACAAAACTTCCAACAAAAAGTGCTTTAAATATATACATGTGGAAAGGTGTTTATAAAATACTTTTTTGCTTTTGGAAGTTGTGTTGCACACACTGCTACCTCAGTTTAATGCTGCTCCTTGCAGCTGCAGTTCTTCATATTCATATTCATATTCAGGGGCAAAAACAGGTTTGTATTCCCATATCCATAATACATATTGCATACATACACACAGACAGACAGACACATGTACCAAACATAGTGTTTGTTGGAGGGCTGCCAATTCAAATAAAACTTTGGCACTCAAAATCTGCAGTTTTGCTGAAAGCTGGACAGTAGTCTGCTACAGCTGGCAGATCTACCAAAATTCATGAAGTTTTTATGGGACCTTGATTCTTGCAGACATGAAGCTTGACCATCACTTCTGACACCAAATTGTAGCCACTAATGCACAGCCTACGATCAGTGGATTGGCAGGATGTATTTGTTGCTAAACTGCACAACTGCTTGAGAGCCAGTAGTAGCCAGTTTGCTAGCAAACCTAGTGGCTGCCACAGATAACAATAAAGGGAGAGGAAAAACACCGCTCCTGCTGCTGGGAGGTGAGGGTGATACACTCAGGAACCAGTACCATGCAACCACTTGTTGGCATCCTGTGATCATGTGGAGACAACTGTTTTATCAGCAATTGTACAATTGCTTGGCACTGGCTGAGGCATATCCGTATGAATGTATTTTCTTCTTCCTCCTATATTACTACACTGCAGTTACAATGAGTTTTACTGGTACTTATCAAGCCACTACACTGGGCACTGTTTTTGATTGGCCGCACTGTATCTTCTAATTATCAAATAGAAATGTACAGTGACTTGATACTTTTGCTAACCATTGAATGTAGCTTCCTCAACCTAGTGCCTTCTAGATGATTTGGTCTAAAATTCTCTTTAACCCCAATGAGCATGGCCAGTGGTGAGAGATTGTGGGAAATGTTGTCCAAAACGTCTGGAAGATACCAGGTTGAGAAAGGAAGAAAATGGTAACTCACTGAAAGCCAGTACTGAAAGTTAGTTTATCTGACCTAAAGGCTCCTGTTTTTATTTGTACAATCCATAAATCTATATGAAAATGTATGACCTTATTTAAAGCATTATCTGAAAGGCAGGTGACATTCAGACTGATGAAAACCCCAAATACCAATGGCTAATTCTAAAAAGCATTGCTGAACAGAAAATTTCAAAATGTCACTTTTTGTAATACAGATGATATATAAATCGAGCTTCAGATTCTCTGTAAAGTAATACACTTTGAACTTAAGTATTAGGAGATGTATGTTTTAGTCAAACATGGATTATACCTCTAAGATTGCTATTTAAAGTTAGCAAAATGTCCAAAGATACTATCAACAAAATGTTCATAAGTAAATATATCAGAGTCAAGCCCACCAATATGTTAATAACAAGGACAAATCAAGAGGTTCATACTGAGCTATTGCAATTATGAAAAATAATACAATGTGTTTCTCAAAAAGATTCTAAATATGCAAGTCTCTTGTCTAAGTTACTACAAAGTAACTTCTACCAGCTTTACAGTTGTTATCCATTTAAGCTTGGGATAGATTAGGTGCAAACTGGACACACTGAGCTAGATCGAAGGAAACCTGCGTACAATGTCATCGTAACTCTCATTTATGGAGCACTTTAACTCTGGCATATGTAAGCACATAACCCCTGCTGGATCAAGCCTAAGAATAATCTAATACAGCATTATTTTGCGTGACCAAGCCATGACAGCCCCAGCCCTCAGGGATCATAAGAAAGGAATAAAGACTCTGACAACGTGTTATGGAATTAAAATTAGGCCAAAACTTTATTAAACTTCCAAATGTAGAAAGACTTTGGCTTGGGGGTGTATCCCTCCCAGCCCCCCAGCCGGGGGAACTGGACACATCAGGGTAAAGGGGATATGGGGGTACACTGCGAGATGTATGTGTACGCAGTCAGCCCAGCCCATATCCCTGCATAGAGGGTAGTTCACTGACAACCTTTCGGTGTATGGCCAGTGACACCTATTATATAACCCCTTTTAAAAGGGGACCCTGGAATCGGCACTACAGGGTGGGTGAGTCATCACTTCACGCCCCCCCCCCCATTATAGGCAAGAAAAGACTAAAGGATTCCACCCAAGGCCATAAACTGCCAAAGTTGTGATGAGTTGCTACGGGGGAGACAAAACCTGCCAATGCAGGAAAATTTCTTCCTGGACCTTCAACAGCAACCAGTCAAAGACCGTAGCAGTGCCCGCTAAACAGGAAGAAAAAGTTAACCTGCAAACAAGAAAATATTAAAGTAAGGGAGGGGAGGGTGGGTGAATCTCTTGAGCCGACTGCCTGGCTACTGTCGGCTCCACCCCCTATATATAAATGGGACTAGTCCCACCTCCCAGCAATGAAACTTGACTGCTGAGGCTGGGCGTGAATCTCTTGAGCCGACTGAGAGGCAGGCCAACCCCTGTTTTCTAATAACACTGAGAGGCAGACCAGCCCCTGTTTGCTATTAAGTTCCCTGGGAACTGTAGCACTGCGCACAATCCTGCAAAGGGCACCCACAATGTAAAGTGTGAGTGCTCATTCTCACAGTGGTCCCCCCAATGCCTATTGAAAGACCACAAATAGGACATGAGTGACTTCCAGCAACTTCAATATTCAGAGGCATACTGCCTCCAGTACTGCAGGTAGTACATATTGGGATTTCAGCTCCGTTTGTCCGAGCGGATAAGGCTCATCTTTCTTCAAGCCCTCCCAGCAGAGCATTAAAACAACAAAGTCCACAACGGAAGGATGAGATAGTATGGGCTACATTGCTATACTTTATTACTAAGCTATACAGAGAGCAACGAACAAAGGAAACAACAGAACAAAGGAAACAGGAAACCAGTAACGTCACATCCCGTCTCCCTTTCCCATGAGACTCCAAAAGTATCTGGACTCTGTGGAATGTAAACAGAGTCCTGTGACTGCAAGCAGCTGCACAGTGAGGAAACAGAAACTAACAGTGCAGACTCATCATTCCTAGTAGCCACTGATAGCCTTATCCTTCATGGCTTATCTCAGTATTCATTCATCTTGCAGATGAAAGACTAAGGATGAAATTATCCTCTGCCAAACGCCATCATACCCCCTGCAAATGTGTCACTAGTAGATACTGATTATCAGACTATTGTACTATATTCCATAAACATCAACAGAATGCAAGCCGTATCAGTGGTTAGCTCTCCCATATTGCGAGCTCACGAAGAATTTATTATGGCAGACAGATTCATGTATGCTGTGGGTTAAATTAGCAGGAAATATTAAGATTCAGCATGTCACATAAAAAATGTGAACAGTAATATGGATGGAAGGACTGCAACAAGATTTAAATTCTATTATAAGAAGTTGTAATAAATTTGAAATGAATAAGGGTGATGAAAACATGAAAAGAATCACAATTAGGGTGTTCAGTCACTGCAATAGAATTCATTGACTTGCAACAACAAAAGGAAGGTCTTTCTCCCCTCCCGTGCTTTCTGCCCCCCCCCCCCGAATAAAGGTAGTAAGTATTTCACCAGGCACTTAAGAAGTCTTTGTGTGGAGCTTCATGCTTATTTGCTTATGGAAGTTACTGAAGTTGTCGTTAAAGGAAGAGAAATATATTATCTGCTAAAAGCTATTCTGATGTACAAGATTTAACAAGCCTATATAAAAAAAAAACCACCTTCGGAAAACAGAAGCAAAATATATTATTAGTAGCTAACAGATCAAATACATTGAAGTGGGAGAAGACTGTGGAAAGATGCTCCACTGTAATGCAAGGGTGAGAAACAATCATTTGTTCAAATGAATAAATGAATAAAGATTGGGAGAGAAATTTTACTTTAGTGCTTTTCATTAGGGTATGTTTACTAGAGCAGCAGGTGGTTGTGACAGTTTGCTAAGAAACCAACATTAAGCCAATGCTGCTTTGAGACAATGATCTGGACGAATCATACACAGTAATGACTGCCACGCTCCAGCATTATTATACTCTGTACATACTTGTGTTTTAAACACCCAGATGGAATTTCTACAAGTTATGTGTATGTTTCAAATGAACACAGTGGCAGCTATGGGATAAATCAGGATAGTGGACATAGGTAAATTGCAGTGTACCTAGGTAGACTCCACTCCATCATGTAGGATTAACTGAGAGCCACTGCACCATTTTGGGAAAAGTGAAACCTAGCTAACTTTATTTTCCTTCTTGCAGCTTCTAACCTCCTTGCACAGCACCAGCCATTGCCCTTCCTGCTGATACAGCTAACATCACATATGCTACCGGTATCTCCAAGAGTAGAATCGCTGATGAATAAGAGCAGTAGAAGGCTATTGCACTCTTGTCTTGTAGGCTTCCCATAGGCATTTGGTTGGCCAAGACAACTGTGGAAAACAGGATGATAGTCAAGCCTCAGACCAGCAGGACTCTTATTACATTACCTTTGAATCAAACAGAGGAGGTTACAAGAATGATTCCAAATGAGTCCAGTGCTAATTTGTGGCAGTTTGCTGGGCTAAATTACTGTAAAAAGCTATATGGATACCATTTTTAACAGTGTTTAATAGTGAGAGAATTCACTTACATAATAGACACTGCATATATTCTAACAATTAGAATTACATGTGGTTTCAAGATTTGTGCTGTCATATCAAGCTATCATGATGGATAAATAAGTCAAGGAAGAAGGCCAAATGGTGATATGGCAAGCTCCAAAATAGATGAAGGGTCTTGGAAACCTGCTTTAAAACTTATTCTTCCTACTGTGATGATCTTGAGTTTACCTGCCATTTTCTAGTACAAAATCTCATTTTGGGAAATAGTCCGCAAAGCTTGCAATCAATCAGTATCAGAGTATGTATGTAATTTTAATTTCATGTGTCTTGATTCTGCCTATTGAATACAGGGATTAGGATCACATATGGATGTCTAGAGAATCTCAGTTTAAAATTTAATAGTTTAGTTCTGGTGTATGATAGCATTCATGACTTATCAAGCTCTAGTTGCCCAAGGGCTTGCAGGTGTGGGGTATGATTTTATTAGCAGACTGAAATGATTTTTCCCCCAAGGGACCTGTAATTCACAGTATTACTTCTTCTTTCAATTACAGTGGTACCTCGGGTTACAAACACCTCGGATTACAAACACTTTGGGTTGCAGACTCCGCTAACCCAGAAGTAGTACCTCAGGTTAAGAACTTTTCCTGAGGATGAGAACAGAAATCGCATGCAGGTGGTGTGGCAGCAGCGGGACACCCCATTAGCAAAAGTACACCTCAGGTTAAGAATGGTTTCAGGTTAAGAACGGACCTTCAGAACGAATTAAGTTTATAACCAGAGGTACTACTGTATTCATTAAAAGTCCTTATTATGAGAGGGGAAGCATTACTACAATATCTCTGATAGGTGACCACCCGGCCTCTGTACAGAAACTTCTAATGAAGTGAAATCCACCACTGTCAAAGACACTTGGGAGACAAGGCTGGGGTCAACTAGCAGGTAATGCCTTTCCTGCAGTATGGAATGCCTTGCTAACCAAGATCCATCAGGTTCCAGCACTATACTACTTCAGATGGTTGGTGAAGACTTCGTTTTTAAAAAATCCTTGTAGTTAATTCTGTAATTTGGCTGGCTCAGCTCTGTTATTTGTGTGTTGCTGGAATATTCACTGGGTTGAATACTGTTAATTTCTGTGTTTGTTAGGTTTCCCAGCTCATATCATCAGAAAGTTCTTCTAAATGCTTAGTCTAAACATCTTGCTTGTAACTGATTTTGTGGAACAACAGAAAATGCATTTGGTACAACATCTCTGTGACAGCGCTGGTGATCAGTGTTAGAAACTGAGATATGAAAACTAGGAGCAAAATGGCACGTCAAACTTAGGTTATAGGCGTAACAATGGAATGTCTAGACACACCATTTTTATACCAAGAATACAAAGCTAAAAATGAATGAACTGCAGCTAAAATATTATGTTCATTTTTCACACGGTCTATTCCTTCCCCTACCCACCCCTCTAATATTCTCAAGAGGGCCTCTTCTCTAGTCTTCAGAGAGTGGCTGCAAGTGGGGAGGCTGAAAAAGGTCCTCCTTTTCTTCCACTCTGCATTTTAATCTCAAATCGTAGGTGCAGTGCTGCGCCCAGACCTCAGAAACTGCTCGCGCTAATGAAATTCCCTGTCGCAAAATGTGCCTAGAACAATGGGAGTTTTGAATACTGCTGCTGATACCTGTTGCTTGCATGCATGAGACATATGGACTTCAGGAGTTGCTCTAAGTTGGAGGTACATGGGACCCTTTGAAATAGTTTGAACATACGTTTTGGAATGTGTTAATGGCACTTAGTAATTTCATTCTACCAAAGCTTCTAGAGAAAATGGGCAGTCCTAATTTCAATTGGAGATGCCATAATATTAGGACATTTTAAAATTTGGGGGATTGCACGGAACTGTTACCCTGATATTTTACATGTTTATTCTTACTGTTGTACACTTGAACCCACACCAAACTATTAAGACATGCTGAAATAAGATATACATAAAAGGCTTTAAATTAAATCAGAACATTTTTATTGTACTTTGGATAAGACTCTAAAGTGGCATCATATTTTTTTTAATAACAATACTGTGATATGATTCCCATAAGTCATGCTCAGGAGCTGGTATTTTCAAGAATCTCCATTTCTATAGGTCTTCATATTAGATGGTGACAGCTCTGCAATATGTGTAGAGGATTTTTTTAAAAAAAAACCCAACAACTCTAAAAACTGGTAAAGTCCTCTCTACTACAATAAACCTTAATTTGACAATCTTTGAATTTGGCCCAAAGCAAATCACAGGGAAACATGAATCAATCTTATTTCTATCAAATGATTACCAAAGGGTGAAAACAGCAATAATTGTTGTGCATGACTTTTAGCCCCTGAAAATACTGTAACAAGTCAAAATTCTTTTCGACCTTCATAGCTTCTCTGTACTGAAATCCATACAATATTTATCATTGGGAAAAGGTGCCTTTCAGGTAGGATATCTCATAGATTTAATATGTTTGGCCATTTTGTTGAATATGGTTTCTGATGGAGTATATAGTACAGATATTTCAATTTAATTTCTAAATGCTTTTTGGGGCAGGGGCAGAAAGTTCTTTCATTCTTTTTCTGAATGTTTTCTAAGCATTATACCAATCATGTGACAGGATTAAGCACTGAAATAAATAACATGGAAAGTATGTTTATGTGTGTGTATAATAGCTTTGCAGATTATACAGTGGTTTTCTGTGCCAGGTGGCACGTTCCGAGGTCCAGTGAGTTGGAAAAGGTGATGAAGAATGCAAGCCCATCATTTCATTTCCATATTGGGACGTTACACTTATTGAATGCCAGCATGCAATTTTTAAAGGTGCAAGTGCCCAGAACAACATGCAATCTTCCAATCACTTTTGCCTCAAAACTTCAATTGCACTGTTTTACGCAACAGTTTGAAACAGTTTGAAATATAAAGGGCAACAAATTAACTACGGCAAAAGCTTTTGCAGAATGTCATCTTTTCTGTGGGCTGGGCTTTGCTGGGCTGGTGTGTGCGTGCGTGTGTCTCTGTGTGTGTGTGTGAACACACTCACCTGTAGCATGTGGTTCTCAGAGAGATGTCCAGAAGCAGATTGTTAGCTGTGGCAGAGCCAATCTGCTAGCTTTCTAATAGGTGGGAATATGTTGCTTCAAGTTACGAAAAAGGAGAGGCTGGCTAAACACCAGGAAGAACTTTCTGATGGTAAGAGCTGGTCATAAGTGGAATGGACTTACTTGGGAGGCAATGGACTCTCCTTCCTTGGATGTTTTTAAGCAGAGGCTGTGTGACCATCTGTCATGGATGCTTTATTTTTATTTTTTCCCAAAGATCTTTATTGAAACAACATATATACATAATAACCAAAATTCCCAATGATTCCCTCACATAAAATATAATATCTAAATTACAACTCCTGCATAATTATACACTTAATCATAAAACCCACCACCCACCCTCTACTTCCCTCCACAGCAATTTGACTTCTTTATATTTCTTTCTACCTTTTTTCCCTTGCATTCTATAATAAATTATTTTTGTTAAATTCTGCTTTTTCCTTCTCTATTGCTTTTGTTATTGATTACAATTCTTATTCTAAGCCTATTAGCATGTCGTTTTTAGAACATTAATTTTGACATATAATCTTCGAAATACTTCCACTCCATTCTTAACTTTTGATTTGATTGATATATTATTATTGAAATTAACTTTACCGTTCTATATACTCGCTTAATTTACAATGCTTTAGTTGAGATGTCTGTATTACAGGGGGTTGGACTAGATTATACTTAGGGTCCCTTCTAACTCTACAATTCTATGATTCTAAGAAATACAACTACCACTTTTACAGGTGCGACACAGTGTTCATTCTGTACTTGCTAGGAAATGATCCTTCAAAGTAGCAGGAACCACATTCTCTCTATTGGTTTTGGCACTTGATAAAAACTGTTTTCGTAGAATCTTAGAATTGTATAGTTGCAAGGGACCCCAAGGGTTGGTTTAGCAAGCCTATCCAGACAAGTAATTTCAACATGCCATTTTAGATTCAAGTAATTTTAGATTCATTTTAGAAACGCTGATTTTATTTTTATTTTGATAAGGTGTATGCCAGTTGTTGTTTTTTAACATTTGATTTTATTGTCATTTTGAGTGAGCATTTTATACTGTTTTATGTGAGTAGTTTAGAAGATTTGGTTGATTCAGTGGTATGTAAATCTTCTGAAATAAACTGAATTAATAAATTAAGAAAATCTATATGGAAAAACTGGGCTTTCACTACTTGTAGAAAGTATGAAGTGATTGGGCAAAAGAGCTGCCCTCTGAACAGTGCCCCTCTATCAAGGAAAATGTCCCATCTCTCATGCTCACTTGCTTTACTTCTGAGGGGGAAACAAATGTTAGCCCAATACAAACCGGCATATGTGGGATGAGCTAGCTCTTCAGATATCCTTGTTCCGGATCACTTATCCTTGCTGGTACGTTTGCTGATGGCAATCCACAGATATAAATTAAGGATCATTAGGGTGTTCCCCCCACACACACTTGGACCCATTCTGTGCTTTAAAATAAATGCACCAGATTATGAAGCAATCATTCTTTTTGTAACACAGGATCACATTTAAAAGAGTCCTTCATTTGGAATCCTTACACCATTGTGAATTTAAAATATTACATTGTACTGGATTATGAGTTATTTACTGCTTTTCCTCTCCCAGAACTTGTGGCTCTTTTCAATTACAGTGTAAAAGCGCAGCTCAACAAAGGGCTGGAATGTATGATAGCAGTACGACCCCTCTGAAAGTTTTAATATACCTGCAGTTGTAGGCATTATGGATGCTGAGACTAGCTGTAAATATTAAGTGATCGGTTTTCAGCTTTGGGATCTTATTTTCAAAATCTTCCCTGGGCAATAGTTCAAATGAGATGAATGGGACTGAAGCCTGCTGTGTTTTGAAGACCAATATATAAAACTAAGGCTAACGGCAGCATTACTGGAATGAAATTTTAAGCTGATGATCCATTTGGATGATAAACGTGGGCAGAATTTGACCTTTATATGTGGAAGAAAGTAACAAGGCCAGTCTGATCCTCCTGCATGTATTAGGGGAAGTGGAATAAGTGCAATAGGCTTTACCCCTCCCTCCAAAAATTAATTTAAATTACTGGCTGGCTTCAAGCTTAACAGTTTTACCTGAAATCTTTTAGCTAAATAAGCACCTTTTTCAAAAATGTAAGGCTTCTAGCTAAGAGAAAGGTAGAATAACACTTAATATAATTGGGCATTAATATATGTTAAACTGCAGTGGAGTTTCTTTAGAATTGCAAATAATAGCCATCCAAATACCATCAGAGTTCTTTGTGAACAATAAATGCCAATGCCCCCCCCCCCCATTTATAAAAGATTAGCCACCTTTCCATAAAGGAATGTCATTTGCAGTATGCAAATTGGATGCTTTGAAGCTCAGGCGTGAATAACAAAACCAGAAGACTAGTTCATCTGAGCAAGCTTAGAGATATCACTAAGTATACAACAGGTCTGCCGTAATCAAGGCTATCATGTGTAAATCCTTTAATTACAACATAAATGTGATTAATGCAACAGATTTATAGGGCAATAATAGCTGTTCATCTTTGATGAAAAACATAAAGCTGGAGGCACACAATGATCAAATTTCCCAATCAGTGTTCTATAGCATGCAACAATTTTCTTGCATTTGATCTTGCTACTGTGCCCCGTCTATGAAATAGCAATAAATTTGTGTTTGAAAAGGTAGGCAATATAGTTCCTGTGCTAGGCTGGTCATGTATTTGCTATTTGATGGAACCCCCCTTTTAAAAAAAAAAAAAAAGTTGCCTGGAACAAGTCCAATTTAATGATAATGAACCACAGAACAGAAGAGTAGAGACCCGTCAACTGATAGATCCTGGATAGTAAACTGTGCAGCCAGGCACACAGGTTACCTGGCCCCAGCTTACCTGCCTTTGGTGAGATGGATTGTTTTCCATTTTAACTTGTAACAATTATTATGCACCTACACATTAGGATTTTCAAACTTCATGCAAATCTGTGCCATTTTGGTTCATCTTTCTTTATGACACATTGCTGCTTCTTTTTTTGCAGTACCTAAGTGCCCATTCCATCCTGTATAGTGGAGGAAGAGGCAAAGACACAAGCAACATATTGTGTGGAATTCCAACATTAATGGGAGTGGACACAAGCCCCTCAAACAAATATGTACTTATAGTAGTGAAGATGGAGTGAAGCCTATAAGAAACATTTTTTTTTAGAAGCAAGAAGGATGAAAGTGCCAATACTGCCCCCAAGTGCCTCCCACCTTTGTACTGTGGCCTCCAAAGTAGGAGAAATGTTGTAGCTCCCTATCAATGTGATACGAAAAATAAACCAATCCATAAATGTATCATTGGGCTGAAGTGCACATATGCAGGACATTCATGTATAGATCTGTGGACATTTTAATTTGTAGTTCAAAGCAGCCAGTGAGAGTTCTCATTTGCCCTAGTGGGTTAAGTGGTAGCTGAGAGTGGGGAATTTGGGCCAGAGAAGAGCTCCACCAGCACAGCTGCTCGGTTCCACTTTTGAGTCACAGCACCTGGAAGAGATAGGACCATATCTCAGTGGAAGTGTACCAAGTGGAGATGCAAGAGTCTGAACCTGGGACCTTCCCAGTTAAGGTTGGGGGAAACTCGGGAGCACTACTGCAGTTGGCATAGACAACATTGAGTTAGATGGACAAATGGTCTGATATTTGGTATAGGGCTGTTGCTTGTATTTCTAGGGTGTTGTTTCACTATGTTTAACGGTAGTGATCTGATGTACCATAACTCCAATCACTTTCAAATTTGAATAAACTCCTCACTATTTATGTCCCACCCACATATATAACAGCACGGCTTGCTCAGTGGGAACACCAGCTTGTGTCTTCATCAGATGCAGCTTGCATTTTCTCCCATTAAGTATCTAGAGACACATACTACACAATAATGATGTCTTTGAGGCCAGCTGCTATTGAGCTGGAAAACTTCCAGCTTCAAGATACTAGCAGTTTGTTATTGGGGCATATGCTTGTCACATAGAAAATCCCAGAGTCGTTCTCCCATCATCACCAATGAAAAGACGATACATAGCAGGGCTAGGACAGGGGGCCGGTCAAGTGTCTTGCTCAAGATTTTGGAGCATTGCCAGTTGGGCTAGATGGACTAATGGTGAGACTGCTTTCACACATTATTTGGAAACAAAGTGCTAATGTGTTTATGTCACTTGGACCCTCTTTTACCCTGCCTCTGAAAGCTTTCCGTCTTTGCTTGAGTGGCAGACATGTAATTGCTTCCACAGCTTCATTTTGCATAATTTTAATGCAAATATCATCATTTGATTATTCTCTCTTTACGTATTATCCAGACCAGTTATACCCGATGGATTTCATTCTTCTACACAGCTATTAAAGGTGCCAAAGCCAGCCTTAGCAGGGCCTTCCTATTGCACCAAGCTTGACAATTATACTTTTACAGAAAAGTCTAATTCTTTTGCAAAGCTCTCAGGTTTCGGTCCAAATGATGAAGTTCTCCCTTTCCCTAGCTATAGAGCTTTTCAAGCATCAAGAGGTTGGGCTGCTTTCCAAAGCTGAGAACAGGAATTCTCCCTTCCTTGCATTATCCCAGCTTGGAAAACAGCAGGATCTCCCATTGCTTTCAACTCAATATGAGAAGGGGTGGATTATCCTTCACTTGCATTGAATCTTTGACAGCAAGATGTTTCATCTTTTCTCCCCCACTCCACGAAAAATAAATAAAATTCAGCAAAACAAGAAGTTGGTGGAGGATTAATGCTGCCTGCACCCGCTTCTTTTCAGATAGTACAAACAAAAGTCATCACTTTTTCCTCTCTTCACCTTACAAATCAGAATTGTTGGAAGTTAAGGAAGGTAAAGCACAATATTAAGTGCACCACAGAACTATTGTTTTAATTCAACTAAGAGTTTGGAGTGGAAAAGTTATGATTCAGCAGTACTAAGGAGTCCTAGTGTGGAAGCAGTGAGGGTGTACAGGCAGGTTAGCAAAAGCTATTTATGAATTTAATGTGTTAAGAGATACATTCTTTAAATAAATATGTGAAACCAAAATAGTTATGTAAAATTCATAAAGAGATTAAACTACACAGTAGGATTATAAAAACCACCTACTTATGCTAATAATAAGAATACTGTTCATAATGCATACATACAATTTATTTTGTTATTTATTTCAGATAGTTAGAAACCACTTAACATTCAGAATTTGTAAGTGGTGTACAACAAATATAAAAGCAGAAACAAAGAGAGAATAATAATTAAAATTCATCAAAAAGGCAGAAAAGTACCAAAATTCCTACAGAAATAAGCAAGTCTTTGTCACGCATCTGAAATTTAGCAAGGAGGGTGTCTGACTACTCTCAGTCAGGAGGTTTTACAACACTGAATGCATAGCTTCTACTGGTTGAGAGCCATGCAGCTGAGCCATGGGGGACCACCAACAGAGACCCCCCCAAAAAAAGTAATTATTTCAATTTATTAGTCACTCGCCACATAAGAAGTCTCCAAGCAACTTATGAAATTTAAAGAGCATAAAGTGTAACATATAAAGGAAAAATACACTATGATCAAAATCATGCAATAGCAAATAAAACAATTCCAATAAAATAGCACCAATAAACACCAAAATCATCATAATCCATCAGATGCTTAGGAGAGGAGATCATTTTTTACCTGGCACTGAAGGGATGCTAATGCCGGCACCAGGTGGACCTCGCTGAGGAGAGCATACCATAAGCAGGGAGGCACAACCAAAAAGGCCCTCTCCCTTGTTTTCATAATCCAAAGCTCCCTCAGAAGATGCAGCCAAAATGTGAACAGCTGAGTGCTTTTTAGCTTTCTAGCCCCATTCCAGACATGCTTACAAGTTGGCAAATCCAACTCAAAACACCTGAGGGGAACTATTAAATGCTCCTTGCTGCCACTAATATTCAGGGTCCACAGTGAAACTCTTGAATCAGGCCCTTTGATGAAGTTGAGATAAACTGGCTGGCTCCAGACATTCCACATTGCAGAATTAAGACCATGACAATTTATTTTATTTTATTTTACAGAGCAGATTAATGAGGGAATTCAATCAACCATATAATTGCTTGTTTCTGAATTATGTGTATGTGTGTGTGTGTATATATATACACACACACACAAACATTTTGATGCACACTGCTTCAGTCTTATCACATTAACTAATAAAGCAGAAAACAAAAGTGTAAATGTATCCCTTTTTCTTTATAAAATGTTATTGCTGATTAATAGTAGACCTGGAATACCAACAATGCTAATATATTTTGTATCACAAATGAAATGCATTTGATAATCGTATGAAAAATTTGGTTATTCCTAAGATTCCCAATACACAGCAAAAATCAAGTTACTTTGGACACTTACCTCATAGGTCAACAATTTGGTGCCAGCAGCTGCCTGTGTGCCCTGTGTGCTCATATGGCATATATCCTCTCAGAAATCCACAATGCACAAGAGACTGCTTACTTTCCTTTCTCAGTTTCTGTTTGTACTGGCTTAACCTCTTCCTCCTTTTAATATGCCGCCTCAGACAATTCCTTGAATACCATTCTGAATAGAGGAGAAGTATAAAGAGCTTCTCTATGTGAGTGAGTGTGGTGGTGACTGTTAGAAAAACATAGAGGCCTAACTTGAATAGTAGAGCGTCTGGCATCTGGTGGGCGGGGCTTTTATGTTGTGCTCTGGAATCAGCCCTTCCTTCGGATGTTCAGTTAAGTTCAGTTAGAGAGACCAACTGTCATTCTTGCCTCATGGTGTTGTTTTAGTTCCTCTTAGACAGTATGCTATTGTGTTACAATGTTCTTTATTAGTAAAGCTTTCTTTGACATACAGTGGACCCTCCGGATATGAATTAAATTCGTTCCGGGGGTGCGTAGTTAACCTGAAAAGTCCGTAACTGGAGGTGCCACATCTGCACACGTGGCACGATAGAGCGCTTCTATGGGTTTGCCACGTTCACAACCTGAAAATTACGTATCCAGAGCGGTACATAACTTGAGGGTCCACTGTATACGTGAGCAGGGGCGTACGAATGGAGGTGCGTGGGATGTAGTTCACCCCGGGTGTCATGCCTGAGGGGGTGACAAAGTGGCACACCGCAGGGGGCAGCACTTACCGTGGGGCCTGGCCTGCTGTGCACCCAAGCCACTCGTCTCTCCAGGGAGTGACGCGGTGGCTCTGGGCCCCACGCTGCCTGAAACAAAACTTGGGGCTTGCGTCCACGAAGCAGACTCCGCTGGCAGCTCACCATGGTGCCCCCTTGGGTGGAGTGCCCCCGTGCCCCCTGTGGGAGGATCCCCCCCCCCGCTACTCCAGGTGCTAGAGCAGCTAGCTACGCCCCTGTACATGAGCCGCTTACTTTGCTGAAAGAAAATAAACCCTGATGAAGAATGGTGGAATATCCTAAACTGGCTGAAAGAGGGGATATTCCCACTCTGACAGTGAGGCATCTAGTCATAAGCCTGCATTTTTTATCAGAGCTTCTATATTTTATCAAGGCTTGTATTTAAAAATGAGCTTAAAAAGATTTTCAAATGTTTCATGCCAGGCAGAAAGAACCTTGGCAAGAGGTTTTTCTCCTAAGACAAGGGGGCCCCATTGATTTATAGTAGAAAAACAATTCTCAAAGTCATAAAAAGGGAGAATTACATATGCTGCCCTTGCAGACTGAGAAAACACAATTAAAGGCAAGGGTAAATAGTAAAATAATACCAATGTGCCTCCCAGTAAAATGAGCCAGATCTTCTTTCCAAGGTTAAAAAGGCCAAGAGCAATGGAGAGGCATCTAGCTGGCAGAAAAAGAGAGCATTTTAAAGAAATCTTTAAAAGCTGTTTCTTTTTCTTAAACTGAGAGAGTTAAAAAGGTTAAATGTTGGGAAAGGCAACTGGCTTGGCTGGAGAAGAAGCATCTAGCTGGCTGGGAAAGGAGGGGGAAAGGGGGGAGGTGTAAACTGAAGAGGCTTCTTTTTAAAAGCTGTTTTTTACTGAGTTCCTTTTTTACTTTACAAAGGCTTTATTCTTTTAAAAGGCTACCTATGATAAGTGAATGAAATATATTAGCTTAAATATATTGGCTTAAATGTAATTATGCAAAGGATTTAAGGAATGCTAGATTCTTATTTCATATGGTTGTAAGAGTTGTATTTATCCTGAAATTAAGTCAGCCACCAGCCTAGCCCCCCTGCCAGACAGAAGACGCCATCCAAGCACTCTCGATATATATGGTTGACAGGCATTTGTTTAGAAACTTTCAAATGAAGGAAATCTTTCAATATTGATGTGAAACTCGAGATCCTTGACATCTGTTGAACATAAAAATGTAAGATTAAACATTTGTTTTAGAAGGCAATAGGGCAAGGAGGGCAAAGAGGTGAGCTGGTAATTAAGATTCCATGTAAGATATATTATTACTTATTTGTCATTTATATATAGCTCTTTGTCTCCCTTATAAGGGCAAGGAAGTGGGTGTATCTTTTGTGGGTGTATCTTTTGTGATTGGTTCTACCAAACAGCCAATAGGAATTTCAACCAGGCTGATTGGACAGAGGCAGCCACAGGAGGAGCAAAGGGGGCTGGATTAAGGGAATATAAGTGCTGGCCAGGATGGCAAGAGGCCAGGCCAGAGCTTGGTAACCATATACCACTGAGCCTCTCATTTATTTGTCTGACAAATAAATTATTATTTTAATTTCTCTATTGCTGCGTTGAATATTTCATTCCAGCTAAGCGTTAACCACAAGCAGGGTGCTACATTTTATGGTGCCACTGTGACTCGGATAAGTGGTCTGCTGGAACGCAGCCCCTTCGCCCTACTGGGCAGGGTACAAGAGAGAGGACCACTGCTTACCCAGCGCGCACTGGTAAATTTTTCCAGGGGGAACGCAGAAGACTCGTCTGTCTGATACCCTGCTCACTGGCGGCGACGGACCGGGGGAAACAGGGAACCAACCAAGGGTAAGTGCACAAAGGGATTTTTGGCCCTCCAATTAATTGGGAGGAAGAGAAGTCTTGATCAAACTTCTGCGTCTCAGTAAGGGGAAACTGAGTACGCTAGGTGGTTGGGTACATCAGATGTTGGTCTGGTGGAGGAAAAGGGAAAATTGACAAAGCGTGTGTGTGAGTGACTGAGTGGATACTTCACAGGGCCATACAATGGGAGTTGGGGGTTCAAAGGGGGAAAATACACCTCTTGAGTGTATGTTAAATAATTTTAAGAAAGCCTTCTCAGGGGCATATGGAGTCAAAATGACGCCAGAGCGCTTGAGAACGTTATGTGAACTAGAATGGCCAAAACAAATTACTGAATGGCCATCTCAGGGAACTTTTGATATAAATTTAGTAAGCAAACTTTGGTCTAATATCGCCAAAGAAACTGGAGGGTGCCCAGAACAATTTCCATATATAGATTCCTGGCTGAGCACATTAAATAAAAATCCTCCATGGATAAGGGAATGCAAAGTCAAACGATGCAAATTATTGGCTGTAAAAGCTGAAGCTAGGAAAGGAATCTTGCCAAATAAACTCAAACCCATTTTTGAGGGACCAGAGGAAGAGGTGCTTCCACCTCCACCCTATGCTCCACATCGAAGGGAGCTTAATTCAAACACTCCGCCAGTTGTAACCCCAAGGCAAGAAAGTGGAATGAATAATGGGAGTGGAGTCACAGAGCTTGATTCCTTGATAGATTATGATAAATATCTTCAGGAGGCATTGGAGTCCTATAATAAAGCCCAAGCAGAAGTGGTTATTCCACCTGTGACTCCTAATAGACCTGCATCTACAGTCTCCTTTAGTGGAACAACTGATTGCCCACCCCAAACCCCTGTACATCCAAGTCCTAGAGAATTATTACAGAAGTTACAGGGAGACCTTAATCGGTCAGCAAGCAATACAGCCAGGCGTATAAAGCTGCTAAAAGAACGCCTTGGGACAAATACCATCCCCTATGATTTGAGGCCCCTAGAGCAAAGCGAAGAGAAAGATCACGTAGTAGCCCCTCTTAGAAGAGTATTTGATGCACTTGAGGAGCCTGCGCTGGTTAACGGGCAACCCGGACCACGGCCACCTCGAACTTCGACCCTGCAATATATTCCATTCACAACTACAGATTTGATGAATTGGAAAACACACACCCCATCTTTTGCAGAAAAACCTCAGGCTATGATGGACTTGGTGACTTCAATAGTAAATACTCATAGCCCTACTTGGACAGATTGTCGCCAGCTCCTAAATACTCTTTTCACCACTGAGGAAAGGAGAGACATAATTGAAAAGGCACAGATATATTTGCGTGAGCAGGCCAGAGTGGGAAATATTTTTAATATTGACCGTCATCTCCAAGATAACTTTCCCTTGGAAGATCCTAATTGGGATCCAAACAATGGAATTCATCTGGCCAGACTTACCACCTACCGCCAGACACTTGTGCAAGGTATCCGCAGGGCATGCCAGAAGCCCACTAATATGTCTAAAGTCTCAGAAGTAGAACAGAAACCAAATGAGAGTCCAGGAGACTTTTTAGAGAGGCTGCAAGAAGCCTATCGTATATGGACTCCTTTTGACCCTGAAGCCCCTGAAAACAGCAGAATGATTACTGCTACATTTGTGGCCCAGTGCGCTTCTGATATTCGTAAGAAAATTCAGAAATCAGAAGGATGGGAAGGGATGCTGATGAGCCAAATTATGGCCATTGCACGCCGAGTTTATCGGAATAGGGATGAGGCTGAGAAGCAAGAGAAGAAGAAGTGGCAGAAGGAAAAGATGGTAATGCTAGCCACAGCAGTGAAGCAAGACCACCGCCCCTTAAATGGAGGGAGAGGGCGAGGAAGGAATCCACCACTGGGAAGGAATCAATGTGCAAATTGCAAGAAGGAGGGTCATTGGAAGCGGGAGTGTCCTGAACCCCTGAGGTTGGAAGAAGTACGCCCAGGCCCAGGCCCAGGCCCAGGCCCAGGCTCCGGCCCAAGAAACCAGGGACGGGGACGGGGAATGATCCGAAATGGAAGATATCAGAGACCAGGACAAGGACAGAATAGAGACAATTTCATTGGACTGGCAGAAGAGGATTTTACTCAAGACTAGGAACGACCGGACTCCATAAAGTTAGGCTTCCAGGAGCCCACGGTCACGATTCAATTAGGGAGCCATTTAATAGACTTTATGATTGATACTGGGGCTGAATACTCAGTACTCCCAGAACTATTGCAGAAAAAGGCATCCAAAAGTGTAGTCATTAAAAGTGCCACTGGACAGTCAGCTAAGAGGTCTTTCCTCCAACCTTTGGAATGCCAGATTGGGGGACATCGTTTAACCCATCAGTTTTTGTATATACCTGAGTGTCCAATACCTCTCTTAGGCAGAGATATGCTGTCCAAATTGCAGGCCCAAATCACCTTCACTCCTCGAGGTCCAGAAATGAAACTGCCATCAAAAGCAGCAGGAATAATTACCCTCTCAGTACCTAAGGAACAATCATGGCGCCTAATGTCAGCCCTGCAAGTCCAACCCACATTGGATACAGAATTAAACAAGCTCCTCCGAACTCTACAGGTGCCACCAGGAGTATGGGCCGAAAATAGCCCACCAGGAATGGCTAAGAATATAGCTCCAATTGTAGTAACCCTAAAACCTATGGCTACCCCCGTATCTGTAAAGCAATATCCCTTACCCCGGCGAGCAGCAGAGGGCATCCAGAAACATTTGGACCGCCTATTAAAATATGGTCTGCTTAAGCCTTGCCAATCAGAATGGAACACACCCCTTTTGCCTGTTCGAAAACCTGGGACAGATGAATACAGGCCAGTGCAGGACTTGAGGCTCGTAAACCAGGCTATCGAGACCTTGCACCCAAATGTACCAAACCCATATACCTTGTTGAGTTTGATCCCACCAGAAGCAACATTTTTTACTGTATTGGACTTGAAAGATGCATTCTTCTGTTGCCGGCTGGCACCACAGAGCCAACCTATATTTGCCTTCCAGTGGGAAGACCCTTTGACAGGAACAAAAGGCCAGCTAACCTGGACAAGATTGCCCCAGGGATTTAAAAATTCCCCAACTTTATTTGGCACTGCCTTGGCGAGGGATCTAACAAGTTACCCCTCAATACCGGGAGAAAAGGTGGTTCTGCAATATGTAGATGATCTTATACTAGCGGCAAAGGATTTTAATACCTGTAAAGAAGGGACAGAGGAACTGCTCCACTTGCTCTGGGAAGCTGGCTACCGAGTTTCCCAGAAAAAGGCACAGTTATGTTTAGAAAAGGTCAAATATTTGGGCTTTGACATCTCACACCAACAACGAGCATTGAGACCAGAGAGGAAAGAAGCTATTTGCCTTATCAAGGAACCTACCACAAGAAAACAACTTAGAGGATTCCTGGGAACAGCAGGGTTTTGTAGACTATGGATACCTGATTTCAGCAGTCTGGCCAAGCCCTTACATGAAAGCACTCGAGGTGTAGAAAAGGACCCATTCGTATGGGGACCTGAGCAGAAACAAGCCTTTTTAGTTATCAAACAACGACTTATGGAGGCCCCAGCCCTTGGATTGCCTAATTCGGAAAAACCCTTTCAGCTGTATGTACATGAACAGAATGGGATTGCAGCTGCAGTCCTGACCCAGAGATTAGGAAGTTGGAACCGCCCAGTAGCTTATTTGTCTAAACAATTGGACTCAGTAGCAAAAGGATGGCCTCCATGCCTAAGGGCAGTAGCGGCCACTGCAAGCCTTGTCAAAGAAGCTGATAAATTTACCTTCGGCCAGACGATGTATGTGAATGTACCTCATGCTGTTCTGACACTCATGGAATATAAGGGTAGTTATTGGCTAACGAACCCAAGGATGGCTAGATACCAAGGCCTATTGTGTGAAAATCCCAGGATTCATCTACGAGTAGTGAATATGCTCAATCCAGCGACTTTGCTGCCCCTACCAGAGGTAGATGATGAGGAATCACATGATTGTCTCCAAGTAATGGATGAAGTTTATTCCAGTAGACCTGATCTGAAAGATGAACCATTGAAAAATCCAGATGTTGTATATTATACGGATGGTAGCAGTTACCTTCATGAAGGTGCCAGACGAGCAGGATATGCTGTGGTCACCAATGAGGAAGTTGTGGAAGCTGAAGCTTTGCCTGCTGGCACATCAGCACAAAAAGCTGAATTTATAGGCTTAACTAGAGCTCTGCAATTGGCAGCTGGATGTAAGGCAAACATCTATACTGATTCTAAATATGCCTTCTTAACCCTGCATGCACATGGAGCTCTATGGAAAGAAAGAGGTCTAATAGGAGCCCACGGGAAGGCCTTGAAATATGGACCTGAAGTAGAAATCCTGTTAGAAGCAGTATGGGCTCCAGAACAGATTGCTGTAATGCACTGCAAAGGTCATGGACGAGGAAGGGATCCAATAACCAGAGGAAATCATGCTGCTGACAAAGCAGCCCGAGAGGCAGCCCAAAAGCCTGTGGGAGGATTTATAGCAGCCCTCATACCAGAGGTAGTTCCAGAAGAAGTTAAACCTCACTATACCCCAGAAGAGAGGAAGTGGGCTGAACAGGAAGGAGCGGTTATGAAGGACGGTTGGATGATCCTGCCGGACAATAGGATTTATGTACCTCATCATCTAGCAGGCACAATTGTAAGAAATTATCATGAATCTACTCACCTTGGCGGTACTGCAACCAGAGAGAGTCTCAGTCGGAAGTTGTATATTATTAATCTATCACAATTAGCAACTTGCATTTCACAGAAATGTGTTCTTTGTGCTAAAAACAATCCCAGGCAGGGACCAGTACAACCTCCTGGAATTCAGCATGTGGGATATGTCCCCATGGAAAGCCTAATTGTGGACTTCACAGAGCTGGTCCCTTCTAAGGGATTCAAGTATCTCCTTGTGTTTGTAGATACTCTTACCGGATGGGTTGAAGCTTTTCCCACCCGAACTGAAAAGGCACGAGAGGTAACTAAGAGACTCCTCACTGAATTGATCCCAAGGTTTGGATTACCTAGATGCATTGGAAGTGATAATGGGCCAGCATTCATTGATCAAGTAGTACAAGATGTATGTCGAGTCCTACAAGTAAAATGGAGACTGCATGCAGCATATAGGCCTCAGAGTTCAGGGAAAACTGAAAGAATGAATCGGACTCTGAAAACCCAATTGGCAAAATTAACCCAGGAAACGGGATTGGGATGGGTAGATGTGTTACCCATAACACTGTTTCGTGTTCGGTGTGCACCCACAAAAAGACTTAAGTTGTCACCTTTTGAGCTCCTGTATGGGAGACCGCCCTCCTTTGTTCAGGATATTCCAGCTGACCTTAAACAAATAGGAGATCATGTGACACAGGGACAAGTGCAATCTCTCTCCCATGTTTTTGTTTCTCTTAACAGGTGGGCCCTCGAACGCACGCCGTGCAGCATTGCCGAGCCGATTCATCAGTTCCAGGCTGGCGATAGCGTATGGGTGAAAGTGTGGAAACATGATCCACTTGCACCAAAGTGGCGTGGACCTTACACCGTCTTGCTCTCTACTCCAACAGCAGTGAAGGTAGCTGAGGTGACCCCCTGGATTCATCACTCTCGTTTGAAGAAGTCCGAAGGCAGTTGGACGTGCAAAGGTGACCCCTCTAATCCTTTAAAACTAACTCTCTCCAAAAACCCCTGTATCTAGCCCTACCGGGAACGGGCTAGGTCACGGGCAACATTTGACGACCGGCCTGCTGCAGCCACAACCTGGAAGCTGGCTGACCTGCGCACGCCTGAAGCTTGAGGAGCGTCTGAACCAGCGACTGTGAACGGAAAGATTCTCTAATACAATTGATTGACTGCCCCCTTGTGGAACAATTATCAGAGATATTACTCATTGGGGATCCTCGGGATATATGTTTTGGTCTTGGTGGTTCCCCATTTCTGTCACTGGGGGAATTATATTGGGGCTAATAATTATTTGCTATCACAATAAGGTAATCTTTTGTGGAAGGAATGCATATACTAGACATCAACATGATTTTATTATTAATCCTGATCCCTTGGGAAGGGGAAGGGTCCTTGAATCTGACCAAATTGGCTAAATATGGATTCAGCCATGACCACAATATGTGGGTAGGCTTAGCTGAGATGGTAGCCAATGTTGCAAATAGGACCAATTGCCTTGTTTGCTCTCTTGGGCCAGATGATTCAGAGGGAGGTATGCCCTTATTACCGATACCATTAGATGCCATTGGTATGGTAAGCGAAATGCCACACCAAACAGAAATACAGAATTTCCCCGGATGGAACTCAACTAAACCATTACGAGTTATACCTGTACAAGGGGAATTCTGTGTACATAAATCATCAGATGCAGCTGATTCTCCCATGATAGGCTCTTCTCATTGTCACTATACTTGGGATTATATTAAGAATAGTCATACCTGGGCACACGGTACTACCTATCGAACTCGGAATACCTTGCCCTGTGCACCTCCTTTTATTCACGCATGGAAAGTGGTGTGGAACATAACTGTGACAGAAAAAGGCAATCTAACATACTGCACTGTGAACTCTCTACCTCTTTTGGTATTTCGCCTTCTGTACTCCACGTACCAAAAACCTCAGACCCGATGGTTGTGGTGGATATGTGGAGAATGGGCATACAAAAAGCTCCCTTCCAAATGGAGTGGGACTTGTTTCTTGGGTTGGGTATTACCACCAATGTGGATTATGCCCACTAGTTCGGCCAGGCGAACACGAAGGAATGCTGATATTTCTCATATAGCAGGAGGAAGTACCCAAAGTTGGAGCGGTACTGATGATTGGCCGCCAGAGCGCATTATAGCCTATTATGATCCTGCCTCCTGGAATCCTGGTGAGCTCATACAAGGGGCACGGGATCCTATTTATAATCTAAACAGAATAATTCGATTGCAAGCAGTAGTGGAACTTGTAACCAATGCAACGGCCCAGAGTTTGAGACTTATTGCACAACAGTTGGATGAAAGTAGAGCCGCCATTTTGCAGCTGAAAATGGGAATGGATTATGTACTTGCCAGGCAGGGAGGCCTATGTGGAGTCTTGAACTTGACAGGGAATGCCTGTTGCTTTAACATTTCAGATAATGGTGAGGCAATCCGTGTGTTGGCCACAAAGATGGAGAATATAGCACATGTCCCAGTACAAACATGGGAAGGATGGGATATGGGATGGCTCACCAATTGGTTACCTAATGTCACAGGACTCAAAGGGATACTATTGTCTTGCTTGTTTTTCTTGACAGTAGTGGTAATGGTTTTGTGTATGATGCCATGTATCATTTCATGTTTTAGAAGTACAATTAGCAAGATGGTTTCAAATGAAACTCTACCTCATATCATGGCCCTATACAGAGCTTTACCTCAGGAATATGATGAAGGTCAAGCTATCAAGGACACTTGGGATGAAGGTCCTTGAGCTTGAAAGGGGGGAAATGAGGCATCTAGTCATAAGCCTGCATTTTTTATCAGAGCTTCTATATTTTATCAAGGCTTGTATTTAAAAATGAGCTTAAAAAGATTTTCAAATGTTTCATGCCAGGCAGAAAGAACCTTGGCAAGAGGTTTTTCTCCTAAGACAAGGGGGCCCCATTGATTTATAGTAGAAAAACAATTCTCAAAGTCATAAAAAGGGAGAATTACATATGCTGCCCTTGCAGACTGAGAAAACACAATTAAAGGCAAGGGTAAATAGTAAAATAATACCAATGTGCCTCCCAGTAAAATGAGCCAGATCTTCTTTCCAAGGTTAAAAAGGCCAAGAGCAATGGAGAGGCATCTAGCTGGCAGAAAAAGAGAGCATTTTAAAGAAATCTTTAAAAGCTGTTTCTTTTTCTTAAACTGAGAGAGTTAAAAAGGTTAAATGTTGGGAAAGGCAACTGGCTTGGCTGGAGAAGAAGCATCTAGCTGGCTGGGAAAGGAGGGGGAAAGGGGGGAGGTGTAAACTGAAGAGGCTTCTTTTTAAAAGCTGTTTTTTACTGAGTTCCTTTTTTACTTTACAAAGGCTTTATTCTTTTAAAAGGCTACCTATGATAAGTGAATGAAATATATTAGCTTAAATATATTGGCTTAAATGTAATTATGCAAAGGATTTAAGGAATGCTAGATTCTTATTTCATATGGTTGTAAGAGTTGTATTTATCCTGAAATTAAGTCAGCCACCAGCCTAGCCCCCCTGCCAGACAGAAGACGCCATCCAAGCACTCTCGATATATATGGTTGACAGGCATTTGTTTAGAAACTTTCAAATGAAGGAAATCTTTCAATATTGATGTGAAACTCGAGATCCTTGACATCTGTTGAACATAAAAATGTAAGATTAAACATTTGTTTTAGAAGGCAATAGGGCAAGGAGGGCAAAGAGGTGAGCTGGTAATTAAGATTCCATGTAAGATATATTATTACTTATTTGTCATTTATATATAGCTCTTTGTCTCCCTTATAAGGGCAAGGAAGTGGGTGTATCTTTTGTGGGTGTATCTTTTGTGATTGGTTCTACCAAACAGCCAATAGGAATTTCAACCAGGCTGATTGGACAGAGGCAGCCACAGGAGGAGCAAAGGGGGCTGGATTAAGGGAATATAAGTGCTGGCCAGGATGGCAAGAGGCCAGGCCAGAGCTTGGTAACCATATACCACTGAGCCTCTCATTTATTTGTCTGACAAATAAATTATTATTTTAATTTCTCTATTGCTGCGTTGAATATTTCATTCCAGCTAAGCGTTAACCACAAGCAGGGTGCTACAACAGGAGTATTGATTATTTTAAGCACTCCCACCCTCCACAACAGTGAGTAGGTGCTTTCTTCTAATTGATGGAAGGCACAGCCACACTATTTTGTGATCCTGTCTCTTTTCTCTTTTAGATGTGGCAGCCATTTTGTGTTATGTCACGCCTCTACTTCAGCCCTTTTGTTGTGCCATGCCATGCCATGCCATGCCATGCCATGCCCCGCCCCACCCCGCCCCGCCCCACTTAGCAGCCTTTTTGTGACTGGCTCCCATGGCACTTTAAAAAAATTCCTCATGTGCCTACCAGTTTCCCCAAAATATTGACAGCCCTTGACTGTTCTAGCTCTTCTTTTAATGCACTGTAATTGATCTGCAATAGTTGTAACGTTGATCATAAGCTCTGAAATAGTCACCGTAAGTCAGCCAAGAGCAAACCTTGGCTACAGCGTGTAGTTAGTGTAAAGAGAACTTAACCCTGAGACTCAGGCCACATTCAAACTATACACTTAAAGCAAAATGAAGCCATTTTAAACAGTCATGGCTCCCCCAGTATAATTCTGGGAGCTGTTGTTTATCAACAGTGCTCAGTTGTTTTAAAAAATACCCGTTTCCCTCACAGAGTTACAATTTCCAAAATTCTACATTCCCAGAATTCTTTTGGAGGAGCCATGACCATTTAAAGCGGTGTCATAATGCTTTAAATATATGATGTGACTGTGCACCATACAACACACACAAAGGCTAAGCCAAAACTTCTCTTGGTTTAGTGTGGTGCAGCAGTAAAAAGGACTAGGGAGGATCAACGTATCTGCAAGTTCCTCTTTCGGAGCTCACATGTTCTTGCAGTCTCACTAAGCCAAAGTTTGGTTTCATGTGTTATGCAAAGTAGGTCAGCCTTACCTCATATTTCCTTTCAAGTCGAGGTATTTAGCCATAGGACAATGCTTACAATCATTCACAACTCTATAAACAGCTATGTCTTTACAATAATAAAATCATTTATTCACAAGAGGGATGAGAGTTCTTATGTTACCTTATGATAAGAGAAAAGGGCTACTGCCTTTCTAGTAAAAATAGGACCTGCATTGCTGTGCCCTGTAAATTTATTCATTTACTAAGTTCTGTTTGGGAGCACCCTGCTTATCTATGAACAACCTGATCTTTTTAGAAGAACATTGCAAAAATAAAAATCAAATCCCATTTCTGTAATATTAAATTGCAACTTTATTTTGCCCTAAGCAGTTTTTTTTAATGCTTTTTGTAGAAGAGAAGAGAATTTTACTTATTTTCCTCATGGATCATTTTAAACATTATGGTTATGGCACTGAAACACTTGCAGAGCAAAATTGGTGATTTCATACACTGGGGTTTCTTCGAAGTAGTAGAAGATTTTCATTTACTTAGGAATAAAAATGATGCTACAGGGAGCAGCAGAAATAGGACTTTAACTGAAAGACACCCTTGAGGTATTCTGAAAGAGCTGGTGGGAAATTCTAGGTATTAAAACTTTGATATGCACTAGGATAGGATGGTGTCTAGTTAATTTTTCTACCCAGAAGACGGGTATTCAAAACCAATCTCTTATCAACTTTTCAGAGAGAAAATGCTATTCAGAGACTTCTAGCAACAGTTTGGATGTTGTGAGAAAGGACATGGATTTGTTAATTGTATTTTCAAATCACTTTTCGGTTTCATCGTTTTTTATGTACTTGAACCACAAAAATCTAACACAAGGTGTACTTTCAAAATACTTTCAATAACCATGCAATATTTTCCTTTCTTTATACGAGACAAAAGATGCATGTTGAAAAAAACAATTTTCCACCCACCAGAAAAATAAGGAAAATGATGTGTCTCCAGTTTTTTGGTGTGTGAACAAGAATGCTATATTATACATTCTGGGATGTTGCCGATCTTTATCATGTTCAAATATGCAACTTCCAAATATTCTTTTTTTGGGTAAAGTCAATTTAACTTCCAGATGGATTCAATAGAAGCAAAACATTAGATTTTTCTGCTAGAGTTTTGCCTGCCTTTACTTTGCTCCCCATTCCTTCTCCAACCCTCTACCATAGAAACATACACAAAAAAGGCCCCAAAGAGATAGGTACAGTGGTACCTCTGGATGCGAACGGGATCCATTCTGGAGCCCCGTTCGCATCCTGAAGCGAACGCAACCCGCATCTGTGCGTCTGCGCGTGCGCGGGTCACAATTTGCCGCTTCTGCACATACACGTGACGTCATTTTGAGCGTCTGCGCAAGCGACGAAACCTGGAAGTAATACATTCTGTTACTTCTGGGTCGCCGCAGAGCGCAACCCAAAAACGCTCAGCCTGAAGCAACTTCAACCCGAGGTATGACTGTATTAGATTGGTGGTTTCCAGAGATCCTTTACTAGCTGAACGCTATTTTCTGATTGTTACTCTAAGCCATAGAGAGAAGGGTTACTAAGGAAACCAGGAACTATGGTAACCTGGGCAACCTTACGGGTCCCAGAGAAAGATGGGGGGCTCCCCCATTCATACTATATACGTGTGTGTTCAGCTGCAGGTCTTATTCCTTTCTTTAGAGAACAGATGCAACAATATTTTCATTCTTTCCCCCCACAAGTATCTAGAAGAATTTCATGAATCATGTCAAGTGAGGAAATGAAAGACACTTTTAAAAACAGGGTCTCTACCTGCTGAGTGCAATTTGAAGTTGTGCCAGGCCAAATCATCCAAGATTAAACATGATGACATTAAGAAAATGTACTATTTTTGACATGTTCTTATTAACTCAGCAGCATGCTAAAGGTAACATGCAATTATCAAAGGGGTTTAATAATTGGTATTGTTACACACCACCCCAATCTCCACAGCCATGCAAGATTCCAGAGGTTACAGGCGCATACCCAGGGTTCATGTTTGGAATTTGGAAATGAGGCACAGTGGAGACAGCGGTGTCTTTATGATATATGGTTTATTTACACATACAGTGGTACCTTGGTTCTCGAACTTAATCCGCTCCGGAGGTCCATTCAACTTCCAAAACATTCAAAAACCAAGGCACAGTTTCCGATTGGCTGCAGTAGCTTCCTGCACTCAAGCGGATGTTTGTCTTTCAAAACCCTTCAAAAACTGGAACACTTTCTTCCTGGTTTTCAGCATTCAGGAGCCAATTTGTTCATCAACTAAGCCGTTTGAGAACCAAGGTTCCATTGTATACTGTGGAGGGGCTCAAAGCATTACACTCCTATTGGGTCTTGCTCCCTCCATAAGCACAGTCCTGGATCCTAAAACAAATACCCTATGGTATTTGTTCTGCAGCTCACAGTGTTTTGCAGACTGCCCCCCCCTCCCCTCCAGCTCACATCACAGCAAAAACTCTAAAACTCTATTCTCAGGCTTTTGTCTTTCTAACTAATTCTGAGTTAACAGAGGGGTCCCTCCCATTTGCCATCTGGCACAAAGCCAGTGTGGTGTAGTGGTTAAGAGCAGTAGACTTGTAATCTGGTGAACCGGGTTCGTGTCTCCACTCCTCCACATGCAGCTGCTGGGTGACCTTGGGCTACTCATACTTCTTTGAAGTCTCTCAGCTCCACTCACCTCACAGAGTGTTTGTTGTGGGGGAGGAAGGGATAGGAGAACGTTAGCCGGTTTGAGACTCCTTTGATAAAGCGGGACATCAAATCCAAACTACTACTACTACTACTACTACTACTACTATTCTTCTTCTTCTTCTTCTTCTTCTTCTTCTTCTTCTTCTTCTTCTTCTTCTTCTTCTTCTTCTTCTTCTTCTTCTTCTTTATCCCAACTATGACCCATCCTGGCTCCTAGCTTGTATTTTTAGCATGGCTTATATTTTAACATGCTAATTTCAGCATCTGGCACCCAGGAATTAGAAGGGGAGTCCAGGTGCCCCACAAACTTATAACACTATAATATAGCCCTTTTCACTTGTTGTAATACACATGTAGGGGTGCTGTGCACTGTGGTATAGTTCATAGTGCTGCATGCATATAATGTGTAAAGCGTGTTCTCACTAAAAGGAGAGCACGGGTTGCGGATGGGGCTATACAAGGCACCCCATGATTGCTAGGCAAGTTAAAGCCAGGGCTTGTTTAGATGGGAGGATCTGGTTATCTGGGGAAAGTTGATGTTGCAAACTTAGGGGTGGGGTCAGTGGCTATTTAAGCAAGGTCCACAGCTTTCTCTTTCTCTTTTGCTGTGGACATCGGATCTCATCGGATCTCTGAGTGACTACAGCAGAAGTTTGGGTCGTATACCTTTTCCCTTTGTTTTTCTTCCTCCATTTTCTCCTCTTTCTTTAATTTGTTGCTGAAAGATCCTTCCCCACTTTATTTAATTTTCCTGTTTGTTTTAATTCCCTTTAATTTAGTCGGGGGGGGGGTGCTCGGCCTGGGCCCAGGGGCCGTGTGGGGAGGGCTTCCCTCAATTCCCCTGCCCTCTTGCAGGGTCGATCCCCAGTCAAGGGAACATTTCTTCTCAGTTTGTCCTTGCTTCTCCCTTCCCCACAGGCTTCTGTTGGTGCCGGAGTAGGCCTCCTGGGCGGCTTTCGCGCGATCCCCCCCCCCCCCGCCGCCTGGGCCTGCAGGTGCCGGGGGCCTCCCTGCGATTTGGCGCTCCCTGGGCCTCCGGAGGCTCCGGAGAGGCCTGCATCGGCCTCCGAAGGCAAGCGGGGCCCCGATTCCCCGTGAGAGCCGGGGGTGCGCGCTTTGTGGGGGGGTGGGCGCGCTCGCGCCGCGACGTGCCGCGGCCTGTGTTTTCGGGCCTTTTTTCCTCCCCCCCTCCCCCCCCCCGCGAAAACGCTATTCAGGGCCTTTGCTTCCCTGCGGCTGGCTGCCTGGCTAGGGGTGGCTTACCTTGCCCTGTAGCAGGCCCTGGGAGGCCGGCCTGGTGTTGCTGGGGGGCTGGGTGCCGCTGGTTGTCCCCAGAGGTGCATTGATTTGAGCGGAGAGCTGTGAGGCCTCCATTTTGCAGCCTCATTAGGCGGGAGCGCCATTTTGATTCCTCTCGGCCACGTGGCGGCCTCTAGCGTTCAGGCCTAGTAATTGCAGGGCCTGGTGGTTGCTTTATCCTAGGCTGAGTATAATTGGTACTACTGCGACCTCTTGTGGCAGTTGATATGTTTGCAGGCAATTAATTTCTTCAATTGCACGCAGCCTGGACGGCTAGTGTAGGTGTGTGTGCTGGTAAAGAGCACAAGGTTGTGGTTTGTTTCCGTATTGGACAGCTTCTGATTTGGTGGCTGGTGCTCTTCCCAGCTGCTCCTGGGTTACCGATCTGTTGCATAATCTGTAAGCAAGGGGTTGCCTCCTGTCTACTGGTGCATCATTTTATAGTCTAGGTCTTAGTTTTAATTAACTATTTAATTCATTCTGCTTCATTTTCTTGCAGATTCTAGCGTCTTAAAGAACTTAGTTGGTTTTTTTTTTTTTTGTTTTTTTTTTTCCTACTTAATTTTATTTTCTTTTCTTTTCTCACCAGTAGTAGGAATGGCTCCTAAGAAGGCAGCAGGAAGGCCTGTTCCAGCCCGCTCCTCGAAGCGGCCTATAAAAGGCCCATCCCAGGCCTTGCGATCTCCGCAGCCTGGTCAGTCCTTGAAACGCATCCAGGCTATGGTTTCAAGTTTGTCTGGCGACCCGGTGACACTGGCAAGGGTAGAGGCGGAGATGGATGGCCTGCTACACCGTTGCTCGACCCCGTCAACGTCATCAGCATTCCCGCCTCCCCCGGTGGATGTTTCCTCTCCTGCATCATCATCTAGTGAAGAAGGGGAGCCACTGTTAGCCGGAGTTGGCTTACCTGATGCTCCGCAGGTCCAACCTTCGGTGCTGCCTGTATCGCAGGATGCAGTGCCTAGGGGCCGTGGTCGTGCCAGGGTCGGCGCCAGAAGAAGCGCATCGACCCGGGGCCGCGCTGTACGGGGCTCACCTGTACGGCCCCCAGCGCTGGGGCATTCTAATCCAGTTCATTCACAAGTTGTCTCTGTTCAGTCAGCCCCAGGTGCAGTGCAACAGGGTGAAGCGTCAGATTCTTCGATTGAAGACAGTCTTCCTCTTCCTCCAAGGTCCTCTTCCGGTGGGCATCGTCGCCGAAAAAGGGGCTCCAGGAGGCACTCTAAGAAGAGACGGAGGGACACATCGTCCTCCACTTCAGGTACTTCCTCCATCAGCTCTAGCAGTGATGAGGGGGCCCCCCTTAAGCTTTACTGGGGCTACGGGGAGTCGTCGGGGCTGCCAAAGTGGGTTTGGGAGCGTAGGGCAAATTCTCATAGGGCCAGGTATGGCGCCGTACAGGAGTGTCGAGAAGGGGTCCTGGTGCCTGACGTAAGAGTCTCCACCAATTCTGCTAGGGATATTATTCCTGGTGCCCACTTGTCTTCCAAATTGCGGTCTAGGATTCTGGATGGCCGCTACGTGGATATTTTCAGCTTGGCTCCTCCGCTTGATGGTCGGGAGCCGCTGGACAAGGGCCTTTCCGTTCCCAAAAGACGGACAATTGTAGCAAAGGCTGACAGGACTTTTGAACGTTGGATGGATAGTTTCCAGGTTTTTGCTGGTGTGATTTCTGCAGCGTATCCCAAGAGGTCTCTGCACCTCTGGGTTTATCTGTCTATTGTCCGTTCAGCTTTTACGATGGCTGGCGAGACTGCTGCATTATCATATGACCAGAACTTTAGGCGTAGGACGGCCAAGATACCGACGGCCCGCTGGGACAGGAAGGACTTGGATGTGTGGACCACTTATGTGGCACCACGTATTGAGAAGAAGGCTTCTGAGTTGCAAAAATTCAAGCCTGCCACCCAAAAAGTTGGGCGCAAGTGGTTCTGCTGGGACTTTAATAAGGGCATTTGCCAACGTCAAGCCTGTAAATTCGCACACCTTTGTGACAAATGCTCTGGGAGCCACTCGGCTTCTGCTTGCTCCGTGGCCAGGCGGCCCTTTCGCAGGGGAGGGGGCTCCCAGCAGCCCCCCAAGGTCCCTGCCCAGCCTCCTGTTCCCGGAGCAGGAAAGTGATATCTTTTCTTTGGCCTATACTCCGGTTCGGCTACAGCCGTTACTGGCGTTACTGGAATCTTACCCAGACAGAGAGTCAGCGTCGTATTTGAGTAATGGTTTTTCGCTGGGATTTAGGATCCCAGTGGTCGTGGCCCCTGTAGCCCAGAATCCTAGGAACCAGAAATCCGTTAAGGACATGCCTGGTGTGGCGCGTAAGAAAATTGAAAAGGAGCTGGCTTTACGTCGTATGGCTGGTCCTTTCGCCACCCCCCCCTTTCCTAATTTGCACATTTCACCCTTGGGAATAGTTCCCAAGAAGGCCCCGGGGGAGTTTCGCCTAATTCATAACCTCTCTCATCCTAATGGTACGTCGGTTAACGACGTAATTCCCCCGGAGCTCTGTTCGGTGAAGTATGCCTCTCTTGATCATGCGATCAAGATGATAAGGAAGTTTGGGCCTGGTGCCCTATTGGCCAAGTGCGACATTGAGTCGGCTTTTCGTTTGTTGCCAATTCATCCTGAGGATTTCTGGCTGCTGGGTTTTCAGTTTGACGGGGGATTCTATTTTGATAAGGCTATGCCCATGGGCTGCTCGGTAGCTTGTGCGGCTTTTGAGTGTTTCAGCTCATTCCTGGAATGGGCCTTGCGCGACAGAACCGGTTTGGGCGGGGTTACGCATTATTTGGATGACTTTTTACTGGCCTCCGCGAGGGACACGGGGAATTGCGTGGTTCTGCTGCGTGCCTTTGCGTCCCTGGCTGAAGACCTGGGGGTTCCATTAGCGGCAGAGAAAACTGAGGGTCCCACTACGCAACTTACCTATTTGGGTATCTTGTTGGATACCGTGGCCCAAACCTCTAGTTTGCCGCCAGATAAGTTAGTTGCTTTAAGGAAGGTCATTGAAGAACTGCTCCCATTGAGGAAGGTTACCTTGCGACAGCTTCAGTCGTTGCTAGGTCATTTAAACTTTGCTTGCAGGGTGGTGGCGCCGGGGCGCCCGTTCTGCTCTCGCCTGGCCAAACTTACCTCGGGGCTGCAGGCACCGCATCATAGGGTTCGTTTGTCCACCCAAGTGCAAGCCGACCTCCGTGTGTGGCTGGAATTCCTGGAAGAATTTAATGGCGTATCACTGTGGCAGGACACTTTGAACCTCCACAATGATTTTCAAGTGCATTCGGACGCGGCAGGGTCACTGGGGTTTGGTTTGTTTTGGGACGGCAGGTGGTGTGCTGAACCTTGGCCCCAGGCTTGGTGTGGGGAAGCGATAACTCGAGACCTGACATTTCTTGAGTTTTTCCCCATAGTTGTTGCGGTACACTTGTGGGTCGAGCATTTTAAGGACCATCGGGTTTGTTTTTGGTCCGATAACCAGGCAGTAGTGACTGTTTTAGCTAAGCAGTCATCCCGGTCGTCTAGGGTTTCGGCCTTGCTTCGGGTGTTTGTTTTGCACTGTCTGCGTTTTAATATTGTATTTTCTGCTCGCTTCATTCCGGGTATTTCTAACGAGATTGCTGATGCTCTGTCCCGTTTTCAGATGGAACGATTCAGGTCATTGGCGCCAGAGGCTCGAGACCGTCCGGAGATTTTCCCGGATCATCTCTGGAACCTTGGCAACACTTAGTTTCACAGGGAGTAGCAGCATCAGTCGCCCCTTCCACGCTAAGGTCCTATAAGAAGGCCTGGGCTGATTTTCTGTCCTTTAATGGCCAATCGGCGGGGGCGGTCATCACCCCTCATTCTACTGCCCAGGTGCTTAAGTATCTGGCACATTTGTTCCAGATGCGCCGGGCGGCTAGGACCCTGCGACTTCACTCGGCAGCAATTTCTTTCTTTAGCAGGGCCACTTTTGACAAGGACCCATGTAGGAAGTTTGTGGTGCGCCGGGCATTGGAGGGATGGGGACGGCTCACCCCATCGAGGACTGTTCCCAGAAGTCCCATCACTTTTGAGTTGCTGATACAGATGCGCAGTAAACTGCGGAGCATCTGTTGGTCCAAGTTTGAGGCCCGTCTATTTTCAGCAGCCTTTTCCTTGGCATTCTTTGGGGCACTGAGGGTAGGCGAGGTGGTCCTGGAGCAAAAACGGGATGGAGGTTCCAGGGGTTTGCTGTTGCAGGACGTGAGCATGTCACAGTCGGACCTGAGGGTGCATATCAGGAATTCGAAGACCGACCAGGTGGGTAGGGGAGCCGTCATTCGGCTCTCGGCAACGGGAGAGAAGGGTCCTTGCCCCGTAAAGGATCTTAAGAGATACTTGTCCTTGCGGCCGGCAGGCGAGGGGCCTTTGTTTATTCATGAAAATGGGCACCCTTTAGTCCGGCATCAGTTCACTAAGGTGATGCGCAAGGTGGTAGTGGCCTGCGGCCGCAAAGCATCGGAATTTGCTCCTCACTCCTTCCGTATTGGTGCCGCAACGACAGCTGCCCATTGGGGTTTGTCTGCAAGGAGGATAAAGGACCTGGGTCGTTGGAGATCGGATGCATTCAAAGTATATGTGAGGAAATAATGGTGGTGTGTGTACTGACATTTTTGTGTTTTAACCCTAGGTCTGGCCGCTATCCGTATTTGGATAGTGGGACACAGCATTGTGCACTGGGCCGCTGTCAGAGCTCGTCAATCTGGTCTGGGAGCTGGCTTGGGCCTTCCGCAGCACGTGCAGGTGTCCTGGATTTCCAGACGAGGGATGCAGTGGAGAGAATTATTGCCTCTCATGCACAGACGGGTCCTCCACGCTGGCCCCCCTACAGCGATAGTGGTGCAGCTGGGGGAGAATGATATGGTTTCCTCTTCCTGCTTTGGGCTGCGTGCTGCCATATTACTGGACTTGAGGGATTTGGCGGCCTTGGTGCCTTCAACCACACTAATTTGGTCGCAGCTGCTGAAACGCCGCATTTGGAGGGGTAGCCCTTGCCCGGCGGCCACCGAAAGAGTTAGGAAGCGGATTAATTCCGCGGCAAGCAAATTGGTGGTTGGTTTGGGCGGATTTGTGATTCCTCACCCTCTGATTTCGTTCAAGGCCTCTGAATTATTCAGGGATGATGGGGTGCATCTTTCCCCGTTGGGGAATGATGTCTGGTTGGATGCAGTGGTGTCCAAGTTGAGGGTGTGGTTTAGTCTGTGAGTGGTTGGCGGCGAGCGTAAAGGGCTCGGGTGGCGGTTAGGCATTGGTTAAAATTGGTTGGTGGAGGGGTATGGATAGGCTGGGCCTGCCCCTCCAATGCTGCACGGGTATTCCGTTAAAGGAATTCTGGAACTTACCATCCCCTTCGTCCAAACCCTTGGTGCAGGGTGCGGGCCGTGTAAGTTCCAAGGAGCATGCGGGGATTAGCTGAGGGTCTGTTTTGCAGCTCCAGTTGACCCTGATCTTGCTCTTCCGCACTGACTACGGAGTCAGGGCTGTCCCCAAGGCGGGGAGGACAGATAGTCTAACCAATGCCTAAGCAACCACTCACAATTTGTATTGATAATAAAGTTGTGGCCAAAATTATGCCAAAAACCTTAAACAAAAATAATGTGTGAAGTTTGAGTTATTGGGTTTGGGGTGTCTTGGGGACCTCAGCACGCAAAGCGTGTTCTCACTAAAAGGAGAGCACGGGTTGCGGATGGGGCTATACAAGGCACCCCATGATTGCTAGGCAAGTTAAAGCCAGGGCTTGTTTAGATGGGAGGATCTGGTTATCTGGGGAAAGTTGATGTTGCAAACTTAGGGGTGGGGTCAGTGGCTATTTAAGCAAGGTCCACAGCTTTCTCTTTCTCTTTTGCTGTGGACATCGGATCTCCCGCCCGCCCTCCCTTGTTGGGCTTCGCTTGACCTTGCTATGCCTGTCATGGGGTCGTTCGCCTTGGTGCGGGGGCCCAGTAGGAATTTACCTCTTGGCTGATTAGTGTGTGCCAATTGGGTTTTGCCTACTGCGTAGCAAATCGTCACAACTTGTAAGGTTGGCGGTTAGGCATTGGTTAAAATTGGTTGGTGGAGGGGTATGGATAGGCTGGGCCTGCCCCTCCAATGCTGCACGGGTATTCCGTTAAAGGAATTCTGGAACTTACCATCCCCTTCGTCCAAACCCTTGGTGCAGGGTGCGGGCCGTGTAAGTTCCAAGGAGCATGCGGGGATTAGCTGAGGGTCTGTTTCGCAGCTCCAGTTGACCCTGATCTTGCTCTTCCGCACTGACTACGGAGTCAGGGCTGTCCCCAAGGCGGGGAGGACAGATAGTCTAACCAATGCCTAAGCAACCACTCACAATTTGTATTGATAATAAAGTTGTGGCCAAAATTATGCCAAAAACCTTAAACAAAAATAATGTGTGAAGTTTGAGTTATTGGGTTTGGGGTGTCTTGGGGACCTCAGCACGCAAAGAGCTGTTGTATACAAACATTATACAGTTGATTTTCCAGCTTGAATCTTGACAACCTACCCTCTAATATACAATGCCAGAGTGCATATGCAGGATCTCTTAAAAGGTAATTTTGTGTTGATCCTGAGGGTGCATACTTGATTAAGAATAGATGAAGTCCATTTCTATGTGACATCCAGGTCCACCTAGCTCAGCGTTCTTTCCAATACTCCCAACAGCCAACGGGTACTAAAAGGCCTATATTTAAAAAGCCAATTGTTCATTGATGGATTTTGGTTGACCTTCTGCCCATGCCTGGATTATAGCAATTGTGAAGTCAAGTAATGTGTGAAGTAGCTTTATATCAAAATAATAAGTACCATTTGCAGGGGAAGGGGACAGAACTGACTTGTGCATGAGCTGTGTTTGAGATATTCAGCTTGCAAGCACTTAACTCGGGGGGGGGGGGAATAGAGGTGTGTGTGCATTGTAAGATGAATTAACCTGTTTCTCCTTAGAGATCTGACTCCCTGAACCACTTCCCAAAAGAGGTCCAGGAGTTCATGCACCCTATTCCCCAAACTGCAGTCAGCTACATCCCATTGCCACACTCTGCTTTCCCTGGGCCTTACCTCTGGCCTGTGATGGCTATTCAGGAAATGGCACAGTAAGTATATTATACATGCATATGTAATACGTTTATTGAGCTGACATTAAAAAAGCAGTGAAGTCAAAGATAAAGGCAAGGGGCAGTACTGCCCTTCATTGGCTGATGAGATGCACAACAATAGAAAATAAGATTGCAATGAGGTCACATCAGGATTCCTCATCTACTAAATGTCACTTGGGGATAGAAGAAAAGGAGAAGTGAGGCTGCTGTTTTTAGCAGAAGCAACTCATCTCCTGAAATGTGTACTACAATAAAACATCTGGGGAAACGTCTAAGAAAGTCACACCACCAGCAATCTCACAAACTACCTGATCCTATGGTTTGCTACACTAAATTATGTCAGCATAAAATGTAGCTGTGATCCTTTGCACTCTTAGCCTTAGAAAGAAAAACAGTACCAGTTTCACTTGCAACCACCTCGGTGGGTTGCCATGAAAGAAAGTGGTATTTAATGTTTATCATAGGTATATATCTCATCCAAAGTTTGCGTTCTTGGGCCCGGAATGCAAATCTTAGTAACTTGCAATACTTGCCTCAAATGTGATACAAGGGTTTCAACCCTCCAAGTTTCTCTATGCTTTTACATGCACAGACACCCCACCAAATTCCCTCTGACTTCTGATTCCCATTCACCCATAAATACCCACTCCCTTCCCAGTGCAAGTCTCCAACCATTTACTCATATTTGACTTTCCCATTTTTTGAGGATGTGGAAATACACACTGGGATGGAGAGGACTATGCGTGTCCATGTGTCTGTGTCCCCGACTTTTATATCTGCCCCCTGAATGTGTTAGAATATTTCCGTTCCCCTTAAAAGGGAGCAGGCTTTGTGAGTCACAGAGTCTGCGTATTTCCTGTTCACAGGATGTTTCTGTTGTGTCTATGCTTTCGTTTCTCTCTCTGTGCCTGAACACGCAAGCAGGCAGTCATGTTTTTTCCTTTGTTCTGACCAATGCTGAATAAACTTCTAAATAATGCTCTCCTGTGTGCACCTTTCGCTGTGTGAATTCTGCTGATAGAGCGTGCATCAGCTCTGGAATGTGGCAAGCTATTTTCTGGAGCTCGTGTCGCTAATTGCTGATACTGTATCTACGGGAGATCGATGGATCGTCCGGAGGCGACGTGGGGGCCATGATGGGCTTTATCTCCCTGGCAGTATCCCAACAGAATGTTCATATGCCTACCTTCCTCCTCCTCCTCCTCCTCCTCCTCCTCCTCCTCATTTTCTCCTCCTCCTCCTCCTCCTCCTTCTTTTCGTTCTGCCCAGACACTGAGGTCCAGCACTGAGGGCCTTCTGGCGGTTCCCTCGCTGCGAGAAGCCAAGTTACAGGGAACCAGTCAGAGGGCCTTCTCGGTAGTGGTGCCCGCCCTGTGGAACGCCCCACCAGATGTCAAAGAGAAAAATAACTACCAAATTTTTTTGTTGTTGTTTAGTCGTTTAGTCGTGTCCGACTCTTCGTGACCCCATGGACCAGAGCATGCCAGGCACCTCTGTCTTCCACTGCCTCCCGCAGTTTGGTCAAACTCATGCTGGTAGCGTCTAGAACACTATCCAACCATCTCATTCTCTGTCATCCCCTTCTCTTTCCCAACATCAGGGTCTTTTCCAGGGAGTCTTCTCTTATCATGAGGTGGCCAAAGTATTGGAGCCTCAGCTTCACGATCTGTTCTTCCAGTGAGCACTCAGGGCTGATTTCCTTCAGAATGGATAGGTTTGATCTTCTTGCAGTCCATGGGACTCTCAAGAGTCTCCTCCAGTACCATAATTCAAAAGCATCAATTCTTCAGCGATCAGCCTTCTTTATGGTCCAGCTTTCACTTCCATACATCACTACTGGGAAAACCATAGCTTTTACTATACGGACCTTTGTTGGCAAGGTGATGTCTCTACTTTTTAAGATGCTGTCTAGGTTTGCCATTCCTTTTCTCCCAAGAAGCAGGTGTCTTTTAATTTTATGACTGCTGTCACCATCTGCAGTGATCATGGAGCCCAAGAAAGTAAAATCTCTCACTGCCTCCATTTCTTCCCCTTCTATTTGCCAGGAGGTGATGGGACCTTTTAGAAGACATCTAAAGGCAGCCCTGTTAGGGAAGCTTTTAATGTTTAATAGGTTACTGTATTTTAGTGTTTTGTTGGAAGCCACCCAGAGTGGCTGGGGGGACCCAGCCAGATGCGTGGGGTATAAATAATAATAAATTATTATTATTATTATTATTATTAAGCACAGTACTTCCAGTCAAGTTCCGGGTCCCCTGAACTGGTGTTTGTCAAAATGTAAAGAGAAGAGTGATCAGATGGTGGATCTCTGCAGTCATCTATTTTGATTCTGGGAGCAGCATCCTCCATTGTAACTCTGGAGGAAGAGAAGGAGGAGGTGGGGAGCAAAACCTCTGGGACTCGCCACTAAATTGATTAGGACTAAACCCCCCCCCCCCCCGCCCATAGATATGACAGTATCCCATCTTTTTTGTGGGCATCAACCACTGAATAGGCAGGGATAAAAACTAACTCTGCTTGTCCCCTGGTTCCTTCGCTTTTTACACCTTTTACCAATGGCACACTATCAACAATGTAGATATCCTGGCATAATGTTACAGTAGTGCAGTGTACATAGAAGATGTACATGTATATTTATATAGAATATATTGTAATATTCAGCCCGTGCGCAGCATTTATTTCTGGACAACACCCCCCCCCCAAGGCCAATGGTAGACAGGGCCAGAGGCAAAAACGGGTTGAGAAAGACATTATTGGAGTTCAAGGACACATTGAAGCCAGGGAAAGAAAGAAAGAAAGAAAGAAAGAAAGAAAGAAAGAAAGAAAAGCAGGACCAATGAAGGGTCCTTCATTATGTTAACATATCTCTGGTTTCACTGGAGCAATTATTATTTAGTATTACTTAGTAGCAATTATGAGCACCGCAACCCCAGAGTCGGTCACAACTGGACCTTAATGGTCGGGTGTCCCTTTACCTTTACCTTTTATGCCTTGCTGAACAGGCATAAAGGTATAATTTGAAGATAGGATTTGTACTGTTATTCGTTTAAAAACATGCAAATAGTGCCTTGCCAGTAGTTCCCTGTGAAACTGAATCTTTAAAAAGAAAAAGAAAAAGAAATCATGCTAAAATTTGTAAAAACAGTACCTTGCAGTTTGAAAATTAGCTGCTGGGTTTTTTACATATTTGGGTGGGCAAAGCATTTGCCAGCTCAGTGTGTTTGGTTAGAAGTTAAGGCTATATGAAATGACTTTTATTTATTTTTCCACTCACTCTAGATGTGTAGTGCAATTCAAATCTCACATCATGAGATGTTTTATGACTTTTAAATAATTGTTATCTACTGAATAATTATCAGGTTTGCATCATGCATCCATATTCTGGACACTTTCTCATGTGCATTTTTGCTGAAATAACAAGGATGTGCCTGTAGTTGCTATAACTTTTATAACTTGCAGTAGTAGTATGTGTTACACACATACACTCTTGTTTGTTTGTTTTTAGATGACATGCACGGCTACTTCTCTGAATGACAACCTGAAAATGCAAGCACATGATCATGAATGAATTCTTGTGTAGTCTGTGATGAGCTGGATGTAAAATTCCTGGATCTGTGGCAGTCTGGTGCAGCGGCTTGGAAATTCTAATGCAGTTTAATTTAAATTAAAAATGAAGGTTCTTAATGAAATATGAAATTGAATAATACAGTCTCTATAGTAGCCTCGTTGCTGCTTATTTTTATATTAAATTGATTTTATGCTATCTCTACAATTCCATTCTGCGGTATGTCCATTATTTTAGCATTGACAATATTTCATGGCACCAAGTTTAAGTGGACGCTAGAAAATTGGGGAGGGTGAGCTGTGGGACAGAGTAGGCAAAGCAATCAGATAGGACTCACTTTTACAAAGGTCATGAAAAAAGTTGACCCAATTCCTTTCCAACTATATAGCTTGGGCAATAGGAGCAAAGACATACCACAGTATTCAGGACGAGACAAGTGATCCTTCCTAGAAGTGCCAAAAGTACAGAACACAAATGCAGAATTAAGGAATACCAGCTAAGAACCACAAGGGGCATAGTTTACTTCACCTGTTTGTTAAAACATCCTGAACATGAAATTGTACATTACATTGTATTTTGGCCTTTAGGATTACTTCTTCATGCAAGCCTGTTTCTTATTCTGAAGTTTTGCTACAGCTTATAATTGTAGACCTCATAGCTCACTTCAGGTGGAACTCTGGTAAATAAATTGCAGAAATATATAGCCGCATAGCAAGGTACACTCACTATCACAAACAAATAAATTTCATATTTCTGGCTGGGAAGGGAAAACACACCAGTTTTACTGCTGTGGTGACATCAGATGAGAATGCATAGAAATCATGGGCAAGTTAGAGCTGGTGGGAGTATCAAGGGTTTGCTAGCAATAGTAAGCACTTGAGCAAGTTCGTGAGCATATGAAAGAGATTTTACTCTCAAAACATATCAGGTGCCATTATGTATATAACTAAGTAGCCACAAAATCACACATGCCATGAAGACTGTAGTACATGGCAATGTAGTCACAACCTGATATGCATCTGGAACAGGATCAAAAGTCTTGCCATCCATTTCTGGAAGGCAATGAAATTAGCAGCGCAGCACAGCACAGCAAACCTGGCAATGAGAACCAATGAACTTGTAGGGTGGAAAGCAGGGTGGCGAATACTACGTGGAACCAGAGTCAGTGATAGGTGGAGCCAGAACTAATGACAAGTGAAGCCAACTAATGTTAGCTTTGTTCCCATCCCCCTGATGAAGCTTACAAGGGCAAGACTGAGAATGAGGATGTTGACAGCCAGGGCCAACCCCCTGGGCTGGTTGTAAGAAAAAAGTGGGGTGCTGGCTGAGGACAGGGTAACCTTTGTGGGGCAATGCCCCATTTATCCTAATGGACAAGCATCTGCTGACTTTGGGGACACACCACCTTTCACAATTAGATTAGTGGAAGGGCTTTATTTTCCCTCAATGTCATCGCATAGCCAGACCTGGCTTACTATGTGCTGTTATCATATTCACAACATGGTCCCTGATTGGGTTGGTACCATCAGACAGTGATAAAATGGCACCACAGCAGCAACAGATTGGAGAGGGAGGACACCAGCTGTGAGCAGGTGTAAACAAAATGCACACAAGAGTGGAAGGCAGGTGTATTATCACAAACTCTTTTATCCCTTTAAAAAAGGGCAACTGTCATGTCAAAAGCTGAACCTCATAAAAATTCAGGGCAGCACTCAAGGCAGTCTGATCTCAATAGCACAACATGTCTTTCACAAATGCTGCCTTATCCCTCATCCTCTAGCCTAGCAATGGCAGAAATATGAACAACTCAATAGAATTGGAGGGTTTGTTATTCTGGGAACATAGACATCTAGTCACCCAACTGCCTTGGATTTGTTCCAGTATCATGGGGATTTACCACGTGTTGTAATTGGACACATACCAATGTTTGCATTTCCATTGCATTTCCATATAAGAGGCTGAAAAAAATCTGCTTCCGAGCTGAGAAAAGTCTGAATATGTCTTCAGCACTCCCCCACCCCCATGAAATGAAAGTTTAGATGCTAAAATGCAACACCTGTGTGCATTCCACATGCTCTTAAGGGAAAATCCAATAGACTTCCTTCTTCTCCTTTTCCCCATCTCCTTTGCATTCATCTAAGAGACAAATGAGGTACATAAAACTTAAGATCTGATTACGGCGCCCATTGCTTGGCAGAACAGTGCTTTAAACAAGCTTCCTGCAGAGGATCAGAAAAGTAATAGTAATATACCTGTAAGTCATTCATCCACAAAAATGACTGGGAACCTGGAGATAACCTAGAAACCATAACGTGGAATTAATGCATTAAGTAGGAGGCAATGAAGCGTTAAAGATATTCACTTAAACTAAAAGAACAACTCAAAGCTATATTCCACCTAATTTGATGTTGATTTAACTTCAAGCTCAATTTCTGAGATACTGAACACCTCATGAAATATTTAGAGAGCTCTCAGGTTCATTGATTTCAGTGGGAGTAGCAAGCATTCATTACCGGAGTGCCTTACGCAGCGGTCCATGCAGTGTCTTGCGTAGCTGCTTCCAGCAAGGAGTGCCACAAGGAGTCTCACTGAGTAGTAGAGAGAGAACCAATGCTTTCAATGGAGAAGGACATGAGATATGGGAAAAACAAAAAAAATTCCTTCCAGTAGCACCTTAAAGACCAACTAAGTTAGTTCTTGGTATGAACTAACTTGGAAGCAGTTAGTTCATACCAATAACTAACTTAGTTGGTCTTTAAGGTGCTACTGGAAGGAATTTTTTTTTGTTTTGACTATGGCAGACCAGCACGGCTACCTATCTGTAAATGAGATGTGGGAGACTGCTATATCAACACTACGCAAGTACAAAACCACTGATAGCCTAGCAGTCAAAAGAGCAATGTACTAATGGGGTGACCCCCTACCTTAACCACCACCTCACTATGCCTACTGCTAAGGATGGATGTGCCCCTCACTCATGAAGCAGCTGGTATTCTACCAGCAAGCCAAGTCAGGAGATGCTGATGTTGGTTGGGGACTCTCAGTACTAGGGATGGATGGCCTATTGCCGTTTCTCTGAGTTTCTTATCTTCCAGCTCTTAAGTTCAGGTCCACAAATTTGCACATCGATTTGTACTTAAAAAAAAAAAAAAAGTCCTCCAAAATTTGCCAGCGTTTAGTGCAAGTTCCTCTAGATATACACATTTTACTTGCATGTAATACACCCACTTTTGCAAGTAATTTTCCAGAATATAATGTATTTCTGTATGTTTCCATTAATAAAGACGGAACCATCATCAGCCTGAGAGAGATGTTGGGGCAGCTACTCCCATGCATTCCCTGGGGCAGAAGAGAGGGAGCCCATACCATCACCTCCCAGATAGCCTGAGGTGATTATGTCACTGTACACTCTATGTACCATATTTGTTTCAATATATTAAAATGGTAAGCCACCATGAGTGCCTTGGCAGGAAGTTGATATATAAATACAAACAAACAGAGAGAGACAGAGAGAGACAGAGAGAGAGAAAGAAAGTGTGTGTTATGCACACTTCCCCCTAATACATGGATTCCTGTGCATTGGAGAACGGCAGTGCAAAATTTCTAAGTGCAAATTTCAAAGGATAGCTGTGTTTTCCTTCCCATATTGTTTGGAAGTACAGGTTAGGTAGGTTCACATAAAAATGCAATATGAACTGCATTTCTCTCCTGTCCCTACTCAGAATGTACAGAAATACAACCGATGAAAAAAAGACAGCTGTATCTGCCCGTTGCAATTGGATGCTAGACGGTTAAGTCCAGCCAAAGGTAACTATGGGGTGTGGTGCTCATCTTGCTTTTCAGGCCAAGGGAGCCGGTGTTTGTGCATGGACAACTTTTCAGGTCATGTGGCCAGCATGACTGCTGCAATGGAACACTGTGACGAGTGCCAGAGCGCACAAAAACGTCGCTTACCTTCCCGCCACAACAGTATCTATTTATCTACTTGCACTGGTGTGCTTTCGAACTGCTAGGTTGGCAGAAGCTGGGACAGAGCCCTTCAGCTTTCAGCTGCTATTGCTGAAGCCATCAGAGGGAGAAGAACAAGCTATCGGGCACCCTCCATTATGCTAGGATACCATTCCAGCTGACAACTTCCTTCTGCCCAGCCACCACATGCCACCTCTTAGACCACCAGAGGAAGGGGAAACAATTGTCCTTCCATCATGCTGAAATCCATAGGAACATAGGAACCTACCTTATACCAAGTCAGAACATCGATCCATCTAGTTTAAGATTGTCCACACTGACTGGCAGCAGATCTCCAGGGTTTGGGGCATGGAGTCTTTCCCAGGCCTTCGTGGAGACAACAGGGATTAAATCTAGAAACTTCTGCATGCAGCCCAGGTGCCCTACCATAAACTATGACCCTTTCCTAGCTCCATGACTGGCTCAGTTACATCCTGGTAAACTTTGTACCTATGAACTGGGGTCTGAGTTTGCTGTTTACCTCTTTGCCAATCCTTTTTGCTTTTGCACCATATCTTTTAGACTGTAAGCTTCAGGGCTTATTTCTGATCTATGTAAGCTGCCCTGGAAGCCTTTTTCAGCTGGAGAGTAGGATAAAAATGCTTTAATGTAAGTATAAATAAACTCACAGGCTGAGGTGTGATCTAGTATTAGTTTTTGGATAGGCTGTTTGAGTAGAAAAGCTTTGAAGAGTTAATATGCATGTAAATACCTAGCAATTGGTACATTTTATGAATTCAAATCACAGACCAAGCTGCAAAGCATCGCTGCCATTGTCCTATGAATTGAACTTTATTACACATAATAATCAAAATGTGTAGAAGAGAAGCTCTAAGGAGTAAGGAGACTATCATTAGGAATTTACAGAACAGCAGCAACCAGGCTAGATTATGTCAAATGAAGCAACCCTTTAAAAACCCAATTGGGGAAAAAGTTGCAAATGTGTAGGTATCTCTCTGTCACTTGGTAATTAGGTATCAGCTGTTACACAGTGGAACAATGAAGGCATTCTCAATGCGCCAACACAATTTTCTTAGTGTTGCATGTCTGGATTTTATGTGCCTGGCAGGCAATAATATATCTGGGGAAACTTGCTGGAAAGTCAATGACTCTGCTGTAACCAGTGACTGCTGAGCTCCCACAGGCTCATTTGAAATGAGCTCACCTCAAATGAGTTAATCTTTACTTGATTCAATTTGAACTTGATTCAATCCTGTCCCAAATTAAACTCATCTAATCTCAGCCCCATTCCACTGTAAAGCCTGATCGTGTTCCTGATTATGTTATTGGAAACATGGTGGGGCCTTCATGCCTCCGCCTGCAGCCAAAACTGTTCCTTTCCCACAAAAGTAGCTGAGCAGCAAGGCTTCACTAGCTGGAAGCCTCAATGTGTGAGAGTATGTTGTGTCAGAGCCCGCAGGGACCAACTCCATGAGCTCTTCATGAACTCTTCACCAAGTTCCACAGGGAAACTGACATTCAGCGGCAGTTTATAGATAGTATTTGATGCCACTACAGTCTCAGGCCCATTGGTAGACATCACCCTGGTGCCGTGCCCTCATTTTCCTTACTTCCTCTTCATAGTTCCAAACTGCAGCATTCTCAAGTATTGCTTGCAAAGCAACACTGACTCTCTTCCATCAGAGGACCACCTTTTCTCATGGCATGGTCCACCCTCACAGGAGTTTCTGCCTCACTTTTTCCCACTCCCTTCAACTCCTGGCTTTAGCCTCCTTGGTGGTGGTCTCCATGTTCCTCCTCCAAGCATCCCACTTCTTCACTTATGGCCTGTCCTACTCCCAGTACAATTCCTCCTCATCAACTTTCACCTCTTCCTGATGTTCCTCCACACCAACTCCTTCATTCTCATATTCTGGATCCTTGTCCTTCCCCACCTTCTCCTGCTCCTTCCTCAATTAACTCTTTGATAAGCTCGTCAAGATGTGCCACAGCATCTACTCTTTATTTGTCCTTCACCTGGGAACCCTATCATAGCTGCTTCTCTCTAGCCCAGTTCTCAGCAAGCTGCTGAGTCTTCTCTCTCACTCCAGACCCAACTGTCCACAGGGTTCTATTAGACCTTTGACAGCTTTCTGGCCACAAGAGTGGATGGGAGACATCATCTGTGGATCCTGTAACCCTTAAGAGGGCCTTTAGCTTCCATGCAAACTACACACCTGCCATAATTTACGCCTGAGATACTGTGTCATGATGAACACACATAGTAGTGTATCATGTGCAAGGATGCATGTAAAATGGAATTCCAATGGCTCTTGATGACCTTTTGGGGCACCAGAACTCATGAGAACTGCAGCTCCCATGGATCATTGTGGCTAAGGGGCTGCTGCTGCAACATCATCAGCCAAATCAAGGTCTTATGGCATGAGCTTGCTGCTGTAGCTGTTTGAGAAGCTTCCACAGGGAAAGGAACAGGAGGCTAAATTGCAAAGAGCTGGCACCTGCCCACAACCTAGGCCCAAAGATGGCAGAGGTTTGAGCTTGGCTCAAAATGGGCAGAGGGACTCCAAACTGAGGAAATTGTTTTTTACTCCCCAAACTCCAAAGTTCAGCAAAATCACAAGCCTAAAGAAACTATGGTTCTTCAAAAGAGAGCAAGCAAAAGAACAAGAGGAACAGTAACGCTTAAGGCAGACGCCACCAACTGCCAAAACAGTTTTCCAACTGCACTGGATGTAATTAATTGTGCAGTGGGAAACAAATCAATTACAAAAGCAAGTTTTCAATCCTGTGTCCAAAGCAATAATGGAGAGTATCAAATTGATTTTGGTTTTCAAGTTTCATTGTCTGCGCCAAGCACTTGTTTCTATCTGACGAGTAGGAATGTCAAGTGAATTAAGGACATTGATAATCCTTATTCTATGTCTATTGCATATACATTTCCAAAACCAATTAATTCTAGAGTGCTAGTCATATGAGTCTTTTGTAGCAGAAAACACCCAAAGTATTCTGTGACTTTTTAAAACCAGGGATGGGAACCTGTGTCTTTCCAGATGTGGTTGGACTCGAACTCCCATCAGTCCAAGTCAGCATGGCCAATGCTCAGGGATAACGTGAGTTTCAGTCCAAACACACATCACTCAGCTCTGCATTAAACCAGGCATGGATACAAACAGACCTGACACAAGAGGAATAAAAATACAAAGACGACAAAAGAGATCCTTTCACTAACTTACATTGATTCCCATGGGTCTATTCTGAGTACAATCCAGGTGGACATAGTCCATAAGCCTGAGTTTGTTTCTGGCTATAGATCTTTCAACAGCTTAGCAGGGAGTCAGCTGACCACTGACTCCCATGGACAATTACAAGCATCTTGTTCCCTGCCTTGCATACACAGAGATCTCTGCATGCTGTTAGCCTTCAGATCCAGCTCCTTGCAGGTGAGCACATTAAGACCCTCCTGCTGTTGCATCCTGTCAATGGCAGTCATATTATGTGGCATTTGTGGTGGTGTTATTTCTTGCTTATGAATAAAACTCAAAAATGAAATGAGAAATCAAAATAAACATTTATTTTAAAAATAACCACTATATTTATGCTGCCATACGTTCTGGCATAGAATTCATGCTTTTAAATACTTATTTAAATTTGATATGCTAAAAAACATTTTAATTATATTTTGGGCACAAGCAGTATCTTTAGTGAATTACTCTGCTCTTCCCCTCTACATTTTTTATTGAAACCATCATTTTAAAAGCTAAAACACATATAAACAGTAACTCTGCTTGAGATTATGTTATTAGAGAGCAGAAATGTCAGTGTCATGGAATGATATATTCCTGCATAATATCTTAATGTACATAATGCTGAGGAAATGCATTCTGGAGACTTTTTTGTTGGGTTTTGTCTGTGCTTATTTAAGTATAAATAAAATATATTAACATCATGCAACTTCCCCCTTTCTCCTCCGCTCTAGTCTTATTACTGCCAATATATTTATCAAACATTGCATAGCATGCAGTGATATGATATATTTCCTGTATATATTACTTGAACATTTACATATAAATAACATGGGATGGTCGTCCCACTGCAAATTCACATCATACATTTAAAGCATATTGAATGAGAACTGCCAACACCTTTAACAAACTACAGTTCCTGGGACTCTTTGAAGGGAAGCCAGATGCTTTAAATGTGCTCTGAATGAGCTTGAAATGTGTGGTGTGGATTGGCTCATAGAATACATGCTGTTTGTAAGTATTCTGACATTCACTAAAACTCCCTTTGGATTTCCCATCACTAGGATTCTTTTACATGCTCAGCCTGTTAAATTATTACATAGCTCATGCATTCTGTGACCACAGCTAACCCAAATTACATATGCTTAAGTTTGTCTTACCCATGCATATATAATGCTTGATGAGTGACATCTGGATGCATGCATGAACTGAAGATTTCAAGCTGCTTTATCCTGCATGTTGTCATCTCTGGGCGCAGAGGGGCACCTCAGATCCTGCTTCCCTATAGCAGTCCATATAAATGAGTGGAAGCATGGCACATGTTTCCAGAGAACGTTTTAGTATTTTCCTAAGATAACGCCACTATGGGACGCAGGTGGCGCTGTGGGTTAAACCACAGAGCCTAGGGCTTGCCAATCAGAAGGCTGGCGGTTTGAATCCCCGCAACGGGATGAGCTCCTGTTGCTCGGTCCCTGCTCCTGTCAACCTAGCAGTTCGAAAGCATGAAGTGCAAGTAGATAAATAGGTACCGCTCCAGTGGGAAGGTAAACGGTGTTTCCATGTGCTGCTCTGGTTTGCCAGAAGCGGCTTAGTCATGCTGGCCACATGACCCGGAAGCTGTACGCCGTCTCCCTCTGTCAATAAAGTGAGATGAGCGCCGCAACCCCAGAGTCCGTGACTGGACCTAATGCTCAGGGATCCCTTTACAAGATAACACCACTAGGAGAAAACACACCACCAACCTTCCTATTGCAGAGATGCCCACATCAGGCTCAGCTCTTATTCTTTTCCACCTCCTATTTTCATTTGAACCTCTATTTCAAAGTGTTTGGGTCCGTGATATGGTGATGTCACCAGTGCTTTTCTTCTAGAAAAAATTGTATTGTGTCCCCAGTACTGTGTCCCCTTGAGTATCCCCAGGAAAAAAACGCACTGGATTTCACTCTCAGACACCATGGTTTGTGGCTACCCCAGATCTACAATGCCCCACTCTGTCAGGAGCTACTGTGGTTTGAACTCAGACTCTTTAGATCTATCCACAACTGTCCCCAATGGTGAGCCATATTAGAGTTGCTGCCAACAGAATCCCTGATCTAGACCTTGTGCAGAGTAGAACTGAATGAATTCTCTACCACAAGAAAAGAGCTTTAAAGCTTTCCGGCAAACAGTCTTAAAAGGGTTACATATAAACATTACAAAATAAAAAGCAACACATTGCTCTTAAATAAACTAGCAATGGGTTCCATTCTTCTTTAAATCCTTAATTTAGTCCAAGAACTATCTTCTTTCTGTTTCCCGAGAGAGCTCCTAATCAACTTGCATGTTCATCAATGTTGAGATGAGTCGCTACTGCTGGTGCTGCTGCCTTCATCTCCCTATGACGCATCCAAACATTGCATTTTATGCAGATTAAACTTAAATCTTTAACAAGCCATTGAACTGCACATTGTAGTATCTGGCTAGGCAATGTAGCATCCTTAGGCTCTGCACTGACCTTGTCCCCCTAGGGTGGTCATTGAGTCTTCCTAGATAAGAAACACAAGAAGAGGAGTTATTCTTCCAGATAAGCATTTCTTGAGCAACAAGGGCTTTCTATGCTTTGGTATGTTGCTGTATCATTTTACCATCCGTCTCTCCCAATATGCTCTTGGGTCTCTACTTCTGGCTTGCTCCTTAGTCCTTCCTACTGGTTTATTCTTCGTTTCTGGCTTATTCTTCGATCCTGACACCCAGCACACCTCAGACTGCTGTTGATGGTCCTGCTCTGCCAAACATTACATTCATTTCACCTTGTCTTACCTATTTTGACTGTCAATAACTATTCAATGTCTTAGGTAGAGTTTCTCCTTAATCTTTCTATTTAAGATCTTTTTAGCTGAATAAGTCAGGAGCGACCTTACAGCCTTCCACTAAACAATGGGTTCCACTGAAAATGCTGAATGAAAGATCATATTAAACAATTTTATTAAATTGTTGCTAACATGCATGGTTTATATCAAAAAGTATTGTTATTAACCTCTGGGTGAAAGCTACTTCTGTTAGCACAAAAAAGTTGAAAACAGATTGCTTAGTAGCTCACATATTTATTACAAAAACATTAATTCCTATTTAGATCCAAAATAATTAGTTATGGATGCTCAACTTCTTCTGATGCTCATCAAATTTGTTAATTTAGTCAGCTCTGCTACAATCTATAATTTCCACAGATTTTCACTTTGGACATCTGGTTGTGATTTTCATCTTGCTACAATATTTTCTATTTTTGCCATTGTTAGAATGCATATAACCAATTCTAGATCTTCTTCAGTAACCAGAAAAACAATTTATTTTTATTATACAGTTTTCAGGCTTAAGGAGATATAAAGGCACAGAGACAGGAAGGCTTAAGCATGACTGAGGCAACAATCCTATGCACACTTTGCCATTCAACAACAGCAGAGATGTATAGGATCAGGTTTTATTTGCTGACAATTAATTATGTGTTCTTTACTCCCATTTCTGTATTTTAGATGCCAGAGCTGTTGCAAATAAATATAAAATCTCTCACTGGGGTTCATGATTAGTCAATGGTTTGCACTGCTCTACTTAAGCATGTTTAAACCATAATTACAGTGATATCATCACTCTTATACAAATGGTCTATGAAGTATGTTGGCTAGCAAGAAATTAGGAGGCAGTAGGGATGGACAAATCTGTTGGTTTCAGTTCAAGTTTTTCATAAATGCAGTTATCCATGTTTGCACAACAACTTCCATTTAAAAAAACTTTTAAAGGAAAATTCCTCAGCATTTTAGTGCATATTTCTTCTAATAATTATATTTCTGGATGCAGATTTAACCCGTTTTTGGAAATAATTTCCCCATATGTAATGCATTTTTTTGTTATTTTCACTAATATATGCAATTTTATGCAGGTTTTCCCCTAATATATACAGTCTTGTGCACTTGGCTGGAGAACTGCATTGCAAAATTCAAAGGATGCCTGTGTTCTGGTTCACATATTCTTTCAGAAAGTGCATATTTTGTAAGTTCATCTTTAAATGAACCAAATTTCTCCCCCACTCCTAGTAGGAAGTAAATATGTGAACATTCCAAGTTGCTGTTTCTAAAGGAGGATATGCAGGTGGGACTGGTTTGTCTGCACCATAGAGAAATATTTTCCCCTGAAGTGTTAACTTTACACATGCATGGATATTTCAACATGGGGGTATCTTTAAATAAGCTCTCCTACATTCATTCTGAGGTTGTATAGTATTGCAAGAGGATTATCAGATGTTTGGATCAGCTCTCAATAAAGCCAGAATGCATAGGCAAACAACACTACTATTAGACTTTAAAAATTTACCATTTTTAATTAAATAACAAAGCAAAAGCCCTGGAATGCACAAACAAGGAACAATTATGAGCTCAATAAGCCATTCAGCTGTGATGAGAAAATACTCAAACAACCTTCTAGAATAATAAGCCAACACACTCTAGTAAGCACAACAGACCTTTATCAAACAGTGAGTGTTCCAGGCAGATCTGAGAGGGCTGATGATTGTGATTTACATCTGCCTTAATTGTGTTGAAAGGTTAACTCCAGAAAGTGCATAGTGATGAGCTCAAAAGGGGGAGGAAAGGGGGGGGGAAGACAGCAAGCGCAATTACAGCACAGAAACAACAGCAGGCTATCAGAGAAAGCAGCCTCAGACTGCATCCTTCTTCCCTAATTCACCTCACTGCAATACCTGCGTGAACCATAGACTTCACAAGTCTTCCAAACTGTACCAAATTAAGATATGTTTGCAGTCCACGGATTACTTGTTCCTTCATGGAGAAGACGCCATAGCATTGGGGCAAAAAGGCTGCCAGTATGGAAGAATACATACGGACACTATACAAATGAACAAACACTATACCAAGTTGTTCAGGTGAAGACGTTTCCACACTTAGAGGTGGAAAGCTTTGTGAGCATTCACAAACCACATTTAAATGGTCTGTGGCACTTCCTCTGCACAGACAGAAAAGAGAGCAACTACATAAACTAACTAAAAACATTGCATATTACTGAGTTTCATAAGTCTCAGCCAAAGGTCTCTAAAAAGTCAATTATTCAATAGTGTCATAAACTGGCAATACCAGGTGTAGCCTGGACTGGGACACACAGGGGCAAACTGGGGACGGGGAATGAGAGGTTGGTATAGGAAGTACTCACCAGAGCCCTGTCTCCATGAAGACAGTGGGCTCTGAGGCATAGGGAGCAGCAGGCAGGGTGCTCCAGGAGACTGCAACAGGCAAGGGCCCACAGACAAGCTCCCTAGCTGGCCAGGTGGGGCTCGCTAGTTCTGGGAGGTGGTGTGTGATTCCTCAGCTGGGGTAGGCTCAGAACAGGTGAGGGTCATATGCCTCGCCAAGCCCAAGTGCTACAATCAGCAGGCAAATTATAAAAGGGAAGCAGAGCTGAGGTGCTGTGTCTGCTCAACTGTGCATGTTGATAGACCTCCAAAACAGTGTGTGTGTGTGTTGGTTTGGGGCGGGGGCAGGCATTGGGGGCATCAGGAGAATTAGCAAAGGTCACCTTCCCTTCCAGCGGCTACGTCAAAAGCCTTTCATGCATGCATTTCATATTCGTGCACATGTAAGAGGAGTGAAAACTGCCTAAAATTAACAAGAAAGCATAAGGAGGTCATGGTGTCTTTGGAAAATCACTTTAAAGGTCTGTTATAGATCTTGACATGTTATGTGGAACCAAACTCTGACTACAAGCTTCTAAGCCTGTATTACAGTAAAACTTTATATCTAAAAAACCTTGAAGCATGTAAATGAAAACTTTATTGACTCTAAATGAGATAGTTAAAAATAGTGCATCAAGATAGACCTCAGACCTAGAAACCACTGTGAACAATTATTTTAAGGGTGAATCAGTTCCTTATTAAAGGAACTGACCACTCTATGTTTATCTCCTTTAGCCGTACAGAATTATGGATCCGTTACTATACTTGAAAGAGTTTTTATGGAGCCATTAAAAATTAACCATTTTGTTATTGATTATTTGAAAAATGGAAAGGTGTTGTTGTCTTGGATGATTCTTCTTCCGCTGACTAGCTAGCCACTTCGATAAAACAAGACTTAAGTTTAAAAGCTTAGTGTAACTTTTTACTTCAGTATCTCCATGACAGATCATTTGCAGTATAGTCTTATATATGAATCCTGGAAAGTAAGTTTCACTGAGTTCAATGGAACAAACTTCACATATATGTGCATAATATTACAGCCTGGCTTATATATTTTTAAAGTGTCAAATTTAACAAATAAGAAAAACAGAAGCAAAGAAATATATATTTGTGAAGGATGACAATACACATTGTCAGCTCACACTGAGAATACAATTGTCATCTGTACAAAATGTAGACAAACTTTAGAACATATCACTGGGCATGCCCACATTATACAGTGGTACCTCGGGTTAAGTACTTAATTCGTTCCGGAGGTCCGTTCTTAAAGCGTGTTCTCACTAGCAGAGAGCACGTGTTGCGGTTGGGGAACAGGCCACCATCATGACTAGGCAAATTTGGTGGGAACCCAAGCCTGTAAAGGGTTAAATGGGTTGCTGGGGATTTTTGAGTGTTGCCAATTCGGAGGAGGGGTCAGAGTCTATAAATATAGGAGACAGACGAGAGGACGTCCTCTTGGCCGTTTTGCATCGGATCAGTTTCTTAACCTGAAACTGTTCTTAACCTGAAGCACCACTTTAGCTCATGGGACCTCCTGCTGCTGCCGCACCGCCGGAGCACGATTTCTGTTCTCATCCTGAAGCAAAATTCTTAACCTGAAGCACTATTTTTGGGTTAGCGGAGTCTGTAACCTGAAGCGTATGTAACCCGAGGTACCACTGTATACCGAAGCAAGACCTTTCCAGCATCTATCTGTACTAAGTGCCTTCCTTGTATAATTGTTGCTGAGACCAACATACAAAGCTCCATTTGTGCTGCATCAGTCTGAATTTCAAACTAAGAGAAATGCTCCAATAAAACCTAAAACAAAATTCCATTCTTTAGGTCATATAGCATATTCTAATTCACTATTCCACAACTCTCTAAGTTCTTGGAATATTTAATTTACAAAGGTCTATTAAACATAAATAACAGTCATGGATTTAGCTTTCTGAGATTTTTAGTTTCTCATCTTTAATGGAATATCACGGGGTTCAGATGCCTCGGCTTGTTCTTGACATGTGTTTAATTCTATGCTGAAATTTTACAGAAGACACATTACTTTGTCTTACCATCCTAGAAAAAGGTGAAAACCTTTCTCTGAATACTTCCAGCCACTGAAGAAGGCAAAAAAGATGAGTCCCAAAGGCCAATAAAGGGACCCCCTAAAAAAAATATTTTAAAAATCCTACATAGTTCCTAGAAAAGGTAAGTAGCACACTGTAGAAGAGTCTGTTAAAAAGAGGAAGCAGAGAGGGCAGACTGGCCTTAAATAGCAGCCTCCTTATTAAAGGCACATCCATCCCCATGTGTTCCACATGGGAAAGAACATGCTCAAGGGTATGTGACAAATTCGACCTGCTCAAAGGGCAGGAGTAGCATTGCTGAACATACAAAATAGCTGCCAGCCCAGTTTCTACTGCTACCATTTGCACATCAGCAACACTTCTGTTTGCCTTGCTGCTTTCCTCTAGAGGAGCCCAATGTTTAGCGCTGAATCAGAGCAAATATTAAATGGGTTTTCTCTGGATTGATGTTTGCTCCAGTTTAGGCAAAACCACTCAGACTTGTGTCTAGAAAGCACGGGACGAGCAGAAGTATGGGTGATTCCAAACTTAGGGGGGAAAGGATGAATCTGACCTAGTGGTGCTGCTAATGGTGAGGCTCTCACCACGGAGAAATTGTTGGATAATTTCTCCTGTGCTAAAAGAAATCTGTTGAAATGTTCCACACCTCATTTCTGTGCATATATATAGGGTGAAGAATTTAAGGAAGCCATTTGCACACAGCTTACATACGATTTTCCAGGGACAGAGTACAAATCATTGATAGAATGACTGAATGTTGGCTTGTTTGTCTGGCATCACCAGACTTATTCAATCAATGTCACTTTGTGTTGGATTTTAGGGAGTCAAATAGGGATACTAAAAAAATCAGCATTAGAATGCAAGAGATACCTGAGAATATGTTTTATTCAGCTGACCTCTGTGTAAAATGAAGGATTTTGATTTGCATATGCCTTTCCATTGAGCAAAATGGAAAGGTACAGCAAAAATAGCTGTACTTATAACTAATGTTGCTTTCTATGTACCTGGGAATGTACCTATTCATACTAGTAAGTTCAGCACTGGGACCAAAGTAAAATGAATTTGTCAAGATGTCTATAATCAGGGTTTTTTAAGCAGGAACTCAGTCCAGCACCTCTCAGGTAGGCTCCAGCACCTCTCTGGTCAGTACCCTTGCCATCTTAAGAGATTGAGGGAGGTGTTAGTGAGTTCCGGCACCTCTTTTTCTAGAAAAGTGTCTGTAACTAGTAAACATTCACCGCTTCCCTGGTTAGCGTTGGTTGTGTACCCTCGCTCTCTGCCTCCTTCCTAGCCAGCTGGACTTGTATGGCTAACACCTGATGAAGAATTCCCATTGGCCATTGCGGCCATGTGGGCGTTACTTCCCAGCCAGTAAGCTGGGTTCAAATGGACCAATCATGGGCCCAGGTCTTTGGTTCAAGGTAGCTTGATTTGAGTGTAAATCTGAAGACTTAGAAGTGTGCCTTTTTTATTATCTTAAGTCATTTTTAAGCTTAGGTTGACTGAAACCAGAGTTACTTAAACTTTCAAATGAGGCAGACAACAAACAATATGATATTCTAAAAAGAACTGTGTGAAGAAGATTAGTTTATTGGTTTTAATCAAGTCTGGTGTTACTGTTGCAAATTCTTTGCTGTGCTTTAGCAGAAATGTTCAGAGTTCCAGGTTCTTCAGTGCAGTATATTTATTGTGAGCTATATATACAAATATCTACAGGCTATAATACACGAGCAGTTTATAAAGTCAAACAGAGTACCTGGCTGCACCTTAAGGCAAATAGGAAGACCATTAACTCTCTCTCTGACCACACTCCTCTACACCACACCTTTATTGATAGACAGGTTTCCCTTTTAAACCAATGACAGCCAATCAGCTGGCAGCACATTACTGCTGAGTCATTCTGACCCAGCACTTCCATAGAAAGTATTGCAGGCTGATTGCATCAGCCAGTTGCATCAGCTGGCAAACTCAAGCCTGCAGACTTACTATCTCACACAACATTCTGTGAATCCCGACAGTTACTCCATCACAAATCTTCTTTTAAGCAAAGTTGTTCTTATTATTCATTTTCTTTGGTAATCAGACAACACACATTCACAATTGCAATTTATATATCACAAATAGATGAAGGGGGTGTATGAGAGAATGGCTACATGTGTGTGTGCTCAGCCCAATCGACATTGGATGTTGACCTTGCCCACTTGACTACTTTCCGCACAAGCAAATTTACCCAGGATTCCACATAAAGGGTCTCAGACTGGGATCTTTCCCAGTCCTGTCAGAAGATAGAAGTAACTAAAACTGACATTGTGTGTGTAAAAAGCATGAGTTCTGCTACTATTTATAGATGTAGTGAAGGAGATTGACTTCTAGGCTTAGGGAACCAGCAAGCGTGTTTTTGTACTGATGTTTTCCAATTTCAATCAGCTACCCAATACTTTCTTCCATGTGAAAAGATGTGATTATTGGTGAAACCATTGGGCACTGAATTATATTTCTTTATACTCAAGTATCCATGTCTGCAACTTTGTCATTTCTGCTGGTTCTCTCTTAATGAATTGTTCCGTTTTCCAAAGCTTTGAACAAAGTAAATCAGTTATCGGTGGTATTCTGTTAATAGATTTCCAGTTGTCTCATCAGTCAGTAGCTCCTCCTGTGCTTTTCTGGCCATTTACTACAGTATACCTATTGACTGCAGTGAGCAACACTGCATGAAACAGGTCTGTGGGGAAAATGGTAAGAGAATAGTTTACTGTTAACTGCCAAGCAAATCTGAGTCTGCAAAAACTTCCCATTGTTCCAGTGAACACTTGAAACATTCTTATGATGCCCAAGTATCAGGAGTATCAGGAGTATATACTTGATGTTGGGTATACTTGATGTTGGATAAAATAGACATGGATAAAATAGTTACTCTGCATTGTTTTTTCTCTTTTTTACACAAATACATAATTCCTTTTGACTTCAGCATTTTTGCCTAACTGCAAAAACAAAGGAAAAAGAGCACAGGAGAGCTCACACACAAACTAGCCATTACCAGTATAGTTTCATTTTTAAATTTTCATTTTTTTCCACATAGCCCATATTTTGGGTTTGTTGGTGGAAGAGAGATGGCTAAGAAAAGAAAGAAAATGTGTTAATTTTAATTATATATTGCAGGTTACTCAAATTACAAATAGAATGAAAATGCTGCTCCCCAAGCTATTTCACCTGCATCAGTTCTAGAACCGCACAAGGCAATTTCAGAATTAGTGGTGACAGCAAGTAAATTTATATTCTGCTAAATTACAGTCTTTGAAATAGCTGGTCTGCTGTCAATAAGATCATTGTATATGTGAAATGCTTCAAACTGGCTTTAGAATGTGCATTTACACCTGGTTCAGATATCACGTTCCTGGTCCAAGAAATGGTTTGTTGGATGAGAGAAGAGCTCTAGCACAGAATCCTCTTTTCTCCCATTCCTTCTGATCCTTGCAAAGCAAGATTGCAAATCATAGTTTAATCAAACCACAATTATCTGGTGTATACATGATGCCAAACTGTGGCAAAACAAATCAGGAAGCCAGACATGGAAGGGGCAGAGGGGAGGGACAGGCAGAGCTTTGAGCTTGTGTCTTGTTCCTAGTAAACATATTGTGGTTTATTAGACCAGAAAGATGACTTCTGAATTATGATTCCTACTAAAACTTCTTGGTGCTTCTGATAGATCCATAAAACTCTTGAGTAGCACCTACCTATGTAAGCATTTGACTACAGTAATGCCATTTGGCCCTCTTCAATGAGTATTTAAATCATTTGCATTCAGCCAATGTTTCTTGAGCAGTAGAGTTCTCCTTTGCAGATCTGAAGCATTAGTAATGCTTTGGTTTATGTGCTATTTTTGCCTTTTTTCCAGCTTCTTCAATAAATTTTTCATCCTGCAGTATTTCATCTAGTCACGAACAATGCACCCATTTCCTTCCAGCCCTCCAAACTGTACTGCTGTGGTAAATTATATTTTATGGACACTTACCCAATTTCTGGAACTTTAACCAACAAATCCCAATCTGAATATTTTACATTCGCATGTACAGGTGGAGAAAAGCACTCAGCCGAGCTCAAATGAACAAAATTTAAATCAAACCCCTAGTGCTTTTGCAAATAACATTGGAAAATAACCTTTGTTACTCACTTTTTAAATTTCAGTTTTCTATTAGGAAGGCTACAGCTTCTCAGTTTTGGTCTTTATGGTTAGAAAGTGGCTCATCCCATTCAATCAATAATATAGTTTCTACCTGCCCCTGCCCTCCACTTAGTCTGGGTCTTCAAATGAAATGCTAACAATTGATTTACAGACACACACAAATGATCAAAGGAGGAATGCAATCATACATTGCTTCCCTCCCCCTCCCCCCCTTTGCAGCATGGTCCTGATCCTGGTCAGATCATCCCACAGTGCCTAAGGAATGCACTATTAATTGCATGTGCCATTGACTTTCATAAGAAGAGCTTTTTGAAACCAGACCAAAGATTTTGTCCAGCATTCTCTTCCAACAGTGGTCACCCACATTTCTGCAGGAAGAAGAAGAAGAAGAAGAAGAAGAAGAAGAAGAAGAAGAAGAAGAGGAGTTTGGATTTGATATCCCGCCTTTCACTCCCTTTAAGGAGTCTCAAAGCGGCTAACATTTTCTTTTCCCTTCCTCCCCTACAACAAACAGTCTGTGAGGTGAGTGGGGCTGAGATTCTTCAAAGAAGTGTGACTGGCCCAAGGTCACCCAGCAGCTGCATGTGGAGGAGCGGAGACGCGAACCCGGTTCCCCAGATTACGTGACTACCGCTCTTAACCACTACACCACACTGGCTCTCTGGTCAAGTAAGACATGAGTACAGTGGTACCTTGGGTTACGAACTTAATTCGTTCTTAACCCAAAACTGTTCTTAAACTGAGGCATGCTTTCGCTAATTGAGCCTCCTGCTGCCACCATGCCACCAGCGTGCAATTTCTGTTCTTATCCTGGGGCAAAGTTCTCAACCCGAGGTACTACTTCCTGGTTAGTGGAGTTTGTAACCCAAAGTGTTTGTAACCTGAAGCCTTTGTAACCCAAGGTACCACTGTACAATAGTCCTCTCCTACTGGTGATGCTGGAGGGAGTATAAAGCCATTGAGACAAACAGTCATTGACTGCCATGAATCTGCGCAATCCCATTTTAAAGCCATCTAAATTAGTGACCCCATCACTTAGCTATGCAACATGTGAAGAAGTGCTTCCTTTAGTCTGCCCAGGATCTCAGAGCATTCAACTTCACTGGACGGACTATGAGAGAGGAATGAAATTTCTACCCTCGTACCTACGGGACCACCTCTCCTGCTATGCCCCGCAGAGGACCTAAAGGTCCATAAATAGCAACACCCTAGAGGTCCCGGGCCCTAAGGAAGTCAGATTAGCCTCAACCAGAGCCAGGGGCTTTTCAACTCTGGCGCCGGCCTGGTGGAACACTCCGTCTCATGAGACCAGAGCCCTGCAGGATCTGTTTTCTTTCCGCAGGGCCTGTAAGACAGAGTGGTTCCACCTGGCCTTTGGCTTGGAATCAACTTTTGTGATGGAACTCCTATTTGGGAACTTCCCTGGCTTTTTTCTGGCCTACGTCTGGATAGTTCACCTTGGTGAAGATTTGAGGTTTTCATCCCCAGAAAGGTTTTGATTTGAGTTTCTACTGAAATGAGCTGCATTTTAATGTTGTATTTTAATCTTGTTTTTAAGTTGTATTTTAATCAATTGTTTTTATACTTGGTGTTAGCTGCCCTGAGCCCGGTCTTGGCTGGGGAAGGTGGGGTATAAATACAAATTATTATTATTGTTGCTGTTGTTGTTGTTATTGTTATTTCTCTACTTTTTCCAACCCATGCATAATTTTAGAAATCTCCACCATTTACCCTTGCTTTTTTAAAAATATAAAATGGACCCCACCCCCAAGTAAGGTTACCAGACGTCCCCATTTCCCGGGGACAGTCCCCAGATTTACAGATCAGTCCCCATACAAAATCAATTGAAGTTGAAAGTGTCCCCGGATTCATTGAAAAAAATCTGGTAACCTTACCCCAAAGGTGAAGCATTTCCTCATGGGGGAGTTGCTCCAGCCCCCTGATAATTTTGGTTGCCCTCTTGTGCAACCTTTTTTAAGATCTGCAATATCATTTAGTGGTGTGGTAACCAGTATAACAGGTTGTGTAGTGTGCATTGTAATGTGTATGTGCTGCCCTGGCCCCATTCCCCTGGTTTCCAAAAGTATCCATGGGTCAAAGCATATTTCCAATCTTTGTCCGACTCCCACAAGAGACATAAATCGCATTCGATGCTATTTGGGGGGCTGGGGTTGCTGCACACATGGATCCTCATTTGAAAGATAATTCATATGCAGAAGCCAAATTCCATGTGTTAATTGAAAGAAATGGGCCATTCCAAGATATATATGCGACTGTTTTCAATTATGAATGTTCATAATGTTTTTAATAAATGATTTTTAATTTTTAAAGTAGCCACTAATTCACCATTTATTTTGGATGGGTAAGAGAACACTCTAAAGAGTTGCAACAAATTTGGCTTGCCACAAAAAGCCATCTAATGGCATTCTAGGAAGACGACTGACAAACATTACTTCCATTAGCAAAATGAATAATGCCACCCAGTTCAGGCAAGAAATATTTAACACATTTCTACTTTTTTCTCCTTCACAGATGAACAGAGAATAAAATATAACTAGTCCACTGTCAGCACCTCCCATTTCATCTTTAAATATTTATTTTGCTATTCTATTGTATTATCCTATATAGAATTCAGATCCCCTAATCACTACTTTAGGAACAAGGACAAAAGCAGATAATAGAGTGAATAAAGGAAATGAAAAGAGACCCCTCTTAAAAATTCATTTACAATACTGAAAACATAATTACCATTGATTGTCACATTTTTTGGGTTCTCACTTTGTGGCCAGTTATTTATAATTTGTTAATTTCAATACTCATTATGCTTTGATTACATTCTTTTATTTTATTTTTTCTCCAGGAGGAAACAATTTCAAGTACCCTTTTCCTCCTCTTCACTGTTTGTATTCCGCAGCTGAGAATTTGACATCTTCTTGAATCCATTTGTATCCATCTATCCTGTCTCTTGAGGGTCTATTTTGAGCTGATTGTCTTTGGAGGGGGGGAACATTTAAGGGTACTTGGTTGAAAATCAGTCACTGAATGACAAGAGCTTATTTAAAGTGCTCCTCGCACCTACTTTTTAGGGTGGAATTGCATTTGTGGGATTGCCAATATAAACTGTATACATTCAAGCAGCAGCAAACATCACATCAACTCCAGACTTCTTACTAAAGTTTTAGGCTGGCTGCAGGAAGAAAAAGTCAATTTTCTGTTCCACAAAATGCAGTCCTGTTCTGAGCTGTTAAAATCATTCTTTCCAACATGACATCCACTACAGCTTGTTAAGTCCAGGCCTGCACCACTTAACGCTATGAAAAGGCCAGTTCCATGGTATTTAACACCAGCTAAATCAGGACGTGGGTGGAGCTGTGGTCTAAAGCACTGAGCCTAGGGCTTGCCGATCAGAAGGTCGGCGGTTTGAATGCCCGCAACGGGGTAAGCTCCCATTGCTCAGTCCCTGCTCCTGCCAACCTAGCAGTCCGAAAGCACTTCAAAGTGCAAGTAGATAAATAGGTACCACTCTGGCAGGAAGGTAAATGGCATTTCTGTTCACTGCTCTGGTTCACCCAAAGCAGCTTAGTCATGTTGGCCACATGACCTGGAAGCTGTGGACAAACGCCGGCTCCCTCGGCCAGTAAAGCGAGATGAGCGCTGCAACCCCAGAGTTGTTCGTGACTGGACCTAATGGACAGGGGTCCCTTTACCTTTTTAAACTTGCCAAAATGCATAAGACTAGAACTAATGAGTGCTGGAAATGTAAAGAAAAAGAAGGTATCTTTTACCACATGTGGTGGACTTGTAAAGGCTTTCTGGGAAATGATAAATAATGAGTTAAAGAAAAAGTTAAAAAATACTTTTCTTTTAAAAAAAACCATGAGCCTTTTTATTGGGTATAGTGGGTGAAGAGATACCAAGGGAAAATAAAAGACTGTTTAAATATGCAACAACTACAGCAAGAATTATTTTAGACCCAAAATGGAAACAACAAGAAGTATCAACAAAAGATTAGTGGCAGATGAAGAGGATGAATTTTGCAGAACTGGCGAAGCTGACAGGAAAAATCTGAAACCAGCATGATCAAGCATTCCAAAAGGACTGGAGTAAATTTATACAATATCTGAAAGATTATTGTAAGCAATTAACATCATTAGCAGGGTTGTTTGAAGACTTGTAATGAGAAACTTTCTACCTTTCTATATTTATTTAAATTTTGAGTTTACTTTGTAATGTGTGTAATTAGAATTGGAAAATGTACAAAATGCAATGATATAAAGGCTAATTTTGAAAGCCATGAGGTGGGAGGAAAGGAAGTTGACTGGGTCTAAAGAGCCAGGGATGTAAAGTGGAGTGTATTGATGTGAACGTATATTATTAAATGGAAAATAAATTAAAATTATATATATAAGAAAAGGCCAGTTCCTAAGCTGGCCCATCACACACCCTTCCCAAAACTCCTAACCAGGGCAGGAGATGCTCACGTTTGTCCTTCTCTTGACCTGAAAAGAAATCAGGCAACATTGGGATTGGATGTGAAGTGGTTCTTCTGCTTACAGAAGGAGTATCATGACCCTGGAGTCAGATTCTTCCTGAGGATGAGGACACTGAACCAGAAGGGGAAGGGCATACCTTCCAACATTCCTCATGAAATTTGGGGTGCATGTCTTTGGGTGCCATGGTCTTGCAGGAGCCAGCTGAGAGCACAGCACTACCGCAAGCACCAGTGCTTTTTGCAAGCACCCGCTCATCCTCCTCCCCAAGCTTGGCAATGATACTAGAGGAGGAAAGCAGGACATTCTGGGATCAAATCAGAAGCCAGGACAGGCTCTGTAATCTGGGAAGTCCAGGGAAAATTGGGACACTTTTTTTTTTTTAATAAATATTTATTAAGATTTTTTGTAAAAAGAATACATAGATAATAAACAACATTGCTTATATCATAACAAATTTTCATAACTTATTTAGACTTCCTCACGTCTCCTGCTCCCACTTACATTGTTGAAAAAAATTTTCAAGCAAATTATCATCTTGTTTACAATCTTATATCCACTCATTTAAATATAGTCTAACAATTCTCCAAAAGGTTTGTATTTTCCTTGATCTCACTTATCATCAAATTCCAATCTAATTTAGTGGTGGCCAATTATTTATGATCAAGCATCCTTCTTAACATTCAACCAAATTACAATATTTTTGTAAATAAATCTTAAATTTCTTCCAATCTTCTTTGATCCTTTCTTCTCCCAGGTCTCGGATTCTGCCAGTCATCTCCGCCAGTTGCATATAGTCTATCAGCTGCATCTGCCACTCTTCCAGTGTGGGTAGATCTTGAGTTTTCCAATTCTTGGCAATGAGTATCCTTGCTGCCGTTGTTGCATACATAAAGAATGTTCGGTCCTTCTTTAACACCTTCTGGCCGACAATACCCAGGAGGAAGGCCTCTGGTTTCTTAGTGAAGGTATACTTAAATACCTTTTTCAACTCGTTATATATCATTTCCCAGAAGGCCTTCACTTTAGGGCAAGTCCACCAGAGGTGAAAGAATGTTCCTTCATTTTCTTTACATTTCCAGCATTTATTATCAGACGAATGGTATATTTTGGCAAGTTTAACTGGGGTCATGTACCATCTGTATATCATTTTCATTACATTTTCCTTCAAAGCATTACATGCAGTGAAGTTCAGCCTAGTGTTCCACAACCTTTCCCAGTCCTCAAACATAATGTTATGCCCAATATCCTGTGCCCACTTTATCATAGCAGATTTAACCATTTCGTCTTGTGTGTTCCATTTTAACAGCAAGTTATACATTCTTGATAGTACCTTAGTCTTTGGTTCTAGAAAATTGGGACACTTGAAGGGTATGCATGCAGGGCCAGCCCCCAAGTGCTCTCGGATGAATCTGCAAGGACAGGGTCACTGGGTTGCCTTCTCCCTCATTATGAGGATGTGGTGCTGGTGTCCTTTGACTCAAAGGACTACTGCAGAAGACCCAGGAAGACCCCTCTCAATTACAGCAGGAGATTAGTTGAAAAGGCTGGGCCCTTTAAGTAGAGCAGCATCTTGCAGTACAGATGGGGCTAACAACTAGGCTGCTAATGGAACTACCACTTTGTAAGGGCTTCTTCCTTGCTGGAGAAACTTCAGAGTTCTGTATTCCCCAGAGCACAGACTGATCCTTACCTGAACTTTGTCCTAGTATACCTTGGTTGAGCCTTCCCTTACTGCACCACTGAGCACAAGGTGAAATAAGATTTTTCTGTGATGCCTCCTCCCTTGAAAGAAAGCATTCATGCACACTCCCACTGGAAGTGTAACAGTGGACAGTGGCACTTAATAGAACAACAAGAAACCTCTCCAAAAAGTCACATCAGGTGCCCTGCATGCCTGCAACTTTTCAATCTTGATTCCATTTAAATTTAGCTTTCTTTGAGGTGTGAGGTGGCTCAGATTAGGGATGTAGGAAGTTATTTGTTTCCATTTCAACCCATATTCATTGCATACAGTGCTGTTTTTATTCTGCTGCAGTTTGGCTTCTTGCTATCTTCCTCTATCTGTGCTGTAGAATTTAATGTAAATTAATTACGTTATTCTAATGCATTTCAGTGCAAATAGGGAGAAAAATTCTCAACTTGTGGACAACAACAGCAGCAAATACCAATCACATTTTCTGGATTGATTGCTGTTCCGGACCTGGGACAAATAAGCCAACATCAACAATATTTGCTCTTGTTTCCATTTGTACTGGAATTCTTCACTATCTCTAGTTCAGATCTAGCAATCCGATCTAATGTATTGCATGCCTACCACACAGTCTTTAGATCTGAATCTTTGAACTACAGTGGTACCTCAGGTTACAGACTCTTCAGGTTATAGATTCTGCTAACCCAGAAATAGTACCTCGGGTTAAGAACTTTGCTTCAGGATGAGAACAGAAATCCATTAGCTAAAGTGGTACCTCAGGTTAAGAACAGTTACAGGTTAAGAACAGACCTCTGGAGTGAATTAAGTCCTTAATCTGAGGTACCACTGTACTCAGAATTAGTAGTTCCTTAATTCTTAATTGCAGATAAATTTGCTAATTAGTAAGCTAAGCAGGAGGGACGCGGGTGGCACTGTGGGTAAAACCTCAGTGTCTAGGACTTGCCGATCGTATGGTTGGCGGTTCGAATCCCTGCAGCGGGGTGAGCTCCCGTCGTTTGGTCCCAGCTCCTGCCCACCTAGCAGCTCGAAAGCACCCCTAAGTGCAAGTAGATAAATAGGTACCGCTTTATAGCGGGAAGGTAAACGGCGTTTCCGTGCACTGCGCTGGTGCTGGATTGCCACAGCAGCTTCGTCATGCTGGCCACGTGACCCGGAAGTGTCTTCGGACAGCGCTGGCTCCCGGCCTCTTAAGCGAGATGGGCGCGCAACCCCAGAGTTGGACACGACTGGCCCGTACGGGCAGGGGTACCTTTACCTTTAAGCTAAGCAGGAGGTACTTATGTTAGAATTTACAAAGCAGAATGTTTCAGTCTTCTACCTTTTAATGAATGACATCAAAATATCTAAAATATTTTTGCTTTTACCACATGTTCAGAGATGGAGACCTCCTTGTGGCACTCCCAGTATGAATGCAAATATTAAAAGAAATAGTCTGGCTTCTTTTCTGAGTACAAAAAATTGGGGCATTTAGTATTTAAGTAGGACCTGTATCTCTGTCTTTTGAATTTTCAGAAGTTGACAAGTATGTTCCTGGAATTTGTTTGTCTTTAAAGTTTCTGCAAGTCTTGTTGTTGCTGTTGTCCCCATGTAGGTGGTCATTTTTTCCTCAAAGGCAATGATGCCTATTTCTTAAAATTACACTTAAACCTAATGGATTTATTTATGGGCTCCGGCTAAATGCAGGTGATTGACTGCCTTTCACCTACTGCTGCTCTTCTGCACAACAGGCTCTTAATTAATTATGTACTTACAACAACATATATATGTGAAAATGAACAGGAACATTTGTTTGTATTATTATTATTATTATTATTAGGAAGATAATGACTTTGAAAAAGACCTTATTGTAGCCATTTTTCAGCAAAGCATTAAAGCACTCAATTAGAACATCTCAAAAAGTTTAATTCTCTTTTTTCAGCTGTGAATGAAATTGTTTCCTGTCCCTCCAGGTGTGTTAAACCTAGGAATAGTGTGCTATCACCAAGCTTTGCTGTTTTACTGGTTTTGTATACTGTACATTTAAGCTTACAGCATAATGAGTGTGAGTCAATTACACTGCTGCTTTTTGGTATGACAGACTAAAACTGGATAATGTCTTTAGAGGGTTGCCTGAAGCAAGTTTGAGTTGCTTTGCTTTCCTGGCCTCTGTGTATTTTGTCAGTGCAATATTATCTGGAAACCTTTTGTTAGATGCTTAGTCTTAGGAAGAAGCAGAGGGTACAAATATAACAAATTGTGGCATAGTGAAAAAGTTTTTTTTATCTGCTTTTGCCATGTTTGAATGCCCACTCTATAAAAGTCATATCGGCCATATTCACAGAGATGAAAATATTGTACAATACTTGTTAGCCAATCTAACAACTGCTTTGGTCCAAATAATTTTAATTAGCCATTCTACCTTCGCTAGCACCCATTATGAGTGGATAATTGACTGCGTCAGTAATGAAGCATTCTGAGGATGCTAAACAAACAGCAAGGTTAATTATCTGGCAGTAATGTCACTTAGAGAAGTGTAGAATTGGCTGTGCCAATATTCAGTTTCCCTGCAGTACCATTGCAGTAAATCAATATAATGTGCGACTTCCTATTGCTTTGCTGCAGTGGGGACATCCAACACAGCAAAACAGAAAGCCAGCATAATGCCACGAAACAGACACAAAATGTGACTTATTAAATGGGTTTTATTCCACGATAACATTTTATTAATATATTTCTCTTTCCTGTTAATTGAAGAATGAATTTTTAAAGTGTGTTTATGTACCACTTACATCTGACAGCAAAGATTGATTTCTATTATAGAGTCCAGAAGGTTTATATTACCCAATATATAATCCCACAGCGGAACTGATATTTTTATTTTCACTCACTTTCTCTTTTCACCTTTGCTCCTTCTTGACAATAAATCCAGTCAGGAAAAATTATCTGATAGATCAGGGATGCTTTTTAAATAAAATGTGCTGACAAGGTATTCATTTGAGTCTATCCCTGTTGCTTTATTAAAAAATATAATGATGATTTATTTGCTTCTGGAGAGGTAAAGTGTTTCCTTCCCTGCCCCCACACCAACATTATTGGCTTTTTTCATTTTAAGTGTATTATTAAAAATAAAATGTATCGAGCCAAGTTTATTTCAACTTTAAGTCAAATATACATCATGGAAGGTTGTTTTACTTTTCATGTTCATGTGTCCTTTAGCTGCAGGTGACTCCTACGAAAAGCATTACACATTTGCAAACAGAAAAGCTTGATTCATTAGATGGCAAGGTTATTCCTGTCTTCATTTAAACCTCTCTGAATCTGAAAGCTTTGTACTTTATTTCAGGCTTCAAAACTGAAGCCTGGCTACAGTCAGAGATCAATTTAATATAGCTGGCTGTTAGTCCAATCCTTGCATCTACTAAATGATTTCTTCCATCCGGCATTTCTGAGAGAACCTTTGGACACATTTGCATGGACTGGTGGTTGGGACTGCAATCTAATAAACATATTCTGTTTATTAAATGGCAAAGGCCTGATTGCTCTGCCTCCATTTCAAATACCAAGGAGAAGTGGAAGAATATTAAAAGGTCGTGAGATTACGGTTGCAGTCTTATAAGCACTTTTTTCTGGGAGTAAGTTCCATTGAGCACAGTGGGGTTCATGTTGAAGTAAACACTCTAGGAGTGGCCTGTAGGTTCATCTTTGATAAGTACTTGCTAACTTACCTTTGGTTTAAAAAGCATGCAAGAAATTTAATGAGAACTGAGTGCACTATGAACACCTCTAGTGCTTAATGGTGAGAAGGTCCAGCAATATAATCAAGCTAACCTTCCCCTGTTTATTTATTGGATATCAGCCTTAGGTTGTGAAGGTTTTAAAAAGGTAGGAAGCATAACCAGTCTGTTTAGTTTCATGGTGCAGGTCCTATTTCCATGTTTTCAATTTTCAATCACAAGGTTGTTCCTTGTCAATTTCATATGGCAAATACTTCTTATGAATCTGCCTTCCTCAGGTGACAATTAGATTTATAGTCTTAAAATGGCATAAAGGCATTATCAGTTTTTTTGTGCTCTGGGGCGCTTTCAAAATGGCACTACTTCTAGGTGGGATTCAATCACATAAGCTGAATTTCGGTTGAACAATTAAAATGGATCTGGCAGTCTTGCACAATAACTCCCCCCCCTTTTTGCAATATGGAAATGTTGGAGAAATGCACTGGAAAGTGTGGAATAATGCTTAACACAGCATTGTATAATGCATTGTATAACCTCCCCACAAACAAATCAGAATAAAGAGCTGGTATCAGCTAACCTCTCTGCCAATAAATCAAGATGATTGTTCAACAAGTTATCTGGAAATGACCTAGATTGCAAACAGATTCTTTTTCTTGAAGAAATTAGCATAGAAGTAAGCACTAAACATCCACTACATTCCACTAGCTTTCCAGAAGTGGCTTTTATGTCATGTGAAAGCTCAAATGTAATGCAGAATTAACAGCTGAGAAAATGTTGGGGTAACAGAATAAACTGCTGTGTGAATGCAGCCCAAGACTTCCTAGACTTGAAATGTCGCTGGCACTTAAGTCACCAGTTTTTGCATCTCAGTTTTGTTTTGTGGTGTGTTTTTTTTAAACAAGGTCACTCACAGGCATATCAATTTGCTTTCACAGAGCTCATTCATGGTAACAGCATTACCTGGGGAGAATATCTTGAAGCTCTGCTTTCGAAACACAAAGATGAAATTTCCTAATCCAGTGAAAATTACAGCAGCTCTCTTCTATAAAAAAAATATAGGACCAAGGATGAGTTCAATTTCAAGAGAAAGCTTTTGCATAACAGTGGAAAAGTTTGTAACACACTAAAATAGTTGTTAGAATGTGTGTATGTGCTGAAAGCCTGAATCAGAATAGCAGCTAGTTCAAAGATACTGTGCCTGTAGGCATACTCCTGGCATTTATCAGAATCGGAACAGAAAAGGCATCAGGAACATACAGGAATGTGAACAGTGTCTTTCCTGTATATGTGGCAAAACCTGAATACAGAAGGGCCTCTTCTTCCTTCCTTGTCTCTTTCCAATCTGCAAAGACTTCCTAGATAACTCTAGGCTAAAATGTATCCTTGACAAGAAAGCAGCTCAAAGGTCTAAATCTGTACAGCCAAAACTCTGAAGCAAAAACAAATTAAGAGCCAAATTAGATGTGACTGTGGCAGTTCATCCATGTTTCTGGGCAGGTTTCCTGCTGAATCTCTACTCAGTGAGGGAAATGCCACACAATGGATGGAGGGGAAATCTGAACCCTTCCCCTGCCCAAATAGGCTGTTGTTTTCTTCTTGATCAAGAAGTATTCTCTGCAGCTTGTGCCAATTAAAAGCAAAGAAAAAACACAACTCTACAAAATAAGGATGCCACAACACCTTCAAAAGGCCAAGGCAACAGCAGATAAAAATCCTGTTTTATATTAGGCAATGTCCTACAAGGGATGGTCTGAAGCAGGGTTCGCCAACCTAAGCAGCCCACAGGAGTCGTTTGACCAGCTCACGAGCCACCCCCAAACTGAGCCATCTGCTCTGCGAGTCCCCCACACTGCACTAAACCAGGGACTTGCTTCTGCGGCGCTGGAAATTGCCTCTAGGCAAATGCAGACACCAGAAATCGTGCACGCACGCGATCCAGCCCACAGAGCGATCTCCGCTGGAGTGAACCGGCCCAGACAAGGTAAACCTTGCTGACCCCTGGTCTGAAGGCCCATGAGGGAGACTTAAGCAGGTCTGGATCTGGTCAGGGCCCTGATAGGTCACAGGTTGAGATCCATGGGTATGCCGCTTGGCATTCCATGATGGAAGGATGATGGAATTAAAATGTAAGAAAATATGATGATAAATGAATTTCTTCCAGAATAAAAGCATCTTGATCAGGCGACAGAACATCCAGACACCAACTGAGCCTCCTAAGCAAAGTAATTCTACAAAGTGGGTACAGCTACAGAGAAAGCTCAGCCCCACGTTCCAGCCCATCATTTTCCCATCAATGGTGTTTCAATTTAAATCTGATAAACCAACTTATAGCTTGATGAACCATTGTAGTACAGTGGTACCTCAGGCTAAGTACTTAATTCGTTCTGGAGGTCCATTCTTAACTTGAAACTGTTCTTAACCTGAAGCACCACTTTAGCTAATGGGGCCTCCTGCTGCTGCTGCACCGCTGGAGCAAAATTTCTGTTCTCATCCTGAAGCAAAGTTCTTAACCTGAAGCACTTTTTCTGGGTTAGTGGAGTCTGTAACCTGAAGCGTATGTAACCTGAAGCATATGTAACCTGAGGTACCACTGTACTTGCACACATGTCAGCAGACAGTAAACATGCCATCCAGTTTGTTTTTAAGGAAGGGCCTTTATCTAAGCTTTGTGAGGATCCATTGTGCAAGGCAACAAACAGCACTGTGATGCTTGAAAGCTGAACAAAATTATGACTTAAACTAGGCAGGTGATTTCCAATAACTGGTCTTATTTTGCAGTTTAATTGCCCATATTTCATTTTCATAAGACTGAGTCCAGTTCAAGCTTGAAATCTTCATTATTATTTTTTGTTCAAGTGGAAAAAAATACTTCCTTTGTTCCTTTACACCTGTACAAAAATGAACATGTAACCACATCCACACTTTTACTGTAGTGCTCTATTATTCATTACAGTTAGATTAGTAATAAAAAGGTAGAACTTTGAATGGATTGGTGGGGGCAGAGTGGAGGTGATTTTCCTCTTGATCATTGGACCAGGTGAGTAGCAATAAAAAAATAATAGTAACGACAATGAACAGCCCATCTGGTGCCTATGTACTTGGCATTCTCAGTTCATTTCTTAGTAGATACATTGGAATCATCACCTACAGGTGGCAAATATGTCTGCCAACAAGAATGCCAAGTTCATTCAGGTAAGGTAATTGCCAGCCTTTGGGCAATTAGAGAATTTAGTTACTAGGAAATTTGTGTCTGAGTTACTGCCCACCTGTGCAGTGTAGCTTAACTCCAACCTGAAGTTTCACAGCTATTGCCATTTTCAGTTTATACCAGAAACCATAATTCTCAACTCAAGTTTTAAAATTATAATGCCAGTAATAATAATAATGTTTTATTTGAGGAACTTGAAATCTTGATCAAATCTATTTCTACAAGCTGTGTGTGTGTGTGTGTGTGTGCGCGCGCGCGCGTGCGTGCGTGCGCGCATGCTTAACGAAATTCAATTGCTATGCAGTGAACCCACTATTTGTTATTCCATTAAGACAAATTCAGGATATTTTCAGCAACACTGATACATTTGGGACACATAATGATTTCAAAGCAGGCTTACAACTGACAATTAGTCCAATATTGGCTCCCATGTGGATTTCATTTTACCCCTGAGCAAGAGTTAAAAAAAAGTAATTACTATACTTAAAGATTAACATTAGTAATTTCTCCAAATTAATGTACATGAAAATGGTATTGTCTTCCTTATGTGATGGAAGCCTGAGTAATTTTTCAGCACAACTTGCAGTTTTTAAAGGGCTTTAATTTTTGTTGGCCTAAATCCTTAGCTCACACTAAAAGTCCGCTTCCTGAAATCATAACAGATTTTAGCTCTTTTAGTCTCATTCATTCCAGCCTTTTTAAGTGACTGAGGGAAAATATGCTAATAAGTAAGCAAGGGAGGCTTGACTTACAGTTAAGAAGATCAGGTCAGTGGACCATCTAGTCCAGCATCATTCTCCTAAAAGGGCCAACCAGATTTCTGAGGGAAGCCTGGACAAAGAACCTGAGCACAACAACACTCTCCAGCTTTGTTTCCCAGCAACTGGCCTTCAGAGGCATGGTGCCATCAATGCCAGTAGCCACTGATAGTCTTAACCTCTATGAATTTGTCCTTTCCTCTATTGAAGCCATCCAAGTTGGTGGCCATCACCGTGGGAGCAAATTCTATAATTTATGATGTACTTTCATCACAAATCTTCCAATATTCTGCTTCACTGGATTTCCATGAGAAAGGAGAATTTTTTCTCTCTCTATCAACTTTATCCACACTGTGCATAATTTTATACACCATGTTTCCTCTTAACCTTTTCTCTAAACTAAAAAGTCCCAAATGTTGCAACCTTTCCTGTTCACCTTGATTTATTTTGCTTGCCCCTTTTCTGGACCTTTTCCAGCTCTACAATAACCTTTTCTTTTAGGTGACCAAAACTATAGACAGCATTCCAAGTGCAGTCACACTATAGCTTTGTATAACTATAGCTTTGTATTATGATATTGTTAGAGAAGATCCAAAAAAGTATCTTGCTGCCCCAGCTCAATCGATCCAGACACCAGTCCGATCTATTAAATTGTGTTTGTTAGCAATGCAATGTGGCTCATGAATCTCCTTTGCCAGTGAGGGAAATGGCAGATGGAACAAAAGAATGTGGTAACTTTTATACTTCAAATTCAAGCAATGCACTGACTATTCAGCTTATTTACATTTCCCCACAGCATAGCACCATACCATAGCTAATGATCTTCACCTTTAGCTTTATCTGTCCCCTCCCCACTTACTAAGCATTTATCCACTTCTACTTCCTGTCCAGCAATGTGCTTTTGTCTGCTGTCAAGTGTCTGTATTACCCAGAACCCTTTGCAACATACTGTGACTTTATCTAGGTTTTCCCACAACACTATTATTTTCAGTCATTTTCCTAATGATCCCTAACATGGAATTTGCCCTTTTCACAGCTGCCACATACTGGGGTGGAATCTACACACATATTAAAAAAACACTGTAAAAATGCTTTTTTAAAAAGTTTGAAAAATACATTGAATTTAGCATAGCTCACTGTCATCATCTAGTGTCAGATTTGTATATTGCACTTTACAACACATTTAAAACATTTTACAGTGGTACCTCTGGTTACGAACTTAATTAGTTCTGGAGGTCCGTTCTTAACCTGAAACTATTCTTAACCTGAAGCACCACTTTAGCTCATGGGGCCTCCCGCTGCGTCGCTCCCGCACAATTTCTGTTCTCATCCTGGGACAAAGTTCTTAACCCAAGGTACTACTTCCAGGTTAGTGGAGTCTGTAACCTGAAGTGTATGTAATCTGAGGTACCACTGTATTGGCAGCTGTATAGCTGATTCCCCATGGGTTGGCATCATTGAAACTTACAGTTTAGACCCCACAAAGGTAGATGTGAAATTAAGATATATATTTTTTGCCCTAGTGTTCATCACGTTAGACTTGTTTTTTATTTTATTGCCCATTTACTCCATTTGGAGTTAGCTGTACAACTTCATGTTTGTTTCGACCCACCCTGAACAATTTTGTTTCATCAGTAAACTTGGTTACCTCGCTATTCAGTCCTAAATCTAAATCATTTATGAACAAGTTAAAAAGCACAGCACAGTCGAAATGCTTCTCAACGTTACCTAATGGAATACATTCAGAAAACAATCAAAAATTTCTGGGGAGAAATGAGGGGTTTTATGTAATTATGTTATACAACCAAGGGACGCATTAATGCTCAACAGAAGCTGTAATCTTTGTTCCCTTTCCCTCTGAAGTTGTCCTATTGATTTGAACAAGACAGCACCACAGTAAGCAGGCTGAGAACTACTATGCAAGTCAATTTAAGAAATCTCATTAACTTGAATAGGCTTGGGCTAAGACCACAAACATTTATTGAGTCTGTGTAGCTAAGCTTCTGCTATTTTTTTCCTTTCTGTATTGAAGTGGCTTCTCAGTGCAATAATCATTTCCTGTCCTAAACAACTTGGGATTGCTCCATTCCTGCACTCCCTGGGCCCAACTAAACATGATGTGGAAGCCCCTAGATTTCTTATTCCGAAATGTAACTTTGGGAGTGATGCGGATTGGGATTGCACTGTCAGAGTAGAGCACTGCAGCCCTGCTCCAAATTTCTCCCTCAAATTGCTATTAACTGCAGAAGAGAAAACATACAGGTAAGATAGAAGTACTTCAATGTTTCCCAGTGTGTACCAGTGTTGGGAGGGGATATAAGGCTTGCCAGCGGTCACTTGGAAGGGGCTAGAGGTGAATGTGTCGTACAGCTCAAGAAGTCAAAGCAGTAAACAGGGATCAGGAGGACAAGAGGCAGTCTGCAAGGTCAGGCAGATAGTTGGGTTCCAAAGGTAGGAGGTAAAGCAAGACATGGGAGCATGTACTCAGACGCTTTTGTGAGTTTCTCAGACTAAGGAATAGGGAGTGGCAGATATGTCAATTATGGTTTCTCATTTTTCCAATGTTAAGTTACATTCTCAACAGTTTTTGTGTGCTTCTGAAAGTCCTGATGGAAATATGCATAGCTTTCTCCTACTATACATATTTTGTGTGCAATTTATACACACTTTTGGAAAGCAATGTTTCGTAATATGTATTTTTATGTTATTTTCATTAAGGAGTGCACTGATGCACACACTTTACCGCATTATATACCACATTATATGCATTACTTGGCTGGAGCACAGCATCGCAAAATTCAGATACGTGCAGATTTCAAAGGATAGCTGTGCTTTGGTTGGCATATTGTTTTGGAAAATGTGAATTTTGTAAGTTTGCTTTTACATGTGAACTGAATTTAATTTCTCCCTCATCCCTACTGAGGAAGAAATCTTAAACAACAATGCATACAAGGCCAATAAGACCCTTATTGTTTTCTTGGTTCACCTTGACCATAGGTCTGTTCCAATACATTTTGCTGCCTGAAGCTGAGCACCAAATGGCTTCCTCCATGCCAGTGTGCTGCATAATACTCAAGACCATTCAAGCTATTATGGCACCTGAGGAGGAAATCCTACAAGTCCTTCTTCCCTCCCCTCTCGGCAGTAAAAGATTCTACAATTAATTATCTGCTACTTTTACATGACACCCTAAAACAGCTGTCTGAGGCATGCACATCACTCTGCCTCATGATAGGACTGGCCCTGCTGTTCAAGATGTCTGGATGAATTTCATTATTCCTCTCTGACCACCATCTGTATGGCATTGCAGCATAGGAAAAAGCAGGCCTATTTTTCACTTGGCCTGAGAGCTACCCTGGGCATTAAGACACCTGAGCCCTGCTATCTGACTCCCTGGTTTGAGTCCCCTGACACCTTATGGTCTGTGGCTAATAGCAGTTGAGAGGGGCAGACTGGGGGAGCGGTGCAGTGGGAAAAGATTAGCTCATATCTGTCATTTGTTCGATCTATCTCCCACTCCATACTAGCAAAGGACTTAGGGAGAGCCAGTCATCAATGTCCCATATCTCATCTATGTCTGAATCATCCTCCAGAATTCTGCTTTATATTTGTATGTGCTTTCACATTGTGAAAAGCAGTTACACAGTAGACTGTCTAATCAGTTCAACTTTTGACTGTTAAACTTGGTGGTACATTAATGCAATAAATGAGAGAAGGATTGCAAAGGTATAAGACAAGCTTGCGCAATTTGTGGTCCACCAAGCAACAAAACCATGAAGTTGATTGAGCCTTTGGCTTCTTAAATCACAAGTTGTGTAGTTCTGATGTAAGATTATCAATAGTTTGCCTTCGTTCTGTCCCACTTTTGATACTAGATACCAATGAGAACTGTATAAAGTGGAGTCTGCCAGGGACCAGTATTGGGACCTGGGCTTCCTAACTTGTTCACAAACAATCCGGAGTTGGGATGAGAAGTGATGTGGCCAAGTCTTGGGAACTGTCGTTAGGGGTGTAGGAAGCTGCCTTTGGTCCATCTTGCTTAGTATGGTCCACACCGACTGGCTGCAGCTCTCCAGGATCCCAGGCAGGGGTCTCTCCCAGCTCTAGCTGGAGATTGTGGGGATTGAACCTTGGACTTTCTGAATCCAGAGCAGGTGTTCTACCATTGAGCTGAGGTCCTCCCCTAGCTCAGGACTGACTGCAAGTACTCATTTTAGGTGGCAACCTTCTACACAATTCTGCCTAGCTTTCAGTGGTATTCACCTGTGCACACCTGTGGTCAGGACAATAACCTAACCAGATAAACCAGTGACATCAAATCACTTGAACCTTACTACAGGTAAGACCCTAGATAATTCAATAGCCCTTTTTCTTGGAGGACCATCCTCCTTGTTTCTCTACCATTTCTCCGTCTGCAAGGGCAAAAGGAAAGACTGGACAATGAGTGTTGCATGGCAGCCTTTTCTTTTTCACAACTGAAGCAGCAAATGAAGTGGTAGCAATAGCTTGCTGGGTAATAATTGCTTAGAAAATCTTCTCAACTTTTCAAAACACATGGGCAAGGCAGGGTGGGGTTGCAACAGAGGAAATCCTAATTCACAGATATTCGCAGATACTGTGAATTTATTCCGAGGAGATGCTTAGGCAGCAGTTCAGGCCCCAATTTAGAGTGAGCAATAACCATTCAAACCCAATGATGTGAAACTACTTCAAAAAGACTCCCTAATGAACATAGGGAACCTTTGAGCAAGAGAGCTAATGGGAAAGTGCTCATTCCATTACAACATAGCAGTGGAGATAGTCTAAGGTTTTGCTTACACATCAGATTGTGTAGGTTCAACACAAGACGTTTCCAAGAAAGCTGAACTGTTCGATTATTGTTCCCAACCCTTTTACCCGGAGTGATTTGGGAGCAAATAGTGCTAACAAACTGCTTTGCCCCACAAAAGTCCTCACAGTGCTTAGAAAGTATTGCAAGGAATGGGGTGTCCTTAATAGCTGTCACCTTGCTGTAGAAATGGTTTCCCGGAGATGCCTGTGAGACTTACTTCTTATTGAGCTTCTGTCAGATGCCAACGATGGGGCTTTTTAAGGGAGCTTTTTCTTATTCTGTGTTGTGCTTCTAGGTACAACACTATTTCATTGATTCTGTTGTTGGTTTTACTACTGGTTTTATTGCATACTAAGCTACTATAGTGACTAAAGTGCCTGACTAAGAACAGGAAACCTGCTGTCAAATTCCCCTCAACTATGAATATGAATGGATGGACCCAACTAAGTCCAGTCTACCTCAGTTCTCAAAGGGGATGGGAGTAAGTCCTATTCATTCCAGGTGGATTTTTAAGGGGAAATCCTTAAAAATCAACCTGGAAACACTTTATTAATATACATTTTAAAACAATGGGTAGGGTGTTCAGAGGGTTGCACTCTGTCTCTGTCCCACCCCTATTTTCCCCCACCCCTTTAAACCCATATTGCATTCATATTTATAGACTGCCCTTGACCCAAAGGTCACAGGGCAGAAATGCATAACATTCAAACCACAGCTAAAAAATAAGATGACATAAACACTATAGTTTGTGGGTTGCTGGAAACTGTAACTCTAAGAGGGATAATCTACAGTGCCCAGAATTATTTGAAGGGGAAAATGGGCTCTGAGTGTGCTTTAAAAGTACAGTGTGTAAGCAGCCTTACTGTATATTAAAATAAAATAAAATAATTCCTTCCAGTAGCACCTTAGAGACCACCTAAGTTTGTTATTGGTATGAGCTTTCGTGTGCATGCACACTTCTTCAGATACACTGAAACAGAAGTCACCAGGCCCTTATATATAGTGGGGAGGGGTATTACTCAGAAGGGTGGTGGGAATGGGTGGTTGGAAAACGTGTTGACGACTGTTAACGACTGCAATTGGTCTTACAGGAAAAAGCAAGGGGCATGATGCTGAAAAATAGCTTTATCATGTATAATGTGATAAGAATCCAATGTCTCTATTCAGAGCAGGTCTCTCCATGGTTTTAAGTTTATTGGTTATTATTATTCTTGTATTATTGCCTACAGATAGCCACTCAATTTCAAACAAACATACCTGTAACTAGAATTATATTAAAATAAGGCAACATAAATTCTGAACAATAAAATATCAATGGAAAACCAATCCTAAAAATCCAGTTTATCACATTTTACTCAGCACTGGCTATTGATAAATGCTAATATATCCCTTGCTGTAAGGTAGAATATTGCTTCCAGTATCAGAATCAGCATGTCTCTGAATGCCAGTTGCTGGGGAACAGGACTGGGAAAGTGCTGTTGAACTCATCTCTTGTTTGTGGGATCCTGATAGATATATGACTGGCTATTGTATAGGCAGAATACTGAGTTAGAAGGGCCTTTGGTCTGGTGTAGCAGGGTTTGTCTTATGTTTTTATGACATGAATGTCCAAGCTATCATGGAGCAAGAGAATTAACCATGGGGTAATTGGGTCTTCCGAATGGGCTCTCTCCTGGGGCTCAACGAAACAAACTTTCAAATGTGTTTGAGCAAAAGAAGCAGAAGGTGCTTAATATGCTGTCCACCCCCCAAAAATCTTATAAATGAAGTCTGGGTGTTTTGCAAGAATCATGTAAGAAAAGGAGTGAGGGACAAAATACTTTTGCTGTTGAAATTGTTGACAAATGTGTGTTGTTAATGTCACTTTGGAATCCTGATCTTACAATTTTGGCAACCATTCTGAAATTTGCAGTGCTTTCAACACATCTTCGTGGAAGTTACAGCTATGCAAATTCACATTCTGTATTCTTGCAATATCCCCACTGTTGTGTGATATGTTAACCTTCCACATTCCTTTCACATGCCACCCCTGTTTTATTTTGATAGTTTAAGCTTTTATGCCAAGCACTTTTCACATTTGTAGGGAAAACATGAATATTCAGGAGCTTAACCATCTGCACTGTTGCAATAGTTTAGTAGGGATAGGAAAGATTTATGGAAAGTGGAAAGGGCACTGGAGCCAACTCCAGGGGGCCGTGGATGCTTCGGCACCCAAAATAATATATTTGTGGGGCTGGGCCCCTACGAAGTCGATGGGCAAAGTTGAAGCCCTTTGTTGCGGGCACCCACAATCTTCTGCACAAGATGGCACCTATGTGGAAGGGGCAGAAAAGCCTCCGATGTATCTGGAGTTAAACACAGCCTTCCCTCTTCCCACTCAAATTTCTCCTCTGCTCATAATAGCCTGATGCCAGCCCTTTCTTCTGCTGTTTTCTCCTCCTTCCTATTTCCTTCTGCTTTTCTAAACTTGCTATGCTGCAAGGAAAAAGAGGGAGACTGTGTACAAAGGCTGTTTGGGCATTTCCATCATGAACTATAACAAGTGTCATCCATCTGTCATGGATGCTTTAGCTGAGATTCCTGCATTGCAGGGGGCTCCATGACCCTTGGGTACCTTCCAACTCTAAGATTCTATGATTCTAAGTGTAATACTTTATGTCTCCTCACTAGGGATGGGCAGATTTGTCCATTTTGGTTTTCTCGGTTTCTCATTTTTCCAAACCAAAATCCAGTCTTCCACAATTCTGTAGTGATTTGCATTTAAACAAATACCAGTTAAGTACAATTTTTTCCCAATAAACATATCTTTCTATGCAGTTTTGCCTCATAGACACATTTTTGCACAGCATTTCCCCCTAATATAATGCATTTTGTCTGTTAGTTTGACAAATATATGTACACTACATTAGCACATGCCTTTTTGTACAATTAAGTGGCTGGAAAGTACATTGCAGGATTTAAGAAATGTCAATTTCATAGGTTGGTTGTGTTTCAGTTCCTCCACTGTTTTGGAAAGTGTGGGTTTGCTAGGTTCAGCTTTAAAAGTGTACTCAATCACATGTATCCATTATTCCTACTCCTGACTCACTTGAGGAAAAACACACGCACATGCACATGCATACACTCTTCCAAGAAAGAAGCTAACAAGCTATTCTGTTCTTAAAGGGTGCAATAAAGACTTCTGAGCATTCTTTGAACCCCTGGGGTATATATCTCCCCTACTCCTCCACAAATTTAACAAGTAGATTTTTTTTGTATGGGGGATTCCATTCTGAATCAAGATGTGTGGGTTTTTCTCATCACTGTAACCCTATATAGACACTACAGCACCTACACAGAGCAACACAGAAGCAATGAGTAGGGCTGTACTGAACAGCCCTGGCCCCGTCTTCTATGTGTAGAGTGCAAACATCTTCCAGGAGGGGGACTTTCACATGGTCATGAATGTTTTAAGATAGTGATGGCCGAACTTGGCCTTCCAGCTGTTTTGGGACTACAACTCCCATCATCCCTAGCTAACAGGACCAGTAGTCAGGTATGATGGGAATTGTAGTCCCAAAACAGCTGCATCGCAAAGTTTGACCATTACTGTTATAAGACAACCTGGAACTCTGGTCTTTCTCAGCCACATGGTTTCAGGTCATGTGGAAACCTTCAGAGAACATGGCTACTCAGCACACATGAGGTGGTTACACAAAGCAATACTCTATACCTCAGCTTTAATGCTGGCCTTAGACTTGACTTTTCCATCAACACACTTCCATTCTTGTGAATAAAATATGGACACGCAAGAACATCAGGTCCAAGACTACTACATGACCCTCTGCTACATGCATAACTGTGAGTCAGCCATGCAAGCGTGAAAACATCTTGCATTTTTAATTCAAGTGAGCAATTGGCTATACTGAAGGAATGGATGTGAAAACAGACTCATCCACAATTTGAACAGGGAGATGAATTTTCTGAAGAAATTATTTCCTTGGGCCTTCAAAAACACCTCTGAAAATCATGATCCACCTGTGGAATGAGCTATGTCAAAAGTATCTCAGTTTGCCACATGTGAAGCACTCGTTCAACATTTTGCCTCCTATGTTTTAACAGTTTTAGTTGGGTCCCCAGTGGTACTGCCATATGGTATTAATCTGTTTTATACTTTTCATAGTCAAAGCTGGTTGGAAGGTGCCAAAGGAGTTGAAATTATGCAGCCCAGTTAATATAGTGCAGGCTGAGTATGCTGTTTCACTGCAGTTTATGGCATTTAAAATATTAGACTGCAAATTAATGCATTACACCTTTCATACTAGTATTCTCTAAATCAGGCTGGCTATACCCATAGCTTTCCCTCCCTGCTTCTAAAAATACATTAACAAAAACAATGTAATGATCAGCACTTTCCCCTGATGCTCAAATATAGGCTAATGCCTATGGAGTAATTAATATTTATGAGCTAAATGAGTTCCTCTTGTATCCTAAATCATAAATATATAGTACTGGAAGCTTTAAAAAGCAAACCATGCAAGCATAAACTAATATAATAAATAGGCATTTACACACATTAATTGTGCATGTTTGTCAAATACAAATATATTTTAGTAAAGCTAAATTAATCTCAGCATTTTTTCCCCTCTTGGCATTAGTACTGATCTGTGGCTAACTCCGTCTTAGCTACATGAGTTTGATAGGATCCAATTTTTCTAAGTTTCCTCTTGATTCACTCTGATCAGCAACGCTGAACTGTCAATATTCCAAGTACCTCATTTGGACTGCAAACTTTCCCAAGTTAATGGAAATATGGTTAGCAGTGCAAGAAGAATCAATGAGTCATCACGATCATTTCCCAACTATTATTGACTCTACCAGATAGTATAAAGGTACAGAATATAAAGCACAGGGAGGTGGACTCTGCTCATCACAGTTCACAAGGGTTTAAAGTCTTGAGTTAACCTGGAAATTGAAATGAAAGGTAGTCATATTGTCCCCTTCAAAATAATAATCCCCAAATCCATATTTAGGGCAATATCTTTATTTGATATGCCATAAAATAGTATGTAAACTTTTGAGTTCTCCAGAATTCTTCATCATGCTGTGGTAAACGAAGCAAGGGAGAAGTTTGATAGCGAAACCATGAAGTCTGCATTTGCCCACAGCCAAAGATGAAATGTGAGAAGAGGTAGCAGACATTCAAATAAGGCTCTAGGGATGTCCACGTTACATTCAGTGGGTGACCAATCTGCATACCCATACATACAAAAGGGATTTTTCACATATTAAAGTCAATAATTATACAACTTCTTTTCCTGTTGATTTTAAAAACCACTATGGTCACACTCTTCTTATAGACAGTTCTACAAATAGACAGAGAACCTCTACAACATATTCAGTGTAATGTGAACAAGTTTCAGACAGTACATACTTAAGACTGCAGGGAAAGCTTTGGTCACATTCAGGTTCCCTTACACCAGAAATGGGGGACCCGTGGCCCTATAAGATGTTGCTGGATTGGAACTCCCATCACCTCTGACCATTGGCCATGCTGGCTAGGGCCAGCATCTAAGATGGCCACAGGTTCCCCACCACAACCTTACACCTTTCCACCCCATATCTCCCCATCAAGCTGTTGGAGCTACCATAGAGTTCAAGGTCAGTTGGACCCAGAAATTAAAAAAATGTAGACATGCTTCACTCCTCAACTGTTGGTTAAAAAATTAGATATAATGGCTGGTATACTCTTTTCATGTCATATTACATCTTTGCCTATTTGGGCATTAGGAAATGAATTTAAAGCTTAGTTCTTCAAACTGAAAGGAAAGCTATTTTTACACATAATTATAAACACCACAACAAAGTCCCAGTAATTTATCCCAAGTTGCTTTTTATGAAAAAGGACCAGAGTTAGGAAGGGGAGGGGATGCATGTCTTCACAGAAATCAATCGCTGTGCAGAAACGGCATATGCTGCTACAAAGAGGTTAATTATTTTTGCATATCAAGATTTCAAAAGAAAATAGACAAATGCACAGAATGCTAAATGGGATTAGTAGATTAATGCACAGATGAGAGGGGTTCTAAGCAAAAAAAACACACCAAAAAACAATCCTACAATCATTCAAAATGATCAGACAAGAATATATATAATATTACACCCTGATAAAAAGAAAAGACTCGATTTGCTTTTGTCAGTGTCAAAGCTCTGGTTATCATTTTTCTTCAATACTGGAAATTTCGGGCTTACTAAGGTTGTCATTAGAATGTCAAAAGAGATAAGAGTAATCAGGGTTTAATTTGCAGATGGAAAGGCTTCAGGTGACACTAACATTTTCAAAGGCACAATTTTCAGTCTGAAAAACTCATCAGTTCTCTTTCTGTGTTCCTCATCTAGTCCTGGGTTCACACACAACGGCCAAAAGCACTGAATAACAATCACTCAAGAGCAGGGGTTCATTTGGCCTATTGATAAGTACCCAAGCAAGCTGAAATTCAGACCTGAAACTTGAACACATATATGCTCTAGGGCAGCCTTTCTCAACCTGTGGGTCCCCAGATGTTGTTGGACTACAACTCCCATCACCCCTAGCTAGCAAGGCCTGAGCTCAGGGATGATGGGAGTTGTAGTCAACAACATCTGGGGACCCAAAGGTTGAGAACCGCTGCTCTAGGGGAAGGATCATAGCTCAGTGACAGATCAGATGCTTTATATGCAGAAGGTCCTAGGCTCTCTCCTTGGCACCTACAGTTTTAAAATTACTAGGTAATAGTTGATGTGGACCGTCAATTTGGGACAATGCCAATAATGCCCACCCCTGCTGCAGTTAAGAGGGCAACCATGTGGAGGCCACCCTCTTTGCTGACTATTGTGGGATTTTTGGTTGTGTGGGTACCACACGAGCGGTGACTCTGTCTGGGAGGCCACACAGATCAATACACTTCTCCCAGTTGTGGCCTATATAGGCACCTGATCCATGTTGGGGGCGACTCCCCAGCACAGAGTCAACCCACCAGGTTCATATCCGGCAGCATACCTGATGTGGCATCCATGCCCAGTGTCTTAGCCAGCCTACTCTTACATGTAATCAGTAGAGTTGTGGCCTAATTGAGCCCATTACTCATCTCCTCTGTTCATTTTCTCAGTCTTTCCTACACCAGCCCCAGATATCATGGGCCTGTGACAGCAAAACCTGGGATGCCACTGCCTGTCAAAGTAGATAATGATGGAGTTGATGGGCAGCTGGTCTGACCTGTTAGAAGGCAGCTTTCTGTGTTCTTGTGTGTGTTATAAACCGAATGATGCCATATCTAAAGCAGGTGAACAAAATGTCCATGTGATTTTCTTTGGTTTCTAAGAACACAAGCCAGAAAAAAATTAATTTTCCTTCAGTTTGCTCTTCAATCACATTCATGGCCAGCACCATCTGGGAGGATGAAACTCCTGAAAGTTTTACAGGAAGCTTGCCAGCTGACTGGTCAATAGGTAGTGGTGGCAACAGTGGCAGCCAGAAGGTTGACTGGCAGATGAGCAGGCAGGCAACCACACCTCTCAGTCTGCTGCCTGAGCCACATATCTCTGTATAGTTCATGGTAGGTCAAATTGATTTAATTGAATTTAACATTATCAACATGTTTGTGGACTAAACCTTGGGCAGATAGTGCCAACACATTTCACTTTTATTTATTATAACCACAGTGAACTAAGAGGGAAAGTGGAATGACCCTATTACTAAGCTCTCCAAAATGTTTCCAAACTAAGAACAAAAAGTACCAAACCCAGCCCATTTAAAAAAGCAGAGTGAAGACAAATGAAGTATTTTTCATAGATTTTTTTAAAAATCTTTCTTAAGAAAGAGAATGATTGGCAAAGGAGCATGTTGGCTGGCACAATGGTCTAATTCTACCACCTGCCCCCTGCCCTCCTAGACAAAATGTAGCGGAGAATGATAACCCATATGAAGAAGAACTCTATTTACTTCCCCAAACCACTGTGCTTGGAGTAGCCTCAAAAAACAATGCACCGTGATAGGAAACTTTTGGTCAAAATAAAAGATTTCTCATGTCTTCACCTCTGCTTTCTGGACATTCGCAGCTGCCAGGTTGCTCACCGGGTTAAGACAGTTTGTACATATAGCATCAATCCTGGCCTGACTGCACTGGCTGTCACTAAGTTTCTGGGCCTAATTCAAAGTGATGTTTTTGACCTAAAAAGCCTTAAATGGCTCAGAACTGCAATACCTCAAGGACCACCTGGACCCTGAGACCATCATCTGAGGTCCTTCTTTGTGTGCCCCCTCCACAAGAGGTCCAGAGGGTGGCAACCTAATATTGTTTTGTTTGTTGTTATGTTATGCATTTTTCTGTTGTATACTGTAAACCACCCTGTGATCTTCAGAGGAAGGATCACATAAAGAGGGAGAGGAGATTGGTTCTGTGCCAAAAGTTGGGGAGTCAAAAGTTCACTTTGGTAGACATTCAAAGCCACAGAGTGACTCAGAAGCTTAGGGAGTCCCTGATCAGCCTCAAGGCACCTTGTTAATGGTGCAAGCTGATGTTTGGATCACTCCAACTTCCTTTGTTATTTAGGGGTTGCCTGAAATTAATTCCTTCTAAACAGCAACATAGTCTGCCCACTAGAGTTATGTGCTCCTCGCGATCCTTCTTGGCAAAATTCCAAATCTATTATATAATCCAAATCTATTGTATAAGTGCTTGGTTGCCTGAAACACCACAGTCCTCCCCTGGTTTTCTTTATAATTCTTGAGTGAGCTAATGGATAGATTATGACACTCAAGCAGTTTTTGGAGAAACAGAGACTAGCAGACCAGACACTGGAAGCCATTGGTCTCAATGAAAACAACCCTCTTTATTCTGCCACAATGTGCATGGTTGACTAGGAATTAACTTGGAACTGTTCCCTGGAAGATGTGAAAGGAAAAAAACAAACAAACAAGCAGGACTAAGGCAGAACATCCTAATTAATCACATCTAAATGAGATGTTATTTATTTATTTATTTTCAATGATGCTTTGTTATCGCCTAAATTAATATGGGACTGTGCTTGCTCTGTTGCACTGCTTAAATGGGTTCCTGACAAATTCGACCCCCTGTGATTTTCTTCTTCTTTACGTTCCTTGTGCTTCATTTCTATCAAATGTCATATACAAATCATTACACTGCAGTGATAATGGAGCAGGGGGAGAAAGAACTTCTGTAACGGGATTTAGCTGTGCTGTAATCCATAGATGTAACCAGTGCTATTTTTCTATTAAAAGAGGTGTTAGAACTCACCATAAACACCTCCCTTGTTCTCTTGGAACTCACCATGAACGCCTCCCTTGACTTCTGGAACACCTACAATAAAGTATTAAGTGCCTCTGAGAATGTGCAGCGTGTTTTTTCTTCAAAAGCATGAAAACACAGCCAGCCCCACAAACCAATGCATGCCAGAGCTCCAGCATCTCCCAATGTAGATATTAAGCTCTGCATGCATCACACCAGAGATACTGGCCAACTTTGATCTCCATATGCAAAATAAGGATCCACTCCATATATGTCCTGTTCGTGCTGCAATTACCAAGAGTGGGTGATGCTGCGTGATCCTGCCCTCCAAAGCCTGACATGAGGAACCTGCTCTTTTGGAGAAGGCTCATCATGTGATTTAGAAGATGGCATGATTCTGCTAATCAGTAGAAGTTGGTTGGTGTTGCTGTGACTTACTGGGAGGGTGATGGGCGATGCAGCAACCATGGTGCTAGAACCATGCCACTGGAAGTGCCAGATTAACTCCACCATGCCACCCACTGCTACCAGTTGTGACTCTCTCCCTGCCAGGATTTCAGGCAGATGTTTTTCCCATTGCGTGCTATCAGATCATTCTAACTAGTGATCTTACTTATTTGTTGCATTTCTATCCCATCTTTTCTCCAAAGAACTCAAGGTGGTGTTAATGGTTCTTCTCCCTCCAAATTTATCCCCACAATAAACCTGTGAGGTAGGTTAGGCTAAGAGTGAGTAATTGGCCCAAGGTCACCCAATGAAGCCTAGTTTTGTTTGAAGCCTAGTTTCTCAGTGCCTAGTCTACTAGGACCTCCAACATGAAAAGCATTTGCTGTACCCTGTGCATCTGACATTTGGGAAAGATAGAAGGCACAAGGAGAAGGGGACGACAGAGGACGAGATGGTTGGATAGTGTTCTTGAAGCTACCAGCATGAGTTTGACCAAACTGCGGGAGGCAGTGGAAGACAGAAGTGCCTGGCGTGCTCTAGTCCATGGGGTCACAAAGAGTCAGACATGACTAAACGACTAAACAAAAACGTGCATCTGACTGGGTTGCCCCAGTCACTGTGGGTGGCTTCAAATAGAATATACAAAAACACAAGAGAACATCACAAATTAAAAGCTTCCTGTTACAAGGCTGCCTTCACATGTCTACAGAAGGTCATATGATTATCTCTCTGACAAGTGACGGGAGGGCGTTCCACAGAGCAGGCACCACTACCAAGGAGGCCCTCTGCCTGTTTCCCTCACAATGAAGGAACGATCAGAAGGTCCTCAGAGATAGACCTCATTTCGGGCCATTTAGGGCTTCAAAGGTCAACAACACCAACACTTGAATTGTTCTCAGAAACATACAGGGAGTCACTATAGATCTTTTAGGACCAATGTTATATGGTCTGTCTTGTTGCGATCCAACCTTAATCTGTTAACCGCCATCCATCCTTCAACCACCTCCAGACACTCACACAATTCATCTTGTATGTTTAGGGAAATCTGCCATGCAAGAGTTTAAAAGAGTTTGTTGTTTTGTTTTGCCTATGGCTTGCAGAGATAAACTGCACCAATTTCATTTAGAATCCAAATAAAGGGATAGCATAATATAGGCAATGATGCAAAATCTTCAGCCCATGTCTCCCTATGATTCAAGCCTATCTACATATATAGCAGAATCTCATGATACAACTTTTGTTTTTGTTTCTATTTTTGACACTTCTATATAGACTAATAAAATGAACCTCCCAATGAATCCCACACTGAAAAGTAGTGTGATGTGCTCTTATTAATGATGAATTCAGTTTTTAATATTCTATTAATATGAATTTAACTTTGCAATTTTTGGTATCCTTTTATTCACTAAAAAAAACATCTTCAGGAAGAAATGGCACACTTTATTTAAAACAACCATGAAAGACACTTCTATTTTTATCTGTACTTTTTATTTTAAAAAGAAAAAAAATCAATGTGGCACTAGCTGAAGCATAAGATAACAAAGGTATTTTATGTAAAGAGAGCAAATAATCAGATCTGAAACTGCTCATTAAGAATCCTGATGACTAGACAAGGTTTTGTAGAAAGTGAGAGATACCCAGAAACAGAACTTGGTAGCCATGGAAACAGATGAATAAATCTGATAAAGAGTTTATAAGAACTTCTACATAGGCGCATGACAACATGCCCACATGTTCACTAATATATACATACAGACAGTATCTGGATCACTGGAACTGAGACCCTGTTTGGCAAAGATTGATAGCTGTGTACAGTGCAATGAAGAGGGAAAACATAATACATCTGTTTATCTACATCAAGCTGAGAGGAGCAGTCAAACAATACGAAAGGTGTGTGGCCTTCATGGCATAGATTAAGACTGGCTGGGACTGTGTGGAATTTTTTTATTTATTTATTTTTTGCATAGAAATCTGAAAGCCAAGCAGCAAATATTGCCTTAGATTTTATTTTCGCACAGAAATCCATGCTATGAAATATTCATATACGTAGCCTGTATTTTGCTGAAAAGCTGACTTGAGTGATTGCACCTAGTCTCCATTGAGCATAACCTGGGGCGGGGTGAGCGTGAGTTGCATGTTTCTGAGTTAAGGTAAGGTCAAAACAGGCAGATTCTACTGATATGTTATACTACCTTGAAACAGAGAGAGAGGGGGATGGTTTCATGTGCTCATCTTTGGAAATAATACAAAATGGGGAAGGGTAAGTGCATGCTAGAGAAAAGCATGCCTAAATCCAGTGACTGTACATAAAGATGCTTGTGAAAGTTGCAGGGTTCTGGGCTTGATAAAGTGATATGGGTATGTGATGTTCAGAGTCAAACCCTACAAGCCCCCAAATTCTTCTGGGGATCAGATTAAAATCTGAGCTGGGGGGAAAAACTGGTTTAGCCATGGGAGGCAGTCAGCTACCCACTACTAGAGAGATCCCCTTAAACTTGTAATCCTGCCGGCTCCTGTATGTATGTAGGCTTTATTTGTCTTCTGCCCAAAATCCTGCTTGGGAAAGGGAATCTGTCCATAAGGAGATGGTTGCATGATTAGAATCTATTTGTGGGAATAATATACCTCTAAGTGGTTCATGTTTCAATGACCTGCATCAAGCTTCCACATTTTTGTCAAAAAGAAATGTGTTCGCCTTGACCAGAAGCGTGTGTGTATATATAGTGTGTGTGTGAGAGAGAGAGAGAGAATACGTGCAACTCCTTATAAACAAGGACTGTCCTGGTCCTTCCAATATCACAGAATGTTCCACATGCACAATAGGAAATAATACTGATGTTCAAGATCCAACCTGGATGGCTTTAAACGTGGATTAAACAAGTCCATGAAGGATAAGGCTATCACTGTCTTCTGCCTTCATAGCTCTGAATAGTAATGCTTCTGAATACCACTTGTTGGAAACCACAGGAGAGGAGAGCTCTCTTGTACTCAGGTCCTGTTTGTGGGCTTCCCATAGGTATCTGGTTGGCCACTGTGAGAAGAAGATGCTGGACTAGATGGGACATTGGCCTGATGCACCAAGCTCTTCTTTTTATATAATGGTCACACAGACCTCTCTGCAAGTATGGCAGTCAGTATATACATTCTAGAACTACTGAGCCAGGACATATGCATTTTCATTCTGATGTGTTTGAAACTTCTAGCCCACTCAGACAATATTAATCACAAAAATAAGGTTTTCTATCTATATGGAAATGCTGTTTGAAAATGTGTCTTGGGAAAATGTTTTATCTGAGCTCAAGCCAGTGTTTTTTATTTACACCACTGATTGTTATAATATCTATTCATGTTATTGTAATGCCTGAAATTCAGGGTTGCATAACTTGATGATCTTCAGATACACCTTCTCTTTGCAAGGTTCAATTGAATTATTTTCATTCATTATTGCTGCATCCTCAAGTGTAAATTAATGAGATAAAATTAATGTCCTTCACGACTGGAACTTTACTGATGAAGTCTTACAATATTGTCATTTCCTTTGCTTCATTATAATTCTGGCTATTTATTTCCTATCACATTTTGAACATCTGCGGGTTTATTATTAACAAAGTTTCCAATAATGTAAGAAAACACTTATGTTATCGTAAAGGGAGCATGCTTTAAACATCTGCTTTAAGAAAAGGTGACGGAGTTTACAGTTTAATAAAGTAATTCATGTTGTTTATATTTAATACAAGTAGGGACTATAGGCACTGCTTGGATTCCCAGAAGACACCTTCTTTCACACTCTTCTGAAACCGTTATCAGATGTATTGCTTTTAAAAATGCACCTTCATCCAAAAATTGATTCCCCTGCTCTGCCCCATAGAGCTAGAGATCTCAGGACTGGGAACGGCTGCTGGTCCTGAACAATAGCATCTTATTTCGGTATAGTAGAGATGGGGAACCTGTGGCTCTCCAGATGTTGCTTGCTATACTACAGCTCCCACCATCCCTGGTCACTGGCTATGCAGGTTCAACATATGGAGGCAAAAGGCCCACACCCCTGCTATACAGCTTGGGATCATGGCATGAACTCCCCATCCTGACCCTAATGCTGCTCACCTCCAGGATGCTATAAGCATTTATGGGCTCAAATGGGCTAATTCCATGTTCCCCAATGGCACCTTCAACATTTCATGACTGGAGTGCCCTCAGTCACAGACATAATGCAATCTGCCTGACTTCAGATTGCTTTAGACTCCTCCCTTTTCCCCTACTACATATTTCATCTTAGTGGTGTGTTTTTGTACTTTTAATGGATTTGTAAACTGGCCTGAGAGTTAGACTGTTTGTGTGTTAATGAACAGATTGATACAGCCCAGAAGGGTTGTATGACATGTTGTACCTGTTAGTTTGAATCGGTTATCTCTACTTTTGCAGGCTTCTGTTATTTTATTTTATTTTGAAAATGAAGATCTCACAGTCATCCACACACACGCAACTGGTCAGAGAGTCCAGTGATAAAAGCTTATTTGATCAGAAATAAATCTTAGCCATCTCCTTAGAATGTAGTCTTGTGCAAGTGTGTGGAAAAGTTCATCCATTATGGATAAGGAAAAGACGTGTGGTGTATGAAAAGAAGCATGCTTACCAGTCGGATCATATCATCGGTCTGAGTCGTAGCAAACAAATCCAAGCAAGCAATGCTAAATTAGCCAGCAGGAGTTTGGAAGAATGACAGATACAGAATTTCAGCATTAGTTGGGTTTGGGTTTTTAAGGGGACTCCTGTTTGTGATCAACATCATCAAAAGCCTATTTAAATTCAGCTCTAAAGGCAAGAAGAAAATTCATGTGGTGTATGTATTTATTTATTTTTAATCATATTCACACACACACACATACACACATATTCTGTCTGCTACAAAACCTCATGAGCCTTTAAGATGAGGAAGGATATAATACCACTATCAAGATTAAAGGAAGCCAACATGGTGCCCTGCAGGTGCTGTTTGACTACAACTCCCATAATCTGTAACCGCTGGAGCTGATGGCAGTTAAAGCCCAACATCTTTGGGTGGCTATTCCAGATCAAAATCTATTCCATTCATTAACACACATTGGACTTCTTCCACATTGTACAGTGGAAGCCATCATGCATGGGTGACACCGTCATTTGGAGATTATGTTTTATTTATTTATTTATTTATTTATTTATTTATTTATTTATTTGCAATGTCCAGTTAGGGAGCATCCTCTCCTCCCAACACAAACACAGTAAGATTATCTCCTCCTAGACTGAATTTTTAAACTTACATACTGTATCTATCTTCCAATTTGCTCTGTTTACTTTGAAACTCAAGTGTAACCTTTGACTTGTGTTGTTTCATTTCTTCTGTATAAATTCAAATTTCATGCCAAATCTTGTTTCCAGCCTCATCATAATTCTAAACTTTACCACTTCCTTTTCACTTTATATTGGAAAGTTGTTAGAGCATTCTCTTATCTCAGACACCCTGTTAGCCTTCCTGCCTGCACCTTTAAACCTTTGTTAACTCTGCTGGCTTGTCTAATCTACTGTATCTTCTGTAGATTAGCTTTCCTTTCTTCCATTTTCCATCTTTTTGCTCTGTCCATTGGCTCCAGTTACTCCCATATCTAGGCTAATTGCCTTTCAAATGCTTTCCTGATTCTTCCTGCCTCTTGTTCTGCCCTTCATTTTTCTAGAAGTGGTGGCAAATAACCGCAAAACACAAAGTATTATCTTTTCAGAATTGCAACTGACTTTTGCAAATGTGGAATTTGAGGAAAACAGAAGGGTTGTGTTGGATCCTGTCCTGTCCTTAACACAGAGACATGGAGCAAGAAGATACAGCAAGCATAGTTTCAAGTGAGCAACTTGCTTTGACAAACGTGAAATGAGGGGAAGGCCTATAATTCAGTGGTAGATAAGGCTGGAGGAGAAATTTGATTCACTTTGCATCTAAATGTGAACATACAAGCAACCCCCAGTTACCCGCATTCAATACATATGCGACCATGTATATGTGCATCATGCCAACCCCAGAAGTGAATTAAAAAATTGCTAAAATGGTACCGGAAGAGGCGCAAAGCAGTCAGGAAAGGTGTAAAAACAGTTCCTAGCAATCCCATGGGCCTTTGCCATTGTAATCCCAAGAGCCCTTGCACTGACCATTGAGGCCTGTGGACAATTGGGAGTTTGAGGAAGGAGTCTGGGAGAGAGCAATTGTGTAGGGAGTCTGGAGGAGTTTTTTTGAGCTGTTCTTTGAGATGGCACCTAAACACACAGCACTGTCATCTTCCTTGGGTGATGACAAACACAAAACAAACCCTTTGCCCTAAGTCTCTACGGGAGTCAGCTTGGCAGGGGGTTGGACTCGATGGCCCTTGTGGTCTCTTCCAACTCTATGATTCTATGATTCTATGAACTGGCTACCTCAGCTGAGGGCTGCCACTGGATGTTGTGATCCCACTGCAAGGTATGCAACTTGGGAAGGAATACAGTTCCGATCACCTGCACAAGGATGAACAAGAGACAATCCAAAGCCATATTGTTTCATATGATCATTCCAAGCAAGTCAATTAGATTGTTGATGAAAGCATGGTGCTTCAGTATTGAAATGCACTGTAAGTTATTCATGGAAAGTCCCTTGATCATCAGTCCCTAAGACTGCAAACCCGGATCCACTTACCTTGCAGCAAGTCTCATTAAACTCATCGAACATCTATAGAGTGTTGTCTGATGCTTTTTAGTACAAGAGAAAAACAATTTTATTTCCTCACACCTTTTTAAAATACGAACTGAATTATTTTTAACTTGCCCTGGTTGCTGCCGTGTGCTTTAGACTGCCTCTGCTGTATTCTTTCTGTAATTGCTATTGATTTATTGTTTCATTTGTTGTTAGTGATTGTAAAGCCATCAGGATATTACATAATTTGGTTAAGAGCTCAAATTTGTGAACGCTGTGGACAAAAAAGAAAGAAAGAAAGAAAAATGCTGTTACGTTCCCTTTAATTCCGAAGTCAATAGGAAAAGTCATGCATTTTTTATTTCATTTTATTTTTACAAGGAATAAGAAAAGGTCATTTAGCCACTGGTGAGATACTGGCTACACGCACATTTTTGCTTCCATTTACACATCTGGTGTATGTACTGCAGCACTTTTAAAGTTGTTCAGTGTTGAACGAGTTGCTGCTCCCTTGATTAAATAATATCCTGGTAAAAACAGTCCCAAAATCTCCTGGAAACTCTAAATATAAAAACTGTGTACATTCTCCTGAAACATCAAAAGAAAAGATGGTGAACCTTCAATTACTGTTGGATTAAAAGTCCCATCATTCATCAACATTGGCCATGCTTGCTGGGGCTGATGGGAGTTGGTAGTCAACACATCGAGAGTGAGGGCAGGTTGCAATTTCCTTGTCCCTGCTTAGAAGCATCCTAACTGTGTGTACTCAGCACACATGTTTTCATTTGACTACATACAGCACAGGCCATTTGGGGGGCAGTCTTATGCTCATGTGTCTGGGAGCAGGTGCCATTGAACTCAATGGGGCTTCTCTCTGTGTAGGATTGCTCTGTTAGGGACATGTTGCTTAACAATGCTGTATGGCAGAAAACCAAAGTCATCTGATTTGGTGCAGTCCTAATATTTACAAATTTCCGAGAAGTCAGCCTTTGTCACTGAAAGTTTGCTTCTTGCAACTTATGCTGGGGCATAAAGAGAACCAGGTTCCCAGGATTATGGCTTGAAGTGATACATAGTTTCAATAAAAACTGACAGTGCAGCAAGTCTAATGATGCTGTCGGAGACAAAAATGCATACCCATGATGGAGTTTGTAAATTCATCACTTGTCAGATTTGTCAATACAGGAATTAGAGAAGGAAGGAAAATATTAGACTGCTCAGTAGCAAAAACATTACTCCAACTGAAGATTTGACACTTTTCTTAAAAATTTAGATGAGCCGTCACTAGCTTGGATTTTTTTTTTAATGAAGCAACCTAGATTTAGCATTCCTCAAATATAGACATTAATATTATGTCAAACGATATATATCTTAATGCCTCCCCATAAATACATAGAAATGCTAAATCAGGGCTGTGTGTGCACTGCATTAATAAAATAAAATAAATCTATGCCAAGAAAAACAGGATCCTGCAGTTTATATTCGCATTATGGGGTGTCTCCCATAATGCTTCTATGGCATGTTGGATCCTTCTGAAGGGGTTCTGAACAGATAGGCTGGAGGAAGGTGGCAGCAGAGATGGATTTAGGACAGCATATCCGGTTCAGTTGCACAATCTGCCGAGCCTAGGGGGCACTGCAGGGCATTGCAACTATGGCATAGTGAAGTGACCAGAATGGAAGGCGAGAGCTGGGGCCCTGAATGTTGGCCTTGCACAGGACACCACTGAAATTTGAAAAGCCAAAGTCTGCCCCTGCAGGCACGATGGATGCAGGGTGAGAGGAGTCGGTTATCTGACCAACTGACATCATTGTACTCTCTCTTTTACTGTTCTTGAGATGGGAGCAACAGCAGGCAGGTGAGGACAGAGTACGCCATAACTCTCTTAGGGTAAAAAAAGATGTGAGAGGATCAGCAGGCAGAACTTGTTTCAAGGGGGTTCTGAGCATCACCTATTTTCCTTCTGTGGCATGGGTATTTTATGGTGTCCGCAACAATTTCTTAAATTTCCAAATGGGCCTCCAAACCCAAAAGATTGAGAACCCCTCTCAAATTCTAATTGCCTAGGGTCACTTGTGGAAGGGGACTTCTAGCCAAGACAAGAGCATGGGACAACCAGAAAGGGAGGAAAACAAGCAGTGTAATCACTGCAAGCAGCACTGTGAACAGCAAGAGGTTTGAAAGGAGTTTTGAGAGAGGCTTATTCCGCCCACCCCAAAAGCCTCACTTCAGCCTTCAAACAAAAACAATAAACCTAATGTGGAAATTCAGGGCAGGTTTATAGTTAATTCAGCACCTGGCATTGTTTGTTTTGTTACCAACCAAACTCCCATGTACCATTCTAGAAGATTAAACTATAGCCAGGCATTGCAATGTTCATCTACGTCAGTAGTTCACTTAAAATGGATGGATGGTTTGATAAATGAAGGGATAAAAAAGAGGTGGGAAGATGGAAACTTGAAATGGCATGGTGATAATGAGTGCTGAATGTTGTTAGAAGACGCAAGTCATCTAGCCATCTGTTGGAGACTGACAAAAGAACGAGCAAGGTTAAAAAGAACAAAGCTCTTCGAAAATAAATGGTTTACTCAACTCTAATTCTGATTTTTCTTTTTTTTTAAGAACAACAACAATTGCAGCACACACTTTCAATAATCCCAAGGGCCGAGAAGATTGTCGCATGCGTGATACACTTCAGGTAAATCCATCTTAAGGTTGTAAATCCAGGTAAGTTGTTAACCCTTTTAAGAAAAATGATATAATAGCACCATTTCTTAACTTAAAAGATTTCTGCTGGAAAACTCATTTACAAAGTAATCCAGATTCACAGGTTACTAAGGATTGTAAATGAGAATGAAATGCATCAAGCTTATCCACGCATACCAATTTAGCATTGCATTAGAAGTGACTATTTAATGGACTTTTTAGTTTGTTCAATATTCTGCTTCCAATACCTGATTTCTTTCTTTCTTTTTCAAAGTCCTCAAAGAACTCTTGCTTTCTTTTGCTTTGAGCTTTCAACAGGAAATCGTATATCTCTGTATACATCTATGTTTCACTTTATGAAGTCAGTGCTAGATCACTGTGATGTTTGAGGAAACAATGAATCAAATTAAGGTACAGCACACATTGATTTTGAGGGGGAGGAAAGTGATTTAAGGCAATTTGCTCCGAAATAAGGTAAACTTTTTTTAAAAAAGTTGGGGGGGGGGAGAGAAAACTGAGGTAAACATAGGCTGCTGTCTTTCAAAGCTATGGACCTATTGCGTGTGAAGACCCCAAAACCCCCTCCAAAATAAATCACACAGGACACATAATATTTGTTTAAGATTTTTGGCATTAATTTGGCCACAACTTTATTGATTACAGCATGTGAGTGGTTGCTTAGGCATTGGTTCAGACTACCTGAACCTGCACCGGATGAACAGGACTGACAACTGGAACCTCCAAAGGTCAGTAAGGGAAAACATACTGGGGGAGCACAGAGGCAGATTTCCATCTCTTAGATCACCCCAGATGTTCTCAGGAACTCTGGCATGGCCCTACCCCTGAGAGAGGATCAGACAGAGCAAATCGAGCCCCTGGATTCCTTTAACGGAATTCCCTAGCAGCAGCAACAAAAAAGAAGGGCAGACACAGCCAATCCATAATCCCCCTCCACCAAAGAATGAGCCAATGCCTAACCGCCAACCTTACAAAGTCGTGATGATTTGCTACACGGTAGGCAAAAACCAAATGGCACCAGCCAATCAACCAAGTGGCAAAATTCCTACCGGGCCCCTGCTCCAAAAACAGACAACCCCTAGACAGGCAAAGCAAGGTCAAAAACACAACCTTAAATTATAGGGAGGGAGGGATATCCGTTGCACAATGTGAAAGAGAAAGTACTTCGCCTCGTGCAGCCCCTTAAATATCCCCTTAGTTGCCAATCAAACCCCAAACAACAGAAAATTTTCTCCAGCAACAAAGGGGCAACCAATGAAGGGGGGTTCGACTCAATGGCCCTTGTGGTCTCTTCCAACTCTATGATTCTATGAAGTGCGGACGACATCCAAAGGGGCCCACACCAGCAACAAGAAGGCAGTTTGGTGATCTCACTGCAAAAATGAGCTCTCCATGATTTGGAGGACATGATTCATCTTGAATGGAAACGAGTTTTTTCAATTGTCCCTGCCCACATAGACATAGTATATTATAATTAGATTTATTAGCTTCCTTTCACCAGAAAGTCCCAGGACTGGTTACAGCAGTACAAAATACAGCATTAAAATATACATTCTATCAAGTGATGAGTGATCCAGACAGCCTTGTAAGAAGGCCCCCAAAAGTCAGTACTCTGCCCAAAACAAAAAACCCAAAGCATCCTAGTGTTCTGGGGCTGGCAGTGCCACATTTCTATGGAGCAGGAGAGGACTTGCCATGTCTGACACAATGTCAGCATAGAGACTACAATTCAGTCTGTATACAGATAAGACTATGTGCCACCATTGCACTGAATGAAAATAGGCAGGGGAAAGACTGCTAGGTGCAATCCCATTTCCAACCCATCTAGATAAACATTTAACTACCTGAAAGACTTAACGCTTTGTGAACTGGGATTGTAGTAAGTAAGGCCGAGGTCATAGTCCACTTACCTGGAGTAAGTGCCACTGAATTCAACAGGGCTTACTTCTTAGCAGACAGAAGGAAGGGTGAAATCCAAATTCAACCTTATTTCCTCCCTCTCTTTGGAACACTACATCTCATTCTGCTGGTTACTGCTGATGGGCAGCCCACCAATGGCACTCCCACCCAATCAGTGAATGAATGAATGAATGAATGAATGAACAAACCTTTATTTGCATCAGCCATCGACCATAGCAATAAAACAACAATACAATATACAAAGAATATAAATAAAAAAATCAATTATATAAAATACATTTTAGGGTTTTGAATCAATAGTCAAATATTGGATCTTATTCTGATTGCCCCAGCTAAAAACCTTGCAACCTTTGCTGTCACCTGCTCATCTTGATCTGCCAAGAGAGAGGACACTGTGGTAGTGGTTGGGCAACCCGGAATAGACAATAAAAGAGTGGTGATAACCTCATTCCTCAAATTCTTATAAAGAGTGAAAGCCAAAAGGCCAGGCACCACTGATTCAGTACTTCCATCTCCAGAGGGACATAAGCGTTTTTCGTGTGGAATCTGTTGGAATCGTCCCCCAATCGTCCTTCAGTGGCCTGTGGGAGACTGGCCGAATTGGAAGAACTAGGCAGAGGGACATCTCTGCCTATTTTTCCCCACCCCTGACCAACATAAGAAGATTTGGATTGCTCAGCAAATAAGTAAGTAAATAGATATAATATCTACAATTCCCTTGATTTGCTGGTGAATCACAAATATAGGGGTGGTTATGGTAATTGAGATCATTATTTATTTCTAAATGTATGCTTTCCTTTCCTTATAAAAGTACAAGACATCTCCCAAACCACAAAAATACAAAAAGCTACCCACACCTTAACGAAACAGATTTACCAAATGACAGACAATAGTTCTTGAGTTTTACTCTCTTTCTCTCCTCCCCACCCCTTGCCTATCAAGCTGTGAATACATACCTCGGGTTACAAACTTAATTCATTCTGGAGGTCTGTTCTTAACCTGAAACTGTTCTTAACCTGAAGCACCACTTTAGCTAATGGGGCCTCCTGCTGCTGCCGCGCCACCGGAGCACGATTTCTGTTCTCATCCTGAAGCAAAGTTCTTAACCTGATGTACTATTTCTGGGTTAGCAGAGTTTGTAACCTGAAGCGTCTATAACCTGAAGCGTCTGTAACCTGAAGCGTCTGTAACCTGAGGTACCACTGTGCTGGCAAACATCAATAGCCCCTGATCTTTTGACACACACTATAACATATCCAACAGAAGTGGCTCAGGGCAAGGGAGAGCAATAGCCTCTCTTAGAGGAACTGATTCTCAAAATGACTGCAGCCCTCTCTCTGGCTGGCTTAAAATATTTAAAAGAGAAGAGCTGAAAACTAGGCATGCCATACATCAGGAAAATTCCTGACATGTCCTGGTTTTCAGGTGTAAAAATGGTGTTGGGGAGAATTTTGCCAAATTGGCAAAATGTCAGGGGAAACCCAGATGCATGGCAACGTGATGAAAAAAATATCAGCATAAACAGCACCAAAAAAACTTAAAACCACTATTTTGGGGGGAAGCCTCCCCTCAAAAGCTCAACAAATATGGCAAACAATATATAAAATATATGTTCAAACATAATTTGAAGAGAATGAGAAATAGAGGAATGTCTGTGCTATCCGTGTCAAGCAGCAGGTAAGCGAGAGAACAAATCAATCACTGTATATATAAAGTTTAAGATCAGCTGCCCTCATAGATATGCCTGGCACTTGATTGGAATATTGATGATCCCCTGGTATTCTTTAGCAATGCAACCAGCCAATATCTCCGTGCTTAAGCAGGCATTGAGGATTCCTTTCTTTTCCAGATTTTTTACTGTTATTACTTTGAGTAGCAAGTGCCTGAAGTCTGGTTTGCAACTAAGAAAAGGAAGGTCATTGTGAAAGTTAGATCCTGACATTAAAGAGAATAATGTGCATTGTAGAGCAGAATAATTATCATATTTAATGAGTGTGGGAGGTTCTTGGAATCCATCAGCCAGCTGTCTACTGGCATCTTCAGTGTGAAGTGAGGAGATGAGCACATTATCTGAAACGATTTTTTAAAATAACTATTAATGGCCCTAACAGATTCAAATCTGGAAATAAGAACAAATACAATATATATGGGGCAATACGAGATATGGTTGTATTCTCTATTGGTGATGCAACTGTAGAACAATATTGCACAGGAAATATTGTTTCATGGCACTGTTTTGCCAGCAGTTGATACTGTACTTCATACAGTGAGTAATATACTAACTATATTACCCTAATTTCCATTTACCAAGTCCCACAAAACTCTGGTAGGATATAAATACTACAACATCACTCATCCTCTGGTGCCACCAACTCTGATTATTCATACTTATGGACTGTGTGACAAAAAAGAAGTGAAAATGTTGTATTATAACCGGATTTGGGCCAACTCCAAAAATGAGTGTAGCAGCAGCGGTGGCGAAGAAGCAAGTCCTACCTAATGAATGATCAAGAAAGGTTGAACCAGTAAAATGAATTAAATATATGACACAAACCTTTGCAAGCTCCTACTGCATGATGAGACATCATCACAAAGTGAGCAACCTGCTCTTCGACTCTGTTGCCCAGTGATGGGAGGAGAAATACAGGGGCGGTAAGTGTTATGGCAGGAGGTGTGGAACTGTAATGTGTTTAAAAATGGCAGAGGAGGCTCTGTTGATGGAACTGCCTCTGGCTGTTGCCCAGTTGGTGTTGACCTGTGGCAAAGCCGCCTCAGTGGTGGGTCTCCATTTATAGCATGCCCTTCCTGGCAAAGTGCACCTGCCTCTGCCTCATGAATGACTTTCAGGAGAAATTTTAAAACATTCCTGTTTACTCAGGCTTTGATGGCTGATAGATACTGGCCCTGGCAACTGCAAATTAAGAGCTGTGAGGGTGATTACTTCTAAATGTTTTTAGTTGTTCTAGATGTTTTAAAATTGTGTTTAAACGGCCTTGGCACAGGATACCTGAAGGAGCATCTCCACCCACATTGCTCAGCCCAGACAATAGTAAAATTAAAAGGGAAAAAATATGGTTAATCAGATCCTCCTAACTGAGGGTCTGCGTTGTGCGTGGGCCCAAGGTGGCCCCCCACAATCTTGGGGTGGGTGGGAGATTGAGCCCGGCCCAAGCGATGGCCCCAAAATCACACCATGACCTATTGGCCAACCAGGGATCGGTGGTGTGATTGTGGGGGCATATAAAAGGCAGTGACGCGTTTCTGGGGATTCACCTGGCCATGCCAGGACCCAGCGGGAACCCCAGGATGAGCTTCAGTTGGTTGCCATCGACGGAGCGCCCCTGTTTGGTTGTTTACCCTTCCAAACTTCCTGGAAGGCATACAGGACTCAGATATAGTTATTGCCAATGCCTAAGCCAATACCACTCACATTGCTGTACAGTGGTACCTCAGGTTACATACACTTCAGGTTACAGACTCCGCTAACCCAGAAATAGTATCTTGGGTTAAGAACTTTGCTGCAGGATGAGAACAGAAATCATGCGGTGGCGGCGTGGCGGCAGCAGAAGGCCCCATTGGCTAAAGTGGTACTTCAGGTTAAGAACAGTTTCAGGTTAAGAATGGACCTCCGGAATGAATTAAGTACTTAACCCGAGGTACCACTGTAATCAATAAATTTGTGACCTAATTTTTTGCCCATTAACATTAAAGTAAAATTCTGTGTCAGTGTGTATATATTTATCCTTGGGGATGCACTGGAGTCTTGACGCGCAAACACTTATTAATAATAATAACAATTAGGGAACGTATCTTGGACTTTTCATGGGGAAAGGAAATGAATAATTCTGAGACACCATAACAGAAGAAATATTGTTTAAAGGACAGTGTAGAAGATAGATGTTCACATATCATTATTGAAATAATGATATTTTTTTTCTTTTATGTAAATAGCAGATGGAAAATCAAAAGTTCCCCATTTTTATTTTATGAAAGTTTCTTTTATTTTGCTTTCTTTATGTTATTTTTCTCTCTCTTTCCTCTCTTTATTTCTATTGTCCCTTTCTTCTTCTTTTTTTTCTTTTGTTTGGTATCTTCTGCAACTGCCATTTTATTATATTATGGGAAAATCTCAATCATTGTTGTTGTTATAAAAATGTGTTTGTGGGAGGGAGTTATTGTTTGGTTTCGTTTTTCTCTTAACCAATTATTTTGTGCTTCTATCCTGTATTTTTATCCCATGAACCACCTTGAGATCTTCTGATGTTGGGTGGTAGATGATGGTAGATGATGATGGGTGGCACTGTGGTCTAAAACACAGAGCCTAAGGCTTGCCGATCAGAAGGTCGGCGGTTCAAATCCCCATGATGGGGTGAGCTCCCATTGTTTGGTCCCAGCTCCTGCCAACCTAGCAGTTCGAAAGCATGTCAAAGTGCAAGTAGATAAATAGGTACCACTGTGGCGGGAAGGTTCACCAGAAGCGGCTTAGTCATGCTGGCCATATGACCTGGAAGCTGTCTGCGAACAAACACAAGCTCCCTCAGCCTATAGAGTGAGATGAGTGCCGCAACCCCAGAGTCATCTGTGACTGGACCTAATGGTCAGGGGTACCTTTACCTTTCCTATCCTGTATTTTTATCCTGAGATCTTCTGATGATGGGTGGTAGATAAATTTCAACAACAACAACAAATTATTGAACTACAATTCCCATCAGCCCCAGAAAGCATGATAAATGGTCAAAGAAGATGGGTGTTGTATTCCAACAACATCTGGAGGGCACAGCATTGGCCATCTCACCTGTATATAATTCCTTTGGGGTGGATTCTAACCAATTTAAGCCTCTGGCAGACTTATGTTCAATATGTAGGGAGATGCTTTCTCCTCACTATCAGGGAAGCACTGAAACATGGAGCCCCAGCATTGCTACCGTCTGAAGTGGTGCAGTTCATGAAAAACTTTACTCCTTGGTTCTGCTTATTGAATCTACTGACCTTCAGATAGCTTTATAGTTCTATACCAGTGAAATACATGCAGCTGGACTGAACCCAGCATTTAGCAAACAGTTCAGAAAGATACCTGCCAGAAGGACAGAATACTTGTAATCAGTCTCACTATTGGCAGGGAAAATACCTGGTTGGAAAAGCCTCAGGGGACCAAGGAAGCAGTTGTGATGATCTTTCTTGACACATTTCCTTCTCAGGTATGCAAAAAGGCAGCTGTTGAACATCTCCGTCAAATTCTTGGGGCTAGAGCCAGGCTCCAGAGACTCAATCAAGGTGAACTGCAGAAATCCACAGCAGCGGATTTGAAAGGCAGCTTGGTTAGAGGAACCAAAATTGTACTCTTCTGACTAGAGCTATATCATTGCAATACAGCAAGTCAGCTGGCTCATCAACACTAGGCAAAGTCTTGCACAGTGACAGTGTAGCAGCTCAGAGGCAGAAGATGGCGATTAATCCACAATGTGAAGATGTGGCAACAATTCAAGTTGCATATTCTGCTATTCTTGTTTGTTGATTATGGGATAGTTTGTTTCCTGCCCTTTCCTGCCTTTTTTTAAAAAAAAGATTAAAAAAAACCCAGACACACTGTAATCAGATGATAAGGAGGTATATACTTTCTTTCTTTTTTGAGGCATGACCCCCTCTGCCTTGTCAGGATACCATGAAAATGACTAGAAGCATTTTTGAAAGTCTTCCGTGATATCTTGCAGTGGCTTTGAGAGAGGAATAGATGTACAGCTCTGATACCAACTTAAAACTAGAAGCCTATAATTTCATGAATCACAGTTTGCCATTTTCAATTATAGTTTCAGCAGGGAGTTAGGTGTCAATCAAGTGGGCATGACAGCAGCTACGTTCTTAGCAATATGCAATATTCTCGAGGAAATATTGCCACAAATGAATAGACTAAGGCTGTCCTCGAGTTCTACTGGATGGGGAAGATAGCATCATTACTAAATCCCTTGTATGAGTAGAACAAAACGGTATGCAGGTATACATAGGCAGGAAGACGTGACTCTTTGCAGAGGCTTTGCGATTATTTCAATAATAAGAAGTTAAGAATTAATTCTAAATATATAGAATAATGAAGGTATATCAATAAAACGATAAGAGGATGAGGAACCTGGGTCCCTCCAGATTTTCTTGGATTCCAGTTTCCATCAGTCCCAGCCAGCATGGCCAATGGTCAGAGGCAATAGGATATGGAGTCCAACAACATCTAGAAAACTACAAGGTTTGCCACCATCATTGTGCTGGTGGTAGGCTATTTTTTGTGCCAGGTGCCAGGAAGACATCAACAGTGGAAGTGGGAAACCCTGCACCACTGATGATGTTGTTGTTGTTTAGTCGTGTCTGACTCTTCATGACCCCATGGACCAGAGCACGACAGGCACTCCTGTCTTCCATTGCCTCCCGCAGTTTGGTCAAACTCATGCTGGTAGCTTCGAGAACACTGTCCAACCATCTCGTCCTCTGTTGTCCCCTTCTCCTTGTGCCCTCAATCTTACCCAAGATCAGGGTCTTTTCCAGAGAGTCTTCTCTTCTCATGAGGTGGTCAAAGTATTGGAGCCTCAGCTTCATGATCTGTCCTTCCAGTGAGCACTCAGGGCTGATTTCCTCAAGAATGGATAGGTTTGATCTTCTTGCAGTCCATGGGACTCTCAAGAGTCTCCTCCACCACTGATACATTATGACAGTAAAATAAGGGACCCACCTGCCAATCATCAGACCACCACAATGATTTCTAGTGATGATCGTCAAGACTTCAAAGCAGCCCACACGGCTCGTAAAAAAGCCTATCATGATGCATTGATGTTCCACTGATCAGCTCAGGCTTGAAGCTACTGCCTATTTACAGATAGGTGGTGACTTCAAGCTTGCTTTCTGCAGAAAATGGCTGTTGTGATTCAAGGACCTGCCACCTGCTTGAGGATAAGAAAGACACATGGACACGGTATATTAGGTTAATGGGCTAAAAAAGGCCACAACTTTATTGATTACAGCATGTGAGAGGTATTGGCTTATGCACCGAATAAAAAAAACAGAGTGTGACTCTACCCCCTCAGGGAGGGGTGAGCCTATTGAGGGTTAACCACCAGTGGGAGGAGCCTGTTGATGCAAATACAACTGAAAGCTCTCCCTGATGTCACTAGGGGTCGTGCCATGGCCCTAGCCACCAGCAAGGGCATCGGACAGGATCCACAACCGCCGGATTCCTTTACCGGAATACCCATAAAGTGGAGGGGTAGGCAATGGCCACACCCTGCACTCCAATACGCAAACATATTCCAATGCCTAACCGCCAATACCAAAAAAGTTGTGATGATTTGCTACGAGATAGGCGAAAAACCAAGTGGCCGGTGCCAATTTGCCAGTTGGATAAAAATTCCTACCAGGCCTTTTGACCAACCAAGGCGACCAACCACAGGTCCATAGCAATGTCAAGAACCAAGCAATGAACTAAAGGGAGGGTGGGTGGGTAATCCAACGAAAACCAGCAGCACAATGGACGGGAAGCACTGCCACAGCATTGTTTGAGTGGCAAAACCCTGCCCCCAAGCCTCCACCTGAGTGGTTGGCTACCTGGGGGCGTGGCGTGGCAGCCAGGATAGCTGGGCAAGGGCCAGAACGCCCCCTGCCAATGGTGGAAATGGCTCCCACTCACAACTCCTCCCCTCTGTAAGAAAGAGAGGCTCTCTTGTCCCATAGCTGATCCAGGAGGCATGGAGTTCTTGCCTCTCAGACAATAGGCAGCAACTTCATGCCCACTGGAGTTTCCCATGCTCCACTCTGGGTTGGGGTCAGCTGCTCTGTTGAGTTCCCCAGTAGCACAGACAATCCTGGGAGACTGCTAGTAAGAAGCCTACCTGGGCAATGCACAATCTAGAGCACACTTTAAGGCTCCTGGTTATGCATTGGCAGCCTCACGTCACATAGGACATCAGGTGTGGAGCAGGTGGGTGTGGTTTGGAGGAATGGCTACATGGGCTGAATCAAGGCCCATCCTGGGCCTATTTTGGTCCATGGCTTGGAATGCCCCTAGAATGCATCATGGGAAAGATACATACATTTCCCCAGAATACTTCCTCCTTATCACCCTCCATGGGTGCATGTTGAAATATATTTTCTGCCAAGGTATATTCAGTGCCAACTAAATCTAAAAGTTTCTTCAGGTCTGCTAATCTGAAAATTCCTTGAAGGTTTTAATTGAGCTGCCAACATGATTCAATTGATGCATCTCCATATTTTGGCTAAAAATGAAAGCTGGAAGAAAATGTTTCAAGTCCCTAATCACTACCATCACATGTGACACAATACCACTCTAAGAGGAGCATGAAATATTTAGGTGGTAGTGCCGAGAAGTATATCAGATTCTCATTCTGACATCCAAATTTTGAGTCACACAAGCATTACATTTTTCCAGCCCAGCTGTGATTTACAAGAGGTTTATTCGTAAACAAATCATTCTGATGCATAGCTTTATAAAAGAAAAGAAGGGAAACTTTGTTGTCATCTGGAAGCACCCTAAGTTAGGGGTTGCCAGCATGGTGCCCTTCAGATATTGTTGGATTGCTACTCCCATCATCTAATGGCCATGCTGCCTAGGAGTTGTAGTACAACAACATGCAGAGAGCTCTAAGGTTAGCTACTCCTCTCCTAAGTGAATGATTTTCATTTTTATCATCTGTTTCAGCATAGCCAGTCAATCTTTCAAGAAAGAGGAAACAACAGAAATGTATTATGGTTCAGGTTTTATACAAAATGAGCAACAGAAAACCGAACTTCGATATATTTTCTCATGTTTTAATCCTACTAGCTATCAGTCATTTTTCTTGTCTTGATTTCTTGTCCTTTGTTTTCCCAGCAATATTGAAACTCTTTTCTTTCCCTCTCCCTCCCTCTTTGTGTTTCATTCCCCTCAGCTGCTCTGCCTATCTCATCTTGAGTTTGTTCTTTTAAGAATGCCCCTAAAGAGCTGTAGCTTATAAAGATTATCTCATAATTGTGTGCACTTGCAGACAGAAAAGAGGAAACAAAGACAATGCTGTGCATGTATTGTTATATTCTCCAAAGCGTCTGGGTAGTCCAACTTTATCATCTGCACTCCTTAACCTTTTATATATTTAAAAGAAGATTGGGAATAAATCTTTTCAAAAACAGTTTACACAGTTTGAAACTCAAAGGGCTTTAGATTACCAACTGGGCTGGCTACTGAGCAAGTGTTAGGCAACATCTTAAAGCCTGAGCCACAGAACCTGGTTGCAAGTGAGAAGGTCAAGAAGAGTTATCACAGTGTGGACTGTCCATAATAATGTTATGAGACAAGGATAAAGCTTTTTACTAGGAAGCAGGTTCTGTTTTTGTTTTCCCCTTCTGTTTCCAGCTTGCCCCATTCCATAGGCAGATAAAAATGCCAAGAACGGGCAACCTTTCATATTTCAGTAGGAGAGGGAAGCAAATAGTGCGTGTTTGTGTGATTAATAGGATTAGTGTTTGACACACAATTAAACTGAAAACAGAAGGAAGGATTCAACTGGCGCCCTTGCATTCTCAAAAGGCTTTTGATCCAGCAGAGGCATCCACTAACAGAAGAGGAGGGAAGGGTATTTTCGCCAATCCCACAGTCCTTAGTGTCGCACAGACAGCTCCAAAAGGTTGAAAGTCTCTTTAGAAGAATGTGAAGGGGGGGAGAGAGTACAGTGGTACCTTCAGGTTACATACGCTTCAGGTTACAGACTCTGCTAACCCAGAAATATTACCTCAGGTTAAGAACTTTGCTTCAGGATGAGAACAGAAATCGTGCGGCGGCAGCAGGAGGCCCCATTAGCTAAAGTGGTGCTTCAGGTTAAAAACAGTTTCAGGTTAAGAACGGACCTCCAGAACGAATTAAGTACTTAACCCGAGGTACCACTGTATAGGGGGAATCAGCAAAAAATTCCTCTTATCCCATTAATGGATGTTTCTTCTGGACCAAAAGCCCTAACCCTTTTGAAAGTTTAAGGTTCCAACTGGATCCCACCCAAACAATATGTTTTTATGACGGTGAAATGTGATGACTTCCTCAACTATTGTGTACACAGACTGCACTTTTGTTGGAAGTTATATGTGAATAACTGTATGAGTGCACAGCTCAAGTGTTTGTGTACACAGTTATTCAGAATGTACAGTTCTTGAATGTAATGTGCAAACATCCCTTATGGCATGATGTTGAAAAAGAAGATGGTGGTCCTTCAATGGTCAATTGTTTCAACAAGGCATTGCAGCAAGAAACTATGCTACATAAGAGTGCCGCAGCCACTGCTCCTTGCAATGGTAGGAAAACAATAATAGGAAGGAAGGAAGGAAGGAAATGCTGCTCACTCACCCACTCCTGGCAAACGTCTCTACCCAAAAGTAGTGAGAACCAACCACGCTCACTCAATTTGCCAGCAGTTTTGGACAATTTCTGTCTACTCCATGATCATCATGATTTTGGAGGGAAAATGCACCAAAAAATCTTTGATCACAGCTAATACCTTATTGAAAGTACTTATACTCCATTGAAAAGAATGCTTGGGTAAGCCTACAATATAATGAAAAGCAATGGCATTGCAACATTTTTCTTTTTTTAAAAAAGACAGGATTACAGCTGACTAAAGAAAACCACAGAGATGAAGTTAAAATAAGCCCCACTAGACAGAGAGTTCGACAACCTAGGTGCTGCCAAAGTTAAGACTTTGACATGTGTCTCCATTAGGGATGGAAAAAAAATCTATTTAGACAAATTCAGTTTGCAAACTGGAAAATTCTTTGAAATTCACACTTCTCCTAATTTTGGAATGCAGTTCACTGATTTTTTTTTTTTAATGTGGATATAATGAATATATTGGTTCAGATCCATCATTACATTATATTAGGGTAAAATGATTACAATAATACGTTTATTTGGCAAAACTGCATACAAAAAGGAAGATAGCAGGAGAAATGCCGATAAGTGTTTTTTTTCCAATTTTTGAAGGGGAAAGATATCCAAGTCCAAATGAGTGAATGGAACACAAGGTTGGGGGGAAAATGTGAAACTGTGAGAAACTGAAATGGACAGATTTATTCATCACACCTTTTGTTCTAATGTGTTGCAGAAAGACCCTCTCATATGGAAGATCCATCCTTTACATATCCTGCTCTTAAGATGTTTGGGGCTTTAAAGATAACAAACAGAACAAACAGTGCCTAGAAATGAGTCGGAAGCCAGTGCAACTATTAAATAAAGAAATCACATCACGCTCCCAGGAACTGGCTTCAGATAACAGGCAGCCAACTGAACTTTCCAGACACTTTCCAGAGGCACCTCCACATAAGATTGCATTGCAGTAATCCAATAATAAGGTATATATTTCCATGATTAGATCTGCCCTTTTTAGGAATGGATATTACTGGCATAGGGACTCGGGTGGCGCTGTGGGTTAAACCACAGGGCCTAGGACTTGCTGATCAGAAGGTCAGTGGTTCAAATCCCCATGACGGGGTGAGCTCCCATTGCTCGGTCCCAGCTCCTGCCAACCTAGCAGTTCAAAAGCACGTCAAAGTGCAAGTAGATAAATAGGTACCACTCCAGCAGGAAGGTAAATGGTGTTCCCGTGCGCTGCTCTGGTTCGCCAGAAGAGGCTTAATCATACTCGCCACATGACCCGTCTGCAGACAAACTCCTGCTCCCTCGGCCCATAGAGCAAGATGAGCGCCGCAACCCCAGAGTCGGTCACGACTGGACCTAATGGTCAGGGGTACCTTTACCTTTACTAATGCTGGCGTAGCCAACATAATAACAGCTAGACATGCATAAAGTTGTGCTGTAAGGCTGTAAGGACTAAAGAAGCTGTACAGCACCTACAGTTCTCCACCCAGGAGATAACACCCGCCAACTCATTATTTCCTTGAATTTGCTTCAGTAGTCTCACTTACATCCAGTATGCTTTGTTAATCTATGCAAACACATTTCTGTTAAACTGATGATAAAAGGAAGCAAGAGGTGGGGAAAAGATGCCCCCGTTCCAGACATTGTGGGTGAGAAAGAAGCAAATAGTTCAAGAGAATGAAGAAAAAGTCACCATCCTTTCTGCAGTGCACCAGCCATTTACAATAAAAAGTAAGACAGAGACATCTGTCTCCAATTTGGGAAGATGTAATCCTTCTCACTTCTTTTAGGCATGCGAAATTGCATTGATTTTGAAGTAGTTATTCCAGTTGTGTGCATATGTAGGTGAGACCAGATTGAAACACAAAGCAGGCTTTGGGTTATTTTATTTTATTTTGAAATTTACACTTAACTGAATTTTACAATGCAGTTCTCCAACCACTGTTTACTAAAATGCACATATATGGGAAAACTGTGCATTAAAATGAATATTTTTTGTGAAAAGAATATATAGAAATGCATTATATTATGAGAAAAAAACTAAGCCTTCAGTTTCATTTACCATATTTCTGCATCAAATCCTAGCAAAAATTCACCAAGGTTTGTTGCACAGCTCTCCAAATACAGAGGTTTTTCTATGTGATTTTTTCTAATATGCAAATTTTGACAAAGCAACTTTGCCTACTAGAATGCATTTTTGAATGTTATTTTCAGAAATACATGCATTTTATGCACTTCCACCCCCCAAAATATGCATTTGTACCCTTATTTGGTTAGCGAACTGCGTTACAAAATTCAGAGAAGTGCAAATTTTGTCATACAGTTGCATTTTGGTTCACATTTCGTTTGGGAAAGTACAAATTAGGCAGGTTTACAATGAAATGCAACCCACACTCCTAAACTGCCACTCTAGTTACCTCCTGTAGATGGACTCGGGTGTGGGGGACAATCTTGTTCTTCACTTTCAGGCAGCAAAAAGTTTTAGGCTGGCCCTGCCTGGAACTATTGGAGGCCATAATTCATTCTCACATGCCCTTTACCTTCAAAAGTTAGACCAACTCATGAAAGATTCCAGTGGCTTTAAAAAGATAAGATTAGAAGTGGCACTCGGAAGTTATGGAAATCCCCCCTCCCCCCTAGTGCCGTTCTTAATTTCACCCTCTTTCATTCTATGTTCCTTTCAATCATAGACTCCTGTTCCTTCCTGCCCTAATCCCCCCTCCCCACCTTTTGCAGTTCATAAAGATCTCCGTGAAGCAAATCAACAAATCCACCATTCCCCGATCACTCAGTGAGTTGGAGTAATAAATCTTTCAGCGGAAGTATTTGTCAGCTGACACTTCAAACAGCAGGAGCGCCTTAAAGCAAATGACTCCAAATGGATTGGAAGGCAGTTATCAACGGTACAAGGAAGTTAACATGTATTTTATTTTATTTTTAGTTACAACAATGCAGAGTGCACGAGAACGAACCGGGTCAGGGACACAAAAACTCAATTATAATCCACAAAATTGAGATGGCAAAGACTCAGCTGACCTATTTTGGCTCAGCCCTCGCAGCTACATTTGTATCCGAAATTATCTGCAACCAGAGTTCTGCTGGCAGCAGAACACCTGCTCCCACTTTCTACCCTTGGGTGACTAGAGTAATTACCTGCTTTCTACCTGCCCCAGCTCAGAAGCTGTGAAATGTTGTTTATGTCAAGTCAATCATTCTTCTACTTGCGACTGCCAAATGATTGGCTTGGTAGTTTTGAATTGCAGCTTCCCTGGCTGACATACCTATTAGTAGCGTTGTTTCATTTCAGGCTCACGTCAGTTAAGTTGCCCACCAGATGTTGATAACATACTTGCAGTCTAAGACACAGTGACATCTTGTACTCGCGAAGCAGGCTGCTTGTGGTGGTTATTCTAAAAACCGCAGCATCCTTTTGCATAGGCATGGAGGGGTAAACCTGTGCCTTAACTGTACCACTTCATCCTCTACATGGGAGTTCGTAGGATTGAATATTTTTCCATACAAAAGAATAAATGAAAATCCTATACTTCAATATCAGCAAAAAGAGTTATAGTCCACCATTCTCCCTGACATGTTCATTTTCTATCTGCAGAAGTCTTTTTCCCCTCTGGGAGAGCATTCCATCATATATGTAGTGCTATAGTTGAGCCACAAGTTTGCTGTAATGTTTAGAAGTCCACTCCATATTTTTCTAGCAGTTCTAGACTTCTGGCAGATGGGTAGGCAGTATGGTGCCTTCTGTATAGCATGGGCTATACAACTCCCATCAACCCTGAACACTGGGCATACTGGCTGGGGTTGGTGGGAGCTGTAGGGCCCAGGGTTCCTCAAGAACACTAGAGCTCAGCAGCTTCAATCAGTGCACCAGAGATGTCCAAACTTTCTGCTCCACTGTCTGCCTGCAAGTTCTACTGTGCATATAAGGTTACACCCACAACATACATTTAAAGCACATTGCTTCCCCTGAAAAATCCTGGGAAATGTAGCTTACACAGGGGTCAGCAACCTTTTTCAGCTGTGGGCCGGTCCACTGTCCCTCAGACCATGTCGTGGGCTGGACTATATTTTTTTTGTGGGCGGGTGAACGAATTCCTATGCCCCACAAATAACCTAGAGATTCATTTTAAATAAAAGCACACATTCTACTCATGTAAAAACATGCTGATTCCTGGACCGTCTGAGGGCCAAATTTAGAAGGCAACTGGGTCACATCCAGCCCCTGGACCTTAGGTTGCCTACCCCTGAGCTTAGATTTCACAGAACTAAAATTTCCAGCACCCTTAACACTTCCCAGGATTCTTTGGGAAAAGCCATTCATTTAAATGTATGGGGTGGATGTAATCTTATACGCCCACCCAGCTTTCCTGGCTATGAGCAGTGGTGTTCTCTACTTATTCCAACAAGTACAATGTTCAAAAAAAGGAAGAAATTTCTCCTAGGCCTGCTTCTTCCTCTATTGCTTCCCCAGAGACTCATATCACCTTCTTGTCCTTTAAAAAGTAAACAGAAAATTTCCTTCCTATTATTTTCCTATTTTCCCTCCTCCATTGGTTCATTGATCCTTTACCACTTTTCTTAAAGGTTATGGTTCACATAACCAACAATATCTCCTGTTTGCATAGGGTCTGAAGCTCCCACTCCTTTTTTAAATATTCTTTTTAAGGAATGTTGCTTTGCTAACCAACCATTTTATGTCATCCCCCCATCCTTTTTTTAATGCTTAAGTATGTGCTTGGGTTTTCCCTTAAAAACAAAGGTTTTGGGACCAGAATCAGGAAGCCTCCAAATCTACACAAATCAAATTGGTATGCTTTCTGAAGTGCTGAATTGGGGCCCAAAGCAAATATTGCAGTATGTATTCACCCCAATACTTATCAGTAAACTTTGACAGTTCATTCATTTTTATTTTCCCTTCTGGGGGTGTGGCTGTTGGTTTCTGCTTCCTTCACTGAGCAGCGAAGTGCTTGTCACAAGACAATGTTTACATTCCACAGTCAAGTGCTGTTGGGTTTTCTCACGGGAAAGGAGACTGGATGTGACGTACACTGGTTTCCTGTTTTCACTGTTCTTTGCAGTTCAGTGTTGTTCTCTCCATGCTTTAGAGGAGAGAGGATGCTTTTCTCTGCTCCGGCAGAGGCAAGATGTTTTTCTGTAATCTACCAGCTTTGAAGTGTAAATAAAGCAATATAGAGTATGTGGCACGTACTCCTCATCCTTCCGCTGTGCACGGGACGCTGCTCAATCACCAACACTTGGTTATGGGCTCCAGAAGTCGAATCGGAGTGCCGGCAAAGGATCGGAATGCAGAGGGACAGATCGGAACGGAATCTGCTCTGCGCATCAAGATGATTGATGAGGTATGTGCTACTGCTCCGGGCAGCCTGCCAGCTTCTAATTAATGGCTTTATGGCTGGACTTTGAACTTTTAAGGCCGTTTTGCCGGGCTCAAAGGAACAAGCTCCTATGCTGGGGGAAATCGAAAGTAACTTTTAAAAGTGCTTTTGGACTAAAGCAGCTGCAGCAGTGACGCAGCAGGATTTAAGGCAGCAGAGAGAAAGCACTTTTGAACTTGCCTTTGGAATGAGGTTTGAAGCAGCTGCAATTAAGCAGAGTGGCACAGGCTCACAGGCAGAGGCTGTTTTGGACTTGCTTTTGGAATGAAGCAGCTGTACACAGACACAGCTAGTATAAAGCAGCCTGATTTAAAGCAGCAGAGATGACGCAGAAGGCTAATGCCAAAGTCATGATGGCTAGCTGCAGAAGGCTGGATGAGGCAAGTGGGGAATTTGATGCCAATCAGCCAAATGCTCAACTCACAGTAGCCAGTGATACTGCCATGATTCTGAATGAAGCAGATCGCCGGGGTGCTAGCTGCATGGGCAAGGGGGAGACTTCACAGACGTCATCCCATAGTGCAGTGGAACCACCAGATGGCGCCAAAGCTTTGAAGGCAGTGAAATGCTACTCGTGTGGACGTCTAGGCCATATGAAGAGGGAATGCAGAAATCCCAGGGCCAAGACAGAGCAGCGCAGCGAAAGCTCATCGCGTGGAAAAGGCCGAGGCAAAGGTCCGGTGTCCAGGACAACTCAGCACAAGGCAATGGTCTCACGCTTCACTCCAAAGGTTGCAGAGGTCCAGAAGACGTCTAGATCTTTCTTCGTTGTTGATTCAGCGGCGACCCATCACATGTGCAACGATAAGCGACTGTTCGTGTCTTTTACACCGCAGGAAGGTGCGATTCACCAGGCGGATGACCACACAATCCCCAGTAAAGGCTACGGAACTGTTGTTCTTCACAGTTTGGACTTATCGATACAGGATGTGCTTTATGTGCCAGATGCCAAGCATAATCTGCTCAGCGTTGGACAGCTGAATGAGCGGAAAATTGACGTTTCCTTTAAGAACAAAAGGTGCATCATCACAAAGAAAAATGATTATGTATTGCATGCTGAATATGTTGATCGTTTGTATGTTTTGTATTTTGATGATGTTGTGCAGGATGACACTTGTTGCATTGCAGGTTCTAACAAAAGTTTGCATGCAGAATGTATTCACGATTTTCATCGAAAATTTGGTCATTTGCATTTTGAGGCAGTATCTAAAATGCCTGCCTTGGTTGAAGGTATGACTATTAAACCCTGCAGGTACCACATGAAGTGCAAGGCATGCAAAGCAAACAAGGTAAAAATGGCTGCAAAAGGTAAGGTGTCTAGTAGGCAAGCTACAGAACCATACCAGGTTGTTCATGCTGATTTGGTTGGACCACTGCGCCCTCTTTGGGTGGAAACAGGTACTTCATGGTTCTCATTGATGCATTTTCCAGGTATATTTATGTGTACAATCTCAAGCAGAAATCAGAGGCTTTTCCTAGGTTCAAGGAATTCTGTGCTTGGTTGGAAAATGTGCATGGTAAGAAGATAAAAATTCTTTTCACTGATCGTGGGGGAGAATTCACTTCTCAGCAGTTTGAAGCTTTTCTGACTGAGAAAGGAATTCAACACGATTTGTCTAGTCCTCACTCGCCATGGCAGAATGGACTTTGCGAGAGGGCAAATCAGACATTGCTTCAAGGGTTAAAAACCTTGCTGCATGATGCCAATCTTCCAGAGAGTTATTGGGCCGAATCTCTCTCATGTTTTGTTTACAGTTACAATCGCAGGTTATCTTCAGCGATTGGTTGTACCCCCTATGAGAAGATGTTTGGCAAGAAGCCATACATCAAACACATGAAAATTTTTGGTTCTGACATGTGGGTTCACTCACCACAAAGCTCCAAGTTAGACAAGCGTGGATTGCATGGTATCTTTCTAGGTTATCAGAAAGGGTCTTACAGAATAATGATGACAGTGATGAGACCGAGGATAGTCAAAAGCAACCACAACAATCCACACCCACTGATGAAGGTTCTGATTCTGAGTCTGAAACTGAATCGGGTGATTCAGAGGATTTCAAGAGTGCGAAAGCCTCTATGCGACCCTCTGAAAGCTCTGATCAAGAATTAGAGGAACCATTGTTCACAATAGGTCACTTTTCTCCTAAGAAGGAAGAGGAGAGTATTGAAGACTTAAGGCTAATTCGTAGGTCACAGAGAGCCACAAAAGGCAGACCTCCAAAGAGATTTGCTGATGAGTTTGCTAAGATAGCAGTAACAGCTGTTAAAAGCTCCAAGAAGGTGTTTGAACCTTCAAGTTTCCAAGAAATCCAGGATTTGGATTCAAAGGAAGCTGAGCCATGGTTAAATGCCATGAAGGCTGAGCTTGATTCCTTGGAAAGGAACAAAACATGGGACCTTGTTCCAGTAGTTCCAGGAATGAAACTGCTTGGAAGCAAATGGGTCTTCAAAGCGAAGACTGATCAAAATGGCAAGATAGTCAGACACAAAGCCAGATTGGTAGCCAGAGGTTTTGCACAGGTACCAGGTGAAGACTATCACGAGACCTACTCACCCACCGTGAGGTATGAGAGCATTAGGCTTATGCTCAAGCTAGCTGCAGAGGAGAATCTACACATTAGTCACCATGATGTGAATACAGCTTTTCTGTACGGATCTCTAGATGAATCACTTTATATGCTTCCACCTGATGGCGTACAGGTAAAACAGGGATTTGTTTGTGCTCTGAAAAAGTCCCTTTATGGTCTCAAACAAAGTGCACGGTGTTGGCACACAAAACTCACTGAAGTATTGTTTTCTCTAGGTTTTAAGCAAGGGAAAGCTGATCCATGTGTATTTGTCAAAGAGGAGGGGCAAAAGAAACTGTATTGTTTGTTTTATGTTGATGATCTTTTATTCTTTTGGAAGGATGTCACAATGTACAATAATGCCCTAGCTCAACTGAAAGAGCACTTTGACATGAAAGATCTCGGTGAGGTAAACAACTACCTATCTCTGGAAATAGAGAGAGATCAAGATGGTAACATTCTAGTACACCAGTCACGTAAAATTGCTGATGTGTTAAGCAAACTAAACCTGATGGATGCTAACCCTGTGGACACATCGATGACAACAGGTTATCAGGTAGATGACACTGGAGAAGCATTTTCTGACACTACACTGTACAGAAGTGTGCTAGGCAAGCTAAACTTCATTGCCAGATGTTCAAGACCAGACGTTGCTGTTAGCTGTAATATGCTAAGCAGACAAGTCAACAATCCTACTGTTAAGGATTGGAAAGCTCTGAAACGCATAGCGCGGTATTTGAAAGGCACTATGCATTACAGACTGAGATTTAACAATCAGAAGTCTGGTGGTCTTGAGATATTTGCAGATGCAAGTTTTGGAAGTGACACTACAGACAGGAAAAGTACGTCTGGAGTTTGCTATATGTACAATCAGGGTCTATTTGATTGGTCATGCAAGAAGCAAACAACAGTTAGCTTAAGTACTTGTGAAGCTGAACTGAATGCACTGTCTTATTCACTTAAGGATTGTGAATGGTTGTTACAATTGTGCAAAGACATGAAAATTCCTGTCAAATGTCCAATCCAGGTTTACCAGGACAACAAAGCATGTTTGGCTTTGCTGAATTCTGAAGGTTGTAAGCAAAGCACGAAGCACTTGCAATTGAAGTTGCAACATGCTAGGGAACGTATTCAAAAGGGACTCGTAACGGTGTCCTATATGCCAGGTAATGAAATTCCTGCTGATGTATTGTCCAAGATTGTATCAAGGGATCAACACTGTACCTATGTGCAGAAGTTGGGTTTGTACTGATATTGTACGAACACGCTGCCCAGTGATGTTCACAGAAAGGGGGAGGATGTTGGTTTCTGCTTCCTTCACTGAGCAGCGAAGTGCTTGTCACAAGACAATGTTTACATTCCACAGTCAAGTGCTGTTGGGTTTTCTCACGGGAAAGGAGACTGGATGTGACGTACACTGGTTTCCTGTTTTCACTGTTCTTTGCAGTTCAGTGTTGTTCTCTCCATGCTTTAGAGGAGAGAGGATGCTTTTCTCTGCTCCGGCAGAGGCAAGATGTTTTTCTGTAATCTACCAGCTTTGAAGTGTAAATAAAGCAATATAGAGTATGTGGCACGTACTCCTCATCCTTCCGCTGTGCACGGGACGCTGCTCAATCACCAACAGTGGCTCTGGGAGCTGTCATAATGAAATCCTGTGTTTCAAAATTTATCACTACATCACCAAAACTATTTCAGTGTGTATGCACGAGAAATATCTTCCAGGTCAATCACTGGGTGTTTAGACTGTTGGTGGACTGTTACATTCACTGCAAAGACAAATTGGGTTGGCATACGTATGGAATAAAAGCTTACCGTATTTTTAGCCCTATAAGACGAACTTTTTCTCCTCCAAAAATGAAGGGGAAATGTGTGTGCGTCTTATGGGGCGAATACAGGCTCCTTGGCTTTAGCGATAGCAATGCGAAGCCTCCGAAGCCTGGCTCCAGAGGCTTCGTGTTGCTTCCGTTGAAGCCAGGAGAGTCTGCTCTTTGAGGCTGGCGGTGAGGGAAAGCAATGCTTCCCCCATCGCCAGCCCCAGAGGATGGGGGGCAGCGGGAAGGTGCACAACGCCTTCCCGCTACTCTCCAACCCGGCTTTGAGGCTGGTGGTGGGGGAAAGCAGGCTTTTCCCCAAGGAGGGAGAAGGGACTGATGGTCCGAGTCCATCCCTTCTCCCTCCTGTGGGCTTTTGCGGGAGATGGGGGAATTCCCCCACCTCCCGCAAAAGCAGGCAAATGCCGTGCGCTCTTTAAAGGGGCAATGCAGCTTCTGCTGGCTTTTCTAGGAGGTGGGGGAATTCCAGCCTTTAAAGAGCGCATCGCTCTTGGGGGCTTTTTCCCAAGGAGGGAGAAGGGACTGACTGTCCGAGTCCGTCCCTTCTCCCTCCTGTGGGCTTTTGCGGGAGATGGGGGAATTCCCCCACCTCCCACAAAAGCAGGCAAAAGCTGTACGCTCTTTAAAGGGGCAGCGCGGCTTCTGCTGGCTTTCCCCCACCTCGTAGAAAAGCCCGTAGGAGCCGCACAGCCTTTAAAGAGAGCACCGCTCTTGGGGGCTTTTCCCCGAGGAGGGAGAAGGGACTGACTGGCTGTTTCAGTCCCTTCTCCCTCCTAATCGAAAAGCCCACAGGAGTCGGGCGTGGCTCCTGTGGGCTTTTGCGGGAGGTGGGGGAATTCCGCCACCTCCCTCAAAAGCAGGAAGAAGGTCTTGAAGTAGCGCACAGGCTGCGTGCAGCCTGTCCGCTGCTTCCAGAGCTGTGGGAGGGGGGAATCATATTTTTTCCCCTTGATTCCCCCCCCCTGAAAACTAGGTGCATCCTATGGGCCAGTGCGTCCTATAGGGCGAAAAATACGGTAATTCATATAAATACATATAGATATACTTTTTGGCAGCTGTATTCAGAAGGACACAGAAAATCAATCTTTAAATTTGTAAAGATGGTTCTGATCCACTGGAAAGGACATGCTAGCTGGGAGATTCTTTGGCAAACTTTGGAGACCCCTACAGAAAACATGAGGATACAATCTGGAATAGCTATCCTGGCAGGAAAACAAGCATATACAGCCACTGGTGTTTTGATAGTTTTTACTGCAGCTGATCAACTGGCAGAATAGGCAAACTGATTTTCAATTTAAAAGTGGTTTGCCTCTCCAGCCAGCTGATTGGCGTCAGTAAAATGTCTGTTGTGTGTATTCTTCTCACCCACCTGTGCTTTATCTGCCCAGGACTGTAGTTCCAGAGACCATCTACTGACTCTCTAGCTCTGGAACAAAATACTCTGAGCACATCCAGGTTCTGTTTATCAAGGCTATGATCTGAACTGAAAGCAGAATGCAAAATAAATCAATGTGCTCCCGAGCCAAAGATGTTTGCCAGTTAAAAGATTGGTTTAACAATACATGTATGAAGCCTGAGTGGTCAACACAGGCTACAAATAACATACAAAAGCCCATGTTCCCCCTTTTAAATTATTATCCATCAATTGTCAACCACCTAATCAAATTCAACAATAGGATTTGGCTGGGTAAATGTTTTGTAGGAAGTGACACTGTTTACCAGGTATATACCAACCTGCAACTTAAAAATGGTCTTATGTATGAAATGCCAAGCCAGCAACCACAGTGGGCTCTCCATATGCATTATCCTGGTCACTGTATTCATACCATGTATTATTTAGTCTTTGGTGAATGGAGTATAGAGGCTTCACAAATAAAATGTGCTCAAGTTATTTTAAAACTTTCACCTCACTCTGCTCTCCCCAGGGAGTTTAGACTGGCGCCTTCATTATATACTTCCAGGCACCTGGCAAAAATGTTCCTCTTTAACCAGGCCTTTGGCTTATGGTCATTTGATGCCCTTTCAAAATGTGTTGTGAAAGGGAGGATTATTGGGTTGTCTTTGTTTTTCGTATGCATTTTCTGGGGTTTTTTTGTATATATATTGTGATTTTATGTTGTGAACCACCCTGAGAGCAACAGGTATAGGGCAGTATACAAATATAATAGATACCTAAATAAGTTTATTTTCCAGCTCCTGCTCCCTGACCATTACTTCAGAACTTCCTCAAAATATCATGGATGTCCTTCATTTCAGAACTCTTAGCTCCACAGCAGTCTGCCACAGAAGCAGCTCTTGCTCCAGCTGCGCTGTTATTTCAGAAATTACACTTTGACAACACCATTTACAAACCATTTAGTTTCACCATCTGCAAAATGAAAATGTTGTGTAACGCTTTTAGATTTATTGATTTTATTTTATTTTTTAAAAAAAGAATTGTTAAATATGATTATTATTCTAAGAGCAATGAAAATCTGGATCCTTGGATCGTCAGAGCCATAAAACACATTGCATCTAAGGAACGGAGATGGAAAGCACAGCTGTAAAAAAAAAAATGGGAAAAAAATGTGAACAGCTTTGGCAGTATGTGAACGGCTTGTGAACAGAAGCATAATCACTGGTTCCTTTCTATCACCAATATAAATTGATATAACAACTTTCTGAGAGCATCCAAGCTCAGTTCAAGTGCTGCACTTTAATGGTGTCACTGGCAGAAACATCACCAGGAGGGCTGGTAAGCTATGAGTGAACAATGCAGCAATTTTCTGCACTGGCTTCCCATTAATGATAGCTCAAAGGTGTTAAAAAGCTAAGTCACCGCCAACTCACACTCTGGAATAACATGATAATAATTGCCCTATTCAGAAAACAACCACAACTGTGCTGTTTATGATTTTTTTAAAAAAAGGGGGGGAGAAAAACAGCCTCGTGTTTATGGACAAAAATACCCTGTAGTCAAAATATATATAGTTTGCTCACTCTTTCAAACAAGATTTAAAATGTACAAAGAATGTTTTGCCTCTTACTTTCAGTGTTACCAGACTAATAGAATTCAGTTTAATTAGACTTACCAAGCTAGACTAAAGACAAAATGCCATAGCACTGCCCCAAAGATTACAATTGGATAGAGTTGTGCTTTGAGTTCTGTAAATAGCCTGCATCCTCTCAAGATTTGGAGGAATTATGTGTATGAAAAACAACCTAATTTTTCTTTTAAAAGTTTTCTTCCCTGGCCTTTCCCCCAGAGAAGATAACCTTGAAAATATAAACTGATATAGAGGACAAGAATGAAAGAAAGTAGATTTGCTTAGCTTTGGGATGAGGCTGGGAATATGGATTCCTAAAGGCAGAGTCTTGTACTTTCAATAAATGTATTCCTTTAAATCTGAAGTGGGTGCAGGCATCCACTGTAGGGATGGCATAGGAGAGGGAAAGGGGTTAGTCTGCAATGTAGTCAGATTCTGCAAACAGCAGAATACAGTGGGGAATCAAACTAGTCACTCCACAAGCCCTGCACTAATTAATTAAAGCTATTTATATTCCTCCCTTTGTAAATTAATTAAAGTTATTTCTTTTCCTCCCATTGTAAAACAAAACAAAACTCAGGGTGGATAATGAGGCTCAACATACAAGCTTTAAAATGCAATGTTAAATCTATCAGTGTAAACATCCTCATCAAGAAAAGCTCCACTGCACCGCACAGGCCAAAGATCCTATTATCCATACATCTGAAAAAGGGGGACGTCTTCAGATGGTTCTGAAAGTTAGTCAAGGTGTCAGCACTAGCCAATTCTTGGGGCTGGTGGGAGAGAATGTTCCAGAGCTTGAGTACCATTAATGAAAATATCAATGGACTATATTAAAATGGTTAGGAAAGCTCCACAATTCATGAGGCACTAGAGCCTAGTTGAAATTCTCTGAGATAATTTCTGATTCCCCCCCCCCTTCTCAAATGTCACTCTGTAGAATCTTTCTCTGAATATCCACAACTATCCACCATCCCCTCACAAACCTTGGGTGGTAGTCAATCAAGTCTTACTCAGAGTAGACCCATCCAAATTTATTGACCTGCCTTACCTTCATTCACTTAGATGAGTCTGCTCGGAGTAAAACTTAATTGAATACCACTTAAATGAATGCCACTCACAGAGTTGTATATAATGAGGTCACCTGTCAGCATAAAGACTTCCACCTGCGCAATAGAGCTTCAGATCTCTCTCCTGTCTCCATGTGCCCTCGCCTCCCCCAAAATATGCTCCAAATGGATATATCCTAGAACAGATACGGGGACAGTGTGAGAAGGAGAGAGGGAAAGGAAGTCCCATTGTGCAGCTTACAGCCTCCATGTATGATATTTGAAATGTGATGGAACAAGATATGAATGAGAAAAAGGATCTGGAGCAAAGCTTCACAAAGAAGCTGTATGCATTTAGTGAGAATGAGGATGAACAGATGAGGAAAGCAGGGAAAGCACAGGCGATGGGGATGGGGCAGGATAGCCAAGGAAGGAGAAGAATGTGGCCATAACCTGAAAATGGCCCCATAAATCTTCAGTTGTTAATATCTAACTTCATAACTTCATATATATTCTTTACCTCTGACCTTCTGACAAGCCTTCCCTGGTAGAATGTCCCACAAAGTCTTAACATATTGCCATTATATTCCTTGTACAATGATTTCCAATTTCCAGGGAGGAAATGGTCAGTTCCCATTGTACTTTTAAAGCAGCAAAATGATCTAGCCCTCTCCAAATTGCTTCTTTTATTACTTTCCCTGAAGCATATTCTTATGACTTCAGCACTCTCAAAAAATAGTAACTAACATATGTGCAGTGCAAACCTTTGCATGCTTGTTCAGAAGAAAGAACTGCGCATTTCAATAGGATACTCTCTAGTAAGTGTGTATATAGGACTGCAGACTAAGAGTGTATAATAGATGTAGCTTTCTGTCTCTTTTCGCTTTTCTCACACTTGGGTACATCTATGTTAACTAAGGTGTTGCATCATATAATGTCTACATACCATAGCTAATACAATTAAACCCAATTTCAGCTATTGCAGATTCAAAGCTTTTGATCCCCAGTGTATCTATTCTTAACTTATGGCCACTTTGTACCGGCAGTGACTTTGCTGATCTTCCAAAGTGAGAACTCCCCTGCAATTGGGAGTCTACAATATTTATTTATTTCCATTGTTCTTTGTCCCAGCAAGATGTAGTCATTTTGATTGCTGGAACTAATGGCATTTAGCTTGAGGTTTATGCTCCAGATGCATGAAAAGCAAAATATCAGCTCACTTTCCACCTACAAGTAATGAGACAATGTCTTACCCCTCAAGCAATATCCTAATGACAGTAATTTTTTTTCCTGCGTAAAAGCTCTGTCACTTTACATAAAGTGACAGTGGCATCATAGAAAATGTGTAAAACAAAAGAAAGCACCTCTGAAATGAACAATGCCTCAAGAGTTGGTGTTTTTCACAATAAACTCAAGCCATCACATGTTGATTGTGGGTTTAGATAATTTTTCTATAGCTAAATTATAATAGTCTTACTGGTGCTTTTATATGATTTAATCCCACTTGAATCCTACAAATGTATGTTCCAATACATAAATATCTGTCTAGTTAGTTAGTTACCAAATTGATTTGACTAGTAAGATCTATTTAGCTCTTGACATTTGGAGGGGGGGGGGGGCTTATCCTAGAAGAGCCTTTATTTCTTCCAAAGGTTTAGAAGGATCCTGATTTGTCATTTAGTATCCATTTATTTCAATGCCATACTATTTTTATCCCAAAGTATTTACCCATAAACAGTGGTACCTCGAGTTACAGATTCTTCAGGTTACAGACTCCACTAACCCAGAAATAGTACCTCAGGTTAAGAACTTTGCTTCAGGATGAGAACAGTAATTGCGCAGCAGCAGCGGCGGCAGCAGAGGGAGGCCCCATTAGCTAAAGTGGTACCTCAGGTTAAGAACAGTTTCAGGTTAAGAACGGACCTCTGGAACAAATTAAGTTCTTAACCAGAGGTACCACTGTACAATATCTTTGCAGAGTGCTTTGAAAACTCTGTGCCTCCCACTTCCCTATTTTTGCTGGCTAATCAGAAACTACTGCTTGATAAAACAAATAAATAAATGTGGATATTAACACTTAGGTTCTGGGGCACCATGAAAGAATCCCACCTCACTCCAAAACTATTCCCACACCACAGATAGACACTAAATAAGAAGCTGCAATGGGAATGAAATAAATATGGGCCTGTTTTGGATAAGAAAAAGAACAATCCTATGTGCAAGGCATTTTTGGTGAAAAAAGCTATACATTCATAATTCCATAGTATATATTCACATTGCATTTTGCTTTTTAGCCAAAATTCATTGGTAAACTGATATGTTATTTTTTCATACCTCAAAGGGAGTTAGGAGGTATGGATATGTCTTATTCTGAGGTAGATTATGTCCTACATTGCAGAGGAGAGTCCATACATATCTACTGCAGAGATATTTAACATTAAGAAGGGACAGCAAGGGGGCCTCAAAATTGTTCATCAATAGCAAGCACCTGTAAAACAGAAACAGCAACACAGCGGTCAACTGGTCATAGTGTTTCCCAATATGGCAAGACCTGTAGTATTTAAAGCCCAGCAATCTTTTCTAAATTCATATTTATACATATAAATTAGAATATGCAAATTGGTATCCACTTTGGTCCTCCTTTTTTCATAATGTGTAAGTGGCCACCCTACTTACTTGATTCTCTCTGCAGCCCCAGACTAGGTCTCAAGCCCTCTGCGTCATTTATTAAACTCTTTTAACAACTTATTCACAATGCTTTACTTGATTAATTCAGATTATTGTAGCAATGTATCCCTACCTTTGCTAATAGCTGTACCCAGAGGTCTTCTTTGTTTTCTGCTAGTGACAGCTTTTCCTTTTTCATAACCAATCTAGTGGCTAAAATGAAGACTGAAGAGCAATATCATCTATCTACTTAAGCCCCTGGGGGTGCTAGGAGGACTTAATTTAAATGCCTAACTGATTTCCTTTCAGTTTACTCGTGCACTTGAAAAACAACAGCAAAGAGTCCTGTATCACCTTAAAGGCTAACTCTTTTTAGAAAAGAAAATGGCATAGGGTTTTTCCAACCTAGGGTCTATTCCATCAAATGCTACAGGAGTCAACAGGCGGAAGCCCAGCCTAATTATGACTTTAGCGTCTTGGAAGTGCATGTTTTTACTACAAATTTGCATCAGTTGAGGGGAGGAGGTGATAATTAATAGGATCAGAGCAGGTGCACTCAAGGAATTTAACCCTTTCCTCTTCTGTTTGGGTTGTGAGGAAAAAATTCCCCTTCTGTCACTAGTTTTTGGGGGTGAAGGCAAGAGGAATCACTGGTAATAATGAGATATTTAACATGATGCCTAGTTTGGTTCTGAAAATCTGCAACTGGAGTTCCCCTTTTCACTTTGTTAGCCAAATTAGTTTCCCCCCCCCCCCCAACCCAACATGAGGCAGTAGTATGGAATGGAACTTTCCCAGCTATGTTTTTATCCAAGAAGATCAAGGCAGTGTCGCTAGTCGTTCCCCTCTCATTCTATCTTCAAAACATAGAAGAACACTTGACCTGACTTCTCCTTGGTTCCCTGTGATAAAACAAGTCATCCATCTTGCTTGTGTTGCATTATAGCAGTCCCTCTGTGACCCTCACTCTTGTTTGTGATGTAGATTGCAGGATCAGACTTCTTGACTCCAGAAGTTACAAGGAGGTCAGTATTGATAACCACGGGCAGAAACAGAAACACTGTTGAGAAAGGCTCCCAAACTAGTAATTATCAGTTCCCTCAGAGAACAAATTTCTTCCAAGTGTGCATTGCTGTCAGCCCAGGTATAATTTATGACATCTTTGAAGAGCCTGTTTCTCACAAATGCAGGAGTTTACAGCACACATACGGCACGTAGGCAAGTTGATAATCTTGAAGCCCATCTGGCAGGAAAGTTACAAACTCCTCACTCTCTTTTCCACATCAGTGCACCTTTCCTTGTTTCCATACACACTAATGAGACTGAAGCCTTACAAAAAGGATAGATTTTAGTCTATTCAGTCAGCCATCATTATCATCATCATCATCATGCTTCATCATAATCATTACTAGAAGCAGTGCCCTGTGGATGCCATCCCAAAACTCAAAGTAACAGCACTGGGCAGAGATTATGAGTTCCAATACAGAAATTTCTGATCCTAACTTCTGTTGTTGGCTGTACCGCAGACTTACACTCTCTATCATACACACACACTCCCTACCAGGCACACTATTATACCTGCATCATAAAATTGGAAGATACCCAAGGATCATCTAGTCCAATACAGGAATACAGGAATCTCAGCTAAAGAATCCATGACAGATGGCCATGGGCATAGCCAAGGGGGGCAACTGCCCCCCTTAAATTAACTAGAATCAATAAAAATACATAGCTAACTGAGGTTCTGTCTCCCACAACAAAAATCCTGGCTATACCCATGCATAAAGGTAAAGGTAAAGGTACCCCTGCCCGTACGGGCCAGTCTTGACAGACTCTGGGGTTGTGCGCCCATCTCACTCAAGAGGCCAGGGGCCAGCGCTGTCCGGAGACACTTCCGGGTCACGTGGCCAGCGTGACATCGCTGCTCTGGCGAGCCAGAGCCGCACACGGAAACGCCGTTTACCTTCCCGCTGGTAAGCGGTCCCTATTTATCTACTTGCACCCGGAGGTGCTTTCGAACTGCTAGGTTGGCAGGCGCTGGGACCGAGCAGTGGGAGCGCACCCCGCCGCAGGGATTCGAACCGCCGACCTTTTGATCGGCAAGTCCTAGGCGCTGAGGCTTTAACCCACAGCGCCACCTGCGTCCTATACTTTTCCCTTTTCTTGCGAGGAATCCTATTCGGAATAAGGAAATTTCCCTTAAAAAAAAAGGAAAACGTTGACAGCTATGTACCCATGCAAATGGCCATCCAGCCTCTACTTAAGGAGAGTCCACAACCTCCCGAGGGAGACTGTCCCACTGCCAAACAGCTCTTACTGTCAGAAACCTTTTTCGAATGTCTAATCAGAATCTCCTTTCCTGCAACATGGAGCCATTGGTTTGAGTCCTCCCCACCAGAGCAGGAGAAAATGAGCCTGTTCTCTCTTTCATGTTGCAGCCCCTGAGATATTTGAAGATGGCTACCCTATCTCCATCTCAGTCTCCTCTTTTCCAGGCTAAACATATCCAGCTCCTTCAACCATTCCTCATAAGGCTTGGCCTTAAGAAAGCTGCAAGAGCAATTCCAGGCATAAGCTTTGCAACCTTTCTCTATTTTCTATGGGTTTCATAACTGCCCTGCTTTATTTCTGTAGAAAATTGGGGTCTTTTTATTTGTCTAGTTAGGTCTGTGCATGTATTAAGCACTAGTGATTTTATATATGCTGCCCACATCTATTACTGCAAAATTAATCTATTCATTCTTTATATGTCTGGGGAGATAAATACAGGTTAGACATACGTCAGAACAGTACTTGATTGCTTTTCCTGCAAAAGTTCCTGCCTCCTGTTTTAGAGTAATGTGTGAAGTGAATGCACACACATGCTCCTACACATGTAACAAATTTAGTTAGGCTAATAGATGTTGACTGGCCCAAAGTCATCCTGTGAGGCACATGGGCAAATAAGGATTTCTGCCAGCATTTGAAATGCTGAGCAACAGCCCACCTCTCCGAATAAAAATTGCAGGATTCATGCACTGTGCTAAAAGTATAAAAATACTGAAGCATGCTTTTATATCATTTCACTAAAGAAGCAAGAGGGGAAAGTTTCACTCCAGCTAATATGGTTTGCTTTGGTTTTATAGGTGGATGTCAAATCACAGGCAAGGTGGAGGAATGATGAACAGAAAGGGTTGTCATTCGGACAAGAGCATACACATAGCAAGAAAAGTGAGTGCAATTAAATTCCTGATCAGGACAGTATTTTATTTGCTGCTCTGAGGGCTATATCAGTAGGGAACAAAAAGCAAATAGTTGGCACAGTGCTTTTATTTGGCTGTGTTTGGCAGCGGCCTCCCATTCCAATAAAGGTGGCACACACCAAATCCCCTTTTTATAAGGGCAAGAACAGAAAACAAAGAGACATAACCGGGGGGGAAATTGCAGCATTTCCCAGGCTAGCCTGAAAAATTGAACCTGGACATTCCATAGGGAGGGCCTTTCAACTCCCATTCGCTAAAAATATATATATTTGGAAAAGTGACAACACTGCTACCTGTCTTCTGTAGGCAAGAAGGAAAGGTTAATGCTGTGTTGGACCTTCTCCTACTACATATAGCCCAGGAGGCAATTTGGTTGATAAAGCATCTTTCATCACCAAAGGATTCTCAGGGCACTAAGTTGTGATGTAGCTTTGGCAGAATTTTGACCACTCCCATTGTGGTGCACACTCTATCAAAACAGTATTGTACATATTTTGGGGTTTTCTGGAAGGGACACTGAAGGCTAATGCTTTAATGGCAACTTAGGTAGCTATACACAAGCCCATATTGCATCCTTGCTTTTTTTGTATGTTGTGATACATGTGAACCCTTCCCCATGGAGGTCACTGTTCATTGTAATAGCTTTAAAATTACCACAGTTATACTGATACAAGCAAAGGCATGTACGCTTTAAGTTCAGCTGCCATTGGCATGTATTATCCAACCCCATCTCTTCTGTTTTTGAGATGTCTTTTAAGAAATATGTTTTTCAGTGTGCTTTTAGTGTATGATTGTAGTCTGTTGATCTGTGGCATGCTGCTTTTTAATTAAAGCGGCTGATGTTTTAATTGGCTGGTGTTTTTGTTAGGTATATTGTACTGTTTGCAGATTTGGCTTTTTTATTGTCTGTTTTAGCATTCGTGTGTCACTGTGTGTTTTCTAAAGAGAAAAGAAGGGTGGAAATAAAAAATGTTGAAGTAATAATTAGAACATCGTCAAATTAGTTATTAAGGTCATGCCACCTAGCTACACACACAGACTTCCTTCTCTCTCTCTCTCCCTGCTCCCATCTTAGCATCTTACCAGAACTAAAAACTAATAATAGAGTAATTAATAATTGTTTCTCCAGTAGAGAGCCCTTTTAAAAACTGTTCATACTTGAAATTCAGATTCTACTTGATGAAATATATAATATGAAATGCCAAAATGCAGACCGATTCAGCCAGTGGTACATGAAAGGAAGTTGTGTTTTTCATTGATATGTTGAAGAACTGATGCTCTTATCTCACCTGGGTCAAATTATTTCACATTGCGTAAAATCACTGTCATCATAATTGACAATTTATAGGAACTTGCTTGGTATTGAAGCGCTGCCCAAAGCCGGATGCAAATATTCTTGTTCCTCTTCATGAACATTGACTCTGCTAACAGCGTATGTTTGCTCTGATGGTATTCAGAACTGATGCAATTTAGATAATTTCCCATCTGTACTTGTTTTATAGGCTTCGAGGAACATTTGTATTTGGCCTTTACCTCAAATAGACCTGTGCAAATATGGTTGAATGATGGCTTGTGTTAACCATGCTCATATCGCCTTGAATCCTTATTCTACCTCGGTTATGAAAGTTTCTGACATAAGACTATGAGAACAAATATTGCCCCATGGATATCAAGCAATTGAAAAAAAAAAGTTGACATCTTTCAGGCCCTGGTTTAGTTTCTTCCGAATCAACTTGTTCACAGCCTCTTTCAAGAAAGAGGATTTTTTCTTATAGCCTCTAGTACCCAGAGGGACACAATCATAATCCCTATAGTTATTATTAATAATAATAATATTGATACCATCCATCAATTACTTTCCCTAGGTGACTAGGGAATATATAAAATTCTATATATATCTATATATATATCTATGTCTATTTGCTTTCGTAGATTTTCACGGGTACAGGAATGCAGGTTTTGGTGTCCTCGGGTGTCTTCCCGTGTAAAAGTTGGGGTGTCTAGGCGACGTTTCGACGAGGTCTCACTCGTCATCTTCAGGCTGGTGCTTTCGGCTTCTTGTTACTGGAACAGAGCGGGATCTCAATGTTTGAGTTCCTATAAATACTGTAGAGGGGGTGTGGTGTCTAGCCTCCAATGTTCTGGGCAGAGAGGAAGTTCCCAGGCTAGTGTGCCTTTTCTTCTTTTGTTCCTTAATTACTTGAGAGATACCTTGAGTGATTTCTTGAGTGATATCCTGAGTACCACTTAGGTGGGTCATTAGGTGTGGATTAGTTGCTAAAGTCTTTGTGTCTTGACCTCTTGAACTTTGTGAAGAGTTTTCCTGAGAAGATGGCTGTATTGCACTTAGTTGTGCTTTGGCTTGGCTTCGTGTATAGGGGCGAGCTGTGGTTTTGTGGCTTGTGTCAGCCATGGTGGCACCTCCGGATGCTGCACCCCCCTGCAATCCCTACACAGATCTGGCTGACACAAGCCACAAAACCACAGCTCGCCCCTATACACGAAGCCAAGCCAAAGCACAACTAAGTGCAATACAGCCATCTTCTCAGGAAAACTCTTCACAAAGTTCAAGAGGTCAAGACACAAAGACTTTAGCAACTAATCCACACCTAATGACCCACCTAAGTGGTACTCAGGATATCACTCAAGAAATCACTCAAGGTATCTCTCAAGTAATTAAGGAACAAAAGAAGAAAAGGCACACTAGCCTGGGAACTTCCTCTCTGCCCAGAACATTGGAGGCTAGACACCACACCCCCTCTACAGTATTTATAGGAACTCAAACATTGAGATCCCGCTCTGTTCCAGTAACAAGAAGCCGAAAGCACCAGCCTGAAGATGACGAGTGAGACCTCGTCGAAACGTCGCCTAGACACCCCAACTTTTACACGGGAAGACACCCGAGGACACCAAAACCTGCATCTATGTCTATATATATATAGACATAGATTTTTAAAAAAATATCATATATATATATATATATATATATATATATATATATATATATATATATATGATATTTTTTAAAAAATCAGTATGAACAACATAAAATGTTGCCTAGCAGAGACAAAATAAAATAATCTGCAGATCAGCTTAGAACTACAATAAAAGAGAGAGGGCACAAGACATTTTTAAGCACATTTTTTATTTTAAAAAATAAAGACGGTGTTCATTTTAAAATACAGGTTTAGAAACCTGGGTGAACCTGGCCGTTCAACTCTACAGCAGGAATAGGGGACCTCAGGGCTAAAAGTGGAATCTCTGTTAGGAGGTTAACATTTGGTTTGGGTGGTGATACACAGGTAGTACCAATCTTTCAGGTAATTTGGGGCCCAGGTTTGAATGGGCATGGAAACGGACTGGGAGCCAGTGCATCTGATAAACTATTAGTAAAATCTGATCAAAGCCCCAGTCTGTCCTAAACTGCTCCAATCGTCAAAGAAGTTTCTAAAAGGACTTTTGTTAGACATATTAATACACATGATTGATATTTCGGACTCCTGCCTGCCTCACCTTCCTAAGACCTGTTCAGAGGACAGGGGAAACTATACCTGACCTGTTGCAATCTGGGGCCATCCCAACTTGAGTAACCTCCAGATTCCTCCAAGCAGGCCTAATTTGGCTCAGGATTTTGGTCTTGGTGAAATCTAATACACAATAGTTAAAAGGAATGGCCAGTAAGAAATGAGAGCTAGCCTTTGTATACATTGGGCCTAAGGATACCCAAACTGGACATGCAATAGATTAGGTGGTATTGATAGGGAAGGAGTAAACAAGCTGAGGAACTCTAGCTGTTGTGGGCCAGGAACTAATATATAAGGCTGTATCTGATGTGTTAGTTTGAACTAATCAGCTAAAACTTTCACTACTGGTCTCTAGTAGATTTAAAAATGTGAAAGAGGAAAATCTCCAAAATGCAACTTCTAATTTCTGGTTATTTGCAAGGGGTGAAAGAATATCATGCAGTGTATTTTTATGATATTCTATTTAACATATACTGAGATATGTGGTTTTAATGGTATTGCTATTGGAACAAATCTTGTATGGGTATGCTTAACAGGAACTTTCTTCAAATAAAAGTACTCTCAAGCTGCGAAGTCTGCTACAGGCTTTAAGAGATATACAGTAGATTGCAACATCTTTTATTGAACCAAGAATGGGTGTACCGATAAAACGGCTTCACAATTTCATTAGCAAAAGTGGGTCCAATAAAATATACCACCTAAGGCTTCAATCCAGAACCTGTGTTCATGTTCATAAATCTTATGGAAACCAACAGATCTTCCAAGAATCCACGCAAATTCAGGTCCACAGCCTCAATATATTCTACAATATACAAAAAGCCACAGAAACAGAAGCTGAAGGTATATTAAAGGCGATCTAGGCTACCTTCCTTGAATTATTTATAAAACCATTTCAGCATACCATTTAGAAATAACACATTTACAAACAATTGTTCAAAGCTGTCAACTCTTTATTTATTTTAAAACTGCATCCTTTGGCCAAGCAAACTTTAACCCAACCATGTCCTTTACATATTAGAGAATGTAGTTTATAGTTATAGTGTTGAGGAAGGGTGTGGGAGACTATGAATAAATGGGGATTTGAAAACCTAAAGTTACTGGGTGGCTTTTGGTCAGTCAGCACCATTCAGCCTAACCTCCTTCACTGGGGAATTGTGAGGATAAAATGAAAAGGCAAAACCATGAATGCCATTTAAACTCCTGGAGCGGGGGGGAGGATGGACTATAACTGTTCAGTTCATAAGTTTACTGTTCTAGCCAAAGACCATAGCAAACTTGTATTAGGCAATAGTATTAATAAAATAAAATAGAACATATATCATTAATATAAAAATTCATAATATAAAGACTTTGACAAATTCATAAGCATTAAAACACAGTTTCCCTTGTGCATCTCTGACAGTTCCAATTCTAATATTATTTTGCCTTTTTAAAATCCAATTTGCCAACATCCATTATTTAAGAGAGAGAAGTTACCAGAGAAACCAACAATAGGTTAAACCTCCAAAAGCTATAATAATAAATAATAATAAATTTGTCTAGGCAGAGAATTCTACTGCATGGAAATGTTCCATGTTGGTAGCTACATTATCATTCTACAATAGGATAATGTTCCATTTGAGATAGGTATCTTCTAGGGAAGAAATTTAATAGTTTATAGTTTACCACGCAAACCTAAATTCCCTTTTTATTATATGCAGAGCACCCTGTGGTAGCCGTTTTGAGTTATCCATTCAAAATAAATGGATGTGATATTGTGCTTGTACCCAAAAACTATGTATGATCCCAACTGAATGCAATAGTAACCAAATATTCTAAACAATGGAAATGTCTTTTCAATAGCATTATTTCTTTTGCACTTCAGCAATCTCCCTATATCACATATTTCAATGTAGAAAGTCTGCAACTTTCCCCTTCAGTGACTCTAGCATTGCTTCTTTTTGGCGGGCTAGATTTAGATGACTTGTTATATGCTTGGACACACCCTCAAGAACACATTTGCCATCATTGGAAGCACCTCTAGTTGTCACCCATACCTGCTCAGCTGTGTCACCAATCACTGTCGAATTCTTGTCCTTGAAAGGACATGCAGTCATTGTGTCATTGAAAAGCAAGTGTATGCTTCAAAAGCACATTAAGGGTAGATATTCACCTGGTTTCAATCAGTGAAGCTCCACTGAAGTCAATGGAGCTGTGGTCATTGCAAATTTTAGCATCAGTTAAAATTCATGAATTTTGGCATTCCTCCGCTTCCTGCCCCTTAAATAAAAAGATTCCACTACAGTAACTGACTATTTGATGCTGTGGTGGTTTTATTGTTATTTATGAAACAGCTGAAGAAGCTCAGTAAGAGCACTCATAATCCTGAAGAACAAAGCTAGCTGATCGCTAATTTGCAACAGTGGTACAATAGGTAGCAAGCAGAGATTCAGAGACTAACCAAGTACCATGATTTAGTGGATTACAGGTCCACTCCATTTTGTTTTTACAGACCATTGAATTGCTCTGTGACTTGTTAATAGCCACATGTGTGGCCATCATTTTGAGGTATTGGACTTCTGATATGCAAGCTCATGCTCGTTTCACAGGATGACAGAAAGCTACCTTTGACCAGGTCAAACTGCTTGCCCATTTAGCTCAGCGGTATCTACTCTGCCTGGCAACTATTCTGCAAGGGGAAAGACGTTTCCCATTACCTGCCACTTGATTCTTTAAACTGGGATTGGACCTGGGGCTGTTTGCAGATGAAGCATATGCTTTATCATTGCTGTGACTAATTAAAATTGGTTCGATCAGGAGAGAAGGAACATGACTCCACCATATCCACTATACGATTTAATAATGCCTATTAAATTAATACCCAGAATCCAAATTTACCCTACATAGAAAACACTGTTGCTAACATACATATTCAAACAAAATAAAAAGCTCACAAAAACAGGGGAGACAGTAGGAATTGATGGAATGGTGTCAGTAGCAAGCCAGCAGTAAATCACATGGAGTAAGTGAAATTAATCTTTTCTTAGAAGAAACAGAATCTGCTCAAGAGTGCCATGCCTAATGAGCACAGCAACACTTCTTCAGTACTTCTTAACCCTTTGAGGCAGTTCCGTGAAGGTCTCCGCCTTCACACAGCTCCCTTTGTCTCTTCCACTCCCAAGCAATCTGAGTGTGATGGCCTGGGAATCGGATTCAGAGGCTGAACCTGAGGAATCCCAGCCTGCACAGGAGTCCCTGCCTCCAGGACCAGCTGAGCTGGGGCTGGGGCTTGAACCTGAAGGGCCCTCACCTGTAATGGATCCTCAGGAGCAGACACCAGCTGATTCTGCTCTGGCTCCGGAGGTGATTGAGGACCTATTGCCTGCAGGTGCTCCACTCTCAGCCCGTCAGGGGAAAGTGAGGTTGCCTCTGGGTCCAGTAACCCTCCAGCCTCTCCTGAGCTGCAGAGGCTCAGGGCAGGGAGGCAGAGGGAACTGAGTTCTCGCAGAAGGAGTGCTCGCTTCCAGGCCAGGAGAGGTGAGTCACCTGTGGACCGGGGCCGCCCCATGCCTCGGGGCAGATAAAAGCCAGCCCAGCCAGCCCAGTCCCAGGTTGCGGGAGCAACATTGTTGGTAACCTGTTCCTGCTGGCACCCTGTCCTGCTCTTCTGCCAGAGTTCCTGACCACACCTGACTCCTTGCCTTGGACCCTGCTTCAGCCTTGATGGACAGCCTCCATACCACACCCTTGACCTCGGACTGGACTCGGACCACGCTGCACGGTAACCCCCCGGGACCAGCACACTGAGTCTACGTCGGCATGCCTGCCTTTGCTCCTCCCACTTCATGCCTCCCCTGATCTTGGGAGACCATAGGGTAGGGGAGCCTGTTGCAGCAGCAGGGGGAGACACCCTGGCTTCTTCACCTGTCTGACTCCTCTCTGCCTCTGGCCCTCCCTCATTCCACTATCCTGCTTCTGGACTTCTCTCTGCCACAGACTCTCCCTTATCACAAAGCCTTGTTACCTCTTCAGATCCCAACACCTCCTCCTCCCAGTCTCCTCCCTCTTCTCCCTCTCACCAGTCATCATTGTCTTACCACCAATCTCTCGGCTCTGAGCCTTCTTCCCTTGGGGGTTTCCCTGCTGGTTTCTCTTACCATTCCTCTGCATCCAACTAGACAACTGGACTCAGTTGACAGATGAGTCTGCTCTCTCTAATGTCAATGAAGATTTTTTTAAAGGGAAAATTCTAAAAAGTTTTCATGATTTTGTTGTTGTTGTTTAGTCGTTCAGTCGTGTCCGACTCTTCGTGACCCCATGGACCAGAGAACGCCAGGCACCTCTGTCCTCCACTGCCTCCCGCAGTTTGGTCAAACTCATGCTGGTAACCTCGAATACACTATCCAACCATCTCGTCCTCTGCCGTCCCCTTCTCCTTGTGCCCTCCATCTTTCCCAACATCAGGGTCTTCTCCAGGGAGTCTTCTCTTCTCATGAGGTGGCCAAAGTACTGGAGCCTCAGCTTCACAATCTGTCCTTCCAGTGAGCACTCAGGGTTGATTTCCTTCAGTATGGAGAGGTTTGATCTTCTTGCAGTCCATGGGACTCTCAAGAGTCTCCTCCAGCACCATAATTCAAAAGCATCAATTCTTCGGCGATCAGCCTTCTTTATGGTCCAGCTCTCATGATTTTACCAGGTCTAATTTCTTAAAAACAAACAAACCTTAGGAGGTAGTCTAAGAGTTTCCTTGGTTCATTTGTGCTCCCTCTCTCTTTTTAAAAAGATTGTTTCTAGATGCTTTGTAGCACTTAGAAAGTGCAGTGTTTGTTATGCACATTTAAAATTCTGAATTTTTCAGAGGCATCAATGCCCTGGATTTTACCTCTATGTGCCTGCCTTCCAGAGACAAATAAAGAGGGATTTTGGGGTAGCTCTGGTGTGCTGATTCCCCCTCCGCAGCATGGCTGTCTTTTGTATATCCATTTCCCCCCTGTTTTTATTTACCTTATGTTGTTTTGTTGTTCTGTGACTTCAATATGTATTTGCCAAGTTTAATTTTCAAATCTCTTAAGGTGCATCTGCTCAAATGGTGTGATATACTTTAATTGCTTAATTAACAACAAATACTGCTGCTAACCAACAAAACGATAGGATATAGTGATATTTACACACAATGAGCATAAAGAAACATGGTAGATTTTTGCAAGAGAACCTATAGGCCTGAGATATTTTCTTTCTAATTCTTTAGATATCTTCAGTATTTGATTTGTTCAAAGTGGTTTTGATTTACCTGTCCCGTAAAATAAGAAAAAGACCCATTACTAGTGTCATGATCCTACCAACAGCAGAACAGAAAGCTTGCAAAGAAATCTCTGCACAATGATTTCACACATGAGACAAAAATACTGCTTACTTTCGCAATGAGATTACACATCTTTTAAGCTCTGAGAACAAATGTCATAAGGTTGACAAAGTCGCCATATTTGTAACACAAGCAATGTGAATTTCTAAGCAAATATTTAGTTCCACACAAAGTATCCATGGTCTGTGTACTGCCATGCATAAAGAAATATGCTTTGCTTCCAGTGTTGGAAGGAAAGAAGACAGGCCCAGGAGATAGATAGGCATATTGTCTTTTCTGGAGTTATTCTCTTCTGGTCGTTGGGCATAAGTTGAAGTTGATTGAAAGTATCTCCTGAGGCCTCCAGATACAGTATAACCTATTGAGTCAAGTAGGGTTTGCCTGTTCATAAGTGGAGAGATCTGATTGGAATTGGGCTTGCACAGCCCTACAAAGTAGCTTAAGAGAAAAAGGCCTATGGGAATAAAAACACAAACTTGAAGCAGCTGAGGTGTGTGTGAAAGGTATCATATTACAGGTGTTTATATTCAACTATCTAAATTCTCAATCAGTACTTGAATATTTCACCTTATATTTCCAATGCAGAATTAATTTCAGCATCAATAGCTTTGCAGAAAAATCAGGACAGAGGTACCTCGGGTTACATACGCTTCAGGTTACAGACTCCGCTAACCCAGAAATAGTACCTCGGGTTAAGAACTTTGCTTCAGGATGAGAGCAGAAATCGTGCAGCGGCAGTGGGAGGCCCCATTAGCTAATATGGTGCTTCAGGTTAAGAACAGTTTCAGGTTAAGAATGGACCTCTGGAACGAATTAAGTACTTAACCCGAGGTACCACTGTTCTACAAAAGAACCCTAAAAAGAGAGTGCATGGTCTTTTAAATCTGACTTGCTGTGATGTACAAAATAGTACTGATACATTTTTACAGGAACAATACATATTTTATTTAGATACTCCCCCTTGTTTTGTTTTTGCATCTACTCTGTAGAATAGTTGCTGCAGGGAGACCTTCCTTCTGATGCTTGGCTTCTCATGTCAAGTGGTTCTGTTCTGACTCTCTGGCATGTTAGCCTACCACATACTAGTTTTTTTCTTTCCCCCACGGCATGAATTACAGGTACCATATGTGTTGCCTCCAACTGTATTTTTGCAGACCTTTAGTCCTAGAAAATATGCAGAGTAAAAGATAGTCATCCTAGGATTTGCATACAGCAGTGAATTACCGGGGGTGGGGGGAGAGGTGGGTTAGTATTTGCAGTAACTACCCAATCAAATATGTTGAGGAAAATGCATTTCATGGGTGTGTTGGGGAATGAGAATTCTACTTGCAGTCAACTTGGCAAATCTATCTTATAAGGAATAAGATCTCCTACCGTTTCAAATCAGCAAGCTGATAGTGTGCTCTTGCTATCGCTTCTAGCGGGGTTTTAAGATTCTGATACCAATCTCACTTCCTCAAGCCTTTTCAGTTTAAAATGTTGCCAACATGGTGCTGTAGCAATTATTAGCACACAAGATATTTAGGCATTATGTATTCACAACTTGGGTAGTTCCACCACCAAAGCTTCTATTTGCTAATTGCTTAATCCTATTCCTGTGGCTGTAATTTGTTTGGGACCTGCTGGTGAAGGACTGGTAAAATAATAACAACAACAACAACAACAACAACAACAACAACAACAACAACAAAAATTCCTTCCAGTAGCACCTTAATGACCAACTAAGTCAGTTCTTGGTATGAGCTTTCGTGTGCATGCACACTTCTTCAGATACACACGATACTTTCGTGCATGCACACGAAAGCTCATACCAAGAACTGACTTAGTTGGTCTTTAAGGTGCTACTGGAAGGAATTTTTTTGTTTTGACTATGGCAGACCAACACGGCTACCTATCTGTAATAATAATAATAATAATAATAATAATAATAATAATAATAATAAATTTTTAATGTTTTTTGTTTGCAAGCTAGTGGTGTATAAATTTGGTGAAATAAATGCATAAATAAATAAATAAACACCGCTTCTATATTTTATTTTTCTTTCATGCTTGCTTTATAGATTTTTCAGATTAGAAGCTCAACATTTTCTACACGGGGCCCTAATTTACAACTAGAGTAAGATCTGTTTGATGAAGGTGGAGTCTAGGGTTGCCATATTTCAAAAATTGAAAATAAGGACACACAAGCTGTAGAGGTTTCTCGGACTTTTCCACCGATGGTCAGTAATTCTGCCCAGACGCTATTTCTGACAGATGAATCCCGGATATGTTCGGGAAATTCCAGACATATAGCGGCCCTAAAGTGGACCAGCTTCTAATCTTGGCAGGGCTCTTACAGAGCAACCCTACCTTACATTTATGGAGTGTGGTGTGGGGGCCAGGAATCCACTGATGGAGCAGCCCCACATCCACTGTTCTGCTTTATCACTTTGGGCAGATTGACAAGTGTGGGAGTCATTTTTTTCTTCTGTCCTTCCATTAGCTATGACAGCCTCGTGCTGTGGGTATCTCAGGGAAAGGAAGGGGCTTTGGGTGTGCTTTAAAAATATTTCACTTGCTATTTCAAAAGAAAAGAAAATCCCATAACAGGTTTCTCTTCAATTTCTCCCAATTATTCTGTTTAAAAAAATCCCAGTTATTTCCAGCTTTTTTTCCAATATCTTCTTATCACTAGAAGTGGGACCTTCTCAAAAGCAGAAAGTTCATCCACTGCTATAGACATCTGAATATTTGTAGGAATGAACTCAGTTTTTAGTACAGACAAAACCAGCATTTGCAAATGTGGTATGGACATCGTGAGCAATATACCGGTAAATATAAGTCTGCCTGCTTTTTATAGCCAGCTGTTTTTAAGCCACATACTTTCCTAGTAGCATGCTCACTTTTTAAAACGCCTCTCACTCTGCAAGAAGGGAACTGCACTAAAACAAGATCTGAAGGACAATATCCCCTCTAAAACTCAGGAAAAGCGATTTATTTTTCTCAGATGTCTGCCAAAGCCATTTTACTAGCAAATTCCAAAGCTCACAACATTGTTATTTCTTCAGTCCCACGTCTCATTGTTCCTGATCCTAGAGGTAAATGTAGCACGGAAGGCATACTGAGCAACTTGCAGTTATATAGCTGTTGCAAGTCTCCTGTCATGCTTTCATTAAATTACTAGCTCACATAACATTTTGCCAGTGCATAGCATGGACAAAGGAGATGGGGCTATTTGCATCAAGGGTGCCGGTGAAAGTAAATATATTCAGAATAAAGTAGTATTGGTGGGGAGGGGGGAATGAACCTCAGGTCTGGGGTCAGATATGGTCCCACAGGCCTCTCTATATGGCCCTTGGAACTTTCCCCTCCCCACGGGGACCACACACCCTCTACACAGACCACCCCCTTACATCCCCACCCTGAGTGTTTTTGTCTGGCTGGAATGTGTGCTTAACTATAATAAAGCATTTTGTTTGCCTAGATGCAAGTCTCTCTCTCTCTCTCTGTGTGTGTGTGTGTGTATGTGTGTGAACAGAAACCTCTGACATTTGAATGGCTTCATCCACTTTCACCCACCATTGGTCCGTGTGCCCCAGAAGTTTGCCCCCAAAGGAAAATTCACCATCATTCTGAAAAGGGTTCCCCACCCCTCATATAGAAGATGGTGAACTCTAGCCTTGCCTCTGCTTTGTACCACAGTTTAACCCACCACAAGCCCAACCAAATTAAATGACTGCTTCCAAGATATACTCAATGATAGGTTCCTCCCTCTTTTTTCATATTTAAAAGTCCTTGCTGCTGGCTATTATTTAGCACTAGCAAATGCAGAGAATCTCAGACCTATCAAGTGTTACTGACAGGGAGTGTCCACGTTTTAAAGCACCCCAAACCCAGTCATGTTACCTTGCACCAATTTTTATTGCGGGAATTTGGCACAGGGAGAAATGGATTCTTCTGTCCAAAGCTTGCTCCCCCCACCCTTGTCTGCAATCATTTTGTTTCTATTGAAATGCAATCAGACAAAAAGACCTGGTAAGACTATATAGTCTGTTCCATATCAATGTGAAGGTGTCTAAACCTATCATCAGACAAATGCTTAAGAAGATGAGATTTATTTATTTTCTAAAAGAATGTTGCTTGGCCAACATGTACAGTGAGAAGGGAAAGTATTTGATCCCCTTCTAAATTTGCCCATTTGTCCTCTGACAAAGAAATGACCAGTCCATAATTTTAATGGTAGGTTTATTGTAGCTGTGAGAGAAAGAATAACAGGGAAACCCCCAGAAGCCAAAGTCAGAGTTGATGTGCCTTATAATGAGTGAAGTGTTTGATCCCCTATCAACCAACCACATGTCAGGCTACCTGGTATTTTCACTGTATGTAACAAGCTGAGATTAGAAGCATCTGCTGTAAGGGAGAGGTCTTACCTGTAATCCCAGCTTGTTACAGTACCTGCACAAAAGACACCTGTTGACAAATTCCAGATTCCAAAGTAGCCACCAAGACCAAAGAGCTGTCCAAGGATGTCAGGGACAAGATTGTAGACCTGCACAAGGCTGGATGGGCTACAAGACTCTTGCCAAGCAGCTTGGTGAGAAGGTGACAACAGTTGGTGCAATAATTCGCAAATGGAAGAAACACAAAATAACTGTCAACCTCCCTCGGTCTGGGGCTCCATGCAACATCTCATCTAGTGGAGTTGCAATGATCAGGAGAACGGTGATGAACCAGCCCAGAACTACACGGGTGGAACTTGTCAATGATCTCAGGGCAGCTAGGACCATAGTCACCATGGAAACAGTTGGTAACACACTACACCATGAAGGACTGAGATCTTGCAGAGCCCGCAAAGTCCTCTTGCTCAAGACAGCACATGTACAGGCCCGTCTGCAGTTTGCCAATGCACATCTGAATGACCCAGAGGAGAACTGGGTGAAAGTGTTGTGGTCAAATGAGACCAAAATCGAGCTCTTTGGCATCAACACAACTCGCCGTGTGAGGAGGAGGAATTCTGCCTACGACCCCAAGAACACCATCCCCACCATCAAACATGGAGGGGGATATATTATGTTTTGGGGGTGTTTTTCTGCTAAGGGGACAGGACACCTTCACCACATCGAAAGGACGATGGACGGGACCATGTATTGTCAAATCTTGGGTGAGCACCTCCTTCCCTCAGCCAGGGCATTGAAAATGGGTTGAGGATGGGTATTTCAGCATGGCAATGGCCCAAAACACACGGCCAAGGGAACAAAGGAGTGGCTCAGGAAGAAGCACATTAAGGTCCTGGAGAGGCCTAGCCCGTTTCCAGACTTTAATCCCATAGAAAATCTGTGGAGGGAGCTGAAGGTTCGAGTAGCTACACATCAGCCTCAAAATCTTACTGACTTGGAGAGGATCTGCAAAGAGGAGTGGGACAAAATACCTCCTGAGATGTGTGCAAACTTGGTGGCCACCTACAAGAAATGTCTGACCTCTGTAATTGCCAAGAAGGGTTTTGCCACCAAGTACTAAGTCATCTTTTGCAAAGGGATCAAATACTTATTTCACTCATTATAATGCACATCAATCTCTGACTTTTGTCTTCTGGGTTTCTGGGGGTTTTCCTGTTGTTATTCTGTCTCTCACAGCTACAATAAACCTACCATTAAAATTATGGTCTGCTCATTTCTTCACCAGAGGGCAAACGGGCAAATTTAGCAGGGGATCAAATACTCCCCCCCCCCACTGTATAAGGATAAGGATCTGAACCTTGTAAAATAGTGTCAAGTTGTATTGAAGTTACTGTACACAAGTTGTATCCCATCATTGAGTACATATGCCCAATATTCAAGGCTCCAAGCCTAAAGTGGTGTTTTGTTTTTACTTCAGCTAAAGATGCTTAGGATTTCACAACACAGTGCGTTGGATTGATTGATTGATTGGATTGATTACTCAATGTACTTGCAACCTGAGCAAGGATCTCCTTTCTACATTGTATGGGTGTGCATGGAACCCATGATTCACCTTGTACATTTTTATTTTTTTTTTAAATTAAATTTGAATACCACCCTTCATCCAAAGATCACAACATGAAATTACAAAATCAGAACAGAAAATACATAATCAAAACATAATAAAACAAAAAGAAAACAATATTCCCCTCCCCATGTTTATCAGTCGAAGGCCCAATTATAGAGCAATGTTTTTGCCTAGCACCTAAATATATGTAATGAAGGTGCCAGGCAAGCCTACTTGGGGTAAGCATTCCACAAACAGGGAGCCACTGCAGAAAAAGCCCATTATTGTGTTGACACCCTCCGGACCTTCAATAGGGCAGGCACATAAAGAAGGGCCTCCAATGATGATGCAGGGTCTGGGGTGGCAGAAGCAATCCTTAAGGTATTGTATTCCTGAGACATTTAAGGCTTTATAGGTTAAAACCAGCACTTTGAATTGGGCCCCCAAAATAATTGGCAGCCAGTGCAGTTGGCCCAGGATCCCTGTGCTATGCTCAAATCATCTTGCCCCAGTGAACAAGCTGGCCATCAAATTCTGCACCAGCTGAAGTTTCACAGCTGTCTTCAGAGGTAGCCCTATGCATAACGGGTTGCTGTAATCTAACCTAGAGGTTACAAGGCCACAGGTGACAGAAGTTAGGCTACTCCTGTCCACATAGGAGTGTAGTTGTAGGTGCTCTACAGGTGGTATTTAACACCTGTTTAACTGGCCAAAATGTTTAGATCTAGGCCAAACACCTGTTGGAATGTGGGGAGGCAGAATGCACATTGATCCACATGTGGTGGAACTGTAAAAAGATTAGAGAATATTGGGAGATGATTTATGACAAACTTTAAATTGCAGACAAATAGGTTCAGGGGCTTTTGTTGAGAAAATAAAAGGGATTTGCATTTCTTGATGAAGAGGTGGCTGAGTAGCATGTATTCTAGTGTGTGCATTTTTAAAAACATTGTAGCTTCACAGCAGTGCTAGACATTACAGGCCTCTGATACATCTTATAGTGGGAGGCAATCTAGAATACTGCTGGCAGAGTTTAGAAGAACTCTGAGGAACATATGGTTTTTTGGATGGGAGGGGGGAAATCTTAAATGAAGCTTTTAACTTTCAAAAGAACCCTCTGCTTCTGTGCTTTAAGAAAAAAAAACCCAAAACCCTCAGCTCTTCCGTGTTCTGAAGGCAACATTTTGTACAACCTCATTTCTTAGAAGCCCAACAACCTAGGGAAACAAAGAGAATGAGGAAATACAGAGCTATACGGTCAGAAATGTACAGAAACTAAAGTGGCACAACAGTGCAGGGCTTTGTTGAGGCCATGATCTGATACCGGAAGGTTACTGACATTGGTTTCAACTAGAGCGGGAGAGACCCCCAAATCACCTTGATTTGTCTTGTTATTCATCTCCTACACTGATTAGTTTTCCATTCTTTACCTCTAGAATACCACCTGACTACTGGCTCCAATGATGGGGAGACAAAGGTCACTGAATTGTTCTTGGACACAGAGGAGTTGTTTCTTCAGCATCCTTAAGAAAGCCACAGGAGAAATCCAGATTCTAACTCCAAAGACACATTGTATCAATGGCTGTGTAGTCAGAAACATCTCCCTCCTATTTCAATTTCCTTTACTGTTTATATAATTTTTTGAAAAAAGATTATATAGTAGTGAAAAGAGAAAGAAGGCATGAAGAGTTTAAACACATTGCCCCAGGTGAACGTATTTGTTGGAAAGAACAGCATCCTCTTGATGGCTTCTAAAATGTCATTTATTGTCAATCACATTTGCAGGAAAAAGGTGTGTTTGCCTTTGGACTTGAAAGGAAGGAAGATTAAATCAGGGTACTAAATCCTTGAACCCCATCCAGCAAAGTCTTATTCGCATGAATAATTCCACTGAATTGCTCACAAAAGCAGCGTAAGCAAAGCAAGCAAAGTTTCGTGCAAAATGATGGCATATTAACTTGCATTAGTATCTAGGTGGCACTTCTATCATCTGCCAACTTAACTGAAGTGTGCTTGAAACCACAGCAGGATCCCTGTCCAAGATAGCTCATTATTTCCCTCTCATTCTTTCCACCATCTTGATAACACTGATGTGAATCAAACCACTCATCAACATTTACAAAAAGATGCATGCTCTTCAGATAGTCTTCATTTTATTTATTAAGTCTAGGAAGCATCAAGTTTTAACATTCTGCATCGTGCTTCCTGACTCAGGCAGTGATTATACTTTTCTATTGATTAAAGCTTCCGCTTGCTGTGGAATGATATTTTTGAGGAGGGGAACTTCATTTGTTGCCATGAAGTTGGACAAGCTGCTACCGATAAATTAATATTTGTTTACACTTTTATCACTGTCCATTTTTGTAATTGGAATTTGAATAGAAGATGTAAAGAAGGCTAAGCAAATCTTCTGTTATTATAATTTTCATGCTTCCTTGGACAGAACACTCAGAAAAGACACTTAGCTCTCAAGCATATTTTATTAAGAAAATAACTTTTTTAGCCCAACTTGTAACAGCATTCGTGCAGAGAATTACTTAGACGTTCATTAAAGGGAAAATCCTGGTTTATTTTTATGCACAGTTGGAGAGAGTAGAATTTTCTCTTGACATACACTCTGATCCTCGGCATATTTGAACCAATGTATTATGCAGCAAAATTTCAGCCTAATCCACAACAATAAATTCAAATTCTTTCACTTAGTCAAATTTATCTTCCAGCTGACTTTAGTGGGTCCACTTTCAACTTAAATCTCAGAACTACTTTTATTTTATTTCATTGAGTTAAGACCACCCAGTGTATATAAAAATGCTAAGCTGTGGTCCAAGTGAATTATGAGTGAAGGTTATTCTCCAGCCATTTAATCCCATTTCAACAATTTGTATACTTCTTAATCACAGTTATCTCTAAGGACTCATTTACACTTGTGTTTGTGCCTTGATTTCTAGATACAGGTCCATGATTTCTAGGCCAGGGTCTGAATGGGGTTTTCCCCACCACTATTCCTGGGGGAAATCCCTGTTTTCCACTGAATTGGAACAAATGTATGCTGGGTTTTCCATGGCTTGACATTTGCTCTCTCAACAGCTGGTTTTCCTGGCAAAAGCAGTGGGATGAAAAGTACCCTGCTCAGACTTGTGCCTAGAAATCGAGGCACAAACTCAAGTGCATACAGGGAACCCAATACTTTAAAACTGAGTAAAAATTAAAAATCACTCAAATTTAAAAAAGGCAACTGGAATCAAAAAGTATTCAGTAAGCTCCAAAAGTTCAACAGGAAGGGGGCCTGTCTGACCTCAGCTGGAAGGGAGTTCTACAAAAGTGGCAAATAAGCCATGGTAGACCACCCTGTCCAAAGACCTCAGTGATTTAAGGGAATAGGCAATCCTTGAGGTATCATGGGCCAAATTTTTTAAGGGCCTTGTAAGAAATTGAAGCTGTCCTGGTAGCGTTTGGGCAGTCAATACAATACAATACAATACCATACCATACAATACAATAAATACCTTTCTTGGCATGACAAGTTAAGACATTTCAAATCACCAGGATAAATTTAAAAGGGACAGGAATGAGGCTGCTGAGGGTCACAAGGCAGTTGTTCTGCTTCACCCTGTCTATTCCCTAAAGGGATGATGCATTTAGAACCCTTTCAGGTAAGATGGAGATTAAAAAGGCAGCCACTGAGGCATTAAAGTCCTTGTCCTTATCCACTAGGAGAAACCTCATTTGGCTTTCTCTCAGAGCCATGGGTCGCAGGTCCAACATCTTGCTCAACATCTGTTTGCGGAGTCTGCTGTTGCAAAGGGCAGTCCAAAAGAATATGGTCCAGTGAATCTGGTACTCCCTGATTGCAGGCACACAGGTGGGCTTGATAAGGAATTTGCGAGTATCAATGCAAGCTTTTGAGCACCAAAGTTATCTTCAGAATGGTTGGGCACCCCCCCCCTTTTTTGCATTAAGTAGATTTACAAAAACTTTGTTTAACTCCTCAAGTCAGCTTTGCTTTTGCAACGAATATTTTATCAGCTTTCATTGTAGCGCAGCACACCTTGCCAAATCTTACCATTTGTTCAACAGAAAAAGAGAAATGTGATGATCTACACATTTCCTAAATTCCACAGCCTAAAGATAACTTCTTGGCATGCTTCCCTGACAAACAAATTAGTTCATATTTTCCAAATTAATACATATAAGCCTAAATACTTTGGTAGTGTTTAAAAAGCCAAAATAAAGCTGTGATACGACAGAAGGAGCAACTGTATGTAGCCACTGTCTTCCATAACAGTAGCAGAGGGCAGAAAAATCTAATATCTAATATATAATATATCCTTTTCTTTAGGAAAGGAAAGAAATATATTCTGAATTCATGCCCACATATCCTAAGACAGTGTTTGCATATGTTAAGAATGCTCAGTGGTAAAGAATTATTTGATTTACCTGTCAGAAAATGGAACTTTTATAAAGCAGACTGTCTCTGTACCTTTTCCACAGGCAGACTGCTTTAAATAAAGGTGATCATGTCATTTTCTAAATTGTTTTCTTTTTTTAAAAAACGTATTTTTCATAATGCCATACCTGTGTTCATTATTCATAGGAATCATATTTTGATAATAATAATGGCAGTCTTTGGGACTGTTGGCCTGAGGGTGAGAACTTTGACTCCATTCTCTCTCTCTCTCTCTCTCTCTCTCTGTCTCCCTCCTTCTACATACCTATCTGCTTCCTTCTTCTCCCCATAACATTTGCAAGGTGCTCACTTCAAACAGAAGTAAGAACACAATGGGCTTAAATGCTGCCATTAAAAATCATTCAAATTTAACAAACACCTCTGTTTTCTAAGCTCTTTCCTTCCTTTGTCTTAAAAAAGGGGGGGAAAGAATTAAAATGAAGACACGTTTAAGAAGGAAGAAAGACCCTATTCTTCAAATACCCACATGATGAAAACCCTCAGGGAGACACAGCTCTGTCAGAGCGAGTGACTGGCTATTATATTTGCAAATCTTTACAGCAGCGTCGCCTACAAAATGTCAGTGCTGAGACAACTGCAAAAGGTTTAGAAATAAAGTTTAGCTTGGAAAAGGCAGGTTATCCATGTTCACAAAGTTATCTTATCACAAAAACAGTAATCTAGTTTAAGAAAACAGCAGGTTCTTTATCAACTCTGCTCATACAATCTAAACCTCTTGCTCTATCTCTCTTCATAAAACCTCTTCTTGGGATAATTTATTCCACCACACACACAAGTTGTTAGGCTTCCAGAACTTTGCCTGGCCTTCAGTGCCCATATCTTCACATACATATATTCATCCATCCATCCATCCATCCATCCATGCATGCATACATCATTTTATTTGTATGCCACCTTTCCACAGATCAATTCGTGCTCAAGGCAGCTTACAACATCTAAAAAATGATAGTCATAACATCAAGAAATACACAACTAAACTGAACAATTTCCACATAAAGGTCCTGTATACCTGAAGGAGTGTCTCCATCCCCATTGTTTTGTCTGGACACTGAGGTCCAGCGCCGAAGGCCTTCTGGTGGTTCCCTCATTGCGAGAAGTGAGGTTACAGGGAACCAGACAGAGGGCATTCTCAGTAGTGGCGCCCGCCCTGTGGAATGCCCTCCCTTCAGATGTCAAGGAAATAAGCAGCTATCCTATTTTTAAAAGACATCTGAAGGCAAGCCCTGTTTAGGGAAGTTTAATGCTGTGTTGTTTTTAATACTCATTTGGGAGCCGCCCAGAGTGGCTGGGGAAACTCAGCCAGATGGGCGGGGTATAAATAAATTATTATTAATAATCACATGATCTAAAATGAAGTACCAAGAAACAATAGCAACAACAGCAACAACCTCCTCCCAAACAACATATATATCCCTCCCACTAAAGGTTGCATTTAAAAGCAGTAGAGTGCTGATCCACTAAGGCAAAAGAGCACTGCTCCAGAAACCTTATTTTGCTCCTGGCCTTCCCTACCTGGCTGTCTTCGAAAGTAACAGCCAGGCCACAGGGTTTGCACTGCCCTGTTTGTTTAATTTATATACCGCCCTATACCTGCAGGTCTGAGGCCGGTTCACAGGATCTTTAGTCTTAGTGTTGCCCCTGTGGAACTTAGTGGGGCAGAGGGAGAATTAGATTTAGTTTGTCTCTGCCTGTCATTGACTCAGACTCCCTGACCCTGTTGGTCTCCCTGTCTTCTGCCCTACCATTCGCAACAGGCACCAGTCATTACTGCTTTAAATATATACGTTTGTGTGTGTGTGTGTGACTTTTTTGTTGCAGTTTGATTACTAGAAGAAGATAATGGTTTGTATCCAACTAGTTTCTCCTCAGAGTAGACCCATTGAAATTAATGGATCTAAGTTCCTTATGTCTATTAACTTCAATGTGTCCACTCTGAGTAGGACTAGCATTTGATGCAGCTCGGTATAATTTCTGATGACCTAAGGCTGAATATTTCAATGTCTAATGTTATTTTAAGTCTAACTCATGACAACTCCATTCAGGCTTTACTGATTTCAAGTGTTTCCTGATTTAGCAGCTGAAATTTTGTTTTGCCCTTTTAAAAGTCTGTTGCTATTATGCTGAAGAGTAGGTGAATTCAGAGCTTCTGAGATGGACAACATCTTTCATTACAAGCTAATAGAAAGGTGACAGGATGAGATGAAGGAAACTGTTGATTTTTAGTCAAAGCCAATTTAGAGTTGTGGCTCAATTTGCTGTCTAGGTGCAAAACACAAAGAAATGTTAACAATGTGAATTCTGTTACCATGAGCAATGCATAAATAATTCAATCTTTATATTAGCATTCATCTACATAATCTCTGTTGTCACTCATTAAAGGCTACATTTCCTTTCCTCTCATTGCCTGTGTTCTTAATAAATCTTTCAGTGCATTCAGATTGGGTACAGCTTCAAGATTTCATTAGTTCTGACATTTTAGGAAGTTTGGATGGTTCTGTGGATAGTCGTGCCCTGTTTTCCCAAGTGTGTGCCTAATTTTCTTTGCACACTTTTCTCCTACCCAAGACGTCCATGTTGTTTGAACATTCAGGCTTCTCACAGTGCAGTCCTTCACAAGTCTACTCAGAAGTAAGCCCAACTGAGTTCAGTTGGACTTGCTCCCAGATAAGTATTCATTGGATCACAACTTGCCATATCTGAACATTTGTACTACTGCAGGTGATCAATACATTCCTTGTTGTGATAGAGATTTTGGGGATGGGGAGCAAAGGAATAAACTCCCAACTTTGGAAATCCTCAAGTCATTACAAGCTGAGCCCAAATATCCCCTGAATTTTGCTAGCCCTCTTGATGACTAGTTTCTTTCTCTCTCCCCCCCCCCCCATTTTGTCATCTTCACAAACTGTTTGGCATTTTCAATGGGAGGGCTGTACCCAGTTGCTCCAGTGGACCACTCTGCACAGCACAAAGCACACTTTAAACAAAACTAAGAGGAGGGAGAAGAAGAAAAACTTCTGTCTGACCAGTTTCTGCACACTGTGAATCAATGCATGCACCTCTGCCATGTTTCCTATTACTTACATTTTATTAGGAACATTTGCTTGCAAAAAAGGTGCATATTGGACAAAAATGTATACAAAATGTGTATACAGTCGTACCTTAGTTTGTGAATTTAATCCGGTCCGGGAGTCTGTTTGACTTTTGACACTGTTTGGCTGCAGGACGTTCCTTGGTTTTCAATCGGAAGCCGCAGAAGCCACGCTAGACGTTCAGCTTCCAAAAATCATTTGAAAACCGGAACAATCACGGTTTTCAATTGTTTGGGAGCCAAAACATACGAGCTCAAAGGTGTTCGGCTTCCGAGGTTCCACTGTATTAGGTGAAATGCACATGAAAATGTGTATGCCTTTAAATGCATTTTTTTAAAAAAAGTACAGTGGTACCTCGGGTTAAGTACTTAATTTGTTCCGGAGGTCTGTTCTTAACCTGAAACTGTTCTTAACCTGAAGCACCACTTTAGCTAATGGGGCCTCCTGCTGCTGCTGCGCTGCCGCTGCACTATTTCTGTTCTCATCCAGAAGCAAAGTTCTTAACCCGAGGTACTATTTCTGGGTTAGCGGAGTCTGTAACCTGAAGCATATGTAACCTGAAGCGTATGTAACCTGAAGCTGATGCGGAAATAGGGGGAACTGAAAAGACTGGAAATAGAGGAAGCTGAAATTCAGTCTTCACTATCCCTAAGCCAATACATATATGACTTTGTTCTTACTGAGTTTTTTATATAAACACACTGTCTCACATGTTTGTGTGTACATGCATGCACCCATTCACACATGTTCACAATATGCAATAGAAAACAATTGTCTTTGCTTCATATGGTAATTGGCCAAAATCCAAAGAACTACATAGAATTGTGCAAGGCGCTTTAATTGACTTTTAAACTTTTTTTTCTAGCAGCCCCCTCTACTATATTATAAACTGCTTTTAAAACTATCCCTTTTACAAAAGTTTTTCTGTGAGGAATAAAAAAATAGCTGTTTGAGAGTAGGAGAGGAAGCAAGTATAAAGTGAAAGAAGCCCAGGGCTCACAGAACTACTTCCATAGTTCTTTGGATCCTGGCCATTGTTTTTAATTTAGTTTCAAAGGCTTAGGATGCCTTAAGCTAGAAGTAGTTACTACCATCAGCAAGATGTTCCATTTGCTAAAGACCGAGAAAGCTTTCACCATGGTGAGAAACAGTCGCTTATATCCAGTGAAAAACTACTTTGTGGACTGTACCGAACACATCTGGAAAACTCCTGGCTCCAGGCTTACACAGGAAAATGTAATTGCCTAGGCATCCCTCCATTACACAGTGGGTCCTCTTAAAACTCAATGTTCATCATCCCCAGCACCTCCAGCACAATCTGCTGATCTTATACTTCAGAGGAGCAGCTTTACAATCATTCTGAACTACAAAATATTGAGGTTTTCATGTCACTTGCTGCCTGTATGCCCGTGTGACTTTTGAAGATGAAAGTTTCAGATGAAAGATTCAGAAAGTGGATGGAAGAGAAAAGGTGAGCTCAATTCCGACTGCAAATCTCCCATTCTTTTGTATAATTTATCTTTGGGCTCAGCCAAGCCTAACAGCCTTTAAAATGAATAACTAGTAGGACTAATGCCCCAATCCCAGCTGATCGTAGTGTTTTTAGGATCATAGCCATCAAAAGCCTATGAGAAAATGGACATAAATCAGTCACTAAACATAAAGAATAGAAATCCCCCCCCCCCACTTTTCCAATATACTTTTTTTAATCTCCTTGTCAAAATACTTTGAAACAATATATAGAATCAAAATGTTTGGGGTGGGAAGTGGCAACATTTGAATCCATCAGTAAATGTGACTGAGTTACTCAGAGTTTGCATAAGGATTATGGGCAAGTTTTTCACTACAAAAGTAATTTCTTTTTATTTGGACATGTATTATATCATGATGAATGCTTCAGTAATTACCAGACTCTGATGCTTCAGCTATTTTTTTTTTTATTATGAACATTTTATATTCTTCTTGAGTGCGCACAAAGATGCACACACATTGCAATATGCCATGTGTGTGTGTGTGTGTGTGTGTGTGTTCCCCAGAAGGTTCTGGAAACTATTATGCAAGTAGGATAATGCTATGCCTCATCTGGAGGGTTCCCCACCAGAGAATGACCTGGAGTACCTGTTATTTAGGAAATCCAGGATCTGAGTAGAACTAGGGATGAGGAAGAGCCAGGACTCTTGGGCCAGGGGGTTGGCCATGTGGGAGAGTTCAGCCTCAGAAGCTGAGGCTGAACAGGCCCTGAGCCTACAAGACTGTCACCACCTTAAACAGCCGATGGGAACCTGCCCCATAAGGAATAGTGTCAGGGTTCAAAAGAAGATTCTGTGGGAATCAAAGTCTTCTCACAAAAGAGGTTTTCTTCCTGAGGAGATGTCTGTTTGACACCAGCGGATAGAATTCAGCTGCACCCTCAGCAGCTCCAGCTCAAAACCTCAGTTCCCAGGCTGGAAGAGAGGCTGGGACAATCTGTCTCCTCCAGCCCCAGCCTGAACTGCTGCTGTGTGACCATGGGCTGTCTCTTGGCCAGGCTTCCTCAACCTCAGCCCTCCAGATACTTTTGGCCTACAACTCCCATGACCCCTAGCTAGCAGGACCAGTGGTCAGGGATGATGAGAATTGTAGTCTCAAAACATCTGGAGGGCCAAGGTTGAGGAAGCCTGCTCTTGACTTTGCCGGTTCCTCTCTCCGTGCTGCTAGATGAACTGCTAGATGGTTGCCGGGTACCTAGAATGCTTGTGGGTCATGTTGTAAACTCTCTTTGGCCAGGGACTGGCCTGAAACAGGGCAGATAAGCTTGAAGAAGGAATAGTATGCATGGAGCCACACATAGATCATCAGCGGGGTGGGTGGGTGGGAGGAGAATCAGAAATAATTTTATCTAAATACTGCCTTATTTCATGGTTCGTCTTTAATTCTCCCTGCTGATACACACACATCAGCAGGAAGTGTCAACATCCGTAGCTTTCTGTTTGTGAACATTTAAAAGGTTTGTTTAGTAGCTCCCACCTACAGCCGTTTGAAACCTCCAAATTATAATGGAATTCTGGGGTGGGAAAAGGCGGATGGTGCTGTCTGTGGATATTTAATACATGATGAATTAGGCCTGCTATGGAATCTGCCTTGGAATTACAATGACATGACTGAACCGTTTGAGCTTTCACTCCTGTGGTTCTTAAGGTCAGAGTACTCTCTTTGGTACTCCTTATCAGGATTTACGAAGAAAAGAAATAAGTGAAAGGTCTGAATTAAGATTACCTGCGCTGGAAGAATTGTACTGGCTGCTGTCAATTCCCTATTGAGCCAAGTTTAAAGTATTGCTGGTGACTTATAAGGCCACACTCAACTTGGCTAGCTGAAAGAACATCTCCTGCTCTCTCAATGTACCCACCCAATAGGGTAATCAGAAGAAGCACTCTTGGGGGTGCTATTTTCTGCTGACATTCATTTTATGACCATTTGGAGATGGGTCTTCTCTTTGAAGGCACCCACCTTGTGGCATGGTCTTCCCCTGCTGCTCAATACACTTTCTGTGTGGTATTGAGACATGCCGTGAGTCCTGGTAGACACCTGACAGCACTGTGGATTTGCCACCTCCCTGCCTCTTCATGTCTTGTTTTGAATACAGTAGGCTGGGTGGCAGTGCACTGCTTGCCATTTCAATGCAGGAGTGTCACTTGGGCCGGTTCTCGGGAGAAATGCCACCACATCTCCACGTTTGTCACTCGTCCTCCTCCCCTTCGCTGCTGCCCATTGCCTGTGGTGCCTGGGATACTAAACGCCACCTTTTCAGCTCTTGGAGAGTGGTTGGGTGCACTCAAATACGACAGTGGCCTTATACTTCTTGACTATACAGTGGTTTCACATCCAAGTTTTCCCCTCTGTTTCCATTAATATTCTTAGGCACACAGAACAACAGAGCAAGAGGAAAAGAGGTTCCTTTGATACACAAACCTTTACATGGACAAAACGAAATGCAGGTTTGCTTTAAAAACACACACACAAACAAGAAAAAATTTGATAGCAGAAGCAATATGTTGCTATACTACCAAAGGATACAGTAATCACTCACAATTTTGTTACAGTGCCTAAAGACCTATAAAGGGACATATTTATTATTACCTGGACAGGAAAAGCTGAAAAGATGCCTGTACGAGAGCAACTGTGCTACTCAGTGACTAATCTGGAATGCAATACCATTGAGTTATGAGAGGAATTATTTCTGAACATAACATATTCAAGAATTCCAAGGCTAAAATATTGAGTTTATAAATTCTTTTTACCTGGGCTTTTTAATCCTTTACAGTTTATTCAGACTCCTGACCACTGACAGACAGAATATAATGTGCTGTGCCTCAAGCCCATTTTGTCAACTGTTATAATGTAGGTTTCACAAAGGCTATGGTTAATGTATTTCTTTTGTCAAGTGACATTTTGCCCAAAGCGCTTACATCCTTTCCATATTTTTAACTTTCAATATCCATGCTTTAGCAAGTAAACATTTTCAAGTTATGATTTTGAAACTAGTTTTCTACCTTGAGATTTAGCCCAAACCTGTATTGTTTTAAGAATAAGATTTTCTACTCTTCAAATGTGCAGTGCCTGAAAATGCAGGTTAGTCTTAGAACAACATTAAGATACAGATGCAAGTAATTCAAAATACAGTGTGGTGGGCAGAACACTTAGCATTTTGCTCTTACTGCACACAGGAGCTAAGAAACAAAGATCATAGTACATGTACATGGTGCTGGCGATGAGAATAAGTGGCTAGATAGCAAGGAAGATTGCAGGATTAGAATACAGCAAACAGAGCGTGAGTCAATAGTGTTTTACTCCCTAACACCATTTTATACTGTATTAAAAGGAGCATCAGTTTCAAGACTTTGGAAGTGGTACCACTATTCTCAGAACAGATGAGACTATTATTCTGAACAATATTTTAAATACTGGCATTGCAGAAGGAGACTAGTGAGTTTAAGGGCAGGTTACAAGGCTGCTATGGTGGAAGGGACTAAAAGTTTTGTCATGAAATTCTACTCAATACTGATCCAGAGTAGATGTATAGTTAGCAGAGTAACAACTGAAACACATTGCAGGATTCCCAAAAATAGAGCAGAGGCAATTAATATTTCATCCAGCAGAGCTTTACTGCTACTGAAGGCAAATGAGCATAATGGTCACAAATCCAATACATTCAGGACTGGCACTGTCCATAAGAAATCCAGTTGCAACAGACTTAACTTAGATTTACAATAACTTATAATAAGTCCAAACCTTAACACCCATACTACATACAGAACACCAGACCAGAAGGAAAAGAGATAGAAAGAGAAAGTGAAGCCCAGGCTTCTTCTGGCCTTACTTCTATTGTTAGCATGACCTTGACAGAAGAGATAACAGAACCAGTTTAAACTAGCTGTACTCAGCTTCTCTGAAGGAATAACCCAAACATCACGAACCTTCTGCTTGTTACTTTCACACACAGAAGCTTCCAGAACCCTCTTGAATTAATTAGGATAGGAAAGATCTCTGCACATCAGAATAATACTTTCCGCACTAAGAAATGCAAACTGACATGTTTGGTGTGGAGAAATGAAAGATTAGGGGTGTAATGCTGCGCACTGATCAGTGTGGGACTGATTTCAGAGTAGATATGTATAGGATTGTGCAGTGTGATTGGTGGATGAGAGAGGTTCAATGGGTTAGGCATTAAAACCATATCCAGAATGGGGAAACAGTTGATTACCCTGGTATCAACTAATAATAAAGTAAAGAAGTAAAGCAAGTAAAGAAGAACAATCAAATTATAGGAATGTGTCTTTAGGTTAACTGCACATGAAAAAAGTCTGGATTATAAAAGTAGGTACTTAAATAGCCAAGAATGATTGTGGAATAATCTTCCAGGGTGACTTCCAACTAAAAGAAAAATGGCCATCATTGTAGAATTTTTTGAAATAAATTATTATTATTATTATTATTATTATTATTATTATTATTATTATTATTTTATTAAAAGCAGAAGGCAAGGGACCTGGGCTAGAGGATCAGACTATTCTAGAATCTACTCCAGAAATTCATGTGCAACTCACATTCTCTAGCTCACAGTGCAATGGAATGGTCCAGTGTCATCTAATGCCGGCATTTAGCTCATATATGAAATGGCGAGTGCTGACAGAGAGAAAAATAGCCTAATGCACTTTTTAAAGAAATGATGCCCTTCAAATGCCAGATTACTCCTTCATCTGTTTTCTTCCCGTAAACACAGGGACTGCACTGGCAGCTGTTTTCTCCTTTAAGTCAATTCAACTTCACAACACAACCAAGACTTGCAAAACACCATTTTTTCCCCCTGCAGCTTATACCAAATGAACCTGAGAAACAATCAAGCCAGACATCTGGCAGACAGGCTGCAATAAAGAGCTGTGCCTGAGATATTAAAGATCTGGGGTAGGCAAGACCCTTTCTCGGGAGAACTCTGAAATGCATTTTTAAAGGAGGGCACCCTGTTAGTCATCAAATGAAGACACTGCTAAGAATCAATTTTTTATTCAACAGGTGTTTTTAATCACAACTTGGGTGGTGATTATATTCTGCCTTTGTTCCTTGCAGAGAAAGGGAAAATAGCTGCTTTTCTTCTGTCCCAAGTGGAAGTCTGTCTAGCCACCTTAACTGTTCAGGTTGAAATATGATCATACCTGCTGAGCCAGCTGCTGATAGTTATAGTGGGAGACGCTCCATTTTGAAATGCAGGCTTTGTCTTGTGCTTTTACAGAACTGCTTTGGCACCAACGCCTCAGCGCTGAGGAATTTCCATGGGAATGGGTCCACCATTTGCACAAAGCATTAAAAAAAAAAATGCTTTCTAAATGTTAGAAAGTGGGGGTGTTTACCAAAGCTACAAGAGCGGCACCACTTTCCCTCAAGCAAGAAAGAAAGTCAAGGTCTCCCCCTCCCCTTCCTTTTCTCAGCTTTCCATTTATGGACTTGCTGGTCTTTTGCATATCTGCAGATTCCAAATGCTTTCAACATTTGCCCACTTAAAGTGCAGATGAATTTAATTCTGTTGATTCGAAATGGTCAACAAGGGCACAGTTCCATTTGCAATCCAATGCCTCATTGCACCAGCGTGAGCGAAGAGGGAGGGAAGCGGAATTGTCAATGGGGATTGTACTTGCTCCGTTCTGATCATTGCTCTTAGCTATAACCTCTCCATGGCTTGTGAGGAGCTTACGAAACACTGTGCAGGAACAATGGAATATGCATTTTAAATTGTATGGTAATTGTCTGGTAATATCCTCTTTGGCTCTTTTCAATCATTGCTTCCTTCCAGCCTGCCACTGTTGTAAGAGTTTGTCTATTAAAATTCAAATTAGGTAACAAGGTGAAAATTGCCTCATGAATTCCCCCCCCCCGCCACCCCCCTATTCAATACACAGTTTCCCCCTATATATGCCAACCTTTTCAAAACCAAGCACCTGTGCCTTACATTACAGGTAAATACCCTTATAATGGGCAGAATTTTCCCCTCCATATCTGCCTTCAAAATGTGTTCCCTTCAAAGTGCTCATTCATCAGAAAAATGTACAGAGCATCAACATCTTGGAGAATTCTTTCAATACATTCAATTGATATAGATAGATAAATATAGATATAAATCTATAGATATATAAAAATAAACAAGTTCATGCATATGGAAAAGGATGGCCTTCATATTGTTGGCCTTCAGGCCATGGTTGGGAACTTTATTTGCAGGCTTATGGGTGGGTAAACCACTCTCCCAATGGGAGTGTGCGCCTTCAGGTTAAAGTCAAACTGTAGGAGAGCTGCAGCGCCTGCTGTGGCTGTAGAAACCAATACAGGAGATATATGTTTTCTTGCAAGTGGAGTAGATGAAGGCATCTGCTTTTACTGCTATAACATCACCCTGGCATTTCTTCCCTTTGCACTCCTCCCAGTGGACATTTGTCCTCTAGTCACTGCTGTGGATACATGACCTGACTCTCACCAGGCACTGTGATTGTCTGCAAGAGATTCCCACAAAAAGGTAAAGGATCCCTGACAGTTAAATCCAGTCGCAAACGACTCTGGGGTTGTCGCGGTCATCTCGCTTTACAGGCTGAGGGAGCCGGCCTTTGCCCACAGACAGTTTTTCCAGGTCATGTGACCAGCATGACTAGAAGAAGAAGAAGAGTTTGGATTTGATATCCCGCTTTATCACTACCTGAAGGAGTTTCAAAGCGGCTAACATTCTCCTTTCCCTTCCTCCCCCACAACAAACACTCTGTGAGATGAGTGGGGCTGAGAGACTTCAGAGAAGTGTGACTAGCCCAAGGTCACCCAGCAGCCGCAGGTGGAGGAGCAGAGACGTGAACCCGGTTCCCCAGATTACGAGACTACTGCTCTTAATCACTACACCACACTAAGCAGCTTTTGGTGCAACGGAACACCAAAACCAGAGCAGCGCAAGAAAACGTTTACCTTCCTGCCGGAGTGGTGCCTATTTATCTACTTAAACTTTTTTTGGAGTGCTTTCGAACTGCTAGGTTGGCAGGAGCTGGGACCGAGCAATGGGAGCTCACCCCATCACAGGGATTGGAACCACCAACCTTCTGATTGGCAAGCCCAAGAGGCTCAGTGGTTTAAACCACAGCACCACCCGCGTCCATAGGGATTCCCATACAGAAGGCTTAATGTGGCTAGCTTCATGTCACATTTGCAGACATTATCAAACTCCATGCAGGCTTGGGCAAAACAGTTGATGAGTCTCTGCAGAGCTTCTTTGAAATGCTCTGTCAAAGCTGCATCATCTGCAAACATCACTCAGATAAGAACATGCCTCCCTTTTGTCTTGGCATGGAGATGTACAGGTTGAACAGATCCATGTCACTTCTTGAAACTTCTTCAGTTGAGCTGAAGGCATAGAAGTGCAATAGGAAGATGAATGTGAGATATTATATTACTTGGCCTATCCTCCAATTTGCATGCCAAGACCCCATGACCCGCAGTTCCCTAGTGGGTAACAGACATACCAACATGAGTATTTAGGTTTATGGGTTCAACTAGGCCACAACTTTATTGGATGCAGATGTGAGCGGTTTGGCTTAGGCATTGGCTGAAGCTAGGCTATATCTTGACTCTCGCCTGTCTTCAGGGAGTCCATGTAAGGGTACCACATTAACAAGCAGTTGTCAGGTACACAGCATACAGCTTTCTCACTCACCCAGTCCTATGTGAATCATAGAATTGTAGAATTGGAAGGGACCCCGAGGGTCAGTAACTCCAACCTCCTACAATGCAGGACTCTCAACTAAAGCATCCATGAAAGAAGGAGTTGTGGTCTGGGCTTTATAAGGCTTGGTAACGTCTCTGTCACATCATGAATAAAGCACACCTCCTAGGACATCCTGTTACCTCTGCACACTGCTGCCTCTGTCCCCCTCAGTATGAGTTCATCTTCTGCAATGGGCAATGAAATCCAAGCTGAAGTTGTCATGGGATTTTCAGGAAACATGGGCATCCAGGAAGGGTGCAGAATGCAGACCACAAGTGGGATTATTTGTAGAATGTAAGGACACTCAGAAGCAGCACATGGGAGGCTTGGAAATTAGGGAAGTGCAGAAACAAAGCATGCATCTCACTCCTGACAATTTCACTGGCTTTTTTTTGCTCTACTTTGATCATTTCCAAAAGCAATTTATTTTCTCTTTAATTATTGTTTTACTAGGTCAGGAGAAAAATGAGGGATTTTTCAGCACAATACTATATACCTACAATAGTCATCATTGTGTGGAATTTGAGTTTCAGCACAATATCAAGTATATGATGCCAGAGAATTCCCAACTTATTTTATTAAAAAGAGCAATCCAGTGTTCCCAAGCACTGCATAGCAGCACTGGCTTTTCTCTCTTTCATACCTGGAATCCTGCTGCCAAATGTTTCCTGTGAAGGAATTGTGTGAAATAAGCATTAAGCTAGTGCATAGCTGTTGCAAGCTTAGCTATACATCACAATGCTGCGCACCAGCATTGTAGATGAGCAGAGAATGCTCCCCTATCTATCTACCTATCTATCTAGCTATCTGTTGCATAAGATACCCAATGTTTCCATGCCCCACTGTGCATGGTAGGCAAATCAACTGCTGATAATTCAGTCCACCATAACTGGGGTTCATAAAGCAGAACAGAGCTGCTCTTCTCCCTGATGGGGAAAAATTCCATGCTAGGAATTTCACTACCTGTTATATAGGAACCTAACCAGCCCTGCCCACATTCCTGAAATTGAGTTCCCAGGATATTGTGTTTGGGCTTTCAAGAAACTGGAAGCCTCTGTGGGTACCCATTTGTCAAACTCTTGATCTGCAAATAGCTGCTCAACACATATACAAAACAGTATAGCTAGGCATGGCTGGTGTAAAGGGAAGCGAGTTGCAGACACAGGCTACATTTCATCCAAAGCACACTATTTCACAGTACAATGGAAGAGCATGGCTGGCAAAGCAGCAGCTGGCACACTGGGATGGCTGTGCTGTGGGTAGCACAATGTTTCTGGAGAGAGGGTTCCTTCTTCAGAATAAATACTGACTGAACCTTGCTGAGAATTGGCTGCAGTTTATCTATATTTAATCAGCTAGGAGATCTGAAGCATGGGCCATCTTGTTTCCAAGTGTGAGGATAGCTCCTTTTTTTCAGTGATTTAGCGGGGGGAGAGGTAATATCTGCTGCAGAGAGATTAGATGAGGGAGTATATTCCTTTTAACTATACCCACAACCCTTCAGAAGGAAAGCAGAAACCACTTCCATCTGGCAGGGTCCTCATCAATCTGTTTTAAACTTGGTTTATAATTATCTCTAAACAGATTTCTCAAATTAGGTATAATTTTAACTCCTGCTATCCTCAAATCGTAGTGAAATGTGAGGGACATGGGCACCACCTACTGTACAGCTTTCGGAGGCAGTGAAACTCGAGTTATCTCCAGCATAAATTAAGCACCTCAGAACCTTGTGAAATACGGGCTTAGTTAATTGTATCATTAAGAAAAGAGGAGCAGACGATGAATCACATCTCCACTGCAAGGCATTCAAAGAGGTTTAGCAAAATGTCACTGGCATTTGGGCTCCCAAAAGCCAAAGTGGCTTTGGTCGTTTAGAGGAGTTCCATACATGACACACAAAAATGCATTTGAGTCTCTCATTTACTTTGCATCATATATGAATACTTGTAATGTGTGAGAGAATTTGAAGAAAAATCTGTATTTCCCTCAAGACTTTATTTATCTTAAAGCTGTTTTTTGTCTCATGTGTGAAAACCCCAAGGACTCAGAAAAACACTTTTCTGTCCCTTGAGTTCCAGTGGGAAAGCTTTAGGAATCTGCTTAACTACCTGTGGAAATCTGCACAACTTAAATTGCTTGACGGAATTATGCCTACAGTCCTTACAAATCTCGCTTTAGACCACCATACAATTATTCAGAAGAACCACCAAGGACATCTTCACGTGTTATTATGGCTGCCAGGATGTATTGTGACAATTGGGTGGGAAGACCCATGTTATTAGCTCTGTGCACGTGGTCCCCAAAGCCCAAGAGTAATTGTGTCAGGATGTTAAGAATCCACTGGGAAGCAGCACTGATGCAGCTATGTTACTATATATAGGGGGAACCTAGTGTTCATGGAATGATCTTTATACATGCTTCAGAAATTATAATTCAATTTAGGTTGGAAGCCAAAATCATCAGACACCTAATGGATAGGTGTGCTTAATCCTGAGTAAACCTGGATTTAAAGGGCCAGATAATAACAGCTAAACTAACATCCTGGAAAATTACCTTACTTGTGGTAGTTTAATTGCTTTCATGTAAATATTTTGAATGAAATTGGCTTCCCCACTACCACCAAATAAGTGGCCAATATTTACTAGCACTGCCAGTGCAGAACTGCATTTTGCTAGCTAAGCTGGATTTGCAACTCATGCCCTGCTGCTGCCTTTTCCAATTATTATTCACCTTTCTACATTGATGGATTACCTTCCTAAACTTTACAGACTTTTTGCTTTAAGGATTGGTCTTATTAGTAGGCTGTGATTACTCTTTAAAAGCTATAGCACAGCTGCATGCAGTAGGTAAGGAGGAGCTGTCACTTTTTATCTTGTCTAGGGTCCATGTAGAATCCAAGCATTGTGGTTTCTACCCTTAAGAAGGGTGATAGAAGGTCATTTCATAATTATTGACCCGTATGGCTTACAATCACCTACTTTCCACCCCAGCAATCCACATACTTATCCTAACAAATTCCCATGGGTGGTGGTTGTAAGGTATATGTCATAAAAATTTCTTTGTACATACAGGAATACAGGAGCTAGAGTGTCACTCCTTTCTGCTTCACTCTGGCCACATTCGCACCATACATTTAAAGCACTATGATGCCACTTCACACATTTATGGTTTCCCCCAAGGAATTGTGGGAACTGTAGCTTGTTAAGAGTGCTGAAAGGTGCTAGGAGACCCCTATTCCCCTCCCAGAGTTAGGGATTGGTTGCTAAACCTCTCTAGGAACTGTAGCTCTGGGAGGGGAATACAGGTCTTTTAACCATTTCAGCAGCCTAAACAAACAAACAAACAAACAAACAAACAAACAAACAAACAAACTACAGCTCCCATTTTGGGGGAAGCCATGGGTATTTCAAGGGGTATCATAGTGATTTAAATGCATGGTGTGACTATGGCATTGTGTTCACCTGGCTTCACCTTCACAGTAAAAAAAGCAGTAAACAAAACTGAAGTGTCCATAACTAACAGTTGGATAGATTACTATTGATCAGATTAGTGTGGTTTGTTTTTGTTTTTCCTTCGTGATACCCTCCTCCTGCTTCAAAACTGCAGTGGAATGGATAAGCGTGGCTCATTAAGGAGCAACCCAGCACCACATTTCCTGAAAATATATTTAGGAAGACCAGTGAGCAACTTATGGCCAACCATTTAGTTTAGTGGCCATTGCTGCTTTCTATTCTCTCTCTCCCCACCCCCTTCAGTATCATCTTACAAAAATCGGAGAAAGCCCTTCAGTCCTCCGAGGCCACTTCTGCATTGGCAAAAAGAAAATAGGATGCAGATTTGCACATGTGCAAATGTTAATTTATTTGTAGAGGTGTACTTTTATAAATAATGGGATATGTCCAGCTGCATTCTCTTCAGATCACATCTATTGACATTAATGCAGCTAAGGTTAATAATTTCCATTAATTTCAAAAGACCTACTCTGAGCTGGACTAACGAAAAACTCACTGACTATAATTTAAATAGAAGTATGATGTATGGGATGCGGGTGGCGCTGTGGGTTAAACCACAGAGCCCAGGGCTTGCTGATCAGAAGGTCAGCAGTTCGAATCCCTGTGACGGGATGAGCTCCCATTGCTTGGTCCCTGCTCCTGCCAACCTAGCAGTTCAAAATCACATAAAAGTTCAAATAGATAAATAGGTACCGCTCTGGCGGGAAGGTAAACAGCATCTCCATGTGCTGCTGTGGTTTGCCAGAAGCAGCTTAGTCATGCTGGCCACATGACCCGGAAGCTGTACGCCGGCTCCCTCAGCCAATAAAGCAAGATGAGCGCCGCAACCCAAGAGTCGTCCGTGACTGGACCTAATGGTCAGGGGTCCCTTTATCTTTTTATGATGTATCTAATGATAGTGTGGAAGACTGTGACCAAATGGGTCTGTGTACCTGATCAGTCTGCCATCCAGCAGCTAACTCCTGATGTTCAGCTCCAAGGCCCCCGTTCTCTGTTCTTTATCATAAAACCGGTCTTGGATCAGACAGCCCTTCGAAGAAAGGACCATAATGTAAGAGACACAGTTACTCTAACAGCAGCTCCTAGGTGCCAAAAAAGCCTGTGTTGATCACTCAGAGGCATAGTGGGTGCGGACCTTGCCCCAGGTACACAATCTGAGGGGGGCATGAATCAGGTGCCCCCTGCAGAGATCCCTATCACATCCTGCCGGTGGCGGGGGCTGGAGAGCACAGAGGGTGAAGATAACCCCCCCACACACACACACACACATGAACATTTGTGCAGCAGGGGCTGGGGGGTGTGGAGAGTGAAAATCACAGCTGAAGGACATATTCTAGGGGAAAGCACCCAAGAAGACTGTTAAGCAGGCATGAGAGTTGGGTATAGTGTGAGTCCTGTGAGTCAAATTTAGCATATTTTCCTCAAACCAGTGTTGCCCTCACATTTTAAGATGGTCTGTTACATATTCCAATCCAGTCCTGATTCTCAGTGAGCATCCTCAGGGCTCTCTCCCCTACGCATTACTTTACGTTCATCATTTTTCTACTCATGTTATTTTGTCATATTAACAGTAAAATTGTATAAGTGTCTACGCAGAAGTAAACTCCAGTGAGTGAATGGTACTCAATCCAAGGTGAGAGCATACAGAATTGCAGCCTCAGTCTCCTTTATCTACATTGTTACACCATATGACAAAAATAAATGAGAACCATCTACATACTTCAGAGGATGCTTCAAGAAACTACTGCGAACAATTGTAGGATGACAAGAAAAAGGGGGGGGAATGATAAAATCTAGGCTGTCCTTTCTTTTACAGAAGGTCAGAAGGATGGATCAGAGAGAAAGAAAGCTGCAAAGAGGGAGTAATTGTTAACAGGAAGAATGATCTGTATTCATCCATGGTTCAGATTGTTCTATATTATTTAAGACATTTCCCTTACTCACACATATCAGTGCTTTAGGTTTCTACTGGCCTCTTCATTTGACATTCTTATTTCCACACACACAGAGACAGACAGACAATGAAAGGCACACATATTATGTATCAAGTTTCCAGTCTGCAACACATCAAGGAGAATTTTTAAAATAAAAAAAAAAAATAATGGAAAAGGTCTGGAGAAAATGTATGCTCACATTGTTTTCATACTTACTGCTATATTTTATCTTCTTTCTATAATTGAGTTCCTGTGGTTTTATAGTTATATGATCACTGAGCAACAAATAAAAAGAGTAATGCAAAAAAGAATGAAATTTTTCTTTTGCATCAAAAAAATTTAAAAAAGAGTTCTCTTCTACCCTGTTCAAGTCATCTTTTAAACATATTTCACCTTTTGAAACATTTGAATTGGTGCTGACTGAATCTGTTTGAAAGTTTAAAAATAAATCTAGTTACATTTACAACAGTTACAACTTCTAACAGCACAGAAAGTATAATATAACTTGCTTCCATTATTCTGGTAGACCTGGAATGATGAAAGCATAAGAGCCAAAGATGATGTGCAGAACATGTGTAAACAGTGCTCCAAATGTGGTCCTTCCTTCCTTTTTTCTTTTTCTATATTGAAAAATATAACTGGAATCTATGAATGGAAGAGGAATGAAAAAAGGTTTTCTTAACCCTTCCCCCTCTCGTCATTTCTTTGCTCAAAGAATCATACAAATATTTAAGCTGTATTTCTACCTACACCGTCCTATAGCTTTCCCCCTGTTTGAAAAAGTGGTTTTGAGTGGACAGATGGTGTGAGGGGAAAGGTTAAGCAGCCTCTTCCCCTTTCATTTCTCCACTGAAAATGGAGGGCTGTTTGCACATCTCCCATTTGCCATTTATTTTGGCTCTCAGCATGGACAAAATGCATACAACTAAATTGTCCTGTCTTGAGTTTTCAAGACTACTGCTTGATGTTCACCCTATTTAAAGCAAATTATGAACATTAAAGGGCCTATGTTCCAAAAAGAACAGGACTCGTGGGCATTCAAGTGCTTCAAGAAAGACACAAGTTGTACAGGTGGCCTGCTCCAGAGCCAAACTACACATTACATTATCTATACTTCTAGGTGGAATAAATCATGCTAAACTTTCCACCTTTTTTTGGGGGGGGGAGGGGGGAATCTACCATCACAAATGTGTTCCTGCTGTAGAATGGTTCCCATGTCTGTTTCCTGTTGAGGATCACTCCCCTTGGGTAGTCTTTGCTCCCAAAGCGCCTGTTACCCTCAGAGTTCTGAATGAACATAGGATCATAAGAAACTTCCTTATGCCATTGGTCCATCTAGTCAGTACTGGAAAACTTGGCAAACTTAAAATACTATTGCAAAACATAAATTGTTGTCTGGGGTGGTTCAGATGAGAATGTGGTGTGCAGAACTTATATGTAGTTTGGGAGCAAGGATTGTACTCTGTCTGTCCAACCCAGCAGACAAGCACAAACTGGATTTTGCCAAGGACCTTCATTCAAAGTTCAATCTTGGTGGGTCTGAATATCCTGGTTGCGTCCCAGATTCATTCTTTCTTTCTTTCTTTACATTTTCTCCATGATGCCGAACCTCCCCCCCCCCCCAATTAATTCAAAATGGGGACCAGGCAGGCTAGAGAGAAACTGTTTATATCCGTTCTACTATTGCTCTTCCATTTTGGAGTATAGACACAATCAACAATGTTCTCTGTCTCCCTCATTGCACAATAAATACACACAGCAGCAATTCAGTATTTGCTATGTGCTAAAGTAGTCACACAACACACAAAAATGTAAGAAACTGCATTCAGCCTGTCAACAGCACACACATTATCATGAAAGGCTGGAAATAAGAAACTAACACTGCAGTCTATACGTGTCAACCCACAAGTAACTCCATCGAGTTTAATGGGGATTACCCACAGGTAAGTAGATAGAAAAGCTGTGTTAAAAAGATAATACACTTTGGCATAATATCCTGTCACTATATACTATGTATCCGTAAAAGTACAGTATCAGGATAGCGGTCTTTTGCATGTATCTTGGCCTGGCTTGAGGCCCAGAAATTTTTGGAGAGTAAAATTAGTCATTTGGATGGAGGAAAGACAAACTAAATAGTTCCAGTTTCTTTCTTTCCCCATGAAGTGAGAACTTATTTCAAAGTATTTCAGATTTTCTTCATCCAGGTATGCAAAAAAAGAAAGAAAGAAACTTCAATCAAATCACAACATACTTTCTAGTTTCATTCTTATTGTAGATTTGGCAAATAGCCTCAACACATTGTTGTTTCACACTTTGATTCTGTGCAACTTGTAAAAAACATTTTCCAGCAAGCTTCAAGGCAGGTCATACTTTAATTTTGAAAGCAATCACGTATTTCCAAGTAATGCACTGATGGGAGGTATAATCCAAAATATATGGAAGGCACCTGGTTGGTGAAGGATATCCTAGAGGGAAAAGTGGTTAGGAACATTGTTAACCATCAGCTTTCTCAATTCCTGGATGTTCTAATGCAGGTCTCAGCTCAAAAAACCATATCAACATAGATTTAAAATTTAAATGTACATTTTGAGAGAATATTCATTTAAAACTATATATGTGTTAAATGCATTTTAATGTATTTAAATGTATGTATTTATATATGTTATAATATTATATATATATATATATATATATATATATATATATATATATATATATTTGCTTTCGTAGATTTTCACGGGTACAGGAATGCAGGTTTTGGTGTCCTCGGGTGTCTTCCCGTGTAAAAGTTGGGGTGTCTAGGCGACGTTTGCAATCCCTACACAGATCTGGCTGACACAAGCCACAAAACCACAGCTCGCCCCTATACACGAAGCCAAGCCAAAGCACAACTAAGTGCAATACAGCCATCTTCTCAGGAAAACTCTTCACAAAGTTCAAGAGGTCAAGACACAAAGACTTTAGCAACTAATCCACACCTAATGACCCACCTAAGTGGTACTCAGGATATCACTCAAGAAATCACTCAAGGTATCTCTCAAGTAATTAAGGAACAAAAGAAGAAAAGGCACACTAGCCTGGGAACTTCCTCTCTGCCCAGAACATTGGAGGCTAGACACCACACCCCCTCTACAGTATTTATAGGAACTCAAACATTGAGATCCCGCTCTGTTCCAGTAACAAGAAGCCGAAAGCACCAGCCTGAAGATGACGAGTGAGACCTCGTCGAAACGTCGCCTAGACACCCCAACTTTTACACGGGAAGACACCCGAGGACACCAAAACCTGCATATATATATATATATATATATATATATATATATTTGCTTTCGTAGATTTTCACGGGTACAGGAATGCAGGTTTTGGTGTCCTCGGGTGTCTTCCCGTGTAAAAGTTGGGGTGTCTAGGCGACGTTTCGACGAGGTCTCACTCGTCATCTTCAGGCTGGTGCTAATTGCCAATGGATACCAGCAAAACAGGATTACGAAGCTAATCCAAAAGGAAACACCCCCCAAAAACCAAGACACAGAAGAAAACAATGGCATGGCCCTCCTTCCTTATATCAAGAGCACTACAGATAAAATTAGCAAAATCCTCCATAAACACAATATCAAAACAGCCTTTTGCACCAACCAAAAAATAGCCAATATCCTCAGAAACCCCAAGGATAAAATCCAGTTGGAAAACCAAGGGATCTATGAAATACCCTGCAAAGTCTGCCCAGCCACGTACATTGGACAAACAAACAGACGAATAAATGCACGTATCGCAGAACACAAGAATGCCGTCAAAAAAGAAGAAAAAACTTCCTCTCTTTTCCAACACATGAAAGAAACAGGACACGAAATTAATTTTGCAGATTCCAAATTGCTCTTTAACACGGAACATCACCACAAGAGAATAATCATGGAAGCCATCGAGATAGAGAAACACCCTCACAACATGAACAAGCGTGACGACACATCCCGCTTGCCAGACATCTGGAAATTAGCCCTCCCCACAAAAACTGACACCAGATCCAGAGGCACACAGAACGCCAACACCAATCAACCACACCAGACCCAAACCCAGACCCTCTCCACAGATGAATTACTGACACCATCCAGTAGCCAATCCATGGTGGCACCTCCGGATGCTGCACCCCCCTGCAATCCCTACACAGATCTGGCTGACACAAGCCACAAAACCACAGCTCGCCCCTATACACGAAGCCAAGCCAAAGCACAACTAAGTGCAATACAGCCATCTTCTCAGGAAAACTCTTCACAAAGTTCAAGAGGTCAAGACACAAAGACTTTAGCAACTAATCCACACCTAATGACCCACCTAAGTGGTACTCAGGATATCACTCAAGAAATCACTCAAGGTATCTCTCAAGTAATTAAGGAACAAAAGAAGAAAAGGCACACTAGCCTGGGAACTTCCTCTCTGCCCAGAACATTGGAGGCTAGACACCACACCCCCTCTACAGTATTTATAGGAACTCAAACATTGAGATCCCGCTCTGTTCCAGTAACAAGAAGCCGAAAGCACCAGCCTGAAGATGACGAGTGAGACCTCGTCGAAACGTCGCCTAGACACCCCAACTTTTACACGGGAAGACACCCGAGGACACCAAAACCTGCATATATATATATATATATATATGTATTTAAATAAGGGACGCGGGTGGCGCTGTGGGTTAAACCACAGAGCCTAGGACTTACTGATCAGAAGGTCGGCGGTTCGAATCCCCGCGATGGGGTGAGCTCCCGTTGCTCGGTCCCAGCTCCTGCCAACCTAGCAGTTCGAAAGGACATAAAAAATGCAAGTAGATAAATAGGTACCGCTCCGGCGGGAAGGTAAACGGCATTTCTGTGTGCTGCTTTGGTTCGCCAGAAGCGGCTTAGTCATGCTGGCCACATGACCTGGAAGCTATACGCTGGTTCCCTCGGTCAATAAAGCGAGATGAGCGCCGCAACCCCAGAGTCGGCCACGACTGGACCTAATAGTCAGGGGTCCCTTTACCCTTTACCTTTTTATGTATTTAAATACAGATTTTCATGAAGATATAAAAAAAAAGAATAATTGCAGATTAATGTGGAAATGGGACAGAGCAGATTTATGAATGAACACATGCAAAGGTGACACAAACAGGAGACAGATGGATTCAACCACATACGTGCAAACATTCTGTGTATGTACCAATCTGGGCCAGATGCCTGGAGAGACAGAATTAATTCCTGTAGACTGTTATGACACCTTCCCTGTTTAGCAACCCATGTCTCAATTATATATACCAGATTGACAACCACAATCAATTTTGATCTTATGTAGATCTTATTAGAAATTGACTTTGCATTTAAAGACAGAATCTGCATGCCCAAGGACTGGCCGATAAGGCATCCAATATCCCTAAAGCTGGTGCAGAACAAGATATAGACATTAGTAAGCATTCCACTTAGGTGGCCAACTCTTCTTCAAACATAATATTTCTCACTGCCAGTGGCCACATTCTAGACTCTCCTTGAAGAATCACCCAGTCTCAGGCCCATTTAATATAAGAAGAAAAGCAAAACAGCAGACTAGCACACAATTCTAACCTAGCATATATGTTGGGGACGGGGGGAGCCCTAACTCTTATGACTCCCCTCCACCAAAGTGAGCACAGCCTCCATGACTTGGTGTTCTCAGCTCTTGGTACTCATACTTGCCTCTCTCCCACATCGGTGTTTGCACCCTGGGAAAGACAAGATCATAATCCTTCCACCCAGAAGCAGATCTGCTGCAGTTGCTGCTACTTCTGCTCTGTATTTAAAAAATTTCATTGCACAAAGGGGTCACAGGGTGGTTCACAATGTGTTTTAAAACCATTCTGCAACATAAAATGCAATCTATAAACCAACCATAAATAAAACAGTAAATCACAGCAGCACAGAATAGGGACCTGCACTCTGGGATGACCCATTAAGTCCTGCCACACATAGAACAAATTGATTCTTACTTGATGGTGAAATCCTGCCATAGCAGTCCCCATCATTTCCTTATCCTAAGCACATGAAACATGACTAGCTCTACCATTAGGTGAAGTTATTTATCTTTATTGTATTCTTACTCCCAGAGGCTGGTGTTTTTGAGAATTTCTACCACAGGCGCCAACATAGACTAGTTTGAAGTAAGGTGTTCCATGACCTGGATGTGTTTGTGGGATTGGGGGTTATTGCTTTATTTTTGTTTTAACCATTTATTTTGTGCTTCTATCCTGTATTTTTTTTTTGCGAACCACCTTGATATCTTACAGACACTTCAGGATACAGACTCCACTAACCCAGAAACAGTACCTCGGGTTAAGAACTTTACCTCAATATAAGAACAGAAAAAATGTGGCGGTGGGGTGGCGACAGCGGGAGGCCCCATTAGCTAAACTGGTACCTCAGGTTAAGAACAGTTTCGGGTTAAGAACGGACCTCCAGAATGCATTAAGTTCTTAACTCGAGGTACCACTGTATATAAATTTATTAAATAAACAAATAATACCATCAGGCAGCAAAATGTTTTGTAGCATGTAATGAAAGTGCTGTTTTCTGCCTTCTTCACAGTGTCATTTGTAAAACCAACCCAAATATTCTACAGTTCTCTGTTTAAAAAATATGCAAGAAGAGAACAAAACAATTATTTTCACCGTAGCCTTAACTGTAATGTTGACCTTGATTTTATTGCATCCCTTTATGAGAGCATACATACATGTTCATGCAACAAGTATTGGACCTGATCAGCCCCAGGTGAAATACCCAGGTGCAAAAAAATAAAAAGCAGGACATCCCCTGAACTTTACAATCTTTCACCACAATTTCAGTTGTATAGTGAGCTTTATGGTATCTACAGAGGTTTAATAGCTTTCTTTACATTCAGGTATTGTATCAAAAGCATTATTTATGGCTCATAAAAGAAAGGGGGGGGGGGACTGCATTCCTGTAGGATGACAAATCCTCTTTGCCCACAAGCTAAACAGAATAACAGCAATGCAAGCTTCCCTACATCACCCTGTTGACATGCCTCAGTTCTGCTTGAGGGGCTAGAAGGCTAGCCGACCTCTCTTCTCTGTCTGCCAATGGAAAGGTTTAATTGGATTGTTACCCCCTCGAGGCAGAGACCAAGCCTTCCTTCATTTTTCATGTATTCCTTATTATTTAACTGCCGACAGCATTCTAAGCCAGAAAGAGCTGATGATGATATGCACTGGGGTCAGTGAAGGCCGCCACCTCACTTCACATGGGCCAAAGTACCTCATTTCAGGGAGAAGGAGAGGAACATGGAAGACAGCAGTATAAAACCCCTCCATCCCAAACACTGGGGGGCAGGGTCTTGAGAGGAGAACTCTGAGGGTGATAGCACAGGCAAGTGTACCAGGGAGGCCACTTAGGAAGAGGAAATGTATCACTAACAGATGCCACAGATTTGCATATGCACATTTACACATACAGATGCAAAATTTAAAAAATAAATCACAAATTGTCTGACCCCGCCAAATAATGGAATTCACTAATTCACTCCTCAGAGAGGCTCACCTAGTGCCTACCATTATGGTCTTTTCAACATGATGTAATAATTGGTTTATTCTCCCAGGACTTTTAATATCAAAATGTTTCAGTACATCTAAATCTGCAGAAATTTTGCTTGCTCCTTGCTGTTTTAAAGGCTTTAAAAAAAATAAAAATAAAAATGAAAATTATACTAGTTTGATTTTATTACTGTTTTGGGATAAAGTTATTTGCTGGTTTATTTGTATTGAGTTTGTCTGACATTGTCCACATTTGTATTGATTTTTGTAAATTTACAGAGTACTTTGGCTAATGGGCAGTATAGAAATTAAATGAAATTAATTAATGATTGAATCAATCAATCAATCAATAAAATAAAGTAGAAATACAATAATCTCAGTTATGGGGAAATCTGGGGCCAGGTAACCTATATGCCTGCTCAATCTGCTGCCCAGGTGCTGGGCAACTTCATTCAGGGCCTGCCCTACCATTAGGCAAAATGAGGTGCCTGCCTCAAGTGGCAGATGCTGGAGGGTGCAGCAGGAATACCCTCAATTTGCCCCTCTAAGCACCCCACCACCACCATTCCCCTCTGTGGGAAAGCAGACCAGGATATGCAGTGCAGCCTATCTTGACCAACCCACCCTCAGCTAGCCTGCTTCATTTGGTGCAGAATAGGATCCTATCCTGTCACCAGGGTTGAAGTAAGCTACAACTACCACCTCAGTTGGATTTTGTATGCAGAATGGGGACGAGCATGTTTGCCTCAAGCAAAATGTCTTGAGCTGATTCTGATTTCTTCTTGCAACTTAGACCTAATTTGCAGTGGATAGCTCTTAAAACAGAGGGTTACATCAAACTGACGACTGTCTTCTGTAAAATAGGTCACCTTATAATCGAATGGAAGTCTGACCTAGGGGGAAAAAGTTTACTGAAGAATCATGTCAAACACTTGTACAGGTCAGTCTGCAAGAAAGGGAATCTATGAAACTAAACAGGCCTTCCTATGAAGCAATATGAGTCAATCATTCAGTATGGGAGACAGATTCCAGACAGGGGTGCCATATTTCTGTTTCCAAGTCTTCATCTCCATATATTGTTAACGAAAATAGCTTTAGCCTTGAGGGATTCCAAAAAAGAAATGTTCTTCGGATTTCATTTGAGATACTAGCATAGGCACAAATCCTTTATATTTTACCAACTTTTTCCTTAACGTTCTTTTCATTGGTAAAACATCTCTTACAAAGTTATGTTGGTCATGTCAGTCACCACCTTCAAATACCTCTCCTTTATATCCCAGTAAATACTCTGCAGCCATTCCTAACACAAAAGCAAAGAAGAATTGCTACAATGACTGGGTCTTTAATTTTGTGGTGTGATTAAAAGGATAGCTACCCTCCTGCTTCCCTACTCTTATACATCTGAAAGCATTACAACAACACTTCCTTTAATTAACTAGCCAAATAACTTCAGTGTAATTTTTTCTTTTTTGCGTGAACTTAACACCATTATCCAAACACCAAATTAGAAATAATACTATAATGCCAACATTATTATTCTAAGCATGTTTGCAAGATGTGGCATTTGAAAACTGGAAATAGAGAAAGACTAATGATAAAATTTAGCTTTGCCCAAAACATGTTTCTTATTTAGCTTTTGGAAAATCAATTTAACTCTTTTTTTAAAAAAAATGAGTGAAATTTTGCATTTTCTTGTTTCAGGTTACATTGGCCATAATTTAGCAAATGAATATGTGGACTGTAATTGTTTTAACTGGAATATTTTTGAACTTATAAGACAATTGGCTGTTCAAATCAATATTTCTGACATATGAACATTTCAAATCTATATAAGAACTAGTCCCAACATTCAACACTCCTGACGTTTCAACAGTCTTGGAGATAACAAGCTAGGATCAGAAGCAGCCTTGGGGTGGTATTCAACTAAATTTCACTCATAGTAGACCCATTGAAATGGATAAATATGGCTTCATCCCATTATTTTCCATAGGTCTACTATGAGTAAAACATACAGTAGTTGAATACCACCTTTGATTTGTAATGGCTAGGGTCACTAAGGAGATGTGTGCATATCTGCAACCAAATAGTTTTGTTCCCATCTACCTCCCAGCTTAGTCCTACAAAGGCATCACTGAAAGTAGGAAGCAGCCAACAACCAATGCCACCACCTGGTCTGGCTGTAAATAAGGCAGGCAGGTGGGGGCTGGCTGACAGCAAACTGAGGTTGGCAGGCAGTGGTTGAGTCATTCTAATTGACCAGCCTCCAATGTAATCATGAACTGCAGGACAGAAGTGGTAGGAACGTAAGATAAGCATCCTTGGTCAGGACAATGGCCTATCTAGTCTAGCATCCTGTTCTCACAAGGGCCAACTAGGCACATTCCCCTCCTGTGGTTTCCAGAGACTAGTAATCAGAAACATTTCCGCCTCCCATCTAGCATGTTGCTGGAGACAGTGTTTACTTCACTATGCCCGTTCCTGACCAGTCTGATGGAATGCTCTGCCTGCTTAGAAAATAAAAGTGGGTATCATGGCCTCAGAGTAGTCACTGAACATTTGTGAAATGCTGCAGACAAAGGCTCTGTCAATGAAAGACTTCTTTGTACCCCCTTTCCAATTGCTCCTTTAAGCTGAAACAAAGGAAGGGTCTTGGATTCTCACTTGCACAGTAACATAAATGTTTTGCTGTAGCTTCCTTAAAACGAAAGGGGTCACACTGTGGGTCTAGTGTTTTGAAAAAGTGTGCAGGTGCTCTGGAAATTATCAGTGTGGCTGTACATATCCCACTCACATATCCTGCCTTGACAGCTGTTACGATCTGCCCATCGCTGGTTTAATTTATGAAAATGGCAATAAAGAATATATTGGTGTCTGGCTTTTAATTTGCTTCACTCTTCCCTTTGACCCTTTGCATTTACAGTTTCCTAGTCATCTTGTTTGTTAGGGATAATGTTACAGCAATTCTCTTCTGCATATTGAAATGTCTATTTTTCATTTTTATGGGCTGCCTGCCATTAGATATTAGTGCCACTTAAATAACCTCCTAAAGAAGTGGTTTTACATTGGATAAGGGATGGGAAACACATAAAACATTAGAATTTTTTCCTGTTATAGAGGCAGAGTTGCTTATTAAATAGCTGCCTTATATAAATTATGGCCTGTTTCATTTAAAGTGAGCTACTTACTTTAATTTACACCGAGCACTGGAAAGTTTTCCCTCTTATACATTTGGCCATATTAGGGGACAAATATTGTTGGTAAGTTGAAGGTGATATTGGTGAGTAGACTGGGAGCAAGATATAGGTAGCTAGGTATATCAACTGGAGAAAAGATGGAGAAGTCAAAGAGAAAAGCTTGGAGGGTCCCCTGCTGCTTCAAATCATCATCATATTCCCCCCTCCCCATTATCTATTTTTCAAAACTCATATAGCATTCTTAACCTAGGTGAATCCCATACAAAAGTTCAGCTCGGCATGCCCATGCAGCAATCTAGATTGAGGCAAAAATCTCCTTTGTGACATGTACTCATCACACAACACTCACTAGCAAATCCTAATTTTATAGTGATTTCTGCTAAGATAGCAGTGGTAAGAAGGTTAGCTTATGAGTGGGCTTCTTCCTTTTTTAAGAGAAAATATTTGAAATTCAGAGCAGTGTCTTATATTCATGAAAGTCCTCATAAGGAATTAATTTACTCTTTTAAAGCATTCCTGAGAGCAGAACAAGAAAGTTGTCAGATTCAATATAGGGTAGGGAGACTATGTCTATAGCAGTTTTATAGTATAGAGGAATTTAGCATGAGCTTCTATTGGGGATGAATTCAATTCACATTTAACTGTGAATTGAACTAATTCATACTTTCTGAAACAGTATGTGAACCAAGAAACAGATATCCTTTGAAAAATCAAATTTCTCTGAATTTTGTAATGCTTTGGGTCCAGCCAAGTAGTGTGTGTGTGTGTGTGTGTGTGTGTGTGTGTGTGTGTGTGGTAAAGTATTCCTATAAATGCATATACTATTAAAACCAATACAAAAACATATATTTAAGGAAATTGTTTTGCAAAAATATGTATGTTAAGCAAAATTGTGTAAGATATGTAAATTAGAAGACATTTCCACTAGAATGTTGATGGATTTTCACAAGGTCATTTTATTTTATAAAAAAGTGAACTGATGCGGAACAGAAGGAACGGAACAGAATGAATGAAAGAAAGAAAGAACAGAAGAATGAAAAACTGAGAGAAGCCAGAACTGGCAGATTTGGCCATCCCTACCTTCTGCTACACCATTGGAGCTAATGGTTTTCTTTAAGTCTCTTGTTTGTTTTGTTGAATAATCAATAATAATAGTTACTGTTTGCAGGCACTGTGACTGAACTACCCAGCACCTAGTTCTGCATGTGCCACTGTCACGTCTCTTCATCCCTTGCGGTTTATGCAAGCAGTTTTGCAATTGCCACACAGTTTTCCTGGGAAAACACTCTCTACTGCTAAATTGGAACAAACAGCAGTCCATGGGAAAACCCAGTCGCTGTTTGGTCCAATTAAGCGGATTTTATTGGGGGAAAGGGAGGTTTGGAGGAGTGATCAGTTTAACAGAATATAATGACAGAGGAATATGAAAAATACCTGCTTAAAGTAAGTGCCTGGAAAATACCAAACAAAAAACAAACTTGGAAATGCAGAAGATAAATGCTGTATTTTTTTCAATAGATAATTCAGGAACAGAATAAAAGTCTGCATTCACCCAAGGATACATGCTTTGCTTTGAGTTTTTCAAGCTTTGAGACACACAATAACACCTACACTGTAATAATACTGTAAAGAGGCCATAAAGTGGAAATAAATTGCTTATAAATAAAGTCTTAACTTGCTTATGTTGTTCGGTCTGCCTAAACAGCTCAGTGACAGAGAATCTTAGGGGAAACAGTAATTAGTAAACCTGAAGGGAGATGCAAATCCTGTTCGTTTTAATTGACTTGGGTATTAATGCAGGAGAGTGTTAAATCATGCCATTCCTTTGCTTTCTGTGAGGGAATAATCAAACAAATGCCTTGCATCATGGAGCACACACAGGCAATTACAAAGACTGTACAATTGCTATCATTTAACAATATCCTCCAATGGATAACACAGTCTTTCCCATTAAGAATATCCCAATCTCAAACCTTGCTGTGCCAGCAAACAAACTTATCAGGATACAGATTACTGCAATGGTATGGTGTCATGAAATACTAGACCATTCTGTCAGAATTTATAGAAGAATTGAGGAATAGTATTAGGAGTTACTTTCCACACTGAAAGATCTTGCCTTGGTTAGGCTGAGATCTGTATGCAAGAACACATCCAGGGTGTGTTCTGTACTGTAGGGTTACTGTACTTTCCCTGGAATTTTATGAGAAGTAGAACAAAGCATTGAGAAGCATTGATAAATAATATTGAGGAGTTAACTGGTGGCAGCCAGCCATTATTCTGAGATTCCACCCTATGCCAACTGAAGATTTAAAGGGTCACTGCTGTAATAAATAATATCTCTATAATGGACAGAGTGTTGGATTTAGAACAGGGAGATTTAGGTTCAAAAGCCCTGTTCAATCATAAAGACCACAAGGTGGCTTGGACATACCTGCCACATAGGATTGTGGTAAAGATACATTTTGTTGCCCCACCCAATGCCCCACCACCATCAAGTCCTTGTAGAAAGGATAGGCTAACTGTAAAAACAACAACAACAACAACAACAAAATAAGATTTGTGACATTGTATAGGTAATAATAAGGACACGGATAAGTTTTATTTTTGCCCCATGGGTTGCTAGCCATAAGGTAGCTAGCTGCCTTTGCCTCTTATCTTTGGAGCTGCCTCAGCAAAGTGCAAAAACTTTGTGAGAAAAGAAAAGTGGCTAGATTATATTCTGTGCATTTTGAGTTTAAAGAGAAATTTATTTTCTGCTATGGGATAACCAACCTCACATAACCAACATGAAGGGGTTAAAACCATAGAGTAAATTGTCCTGCCAGGCTTCAGTATGTCACTTCCCTTGCCTTGGGATGAAATAGGTAATCAAGCCTACTGTCCCCCACTCAGTCTACCAGAGAAACACAGTGAGTGAGGTGAAGAGGTTTGAACTAGTTGCTCCAGTTCAACCACAGAAGTATCACCAGCCACTCATTTATGCTCCAGTATCAGTAATCTAGGAACTTTAACCACTTTGTAACTAAGCCAAGTTTCACTGCCTGTGCAACTTTTCAGAAGCACATGAACTTGACCCTTGAAAAGTTTGTAAGTAAACCAATTTTTAACTTGCCAGACATGGTCTTTTCCTATGCTGGAAGGGCATATTTAAAGGTCTATCAATCTATATTTCCTTTTTTATAATTTTGTTGCATATTTCATGACTTTAAATCTTTTCTGGGGTTCTCTCACGAAATAGTACTTGCTCCAAACTTGGATCTTGGCAAACATGATTTGTTATTGCTGGTGTTTATTTTGATTTTGTTTCTGTTTGATGCATGCACTACATGTCCCCTACTTTAGTCTTCTGTGAAACCACATGAAACACCACCAAATTACATTTTTCATGTGGGTCCTGAGGAATGTCTAAGACATCACTGATCTATTATTTGGAAACGCACCTTCTTAAATTGGAAGGCATGTTGTAACTTTTCTGTTCTTGACAGCCCTCAGTGGTATTCTCTAGGGGTTTTTTCCCCTTTAGGAAATCATAAACTGTAATTTCGACCTTTACCATTAAATAAATATAAATAATTGATTTTTTCAGGTGGGTGAACTTGAAGACCAAGCAATTTCAAGATGCTTTGCATCTTCATTAGACTGCTAAGTGTGCTGGTTTCTCCATCTTAATTTCTTAGTCCTTACAATGTCAGTGAGGTAACACTGGGAAGGAAGGGCTCATGGGCCAGTAAGGCTGTGGCACGATATAGGGTATCCCTGATCTGGTGGCAGAATAGACTCACTATTCAGGGGCACCAGCAATCTATTACTCTTCAAGACCTGACTGTGCCAGTTGGAGATTTCAGTTTGGAGAACTCACGGGGGCTGTTATAAGCTCTGTCTCATGGTGATAATAAAGATGGACATCTAAAACACAGCATCCAAATAGTGGGAATCTTTATGTACCTTTTTGAGCAGGATGCAGAGTCCAGAACTGGTGGATCAGAGCTTTTTGAATGAGGAGTCTGAACATCCATATGAGATATTCCACAACTCCCCTAGAGGTCCTTGAATGGAGAAGCAGAAGATACAACTGGAGAATATAATAGATCTAATGAACTGTTTCTTTCCTCTGATAATCTTCACACCTTCACTTTACAGGACAGAATTCTAGGAGCCCTGCTCAGGACTGAACCCAAATTGTCTTACATAAAACAAAACTAGCATTCCATTAAAAAAATCACAGAGCTATCAAACACACTGCAGGTATTGTACCTGACGGCCAAGCTGCATGTTACACGGGAGATCCATGACTGGCTACCCCAATGTAATTACCGTATATTCTATTAAAAGGAGAACCAGGGAGAAAAGTATGTTAGGAGATCCAATCACGGTTCTCACAAGCAAGATCAAGTTGGGCCACAACAAAGTGAACTATCTTTCTGCCAACAAGTTCCTGGTTCCATCTGGTTCCTGGAAATCTTCAGCAAAAGCACACACATATCTTGAAGATAAAGTAGCTTCTCCTAGTGACAGACAGCTGAGATATGAAGAGCCATAGCTCATTGATAGAGCATCTGTTTTGCATGCAGAAGGGTTCAATCCTAAGCATATTTAGATAGGGTTGTATATGTCCTCTGGATGCAGATGAACCAATGGTCTGTTTCAGAGTTTAAGTTTCCTACATTCCCATGAAAGCCAAAAAGGTGTGTGTGGCTGTTTATGCAACAGGCAAGTGTGGACTTCCCAGCCATCCTTGTGTAGCCTCAGGAGAGACTGAAGTGGTAGGAAGATGAAGCCTTGGGTAGTGAATGCCTTCTCTCCTTTTATCGGAAGCCTTGTGGCAGTCCATGTAGCCCCTGGTACACCTTCTTTTTCTTATATTAGAGAGAAGCAGCCACATGCAATGAGTTCACTCACTCACAAAATACATGCAACCCAGTGCATTGCTAACATAAAGTGAACTTTTTACCAGTAATATGGAAGTAGCAATTGAATCCAAAAGGATCTTTAAAAAAAAATATATCAGAGGCCATCTTAAAGCAGTAAATCATTCTAGTGTAGGCCATCCAGGGCAATCATTAAAATCTCATCCGTCACTTTGAGCAGTTTTGGATATGAAAGTTGATTTCAGCCGTAAGCTCTGCATAGTCAATTTTCTGCCCTAAAAAATAGCAATCCTGTTAATATGCTCTCTGTTGGCCCCAGGGTCTGGGCTGGCAGATCTTGGTTAAAACACATCACATAATTAGTCCTCTTTCATCAGCATAAAATAAAGATGTTTCCTTTTTTCACCCAGTTTTTGTGTTGGACTCCATTTCTTGTGTCCGAGGAATAAGACTTGCATTATAATGCATCATGTTCTCACTTTGCTAGACATTGTTCTGCTTGGCATTTGAGCACTTGCCAGGCTGATGGCATGTCCTCTGGAAATAGATTCTGTACAGCCCTCATCCCACCCTGCAAAGTGGCTAGGGAAATTAAGAAAGCCCAGCACCAAAGCTGAAAAATACTATAGCAAACAAGCATGCAATGCTACTAGCGAGAAGTAGAATCTCTGAAAAGATAAGGTGTCTGATCATACTCATAATCAGAACAATGCTATTGCCATACAACCATTTCAGCTTGCATTATAATGAATATATTTGTTTGATTCCGCTCTAGGTATTGCAAAACCATCAAAATAAATGTCCAAATCATGCACTTACTGTTCCTGAACAACTGAGAATGAAACTTCAGCTCAGTGGTAGAATGTGTGTTCTGAATTTATAAGATCCCAAGATAATGTTCTGGCACATTTTTGCCCATTGGTTTAATCATTCCAGACTAGATGAGTTATTTGTCTCTGGGTAAGACATCATCTTCTATCCTACTAAAGCGGGTACAATATGTATAGGGGAAAAAAATTATGTCTTGACAGTGAAGCAAAGTGAGAGAAATTGGTAAAGAACACAACCAGCTATGTCAGAATGCCACATCGTGCCTGGGAAAACCAATTCAGTTCTTGCAGGATCAGGCCCTGAATTGACTAACATCGCCAGATTGCCACAAAATGGAGTCAAAGAGTCTAGACCCAAAGCAAATGTGTGACAGAATAAATGTCTGTAATCTACATTCAAAACTGAGAAGCTGTTTGGGTCAAATCAAGTCTGAAAGGAGAGGCTGGGGCAACCCAGTCAGATGGGTGGGATACAAATTATTATTATTATTATTATTATTATTATTATTATTATTATTATTATTAAATTTAAAAAGTTGGGTACAGGGAGGGAAGGTCTGAATGTGCTTTTTTAACAAGTTGCTAAATTATTGGCTGCATCCAGATGTTACTGTGGCTCAAAGGAAAAGAACAGGTTCTGCACCTCTCCTTGGGCAATCAACTTCACAGAACACTTTCAGGTTCAATCAAACCACAATTTGCTGCTACATCTGAACTGATAAACTGCAGTTTGGGCAAGTATCCCAAACTAGGACAACAAACCATGGCTGATCCAAGCTTTCAGCTCTAAGGTGCAGTCATTAGAAGTTTACTACTACTACCCAATGTTGCCATAGCTGACAGCTGTGACATGATTCAAATAAACCAGGGATTGTCTTCCAGCAAGGTTTCTGGAACAGATCAGTTTGATCTCCCTAATGCCCTGTGGATGCGGGTAGCAGACTTGGGAAAGGCTGTAGCTGAGCGGTCCTCAGGGTTACTCAATTAATTTATACTGCCAGCTACGGATGTAAGAAGGCAACACTTACCATCTTGCCTTGTAGTCATCTCATGCATCACTGTTTCCATTTCACTGCAGTTCAGCTTCCAACCAATATTACAATCTTCTTATTCATTGGAATGATTCCCATTCCCATTTCTGTTTTCATTGGAATTCTCCAACAGTCCGACTCTCAAGTCGGATTCGGTTGTGAAGGGAGCCTGTGCAAACTGAAAGCTCAACTTTTTGTTGTTGCTGTTGGTATCCATCTGTTTCAGGAGGCAATGAAAGAGTGTACCTTTGGAGGTGAAGTAAAACCACTGGAGAGTTACAGCTATGGTTGTAGAGACTGTATAGCTCAATCCCTTAAGCACAATTGTGTGTAGTTTCTTATCTTAGACACTGAGGCCTTATATATTATTGCAAACCCTTTTCTATTCCTTCTTGACAACCGGCCAACATATGTTCTTTTTGCTTCTCCTTTCTTCCTAAACTGTATGTATACATGCATATAAATATGCAACTTTGCTTCCTTCCACATTTCTTTCTTTCTTTCTTTCTTTCTTTCACCAAACCTTTATTAGGCATTACAAATAGACCATCTTAAAAAATCCGCATAGAAAAATGTTAACATATATACAACCCCCTCCCAGCCATATAAGATATATAGTAACAGAAATTTTCATTGGAGTGTCTTCCTGCTAGATCATACCATTCACCATTCTAAGAGATACTATTGACAGAAACTCACACCCTTGCAGTTACCTCTGGGTTAATATCAGACAAGCAGAATCTGATATTTTTATTGTGCCATGATGTTAAACTATCACTATCACTTCTCGGAGTGTTTAAATATCTGCCCTTAACAAAAGCGGAGGAAAAAAATGTTCTGTCGGGCTAACATAAATGCCCTGGAATTAACAACTTTGAGATATAAGTGACCCTGTTATCAGTTGTATTTAAACCATAGAAATTGGGGGAAAAGGTTTGATTTATAACTGACTCAATGTTTTGTTTTTCAATATCCCTTAATCTAATTTGGATATTGCAATAAATATATTGCTCACTAGAATTATACAATAATTCCAAGTTGATGCCAATAGATCTAATTTTGCTTTGTATGAATTGGTGCCATCTGGATTTATAGGAGTCCTTAAGTAAATCGGAAAGCAGACTAGAAGGTTGGCAACGTAAATGGCAACACAGCCAGTATTTTATAGTCCTAGCCCACACCCAATAATCCATCATGTGTATACCTAATTCTGCACACATCGTCTCATACTTGATCGAATTTGGGAGCCCGAGGATACATCTCAAGAAATTTGAGTCAATCTTTTTTAAAACACTATTATATGCTTGTATCCATATTGGGATCCCAAAATGTAGCTGGGACGACATTTTAGCTTGAAAAATAGTCTGTCCAGTTTGTTATCATTCATTTCCTTTCCATTCAATTCACCATGTAGGTCATTAAATATGGACCATTTGCAGAGTCCATTTGGATTCTGCAATTTGTGGAACAACTAAATGATCGCCAGCTTTCAGGCCTCCATACACTAACAACCCAAACACTATGTTGTTTTTGTTTTGGGTGGAGTCGAGTAATTGGGACCATTTTTGGGAGGCATATAACTTTATTTGTTCCCAGCCAAAATACGATGTTTTCTTTTTTCATCACAGTAGACGGGTTCTAGTTTAGTACAGCTATCTTTAAAAATTTAGCACAATTTTCTTTTAAGCTGAAAACATTCATCGTCAAACCAGGGAGTAGTTCTGTATTTAAATGCCCTGACATTTGGTGGGGTGATGAGCTCTTCAAACGTTTTGAAAAATTCACTATACACTTTCAGAATGTCACTCCGAGAATTGATATTCCTTAGGTTAGACAGCATCTGGTGTCTAAAATCAACCGTAAGTTTTTGCCGCACTACTACACGTATTTTCCAAGACCGTTTTAGTTGGGTCATTTTCTCATGTTGGCAAAATTTTGTGTTACTCCAATTAGTTGTTTCTAAATCAAAGTTTAAATTTATAGACATCAACAGTGGTTGGTGATCAAAATTGGGACGTGTACTGAAAGTGAAGTCCACTATCAGATTTACAATATTGTAAGGAACCAGCATATAATTGATCACACAACATCCTCAAGGGGGGAAATATGCAAATTCCCTGTATCTATCCCCATCTGTTGAGCCATTCACAATTTGTAAATTAAAATTCATTTTTCTCTTTCTCTTTCACTTGATTTAAATGTTGTTTGAGTAGTTTACAGAAGGTGAAAGCATTCTCCCTATGGCCAAGCTGCGTATTTGACGATGTTCCCTAATCTTTCACTTTTAATAGCGTAAAATATGGAGCAAAAAGAATAGTTTTGCTTTTGATAGTGCTCAACCACGCAATTAAATATTCTTTTGCAGTATGAATAAAGTAGTAGAATATATATGGCAAGAGGTGAGGGAACAGTAGTGTGTGTGTGATTTTTAAAAGATGTTTTGATTGTTTTATAGCTTTTGTGTTTGCTGCCGTGAGCTCCTTTGAGAGGAAGGTGGGATATAAAATAGTAGCAGCAGTAGTGGTTGTAGAAGTAGTAGTAGTAGTAATAGCTGGCATCCGCCTGTCTCAGGAGACAATGGAGTTATACTCCTTTGGGGGTGAGGTCAAGCTGTTGTAAGGTTGCAGTCCCTGCTGTGGCTGTAGAGACTGATGCCGGAGAGACATGTTTTGTTGAAGCTGGGGCAGATGAAGGCATCCAGATGCACAGCTGCAGCTTCACCACGGGGTTTCTTCTCTCTTCAGTCCTCCCAGTGGTCATTTCTCCTCTGGTCACTGCTATGGATACATGACGACTGCCTGTCTCCAGGCACTGCGGTCATCTGCAAGGGATTCCCACATGGTGGGGTTATTGTTGCCAGCCTTTATGTCCAATTTGCAGACATCTTTGTAATGCAGAGTTGGTCTGCCTACAGACTTGGTGCCAGAAGCCAGCTCTGTAGAGCACATCCTTGGGGGAGCCTGCCATCTCCCATTCTGTGGACAAAGCCAGCATAGTGTCAGGAGCGCAGCCTACACTCGAGTAGGACCCTGGCAGAGACACATGCCCAACTGGCATGTTCCCTCCATCCTGGTCGATTGTTCGGGAGCTTCATAAGCTTTCTTCAGCCCAAACATCACAGTGACAGATGCCAACCAACACCGGCACACTTAGACACCGTGGAGTTTGCGCAACGTGTGTGACAGCAACTCAGCATTTTGGCTAATCTACTTTATTTACATATAAACATACACGGAGCACTGCAACATAGCTCCCTCTCTCTCTAGCATCAGACAGCAAAGAGAAAAAGAACAAAGGACAATAGTCCCACTTCACAGAACACAGTAACACAAAAATCCTGTCTTCATCACTTCCCACTCTGTGGAGTCAAAACATATACCGTCATGTGAAAGACAACAATGCAAGGACCCCCCCCCCAAATCATCGGGCAGGATATAGACCTCATTTCCAAGATAGAGTTACATCTATTTACCCAATGCATTACTTTCTAATACATAATGCACTCTCCGTGGCAATGTTATATCAATAATTCACCCCAAAAAGCTTTAATAAATTTAATTGTGTTGCTCCACTTACCAGCCACTTAAGGATAATTTAAAACCCAACTGATGCACTGAAATTATTCTCAGCTGCACATACTGGCAAATGCAACCCCTCCATTTATACAAATGACATCTGCTCTGTTTCCACCTTCGTTTTCAGATGCAAAATTATTTGAGTATTTTATTTCTCATCCTGTCTATTAAAACTGTCAAAACGTATTCATTTCCAAAGCTCTGCAAAGTCAAAATTTTAAAAGCAAACAATTTTTTAAATTTAACTTACACAAAAGGCAGGAGAGAAGCTACAACCTTACCTTCTACCTTTGAATTTTTAAACATTTTAGTAAAAATGTAACCTGATTGTTTGATAAATGTTTTATAAGTATCCTTTTTGAGCACTCCCCCTTTTTACCAGTTGCACTGTCTTTATACTTAAGTTTTCTGGAATATAAATTGCACCATCCTGGGCAGAGCAGGAGCACCTTTAATTCCTGATGATTTCACCTAGAGAGACTTTAGCATGTGCTTAATGCTCTCCTTGAAGCAAAAGGGCATAAAAGTGTAGAGCGGAGGAGGTTTCCTTTCCTTAGGCTTTTGAATTAGTTTAAGATTTATACCAATTTCTTTCTGGGGCTTTGGGAGGAGAAATTGACCCCTTCCAAGGGGTATGTTCTCAATCTGGGTGAGTTCTTCCATCACTACTTCTCCAGCATCCATAGAAATCCCTCCAAGTCCCTCAGAGGTGACAAAGCCACCTTTTCATATGTGGTACCCTGGGGCTTGTAAAATGTGCTCCCTACGTAGCTGTCAACTTTCAGATTTGAAAATAAGGGATCAGCAGCCTCGAAAATAAGGGATCAGCAGCCTCACCTGTCCTGGGGATAGTCTATGGGATATCTAACAATCCGGGATAGCAGCGGGAAGCAGCAGGAAACGGTGCTGGAATAAGGGAATTTCCCACAAAAAACGGGAAGGTTGACAGCTATGACTCCCTAGGAAGATTTGTCTGAAGCCGAATCTGATTCCTTTCCAGCACCAGACAAAAACATTTTATTATTTGCTCAGGCCTTCTGGTTTGTCACTAGAGGTAATTTTAAAGGAAATTCCTTACATATAGTGCAGATTAAACTATGGAATTTGCTGTCACATGATGTGAGATTAGACAAATTCAAGGAGGTACTGTTGACTATGGCCACTAGCCATGGTAGGTATATACTAGATCCAGTAACAATAAACAGCCTCTGAATACCAGTTGTTGGTATGTGCTATTGTGCTGCTACACTGTTTGTAGGATGCCCATGGACATTTGGTTGGCCACTACAGGAACAGAATGCCGGACTACATGGACCTCTGGCCTGATCCAGAAGGGCAGTTACATTCTTCATTGTTGACAATGGTGCTGTTCCTCTACTTGTTATACATGTTGAATTGCTTTATTGGTTCTGCTATTATTAATCAATATTATTTATATTTGTATCATATATATTTTAATGGTATTTTATTGTGATAATTTGTTGCAATTGATTGGAAATTTATTAATTGGAAAGGGGCATGAACGAACTAAATTAGAAGTGCAAGCTGGTGACATAATGGGTAAACTATCCATGTAATTACTGAAGAGGTGAATTTCAGGCTATTCTATCATTTTCCAGAGCTTCTCTTCCATAAACTGGGGCTTATGGAGCTAATAGAGATGTGGCTTTGCTCTCTGTGTGGACTGAATAATGATGTGAATCGGGGCGATTCAGGGGTCTCTCCAGCTCCTGAATGAATTGTGAAATCAATTGCATCCCTTCTGTCGAGTTGGATTGGACCCCCCACTAAGGCTATTCACTTCACTACAAAGGGGGTGCCATGCAAATGGGCTGGTGGTGATGGGAAATCTCATCAATTAAGTATCATTTGTGTACTGAAAACAACAACAGCAGTGAATATTGATCGTATTTGCTGAACTGATTTTTGTTCTGGACATGAGATGAATAAGTGAACATGGGCAATTTCACTTACATTTCCATTTGTCTCAGAATTCTCTGATATCTCTAGCCACCACCAACAAGAACCTGGAGCTCCCCCAACCATGCTGCCACCACTCCGGGAACATCACTACCTCCACCCCCACCTCACAAACCACCACTGCTTCCTTTGGGAAAGCAAAATCTGAATGGGCGCTAAGCCATTCTTAACTAACAGCAATACTAACACATTGTTCAAACTGAAAGTGCCCATGTTTGCCTGAGAACTCACACACGAAGCCATAGCTAGAACCTGCACGACTGCAGGGACAAGGTTTGAATTTGATCCAACATGTGTATTTCTTAATACAGTGATATCTCGGGTTAAGAACTTAATTCGTTCTGGAGGTTCATTCTTAACCTGAAATTGTTCTTAACCTGAAGCACCACTTTAGCCAATGGGGCCTCCCGCTGCTGCCGTGACGCTGCTGCGCAATTTCTGTTCTCATCCTGAAGCAAAGTTCTTAACCCGAAGTACTATTTCTGGGTTAGCGGAATCTGTAACCTGAAGCGTCTGTAACCCGAGGTACCACTGTATCTAAAGCGTATGCCATTTACTTTCAGGCCTGCCCTTCCCTGTGCAACATTAGCTGAGTGTGCAGGCCAAATCTCACAGGCTGGTGAGCAGGACAGAGAAAACCAACCCAGCTTTAAAAGGTGGGATGATCTATATGCACTTTCTGTTAACATTACCCACTTCAGTGTCAACTTCTATTTAAGACCCTATCCTGAAAGCACTCACATGCCTTCTTCAACATAAATTCAAAAGGAACCTACTGAACATGTAACAAAAAAAAACCCCTTAGACTTTTCCTATTATATAAAGAGGATTTTTTCTCTTGCCTGTTGTTGAAATCCGTGATATTTTTCTTTTCTTTTCTTTTTTCATTCAGAAACATTGTCCCTCAATGAAAACATTATCCACATTATTAATTCAGACTTTGTGCATATTTTTGTCAGATCTAAGAATAGAGCATTACATTTGCTTGGGTTGCACAAGTCAAGTGGAATAATAAAAAGGAAGGAGAGTACACAGCAGGTCTAGTCTCTGAAACACACATTTTCTATTAATCCTGAGCTTTTAGAAAGAAAGAAAGAAAGAAAGAAAGAAAGAAAGAAAGAAAGAAAGAAAGAAAGAAAGAAAGAAAATTGACAATGCACATTGCTTCCCAACAAAAAGGAATATCATAAAGGGCTTTTGGGTGTGTGTTTTCAGTACTAGTTGCAACAGCTTCTTTTCATTCTGAGGAGAGCTTTATTTAGCCACATAAATTCAACTCTACCACATGCTCAACAGTCAGTCAGAAATATTGTCTATGTGTGTACAAATCCTTCAGACAAACACCAAATACTGAACAGAAGTGAGTTGCTTAGGAGGTATTTCAAATACCCTCTGAATAAAAGCATGTCTCTTCTGAGGCGATCCAAAGTGAATCAAGCTGATCCTGAAACTTCAGAGCCCACTTTGGAAGAGTATTTTCCTTTACTTAATAAAATTTACACACTGTTTGATTGCATAAAGAAAACCACAAAGCAGTTTCTCCAAAACATAGCACAACAAAATTACCGATAAGAAATAGCAACACAACAATAATTTAAGACTTTGGAAAAGTTAAAATAACAATAGAATAAAAACAAATTAAAACTCGCACCAGCTTTCTAAATATATAAAAAATGTTTTTAGACAGGGAGTTCTAAAGTGTAGGTGCTGCCACACTAAAAGGTTGAGTTCTTACAAATTTGGAACAGGTATTATGTGGCACCTGTAACAATACCAGTTCCACCAATCACAGAAGTTGAGTAGGCATATAGGTAGGTAAAGTTGTTAAGGGCTTTATATACTGAAATATATCCGGAGTCAAGTGTGGATTTCATGCTCTTTATTCAGTTCATAGTAGTGAGGAATGAAAGTTCCCCCCAAAATATAACATTATTTACACAATGGGCCGCAAGTGATTGGCTAATTCCGGGATTCTCCTGTAGGCCAATCAGGTTGCGGATTCACTTCCACCTGTAGCTGGATTGGGTGGCTCCTACAGACCAATCATAGTGCTGCATTGTTCTAGGACCAATAATACTGCTGCATTCTGAATCCTATTGTTCTAGGACCAATCAGACTGCTGCCTTTTGTATCCTATTCAACTCAGTACATAACATATACCAATAGTAACACATTGATTCTGACCTAACCGTTTTTACATTAAGTACAATTTTACCTGCTATAGGTGGTGCCTGTCAACAACTGGATCTGTTCTGGGGTGGAAGAGAGCTTCTGGGGAAGGCAAAACAGGCAACACTGTCACTGGTGTTGGCAAGGGATCAGGGTTACTCCATCAAGCCTCCTTCAGTGAAGAGTAACTACCATCAGTTCTGAGGGAAATAACTCAGGAGCTGCCCTGTCCTCTTGGCCTAGGCATTGCTACCTCATCTACTCCTTCTGGGACTGATGTTTTTGGAGGGTTGGGAGGGTGTTGCTTTAGGGAATGGGATACTCTTTATCCCAGGGGAATCAGTCAGAACGACCGTTGACAGTGGCTGTAACTTTAAGAACTTGTGTTCAAGCTTGCTCCACATGCAATTTTGAACTCTGGTCAAACATGGTTCTTAATCACAAGTACAGTAGGGTGCCACATGTACAGACCAATTTCTGATGGATGGAGAACAGTGCTGCTGGAGAACAGTGATGTGATGGGAGGGGGATCAGTGAAAGCCCCTCCTGCTCCTCATTTGTAGACAAGAACGACTGGGTTAAGACATCCATAAGGCACCGTGGATGTCCCCCACCTGCTTTCAATATTATTATGTGCTTTTTTTCTCCTCTTCCAGAACAATTCCTTCCTCTAATCTAAATCTGAGTGCACTTTAGGTCCCTGCATCAAACTGAGCTGATGCCAATCCATCACTGTGCTTTTCAGAGTTCACGCTAGGAGAAGAAATTTCCAAAGACATGGAAAGCTAAATATACTCAAGATTTTCTCAGTTGGCTTCATCTACACAGAAAGACACCCCTCAGCTAGAAGCGTTCAAAAATCCCCCAAACTTCACTGGCATTCTACAGATATTCTGGGCAAAAGATCTATAGTCTGAGCAAGGCAGGGTGCTCCGAGTCCTAATTACATTTCTTTTTGATCCAACTTCAGTCCCAAGAATCTAATTCTTAGCTCACACAGTATTTAGAACTCAGTGGAGTACTAATCTGTATGACTCTAAGGATGAGGCATTTTTCCTAAACATACTTAAAGAAAGTGAATGAATTGGGGGTGAGAGACAGAAAAAGGTAACACGAATGGGGTTCATCATCACAGCCTCCATAGCCACATATCCCAAGGAGAGTCTAAAATGCAGGCAGCCATGTTCATTCATTTTGATACAGACAGACATACACACACGCCAAGCAACAGCTGTATGTGGCCTAACACCCAGTCATGACAACAGCAATCCTTTGCACCATTTCCTGGGAGGAAACTTAACTGATTTCAGCAACTTTTGGCTGCATAGGTTCAACTTGCAAAACACATTGGATGGCAAAGACCTTGGGAAGATCCACACCATACATTAAACATCACTTAAAAGCATGTGACCATATCATACATGTATTCAGAGCACTACATGAAAAGCACTATATCATAAACACATTCATCAATTGCATATGAATTCCCCCAAATAATCCCGGGAACTGTAATCCCCCCCACCAGCTATTTGCAGTATTATTAACAAACTACAGCTCCTAGGATTCCATGGGGAAAAGGCATGTATTTTAAATGTGCACTGCTGTGCTTTAAATGTATGGTGTGGATCTACCCCTTCAGTACGTTGAAATGCAAGTTTTAGTTTTTTAATTAGAAATGCAAGCCATCTTGCAAAGAAGGCCCTTAATTTAAACTACTAGTGTGAACTAGAAACCCTGTCAAAGAGGAGGAAAGAAACCTTTAGCTTTGCTTGATTGTTTTCCTCCTTATATGAATTCCTTTTCGCTAACCTGTCAGAAACAAGCTTGACCACTTGTTCCAGCAAGGAAGATCCATCAACTGCCATGGTGCTCTCCTATTTCGGGGGGGGGGGGGATCCAAGAGCTGCACTCTTCTGCATTCCCCCTCTGATATACCGAAGCTTATTTTATTAAAGTTAGAAGCTAATTTTTGTGTAATTGTTGCTGTTGTTATCTTTGAGCATGACCTTTGTGCTTTAAAAAAAGAAACCACCAGCATATTATCAGTAACCTTTATAAAGCATAACTTCCAAGACTGATGATAATATACCTCTAGCAATTGTGTTCTGGGTCACCTGTTAAGCAATTTTCACATATCCTGCTTAAGATTCGGAAAGATAATGTTGGAAAAGTCCAAAAGAGGTGGCTTTCCTTCTCCCTTGAGAGTACTCATTATCCTGTAGGTGCACTGACTTTGTTAAATCATGACAATGGGGGGGGGGGTCTAAAAAAACCAAAACAATTTCTAAACAAGGAAGCAATGTCCTTGCTTTTCACATTCTAAAAAATGAGTTTGCCCCTCAGAAGAACCCTTTTAAAAACATTCCACAAATAACTTAGCATTGTCAAATGTAACACCTTCATATGAACCTGCCACAAATCAAAGGGAAAATGAGCACCAAGTTCAACTTGAGTGAAAACATTATTTCTCAAGTTGAGGATATAAGGCTGAACCCATTTTTAAAACAAATAAATAAAATAACTGGGAGGGGGGGAGTTGGGAAGAGAAAACCACCTCACAGTGTTCACGGTCAGGTCCTGGCTTCACTTGCTCACACCTCTACACAGGTGTGTAGAGGCTCACACCTCTACTCAGTGTATCTGAAGAAGTGTGCATGCACACGAAAGCTCATACCAAGAACTGACTTAGTTGGTCTTTAAGGTGCTACTGGAAGGAATTTTTTTTGTTTTGACTATGGCAGACCAACACGGCTACCTATCTGTAACCTCTACACAGGTTTATCCTTTGCCCTCAATAGTCCTTTCCAGGTATGATTTCACTGGGTGGTGGGAAGGAAGGACGGTATATATTGTCTCCACTGCTGTCATCCACATGTCCATTTGAAGGCTGGAACAGAGCTCACATAAGAAATTACTATTTACAAAGTTAGACCATTGGTCTATCTAGTTCAGTATTAGTTACACTGGCTGGCAGTAGTTCTTCAGGGGTTTTTTCCAGCCCTACCTAGAGATAATAGGGATTGAACCCAGGACCATTTGCATGAAAAAAAAAGCCTGCATTCTACCAGTGACCTACAGCCTTTCCACAAAAATGCTCGACAACTTTCAAGAAAGAAAAGCACCAGGGTTCTACTCACATAAGATTTGTTGCAGGCCAGAGGCCCTCAAAGGTTCTCTTACAACCAGTGTATATCTTTTTGTAAATGTCTGAAGCATCCACAGGACAGAAGTCAAAACTCTAGGAGAAAACAACAGTGGTCAGAGATAGATTTCAGTGTATCTGAAGAAGTATGCATGCACACGAAAGCTCATACCAATAACAAACTGGTCTCTAAGGTGCTACTGGAAGGATTTTTTTTTATTTTGTTTCGACTACGGCAGACCAAAACAGCTACCTACCTGTAACTAGAGATAGATTTGAAACCTTATTTTTGAGTTTGGCCTTAAATTTTAAAAATACACAAAATATCAAGAGTTACTGATGTCTGGAGGTCTGGTTGCCAGATAAGAACTTAAGAAGAACCAATTGACTCAGACCAAAGGCCCATCTAGTCCAGCATCATGTTACCACAGTAGTCAACCAGATGTCATCAGGAAGCCCATGTTCATGACCTTTATCTTACGAATTGGGGGGCTTCCGGAGGCGGCGCCAATCGGCAATGGCGGATTCCCTCTAACAGGAGGGAGAAGCTCCGCAGAAATTGGGTCCACCGCTGCAGCAAAGCGGAGGACCCTTAAAAAACCCGCAGGCAGGAGAAGCCTGGGGCCGTGGGACTCAGTGGGCACGTCACGTGCGCCCCCCCCAACTGTCAAAGGAGCTCTGTAAAGAGCTCCGGAGCGGAGCGGGGGTTTGGCGCTGTGCTGGGAGTCGATCGCTACTTCTGCGGAGTGAAGCTGCACAGCAGTTGCCGGAGAGCGCTGACCTTTTTCCTGTGAAACATCGAGCTGAAACATCTACCCGTGAGTAAGAACTGGGGAAATTTGAAAGGATCAAAGAATAAGACCTAATATAAGTGAACCTGGAACTTGACTTTGACACTTTGATCCTGGACTTTGATCTTGAATTTGAACCTGAAATCGGCAAAGTTTAAACAGGAAGCCCGCTTTGCCGATCTGTAGACAGAACAAAAGCAAGGGATAAAGGAGCTTTGAACCAAAGAAACTGATTTATTATAAAGAGTTAAATCTCACTGCCTGACAGACGAGCCCCCCCTATAAGTTGGGAAAGGGGGGGGAGAACCCACCACTCAATCCTTGATATCAGACTGCCTTAAATAACTGAAAGGTCACTCTGAATGCACCGTTTTATAGACACTGTAATCTTTATTCTCTGCAAGAGAATGGCAACTTTTTAATGGAGCATCTGAGCTTGTAATTGTTGCTATTTGTGTAACATTGGGATACTTATGAAGTTACTGTTTTACAATCATCATTCATGAAACATTTTGCTACTCTGCTCCCCTAGAGGAACTTTGTGTTATAGCTGGGGATTTTCCACTGCAGCTGTCTTTTTTTCTCTACTGCTGAGGAACAAACCTGGGAGTTGTGAGAGCTGTGTGAGTGACCTTGACTCTCAGAGGCACAGGAATGGATCAAGACAAACAACAAGATAAGCCTCAGGAGAAGCCTCAAGAGAAAGCAACAAGAATTAAAACTAGACAACAGCAGCAATTGCTGGCACAGCAGCAACAACACCACAGAAGAGCATCTGTAACAGGACTTTCTGCCCCACAAGTCATAGAAAGGGAAGAACCAAAAGGAGCAGGACCAGATTCTACAACATTAGACAAGATTCTTTCAGCCTTACAAAATTTGACAGCTAAGATTGATTTAAATACTTCAACTATTAAAGACCTGGGACAAAAAGTGAATGACGTGGGACAGAAAGTGAACTCTAATACCCAGGCAATTGACAGGTTACTGCAGGAATCCAAGGAGACAAAACAGACAGCAGAGGAAGCGAAAGAGAGGGTATTGGCGGTAGAGGAAAAGATACCGCCAATAAATAAAAAACTGGATGATTACAGGGCACAATTCTCTTTGATCGAACTTAAGGAAAAGCATGCGAATCTGAGAATAAGGGCGGTCCCAGAAACAGAAGAAGGAGAATTAATAGAGTTTCTTACATTGGAATTTGAGACTTTCTGGGGCCTGGACTCAGAAGAATTTAAGATAGTGAGTGCTTTTCGATGGGAAGGGTCAAAAGGAAGAACAGAGCGAAGGACTGTCTGATTTTGTTAAGATCAAAAGAAGAAAGAGACAAAATACTGAGTCTACATTACCAGAAAGCACTTGAGATTGGAAGCGAGAGAATTGAAATTTTTAAAGATATCCCAAAATACCTATTAGATCTCAGAACTAACTACGGAGATCTGGTAGGCCTACTAAGGAAGAACAACATTTTGTTCAGGTGGGAATTTCCCCAAGGCCTCTCGTTTACATTCAAAGGAAAGAAAATAAAGATAAGATCAAAGGAAGACAAAGTGAGTTTCCTGAGAGATTTTGGTGAAGATCTACGAAGGGAGGCCAGAACAAAAGAACTGGAAATATTAGGACTGGGACCACCTGATCTAGGAAGGCACCCCTTGGGGTTGGACCAATTAGAGAAAGAGACACAACCATCAGAAGAAGAACAACTTTTGGGAGCGGTAGGAGGAACCTTACAATAACTACAACATGTCTCTGCAGATGTTAACTTGGAATATTCGGGGTCTGAATTCCCATAGCAAGAGGAAGAGAATTTTCCACATGTTGAAAAAGGAACAATTGGATTTGATTTGCTTACAAGAAACACATATAACAAGACTCCACAGGAAATTATTGATAAATAAGAGACTAGGCCAAGAATTTATCTCATCGGACAAAGTCAAAAAAAGAGGAGTTGTGATATATGCAAAAGAGAAACTGTCACCAAAATTTCTTTTTAAAGATGAACATGGACGATTTGTAGCAATTGAAATACAAGTACAAGGAGAGAAAGTATTAATAATTGGAGTCTACGCACCTAATGAGGGGAAATCAGAGTTTTACAAGAAATTGCATGAGACGCTGTTGGATCATATGGACCAAGTAAGAGAGGCCTATAATTCAGACAGGAAAAATGGTTTCCAGGTGGAAAAATCGAAGTTGGAAACAGAATTGCTAGAACCCAGTGCTAAGGTATTGTCGAGAATGTATAATCTGCTGTTGAAATGGAATACTGAGGATGAAATGGTTAAATCTGCTATGATAAAATGGGCACAAGATATTGGTCATAACATTATGTTTGCTGACTGGGAATGGTTGTGGACCACCGGCATGAAATTTACGGCATGTAATGCCTTAAGAGAGAATATTATGAAAATGATTTACAGGTGGTACATGACCCCAGTCAAGCTAGCAAAAATCTATCATTTGCCCGATAATAAATGTTGGAAATGTAAAGAAGCGGAAGGAACATTCTTTCACCTTTGGTGGGCCTGCCCAAGGATTAAGGCTTTCTGGGAAATGATTTATAATGAACTGAAAAAAGTATTTAAGTATACTTTCCTAAAAAAACCAGAGGCCTTTCTCCTGGGCATGGTCGGCCAATTGGTGCCAAAGAAGAATAGAACCTTTTTTATGTATGCTACAGCAGCAGCAAGAATACTCATCGCAAAGCACTGGAAGACACAAGATCTACCCACCCTGGAAGAATGGCAGATGCAAGTAATAGACTATATGGAACTGGCAGAAATGACCGGCAGAATCCGAGATCAAGGAGAAGAACAGGTGGAAGAGGATTGGAAGAAGTTTAAAGTTTACCTACAAAAATATTGTAAAATTTATGAATGCTAAGGGCATTGTAAATGAAATGAATGGGTTCTAGTGATTAAGATAAATTAGAGTATAAAGGGAAGGATAAAGGATGAATTTGAATAATAAATGATCTTGCTGAATTAATCTTTAAAGTGGAATACAAGAAAGTAAGGCGGGTGGAAGTAAGGAAAATAAGATCTGGAAGGGTATTAATTTGAAAGAGAGCTTTTTTTATGTTAAATTTTCTTTCTTATGTTTTTCTTTTTTTCTGTTTTTCTGTTTGTATTTTTGATGTGTGTTGATTGTTGTTTTTGTGACTTTCTTTTGTAAAATCTAATAAAAATTATTTTTAAAAAAATATATCTTACGAATTGATCCCTAGGAGTCTGTTTGCTTGGACCCATTTCAGCATCCGCTTGAAAGCCTGTATTTCTGAACTGAACCCAAGAAAGGTCATTTATGTGCCCATTGACATCACAGAATGACCAATAAGACCTGGAAGCTGCTAAATCTATTGTACCTCTGTCCATGAGTATCAGGAAGTGTTCCCATGATGCCTAGCTACTCCAACAGCATAAAGACAGGGATTTTTACAGTCTCTTGGCATATCTCTGGTTTTCCCCCATACACTTCTGCTCCCGTACTCTGTCCCACCCCAAATCTTGGCTAGTGCTAAAAAAGAATCAATCTGTGAGATGGAGTTCAATACAGCCATCTACATCCTTTGTAAATTTGTTGATATTGTTATGTACTGAGGTTCTCACCCTGGGCCAGCAGGGGGATACTGTAGATAGTTTTCACTCAGGTCTGCATATGCAAATACGGAATTGAAAGTGACGTTCAGTCATTGGATAGTTACAGAAAGTTGTTGCTGTTGCTTTGTAGTTGTGCTCTATATAAGCAGGTTGGCTGAACCCTTCAGACCAGTTCTGTTCTGGCCTGTGAATAAACAAGAGCTGTCTGAAGAATCGCTGCGTCGTCTGATATGTTCACCCACAACAGATATACCCTCCAACATTTCTCCGATGAAAATAGGAGCATCCTATTCAATCATGATGATGGTGAAGATGATATCCTGCCCATCAGTCTGGGTTACCCCAGCCACTCTAGGAAGCTTCCAACATATATAAAACATAATAAAACATTAAACATTAAAAAAACTTCTCTATATAGGGCTGCCTTCAGATGTCTTCTAAAAGTTGTATAGTTATCTCCTTAGCGGGGGGGGGGGTGTCACATAACTCTATAGGCTCCAGTGAAAACAGGGACATCCTACCATAACCTTCAACATTTCTCCAATGAAATTCAGGACATCCTATCATCTGGTATACACACAGTGAGACCTAGAGATCAAACCCCACTTAGAAACTATTTTTAAAAATGATTTAATCTTCGGACATCAAGAGCGTACCATGCTATGTTCATGAAGTGTAACAGAGAAAACAAGAGAAAGGGAGACACATGGAGAGAACATTACGGTTCTGATCCATAATGCTGTTTTAGGTGTTCCTAAGGATGTATGTGTGCTCAGTGGGCTTTTTAAAATTCCCTCACTTTGCAGTCCATATGAAACACATCTTCACCAAATCACACACTGCTTTTAAAGCTTGAGATTCAGAAGCAGTTTGCAATGCATGCTGGTGGAGGAGAAAACAAAGCCTTTGGGTATATGGGTTTGATTTGAAGTGTGCCAGTGTGCAAAAAGCCTCTAAGGCTGCAATCTTATACTCAGGGAATAAGCTCCCTCAAAATCAGTGGGACTTCTATGTAGAGATATGTATAGAATTGTGCTGAAAGACACTGCAGCACTTTATTTTTCTTTGTGCCAGATTTCTACCAGCCAGTTGGTTTGCCAGCTTCACTTTATTACAGATTTACTGTGCACGACATGACAGGAGAACATTCCTCACTGTTCTTCTTTAGCACACTAGAATCTCGGTTAATGGCAGGGCTTAGAGCACTAACTCAAAATTACAGGATTTGGGATGTTATTCAGCAACAGCCAAACACAGGAGTTTAAAGTGCAGGGTCCTCAAAACCCAAACAACATATCTGCTACATAATGCTAAGAGGCAGGGCAAGATAATGGGAGGTGGGGGGACCCTAACATCATATATCACTGCTTTTCATCTTTCCTTTCCTTTGTGCCTTTCAAACAAGTGCTTTTGCTGACTGCGTGAAGGTGGCAGATGTCGCCGGAGACTTTATCTTGGGGATTGACAAGGTGCCTGTAATACAGAAGCATTGTGCATGCAGGAAGAACTCACTTTATGACTCGGTCACAAGAACAAGAACAAATATGATATACATCCCAATTTCCTTCTGTCTCATGAAGGAGAGCTATTTCTTTTCTCTTTTAGTGTGGAATTTAATTTGGGCAAGAAAATCGCATAAAGGACAGTCTCCGTTTCATCTATCTCTCTCAGCCTAAATGCCATATCCTGTTTGACAGCTGCGAGGTTAGAGTTTGCTTTGTACAAAAGACATCAGAATAGGAATAGGAAATGTGATGTCTCTCTCTCTATATATATATACACACACACACACACACAGTGGTACCTCGGGTGACATACATTTCAGGTTACATACGCTTCAGGTTACAGACTCCATTAACCCAGAAATAGTGCTTCAGGATGAGAACAAAAATTGTGCTCTGTTGGCACGGCAGCAGCAGGAGGCCCCATTAGCTAAAGTGGTGCTTCAGGTTAAGAACAGTTTCAGGTTAAGAATGCATTAAGTACTTAACCCGAGGTACCACTGTATATACATTAGGCAAAGGTTGCAGCACAGGAAAGTTGGGCAACACGTAGAGAGGCACACATACAGTACATACAGGCTATAACTCAGAGTTGTGCATGCCTCATTCATGGCAATGGGAGAATTCTTCTGAGAGATTGCCTCTTGGCAGCTATCTCCAGGGAACAGATACAACTGCTTTTAAAACTTGCCTGAGTTTACAATTTTTTTTGAGGATTTGAAACCCAGAGCTGTTGAAAAGGAAAATGAGTAGGGGAAGGCAGAAGATACACAAGCGCTAGGAACTTTTTCTCTTTCAGTAATTCTGACACTAAACCCCCACACTGTGTGTTGTTGTTTTTTTTTTAAAAAAAGCATGGCAAAATGAAAACACAATTGGAGGGGGGTTCTCAGTAGGAGAAGCTTCTGGGAGGGAAGCAATTGCTCCAGAACATTGCTGCGGCCCCAGCTTTGGCTGGTTTCAATTAAAACAAAAGTACCTTTCAGTCACAGCCCCTGCGCTAATGGCTCTAAACATTATGGGACTTTTTATCTACTTCCTCTCAGCAAACATATTTCCACATCAGAAACAGGCTCCAAGAGAGAAGGAGAAGGCGGGTGTGAAAGTAGGAAAGTTAACGTTTTTAGAGTGTTTACGAAGCCTGCCGGCGTTTTCTGAGGAGAGCAGCAGGCAAACACAAAGAGAGGGAAAGGATAGAAAAAGCTGAAAGGTACATTTGGTAAATGGGCAAGTTTCAGGACCATCCGCATCAAGGCTGCTGACTCCTCAGGAGATCTACAGGCATAGAAATATCCTGTTCAAGCTGTCATCAAGTCTCCAAAAGCAGAAAGTAGCTCCTGAAATGAGGGAGATTCTTGACAGAGAAATTTGGTGGCTACAGCTTCCATTAACCCACTTATTTTTGCTCAATGACATATGCATCCAGTCCAAACCTAAGTATGGATGAAATATCTGGAGACTTGTTTTTCAGAATATCACATGCTGAAGAAACAGTTGTTTCCACACAAAGGGGTCCAAAACTGACATACAACAAAGCTATTCCAAAATTAAAAGGTACAGGGAATGGTACAGGTGTGCCATCAATAACTCTCTGTCAGCGCATCTTGGCTTGTTTGACTACTGAATTCCCACCCGTGTCAGCAGATGGGAACAGAGAGCACCAGATCAGCAGCTTCTGATCTAAACAGATTCTAAATCATAAAACGTATTTACTAGGAGTGTGCAGGTACCACAAGATTTGCCTTGTACCTGTAGCATTTGGAAGCCTAGTCTCCAGGGGTGGCAAATCCTGTTTTGGCACTTGAGAGGATACAAGAAGTGCTACATTGCCCTGCACCCTCCACTTGCCACTGCCAGAGCTGGCGACAGAGAAGCAGCACTAACAGCCATGCTGATTTTTGGCAAGATCTTGTAGTCTCATTACTGAGCTCAGTGGAGGGGGAGACCAGGCAACTAGGGAAGTCTCTGAGGTGTACTTACCTGGAAGCAGGAATCAGCATCCAAAGTCAGGTGCAGTCCTAGGGTCAGGTGAACAGCAATCCACATGGTTTGATGGTCCAGGGGTCAGGGAATCCCATGACAATGAGGTCAGGGATCCAGGGTCCAGATGAGCAAGCAGGCAGCAACAAGGTTAGGCCAGGAACCACTGGAGCTCCCAGCATTTGACTGCTGCTGGAAGCTCTGCTTAGGAAGGCTGAAGCCAGCTGAAGCCAGCTGATTCTCAGCAGGGCCTTCTCCTCTGAGTCCTTGAAGGCTGATCAGCTGCAGGTGAAGTCACTCCACCTTCTCCCCCTTCAGGCTGCTGTTCAGCAGGTGAAGCTGATTCCTGGACCATGACACTTGCTGAGATCTCAAGAATCTTTCCAGAAATCTGTGCCTCTGCTGCTGTCCCTTCTTCACCACCAGTAGAGGAAGTAGGTCAGGGGGGCACCTGGAGTGGGGTGGGCGTCTCTGCCTCATGGAACAGGCCTGCTAATTTTTTTTTTATCTGTTCTCTGTCACTGCAGTTCAGTTCATTAGTCAGGTCCAAATGTGATCTGAAGCTGGTTTTGCCTCCATTGACTATAACAGAGAAACCAAAACTGGTCCTTTTCGCGTAAGTGGAAGAGGTTTGCACACAAAAGAGCCTGCCTGTCCAAAATGGATTAAATGTCGGACAGAGCTAAGGAGATCTTCTGTGTGTGGGAATCTTTAATATGTATGTTTGTGTGTGTGTGTGCTTTTGAAAACAGGTCCCCAACTTTTAAAGTTACTGCAAGAATTGTATGCAAATAGCAGACATGTTTGCTTCTCCTGAGGGGAATAAAGACTGCCAAATTTCAAAAAGTTAGGTGCAGCAGTTCTCCTGCAAGGGCAGACTTTACCATTTTGGGGTGTAAAAACAGACTTTTTGTGTCTGTTTTGTGGGCAGTATATTTAAAATCAGGGCATATGAGTGAGGTGTCCCTCAGCAGGAAACTTGCCAAAGTTCAGACAAATCAGTCCAGAGGCTATTGTGTTAGGTGATTTTACTTTTATCAGAAAAACCTAGAAACACCAGTATTTTCGTACTGCCCTTTCTTTATGGAGGTATTGATGCAGAGTTCATTGCAGAGGTGAGATCTGATTCAAAATTCAATCTTTCAGGTACTATGCTACACCAGCTCTCTGGGTTGGCCCAAGGCATTTTGCTGGCCGAGAGTATGTTGCCCCTCGCCCCCAATTCTTATGCACAGAAGCAATGGGACAGCATACTCCAGTGCACCTGAGGGCATCTGAGATTAGGGCGTGAATGACAGGCCTGTGGTATACATTGCTCTGACCTCCAACAGTCATGAATGGTTTGGGAGTTGAGGAGGACCGGCTGGGCTGATTGCCACTGATGCCCACAGGATATGCTGCTTGAGGAGTTTTCCTTACTTTGCCTAATGGTAGGGCTGGACCTGCTAACTCTCTCTGTAGCAAGCAAACAGGAACGTTTTTGGAAAGAGAAGGATTTCTCCCCAAATGTTAACCATTAAGTCTAAATTTAGTATTGAGGACAGTAACCCCAGCAAAGGACATTGTTTTTCAGCCATGCATGGGCTCAGGAAAATGCCTGACAGTGACGAATATGGATTGGCAGTATTATTTGATCTGTGTTTCAAGGGCAGAGCGAAAATAATACTTAGAGCAGACAATAGATCACTGAAGGTATTCATATAAGCAGAGTGCTAGAGGAGGCAGGCCAATTATCTTCCTCCTTGCTTCAAGAGCAGGTCTTGTACATCTAAACAAGTTCCCAAAGTAATGCAACAAAGTGGGAAAGTAGCTAAATAAACACTTTGGTACTTTTCACAGCGTTCTTAATGGAACTGTGATGGGAGCAATTTGGAAAATGCATTCCATAGCCTTTATTCACCAAATTTGATTGGAAAAGCACCATAAATGTTACCTGCCTCCAACAGGGAAGAGCACTTTTGCACAATTATTATTGAAAAAGTCATAGCAGGACATTTTACTGTGCAGGAAATGTAGCACATTTTTTATTAGTTTTCTGTATATAGCCACAAGTACTTTGAACATTGTCTAGATGCTACTGTTGGGATTGTATTATGAAGGAGAATAAATTATCTTCTGTGAAATGTATTCACATGATACAGTGTTGATGCATTCAAGTTAACAATAGCTATGGAAATCATATTCTCTGAGTATATAGAGAATGAAGATTTGATAAGCTATTGTTAAAATATTTAACTAACACCTAGATTATCTCACACACTGGAGGTTCTTCTGTGGTCCTCCAGATATTGTGGGACTCCATCAGCCCCATTCAGATGGCCAATGGTTGAGTTTGACTATCTGAATCATCTAAATCAGGAGAAGATGTGAAAGCTTTGGATTGGTATCTGGATGCAGTGGCGGACTGGAAGAGGGCCAATAAACTTCGTTTGAATCCTGGGAAGACATAGGCTCAATGGTTACATGTTCTGGATGGTTACATGTTCTGGATGGTTACATGTTCTAGGCCATGCAATGGTAACCTTGAGGTTAGATTACTGTACTTAGTTGTATGTGGGGCTGCCCTTGGGTCTGCTTCAGAAGCTGCAGCTGCTGTAGAAAACTGTGACCAGATTGCTGAAGGGAGCTTCTGGCTGAGAATATGTGATGCCAGCCTCACTGGCTGCCCATCTACTACCAAGCCAGGACCAAGGTAGGCCATGAACAACTTAGGTCCAGGATACCTCAAGGATTGGCTGAAACCCTTATATTGTAGCATGAGATCATCTGCAAGAGCATCTCTGCTTGTTTCCTGAGTTGGTGAGACTTGTGCAACAACAAGAAACTGAGCTTTTAGTGTCACCAGCCCAGTCCTGTGGAACACCATGCCAACAGAGATTTAGCAGGCACCTTCTGTTCCATTGTTTAAGCACCTTTTCTATTCCACCAGGCTTCATCACCCACAATAGTCTACTGATGATTGTTTTTAATTATTTTGCTTTTAACTTATTTCAAATTTTATGATTTTACTGTAGGTTTTTATATTGTTGTGAACAATTGCGATTTTTTATAATACAGCAGTATATAAATCTATATATACTGCCATCTATCTCTATCTATCTATCTATCTATCTATCTATCTATCTATCTATCTATCATCTATCTATCTATCTATCTATCTATCTATCATCTATCTATCTATATCTATCTATCATCTATCTATCTATCTAATGTTATACTCCAGCAACATAATAATAATAATAATAATAATAATAATAATAATAATAATAATAATAATTTATTATTTGTACCCCGCCCATCTGGCTGGGTTTCCCCAGCCACTCTGGGCGGCTTCCAACAGAGATGAAAAATACACTAAAATGTCACATATTAAAAACTTCCCTGAACAGGGCTGCCTTCAGATGTCTTCTGAATGTCAGGTAGTTGTTTATCGCTTTGACATCTGATGGGAGGGCATTCCACAGGGCGGGCGCCACTACCGAGAAGGCCCTCTGCCTGGTTCCCTGTAACTTGGCCTCTCGCAGTGAGGGAACTGCCAGAAGGCCCTCGGAGCTGGACCTCAGTGTCCGGGCAGAACGATGGGGGAGGAGACGCTCCTTCAGGTATACTGGACCGAGGCCGTTTAGGGCTTTAAAGGTCAGCACCAACACTTTGAATTGTGCTCGGAAACGTACTGGGAGCCAATGTAGGTCTTTCAAGACCGGTGTTATATGGTCTCGGCGGCCGCTCCCAGTCACCAGTCTAGCTGCCGCATTCTGGATTAGTTGTAGTTTCCGGGTCACCTTCAAAGGTAGCCCCACGTAGAGCGCATTGCGGTAATCCAAGCGGGAGATAACCAGAGCATGTACCACTCTGGCGAGACAGTCTGCAGGCAGATAGGGTCTCAGCCTACGTACCAGATGGAGCTGGTAAACAGCTGCCCTGATATGTTAACAGGCTTATGGCATATTTTGTTAATATGTTTAATGGTGCTAAGAGCTCACTGTCTTCCACTGACTTTTCCAGTTGAGCATATAAAGGGGAAACGGTGGGGCGGAGTGGGGGTAGGCTGTAAATACCTTAAGAAAATAAACAAATTTTGTGGAAATAAACTCTTAGGTAGTTGACACTGTTTTCTTTTTTTTAATGGCCAATGTGATTCAGAATTCAGTGACTGAGCGTGTTGCAAACAAAATGCTCAACCTGCAGGTCAGTCCCATCAGCTGTCTGTTCTCTTGAGTTGTTTCTCCAATAGATTGCTCACCCGAGAGACTGCCAAAAAATTGTTTTATTGGCTTTAAGTACTTTTTCTTGTAAAGGGGTATTATTCAAAGGTAGCAGATGTTTAGAAACACATTCTTTGTCACTAGAGAGACAATTGTTAGGTGACTGAATACTTTCATCAATATGAAAATATTAAATTGTCCCCCCCCTCCAAATGGAGCATTTATTTGGAACTGTTTCTGGAAATGAAGACTTAAGATGCCTCCATGCATAACCATTAAGACAATAATAATCACACAAAACACACTCTGGAAACTGTTAATAATATGAAGGGGCAAGGAGCCTAAAGTGGAGCAGCGAAACCTTTTCAGCCTGGTGGCTGCTTTCCCTTGCGGGGAACTTTCTGCAGTCATATGTCAGTAGTGGACAGGGCCATAGGTATAAGTGAACAGAGAAATGGATATATAAATATGTATTATTATTATTATTATTATTATTATTATTATTATTATACCTTTGTGCAATAGGCTTGTTTATATGTGTATCCACACATGCCTATCTTCCATCCCAACCAGAAAGAAGAAGAAGAAGAAGAAGAAGAGGAGGAGTTTGGATTTGATATCCCGCTTTATCACTCCCCTAAGGAGTCTCAAAGCGGCTAACAATCTCCTTTCCCTTCCTCCCCCACAACAAACACTCTGTGAGGTGAGTGGGGCTGAGAGACTTCAGAGAAGTGTGACTGGCCCAAGGTCACCCAGCAGCTGCATGTGGAGGAGCGGAGATGCGAACTGAACCCGGTTCAACAGATTACAAGTTTACTGCTCTTAACCACTGCACCACACTTTATCACTGTTAAATGACATTTTACAGCCTGGCAAATACACTCAAGGAGGGAGTGAAGGAATGTCAGCCTGAGGGAAGGAGTGTGGCCTGTGGGGTGAATCTGAATGGCTAGATAGAGAGCACAGGAGGGAATATGAGTGTGTGTGTGAGAGTATCCCCCCCAATTAAGCACGCTAAACCACTAATCACCAGACGATAACCGAGTAAGAAACAAGAACTCATTTAACAGGATATTGGTTCATCAGAATAGGAAAACATTAATGCAGCATTCCTCCTAAATTGGATGAGCAGAAGAATTGTGTCTGGGTAGGCCCCCACCACCAGCAGCAAGGCTTTCAACTCTACAGAATCTAGCTTTTAAAAGATTTGCCTTTCTTAGCCTTTTATCGTATTCTGAAACACTCCAGATTCCTTGGCTGTATGTACAGTTAAAGGTAAAGGACCCCTGACAGATAAGTCCAGTCGCATACGACTCTGGGGTTGTGGCGCTCATCTTGCTTTACTGGCTAAGGGAGCCAGCGTTTGTACGCAGACAGTTTTTCTGGGTCGTGTGGCCAGCATGACTAAGCCGCTTCTGGCGAAACCAGAGCTGTGCACGGAAACACTGTTTACCTTCCCACCAGAGCGGTACATATTTATCTACTTGCACTTTTGATGTGCTTTCGAACTGCTAGGTTGGCAGGAGCTGAGACAGAGCAACGGGAGCTCACCCCATCGTGGGGATTCAAACCGCTGACCTTCTGATCAGCAAGACCAAGAGGCTCAGTGGTTTAAATCACAGTGCCACCCATGTCCCTTGTATATACAGTTATGCCAGGACAAATGGAGAAAGCATGTAGTACTTTTTACAGCAAAAAGTGGTACTGGAGCATTTACAAGTACTTCTCTGTTTAGAGAAGAGCAAGCTTGATGAGTTAAGCCTCTGAAGTGGCTTCATGCAATTAAAAGGCTTACGGGGCTGTACTGAGCATGGGCACCTGATCCAGGGAATCCTTCACAGCACCTCTAAAGGGCTAAAATCCTGTCCAATCAGGATTCCAGTTGCCATGGAAACTCTGGAAACTGGACCATTGAGCGAGTGAGCCATGCAGCCCTGGGATGGGATCAGTGGCCTGCCACCCCTTTCATTGATCCCTCACGTGATTAATGTGCAAAGGACTCCATCGATTTTAACAGGCAGACTTTAACCTTCTTCATGCCCCCAGACAAGGTGTACATGAGAGCAAAGAGCAAGAGCACTTAGCAGCACAATTCCATGAGGATTTATTTGGAAGGAAGTCCCACTCATTTCAAGGAAAGATCAGTGCAAACTGTGCAGTACAGAAATAGTTAATGTAAGTTAATGAGGAGTAAATTTAAATAAAGATACAGTGAAATAAAACAATTGGCCTGAGTCCACCTCATATGCGAGCAGGACAAAGGCAAACATGAGTGGGAGTTGGTAGGTAGGGGAGTATGGCTCTGACTCTTATAGGAATCTGCTTGCTGGCTCAGCAAACATCTCCAAAGCTAATAGAAAGCATGTATCTCTCATGTATCATTAGGAATGCCCTTGATATTAGGAGAATGTGCAAACCATCAGACTCTGACGGCCACAACTAACATTTGCTGTTGGTGGCAAAAGTTCAAATGCACTCCCGGCTACGCATAATTCATAGTATAGATAGCAGCAGCAGCTGGGGACTCTTTAAGGAAATATAACCTTCCTTGTGTACATCCTGATATTGAATTAAACGTATTAATTTTGTATGCAAACGAACCCTACAAATAGACATGATGAGTAATTGTTCTATTATCTTTACTAGAAATAGAACTTCTTGGATCAAAGATCTCAGAACTACTTCCAGTCATGCAGTTTTTAATGTTGATGTGCTTCTTTTTAAAGCAGCGGGGAGCTGTCATCTCTTCTCTGTTTTCAAATATGGTAAAATCCATTTGGGAGGCTAAACTGAATTATTGTGTGGCTGCTCTTCACATGAAACTACCCTATGTAGAGTGAGATCATTGGTCCATCTATCCCAGCTTGTAGTGATGCTACTAAAGGGCTTTGTCATCCCAAGAGCCACATTCACTTCTGGGTAGGGGAAGAACATTCAGTTTGCATGTAAAGGTGAATGTAATTTGCACTTTCCATGAGAACTGAACTGCAAAAATGCCACTGTTTTCATATTATCTTAACTGCATTCAGTGAATTTCAAGCTTCAATCAATTGTATTGTTTTTCTTGTGTATTGAGAAAATGGAATATCATGTTATCCTTATCTTCCTTTTATTCTCAAGTATGTAATCATAATAGGAGGATTGTACTTTAAATGGATGCTGTTGCATATAGTACTTCCTGAAAAACTTGCTTCCCGATATGCAGTCCCAAAACTCTGCATGCTCCCTGGAAGCCCATTGTTAGCTAGGGCAGATGGAGCTCACACAATACGTTTCCCTTCCTGTGTTTGACAGAAGGAAAGCCCAGCTTGTATGAGGTTACATAGCTGCTTTGGAGCCTTAGTTTGCAAAATGCATGCAATCCATTTACTCAGAATTAATCCGATGAATTACTGTATTGTGGCATTCAGAATTTAGGTTTACAATATCAGATAGAGAAGACATAAGCTACCATACCTTCGAATTTACATCCAAGGGACTCATAACAGGAATCGGGACTTTTCACCCCTAAATTCCCTTCACTCGGATTGGACAGGCACACTTGCAATGACCTGGTATGCTACAAACATTTTGTGTGGATGGGGAAAGAATATAAATGCAAACATCCACGTATGTGACAGCAAGGTAAGGAATGGGCTAGAACGGTTCCAGTAGAGGCCTTGTGCAGCCCCAACCTCGCCACCACTCTGCCTCACCCCTCTTCCTGTATGTGACAGTGATGCCAGTGTACGAATGGCTACTCTGCAGCCCTGTCTCACTGCACCAGTTGCTCCTTTAACATGGTTGCCAAACCAGATTCCAAAATAAGCAGGATGAGCCTTAAAGCACCCATGTTCCCCCATTAGGGAAAGGGAACGTGAAATGTGAAGAAGCCAACATAATCTGATAACTCTCCATGGGAAAGCTCAACAGTTGTGAAGAAGCTAGAGATTATCTGATTCCTCATGTTCCATTACATCCATCAGGGCCGATCCTGCCATTAGGCAGTGAGGTAACCACCTCAGGGACATGATCTGAGGTGTTATGAAAGGGCAGCAAATTATCCATTATTGGATTTATTATTGTTGTTCCATTTTTACTGCCAAGAGCAGGAAAGGGAATTGTGTGATTTTCTGCTTGAAATCACTTGACCAGTTTTGGGTACTACACACCTTGATATGAAAGGGGGATGCCATTTGCCTTTGTTCCTCAGCAAGGGAAATATATTGGGCTGCTCCTGGCATCCATGAGTTCAGTGAAGACAAGGAGACACAACTCCTTGCTGTTCAGATCTGAAGCTATTTAATCAGTGTTTACTGGTCATACTTTGAGGGGGGGGAAATACAAAAATTACAAAAATATTTTTTTGTTGTTATGAGTGTTCTTAAATGTCACCTTTTTGTGTGTTTTTCTGACAGGGGTTCTGACTGAGCTGAAATATGAAGTATGTAGCAAATGCCACAGCATTCACGGAAAGGTCAGGAACAAAAATGGCAACCAGAAAATATTATGTTTCTAATATGTATTATGTTAATGACTGATTTGTACCTCAGAATTTCAGCAGTCAGAATTCAGCTTTTCCAGATGTTTAGGAAGGTTCAGGCTTTTGTTAGTGGGGGTAGAACCACAGTTTGCTGTGTACCTTTATTGATTTTTATTGATTGGGGGGCAGCTGCCCCTCCGTCCCCCTTGACTATACCCATGAGTGCCTGAACAGGTATGTTAGAAATCCTGGAAATTACATATTCCAGGACTCATTGCAAATGAGATGCTGTCAAGTGCTCAAGGTATTTCTACTGAGTGTCCAGATGCTCTATAAAACCATGGGTTGCATTCAATTATGTGCTAATTTAAGTTAGCATTGAAGTAGATCCTCTAGCAGATCAACTTGCCCAAGCAGACCTTTCTCTGAGAGAACTTGCATAGACAGACATCTTGTATCTAAAAAATTATACTTAAGCGCTTTTGTGGTTTTGCCAGTAGACTTGGCAAGTTGGATTCTTCAAGTGCACAGCATAGAGAAACAGACTTTCACTAGCACCAGGGTTACAACCCAGCATGTGTCAGGCTCCCTGGTGCTGGGGCTGCTGCTAGGGCCAGTGCTACCATTGGGCAGACAGACATGGCTGCCTCAGGTGGTAGATGCTGGGAAGTGGGGAGTGGTCACAACTTTTTGGAGTACAGAGTTGTGTGCCCTCCTTGCATTTCCTCCACAAGCCTTCTGCCTTCATTTCTAGAAGAGGACTTCATCAGTCTCGAGCATGAATGAACTGCCAACACAGGCACCTCCTGAACATGGAATGGGGGTGCCATCTTGTCCTTGGCTCAGGCATGAAAATACCTTGGGATGTCCCTGACTGCTGCTCTTTCAGAATTCAGAATGCTGTTTCATGCATCTAGCTTAACCAACCTCATGCAAAAATAAAAAGGTTTGTATTTACTGTGCCATAGAATTCCTGTGCATTGGACAGAATACTGGACTTGGACCAAATTTAACCCGGGTTCATATTTCCTCTCATGTGCGTAGCTCAGTTGGTGACCTAGGACTAGTCACTTTCATACCAAACTCACAGAGTCATTGTGAAAACAATTAATGAGCATGCTATTTATTTGCTTGTCAATTCATCCTATTTGTGGACCATCATCACAGTACATTCTAAAAACAATTAAACACACTTAACATCAGTAACTTCATTAATCAAAATATATTTATATCAACAATTATTAACTCCTGGTAACAACAACAACAACAACAACAACAACAACAACAACAACAGGGGAGAGGCTAAATATATTCTAAAAGCCTGGGCGTTGGGGGGTGGGTTGTCAATGAAAGATCTGCATTGAGGATGATGGACACATGTCCACGGGGAAGCAATTATACAAGCAGGGTGGTATTATAGAGAAGGCTCTAGTCTAAGTCATTATACCATGAAATGCGCCTCCACTGCAGATCTCAAAGACCAGGTTGGCAGAGCTCTGTTATTATAACTAAGATTGCAATTGTGTAGGCATTAATAGTATAGGCATTAGCAAAAAGCACATGCTATCATAGTTCCTAATGATACAAAATGTTTCATTAGGAGATATTGTCCACCTTCATCATTATGCCCAACACAGCATTGCAATCAAGATATAAAATATGCCAAATATCTGAAATCAGATCTCTAGAAGTAGCTGAAGTTTCAAACTATAATGAAGACTTTAAAGGAAAGAAGTATATTTTTATTCTCCCAAGCCATTTCTGCACATCTTGCTAGCTTGTTTTACTGACAAAAATATATATTAAAAAATCAATGATTTGGTAGTGTAGAGTCAAGACAGCTATGAGAAAACAAGATGGATTCTAGTCTGCCACAGACATCCAAAAATGATGAACCATGTTAAATGCTAACTGGAGGGACATTTATATTGGTGATGAAAGAGGCAGAAAGGACATGCCTTTCAAGAACGCATCTATGGAGTTGTCATTTAGAAAAATAACCATTTATGCTGTAAATGGAAAATCATGATTTAACCTTCCAAGTCAGTGAGCTTTACCTCAAGTTGCTTGTCTCCCAAACCTATGCAAGATGTGCATTTTAATGAAATCATGAAAATGGTTCGAGGGCACGTAAGGCCACACAATGTTAAAGCTCAGCACGTCTGTGCCTGGGATGGAAAACTGCCTGGGAGCCTCATATGAGCTGCCCTGAACTATCTGAAGGAAGATGGTACAGAAGAATAAAATAAATAAGCAATAAGGATCTGGCACAAAATCACCGGCTGAGTTTTAAACATATATTTGTCTTAGTTTACAGAAGTTGCTGCTCCATATTCAGTAGCTCTGTTTGCAGACACTCGGCATTTCTTCAGTTCTCGGAGAAGGGTGTAATTCTGCTTCACCAGGTGTGCAGGCAGCAAAATCAGGATATTAAGTGGATTCCCACAAAGGCTAAGCATCACTACTGTGTTCAAGGAGTGCAAGCTGTGCATGCCTTCGTGCTCTGACACAGGCAGACACGTTACCTTTTGCATACTTTTCATGGGGCGAACCAGCAACATACTTCATCTCTGGGCCCCATGTGTATAGGCCGCTTTCTTTCTTTTTAAAAAAAATAATATTTATTATTTATTAACAGTTTAATGACTATAAAAGAAAGAAAAAGAATTCAACAAAACAATACAATACAAAAACAAAAACAAAAGCACTACATAACATTAACACTAAAACATTAAATTAACAAGACACAACAAACACAATTTAAAACACATCCAATAATTTCAGTATCTTATCTTTCATTCACTTGTTTTCACGACCTCCTCACACCTCCCTTTTTGTATTCCACTTCAATTAACTATTTCAGCAATTCCTTTCCATCTTCCTCAGTTTTCTGTCCTGTAATTTATCTTAACTTATTCTAACCTTATTTTTTCCCTTTAATACATTAAAAATCTATTTGTACTTAATTCCTTATAACCTTTCTGCTAAAGCCGTATAACTTCATTCCAACATTTTTCTAACATTCATTGATTTTACAGTATTTCTGTAAATAATCTTTAATTTTTTTTCCCAGTCTTCTTCCACCAACTCTTCTCCCTGGTCTCAGATTCTACCAGTCATTTCTGCCAGTTCCATATAGTCCATCAACTTCATCTGCCATTCTTCCTGGGTGGGTAAATCTTGTGTCTTCCAATACTTCGCGATAAGTATTCTTGCTGCTGTTGTTGCATACATTAAAAAAGTTCTGTCCTTCTTTGGAACCAGTTTGGCCGACCATGCCCAGGAGAAAGGCCTCTGGTTTCTTCAGGAAGGTATATTTAAATACCTTTTTCATTTCATTATAAATCATCTCCCAGAATGTCTTAATCCTTGGGCATGTCCACCAAAGGTGAAAGAATGTACCTTCAGTCTCATTACATTTCCAACATTTATTGTCAGGTAAATTATAAATTTTTGCAAGCTTGACTGGTGTCATGTACCACCTGTAAATCATTTTCATTAAATTCTCTCTTACGGCACTTACATGCCGTAAATTTCATACCAGTGGTCCATAACTGTTCCCAGTCAGTCATCATAATGTTATGTCCAACATCTTGTGCCCATTTAATCATAGCAGATTTCACCGTTTCATCCTGTGTATAGGCCGCTTTCAGAGAAGATGGGACAAGCCTCCCTAGGCATGTGAAGCTGATGCATATTTTAATCTGTAATTTTTGCTTGGAATGTATCTTTTTAACTGCCTGGTTCTCTACATTTTGCTTTCTAGAAACTCGTTCTTAACAATAATTTTTTTTATTGTCAATTTAAATGTGTATTTTATATTCTTTGTAAACTGCTTCTGTTTCATGAACAGTTCAGTGGCAGACAAAATTTGTTAAATGATAACGAGATTATCCTATGGAAAATGTGAGTTGAGGAAGGAAGACGGTAGCTCTCTTATTGGCTCCTTTCAGAAACCAATCACACTTGATGTGCATGCATTCTCCTGTGCTGGGGAAGCAGAATTCTCCTGTGCTGGGGAAGCAGGTAATTCAGGTTACCTGAAAAAATGTCGCATAGCTGAAGTTAAAAGTGAAAGGATGGGAAATGTTGAAGAACCAGGTCCCCAAAAGGCAAGCTTAATTAATTCCACACTTCATGAAATTCTCTTTAGGTTTTCTTTTTGCAAATTAGTTGAACTTTGTTTTGTTTTTGTGTGATTTCCCTTAGCTATAAATCAGTACAGGCCAACCCTTTACAGGCTGGGAGATGTAATCCACTGGGAGCAGTCAAATACAACATTCCTTGTTTTGCTAGAGTGGACATGCAAGGGAATGTTTGTTCCAGCCAGTCGAAACTTACTGTTCCTCCTGGCCTGGAGCATCCTTGCTTGCATGTGACTAGTGGGTGGGCGTGACCTTTCCAGACCTGGTAAAAGGACAAGGCATGCTGCCACTGTCTCTCTTTTCCATCTTCCTTTCGTCTTGTTAACTTCATGGAATGTAATGCTGGCTACCAGCCAAGCAGTCCCCCAGGCCATCTCCTTTATGGTATAAGCCTATTAGTATAACTTTGTAACTTTAGGCCTAAAGCCTGCCTTCAGGGATCACACTGTGCTCTGCCTGATCATGAGTAAACTTCCTTTTTATTGCTTATGAATAAGACTGTGGTGTCTTTATTCTTTTAGGAAGGGTTCAAGGGGTCTTACCAGGAAAATATTAGAACACATTTCAAACTGAACAAGCCAGACTGAATTGTGTATTGTGTATTGTCTTAAGAAACTCACACAAGTTTGCATCTAGTTTTCTGCTGTGTAAAAGGGAATGCACTCTGCTAAGTAAAGAAACTGCTGCTTGCCTTCTATCACTGTGCCATTGAGAGCGTGCTCACTTATGGCTTATGTGTGTGGTATGGAAGCTGTACTACCCAGGACAGGATGGTGTTGTGCAGAGTTGTTAAGGCAGCAGAGAGCATTGTTGGCTGCCCACTCTCCACCTTAGAGCAGATTTATGCCACAAGGTGCCATAGGAAGGCACTGGACATAGTAAAAGATCCATCGCATCCTGGTCACTGTCTCTTCGAGCTCCTGCCATCAGGACGGAGATACAGGACGATGATGACAAGAACGAGCCGTCTCAAGAACAGCTTCTTCTCCAGAGCGATCTCGGCCCTGAATGGGAAACCTGGACTTTGAAGTCATCTAATCTTCCTTGCTGTATTATATTATATTGTTTTAATTAGTGTTTTTATAGTTGTTCTGATTTTAAGTGGAGTGCCCTATCTGGGTGGATGGAGCAGCCAAGTAATTTCGTTGTCCCTGAGAGGGGGCAATGACAATAAAGATATTATTATTATTATTATTATTATTATTATTATTATTATTACTTGCTAGCACAAGTTAGGAAGGATATTCATAAACAATATATCCTCTCCTGCCACCTGAACATTCCCACAGAGGCCTCATTGGCCCAAGGTCAACCCTGTGGGGGGGGGGTGTCTCACAAAAAAACCTTTTAGCATCACAGAATCACAGCAGGGGACACATATAATAGTTGTCTACTCCGGTAGGTCCCTTGTGTGATGCCGTGATGCCAAGAGAATTTTTGAGGACCCCCCCCCCAATCATGACATCATGGCACAAGGGACACCAGGAGTAGTCAGCTACTGTATGTGTGTATCAGATGGGGAGGGCAAAAAATAGATCAGGGGCAGTTGTGGTCCAAGGTGTGGGTTTGCCACCATGCTGTAAACTAACACTGGAAGTTTCCCCATTTAGCCCTCAACAGGGTTCTTGGTAGAAAGGCACATTTCATCAAGTATTGCTTCAGTGTGAGATGGTCCTTTCCTTCAACTGGGCACATGCTGAATTCTTACACACTTCCTGTTTAAGTGCATGTAGTGCATCACACCTCAAACCAATCTGGCCCCTACTGTCTGTACTGAGTCACAAAGCCTTTCCATGCACTCCCACAGTTCTCTGTCACACATTATTCATTGTGTAGCACGTTTTCTGCAGGTGTTATTACATCAAAGAACCCATTTGTGTGGGAAAGCACCTCCTACAAACTTTTGCTTTGCATGTGGGAGAACAATTAATAAGTCCAATGTATTAATTAGAGCAACTATCAAGAAGGAGTATTATTTAGAAATTGGTAACACTGCAAGGGGCTCAGCATGTTTTCAGAGTAGCAGAAATAATTACATGCTGCCTTGCAACTCCCCATTCCCTGATTGGTAGGAATGTTACTTATTTACTTTTTGCAATTTCTGTCCCGCCACATGACTCCAAGGTTCTAGGGGCAGCCACTGTTAGTAGTGCTTATTGGTGCATTAGTTAATTCGTATAATTGGTTTTTCAAACACATCTAGATTTGCATTTTATGTATGAAAAGTGGGGGGAAAGCTTATAATTATATATCTGGTGATTAATTAATTACAGTTTATTTGGCAGGCCTAAAAATAAGCCCATTGGTTACTTTGACCTTGAAAAAACATGATTCAGTATTTCAATACTGCTCTGTTCTGACCTTTAGCAGAGCCATAGTAGGTCACTTCCGAACAGGCCAATCTAGTATCAGAAACAGCTTGCCAGGTGAGATGGAGCTGCAATGCCATCTTCCTGGTAGCTTTCTTGGGAGGGAGAGGGTTGAGGCAGTGGGGAGGTTAGCATGATGCAAACACACCAGCAGAGTCAACCCATCACTCCTGCTGGTGTATGCGCACTGAGCCAGCTTCTTCACCACCTCACCCTTCTCCAGACAAGCAAGAACAACAACCCACCTGCCAGAAAGCTAGCATAGCAGTTCTGCCCCACCCTGTAATATCATTATTGCAGGCCCTGTTTCAGCTAACCTGTCTGTCAGAGGAGCAGTTTGTCTATGGAATGTCCTCCATAGAGTGGTATGCAAAAAAATTAAAAGAAAATTGGGAAAGACATTTTAAACATCTTCATTATTTTTAAATCTGGTTTGAATTTCTGTTTTTATCTGCCATTTTTATCCAAAGCAGCCAGCCTTCAGGGCACTAGAAACCAAATTTTGCTAGGGATGCAGCTAGGAAATAGACTGGGGGTGTGGTGGAGATGTCTACAGTTCAAAGGGGTTATTGGAATCATCCTTGCATATTCTTGTATGTTTTCTCAGTTCAAGTACTTTCATCTCTCTCTTTTCTCTTCTCTTAATTCCTGGACTCTCCTTTGCCTGTTACTTGTAGCAATGATAAACACTGTGGTTTTAGAATCTGGGCTTCTAGGATTCTTTGAGTGTTATCCTACAGTCCCCTTTCTGTTCTGTGAGGCTATCAGGACATGAGTAGTTTCCACTTCTGACACCATGTAAAATCATAGAATCACAGAATATTAGATTTGGAAGGGACCCAAGGGTCATCTAGTCCAACCCCCTGCAATGCAGGAATCACAGCTACAGCAACTATGACAGATGTAGGATAAACAGAAAGTGAAGACACCATGTTGGAAACATAATTAACTTTGTTTCCCTACTTATAACCTTCCTTTACAGCACTACCTTGTTTTTATACAATTAGCACAACAGTATGTTTTGTTTATATGATTGTTTGACTAATATATCTATGTTTGTAAGTAACATAGAAATCTATGGATATATGGTGGGATTAAAATAGAAATTAAACAAATAAATGGGTAATCCTATGTCATTTGCTAGAGAATAACTCAAATTAAACTCAGTAGGGTTTATCTCTGAGTGAACATGCAAGGGATCAGGTTGAGATTCTAAAATTTGCCTTTTCCCCCATAACATTTTATCAATTTTCCAACAATAACAAAAACAAAACAAACATCAATAAAAACAAAAACAAAATAAAACAGATTGACTTCCCCCTATTTCCTTCCTTGGTTCCATTGTATATCAATGTACTACATGTCCATTATAAAATTTTAACCATTTGAATTACTTATTGTCAATTCATAATAAAATTACAAGTATTCTTAAAACCTTGCCAGTGTATTAACCTGTGTACATTGCTTCGGTATATATGCAGTAAAGTCCTTCCATTCTTCCATAAATTCGTTGTCATCTCTCCTCTTAATTTCATTGTCAGTTTTGCCATTTCAGCATATTTCATTAATTTAACTTGCCAATCTTCTTTAGCTAAGACACTTTCTTCTTTCCAATGTTGTGCTAATAAAGTTCATGCAGCCATAGTTGCATACATAAACAAGTTCTTTTGTGATCTTGGTAAATCCATTCCTGTGATACCTACTAGGAAAGCTTCTGGTTTTTTGGCAGAGGTTATTTTAAACATCTTCTTCATTTCATTACAGAGATTCTAAAATTTGTCTATTGAATCTTGTTCTCTCTAAATGTCTCCAAACTCAGTTTAAGAAAGCTACGGAAACACTAACTACTGCATATGGCTATGGCAGTGTTTCTAATTGCATGGTTCATTGCTGAAGAGATTAAAACTGCAAACATACATGGTTATATATCCCACCGAACACAGGTGGATTGTAGATAGATTCAGTGACTGCAATATTAAATTAATAAAGCAGCTGGATTTTGCACTCTCCATGGAAGCAGTTGATGCACAGTCAGCCACCATTAACAAAATGATGGTTTTAGGTGGTTTTAACTCAGAGTAGATTCATTGAAATTCATGGACCTAATTCCATCATAATCATTTAGTAAACTTTAGGTAAGTGGGTGGCGCTGTGGTCTAAACCACAGGGCCTAGGGCTTGCCGATCAGCAGGTCGGCAGTTTGAATCCCCGCAACGGGGTGAGCTCCCGTTGCTCGGTCCCTTCTCCTGCCAACCTAGCAGTTCAAAAGCATGTCCAAGTGCAAGTAGATAAATAGGTACCGCTCCAGCGGGAAGGTAAACAGCGTTTCCGTGCACTGCTCTGGTTCGCCAGAAGCGGCTTAGTCATGCTGGCCACATGCTGGCTCCCTCAGCCAATAAAGTGAGATGAGCGCCGCAACCCGAGAGTTGTCCGCAACAGGACCTAATGGTCTGGGGTCCCTTTACCTAGGTAAATACTATCCTTTATTTTACTTTAAAAGCACTTCTAATTTGCTTAGTAACTAAACATGTGTAGACAGTATACAATAATACAACATAAAAACTAGAAAGCAGTGTAATAAAACTAGATACCAAAAACAAAAGAAAACATAAACATTAAGTCTTACTATTAGAAAGTAGAGGAAACAAGCCAAAGGAAAGCCTGGCTCAAGACTGCAGCTGTATCTGTTTGATGAAGACTGTACCTGCTTTCTCTCATTGCAGCTACCCCATACCCAATGAACAGCTTGCAATAAAAAGAATTGCAGAAGTAATCCTTGTAAAAGGCAATGAAAAAGCAAAAGGCTAAGGGAAATTACATAGGATGAGAACTCAGCAGTAAAGAGCAAGTTATTTTTCAGTAAGGATTAAAAAAGCATAGCTTTAAAAATTTCAAATAATATTTACATAGGAAACACCAAAATACAACCATTTAGGGTTTCTGGAACAACTATCAATATTTTTGATGAAGTAACTCATTTAGGTCTGGCCCAGAAGTAGAGCATGCAACCCTTTCAGGATATTAATATGGGTCCTGAGAAGGTAAAATTAAACACCAATTCTCTCCTACTGTAAAAAATTTTAAATACAGAAACTATCACAAACTATGTTGCTGGAAGGAATTTAGCTGTCGTGTTAGGCTTTAAAACAGCTGTCAAACATATCAACAAATAAAAATGCCTTGGCCATTTCAGTGTATATGGCACGTCTCAAGAGAGACATGACTCTCTCCTTAAAGCAACATTTGAGCAGAGAAATGACAGAAACTGTGAAATCTTCAGCAATTCTGTATAATTAAATAGACACAAATTTCCTAATGATGGGGATCTCAGCATACCCAAAGAAGTGCAATACACTGGCACTTCAAACAGCAAAAGCACCAGGCAATGTAAGTCAGATTCAAAGCCTAGCAAGACTTATCCGCTCTGTCTTAAAATGCATTCCCAAATATTCAATACTCGCAGATGCTGCAATGCTTAACCAAGCAAAATGTGGAATCGAAAGTAGCTAAGAAATGACAGAGGTCTGCAAGCTGTAAGAGAAAAAATTAAAAGATCAGGCCAGTGGCATATCTAGTTCAGCATCCTGTTGTCATAGGGTCCAGCCAGACACCATAATCTCATCAAATTCTGTTAAGCAATTGTAGATGCCAGCTCAGAGGCATCTACAATGTCATGTCATAACACATGCAAGCAGAAACAAAAGAGCAATACTAGTAAACAGAAAGTCCTGGAAATTACATGGAAACATGACAATTCAAAAGTGGATTAAGAGATGGAGACTATAACTCCAATGCTGTACATTAACAATGAAATATATAACAGTCTCAGAAAACTCAGTTACAGATAGGTAGCCGTGTTGGTCTGCCATAGTCAAAACAAAAAAAATTCCTTCCAGTAGGACCAGAGTTCAGAAAACTCACATTGTCTAGCCATCCAAATGTGATGAGAAAAGTCAACAGTGTCAATTATATCAGTTTCCTTGCTATTTTTGCTACAGCCAAATCAGTGCTGTTTGATGAAGTGAAACAAGAAGCTAAAAAAGATAGGTCTTCAGAAAGTAACGTTACGTATAATTGCTTAATTGTACATTGAAAAGGAAAATAACTCTCTATTTTTCTGTATGTGTACTACGAAAAGCATAGTATGGAAATTTCCATTGTTGCAGGCAAGAGCTACAGAGAGCCTAACAGTTAATGATTAAGTGAGAATGTCTCTCTGCTAGCTCTGTCAGGTGTTTAACTTAGATCACATGAAAAGTATTCAGTTACAGGTCTCCATTCTGAGTGTGTTAGTGGTTCTTTGTCTGAAGCACCAAAGAGAAAGGATGTGCTAATGATCCGCTCCAGAATGAACAGCCTCAGGCTGGAATGCAGGCTGTTTGGGAGAGGCAGGGCTTTGATTTCAGCTCTGGAGGAATATATTTCATAGTTCTAAGATACATTACCTGTGCTGGGATCAGCACATGATTTAATGCAACTACCTGGATGTAACATTATTGTTTTAAGTTTGTTTTGGAGCAAGTTCTGTTAGTAAAGCTTTTGAGCAATATTTTGGACTGGACAATTTTTATTTGAAGAAGAGTCCATTTTTATTCACCCTATTGCTTCCAAATGGGCAATATTAATAACCCCTTATATGGAATGAAAGATGAGTTGGATCCATTGTTAATTATTTTAATTTAGGGATTTAGTAATCACTAACTTAAGTTCCATTGATTTCGGTGGGTCTGTTCTAAGTATAACCAGGTCTGGCTTTAGTCCTATGACTTGGAACAGTACAAGGAAACATTAAAGAAGTTTGTACAAGCAATAGAGGGTATCTATGTGCAATGGATGCCATCTATAGTGTACAAAGGATTAAGAATTCTACCGCTATGGTATGTCAAATGCCAGGAAAATGTATGTCTTGCCTACAGATTGAGGATAAACCTTTTGCTGAGCCTGCTGGGGTAAAAAAAACTTTTAAAATTTATATCCCGAGAATCTCTTGCTGTATCATTCTTTTGACCAAAGGCCAACATTTTTAACCACATTTTATTTCTACATTATAGTGAAAGGAAACCATAGTAAAGTCTGCACAGTATGATAATGACAAAGAAAGGTCATGATAGGCTAATTTTAATGGATTATAAGCAATCAAATATAAGATGAAGATATGATGATGCCCTGAAATATGCCTCTTGTTTTTCACCCCCCCCCCCAAAAAAAAAGAGGAAACAAGAATAGCAAATTTGATAAGCTTCAAGGCTTAGCTATGCACATAATTTAGTTTCAGATTGTTTCCATGTTGAGATTTTATAAACGTTTTGTTCATTGAAATATAGCCGTGTCTCAGGAGAGTCGTGAATGACAGGAGTAATAGCTTTGCAGCATGTTAAAATGCAATATTTGTTTTCAAAGCTTGCTCAGGCTGAATCCTGAAAATACTTATTTATGTAGATGCCAACTATAGGGGGCCTGGGGGCCTGGGCACCCACAAAAATAACTGTGTGTGCTCAGCGCCTACAGCACAGGCTCTGACGTGACTTCTGGTTTCTACCAAAAGTCATGTGCCTCCAACGTGACTTCCAGGACAAACCAGAAGTCGTGTTGGAGGTCTCATGAGGCCTTGGACCTGATCTCCCTACCAGGTCTCTGATGCAATTTTGGTACAAACAAGGAATCACATCGGAGATCTAATGAGGCCTTGAACATGATCTCCAAGGCCCTGCACCTTGCGCACCAGCAGTTACTTCATAAGGATCACAAACAATATACTCCTTCCTTCCCGGGGCTCTTCCCTGCAGGTTCCTGTGAAATTCACTGTGCAAGGTGACACTATCATTTCTCTGTTGAGAAATCATCCAAAAGATGATCAAGGCTGATAATGAGTGATGATTGCTTTTGTACATTTCATTTGTCCAGTTGGCTAGTTCACTCCTTTTATGTGCACTGGTAACATTGTAGCGATGAGCCTTCAGTGACAGTGTGTGGCTCTTAATGTTTCAGAGCAACTCAGGGGACTGGAATTCAGCAAAATGTATCCAGGCAGTTCTGGCTGCCAAGCAAAACCAAGATTAAGAGAAGCAGCCAAACTGAAAACACTAGTTTCATCTTGACATCTTGTTTGATGGAAAAGACAGCAATGTAGAGTAGCCTAATAATGATAAACTACCTGATTTTTTGAATTGTTAAATAACTAGAGCTAATAAATTATTGTTTCCCCTAGATTCTGCATGTTCTTAATTGCTGTCTTTTCTTCCCATATAAATGCAGCAGTTTGGACATTGCTGAATCTAATTTGACTCAGAAGTGCTGATGAAAAATGTCAGGGCACTATACAAGCAGGTCATCAAAATAGCCCTCCGTCATTTTTATTTGATATTTGATGGAATCACGACAGCGACTTGCATAATAGACACTATGAATATTCATCCAGATTATTTCTGTTCACTATGTGACAACCAGATGACTCTTTCAGTGGATACACTTGTGCTTCACTTGAGCTGTACATAAGATGGCAATGTCAAAACACAGGTTGACTTTGTGATGATACCCATCTGTTTTCTTCTTTGGGTTTTAATTATTGTGAACAATTTTGAGTCAAAGCCATCTGAAAATGAGCTAAAGCAGCAGGTGTGAGAACTTGAGTGGTAATCTTAGGAAATTTGTTAGAGGAAATCAATAAAATACTATTAGCTTCAGATCTTATTGAAAGAACATGGGACAGTTTATTAAGGCAAGCAGCAAAAAGAAAAATGGGGGGGGGGGGAAGCCACACAATTATGTTGCTTATGAAAACGTCACCTGTTGAGCTAATGAGTTAGCAAACTTGAAACTTGGCATGCATGATCTACCTGATGGGGCCTACTAATTTGCCAAATTTCAAAAGATTCAATAAAATTGCTACAGTTACAGCAAGATAAAAAGTGCTGAAAAATTAGTCTTTTCACACCATTTTCTAAGCAGTCGTCTCATGTATTTCTTTCCTATTTGGAGAAAACAACTGATACACACTATTCAAGTTTTTTTAATTTAGTGAAGTTCTGAACAGGAGTTCAACACTTGTTAAGGTTTTCCTGCTCCATTAAAGTCTATAGCAGTAACTACTGGTAATATAAGCCAGACATGCACATAGGTATTTCTGAAATCAAATTTTTGCCAGGTCTACAGCAGAGAGAGTCTTTTCTGGTTGCTATGTACAATATTTGTTCCTCTAAATAGGGGATATACAACAAAGTGGTTGAAATGTGACTTGTCAACCTTTTGGAACCCATGGGCGTATTTGGAAACCTGATGAACTCTCATGGAGAATAATGTCCCACAGCCACAAATGTTGTTGTTTTTTTTTAGTCTTTTAGTTGTGTCCGACTCTTTGTGACCCCATGGACCAGAGCACACCAGGCACTCCTGTCTTCCACTGCCTCCCGCAGTTTGGTCAAACTCATGTTAGTAGCTTCGAGAACACTGTCCAACCATCTCGTCCTCTGCCGTCCCCTTCTCCTTGTGCCCTTAATCTTTCTCAACATCAAGGTCTTTTCCAGGGAGTCTTCTCTTCTCATGAGGTGGCCACATATAGACCCTCCCAAATGCCCTTTCTTACATTGAAACACCACCATATATCATTCCCTACACAAGTACTCCGACATTGCACGCTGAACCCCTTATTCTCTTGTCATTCAGTCTTAGTACACAGAATGCACAGAGTCTCCTCTGTAACAAGCCAACATGAGGACAATGAAGTATACTAGAAGATGCTCCTCTCCCACTGTTTAATCCATCCTGCCAGCTACTGATGTAAACATTACACAGGAATGGGTCAACCTGCAGGAGGATTCCTCTATCAATACAGTAAGGCTCAAGTTCTTCATAAGGCACTACTAGACCCAGACCAACGTGGGGCATCTATGCTGGTCCAGGCATGCCATCTTCCTCATCTGGATATGGGCCTGATAGACAAAGAAAAAATGTGGGTGAATGAAAGGTAAGTTGCAAACAAGCACAGTTTGTGGCATTGCACAAAAACATTGCTGATCACAGGGCATGCCTGCTAAGGCATCAACTTCAGCATCCTATTTCTCATCTTTGTGGAGTCAACATGAGAGAGCTTTAATTCTGGTCTTAAAACTGGCAGGTTTTTTATCACTGAATTTTGCAGTTGTGTTAATGAAACTAGTGGGATTTCCTTAAAAAGATAATGGTTATCTATGAAATTTCATTCCTTTAAGAACTGAGCTGTTTTTATTTCAGTTATCTCCAAAGTGGTAAAATGATGAAACCCAGCATGAAACCCAGCACAGCATTTAAGAGATATCTGCAGCAGAAACAGTATTGGGCAATCTGATTGTTTGGCGCACTGATTTATCCAATGCTTATGTCATGTGGGGAAAGAGATATAATCTGTTAGGAAGCAAAGGACATTATGCATAGCCAGCAGTAGCTGCAGATATCTAGTTCCCTGTTTTTATGATGCTTTCTGTGCAAAAAAGTATATTCTCTAGCCCTAGTTAAGTCATTGTGCCGAAACTATGCAGTTCATCTTAGGTCCACTGTCCACCAAAGGGGGGGGGCAGAAATCAACCTGTTTTCTCTCTACATAAAGTGTGCTATTCTTCCTCTTCTGGATCCTCATTGGGAAGGGAGGCCTTTAGTACACTTTAGCAGGATGCATCATTTGTATTGTGGGAGCCTGAACATTTTTAAGACCCCTCTTCTACTTTTACCGTTCAGATTGTAAGGTGAGGAGGGCCACATGTGGTCAGGATACTTTCCTTCCAGCCAGCAGAGTTTCCCTTGACACACTAAACCTGAGCCTGCCTTCCTCTTTCTGTATATTTCTCCACCTTTCGTATCATCCTTTCATACCTCCACCTTTCAGACCACCCCTTACAGCCATGCTGGGGTTGGGGCTCAATCTTCCTTGCCTCCCCCAAACCCCTATCCATATGGGAACAGTCGGATATAAACAAGGCTTTCATTCAGATTCATTTTCAAATTCTTGTTCACCCCAATATCTAGCAACTCTTAATAAATACTTAAGAAATACTGTACAACACTCACCCAAAATCTGAACATAGAAATGTTCCCAGTGAGTCACTAGCACATTTCACAATAATTCATTCTCTGCTTCCAAAAAGGATCCCATTAATTTATCCCTAGACTTTGGAAGTAACATTTCATTATTAGTTGTACCCTTCCTTTCTCACCTACTTATTTTCCTTCTTGCATTTCATTGTTCAATTTATTTTTTTATTGCGGTTCATCTCCTTACTGTCTCTTAACCTTCCATAGCATTCTTAAGCAAAGGTTTCCTCTAAAATACTTTGCCGCCTCTCCTGAACACGTACTCTCCTCGGTTGTGAGGAGCTATTATCTCACCCTAGTGTCTCTATTGATCTTGCAAGTTCCTTGAGGCTTTCAGAATCCAGGAGTTGTTGTTTCTTCCTTCTCTCCTAAACTCTTGTAAGACAATAGATAAGAGCCATCATCCATCAGTGGAAAGTAGCTGGAATCTGTTGTGATATCTGTCTTGAACTTTTAACACTGTGATCAGACCTTGAAATCCTAACAAGGATGAAATGGGAGACATCAGCAAGATGAAAAGTGTGAAGTGGAAATGACAACGTTCTGTGAAGAATATCTGTGAAGTGTAGAAGTTTCTGTGTGTGTGTGAAATAAAATTATTTGGATGTTGTCTTGGATTGTGCTAGTACAATTGCTTCTCTCAGAGGATGAGAAACAAGCACTTCAGCTCTCCAGGATGTCAGCCAAAGACATACACCAACAGTATATAACCCTGCCATTCCTTTTTTATAATTTTATTTTATTTTATTATAATAAATATGTACAATTTTCCCCATAGGTAAAACAAGTGCTATTTTTCTTGAAAAAGAGGTGCTGGAATTCACCATGAATGCCTCTCTTGTTCTCTTATAATTGAAATGGAGCCCGCCTGAGAGGTGCTGGAACAGAGTTCCAGCTGAAAAAAAGCCCTGGGTAGAACAGTTGCAAAAGTATCATTCCAAGTTCCCCAACCCTACAGGTAGTCTCTTCCCATGCAAATATGCATGTCCTATACTTATTTGATTGATGAATCACAGCCTGAGGGCCAAGACGCACATTGACGCTCCATTATACTTTAGGACTTTTACCTATTCTAGGGGATGTTTTGTGACCAGTTGAATAAATGAAGTTAATAAAAATGCATGCCAGCTTTCAGACATAGTCAAGTGTTGACTGCTACAGCGGAATCATTGGATGGCAAATATTTATGTGAAATATAAACCATTTAGATATGCACCCAGAAAACATTCACAACTGAGATTCACAAAGCACAAAAAAAATGGTGTAGATCTTTTGGGCCAAATTCATTTTCGGTATAAGATGCTACATGGAAATGCTCTATCAGCACAGCTAAAATACTATGGAGCCTCATTGAGTTTAAAGAATATCCAAAAGTAGCTTGATAATATATCTAAGATCTCCCACCAAATGTCAGAGAGAGAGAAACTACCAGACTTTTAGAAGACATCTGAAGGCAGCTCTGTTTAGGGAAGCCTTTAATGTTTAACAGACTATTGTATTTTAATATTTTGTTGGAAGCTGCCCAGAGTGGCTGGGGTATAAATAAATTATTATTATTATTATTATTATTATTATTATTATTATTATTATTTAGACAAGTTTTTGCTGGGTTTCAAGCAAGGACATTTCACCCAGACCCCTCAGCTGCCATTTAGTTCTATACACATAATTTGTAACTTTCTCCCAATGAAGTTTCACTTTGGGACAAAGTTCAAAATGTATAACAAATTCCGCTTTTGTGTCCACTTTGAGCTTTCCATCCCATTCTTCCTGCATCTGAACTTTCTATCATCATCAGCTTGACAACTAGGGCAAAATGCATCACCTCCCAATAGGACAGGATATATGGAACTAATATCATCAAGTTGAATGCTGCCTGGGGATCTATTAATGGGTTTGTCATTGAAATCTCACTCATAAAAATGCTAATACATTTTATTTGCATAAATTTTTCTGCATCAAATAGAAAGACCCTTACGCTTATATTTAATAAAAAAGTTATTGCCTGCTCATAAATGCATGCTGCTATTAAAATGAAGGTTGAAGTGTTGCAGATATCTGTATTCTGTGCAATAACCACAGTAAATACTGTAGGCATCAAGCTTAATCTTTAAGTAATTAATTATGGCTCAGTTGGCATCACAGGTTTTGGATCAGAAATCAGTGATTTCAAGTGTAACATCAGGAACTTGGGCACACATAATCTGTTCTGATATTCTATTAAGAGTTTGCTAGGCTAATAAAGGATTGCAATTTTCAAATGTGGCACCCTGTTGGCTATTTTTCTTGTCTGATAAAAAAAAGACAAAGCAAAAAGATGAGCTTTAGTGGTCTAAGGTTGCATGACCAGCAAAAGCGCCTAAGTGAAATACAAACAGTGTGTGGGGGGGGACAGTTTAAATATTTTTAGTTTAGTTTAAGGATAGTTTAAAACCTTTCCCCTCCTTCGCACCAACATTCACCATTCTGCGAAGAAATGCACAAGTAGAATCCCATTGCTCAACCTGAAAGTGCTTGATCCTTTGTGAGACTTCCAAGTGAACTCTGAGAAAAAGGTCCCCACATCCCCTTTACAAGAAATCAGTCAGGGATATTTGCATTTGCAATCCTTTGCCAGCTACATTTTCTAAGCTACTTATATGGTTATGAATGTTCACTTTATTTAAAATATATATTAACAAGGTTTCCAACCTGTTTTGCCATTTTGTTTTTACTGCAGCATAAAGGGAGCATTGTGATGTAGCAGTTGTAAAGCATTCAGTGGCAAGGAGAGAAGAGCAAGGTCCATTGTATGCTTCAAAACTGAAAGAAGGGAGGGTTGAAAGACCAACTCGCTGTGCCACTGAATATAAAACTCTCTATTGAATGTGTTACATTTCTTACAATGACTTCACTGAACCTAGTGACTTTTTAAAATCACTATTTAGTGACATCTGACTAGGGATATTTGAAGCAAATATTTATAATAATAATAATAATAAATTTTATTTATATCCCGCCCTCCCCAGCCGAAGCCGGGCTCAGGGCGGCTAACAACACTAAAACAGTACAACATTATAAAAACATTATAAAAAGTGATTAAAATCAAAATTGATGGCAACCATAAACTAAAGTTTTGTAAAGATTGCCAAAGGAGGGAGTCAGGCTGCGCCCTGACCAAAGGCCAGGTGGAACAGCTCTGTCTTGCAGGCCCTGCGGAAAGATGTCAAGTCCTGCAGGGCCCTTGTCTCTTGTGACAGAGCGTTCCACCAGGTTGGAGCCGCAGCTGAAAAAGCCCTGGCTCTAGTTGAGGCCAGCCTAACTTCTCTGTGGCCTGGGACCTTCAAGGTGTTTTTATTTGAAGACCGTAAGTTCCTCTGTGGGGCATACCAGGAGAGGCGGTCCTGTAGGTACGAGGGTCCTAGGCCGTATAGGGCTTTGAAGGTTAAAACCAGCACCTTAAACCTGATCCTGTACTCCACCGGGAGCCAGTGCAGCTGGTATAGCACCGGATGAATGTGATCTCTAAGCGAAGACCCCGTAAGGAGTCTCGCTGCGGCATTCTGCACACATTTCAACTATCTAAAGGTCTGTCAGACAGAAAATGGAGCAAGCTTGTTTTCTTCTGCTCCGGAGGGTAGGACTCAAACCAATGGATTCAGGTTACAAGAAAGAAAATTCCAACTAAACATTAGAAATAACTTTCTGACAGTAAGAGCTATATGACAGTGGATGGACTACTTTGGAAGGTGTTTGACCTTCCTTCACTGAAGGTTTTAGAACAGAGGTTGGACGGCCATCTGTCAGGGATTCTTTGGCTGTGATTCCTGCATTGCAGGGGGTTGAACTAGCTGACCCTATAGGTCCCTTCCAGCTCTACAATTCTGTATGATCTGTAAAGCCACTGTGGGAATCAGGATGTCGGAGTAGATGGCCTTTGATCTAATCCACCAGGTTTCTGCTTATGTCCTCATGTTGTCTTTCTCACCTTGGATTGAATCCTCTTATATTGTTTTGCTCTTCTCATTCATTTTCTAAAATCCCATTTAAAACACTTTCATTTATTGAATGTAAAAGTCATAGATGGCTGACATTTACACTAAAGTGAAATTCTTTCCAAACTGCTGACAATTCCTGGTGGATCTGATCTCAGTTATGATGTTTAATATTTGTTAGAATCTCTGCTGTTATGGATGGGAAAGCCTGTGTGGTTACTTGCAATCAGCCAGGCAAGCTCAGCTCCACTGGTCTGAAAATGAGTATTTGTCATCCTTCTGCCTCTAGAGTCTATCAGTTCACACCTTTCTCCTTAAAGCTATTGTTAACTCTCATGGCCATTTATGTTTCCTTTCTCTTTTTTAAAATAAAAAGAAGGGAAGTCATTTTTATGTGTGATACCAACTTGGTTATTCTCAGAGTTGATCCACTGAAATCAATGGACTTCAGTTACTTAAGTGCATTGATTTCAATGGGTATACTCTAAGTATGATTAGGATTGGATATCACCCTATGTCTGTGGCCAATGTGGTGCTCTCCAGTGTGGCCAATGGTCAGGGAATGATGTGAGCTATAGCCCAACATTGCCTACCTGTCATATGTTATGAGATTAGCATGATCATGGCTTGAATTTACAAGTTCATAATTTCCTTTAAGAACTGGGAGGATCGGGGAAAATCCCCTAGATTAAGGTTACCAGATTTTTTTCCCAATGAATCCGGGGACACATTTCAACTTCAACAAGAATGATAGGATTTTGTCAGGGGACTGATTTGTAAATCTGGGGACTGTCCCTTACCCTAGAGTCAGTACCAAATAACCACAGGACACCTTTACTCACCGGCGCTGTGGCCCATAGATTGCAGCAAAATACTGAGCAAGGTTTTGCCCAGTATCTTCTCTGTATGATGGGCTCATGGGAAAAAGCTGCCCCACTGCTGCAGAGGGAAAGGAAAAGCCTATATAAGGCTGCTTCTCCTGGAGCTCACAGTCCTTTTGCTTTGAGAGCTTCCTGCCTGCCCACTCTTGGGTTAGAACCTGCGTTGTAATTTTTGAAAAGAGATTAAAATGCTTTCATACCTCATGTAGTGCTGTAAAAATTAATTAGACACTGTTTATACACTACTTGGAGGATGTAAAATGCAACATGAGTGTTAAGAGGTAATAATGGAGTTATTATTTTGTACAGAAAGAGCAAATTGGTTTTGAGATACTTACTCTTTGAATTACTGTGTAAAGGTAACATGGGTGATGACTGCTATGTTCCCATAAGCCCCTCCTTCTGCCAGAAGAGCATTGTGAACTAGGGCCATGTGGGACTTGACATCTTTTCGCAGAGCCTGCAAGACAGAGCTGTTCCACCAAGCCTTTGGTCAGGGCATAGCCTGACTCCCTCCTTTGGCAATCTTCACAGAACTCTAGCCCAATGGTTGCCATAAATTTGATTTGAATTAATTTTATAATGAAATGATTTTAGAATGCTGTATTATTTTATTGTTGTTAGCCGCCCTGAGACCGGCTTCGGCTGGGGAGGGCGGAATATAAATAAAATATTATTATTATTATTATTATTATTATTATTATTATTATTATTAATCTTCCACCTGCCTGCCCTTTCACTGAGCAGCTTCATCATTGGGGGTGGGGTGGGGTTGGAGTCCAGCAGAGCTGTTCTTAACTGGAAAAGACCTCCACCTCTTTCAAGATTCCAGCATAGCAGATCAGGGGTTTGGATTGCACCCTAAATGAGCTGAACTTGCTTTCTGTGGAAATCAATGAGATAAGTAAATCCCGGCTTTCCTTTTTTCAAAGAGGACAAAGTTCAATTAAATCAGTCTGGATCCGAGCTGATAATCAGAATCATCATAACTTGTGTGCTTGTTGTAAAAACTTCCTCCTCCTCCTCCTCTTCTTCTTCTTCTTCTTCTTCTTCTTCTTCTTCTTCTTCTTCTTCTTCTGCACCATTGCTGGAGGGGATTAAAAAACCAAGAGACTAGATTGTGCAAGTTAGAAGTGGAGAATGAGAAGGGTCATTCAGAAAGGAGAGTGACCTTCTCAAAGCTAACACTTTACTTAGATAATTTTCTTGGCAAGTAATGAACCTTAACTTGCTCTATATCTCCTCGGTGGCCTTTAAGACTTATTGATCCTTGCATAGCTGCCCACTTCTTCCAAGCCTGAGGCTCAACACCAGCTGTCTGTCTCAGCTACAAAAGGCGATAACATAAAATATATTCTGATTTTAATTTATTTTTTGCTTGCTGGTAGACTTTGACTGAATTGTACTATTCTGAATTTAAGTTTAAATACTAAATGGTTGCAACAACAACAAATCCAAATACTCACATCATTCATTATTACTATTTATTATACATATATACTTGCCTTCATCATAAAAACTCAGGGTGGATCACAAAATAAAATAACATACAAGGTAAAAGCACAAATAAATGGTTAAAAGAAGGAGGGACCCCTCCTCTCTCACACACATTTTAAAGATTGTAGAGTATTAATCAGCCAAAGGCTATTATTTATCAGACTTATATAACAGATATCATTTCAAACCACAGCTCCAGGACTCAGATACATTAGTAAAGAAAAAATGGTTTATATGAGTTAGAACACTGAGACACCAGATGGCGCTGTGGAGCCCCATCTTTCACCACAGGATTTCCCTTTATGAAGCTTACAATGCGTTTAACTGAATCACTTTTTTGATATGTCTAGATCCTGCCCAAATTTGCTCCTCATTGTACAATTATGCATTAAGCACACAGTCACAGTTCAAACAAGTAAAAAATAATATATATTTTTTAAAGATTTCAATGTAAACAAATCAATTTGCAGCAGCATCGCACTGTTCCAGACATTTCCTTTGAAGTGTTCCTAGTCCTGCATTTGGCTGATAAGGAATTGTTACCTATAGTTTGTGTTAACAGTAAACAACAACAACAATACCTAGTACTACATGTGTGCATATACAGTTGTACATGCACAGACATTGATATGTGTTAGAATATGATAGAAAAAACTGCTTTCTGAATACAGAAGAAATTCAGTGCTGTTTGCATGCTAATAAGAAATGCTTTACTTCGCACTTCTGAAACCAATATGTGAACTGGAAATGATATTATTATTATTATTATTATTATTATTATTATTTTCCACCAGTCTAGTTGCCATTTTCTGGATTAGTTGTGGTTTCTGAGTCACCTTTAAATCCAGGCAGATGGGTGGGGTATAAATAAATAAATCAAATAATAATAATAATAATAATAATAATTCAAAGGTAGCCCTACGTAGAGTGCATTGCAGTAGTTCAAGAGGGAGATAACCAGAGCATGCACAACTGTCATGGACGTGACTTCCCACAGTCCAGATGAGCAGTCTGAGTGAGGGGGGCAGGTAGCCAGTTGGAAGAGGAAGAAAGAGACTTGCCTCTTTCTCAGACACCCAAAGGCAGTGGGCTAAAAAAACCCCTTCTTTATCAGTACAATGAGAGTGGGCTGGACGGAGGCCAATTCTCTGAGCAGCAGCCATTAGTCACCTCACAGGAGGAAGAGGTGGGAGTTGACCCCAAGAGTCCAAGGGTTCGCAGAAGAACAAAGGTCAAAGAAAGGTGCCAATCAAAGAAGAAGAGGGGAGAGCTTTCGTGTTTCCTGTTGGAGGCGCAATTTGCGCTCAGATGCCTCAACTTCATCTTGATAGAGGATCGCTAGTGTGAGAGGCTCTGAGGTTAATGAGTGTATACAATAAATCTTATAAATACAACTACTGCGTGCTGATTATCTAAGCCGGCAGCCTGCCAGATCCTGACAACCACTCTGGCGAGACAGTCTGCAGGCCCAAGAGGGTCAGTGTTTTTGACCACAGCGCTACCCACGTCCCATCCTTCTGTAAATCTTTACAAGGTTTTCTTCCAAGACCAGAAGAACAGTATTATAGCAGATGAGTTAATGGAACACCACCGTATCTTAAAGTTATTGCAGCTTGGGTGTTTATGCCTCTCTTGTGCCATGAGACACTGAACTGTATGGGAAAGGAGTTTTCTGGGAGGGTAACTGACTGCTGTAAAGCAGGAACCTCTGATGTTCTTCTGGGAGACTATGCTAGAACTGTGCATATGCTGCTGATAGCATTGGTTGGAATGTGGTGTAGTATCAACAACAAGAGATGATGGGCCCAAGTCTAATCAGTGTATACTTCCAAGTTGTTGTTTTTTTTGGAGTAAGGGTTCTGCCAGTGTGTCACTCTGGGAGAGTTCCCTCCAAAGAAAGCTGTTGAGAAAATTCACCTTCGAAGGAACCAAGCGTGGAAAAGATGGCTATTAGTCTCTTACTTTATTTTCACTACTTGAAAGCATTCTACAATAGTGCATCTACCTGTGTGGCTATTTTCTGAAGGTTTTGGTGAAGCAGTGAGCTGAACATCTTCCTTAAGTTTGAGGAAGAGCTTTCCATATTGTTTGGGACATTTGTTCTATTATTTTGAAAAATGTTCATAAGCTTTCACCTCTTGTTAAAAATGAACATGAACATTATGCTTCAGTGTGCTGCATTAAAAATATGTCCATTATGTTCTAAGGGACATCTGGCAATTTTGTTCTTAGCATACTTCAGTATACATTGCTGGCTATATCCAGGAACATACTGTGCTTAATTCGAAGTCCCATTGAAGCTCGTGCTTAACTGCATGGCTGAACAGCCAAAGGTTCCACAGAGCTCTTTTACAGAATCAGGATATTAGAAGCTGAAGAATGAAATTAAATGGGGCCTCCAAAATGTTGAATCTTTTAAACCTGAATTCTCATTTAAAGCAAGAAAAAAAGAAATGCAGTAAGATTTCAATGAATTAAATTTCTAAATGGTATTCTTTAATCATGTTCCACCTTATAACTGCTGCTAAGATTATAATAGCTAAAAATGTGGGGGCTGGGAGCATATCTCCTACTGAATAGATTGATAATTTTTTGTCCATAGTAACTATGATTAAGCTACCTAATTACAAAAGAATACATATAAGCTAGCCTAATACTGTAGGTTTATGGAAAGATTTGTAATTTTTTGTAATTTTTTGGAACAAGTTCAATTATAATGCCCAACCTTATGTTCCTTTCAACCTGCTGTAACAGTATTTCTTTATGTTCTTTATCTTTGGTTTATTATGTTTATTAATAAAATCTTAAAAGAATTTAAAAGGTGTTAGAATTATTTATTTCCTGTTTTAACACCAAGTTTTACTAGATTATTTGTATTTTTATATATTTTTAAAAAATTAAAGTGCCATTGTTTTATTTCAAGGATTCTCTGCCCCATTAATTCTCAAAGACAGATCTTATTGTCTTCCTTTTATATTTTTCCCCTAGCAACACAGATCTTTATGATGTGAAACTATACTTATTTAAACTTATGTCAACTATGAAGCTTGATTTAACTATGAAGAAGTATTTGGGTAGTCTGAAAGAAATACAATAATCAGAAATTCGCTTGGTAAGTTTGCAATGCCAACCTGGCACTCTGACTAACTAAAGCTATTCTGATCTTACTTTTTTATTTTATTTTTTGCTAAATTTTATTTTGTTCACAAAAATCCCTTGAAGTGAAATACTGTTTCACATCTGAAAAACACAAAGTACAAGAGTAAGAATTAGTAAGACTCCCACCTTGGGAGAAGGGAAAAAATGTAGGTAGACTCAGCTAGAAAATGTAATTCCTCTCCCAGTTCCCAATGGAATGGATGTACAAATTATTTTATTGCTGTAAGCCAACTGCCACTTCTGTTCATCCTCTGTGTCCCCCTTGCCACCAGGCAAAGCATTCCAGCTGTGTTTGTCTACAACATGTGTCTTGTGGATTTTCTTTTTAATTTTACCACGCTGAAGATGTTGCATCCAACTTCACAAATGTCACTTTAAAAACAAACTGACCAGCTTTGGGAATAAACCCATAGAGGCCACTTGACCCAGAAATAAGTTTGGAGTGTCTTCTCTCTAGAATAAGTTACTAATAGCAGATACTCCATTGGCGTTGGCACCAACATTTTTTGAAATGGAAAAAAAAAGAAAAAACACAAATCAGACTTGCTTGCTTCATTCATTCATTAGCTAACTTCACTTCTCGTATCCCCCCCCCCCCAAGCCAAAGTGTAATACAGTGGAATCCCCCCCCCCCATGTTTACTCATGAGACCGCCCTATGATAATCAGTGGCACTTACTCCCAGGTATGGAAGTGCTGCCTAAGCCATTTGCTTTTCACTTGCCAGCAGAGCCACAAATCCCTTCTTTTTTCTAATAAACTTTCAGAGTCAATCACAGTTTTACCAATTCTCATTTCCAGACATAAGTACATCAACAACATTAATTCTCTGTGTGGCTTGTTTGTTTTGTTTTGTTTTTGCTATAGTTTATAAGGTCCAGTTATTTGTCAACATTAATGAGCACTTGTGCACTACTAGTGTAGTGGACTGTGGTGCCTTGGGGAGGAGGAAGGGGAAACACAGGAGGGGTGACTCATTGAGGGCCTCCCCCCTCCCAAAAAATATATAGTGCTGACACTAGGAGTGTCACTCTATGTTTCAGTTCTCTTGTTCATTCAGTGGATTTCCCACAGCCCAGCCAGAAGCTAGCTCAACTTTTAGTGGAAGCACCAGTTCTTTCTGGGTGGTTTACACACAAAAAACATACTTTTTGCAATGAAAAATGGTATCAAGAAGGTTAGGAGTAAATGAGGGACTTCAAGATTGTGGTAGAAATCATGACAAGGGGCATAATTTGCTTTGAAAGACACCACCGGCAACCATTTCCCTTTTCCAACTCAGAATTTCCTTGTGCCTTTCCAGATACAGAACTTCTTTTCTTCAAACAAGCATGTATAGTTGCGAAAACATTAACAGCTGCAACAGGGTAGTTTCTTGGTCTGAAAATCCTCAGCTCTATTCATCACACATCTTCACTTAGCTAGTAGGAGATTTCAGCAGAGAGGAATGTAAATAAGTGGGGTGGCGGATGGTTGCATCACCATTTATAAAGGAGCAGGAGTAGGTGGAACATAGTGATTAAGATTTAAAGTGTGTTGTGTTCTAGGGAATTAAAAATGTGACCCACGTTTTCTAAATCAAGATAACTCAGCAGGGAGTCACCCAAAGAAAAGTAACTTCTTGTTGTTTTAAGGAGCACACAGAGGCTTGTGTTTAATTAGCACAATGAAGCACACAGTTCCCATGCATCCTGTATTTAATTTAATAGGGCTTGTTTGGGAATGACAGCTGCAAACCTCACTGCATGTGTGCATGATATTGTATCAGGAGAAAATAGAATATGGGAGGTGTTCCTAAGAGCAGCTTTGGATGTTTTTAAACCAGGGTGGGTGGAACTGGCCAATTCTGCTCTGCTGAGTTTCGGTAGACAGAAGAACAAACTAATTCCACTTTGACAAATCTCTTAAATGGATAATAGAATCCAGGATGGCTTCTATAGTTCACTTGCAGCTAGAGGGCTGTGTTAGAAACTACTGTCCTGCAGCTAACAGGCTGAGATACAAACAGGAGAATGGTTTGTTTTGGTACATGCATTCAGATATGGGGAATACTATGTTATAATGCAAAACAGCATGGGTTTGCCCTCCATCAAGGTATGTGAACCGGTGACAGTACACATGGAATATGATGCTGTGCAATGTTAAAAATTGGGCTTGCTTGGAACTTATCCTCTATGCACTCACACTTCCCTTGGTCGTTTATGACCTAATCCAGATGGAGAGTAAAGTCTGAGTCCTGCATTGTTTTATGAAAGATCTGAACCTTATTGTTTTGCTAGAGGAATTTTCCTGCGAGAATTCACTCATGCCTGTTAGTTGCTTACATCAATAGGACTTTCCTTGGGCACAGTAACTACAACTGTGAAATAAGAGTCAGTTGCCAATCAGGTTGGTTTTTGTACATGGGGAAGGAAGGCACCATCTTGTCCTCCACATCAAGCAGCAAAATGTCTTGGTCTTGCCCTCCTTAGATTATAAAAAGGTAAAGGTAAAGGACCCCTGACAGTTAAGTCCAGTCGTGACCGACTCTGGGGTTGCGGCGCTCATCTCGCTTTATTGGCCAAGGGAGCCGAGGGAGCCGGCGTACAGCTTCCAGGGTTATGCGGCCAGCATGACTAAGCCACTTCTGGCAAACCAGAGCAGCACACAGAAACGCTGTTTACCTTCCCACCGGAGCACTACCTATTTATCTATTTGCACTTTGACGTGCTTTTGAACTGCCAGGTGGGCAGAAGCAGGGACCGAGCAACAGGACTTCACCCCGTCACGGGGATTATATGGATTATAGGGAGGCAGAACACATGCTTGTTAGAGTTCTTGCAAACAGAATCCCTGATCTGGACCTTGTGCAGGGTGGAAATGAACAAGCTCGCCACAAGTTTAGTTTTACTGCAAACTAGTTACATAGTAAATGTTCCAAAATTCATATTAATACATTGCTTTGTTTCACTAGTAATGTGGTCCAATCTTCTTTATGTCCTTCATACATTCCAAGAACTATCCTCTCTTTCATCCCAGAGAAAGATCCATACAAGCAACCTGCTTGTTCAACATGCTAAGCTGACTCAGGACTCGCTCTAACTGGCATTGACAAGATTCGTCTCCCACTAAAATAAGGTTACCAGACGTCCCCATTTCCCAGGGACAGTCCCCAGATTTACAAATCAGTCCGCTGACAAAATCCTAACATTCCAACTCATTTCAATGAAGTGTCCCCGGATTCATTGAAAAAAATCTGGTAACCTTACACTTGGCTTCTGCTTGGGTTTCTGGGGATAAGTCATCAATAACCTGAATGTTGAAAACAAAACCTGCAACCTCTCCTGCTGCATCAGCTACAGACAAATCTCTCGCCTAATGCAAACCTCTGCATGGTATTTCAAATACAAAGCATACAAGCACAACATTGTATGCACATTCAATGTATATCCTTAACAATGTTTTGGCTGCACAACCAGTCCCCCATATCTTCCATTACAATAACCTCAGGCAGCTACGCTGGAAAGACCTCTGCCTGTGACCTTGGAGAGTCCCTGTTAGTCAGAGTAGATGGTCCCAGGCTAGATAAGTTGGTGGCCTGATGCTGTATTGCAACTTTAAATATTCAGATGAATTTTTGAAAAATACAGCTCTGTCAGTCCAATCCTAACTTCTCAGAAGTAAATTCTTCTGGTTTCATTGTGAATTACTTCCAAATATACGGTATATGCTTAGGATTGCAGCATTATCACCTTCCCTTTCCCCAAAATCTGCTAAAATATTGGAGCATGCATCACCTAGATTTCCCCTTACCATGGTGAATAATAATGTTTAGTTCATATCAGATATATTATAAGAACTTGCAAGCAGTGTCAGCCTTGGGGTCATGTTTGCCTTAAATTGCTTTTTAATGTTTCAGTTAATCTGGCTATTTCCCTTCACTCTACACTTAATGGAGATGTTTCTTACAGCCTTTCGGAGCACTGGATATGATGAGCCCAGTGCTAGTCATTCAAAAGCACAGTCAATCTCAGATATATGTAAAATGAAATAGCAGTGGGCGTGAAGAGGAGTGACAGCCTGTTCCATCTGCTCCTGCCTTTTGTGGTGTAATTTATATACGCAAAGCCTGGTGAGCTCTCCACCACCCAACCCAGAAGTGATGCAGCACCATGTAAATCCTGGTCCAGCCATAGGTCACCAAAAGTGAAAGCATTTCAAAAACCCAGAAACAAAGCAAAGTGGTAAGGAACTGCTCCATCTTTTTCCCTGTAGAGGAGCCCAGCTTTTCCAGTGAGCTCAAGGCTTTTAATAAGACCAAGTTTTTGGTTGTCCATTACTTGACCCTTTTGCCATGGGCAATCTCCAAACCCCCTTGCTATGGTTTTTCTGGTGGCCGTATTGAGGGCCAGGAAGGAATTTTTCCTGCAGATGAGCTGGCCAGCCTGTAGGTGATTGGGTACCCAGCTAAAGGGGTCCAAGATGGGTGTATCTATCCAGCAGTTCACACAGGGACTGATGGGCCATAGCATTCCTCTCAATAGTGGCCCAAGCAAGATTGTAGCAACTGGTCCATGTCAGGGGCGACCCCCCAGCTCTGGTTGACCACACCCTATTCATCCACCAGCAGAAAGGCTGCTTGAGACCAGATCCAGGCCAAAACCTACTTACAACTGTAATCAAGAAAAGTTGTGGCCTATTTCAACCCAAGACAATGTGCTTATTTCTATAGTTCATCTCTCACCACACTCCAGGTATAGTGAGCCTGCGATGGCAATCTCTGAACCCTGAATCCCATCTCTGAACCCTGTTACCACTTGAGATCTTGATAATCCATCCTGTTTTAGGGAGTTGTCAATAAACTTAGTTGCTTAGGCAAGTATTTAATGTTTAATGTAAAAGGTGAATGGTTACATTAACCCTGGATGGTTAAATCCAGTCAAAGGTGAATATGTGGTGTGGTGCTCATCTTGCCTCAGGCCGATGGAGCCGTTGTTTGGCTCTGGGGCACCTGAGTGCCAGGATTCTGAACACTCATCCCCAACACCACTTTCTGGACACAATCCAGGAGGGAAGAGCAGAACCACTGCATAACAGTGACCCCAACTCTCAAGCCTCCTAGATGCTCCAGGGGGGTGCCATGGTCAATGGTATCAAAAGCCACTGAGAGATCCATCAGAACCAGGAAACAGCTTTCACCTCTGACCCTAGTCCATTGGAGATCATTGACCAGATCTTAAAACCAGAAGAACTTGGCTTGGATACTACATTATAAAGGTCATGGTAAAAAATTATAGTGTATTGAGGGACACATCATGTCAAGTGTTTGTGTGGTTTTTAAAAAATATGCAGGGTTCTCCTTTCGCTTTTGCATGTATTCCTATTATTGCTGCTGCTTTGAGGAGCAGCAGAAAATTGTGTTTTTCTGCTTTCCCCAGAGAAGAAAACATGGATAGAGAATTTGTCTGGACAATAAATGTTGGAAACATACACTCCGGATATTGGAGTGGAGGTGTAATTCAGTATTGGGACCTGGAAAATTTAATAATACTCTGTTTATTTTGTTATTTTCATGATGCTATTTCCACTGTGTACTTCTATATTAGACTGTGTCTCAAGATGCTATATTGATAGATAATATAAATGTGTTTATTTGGTTTAATTGCAACTGACTCTGCTTCCATGCAAGTCCTTCTAGTTTGAATCTTGAGGAAAGTAATAAAAGATTGCAGTAGCACTGCTGCTGTCCATGTGTGTGAGAGAGACAGAGAGTGTGTAAGTGTAAAACAGTCAGCAGCAGATAATCAACACAGTGAACTGTGGATATTTCACCCCTCCCATTGCAATAATCTACTGACAATGTTTTCAGAAAGCGGGGGGCTGAATGTGCTCATCGCTTCTTCTGCTCCAGCCTGACTCTGTGGAGTCTGAGTGTTATCTGTGTAGAGATAAGATGACTGCTTAAGCAACTGTAACGACTGTAACGACAGGACTCAACCTCTTCAGTCCCGAGTGGGCCAGGCGAGCTGGGAAAGTACTTCCAGAGACCTTCCAGTGCAGGAAGCAGGTCTGAGTCCTGTCGTTGCCACCAGCTTAAAGGCAAAGCTGACATGAACTTCATGGCTGAGCAGCGATTTGCACCTGGATTTTGTCAGCCCTAATCCAACACTGAAACCATTGCACCACACTGGCATATGCATTCCAACAAGGAAATAAACAACTACCTGACTTTTAGAAGACATCTGAGGGAAGCCCTGTTTAGGGAACTTTTTAATGACTGGTGTTTTAATGTATTTTTAATCTTATGTTGGGAGCTGCCCAGAGTGGCAGGGGAAACCCAGCCAGATGGGCGGCGTATAAATAAGTTATTGTTGTTGTTGTTGTTTGCAAGACACTGCCAAATTTCAGTTTATAGCTGTGTTGGTATAAATGGCCAGATCCACCAGTACATTTTTCTGAATGATGATGCATTCTGTCACCCGAAGTCATAATACAGTGGTACCTCGAGTTAAGTATTTAATTCGTTCCGGAGGTCCGTTCTTAACCTGAAGCACCACTTAGCTAATGGGGCCTCCTGCTGCTGCCGCGCCGCTGGAGCCAATTTCTGTTCTCATCCTGAAGCAAAGTTCTTAACCTGAAGTACCATTTCTGGGTTAGCGGAGTTTGTAACCTGAAGCGTACATAACCTGAAGTGTATGTAACTCGAGGTACTACTGTATTTGAATGGTGCAGTGAACATTATTCTAATACCTGAGCTCTTGTTTCCCTAGGTAGTGGTTCATTGGATCAGATCTTGCAACTTTTGCATCGTGTGATTATGCTACTATACAAAGACAAGGAAGTTGCTAGATCTGGCACCTAACAGTGGTGAATTGTGATGCAACCATCCCTTATTTTCATAGCTTAATTCTTCATTTTTGTTTTGTAATCACCCAACAGGGAGAGGGGAGTCATTACTAATTCATTCCAGAAACACAAATCAGACTCCCTTCTTACAAAAATGCTTCTCTAGCTGCTTGTGTGGAATGTTCCTTATCAAGCTTCATATAAACTTTTAAAAATATTTGATTTTCTGTATTTACACAAAGTGTTGAATGACAAAGGCAAATTCTGTTCATTAAAAGAAAATCTGAAGCCATGTACTCAGTGAACACTGATCAGACTTATATGTGCATTTTATTTTTATTTAATAATTTAACCCATGCCTATGAAAGATATATTGGATGTACAGTCAAGAATAATGAAGCCGTCTGTCTACAGAACCGAGTGAATGTAAGTATCCAAGTTTCTAGGAGAGCTGTATAAGTAGCAAAGAATTTCCGTTCCCCAAGTTTTCAGTGTATGAGTTATCCTTAAACTAATTGTGATTCCCAGCATTGCTTTTTAATAATAATAATAATAATAATAATAATAATAATAATAATAAATTTTATTTATATCCCGCCCTCTCCAGCCGAAGCCGGGCTCAGGGCGGCTAACAACACTAAAACAGTACAACATTATAAAACATTATAAAAATGAATTAAAATCAAAATTAATGGCAACCATAAACTAAAATCTTGTAAAGATTGCCAAAGGAGGGAGTCAGGCTGCACCCTGACCAAAGGCCAGGTGGAACAGCTCTGTCTTGCAGGCCCTGCGGAAAGATGTCAAGTCCTGCAGGGCCCTTGTCTCTTGTGACAGAGCGTTCCACCAGGTTGGAGCCGCAGCCGAAAAAGCCCTGGCTCTAGTTGAGGCCAGCCTAACCTCTCTGTGGCTTGGGACCTTCAAGGTGTTTTTATTTGAAGACTGTAAGTTCCTCTGTGGGGCATAACAGGAGAGGCGGTCCCGTAGGTACGAGGGCCCTAGGCCGTATAGGGCTTTGAAGGTTAAAACCAGCACCTTAAACCTGATCCTGTACTCCACCGGGAGCCAGTGCAGCTTGTATAGCACCGGATGAATGTGATCTCTAAGCGAAGACCCCGTAAGGAGTCTCGCTGCGGCATTCTGCACCTGCTGGAGTTTCTGGGTCAGTCTCAAGGGCAGCCCCACGTAGAGCGAGTTACAATAACCCAGTCTGGAGGTGACCGTCGCGTGGATCACAGTGGCTAGGTCAGGGCGAGAGAAGTAAGGAGCCAACTGCTTAGCTTGGCGGAGATGAAAAAATGCCGCCTTTGTTATAGCTGCAATCTGCGCCTCCATGGAGAGGGAGGTATCGAAGATTACACCCAAACTCTTAACGGACGGTGCTGGCACTAATTGCACCCCCACAAGAGATGGGAGTTGCCCCCTCAGTCCCATGTCGTCCCGTCCCAGCCAGAGGACCTCTGTCTTCGAAGGATTTAACTTCAACCGGCTCCCACGAAACCATCCAGCCACAGCCTCCAAGCATCTGATCAGTGTGTCTGGGGCCGAGTCCGGGTGGCCGTCCATCAACAGATAGAGTTGGGTGTCATCAGCATACTGATGGCAGCCCAGTCCAAAACTCCGGACAAGCTGGGCGAGGGGGCGCATAAAGATGTTAAAAAGCATCGGGGAGAGTATTGCACCCTGGGGCACACCACACACCAAGGAGTGGCGGGATGACAATTCCCCCCCCAAGCGCCACCCTCTGTCCCCGACCAGAGAGAAACGAGTGCAGCCATTGAAGGACTGTGCCCTGGATCCCCACGTCGGCAAGGCGGTGGTCCAGGAGTTCGTGATCGACCATGTCGAAGGCTGCTGACAGGTCTAGAAGAATCAGCAGCCCCGACCCGCCTCGATCCAGCTGCCTGCGGAGATCATCTGTTAGGGCGACCAGAGCCGTCTTGGTCCCATGACCAGCGCGGAAGCCGGACTGGAATGGATCCAGAGCTGATGTTTCATCCAGAAACCTACCAAGCTGTTCAGCAACCGCTCTCTCAATCACCTTACCCAGGAATGGAAGATTCGAAACCAGGCGGTAATTGGATAGATCTAAAGGATCTAATGATGTTTTCTTTAAGAGCGGGCGCACCACTGCCTCCTTCAGTTCCCCTGGGAATGTCCCGGTGCCAAGGGACAGATTGATGATATCCCCCAGGGGGGCCCGCACCTCGTCTGGACACGCTCTAATCAGCCAGGACGGGCACGGGTCGAGAGGACAGGTGGTGGGCTTTCCAGCTCGGAGGAGTCTGTCCACATCGGCTGGGGATATCCAGTCAAAGTGGTCTAATACTGAACCCGAGGACAGTCGAGGGGCCTCCAGTTCCTTTATTGTATCCAAATTGGCAGGGAGGTCATGGCGGAGCAACAAGACCTTCTCCGCAAAAAAGCTCGCGAATGCCTCACAGCTGTGTGTCAAATTGTTATTTAAATTTGGCTGTCCTTCAAGGGACGTTAAAGACCGAATTATACTAAATAATTGCGCCGGGCGAGAGCTAGCGGATGCAATGGAGGCCGAGAAGTAGGACTTCTTAGCTGCCTTCACTGCCATCTCGTAGGTTTTCATAAAAACCCTATAAGATGTTCTTGAAGCTCCGTCACGGGCACCCCGCCATACTCGCTCTAGCCATCTGAGGTCCCGCTTCATTTTCCGGAGCTCCTCGGTAAACCAGGGAGCCCGGTTTCTGCGGGGTCGCAGAGGGCGCTTAGGTGCGATCTCATTAATGGCTGCTAGGAGCTGGGTATTCCAGGCCTCAACAAGCTCAGTCAATGAGTTGCCAGGGGGAGAAAGGTCCCGCAAGGCTTGACGGAATCTATCAGGGTCCATCAGCCTCTGCGGGCGAGCCCAAATTGGCTCGCCACCCAAGCAGGGTGGGGGTGGAACGTCAATCCTGGCTTTCAGAGCATAGTGATCAGACCATGGCATTTTAATAGTGTTAAAATTAGACGTCCATGTTTCAACTCAATGGAGCACTTTGAGAAACAGAATCTAAATAGAGCCGAATAATCATTAGTCCCTCCACTTTACATAATATGTTAATGTTTCACAGCATTCTCTAGAATGGGAAGCACAAGAATTCTTGCCCCACCTATGAATGCTGGTTGAATGGTCTTCAGTTGGAGCATTACAGAGGCTCTTCCCACACTCCACTACTCACTAGCTGAAGTCAACTAAGCTCATGATGGTTGTCAGTGACCCACCAGCCAACCTGTATTTATTTATTCATTTAGAAAATCTGTATACCATGTAGGGATTTTTGACAAAAAAACAACAACCCTAAGCAGTTTACAGAAATTATAAAATCATTATAAAATCAAAATACAGCAGAATATAAATGTACTGCAACCAGGCCCTGTTTCAGGACATATGTGGCTCCAGATGTTACAAAATAATGGCTGCCATCTACATATTGGTGACACTTCACTCCAAATCTCCTGCTACTAGTAACTATAAAAGGTAAAGGACCCCTGGATGGCTAAGTCCAGTCAACTCGCTTCAGGCTGAGGGAGCCGGCGTTTGTCTACAGGCAGAAGTGGCTGAACCACTTCTGGCACAACAGAATTCCATGACGAAAACCAAAGTGCACAGAAACGCCGCTTACCTTCCCACCGCAGTGGTATCTATTTATCTACTTATCTACTTGCACTGATGTGCTTTCGAACTGCTAGGTTGGCAGTAGCTGGGACAGAACAACAGGAGCTCACTCCATCGTGTGCATTCGAACCACTGACCTTCCAATCAGTACATCCTTTCATATTTTGCTAGTCCATAACAAACTCCTTATGATCTCTGAAGTCCCCCAGCAATTAGTTTAGTTTCTAAATTGCTTAATTAATTGAAACTAAATTAAAATATTTATAGGCTGCTTTTATGCTAAAATGCTCTCAAGCTGACTTCCAATATATTCATATTTTATAATCAGTTGGAACCATAAAACACCATAAAATACCAAGAACCAGTCGTGTCACTAAGGGCAACAGCAGAACCCTTGGATCTCTTGAACTCTGGGACACGGCCAACTATCACACAATATAGCAAAAAGATAATAATCTAAAACTATTGCAACACCATGTCATACAGCAGCACAATAAAATCATTATTAATGAGAAATAAATTCTAAGTAAATGGGCCATGGGGGCCATTTGAAGGCCTTGTTTCCACAAGCATGGAGCCACCTTTAAGGATGTCCTATCCCATGTACTACCAATCAAGTTAATTCCAGAGGTAGAGCCTCTGAGAATCAGCAGAAGGTGTGGATTAGTTGATATGATGAAGGCAATCCTTCAAATAAAGTCTTGAGATACTGGGAGAAGACTCAGAACAGACAGCTTCAATATAGCTTGATGGGGTTTTTTAGCTTTAGTATTTGACCAATTTAAACTGCAATCCTAAGCACTCTTCTCTGGGAGCAAATCTCATAGAATTCATTAGGGCTTAATTCTCCATCAGCATGCATAGACCTGCACTGCAGATAAACATTTATATCGGGGTGGAGAGAGAGAGAGAGAGAGAGAGAGAGAGAGAGAGAGAGAGAGAGAATGCTAATTGTTTTGACAACGTGGAATGGATACTGAAAATATCTTTATTTTTGGATCTCTGCTCAAAAATCACATATGTTTATCATATTCTCCAGAGGTGGGAAAAGGAAGATAAGGAAAATGAAGCATAATCCACTTTACAATTTAAAACCTAATACAACCTATGCATGTTTATTCAGAAATAAGCCATACTGGAATCCAACCTCTGTGTGTTTATTCAGAAATAAGCTGTACTGAAATCAGTGGGACATGCTCCCTAGTAAGGCCTACAGCTTTAGTCCAAACAAAAACTTGTTTTGTTCTATTTGAAAATTCATTTGGAAAGAACTAGCTTCTGTTTTGGCTTTAAACTAGCAAGTCTCTAGTCTGTTTTCATTCAAAGGCGTTAAAACAGCTCAGTCTGCTTGAACAAGGTACTTCATCGGTGATGACATTCTTTAATTTTAGTTAATAATTACATTTTAATTCATCAAAAGCTGCTTGTGGAGCTTGGAATTCAAATTCAAAGGTCTCCATATTGCCCAGTGTTGCCCAAGCTGACTATTATCAACAGAGCAGGTCAGTCAATGGCAGCCAGGGGGACCAGGAAATGTGTGCCTGCAAATCCTAACTTTGATATGAGAACAGATCAGCCAAAAGTATCAAGAGACGTGGCACAAGCAGAGCATATGGAAGAAATTGCAACAGTGAAGTGCTCAGAGGATTGCAATATGTTCTTTGAGAAAACAAATATAAGTTATCATTGATAGTGTTAATAGAAGTAACATGTATTGTAGTTGGCCTAGCAACCTAAGCCACTGCATAGATTTAGGTGTTCACTTACTGCATCAGGCTTAAGGTTTTGAATGTCAAGGTGGAGCTACAAGGAGCCAAGCGTATGCCAAGACGCACTAAAGATACATCAGCAGCTATCAGAGTCAGTATTCAAGATGTTGTGCTTCAATCCTGAATGGACTCTATCCTGACCCAGAGGAGAGGCTCTGCTGTAGGACCTTCCTATGCAATTCATGTTAGTGATTTTCTGGCAGGAGGCTGAGCCCCAGTACATATACATTCACAGTGGTGCAAGCACCCTTGTGTGTTAATGGTGAAGGAGGCTAATTCATTCACACACCAGCAAAGTAAATTAAATACTTTGGGTAGATATAGGAAAACCATTTTGATTGCCATTGAGGGTCAAACTGGACCTCTCTAAAAAGCAGCCTGGAGGCAAAGCTGGAGAAGGGAAGCTTGACAAATTGGTCTTTGTTAGTCCAATGGAAACTAACATGATCTGCACCCCTTGGACTAATTTGCGGTCTTGATCTTCATTATCTACTGGATTTTACACCCCAAAGTTCATACATTGTGTGTGTATGTGTGTGTTATATATATATATATGCACACACACACACACACACACACACACACACTAAATTTTCATCTAAAAGACACATTTCTAAATGTTTTTATCTGAAAAAATTGTATTTAAATCCTTCTGTATATGTGGGTAATTGATTAGCTTTTTAAATACTCATCATCATCATCCCTCACCATTTAATGCCAAAACATGACAGAATAGATTTATTAATAAAAACACCTGAAAGTGAAATAAACCAAGAAAAGTGGGGGAATGGGAGAGGCACAGGGGAGTAAATTAGATCAAAGCAGAGAACAAATTGCTTCAAAGAATGAACCATATAAGCTAATAAGTAGTAAAGAGTCAGAAGGGACAAGGACAATGTAGGTGCTTTTGCCCTTAAGTGCTGCAATTTTGGTGATAGATCAGCTCAGTCAAGACAGATATGGCATTTTGAGTAGGACCATGTGCCACCAAGACTTTGAAACAAGAGTGTGCAATTTCAAATAAATCCACCCCATGTTCACTACTGGAGACTGTGCAGATGATGTCCTGCCGTTTGCTTGCCCAAATCAGCTACGGAAAAGCAAATGTAACGTTTTAAAGGCAGAAATGATTGGAATTTTTTTATTGGACAGTTTTGCAACAGAGATGATTGAACTGTGTAGTTTCTTCTTTTTATAAGAGACAGCAGGAGTAATGCTTAACATAATAAAGAAGGAGATATCTAGAAATCATCCATATTAATAAAAAAAAAATGATCATTCACCCACTAGTGTGAAATGAGAGGTGCTACAAAGCATCCACTCCTCCTCAGAGCTGATTCAACTATACATTTCTTAGTCTTTAAGGTGCCACAGGGCTCTTTATTACAACTATACAATTAGTTTAAAATGAATGGCAGCTGTTCAAGAACACGTTAGCACAATTGTGCAGCTCCTATTCATTCTGATTAGTGATGTCACTGAAACCCATTCATTACCTGGTTCATTAGACATTATGAATTGAATGCCATTCCCCACAGTAATACTTAAGTGAGATTCTGCACATGAGCAGTCAGCACTCAGCAGGCCAGGTAAGTAAAGCTAGCTGTCTCTCAGCAGAGGTCTCATCCACAGGCATGGCACTTCAGAAAGAACTGTAGCTCAGCAGTAGACACCAGTTTTGAATGCAGACAGTCCCAGTTTTAACCTTTGGGATCTCTAGCATAGGAGGGGGGAATATGATGCAGGTGGAACAAAAGCTTTCAGAGAGCCACTCCCAATCATGGTACACACGAAAATGGTCTAGATGGACGAATAGTTTGACCTGGTATATAGAGTGGATTGAATTCATCATGTGAAAGGCTGGGCTGGATGAATCCCAAGCCAGAATTAAGATCCCCGGAAGAAATATCAACAACCTCAGATATGCAGATGACACAACCTTGATGGACACGACTAAATGACTAAACAACAACAACAACAGAGTGGATTCTTCTTGTATGCATGAAACAGCATTAAGCACAGAAGCTGCTTAATGCTAACTTTCTACTCTGAATGAAACTTCCATTAAGTGCTGTGAATTATATCACCAGACCATTCAGTTAAGCAACCTTTTCTTTGGTGATGTTGTTACAGCATAACAATACAAAATATGTCTGTATATGTAGCATAACATGTCTGTTTTTTGTTTAATTCTTTCATTATGGAAGATATAGGCCTTTTGAAAGAGTTTGTGAGTTGGGGGATATTGGTTGTTGTTGTTATGACAGGTATTTTGTATTTCCGACATGAAATAGACATAATCAGAATGTCATTTTTCAATAATTATACTGTTATCGTGGCTTTGAGATTCTGTCACGTAAAACAGATTAATTTACTTCTCTCTTGCAGGTAGTAGAACCCGTTGGCTGTGGGAAATAGAAGCTGATCAATGGGCACTTTGCAGTAATAAGAATATTCTTGTCTCAAGGAGATACACTTGTATGCTGAAAGTCATTTCCACGTGCACAAGGTGAAGGCTAAAACTGTTTACTTGCTCTGACTGGAAATTGTATGTTATTAAAGCAATAAATAAAATTAAAGCAATAACAATGAGGTAATAAACTATTAATAAAACATTTTAGACCCATAGAAAATGAGAAATGGATGCTTTCCCTCTTGGTCTGCCTGTGTTCAGACTTGGAATAAGGCTGCAACCTACCCCCCCCCCACTTAACCCCCACTTTTTTCTGTTTGCTTTGCTAAACTTAGAGAAGTACTAACATTTCCTCATCACTGGAAGTTGACTTTTGCATTACTTCTGATATATTTTTCTGCTTCTCTATGCCTGGATCCTCTGCCATAGAGACAGCGTCAGCATCTAAATCTGATTATTATGTAAAATAGCTGGATCACATGGACGGGACATGACCAAAATCCCACACTGAAGAGGTACCACTACATCATGGGTAGAGTTGGATTTTGTGGCCCTTCCCCACATTATATCAGGATGACAGATGTATGGAAAAGACTCATACAATTAGCTTCCATCCACTTGACTGTATTGCTCACTCCTGCAGCACTGGATCACTCTCACAGAAGTAGGTCCCACACCAGCAGAAAACCTGGGGATCTTTGTTGACAAACACAATGGTCTTCAAACTTCCTAGGGAACCCCTCCTGCATTTAAATGTCTTTTACAGAGTAACCCTTTTGAGTAACCCTATTATAGAAAAATGGACGCAGGTGGTGCTGTGGTCTAAACCACAGAGCCTAGGGCTTGCCAATCAGAAGGTTGGTGGTTTGAATCCCCACAACGAGGTGAGCTCCCGTTGTTCGGTCCCAGCTCCTGCCCACATAGCAGTTCAAAAGCACGTCAAAGTGCAAGTGGATAAATAGGTACCGCTCCAATGGGAAAGTTAACAGTGTTTCCGTGCGCTGCTCTGGTTCGCCAGAAGAAGCTTAGTCATGCTGGCCACATGACCCAGAAGCTGTACGCCGGCTCCCTCGGCCAATAAAGCGAGATGAGTGCCGCAACCCCAGAGTCATCCGCGATTGGACCTAACAGTCAGGGGGTACCTTTACCTTTATTATAGAAAATCCTTGCTGATAGAGTTATAGAATCATAGAATTGTAGAGTTGGAAGGTATCCTGAGGTCCATCTAGTCCAACCCCCGGCAATGCAGGAATCTCAACAAAAGCATCCTTGACAGGTGGCCATCTAACCTCTGCTTAAAAACATCCAATGAAGAAGAGTCCACCACCTTCTAAGGAGACAGAGGAGGCTTTCAATCCATGAGAGGCCAGGTCATTTGAAACTTGCTACTTGCCCCATAGCACTTGTAGATCTGTGTGCAGCTGCCTCAAATGGTGAACAACTGAATTGCAAGTGGTGGCCTTCTCAGTGAAGTACCTTCACAACTTGGACTGACTCTGCTCACCAAGGTTGGCTGTTGGCTCCTCCTGGACCAAAAGGACTATAGGAGGGCTTAATGTTCCAGATGACGCTTGCTTGAGCAACATGGGCTTCCTGAGTTCTAATTTGTCCCAGTGTCCTTGGATATTATATTCACCTGCTTGCTGTTGGTTCTGACCTGTCTTGACCACTGGCACATCCCATGGCTTCTGATACATGGCAACCCTTCAACTGTTGCCCATGGCACGGTCCTGAAAGTCTTAGAACAAGTTCTGCACCCAACCCGGTAACTGCACTGTGTGGAATAAGATCAGTGATGGTGGGCAAGCTGATTCTCTGAGTCTTTCTGGTCTGCTTATCAGCTGCCGAACTTTGGAGAACTCTGTGGTTTGAGAAGCACTGCAATAGCCTTTGAAAGAGGCCAACTTCTATACAATACTGCTCAAGTGAGAGAAAACTGACACTGGAAACTGTCTCCAGATTAGCTTTCTAATCCCATAAAAGGCACTAACCATGATATTATATGTACTCCAGAGAACATTGCTATACAATATTAAAATGCATTGTTACACGGTGTTCTTATTAGGCAAACTCATACTGAAAAACTGGATGGCAATATCTCAGCCCTTTTCACAATGCCTACATATTTAAACTGTTTTCAAATGTAAATACCGCCTACGCATTTTACTACACAATAAAAATGCTTTGATGCAGCAATGAAAATGCAAATGTGCTTCAACATTTTCTTAAAACAGTTCTAAATGGATAGGTACAACATTCTTGGCTATGCATTAGAAAGTATCATGCATCTTACTAATATTTTTAGCGTAAGTCACATACAGCCATCAGCAGAGGGAGATTAATTAATACTAATTACTGTTTGGTTATAGAGCACTGGTAGTTAATCCACACTATAGTTTTAAAGTTCTATAGGATACCATCCTCCCTAACTGAATAGTGGCTTTTCTGCTTTTATTTCAACCTACATTTTTTACTAACTGCTGCTGTTAAGGATGAAATTGTTATTGCTCAATGCTGGTTTTAATTTGAGGGCTCTATATATTATATCCATATTATGCCCATACAATATGCAGTACCAGCCCTTTGCCTCTGCTGCTGCTGAGCAACAATGAGGGGTGGAAAAATCGATGAGTTTCAGTTTCTTTCACTTTCTCAATTTTCCATTTTTCGGTTCAGTTTGTCACACCTATGCATCAGTTTGTAAATTGCTTTTTAAAAACATGTGAATATTCAACAGCATTTCAGTGCACATTTTTCCAAATACACATTTTAATGCATTTTGCCTAATATGCATATGTTTTAAGCAATTCCCCCTAACATAATGTATTTTTTATGCTTTTTCCTAATATAGGCATGTTTATGAACATACTTTAGGTGGTAGAAATACATCACAAAATTCAGAGAAGGGTGATTTTCAAAGGATAGCTTTGTTTATGTGCTGTTTTTGCAAAGGGCAAATTAGGTAGGTTCACATTAAAATGGAATCCATTCTAAATTTCTCTCTCAACAGCTGCCATTACTGGTTTGGAGACTTCGGTGGCTGCTTGGTGGTGGGGGAAGTTGCAATGGACACTTAGACATCACTTCCTCATTCATGTGCCCATTATGATGCTCAGTAAGAATTGTTTTACAATACCAGAACTGGACCATAAACATGTGAATCAAGTCTAATCAACTGAATGTATTTTGAATCCATTTAGCAAGAGCAAAAACAGAAAAACAAAGACAAAACCAAAATACACAGGGGAAAAATCGCACGCATGATGACTGAGAAATCCAGGCACCAAAGAGATGTCCTGATGATAAGTGGATGAACTGGTATAAAGGGCCTCTGGTCCTACTTTGTTGTCAAGTATTCAAGAAGCATAATCATAATGTCTTTTTAAAAAACAACAACAACTCCAAATTGCTTTCCTTGACTGAAAATATGATTTTCAATAGACTTAATTTGAATAGGGGCATACACTAAATTTTATTGGACTTGCCTTCAATTTATTTTGCAAGATAAAAACATTTAAAGAGTGTTCAGTCATCCTTCAGCCTTCAACAGTTTTAAATTGTACGGGTATGGTCATCTGCATTTTCATTCACCCTACACCTAGTTAATAGCCTACTTTGCTGAATTCATTTCATGCACATTTCGGGAGACAAAATAGCTTGCTTTTTCACCTCAGAACAAGTGCAAAAATATGTCACATGTAATTTTGTTTTTTTCTCTCTCTCTCTTTTAAAGACAGATCACTGGCATCAGAATTTTCCCATGCCAATTAAATGTCAATTAGCACCAACATATACATGTTAAACTACATTTAGAGAGTTGGAATGCCTAATGTTTTACAGAACATCAGATCTTTAGACATCAAGCATACCAATTTGGCAATCTTGGGTTGCAATTCTAAAGACCCTTAATTGGGAGTAAGTCCCATTGAAGACAGTGGGTTGGCTCCAGAGTGTTCTGTACACAGAAGGGACTGAGACCCAGTGAAGGAAATAATTTCAGCTAATTCTATCTTCCCTTTGATCCACCTTCTCCACTGTTTCAGACAGTCCCACAACCCCTCAGAGCAGCTTTTCAGTATGCTGCTGGGGAAAAGAACGATAAATTAAAATCCACCTATCCCCTTCATCTCCTAGGAGGATCACATGATCAGAATTCCACTCACAGTAACTCTGGATCCAACTGATGTAACCTTACTTCTCAGTAAGCATGCATAATATTGTGTGGCATTGGCATATCCATGATGTCACATGATTTGAGATGTCTCCCACCTTCTTTCATTCATAGCAGACTAAAAAAGCTGAGAGGGTTTCCTTAAAAGAGAATTTAGAATTAGAATTACGTTACAAGCCTGATTCAACTAAAATGTGGTACTTGTGGAAGCAAGTGCAACAAGTCCTGCTAATGCAATAGGGCTTTCTACCTCTCCTCTCCCCACGTACCTCTAGGGGGTTGGGAGAACCCCAGGAACAGTGAATGGTACAACAAGGGAGATGACTACATCTGGCTTGCACTATGCTCTGGTAACCTTCAGGTTGGATTATGTGTTATATGTGTTATATGTGGGATTGCCTTTGAAGAAGGTTCGGAAACTTCAACTGGTGCAGAATTCCATGGACACATTGCAAAGCAGTCTGAGTACATAACACCAACCCTGTCCAGATTGCACTGCCTATGGGTTAGTTTCTTGGCCCAAATCAAAGTGCTTGTTTTGACCTATGCAGTTCAGGACCCTAGTACCTCAAGGACAGCCTTTTCTCATATGAACTGACCCTGCAACCATCATCTGAGGCCCTTCTTCATGTTCACCCTTTGCTGGAAGTCCAGAGAATGGCAACATAAGAACAGGCCTTTTCATTGGTGGCTCTGCACTAATGCGATGCTCTCCCGAGGGAAGCTTGCCTGGTGTCTCCATTACATATCTTTAGGCACCAGGCAAAAAATATTTCTTTTTCTCCTGGCCTTTGATGACTTCTTCTTCTTCTTCTTCTTCTTCTTCTTCTTCTTCTTCTTCTTCTTCTTCTTCAAATTTCTATACTTCCCTTCATCCAATGATAACAGGGAGGTTTACAGTACCAAAACACAAAAAGACATACTATAATAACAAACAAATCCAATAACCCATGGCTTCTGTAAGTGGATGGAATATTTTAATTTACCTTTTAAAAAATATAAATGTCTTAGATTTTTCTTTGTTTTCTCTTACCTCAGTTTTAATGTTTTATCTTGCCATTTAGGGTAAAAAAGTGACCAATAAATTCAATAAAGAAATGAAACTGAAAATAAGAAACAAACACCTCTGTACAATGTTGAATTCCACACCGTATAAGTATTTATAATAAAGGGAAATCAACCCATTTTCCTCAGCTTCAGTTCTGAGATTTTGTTACAGATCCATGTTTTGCTCTGGTGTACCTAATCTTCATTTTAATAAACACAAAAATGCCCACGTGAAATATATGATATGCCAGACTTTTGTTGATTAAAAAGTTAAGAGGTAATCCTTAGGTAACTGCTTTGATGGCATAAAATGCATAGATTACAAATGTTACCAGTGTATCCAATCAATCTAAACAGAATCTGAATGCATTAATTTAGCAACAGAAGGATTACATTTTACCCACCAGGATGGTAAGGTTTTACTTTGCCATCATCTGTGGGAATTCTGCAGGTGTTAAATTAGCCACAGAAAAGCTTCCCGATTGTTCCCGGAATGATGTAGAAGCATATTGAGAATTACAACAGAAACATACTGAGAATTAAAATTAAAGGGAAAAGTTAATTAAAAAAATGAATGTAAGAGCTACAGACTTCAAACAAAAGACTTTTCCCTAGTTCAAACTAAGTTCTTGACTGCATGCATAATTTCACACAAATCAGAATTTAACTTGCTGTGCTTTGCTTCTTCAATAAAAGAGTTTCCCCCTAGCAATTCAGCTAGTAAAATATGCTCCATAAAAAGCACATACTGAAATAGATTTCTAGATTCAAAATGTTTTGAGACATGGTACGTCCACGCTGCAAACTAAAGAACCAACATTTGACATGATCTGTGAAACATGTCTAGTTCTCTGCTCCTAACAGTTTTCCAAATAGCCATTCAAATGTAAAAAATAAATTGTTTTGGTGTGTGCAAAAGTGGTTGTATTTCAATCACGCAACTGTTGCCAGGAAGGCTATCTTAAGTTGCTGTTCTGAAACAAAGACCCCCAAACAGGAGTGTTAGCAAATGACCTGACGTTTCATCCAAGAATACATATGCTGACATTGTCATGCTAACCAATGTGACCTAACCCTCACAAGGAAATATATATTTTAAAAACTGAGGTAAGCTCATATCTCTTTTGGTTGCTATGGGCTGAAAAAGATCGACCTTGAGTTCATTAAAATGAGCCCTCCCTAAGCGGCTGACGTGTGTTAAAATCACTTACTTCAATTGTTTGCAGTTAACAAAATAATAATAATATCAGCATACAAGATCTGAGGACAGATAGACTCTTGCTAGGAAGAGAAACAGAGAAAGACAGTGGGGAGGAGAGGGGGGTAACACATGAAAGAGGTGTGTGAATAATATCAATTGAGAACGCGCCTAGTACTTTCTTCATTTTTTTATTTTTTTAAGCACATCTTCAAATTTTTGCAAGTCTCCACTTGCTTTTTCCTAAAGCAGGTTCTTCTATCAAGATCTGCAAGGACTAGAAATCATCCTTTTTAATGACATTTGTACAAGATGTAACAAAAAGTGTGATGCTCTTTTAACGTTGGCTTTAGGCAAGTAGCAATCAGATGGGGAATAAGATCGGGTTTTATCCGTTTGAAACTGATTTTAATTGGATCTTATTGCATATGTAGATTTAAATGTACCGTTATAATCTCCGGGCTTTTCTGAAGAGATGGCCTAGAAAACAAGGAATATAATAAAAATAGGAAAATGTAGTCTTTGAAAGTAACCCATTCACCCCAAGGCAAAGACTTCTACATCTTGAGAGGGACACAAGAGCCTTTTGTTTCCATGAGGTTCCTGTTCCTATTCAGTGGAGGAGGAAGATTTGTAAATGATTGCAAAGGGTTCAGCCAAGGTCCTCTCTGCCAAGTATCAAGATGAAGCAACTTGCTCTATGCACCACAATGAGTGTGAAATAGAGAACAATAGGAATTGGTGCCTGAATAGTGCAGCAGAAATTTCTAGCTGGGCAGGAGAGGGCATTTGAGCTCTGCTTCAGGCCTCAGAATGTCATATATATATATATATATATATATATATATATATATATGCAGGTTTTGGTGTCCTCGGGTGTCTTCCCGTGTAAAAGTTGGGGTGTCTAGGCGACGTTTCGACGAGGTCTCACTCGTCATCTTCAGGCTGGTGCTTTCGGCTTCTTGTTACTGGAACAGAGCGGGATCTCAATGTTTGAGTTCCTATAAATACTGTAGAGGGGGTGTGGTGTCTAGCCTCCAATGTTCTGGGCAGAGAGGAAGTTCCCAGGCTAGTGTGCCTTTTCTTCTTTTGTTCCTTAATTACTTGAGAGATACCTTGAGTGATTTCTTGAGTGATATCCTGAGTACCACTTAGGTGGGTCATTAGGTGTGGATTAGTTGCTAAAGTCTTTGTGTCTTGACCTCTTGAACTTTGTGAAGAGTTTTCCTGAGAAGATGGCTGTATTGCACTTAGTTGTGCTTTGGCTTGGCTTCGTGTATAGGGGCGAGCTGTGGTTTTGTGGCTTGTGTCAGCCAGATCTGTGTAGGGATTGCAGGGGGGTGCAGCATCCAGAGGTGCCACCATGGATTGGCTACACCTTTGTAATTTGGCCACACGGGAAGGAAAAACTGGATAGCTTCCTCACACATCTCAACAACTTACACCCCAAAATACAATTCACTATGGAAATAGAAGCCAACAACCAACTTCCCTTCCTTGACGTCCTAATCTACAAAAAACCTGATGGCTCCCTAGGACACACTATCTACCAGAAAAAAACACACACCAACCGCTACTTACATGCACAATCACACCACCACCCTGCACAAATAAACTCCGTAGCCAAGACTCTCATCTCCAGAACCAAACGCCTGGCTGACAAAGACCACTTGACAACTGAGTTACAGAATCTCTCAAATGTGTTAATTGCCAATGGATACCAGCAAAACAGGATTACGAAGCTAATCCAAAAGGAAACACCCCCCAAAAACCAAGACACAGAAGAAAACAATGGCATGGCCCTCCTTCCTTATATCAAGGGCACTACAGATAAAATTAGCAAAATCCTCCATAAACACAATATCAAAACAGCCTTTTGCACCAACCAAAAAATAGCCAATATCCTCAGAAACCCCAAGGATAAAATCCAGTTGGAAAACCAAGGGATCTATGAAATACCCTGCAAAGTCTGCCCAGCCACGTACATTGGACAAACAAACAGACGAATAAATGCACGTATCGCAGAACACAAGAATGCCGTCAAAAAAGAAGAAAAAACTTCCTCTCTTTTCCAACACATGAAAGAAACAGGACACGAAATTAATTTTGCAGATTCCAAATTGCTCTTTAACACGGAACATCACCACAAGAGAATAATCATGGAAGCCATCGAGATAGAGAAACACCCTCACAACATGAACAAGCGCGACGACACATCCCGCTTGCCAGACATCTGGAAATTAGCCCTCCCCACAAAAACTGACACCAGATCCAGAGGCACACAGAACGCCAACACCAATCAACCACACCAGACCCAAACCCAGACCCTCTCCACAGATGAATTACTGACACCATCCAGTAGCCAATCCATGGTGGCACCTCCGGATGCTGCACCCCCCTGCAATCCCTACACAGATCTGGCTGACACAAGCCACAAAACCACAGCTCGCCCCTATACACGAAGCCAAGCCAAAGCACAACTAAGTGCAATACAGCCATCTTCTCAGGAAAACTCTTCACAAAGTTCAAGAGGTCAAGACACAAAGACTTTAGCAACTAATCCACACCTAATGACCCACCTAAGTGGTACTCAGGATATCACTCAAGAAATCACTCAAGGTATCTCTCAAGTAATTAAGGAACAAAAGAAGAAAAGGCACACTAGCCTGGGAACTTCCTCTCTGCCCAGAACATTGGAGGCTAGACACCACACCCCCTCTACAGTATTTATAGGAACTCAAACATTGAGATCCCGCTCTGTTCCAGTAACAAGAAGCCGAAAGCACCAGCCTGAAGATGACGAGTGAGACCTCGTCGAAACGTCGCCTAGACACCCCAACTTTTACACGGGAAGACACCCGAGGACACCAAAACCTGCATTCCTGTACCCGTGAAAATCTACGAAAGCAAATATATATATATATATATATATATAATATTTATTCCAAATTTTAAAAGTTACAAAAAAAAGCAAGAACAATACCAAATACAAAGAAGAAGGAGAGAAAAAAAATACAACAACCACAGATAAACAAAAAAGAATAAAGATACATTCTCTTAATAAAAAAAGAGGGGGAAAAGAAAAAATAATAAACCTTTATATGACTTTTTTCCTTTACTTCTTTCCTTGACCTCCTCACACCTCTCAATTTTGTATTCTAGTTCAAATCATTGTTTCAGCACATCCTTCCAACCTAATTTTCATTTAAGTAATTAAATTTAATATATTAAATTTTAACGTCCTCTCTTTCGTCAATTTCATCAACTCATTTTACTTAATCCATTATATCATTTCTACCAAAACCACCTAACTTTCTTTTTCCAACATCTCCCTAACATTCCTTAATTTTACAATATTTTTGAAGATATACTTTAAATTTTTTCCAATCTTCTTCCACCGACTCTTCCCCTTGGTCCCGGATTCTGCCAGTCATCTCAGCCAATTCCATATAGTCCATCACTTTCGTCTGCCATTCTTCTCGGGTGGGTAATTCTTGTGTCTTCCAATACCTTGTGATAAGTATTCTTGCTGCTGTTTGTAGCGTACATAAAAAAAGTTCTATCCTCCCGTCGCACCAATTGGCCGACCATGCCCAGGAGGAAGGCCTCTGGTTTCTTCTGGAAGGTATATTTAAATACCTTTTTCATTTCATTATAAATCATCTCCCAGAAGGCCTTAATCCTTGGGCAAGTCCACCAAAGGTGAAAAAATGTGCCCTCAACAGGCCTCAGAATGTCTTAGTCTGCTTCATTTAAATGAATGGGAGAACTGTTCTAAATGGCAGAATTATTTCTGGTCATCAAAGTTTTTCTGTGTATTGTTAAATCACTGAAAATTGCACTGGCTGCTGAGCTGTGATACTTCCACTGCTCCTTTGAATGCTTGAAATAGGCTTGGATTTGGGTGAGTTGGCACTCCAAATAACAACCAGGCTTCATTTCCAGTAAAACAAATATGAAAAAAGGGTCCAAATGAATTTAAAAATGAAAAGAACTTGGTTTGCTTACCAAAAGGTCATGCAATCTTTGGTTCAGGTAGGTAGCTGTGTTGGTCTGATGCAGTTGAATTTGAAAAAAAAAAGAGAGAAAGAAGAAATTGCCCAGTAGCACCTTATAGACCAACTAAGTTTGTTCTGGTATAAGTTACCTGAAGAAGTGTGCGTGCACACGGAAGCTTATACCAGAACAAACTTAGTTGGTCTATAAGGTGCTACTGGAAAATTTCTTTCTTTTTTTATGCAATCTTTAGGTTAGCAAAGGTGCACACTTTAAAATTTCCCTTTTAGGGGGAGATTTTGTTTTTTCTCGCAGCTTGGAGCTACTGACTGCATGGCTCCCTGCTTTTCCAAGAGAAAAAGGAAGGTGGGGGAGCAGAGGTTGCTGTAAGCCTGCCAAGCCATAGTGAGTCTGGTAACTTGAGCTCAGGGCTTAGGTTAACCCCTTCATGCACACAAGTGTGAGCTAGCGACTGCCTATTACAACAGAAACAATACAGTATGTATCTGCATACTGCATGAAAATGGGCCCTGCCTCCATTCCAGTGTGGACACAATGCTAACCCCGCCACAAACCCTGTCAGGTCAGCTGGGAGAGTGCATTTGTGTTTGTATCTTGTTCATGCTTCAAAAACTGATCAGAATAGGATGGGCCCTAAACTGAAATAAAGTTCCAGGGCATAAAGTGATTGATGCCAATCCAGGCAAGCAGCAATTATAAATACGTAGCATCAGTTCACATGCAGACATAATTGTTACAAGCTATTTACCCACCACTGTGAAAAATATTATTCGTTTCTTTGCTTCTCGTACACTGCCACTTGCAGAAGAACTTATCTTCCCGTTAAGTATTGCACTTATCATTAAAGAGACCAATCAACATAGCACACTCTTTGAGTGTCAAGTGTGGAAGAAAAGGAGTAAAACATCAACAATCAGTTCATAAAGGATTTTTTTTAAAAAGAAGGAGAGAAAGCGATGTAATTTTGAACAAGTACATTTAAGGAAATGAGCAGAATAGCTGTCCATTTCAGTAAAATAGCTGGAAATTGCTAGTTCTATACTAAAGACTGTTTGAGACATCCTAAAGAGATAGCAATGGAGCAAAGAACCCTGAATGATTTCACTTCTCCTGCTTGTCCCTTGTGGGTCTGATGCGAAGAGCCAGGAAGATTTGCATATTGCTCACATACAGAGCTCTACCTCTCCATAAAGGACCATAAAAGGTGAATCAGTTATGCTTCCTGTTTTGTAACCTCTTAAAGTCTCTATGACTATTGCTTTGAATTGGTTTTTTAAAGTTATGGATTATTCAGCCATTACAAAAGCTGGGCAAACACTTATTAGGCTTTCAGAAGGTGGTGGAAGGACTCTTGGACCCTGCCAGAGCCCTCAGAATGTTTTCCTGAAGCTGGGTAAGCAACCCTCTACTTTGCATGTGGATCAGTTCTGGGCATTCCTAGCTTTATGTGTTTTTGTATATACACATGGACCCCAAAACAGAACCCTCACATAAGATGTGAGTTGCCTGAAAATGTAAACAGGCCCCTCAGCATATATGTAGCTGCCCTGATCAGTGATTGCAAAATGTATAAATGCAGCTTGCCTAACTAGTAGCTAAGAAGTAGGACAGCATTCTTAGTTGTGACACCCCACATATCTTTTTGATGCCAGGAAGAAAAAAACATGTTTTTCACTCTGCATTCTTTAAAAAAAAGAGGAGGTTGGATTCGGTTCTGTTGCTGTTTTCAGTTTCTGCTCTATTGTCATTTTATGTTCAGAGTTAATTGTTAATTCTATAAAATGTTATGATGATGAACGCACTTGTAAATCTAAAGACAAATTTACCAAATTGCCTACAATGATTGACACAGAAGAGCTCACAAATTAAGGAAACCCCACCCCCTCAATCACAACCTACAATATTTCTCTGTAGCTTTTAGGTGTTGTTTCAAAAAGCTTGAGTTTCCCTATTCCATGGGACCAGCTGTCCCTTATTTTGTTTTGTTTTGTTTTGTTTTGTTTTGTTTTGTTTTGTTTTGTTTTGTTTTGTTTTGCTTTGCTTTGCTTTGCTTTGCTTTGCTTTGCTTTCCCCACTTTTCACTGCAGACAGTGACAGACACATATGACTGATGAACTTACCCTGAGCCCCCATAAGCTCCTGGGACAAGGTAGGGCGGTGCTATTTTTCTACAAAAAGAGGTGCCGAAACTCACAATGAATGCCTCCCTCATTCTTTCAGAATGCCAATGGCGCCTACCTGAGAGGAGGTGGAACCCAATTCCAACAGGTTCTGGTTGAAAAATGCCCTGTGGTAGGGTATGAATTAGACCAAAAAACAAACAGACCTCTTAATTCTCCAGAGCTTTGGGGCTGATAGTTTAAGGAGGCAGATTGCTCATGATGTACCTAATACCACTAGAAGGTACTTGCCACCCAAGTTTCATCTCATTCTAGTTATGTGATCCTTTAAACTGTGGGGTTTGTTTTCGTTTGTTACTATGTTGTGTATTTTTGGTTTTTATATGTGATGCTTGGATGAAGGCTGGTATAGAAATGTAATAATAAAATAAATAATGGCAGTCTCTGATACAGTTGGAGGAACCTACATAATTTCTTCAATTACAAGGATAATAAAGAAGGCTGATTGCCGAAGAATTGATGCTTTTGAATTATGGTGCTGGAGGAGACTCTTGAGAGTCCCACGGACTGCAAGAAGATCAAACGCATCCATTCTGGAGGAAATAAGCCCTGAGTGCTCACTGGAAGGACAGATCGTGAAGCTGAGGCTCCAATACTTTGGCCACCTCATGAGAAGAGAAGACTCCCTGGAAAAGACCCTGATGTTGGGAAAGATTGAGGGCACAAGGAGAAGGGGACAACAGAGGACAAGATGGTTGGATAGTGTTCTCAAAGCTACCAGCATGAGTCTGACCGGACTGCGGGAGGCAGGGGAAGACAGGAGTGCCTGGCGTGCTCTGGTCCATGGGGTCATGAAGAGTTGGACACGACTAAACGACTAAACAACAATATATTTAACCCACTTTTTCCAATATTGGGTAGGTGAACACCTTATCTGAAAAACCCATCCTTATGGACGAGTGATCCTCAACAGCAGTGAATGACTCTGCTGAGTTGTAAATTCAGCTGTTTGGTTTGCCCCCCCCCCCCCCAAAAAAAGCTTGCTACCTGAACAATGTAACCGAATCACACTAATAATATCCCAAAATAATGATTAATTCACCTGCCTCAAATTCTGTGATAATAACAAAACAGAACTATAAACTTGCCTTAAAGAGTATCCATGAAAGGAGTGGGAATCAGAGAAAACATTGCCTGGTGAATCACCATTGTTATCTGAGCCCTCTTCTCTCAATGAGCGAGAAACCGAAAGTAATGCCAAAACTCTGCAGGCTAGCAGCATCAGGCTGCTTAGTTTAAGAGCTCTTAGTTCCAGTGTAGATTATATTTCTCAGTAACTTTTGGATTTTTGCCTGCCATTTCCATCTAAGCTGTATTGCTACATTGCTTCATTATTGCTATAAGAATACCTCTAACCATCCAAGGCAGTGAGCGCAGCTGCCAGGGCAATCCAGAGGTGGTGAGATGATTGTCACCTAAGGCACTGCTGCATTTTTGCTACTGCACCTTGCATGGAGCAGAAGGAAAGAGGAGGCAGCTCAGAACTTCTCCAGCAGAAGAGCCTGTCCATGGCATCACTAACATCTCAGTCTTCGAGGCCTAGAGTTTTGGGAGGGGGAGCTTTAAAGCTGAGCTGGCGCTGGTAGCACCACCATCAAAGGGTGTCATCCCTTTGGGGTGTGGAAGAAGGGTTGCTCATCTAACCCCAGGATAAAGGGGTTGGATGTGGCTGGCTAGTGCTGTGTGGAACACTCAGAGGTTGGTTGCTGGTGAGCTGTATCCTCTCTTTGCAGCTACTAGTAGCTAAACCTGTGCCTGGGAGAGATGTTAGCAGCCTGGGGAGAGCAAGTGAAGCAGTTGGGTGGTCAGAGGGATGCGGAAGAAGATAGCCCAATGAGAGGGACATGGCTCAGGCACCCTAGGCCTGATCTGCATGTTGGCTTCTCCTTCGGCACAGACTGAAACCTAAGTATCCAGATTTCTCGCTTTTCTGAATTTTGCAATACAGCCCTTTGTTCTAAAGCCATAGCAAAATGTCTAAAATCAAGGTGTATTTTACGACTGAAATATGTTCAGATATGGAGATAAAATATGTATTTAAATACATATGTATTTAATCTATATTTCAATAATTATTCTCATACAGATCTTTTAAAAACAACAGCAGTTCAGATTGATGCAGAAGTGGGACTGAATAAACTTGTGAATGAAAACATGTTAACCTGACATGGATCAGAAATAGACTGGTCCTTCTATCCTTAATTAAGTGGCCTTCCATTTCTTAGTGATAAGAAGAGTATACTGAATGAAGCCAATGGTCCTAAGTTGTTCAAGAAACAAGAACATCTTCCTTACATTTGTATGTTTGGAGCTTTATTTCAAAACGTTAAGCTAGATGATTACAAAATTGCAGTGTGAAGAGTGTGAGTAGGTGGGGTAGAAACTATTTTCTTTCTTCCAAAACATCAGAACACTGGGTCATTCAATTAAAGTGGCTGCCAGCAACAGAAACAGACAATAGTATTTGTTCTCTTCTCAAAACATAAAGTGTTCTACAATAAAATCAAAATGTGTCTTGGAAAGCACTTAAGAATAATCTTAGCACAAATTCAACTAAAAAGAAATTCTGTCTGTGATTACTGCAGATAAAACTATATTATTTAACTTTTGTGGAGAGGAATGATGAAGTCTAAGTAGATGACTACTTGAATGGGCCGGGCTCCTTCAAGCAGCACCTTCCAGTCTAAGATGTAGCTGCTCCTAAGTTTACTCCTTGCTGAAGCAGAGTATGGCTTCAGCCATCTCCTCAACACAAGTCAATCATAAAGCTGTAAGGTACAGAAATCACAGAAAGGCACAAGTGTTTGATCTGACTTAAGAATTTGATCTTTACTGGGTGGTGGTAGATTGGCCCCAATTTGCCAACCCCACAGAGCCAATGCATACCCTTAGTGTGTGCCCTTCACATATCTTTTCTTGGTATGAGACCTGTTCAAAATATTCACTAATATGTTAAATAAGATATTTGCCACTAGCTTTATTTGCCACTAGCTCAACTGCAAATGCTCCAGCACACACTACGTTGGGCTTGCTGGTGATTTAAAGTCTCATTCTGTTTCTGGTGTGGCTGTATCTTAAACAGCAAACCATGCCCCCTCCAAGCGGCCCAGTTGGGTGCTTACCTATGGGCGTGGCACGCCAGCCAGGTGTGAGTGGGGCAGGGGGCATAATGCCCCCTGCGTGACACAGAAATTGCGTCCTGCCCAACAAGCACAGCAAAAATCTAGTATCCCACCCGTGATAATTTCATAGAATTTTTCTCTCCCCTTTGATAATTTTTGAGGACAGTTTCGTTTCTCAGAAACTGATGGTGAATGGTAGAAAAAAATTTGGGAGAAATCTTAAACTCAGCTAGTCAAAACAAAATAGCTAAACTTATCTAAAAGTGATGTCATGTGTTAACTAAAAGTACTCCAAAATATTTTTAGTTATCTTGATTATGTTAGCTGAAATATACTCGGAGTCGAGTGTGGATTTCATGCTCTTTATTCAGTTCATAGTAGTGAGGAATGAAAGTTTCCCCAAAATATCTGCTTTATATACATTATTTACACAATGGGCCGCACGTGATTGGCTAATTCCTGGATTCTCCTGTAGGCCAATCAGGTTACGGATTCACTTCCACCTGGAGCTGGATTGGGTGGCTCCTGCGGACCAATCATACTGCTGCATTGCTCTAGGACCAATCAGACTGCTGCATTCTGAATCCTATCGATCCAGGACCAATCAGACTGCTGCATTTTGGATCCTATTCTTCTAGGACCAATCAGACTGCTGCATCTGGATCCTATTCAACTCAGTACATAACATTAGCTTAATACTAATGAGAGAGGATAATTTAAAATGGAGTGGTATTCAACAAGAAAAACAATACATAGATATACATAGAGAACGCTCTTGTGAAAGAGAAGTTCAGTTTTGCATGCTTAAGTGGTACTAAAGAGATTCCCAGTATTGGCCTAACTCATTAGAACAAAGCACATTTCACACACTGTGAAGCAATTAGTACATGAAACCATGGATCCTAAAACACTTCTATATAGTGCTGCTGACATTAATGGAAGCGTGGGAGGGGAAGTGTTTTCAGGAGCAAGACCAAAATGCCTAAGCATTTTCCCAACGTACTTTAAGACACCAATGCAAATGATTTGTTTTCACTTCTGCATACTTTTATAAGTACATCTGCAGCATTATGCTTCTCAAAGTACAGTACTACTGGAAAGGGCCATTAAGCCAAGCACTTCTTCTTTCCCTTGGTTGCATTATGGATGATAGCAAAATGTTGACTGATGCTCCTGCTAATGGACTTTGAATGGAATGTATTTTCTGTTTCATTTGGTAAGAGTCAGATAGACTAGCCAGAAGATCCACTCTAATTTGTTGCTTAATTTATGATCAAATGAAAAAGTAACTCTATCTTTATTTTTTTTAAGGCAATCATCTTTCTGTTTTATTCTTTTTTTAAAAAAGCAACCCTACAGGGAATGGAAACCATGTGCAGCATTATTAAAAAAGCATCCTCAAACATTAACCTTCCTTATTAAAGGTTTTCTACATGCTTACCAGTCAGGGGTACCTTTACCTATGAAAAACCCTCTAAAACCAAAATGACAAACATTTCCACCTTTTGTAGACTGCATGGACCCAAGGACTAGATTGGAGCAGATTTGCCATTTGGCTCATTTTCATTTTCACTCTTTGAGCCCAAGTGTATGGCTCTTCTGTTTATTTATTTCAAAGTATTTTCAACTTGATGGTCATCCACAGATCCTAGGGTAGGTTACACAATTTTAAAATAACAGCAATACAGTGGTACCTCAGGTTAAGTACTTAATTCGTTCCAGAGGTCCGTTCCTAACCTGAAACTGTTCTTAACCTGAAGCGCTACTTTAGCTAATGAGGCCTCCCGCTGCCGCTGTGCTGCTGGAGCACGATTTCTGTCCTCATCCTGAAGCAAAGTTCTTAACCCGAGGTGCTATTTCTGGGTTAGTGGAGTCTATAACCTGAAGTGTATGTAACCTGAAGCGTATGTAACCTGAGGTACCACTGTACATCCATATTAAATAAGAGCAGGTAAAAAACAATTAAAACTTTCAACCTAAAGAAGCACTGTAAATCAGAGGAGTACATACTGGGTTGAATTGGCCAGTAGTCCGGCTTGATATACAGCAGGTTCATATGCTCATATATGAAGCTAGAATATCTAGCAGAAAAGCCATTTTACAATTCTGATGTTTACCACCGTTCACTAAAAGCCAGCAGCAGAACTGAATTGCTATGAGGAGTGTCTAGAGCACTGAGTAGCATCATTAATTAATTCGTGCTTCCATTGTGAGGTTTAATGGGTATCAGCCAAGGGAAGTGACACTGTTGTTGTACATCGCAGGTCCTCTATGTCAGCTAGAAACCATATCATTTGCCTTAAATTATTTGGCCTGTTCAATTTTTGGTCAACTGCGCTTCCATTTTCTCTTTGTGTGTTTTTGTCACCTTTACTTCTAATTGACATTCGGAATGCAAGACCTTTGATGCCTGTCTCCACACTAAATGACTGCTTTTAAGGGAAATTAAAACAACAGTGGAAGACAGCAGCATGCTGATAAATTATGCCACCGCTTGTAATCTGCATACTATCAGTCCTGAAAATGTGAAAGGTCAAATGTGAAGAGCAGACATTAGCAGTAATTGTATTCCTAAACCCTCTTCTCTATTTATCTTCAGAGTTTGATCAGCGGCATCTCATATGTCCCACCAAACATACGTAAAAGAGATCCTAAAGTATGACTTCTTGTTTTCCACTCTTAGGGAATGAGTCAGTGATCCATAGGATCTGATGAAAGCGTCTAAGCAGCACTGTCACAGGGGGGCTTTCTCTAAAGCATCTGCACACCCACTAAATATCAGATTCCCAATAAGCCACGGAACAGATCTAATTCTCATAGCTCTGAAACATGCTTAGGAAATTCACATAATTTCATCTTGGCTGATCTTACATATTTCTTTCCTTATCAGGAAAGCCACAGAGAGTTGGCAAGTGTTTACTGTACTTGAACACCTAGCATGTGCATTCAAATTGACTTTGACTATTTGGTTATTTGTGCACTTTGGAGTGGAAACCTAGTCTTTTGCTCTAAACCACAATGTAATCCAAGCATTTATTTGAATACAGTGGTACCTCAGGTTAAGAACTTAATTCGTTCTGGAGGTCTGTTTTTAACCTGAAACTATTCTTAACCTGAAGACCACTTTAGCTAATGGGGCCCCCCACTGCTGCCACCACGCCGCTGGAGCACGATTTCTGTTCTCATCCTGAAGCAAAGTTCTTAACCCGAGGTATTATTTGTGGGTTAGTGGAGTCTGTAATCTGAAGTGTCTGTAACATGAAGCATATGTAACCCGAGGTACCACTGTACCAGTAGCTGAGGTACAACTCCATTGTGCTCATGTCCTCTTGTGGGTTTCCCCAAGTCCTCTGATTCACCACTCTAGGAAACAGAATGCCTCTCCTCTGATCCACTAGGGCTCCTTTGTGGTTATGTCAGCTTGAGGATTGAATGAGTGGACAGCCGTGCTTTGGGAATTTCTGTGAATTTATCCCCTCAGACTACTGGCACAGAGGCCCAAGTCCAGCTTCCCAGCATCTGCCATTAACCCTACCCTGCCACTACTACAGTTTCCTAGCCCTCACAGCTAGGTTCACTTTGAGAACAGAAGCCTTTTGGGTGAGGGGTGGGAACCGTTTGAGAAATTGGAATACAAGTTTCAACACAGCTTAAAAAGTTGTGTAGTAACTTCTGTGGCTCTACCTTCAGTTTTTAGATGTTTTTGAGACTCCTGCTCTTTAACCAGTGGATAATTCATTGTCCTTTAACTGTACTCAAAGAAACATTTAGTGCTTTGGGGAGCTGCCCACCACACAAAACATCTAAGTTTGGTCATTCTTCCTGTAATGCATTGTGGGATTTGGAGGTTTTCACATTTAGTTCCCACATGGTCAGTAGGCCTAGTCTACAGTCCTAAAGTTCCAGGCTGCACACAAGGAATTTGGCTGGCAATTATAATTTAAGAAACTTTTCAGTTAGTTACACACAAAATCAAAAGTAATTTGTCTACCTTTTCTGAAGCCAAGGCTGGTTCTGCTTTACTAGGAATGAAAGTCTATAAATCCTAAAACATAAGAATACGTTTCTTATCTTGCTTGAATTGAATTTAATAAGTCCCAGGGTAGAGTCTCTTTTTAAATGATTTATTGTTCTTCCCTGACAGCACTTTTTATGAAAAATTTACCCTATGCCCAGGAGTGTCCTGAAATAGAAGCTTTGTTTTGAACGGCACACATACTCAGCAGGCGTTCTGTGCTCCTACAGGGCTGCTTTAAACAGCATGGGTTGCATATGGAGGTAAACATTGTTTTGCATCTGGAGTCCTCAACAGAACAAGGAAATACAGAGCAATATGTAAACCTCTTGTGACCAATCTAGATCCTAGGTTGCACAAGGGATTCTGTGGTAATTGTTTTTCAGGGGAAAATATTCTGCATGTGTTCTGGGAAGCACATGTGAGCAGGAAAATAATTTTCCCCCCTCAGACAAAAAGTGCCACACACAAAACACTGCTTCTGTGCATTGAAAGCAAGATCCCAAGAGGTTATCTAGTAGTAAAGTCATCTGCAAAGCGCATTCTCACAGCACAGGGTTGTGCAAGGAAACCAGAAATCAAGTTTGGATTTAGGCCTAGGTTGAAATGTATGTTAAGGAAAACTTCATGCAACAAGAACAAGAGGAAACTAAAAATTAAGAACCAGAGTGGTGGAGGTGGGGAAAACCCAAGTAAAACATTTACCGGTAGCTTGATTGTTGACATGGAAGTAGGAACACTTTCTTCCACAGCCCTAGTTAATCTACTTAATTTTATTCATTGTGGCTGCCTTGGCACACTTGAGAGCCAGTGTGGTGTAGTGGTTAAGAGCGGTAGTCTCGTAATCTGGGGAACCGGGTTCGCGTCTCTGCTCCTCCACATGCAGCTGCTGGGTGACCTTAGGCTAGTCACACTCACCTCACAGAGTGTTTGTTGTGGGGGAGGAAGGGAAAGGAGAATGTTAGCCGCTTTGAGACTCCTTAAAGGGAGTGAAAGGCAGGATATCAAATCCAAACTCTTCTTCTCTTCTTGGATAGCAAATGGCCTAATGCAGGGATGAGGAACTTTTTTCAATCCAAAGGCTGCATTACCTCATGGAAAACCTTCATGGGACCACATAGGCCTGGCCCCAGCAATCAGCCATATCAGGCACCATCTGAGGGTTCAGAAGGCCTCTTCATCAGCCTGACCCAAGCATGTTGCCATTCACTACTATCTATGCTAGATCCTTGGCTGACAATGCTTCAGCCTATAAATTTTGTAGATCTGTAGACTGAGTAGTTCTCATAGTTCTATAGCCTGGAACACAGCATTAAGATAGTGATGGCCACCACAGATGGGAAGCAAACTTGGTTCCCATTCAAAAGGGGCAGCGGGGTGGCATTTTGGTAGAGGGTGGTGGTGCCCCTTTTGAATGGGAGCCATGCAGGCTGGTGTGTGTAGTGGCCTGACTGATGAAAGGAAATATGGCTTGGGAATGATCCCAATGGTCAGATAAAAAGACCTGGAGGGCTTCATTTGCCGCATAGTCTAAGGTATCCCTCTCCTGATGTAGCGTATTGAGAATAATATCACTGAGCTGGGGATATCTTGGTGAATTTTATTTGCTTTTGTTTCTGGACATTTTGTGGCTCAAACTGTTTTCATCTGGATCAACTCTGATGCCAGTGTTTTTCTGTATCTAGTCCTGAGTTGTCATTGATCCTTACTTTTCCTAGTTGCCTGCAACAGAGTTGAACCTCTTGAGGCTATATATACAGAATAATTGGAGGCTGCTGATCTTTTTCCATCTTCTTGTCTAGCTGCAAGAAGATGGCCATAAGAGAGGCTATCTCAATTAGTCTTGACAGAAGAGTTTATTAATCCTGATACAATGTTGAACCAAACCTTCTTGTACCCTGAGCACCCAAGACATTCCCTACCAGATTGATTTTTTTTTTTTAGGCAAGTATACTAAGTTGATGACACTGATCAAACTCCAGGTAATTCTGAAATAGGTTGATATTTTAATGCATTTCAACTTAGCCTCAGGACTCAGATGTATATATGCCCTGCCACATAATTTGGCTCTAGAAACTGAAAAGAATAAATAGTGCCATTAGTTTTTCTAGATGTTTTGATGGATTTTCTTACTAACAACTATTGTATACTGTTGGGTTCATGAGGATAAGCCAGTGAGGGCATAGACAGAGCCCTCCCCATTATGGTTCCACAAAGTTAGAATTGCCTTCCCACCAGAGCCTATCAGAAAAGAACTATAGAAGAGTTTGGGAACTACTGTAATTATTTTTTTACAAGTTATTCCAACATTCCTATAATTCATCCTGTAGTAGTCAATTGAAAAGTGATACTATATCGAGAGAAAAGCTTTCAGACGTGAGGGCCTTTTACCAATACATGCCTTACTCCTGTACAACATTTTAGGGATGCCACGAAATGATTGAGAGAAAAAAATAAATCAAATTTTCATGCTCACAACTTTGATAGCATTCCATTAATGACAACAGAGCATGCTATAGCAATGAAGTTGAATCTGTACATTTCATTTAGCTTCCAGCAAATATCTACTCCCATGTTTTCAATTTTCTGCTGCGCAGCATCAGAAGGCTGTCTGGGGTAGCAGAAATGTGTTTCTAATTGCTTTCTTTATGCAAAGGAGATGTCATAGATGACTAACAGCAGGCCTATTAATCACCAGTCTAAGTGCAGCCAGTCTTCTGCATACAATATTTATACGTACATGTTTGGAAATTATATACAGATGATTTGAAACAGTGCTAAACAGTGTTGCATTCAAGTAGTCTCTAAATCCTAGTAGGATACAATCACGGAAATGCGTATACAAGTAAGTCTGCCTCTGTTTTTTTCCAATTCCTTAACTTTATTTCAGTAGCTGTTTCAGCTACCACCTTCATCAGTAACAGTATTTATAAGCCCATCACTGCCTTGTCAACCAGTGTATCTCATACTTGAACATAGGAAGCTGTCTTACACTGGCCACGTTTGCATGTTATGTTAAGCCAAATCATTGATTGTTGCAAACACATGAATAAGCTGCCTACCAGGAAGGAGATTGCAGCCCCTTTGTTCTTCCCTGGCCCCTTTAGCACAGCATGGCAGCTAAGCCATGTTTTGCTTTGTTTAGCTTGCCATCTGAGCCCAGGATCATGCTTAAACTCTCTTCTCCTTAACCATAATCTGTAGCCAATACACAGTTTTAGAGATCCTAGGTTCAGATGGCATATTTAGTCAAACCTTGGTTTAGCTGGCAATTTGCATTGAGCCAAAAGGACCAGGGGGAAGCAATGCAGTTGTGAAATCCTCTCTGGCAGCCAGCTCATTTGTGTCATCCTGGTAAGCCATAGTTTACTGTGATGTATGTACTAGGCCACTGGCTCAGATCATTGGTCGATTTCGCTCAATCGAGCTACACTGTTTGCCAGTGGTTCTCCAGGATTTCAGACCTGATTTCTGCCAGATAGAGATGGGAGGAGAAATTCAGTTCATTTTATTGCTATCAAGTTCACACTTTCCTAAAATAATAAGATAACCATATACAGCCATCCTTTGAAATTTTGCAATACTGGTCTCCAACCAGAGTTTGCACCCTCCCACAAACCATATATTAGAGGAAAGTGTGCATTAAAATGAATACATTGGTGAAGACAGCATACAAAATGCATTATATTAGGAAGAATTGCTTGCAAAAATGCATACATTCATTAAAATTGCATACAAATATATTTTTATCAGGAGAAATTAACACTAGATTTTGGGGCAAATTGCTGCAGAAGTATGGAGAACTTAATTTAAGTATGGAAAAATGAGTAGCTGAGAGAACTAAAGTTGACAGATCTTTCCATCCCTACTTGGGGACCTTATTATTTGCGTATTTCACCACTGAGCTGCAGCCACTCTACAGAGTTCCTCTGTGCATTTGTGTGTCCTCTGCACACATAGCTGGCTTTTCTGCTAGATTGTGCTCAGATAAAAATATTATTATTTGGTCATACATGTTGGTTTGTTTTATTTTTTATGTCTGTAGGGATATGAACCCCCTACTGTAACGGCATTTTTTGCAGACCTAGGGAATTATTTTTCAAATTGCTGTTTGCTTATTCTTCCACACCAACAGCCACAACTTAATAAGAAAATATTATTACTCTCTTGTCTGTACAGTTTCAAAGGTTTCTCTGTGTGCAAAGCTCTGAAAGCACTGCGAGAGGAGAGAGAGAGAGAGAGAGAGAGAGAGAGAGAGAGAGAGAGAGAATGCAATTACTTTATTAGTTTAATTGTGGCTTCTTGGACCTGCAGAGGCCAAGGGAGAACTCTAATCAATTTGCGGATAAAGTCTAGCTACATTTTGCATAGTCCCATCTGTTGGGAAAGCTTAGTTATATTCCAAACGGTACATTCATCAAGCTACATCTAAGCGCTATCTTCCTTGCCCCCTGCCCGCAGCAATATTAGAAATCTGCAAAGAGAATAACCAAAGTCTCTCTTTTTTCCATTTAGCTTCAGCTTCTATGATGAGAGGCTAGCTAAAAATGAACCAAAGGAAGATTAGTTAGTGTTCAGCCCAGCAATGAAGATAGTAGGGAGGCGGGTTTTCTTCTTCTTCTTTCACCAGAGGCACTGCACAGGCACTGCTAATGCAGGTCCTGCAGTCCCAGAGCAAGCTGGCAAATAGGAAACAGCAGTGTTAGCAAGTGTTTGAGACCTGGGTAAGTATGTCTTAGGAAGAGCAGACCCTGTAGTCTGGCACCTTGCTGAGACTTGTGGGTTTGCAATGATGGGACATGAGAAGAATAACTGGGGTCTTGACCAAAGAAAAAATTCTAGAGAAGATGCTCACTTCTTAGCCTACTATAAGGAAGTAGTTTGAGAAATACATACCACGCATTTTTAAAACTACCATTGTTTCGGACTACAGTGGTAGCTTTGGATTACAACCGTTTTGGATTACAGTACAACCACATCAAACCCAGAAGTGTGTGTCCCTTTTTTTGTATTACAACCCATGGGGGGGGGGAAGGCCCCATTGATGAGAGCATGCCTTGGGTTACAACCTGTTTTGGTTTACAACTGGACCTCCAGAACGGATTATGGTTGTAAACCAAGGTACTACTATATTAATCTTGGATTTGGCATGCTGCCTGGGCAACAGTTCCAATCTTATAAACCCACTGTTTCCAAACACAGCAGCAATGGCAATCTGTAATGTTTGCCTGAAATTCCAGTTCCTCTGCCACACTTCTGATTGCCTTTTGACCAAAAGGTATTTTTATTTTACAGTGGTACCTTGGGTTAAGTACTTAATTCGTTCTGGAGGTCCGTTCTTAACCTGAAATTGTTCTTAACCTGAAGCACCACTTTAGCTAATGGGGCGTCCTGCCGCTGCCGCGCTGCCGGAGCACGATTTCTGTTCTCTTCCTGAAGCAAAGTTCTTCACCCGAGGTAATATTTCTGGGTTAGCAGAGTCTGTAACCTGAAGCGTATGTAGCCCAAGGTACCACTGTATATTTCTATTTCCCAGATACTATGCTACTAGACCACTCCTTGCCCACAATTTAATGCTAGGCTTCCTTTATACTCTCTCTCATGCAAACCTGATTTGGGGAGTTTACATTTGAGTCTTAATAGCAAATGTTTCCAGGTTTCTGGGGTTTCAGTAATTCCTGCTAGTCCATTCCTGCTAGTCTGTTCATGTAAGACTAATTATCTGCTCTGGACTTACTGGCCCGCACTCCATCACATAAAAGGAGGCAGTAACAGGAAGAAGCTGCTAGCCAATGGACCAAGACTTATTATTTAAAGCTTATTGACTCTACCTTCCTGTGATCTTTATCTCTGAACTAGACTGATTTGTTCTTTTTCTTGTTCTCCTTGTGCTAGCCTGCCCCTTCTGAACCTATCTTAACTTGCAAGCTGTTCCTTTGAAATGCTGCCCAGAGGTTTTGATTCTTATATAGTAGTCTGAGCATTTGGGTTAACAAACCTTAATGACACGCATTTTACCACTGTAAGGCAGCAGTTTGATACTGCTTTGGGTTTGGGGGAAACCAAGCGGATAACAGTTTACCACACACATTTCATGAGGTGAGCCCTTGCAAGCACATTTGCTTAGCTGAATGTTTGCTGCAACACTGTATGCCTCTGCCATACAGTGGCACAGATAGATACAGATGGTGGTGAAATTGATTCAAACTGAGAAAAGACCACAAGCTCCACCAAAGCATTAGCACAGAAACCCATCACTCACTTTACATGCAGGAGCTCATGAGCCATCTTCAATACTCATCTTCAGATAAACTTTTCACTCCAAACCTCTTGTCACTATTCTCAATCACTGCGCTTAAGTCCATAACTTTGCTCAGATGGCTGCCATTGTTTCTGTATATTGGAACTATTTGTGCACTCTGCCTGTAATATTTAGCTAGTGGTTTCTTATTACCCTGTCCTAATGCATTGGCATTACACAAATTTATAGAATTTTTTTTTTGAATGTAGATTGTCCCCACCCTTGTCAGCAATCAACAGTATGCATTTTCAAAAGCTGAAAACAGAGGACATAAAGAATTTTTATTTCTTATCCCATGATGTGATGCATTTATTTCATTTACAAGAGCCCATCACCTTTTCTCTCATTACCCCCACTTACCCATTCAGTGATTTAATCTCATGCTGAATTAGAAATGTTTTATCCTAGTTTGACTGTTATAAATCTTCTTCAGAAAATATTTACTTACTAACTGAATACAATTTGTCAAAAAAAGGTCAAGGATTGTTAAACCCTTGCTTACTTTGTAGCAGTATTCATTTAAAATACTGATTTTACTAAAATACTTACTTTATTTTATTGGAAATTTTATTTTATGGGAAATAACTGACATATGCTGTATTTTTAATGCTATGCAATAAGCAAGAATAACTCATGTGTGGGAATCAATAGCATACCTAGCAATCTTCATCTACTAAAGTAATACCTGCTTAACCTTTTTGGACTACAGGGATAGTCGTTGTGCTGTTTTCCAGGATTAGATGGGCCAATTCACGGAAAGGCAATATGGTGGTGAGTGACTGAAAAGCAGTGCAGTGAAATTAGTAGCTCTCATAAACCTTTCTGAAGGATGGCTGCCTGCTTGCCAGGTGCACTGCACTTCATAGCTTGTTTGTTCTGGCACCTGCCTTCGTTACTTAGGACCAGATTGAGAAGTCATTATGCATCTTTGCAACTAACAGCAGAAGGATCCCCATTCAAGTTTTCTTATAATTATAATGGCAAGTACTCTTGAAGAACTGCATGAAGAAGTCAGCAGGTCCATGCTAAAAGATACTTCTAAAATGTTTACTGCATCATCGTGTTCTAGTGGGTTCCATTAGAAAGGCTATTCAAACTGGGGGGGGGCTGCATTCTGTGTCAGGAGGACCACTTCACACAATACAGTGGTACCTCGGCTTAAGTACTTAATTTGTTCTGGATGTCCGTACTTAACCTGAAACTGTTCTTAACTTGAAGCACCATTTTAGCTAATGGGGCCTCCTGCTGCTGCTGCGCCGCCGGAGTACAATTTCTGTTCTCATCCTGAAGCAAAGTTCTTAACCTGAAGCACTATTTCTGGGTTAGCGGAGTCTGTAACCTGAAGCGTATGTAACCTGAAGCATATGTAGCCCAAGATACCACTGTATATATTTTCTTTACTCCTTCAATACAGGTAATAAGATGCAACCATCGACAAGCTGTTCCCACACTGGTTCCGTACTATATCTGTCCTACACAGATGTCCTTTCTATGTAGGAAAAACATAAAGTAGGAAGCACTAATAAACAACAGGGAAACAAATGCAATTTTGACTCAACACTTACAACCACATTGTCTGATGGTTAAGGGAGATTACCAGCTACTTATGACATTCAAAATTCTGTATAAAATCCAGTGGTGCTTCAGGGTTTTTAAAACCAGTAGGTGAACTAGAGGTGAAGCTCAGAAGGTAAGATTAGAAAGGAATTATCATAAACCTGGGCCAAAAGTTTATATTTGATTTCTTTCTGGGAGTAGAAAAATAGGCAGTTGCTTGAAATCCTGATGCTTCCAAGGGATCAGCCATAGCTAAAACACTGCTCACACAGCCGCAGTTGAATGGCCAGAAATGTGCATGCATGGATTCAGAGACTGATGCAAGTGAACAGTTATGCTATTATCTTACACTTGCCATTGAAACTATGTACTTTGCCATCTATTTGCCTTAGGCTGTTTGTTACCCTGAGGGAAACCAGAGGGCATAGGAGCAGAAATGGAGCGGCCGGCACATGCTTAATCAAGCTGTAACCCAATACTGGTAACAACAAAGTTTTGGACTAAGCTCCCATGATCCTTCACCATTGGTCATGATGGCTGGGGCTGATGAGAGTTGTAGTCAGAAACACCCATAGGTCAAAGATTCACCAATATGTCAACTATTTGTAAATCCCTTTGAACTTACTTTCGAGTTGACATGCAGATGACCATCAGATTATGATGCCATGGGTTGCAAACATCCAGAGATTTAATAGCAATGAGATACTTTGCATGGAAAAGTACAGTTTTTCCCCACTTTTCCATAAACCAAATCAGAGATACAGACCAACAAATGCAAATAGGATTATGTTGCTTATTGTTGAATTGGACCTGGAGGAACTCGCTTTCGTGTCATGAACAGCGGTGTCTGGGGTTCATCTATAAGAATAAAAACTGACAAGCACAAAATGTATCATTCTTACACAAAACAGATTTTTTTTAATTGCTTTTATTTTCAAAGCAGAAGCACTTGGATAATTCTGGGGAGCTCTGCAAAAAAAAAAAAAAGAAAAGATGTAATAGCCTCACTCATAAAAGTAGGTCATGGGGGGATTTTACTCCCATAACAAAAGAAGCAGTCTCACAACAAGTCCATACAGCTCAGACCTTCCCATCTCTACATGGAGGCATCAGGGATTAAACCAGGGACGTTTCCCCCAATTTCTTCGGCTGTTATTTTCTATTGTAATATAGTATAATACAGTCATAAGTACATTGTTCTGCCATATTTGCACATCTGCTCAGCATCATTGCCAGGTACATAGCCTCTCTAATGGAAACTAATTATGCCTAAAACATGTTATTTCTTTAATGTGCTAGAAGTACTTTTTAGAACTATTCTGTTAACTTCTTTGCTCCCACCGCCTGTTTACAATTTCTCTTTCAGCCGACCATTTGAACACCACTCAGATCTCATCTCTGTAATTAAAGTGAGGCAACATTAATCACCAAGCTATTGTAGCTCATACACGTTCTAATGCATTTGAAGGGGAAATGGAAATTTCTAATGCTTCTAAACAATTAAGTCCATTAGGTATGGTTCTTCTTTTAAGGGGACAGTGTCATCTGCTGAAAAGGCTCCCTGTATACAATATTATTAGAATGGTGCTTAAATTTAAGCACAGCTTGCCCTGAGGATGGCAGAGCACTGGTTCGTGAGCTCTTTCAAATGGTCCAATCATTCCACTGGTATTTATTTAGTGAGACTTCAGTTACTGAGGCCTAGGCAATGAGAGGTTTTAACATGCCTCTCAATATCACTTTTTTAAAAAACTATTACTGCCTGATGTCTTTGTAATAGGGAATGTCATTTGTGTATAGACAAACATATTACTTTAAACATTCTTTAGATAGACATTTTCAAACTATGTTGAGAAAGAAACGGAAAATTAGGTCAAAGAAAGCCCTCTTTGTCTCTCCATCTGTACGTTTCAGCCATGCTACATGAAAGTGGAATATTAAGAAGCTGGATTGGCAATTTAATGTGTCCATTCTAATACACTTGTGGAAACTCTGAAAGAATGAATTTCCAATTAATTTTGAAAGCAGAGGTAGGACTGACACCAGATTCTCATTTCCTAGATTTGGCATAGAACCCTTATTAAATCAAAGATGTGACCTTGTCAATCTTTAACTTCATGGGGAAAAGCTTGTTCTGAGAGACCATTTCTAAATGGGCTCTGTATGAGCAAAGGTTTGCACTGGGCAAAATATAGGAACTTGGGGACCTGCCTTGCACTAAGTCAGACCATTGGTCCATGTAGCTGTCTGACAGCAGGTCCCCAGGCTTTTCTCTCATTCAGTACCTCTCTGAGATTCCAGGGATTGAATCAAGGACCTTCTGCATGTGCAATAGCTGCAAAGGACATGAGTGGTGCTGTGGTATAAACCACTGAGCCTCTTGGGCTTGCCGATTGGAAGGTCAGCAGTTCAAATCTGTATGATGGGGTAAGCTCCCATTGCTCTGTCCCAGCTTCTGCCAACCTAGCAGTTTAAAAGCATACCAGCACAAGTAGGTACCACTGTGGTGGGAAAGTAAACAGCACTTCCGTGTGCTCTGGCTTCCCTCATGGTGTTCCGTTGCACCAGAAGCGGTTTAGTCCTGCTGGCCACATGACCCAGAAAGCTGTCTGTGGATGAACACCAGCTCCTTCAGCCTGAAAGCGAGATGAGCGCCACAACCCCATAGTCGCCTTTGACTGGACTTAACCATCCAGGGGTCCTTTACCTTTAGCTTAGCTATAGTATCTCCAATGGTTAGACTATTTATGGCAGATACAGAGCTGATGTCAGAAGGGTGCTTTGGGATTCCCTTCCCACCTGACTTGTGCTATCAAGTTCCCCACTAGGAACCTGGTCATGGAGCTGCTCCAGCCATGCCTTTACCTGTCCCACACCTGGTGTCAGGTGTGAGGCAGATGGATGTGGTTTGGAGAAAACAGCTTTGTGGGCCAAATTTGGCCCATGGGCCAGAGGTTTCTAACTCCTGTTCTAGAGCAAGACAACATTGGGGGATCCAAGGCACTATGGGAATATCAAAATGGTGGGCAAGATAACTGCTGCTATCCCACATTTTAGATGGAAAAAGCTGCCGGGGCGGGGCTTACAAATATCAGGGAGAAGACAGTCCCTGCTCTTATATTAGCAAAAAGAAAATGGTCACAGGGATCTTGTAGTGGCAGCATAGGTTTGCTGGGAGTGAGCTCTGGTTCTTAGCCTAGGGCTTGCTGATCAGAAGATTGGTGGTTCGAATCCCCGTGACGGGATGAGCTCCTGTTGCTCGGTCCCAGCTCCTGTCAACCTAGCAGTTTGAAAGCACATCAAAGTGTAAGTAGATAAATAGGTACCGCTCCAGCGGAAGGGTAAATGGCATTTCCGTGCACTGCTCTGGTTTGCCAGAAGAGGCTTAGTCATGCTGGCCACATGACCCGGAAGCTGTACGCCGGCTCCCTCGGCCAATAAAGCGAGATGAGTGCCGCAACCCCAGAGTCGTCCACGACTGGCCCTAACGGTCAGGGTTCCCTTTACCTTTACCTATTATAGGTGTACTAGTTCATCAACTATTATGAGAGTGTTGAACCAGGCACATGGTCAAGTGGTGCAAATCATAAAACAGCATTACTGTACCAGAACTACCCCAGTCAAATCCGCAACTGCTAATACACCAGCATTCATTTCAATGAGCATTCATCTCATGAGCATTCACTCTCAAATCATGTTTCCTACTGCCTTGGCCACACTCTGAGAGAGAGGGGGGGCACTTCTGCCATCTCTGTGGTCATCAACCCTCTTCAGCAGCTACAGCAGTCATTTGAAAGCAGCAGTTTGTAATTTCCACTGGTAGGAGCTGCTGTCTCCTTGCTAGGAAATGGTAAACACTCTGCTTTGAACAGATAGCCAAACTACTTAAGAGGACATGCTGCTAAGGAGTCTTCTTCAGAATCCTAAGTAGATAGGAATGGGCAGATAGTCCAGGAGTAGCCAATATCACTGGTTCCAGATGTTGCTGGACTACAACTCCCATCATCAGAGTGGCTGGGGGAACCCAATCAGATGGGTGGGGTATAAATCATAAAATTCTTCTTCTTCTTCTTCTTCTTCTTCTTCTTCTTCTTCTTCTTCTTCTTCTTCTTCTTCACTGATCACTGGCCACCCTGGAAGGGGCTGTTGAGAGCTGTAGTCCAACAAGATCAGAAGGGCACCTAGCTACTTCTGGAGTAGGCAGCCAGTGTCCATAATACTTTTGCATGTTTTCTTCCTGTCACTCCTTCCCATTTGCACATTAATATGTTCTGTCTAGAAAATATGCATTTCTAAATGTATTTTATTTGAAAAATATACAAGATTTTGATACTGTCCCCTCCCCCCGATCTGCTTTGGAAAAATGTGGGGAAGTGCAAAGAATACCTGTGTCTCAATCTAAACATTCAGCCTGAAGGCATAAATTAGGTCAGTTAAGATGTCATGCAGAATAACTACATCATTCCTTTAGTTTCACTCAGCAGGTGACTGTTCATGGAGTGCAGGTGCACAGAGGAAGCAATCCTTAGGACAGACAAACTTGCCTTTATCCAGAAGAGATTACCGGTGCACATGAGATTGAAATGAATGAGAATGCCTAATTGTGTAGCGAATCGTTGACTAACTCTCAAAGGAGGCACAAGACACGGTTTCGTCCTAGAGAAAACAAAAGCCTCCTTCAATCTGGTATTCAATCTGGCACCCCACTCACCTGATCTCTGGTTATAGCATTCCTGTTGCTGCTGCTTACCCTCCTTGCTGACAGGCTGCCCCTTTGACAGCCACAGATTACTCCAAGTGGACACAATCCAAAACAATCCGGGGCTGTTTCAACCCAATCTGGCAAAATCCTAGATTGAGGTAAATTAGGAACCAAGATTCAGCAGTTTCCAGTGCACAACTCTAGTCCAAACCCATGCCATTAGTATTTGAGCACTCCCATGATGAGATCTCTCCATGCCCTACTCCCTGTATGGCAACCATAGGATGTCCCATCACCACCTATTTCTCTCTCTCTATCATAGATAAAGAGTTAAATTGTAAACTATTGGTCCAGGCAACATCTGGTTGGCTAGAGTTTAATATTTTTTCTACCTGAATTATTTTACTCTTCTGCAAACATTACTTTTGGCATTCCGAGCCATGGAGCCATTTTACATGCTGACCACCATTTCGATTTTCTAAATAAATAAAGCATTTTCCAAAATCAGTGACTGGTTCTTGTTTTGAAGTTTCACTCAAGTAATTAAAGCAAGGAAAGATATAGCCCAATTTATCCCATGGTGTGTTTACAACACACTTCATATTAAAGGCCCCCCAACACTACTCTTCTCTGGTCACATCTATAATTTGCAAGTTCGAGTAACATGTGATCAGGGACACATTTAGGCTTGGAACAGTTCACTTTGTAAGTGCCAGAAGTGGAAAGAGTTCTACATTTTCCGTTTTTATTGTCTTTGTACTACCAGAAACTTGGCCTCTTCTGTATGTATTTATTTAAAAAACAACAACAACCACACAATATGCTTCAGGGATATCTAGTCAGCAATAAGAAGTATACAAACCATTTGTATGTTTCCTGTCACTTATTTGTCTTTATTTCCATAACAAGTTCTGAGGATTCCAGATTGAGGGGCACATACATACACACACACAAACACACTGCAAGGCTCTTCCTGGCTCAACAAGAATTGCCAGTAACATGCTTCAGGCTGCAAGTGAGATCAGAAGACAGAGAGAAAACTGTTGCAATAGCTTTATATCAAGGGGAAAGTAACAAGAGAGCCCTGAATATATATATATATTCATTCATATATTTTTTATAACTGGCTTGAGCATCTTTATGAGTTGCTCTCTTTCATGTTCATTCCTGTTACTGCGGATCTGGTGGTTGAAGCTTAGCAATCTGACTTAGCTGTATTTAATTCTTCTTCAAAATTGTATTTCATCCGGCTCACTTTGAATCTGCTTTTGAACAGGGCTCAAATGCTTACTGACAGTTTTATGGAACAAATAGAAAAGGCCCTTCGAATAGCATCAGAAAGCTTACAGCTTGACGGTGTTTGCAATTTCTGTTTCTCTCAGGGCCAATTCAAACACTACCTCTTTGAAGGCAGGGCTGTTATTTGTGGGTCTGCATATACAGGAAAATGCAATTGCCTTGCTCCAAAGCCCTGCTAATGTTGTTATGAACATCTAGAGCTAAGGATGGGCAAATCTATCAATTTCTGTTTCTCCCAGTTTCTCATTTTTCCAATGTTAAGTTCAATTCTCAACATTTCCACATCAATTTGAAATTTTTGTTTTAAAAATCCTCGTGAAAATTCATCAAAGAGATTCCTCTAGTACGCATATGTTGGATGCAAAATTGCCTAATGTACATATTTTTTCAAAGCAGTTTTTAATAGGGTAATGCATTTTTCTATATTATTTGCACCAATATATGTATAGACAAATGCATTTATAGTACTAATAATATGACTCAGGATCATTCTCAATCAGACTCTTCAGTCTGCTGCCAAGAGTTTCCTAAATTATCACCTTATCTTAAAGAATTAGATTGCAGATGAAGCATCCATTATGCATTTTTCTCTTCACGCTCTTACCCTTTTGTTTAACCACCGGCCTAAGAAATATGTCTGAAACGGGGGGTGGGGGAGCATTGGGATTTTTCTAATGGAAACAAACAACTGCCTGCATTCTTTTTGTCCACTTGTGACCCTTCTGTGTCAATGCCATTTTGTGAAATATTGTGTATGTGTGTTTGAATATCTATTTAACTTTTTAGAAGCTGAGTGCTTGACTAAAACTAGAGCTTGCACATCATTATATGCACTGAGAAAAGTGATCCACAGACAGATATTGCTGAAATAATTTCCCTGCTGTCACCAGCATCAACTTTAGTTAAATGTGCTCCCTCTAGGCTCAAAGACTAATAATCCTTATTTCTGAATTATTTCAGATCTAGAATTCTCTGATGTTTCGTTCGTATCCAATATGATATGAAAACATGCAATGAAATGAATGTCAACCCTTCTGGGGTTACATGTGTTATTACAGATGCATTTCGTACCCCCCACTTTTTTTTTTGCCAATGTGTGGCCTCATCCTATGAGCAGTGTGTGTGTCAGTAGAGCTGCATATTTGCATGACATCGTTACTTGAACAATATAACCAGTTGCATGTAGCCAAAGTGTTGGTGTGGTTAGTGTTGGACTAGGACAGGCATGGTCAAACTCGGCCCTCCAGCTGTTTTGGGACTACAGCTCCCATCATCCCTAGCTAACAGGACCAGTGGTCAAGGATGATGGGAATTGTAGTCCCAAAACAGCTGGAGGGCCAAGTTTGGCCATGCCTGGACTAGGACCTAGGAAACCAGGGTTCAAATCCCCACTCAGTGATGAAGTTCATTGGGTATCCTCGAGTCAGTCACTGTCTCTTGGCCTCACAGGGCTGTTGTGAGCATAAAATGGGAAAACCATGTATGCTGCCACCTTAAGTTCCTTTGAGGAAATCTGCAATAGAAATCTAATAAATAATAAAAATATTGCAGTACAGTGGTACCTCAGGTTACATACGCTTCAGGTTACAGACTCTGCTAACCCAGAAATAGTACCTCGGGTTAAGAACTTTGCTTCAGGATGAGAACAGAAATCGTGCTCTGGCAGCGTGGCAACAGCAGGAGGCCCCATTAGCTAAAGTGGTGCTTCAAGTTAAGAACACTTTCAGGTTAAGTACGGACCTCTGGAACAAATTAAATATTTAACCCGAGGTACCACTATACTAATAAGTGCATACTGTCATAGCCCCTTCCATGTCCCATTGCCAAGCAAGCAGAGACCAAGAGTCTCTGGGGAACCCTTGCCTTAGAACAGAACCCACATACAAAGTCAGACAGTCCAGAAGTCAGGGGATCCAGATGATCACAGAGCCAAGGGCCCAGGCAGTGAACAGGAATCAGCAAGTTAAGGTCAGGAACCACAAACATTGTTTCCAACATCTGACTGCTGCTGAAAGCTCTGATTAAGAAGCCCGGAGCCAGCTGGTTGTCATCAGTGCTTTCTTCTGTGTGACCTTGAAGTGCAGGTGGAGTCACTTTGCCTTCTCTCCCTTCAGGCTGCTGTTCAGCAGGTGAAGCACTCTCTCTCTCTCTCTCTCTCTCTCTCTCACACACACACACACACACACACACACACCCTATTTTGTAGTATGTTGGCAATGAAAGCCATCATTAAGTGCAGAAATAACAAGAGCTAGTGAAAGTTCTTTGCTACCTTAAAAGATTATTGGCCACCATGCATTTAGCAACCACAACCCAGCTGTACTAGTCAGAGATCCTGTGATTGCAACTGACAGAAAGTTAGCGTGACATACTTGCCTGGCAGTGCAGTGCCTTGCATAGGATTTATTTGTCCTATCAGATTTATAACCTGTCCTATCAACAAGGTCTCGGGGCAGGTAAGACCCTTTGTAAACATGGGGAAGTGTGACAAAAACCACAAGCCTCGGTCTATTGTAGTGTAAAAACAGGAATTGTAAAGCAAGAGATCTGAAATATAAAATGCAGCTATAAATGCAAAGCTAAAAATATGCTGCTCAAATAAGATTTATCCTTGGATGCTGCAGAAGGAAGATGTTCCTGCACCCAAGTGAGAGGGAATCAAGGGACAGCCATAGTCAGCTGTCCCTTCCTCTCATACGAGGCCAAAAAGAATTTTTCTCTTGTTCATGTCATAGCACTGGAAGACCTGGGCACTCCAATTGATTTACCTGAGCTAAGCTGTCAGAGAGAGTGTCTCTTTATTTCAGATCCACCAGGAAAGGGTTAATTTGAATTATGTGCAAAATCAGGACAGACACAGCCTACCTCAAGAAGAACCCCCAACTTGAATCTGCTTGTATATCTCAAACTGGGTAGAACACTTGAAAGAGACACTGTTTAGACCATTTGTGAAGGAAGTTAATAAGAGGTCACACCTAGTTGAAGTTGTCCTCTTCTTCTCCTCCTCCTCCTCCTCCTCGTTCTCCTTCTTCTTTGGCAATCACTCATAGCTGAGTAAGATTGTCTTCCATAAACACGGTTTTAAAAGTGAGTCCATAAGTGACTGTGGAGGCCAGTTCTGGATCCATACGTCCTTCCACAGTGGGGACATTGGTTTCTGGGCGGGAGTTGATCATAGTGAAGGTTTGACAAGCGGGCCTTCCTCTTAGCATGTTTCTCCCTTTTGTCCTGAGTTCGAGTGTCTTCAAAACCCATGACATTTTTGGTAAAGGCTGTTCTCCAACTGGAGCGCTCGCAGGCCAGTGTTTCCCAGTTGTCAGTTTATACTACATTTTTTTAGATATGCCTTGAGAGAGTCTTTGAACCTCTTTTGTTGACCACCAGCATTACTCTTACCATTTTAAAGTTTGGAGTAGAGTAATTGTTTTGGAAGACGGTAATCAGGCATTTGCACAACATGACCACTCCAACGAAGTTGATGTTGAAGAGTCATTGCTTTGACATTGGTAATCTTTGCTTCTTCCAGTACACGGGCATTAGTTCGCTTGTCTTCCCAGGTGATACGTAAAATTTTTCAAGACACCATTGATGGAATCTTTCAAGGAGTTGGAGATGGTGTTTATAAGTGGTCCATGTTTCACAAGCATGCAATAAGTTTGTTAGTACAAAAGCTTTGTAAACAAGCATTTTGGTTTCCCTGCAAATGTCCTGGTCCTCAAACACTCTGCACTTCAATCAGGAGAAAACTGCACTTGTAGAGCTCAGGCAATGCTGGATTTTGGCATCAATGTCTGCCCTTGTGGAAAGATAACTGCCCAGGTAGAAGTGACCGACATTTTCCAACATTACACCATTGAGTTGGATTTGTGGCACTGCAGAGGGGTTGTTTTGTTCTTGTTGGTGCAGCATGCACTTAGGGAATAAAGCAGTCTCAGGCAGGTGACTGTACATATCTCAGGATGTCCTTGGGTAACCAAAGGGCCATATCTAGGCCACACCTCAGAGCATTCTCCTGGCTGCCTAACAAAACAGTTTCTATTAAGGTGTAATTTTTTAAAAAAAACTTCCTGAAGTTTCATTCATTCAGAAGATAAATTTGCTTCCTAAAATCATGGGAGAAATTGTAGCTGAAATGCTGAACATGTAATGTAGCATATAACATTTTATTGGGTAGTGACAAGATCATACTCAAAATCTCTGTGGATTTTGCATATAAGCCAACCTCACCCAAGTACATGTGCTCCTTAGTGGCCATGCAGTTACTACTAGGTAGTGTCACAGGTAGAAGAATAACTTGTGAAGATGCTGGGTTTGGGGTAAAACGCCAAGGCACAGAAGTTGACCATCCCTTTTAGTGTAGGTTGGACATGGGTGGTGTTGTAGTCTAAAGCACTAAGCCTCTTGGGGTTGCCAATCAGAAGGCAGGCAGTTCGAATCTCCACGACGGGGTGAGCTCCTGTTGCTTTGTCCCAGCTCCTGCCAACCTAGCAGTTCGAAAGCACGCTAGTGCAAGTAGAAAAATAGGTACCACTGCAGTGGGAATGTAAACAGTATTTCCATGCGCTCTGGTTTCTGTCATGGTGTTCTGTTGCATCAGAAGTGGTTTGGTCATGCTGGCCACATGACCAGGAAAGCTGTCTGTGGACAAATGCTGGCTCCCTCAGTCTGAAAACGAGATGAGTGCCGCAACTCCATTAGTCGTCTTTGACTGGACTTAACTGTCCAGACTTTACCTTTACCTTTAGTGGAGGTGTTCTTTTCTAGCTCTTAGCATTATTTCAGTTATTAAATAGATTAATAAAATGTAGATTAAAAAAATGTTTAATGCAATTTGAAAACAATCAGATGTTGGAACAATGTTGTGCTTTCAGTTCAAAAAAAGAATAGTTCCACTATTTGTGAAACACTTTCTTCTTCTGTTTATCCCTTTTTTCAATTCATTAACAACCTGACTGCTATAACACATGTTATAACACATGTTTTGAACAACATTATATGAGAAGCATTAAGAGATCAAGGTGCCTACTAAAATCCCAATGTCAATACTGTGCTCAGCGTTGATCTAGAATTTATCAAACCTATGTAGGATTTAGCAGACAGAAATAATAATAAAAAATCAGACAATAAGCTTATGAAATCAAAAGGAAATATCCCCATTTCATGAAACATATTTATTGACTATACAAGGGAGATGATTTGAGAGCAAGGAGTTTAATTTGATAAAACCAAAACTTGCAAAGAATGAGGAAATTTGGTGGTGCTTATAATTTAACACAGGCCAGTCTACACAGTCATCTCTAACCATAAAGTCTTAAAATCTACCATCACCTCACATATAACTCTGCAAAATAGCCTTTACTAAGGAGATGCTAGATCTTCAGACAGCAGGTTTATAGTATACGTAAGTGGTATGTGTTATCTGTCTTGTACAGAATCAGAGAAGAGAGTCCAGGATTTGTTCAAGTGATCTTGACCCCCCCCCCCTTTTCCCCCCCAAGAGCTAGGTCAAATTCATTGGTGCTTTCTTGCTGCTTTTCACTGCAAAGGATTAAGCTACACATCCCTGTTATGGCCAGACACGAGCCAAGCATCTTAATTAATCTGGTTTTCCAGTCTACAGTAATAAAAACTCAAAACACTAACATGGAATGATCACAATTAAATGTAATTATGACAATGAGGTGTCATCTTTTCACAAGGGGCAAGCACAAAACAAACAAATGATATCCACCTATGTTACAGAATTATTTCAATGCCTTTTAAACCCCACTGTATCCCAAGGGCTCAGGATAGATTAAAGAAATGTTAAAACCAAAACATAAAAAGAAAGTTACAATTTTAAAATGCCTTTGCTGTGGGAGGAGCTGCTATTCCTAGTAATGAGCTTGCATGTGGTGTTTTCATTAGTGTTCTTGACTATGTCTGGGGAGACCCAGGTTCATATTGCCCCCACTGAATTAAGGCACAAGAGGATTTTTATATAAGAGTCACAACTTTCTTAACTGATACGGATCTGTAATGAGCATCTCGTGAACCATCCTGAGACCTGCAGGTATAGGGCAGTATACAAATTTAATAAATAATAGTAATAATAATACCCCTCCACTGAGCTGCCAATAAGGACCTGGTTGTCCCCATTCTGACTAAGCATATGGTAGGACAAAATAACCCCAAATTGCACCAGGGGAATGCTAGCCCAACACAGCCATATATAGTCTACAGTATCTGAGGTAAGTCAGGGTTAGGGTGGGGTGGAGTGTGAGTTTACACAGCCCCACTAGGAAGAAAATGCATAGATGAGGGGAAGCAACATGACCTACACACATTCATTTAAATGCCTGAGTGTAAGGAGCCGGCAGCTTTGTAGCCTGCCTGCCACTGTGAGGCAGCCCGCACACCCACATCCATCAACAACCTTAAAAATGATGTACATCTGACAAGTGTTGAATCTGGGCCAACATTTTTAGCATCAGAAACCCAGAGAGATTCCAAATCTATTAGTATGATGGTCATTTGCTCTTGTTTAATGATCTTATAATTTTATGATGTCTGAATGATTTTATAGCACACTGCCATGATATTTCTTTTAATGAGTTGGCAGTTTATAAGTATCCCAAACAAACAAACAAACAAACAAACAAACAAATAAATAGTAACCTTATCCAATTTTCCTGCTGTTTGAGGAATTGAAGTTCCTTATGCAGATTACCAATATATTCCTCTTTAATATAAGGTGGCGAGGGGGGGGGGAGGACACTTGGTGAAAACAACAAAAAGAGCTTGTGTGATATAATATCTGTTGTATGATTAGTTTACATAGTAATGGGAATTCTATGGCCATAAGCTTTATGCCATTTTTGTCACTCTTTTGCAGACCCTCCAAGTGTCCCTATTTTCCAGGAACAGTCCTGGATTTACAGAAGCCATCCCAGTTTCTGATCTGATCCTGAAATGTCCAACTTTTCCTTAAGATGTCCCTAATTTCATTGGGTAAATGCTGAAGGGTATGGTAGGACGTCCCTATTTTCATCAGAGAAATGTTGAGGGTTATGGAGTTACCTGCCCCCAAAGTCATCTGAAGGTAGACCTCTATAGGGATGTTGTTTTTTAATGTTTAATATTAAGTTTTTATATATGCTGGCAGCTGCCCAAAGTGGCTGGGGCAACACAGTCAGATGGGTGGGGTATAAATAGCATGGATATTATAATTATTGAATAAGATGTCCCTATTTTCATTGAAGAAATGTTGGAGGGTATGTGTTTGTAATGCAGTTGTTCAAATAACAACTTCCATTAGGAAGACAGGCCAAAGCTTAGTAGTACAGCACATGTTTGCATGCAGAAGGTCCCAGGTTCAGTTCCTTGCATCTCACTATTATCTTATTTGTTACTTCACATTTATATCTGCCATGCTTCCCCAAGCTGAGGAAGCCCCACCTCAATACTTCTGTCTGAAAACCAATGTTATTGTGACAGTACTCAGCTAGAAAGGTCCATGGCCCAAGGGAGCTTCTTATGCTCCTAAGCATTCATCACAGCTACTGGTCCTCCCTCCACCCCCGCCACAAAAAAACAACAACAATGACATAGTTGTGCATTCTGCATCAATGTCCAGGGTCTGTGCACACATACATCACTATAGCTGTAGGACTCCTCCACATGAGAAGGAATACAGGTTTTCTCATTGATCAGGGAATCCATAAGCTCATAAATTCACAGTGATGTTCAATGCATGGCCACCTGAGAGCATGGCTGTCATGTTAGATGGGACCCATTCCTCCCTAAATGTACTTATTTGAATCCCACTTATTACCAGTGAAAATAGTACTTCTAATGTGATGGAGCTTGGCTTTTTATTTTGCATAGGTTTAGAGAGGCCATCTAGTTATTACTGTTAATTTCCACAGCGCATTTTCGCACACATACAAAAGAGCTTAACACTTATCTCACATTCTGTCAGTGGATTAGACTGAGAGAACGTCAGCTTGCTCAAAGCTCCCCAGAGAGTTTTACAGCATTTGAACTTTGGCTTTCACATTAAAACCTGACATGCTGTCCCCTGGACCACACAAGGTCTCAGATTACTCTACTAAGTAGCAATGACCAAAATAATAATAACCAGGGCTTTTTTTTCTGGGGGTACTCAAGGGCACTCAGTGTTGTTGTTTAGTTGTTTAGTCGTGTCTGACTCTTCGTGACCCCATGGACCAGAGCACGCCAGGCACTCCTGTCTTCTACTGCCTCCCGCAGTTTGGTCAGACTCATGTTTGTAGCTTCGAGAACACTATCCAACCATCTCATCCTCTGTTGTCCCCTTCTCCTTGTGCCCTCAATCTTTCCCACCATCAGGGTCTTTTCCAAGGAGTCTTCTCTTCTCATGAGGTGGCCAAAGTATTGGAGCCTCAGCTTCACGATCTGTCCTTCTAGTGACCACTCAGGGCTAATTTCCTTAAGAATGGATGCATTTGATCTTCTTGCAGTCCATGGGACTCTCAAGAGTTTCCTCCAGCACCATAATTCAAAAGCATCAATTCTTCGGCGATCAGCCTTCTTTATGGTCCAGCTCTCACTTCCATACATCACTACCGGGAAAACCATGGCTTTAACTATACGGACCTTTGTTGGCAGGTGATGTCTCTGCTTTTTAAGGGCACTCAGTACCGGAAACATTTTTCCCCTTGAAGAAAAGCGCTAGTTAAATGTGTGGCACTTACTGTAACAACTTCATAGTGAGTGCTGGCACCTTTTTTTTCTAGAAGAAAACCGCTGATGAGAACAATGACCCATTTCTGTCAGAAGTCTTGGCTTGTGTTGTGTGACAACAGTGTATAAGTGTGATCCCTGAATTGGTGGCAGCCATGACACTGCCATAAACTTTAGTTACATTCCTGCAGAAGTGGATGAATGCAATTCCTGTTTGCAACAGTCCCACACAGTAAAAAAAAAAAAAGAAGAAGAAGTAAAAAGTCACCCAGGGACCATTTTTCACTGAGTCAACAATGAGTGTTACACAGCTTGGCAAGACCAATATGGGTGTCTGTGGTTATGAGGAAGCAGAGTTTTGCAAAGCCAAAAGGATACATCACTGGGTTGCTAGCGCCACCTGAGCAGCTGGAATCTGCTTCCATGTCCACCCTGGTAGAGTCATAACAGCATGTTTTGTTGAGCTGCCAACTCATTTAAAGTAACTTTTCCTACACTACATCATATTTCTGTAATAGCTGTTGAGAGACTAAGAGTTATAGGGCAGCCAGCTGTAAATCTGAGTTGTCTGAGCTGTTGCAGATGTTGAATACAGCCTCGGAGGCAACAGTACGCCAAAGTCAAACAAAGGTGGGGGCTGCCTAAACTTCCACACGGAGATTAATTGCACAGAGGCTACCTATGCAACCTCCTTTCTTCTCCCCTGCCCAAAACAGTTAGAATACGATTGGTATTTCACTGGCGTTGTTAACCTCTGTCTGGGCCCTTTATAGAACCTCACACCATACTAAAGATATTAATAACACCGCTGGTGCGGGTCTTTTGCAGGGTCCAAGCATGGAAAGGTAAACAAAAGCATTTTTTCCACAGCATTACTAGGGTAAAGGTAAAGGTACCCCTGACCGTTAGGTCCAGTCGCGGACGACTCTGGGGTTGCAGTGCTCATCTCGCTTTATTGGCCGAGGGAGCCGGCGTACAGCTTCCAGGTCATGTGGCCAGCATGTGGCGAACCAGAGCAGTGCACGGAAATGCCGTTTACCTTCCTGCTGGAGCAGTACCTATTAATCTACTTGCACTTCATGCTTTCAAACTGCTAGGTTGGCAGGAGCTGGAACCAAGCAACAGGAGCTCACCCCATCACGGGGATTTGAACCGTGACCTTCTGATCAGCAAGCCCTAGGCTCTGTGGTTTAACTCACAGCGCCACCCACATGATGTTAATGGGACTCCAACTCCCATCACCCCTAATCATTGGCCATGCTGACTGGAGCCTGCATCATGAGTGCAATGTGTTAACCCTGGCATAGTATATTTATCTAATTATTTATTCATCATTACTTATTTATCTGTACATCCCATTTTCAGATTATGATATCACCATGTGTTTATGATGCTGGTTTCAGTATTTGGAGGACAGGGCAAGGAGGGCTAGGCAGGACTCTTCCTCCTTTCTCATCTGACATCCAGCTCTGTTGCAGCATCCTAAGGCCTACTGCTGTCATTATAAAGGAGAGGAATGTCAGGGACCCCAAGGATGGTCAGTATGCTCTGATTGGAAGACTTGTGATAGGGGACTCTGCTGGCCAATCCCAGTGAGCAAAGTTACTGAGGAAGGAGGCCAAAGATGGCTAGAGAAGAATGTCAATAAGGAACTTTGTAGGAGTGGTAGAGCAGCTAGATGCAGAAGCAGTCAGCTAGGCCATTTCTGAGGGGAAGAATGAGAGCAGTTTCTTTGTATTAGAGAGCCTTGAGAGAAAAGGAATAACATTGGAAATGATGAGTGAACAACAAAGTGGGTAAGGTCATGAAAGATGAGAAAGTGTCAGGCAACATATGTCCACTTGTAACAAAGAAAAATAAATCAAGTTCTTGCAGCATTCTTTTTGTCTCCTTTTGCTTTGTTGTGGTAAGGATGGACAAGAAATTCGCTAGGATCATATTTTTAGCAAACTGATCAAATATGCCACTAGTAGACTTTTATGCAGATCAGAACAGAGCTCTCAATCAGATAATGCTCTTCCCTGGATTCAGGATTTATCCAAATCCTATGCACACTCCTGTTGTACATCTTCTTATGCAAAGTTTGGTCTATGAGCTTAAAGGGTTGAGTAAACTGCCCCTGAAATTCAACAAACAGCCAAACCTTACTCCTACATGCAAAAAAAGTTTTGTTTGCTTCTCAAGAATAACTCTGATTCCTTTAATGTAAAACAGATTGTTCTCAACAAGCCAAAGACCGCAAGGAAAATCAAAGTGCTGGAAATCAAATGCTCAATAAAAGGGAATTTCAAACATCAGGGAACATTTCAATATGATCAAAAACAAAAGGCAAATGTTGGAGAGGCCACCTCCACAGGCACATACCTCCACATGTGGTGGGAATGACCTAAAATCCAACCCTTCTGGACAGCAGTCCTACAAGAGATATACAAAATAACTAAACAGGTATTAGAACTCACACCAGAACTGGCCCTACCGAATATCTTCCAAGATCACAATGACCACTCACATTGTACAGAGCTTATAACCCCGTACTCTCAGCAGCCAGAAACCTCATGGAGAGACCTGCCAGGAGTAAGGATGGACCAATGGGAAATGGCCTTAGTAGAAAAGCTAACCAATAAACTGAATCTGACAAGGGGACAAATAGAAGAGGACACCTTCACCCCAGTATGGCTCCCCTTTATCACATACACAGCCCAACAAGACAACAAGAAGAATCAACCAACAGCATACGAATCAATCTAGCTAGCCTGACCCAACAAGTCCTCCCCTCCTCACAAATGCAAACAAGCCCCACTGCAGCCAAACACAGACAACCAACCACACCCTGCCCCCCAATACCTTTCACTGTCAAGGGAATGTAATAAATGAATAGAAGGAGAACCTACCAAGTTGACATTGACAGAAAACCCCACACGTACACTATACAAAAGAATATAAGCCTCACCACACCACCCCTGCTGTCCCCACTTTTCTTCCCCAACCTTATACTGTACTCAACACTAATATCTCACAACAAATGTAACTGATTTGTAAGAAAGACTGTACAACCTGAAAAAAGAGACAAGGCACATACTTTTGTAAACAAAGAAAATATTTAATAAAAACAAATTTAATAAACAAAGCAAAAAAGGCAACAGAAATCAATGGGTATGTATCTCTCCCCTACAACAGTACCATTTCACACTCCAGATCTTTACAATAGAGAAGTCTGATTACCTTCCACAGGCAGCTAGAGGGTGAATGAAAAGCTTTGCTGGGTCAAAAAATTACACATTGCTATTGTTGTAAATATAATGAGAGATTCCATTCTTCTCTTTGTATTGACTACAAATACACGATGACAGTGTAATAAAACTGGGACACACAAAACAGATTCCCAAAAAAGGGAAAGAAGCAAAGGTTCCCAATCACAGATGCTGATTCAGAATGGAGAAATGCTGCTTCTGTGGTGAAACAGAGTCAGAGTGCTGTAGTAATAAAAGTAAAAAGCAAAAGTGTTGGAACTGGGAGCAGGGAGAATCAGGATCAAATCCTCACACAGCCGTAAAACTAAGTGGGTGAATTTGGTGTGGCGGAAGAGCCTGCTCCATTGTCGGTGCTGATGTGAGACTTAACTGCCATCTCATTGGGTTTCCTGCACAGGATGGAGAATGCACCATCTTGTCCTTCACTTCAGGCAGCAATATGGCTTTGGCTGCTCCTGATTTGAGCCACTTGCTACATCTCAGCCTGCCCTGTGTAACAGGGTGGTTGTAGGCAGCAAAGGGAAATGAGAACTATGTGCAGTCACCTTAAAGAAAGGATGGGATAAATAAGCGCAAGAGATTACTGCTCAATATTCTGACACTATTCCTCAGAAAGAGGTGCAGCTTATATGAATATCTAAAACTATAGCCAAGCTGAATCCTGAAGCTTAATGTGGGTTTATTAAAAAGTCATGTGTTTTGCTTCAGTTCTCAGACACTCTGTTAAAGAGGGAGAGGACTGGGATATTGTGGGCAAGCTTAATGATCCAACAATAACCACAGAGGACACTCTCAAGCCAGCCAGCCAAGCGACAGGATACCATAGGACTTGTGTAATTTCTATGCAGCCATTGGAGAGGAGCGAAAGGCATCAATTGCCCCAGGAAAGCTGGGATTTGTCCCTTGCCCTCAAGCATGCTGGGTTGCTGGTTTCTCAAGGAGGTGTTCCTTGGATGCATGAAAACCAATCACACACCTTGCATTGTCTTGTGAAACTTGATTATTGAATCCAGGCTCTATAAGTAGCATAACTGATGCCTTTGGCAAGGTTGCATACCCATTATACCTTTGAACCAGATCTGAAGCACATTCTTTTCCTCAAAGAATTCTGGGCCCTGGGAATGATGACTCTGTGAGGGGTAAACTACATTGCCCAGAATTATTTGAGGGAATGAATGTTCTTCAAATGTACTTTAAAGGTATAATGTCTATATATATGTCTGAGGAAAGAGAGGAAGGGCATGCCTTCTGTTTGGGTTCATCTTAAGGTAGCAGAGCACAGTTAATTCACAACATACTGCTACTCTATCACAGTGTGAAGATTTTTCTACAAAATGAATTCTTCCTCTTTTTATTAATGAATGGGCCTACTCTGTGTAACAATTCCACAAAATGGTGGTCAAATAGGTTTGAGAAGTTTCATACAGCCAAGAATAGGCTTCTTCTGGTACTAGCCCACACCTAAATAAAAACTACAAATAACAAAAAGGAGATCTCGGCACAAAATCATGGGGTGTTCTGGTTTTTCCAGGACACTTGCAGGGTAAGAAATTCCCAAATGCCAACAAGAAATGTAGCTCATGATTAAACAGTTTGCAGTGGTGCCAAATCCTCCATCCAATACAATGTGTAATCTTAGTGTGAATGAATACCAAATAGTAGTACAGTGGTACCTTGGTTTACGAACTTAATCCATTCCGGAAGTCTGTTCTTAAACCAAAGCATTCTTAAACCAAGGCGTGCTTTCCCATAGCAGCGGGGGACTCAATTTACAAATGGAACACACTCAAAAAGGAAGCGGAACATGTTCTGCTTCCAAGGCAAAGTCCACAAACCAAAACACCAACTTCCAGGTTTGCAGCGTTCTTAATCCAAATTGTTCATAAACTAAGCTGTTCTGAAACCAAGGTACCACTGTACTATAAAGCACAAGACCCAACCTATTTGGGGGGTAGATCTTCACACAGGAAAAGAAACACTATAAATAAATCAGAAATTAGATCATTATAACAAACAATTTTCTATAGAAAATCGCATAGAAAATTTTTCTGCTCCCTGGCAGCGTCTCGTGTATGTTTAAATCGTTGTTTCTTTACTAATGTAAAGAACTAACTAAAAATGCAAACAATCTTGCAAAAGAAACTCATTTACATTTCTAGCATGAAGTAGGGACTCCAACAAAGAAAAGCATGGCAACCCTCAGCCAACCCATAGGATTGTGATGCAATTGGGGACACAAGCAACATGGCAAACATACATTCAGGCAAATCACTGCCCTACTGCTCCTGATCGTTTGCCCACTTATGGCAGTCTAGTATAAAATGGAGGACTTTGCAACTCACATATAGTAGGATTTTATTTTTTTTAATACCACTCTGGGAAAGATAGATGTTGGCTTATGCCCTGAAGCAGAAAGGTTTAAATGCTTTCCAGCAACTGTAACTGTGTTTGATATTCTTATTATTCACTAAAATGTAAAGGACTCCTCTCTGCACTTCTCACTAGGTTGCACTCCATTCACTTCTGAAACTGACTCAGATCTCATTCTAAACGCTGTTCTACTCTACTCTCCCCATTTCAAATACTGCTATTAAATGGAGCACTTCTGCGCTACATATGAGCAAACCCACTGCTTTTACTACAACCTTCCTGCTTCGGTGTCTGCTCCCTTTATCACATGGTCTATTTTAAGCCTTACTTTTATCTAATCTTTTTATATATATATATTGTCATTGGGAATGTAGAAATGGCCTTATACCGAGTAAGTTACCTCAGTATTGTCTACACTGACCACGCTGCAGCAGTTCAGATAGCCCTATCTGGAGATGCTAGGGACTGAACCTGGGACTTTTTGCACGCTCCACTACTGAGCTACAGCATTTCCCTGACATTTTCCACGTTCACCTGTGGGATAGAAAAGAAACTGCCCAAGAATCAAAGAGGTTGGTGGGATAGGTCTGGTGAAATTTCCAACCTGGGTAGAGCTTTTGTGGGTTTGTTGGGCCTTCCTCTTACCTTAAAATATGTGTTATGTGTTTTTACCTCTCTCTTTTTACACCTTTTTGCTGTCTTATCGGCTTCCCACACTTCCTGGAATGTCTGTTCCGATGATGTTACAGGTGGAAATACTCGGAGATTTCCAAGAAGTGTGGATTTCTGACACACTGCTTGAGGTGTGTCAGAGAGCTCCAGGTAATTCTTTAAGATGGTCGGTGACAGATTTTTTCCGTTTTATGCTAGATGAAGTTTTTAACTCTTTTGAAATTAACCTCTGCCATTCTCTCCTTTTTAATAAACAGCAGCAACAGCAACAACCTCTGCAGCTCTCTTCAACACTCTGCAGGCAACTGTCAGGAGCTGCAGTGAGGAGCATGTCAGCAATAAAATAAAACAGTGTCAGTGAAGTTAACTCTTTAGTCAAAGAAACCAAGACAACTCAGGCCTAATAACCACAGCAACTCTTTCCAATAGATCTTGCCCCAATGAGGCAGTTGCAAAGCCTTTAGGTTGACTTCCCATTGCTCTCTAAGGCTCCTCCTCCAGTTCCTTCCCCAACAACCTGAGGCTCCTTCACTATGTCTCTCTTTGTTCCACTCTCTCCATTCCTCTTCATGTTCTGGGAACCAGAGGTAAGGGGAGCTGGTCACAGCAGGTGGGGGAGACTCCCTGGCTTCTTCAGCAGCTTGCCTCCTCTCTGCCTCTTGGTCCCGCTCCTCTCCAGCCTCTCCTTCTGCCTCTGATTCTGGACTGTCACAACCTCTTCCTGCTCACCAAAACCTGTTACCTCTTCAGCTTCCAACACCTCTTCCTCTTGCTCCCTCTTTCCTCTTTGAGTACTCATTGTCATCCATCCATTAATCCCCTGGCTCTGAGCCTCCTTTCCCTGTGGGTGCCTCTCACCACTCCTACATCCAGCCAGTCCATGACAGCAACCTTCTGCCCAGCCACACTTCTTGAAATGTCAAGTGGGGGACATTATTCCGCAATGTCCTCCAAATAGGCATCCTAGGAAGTGCAGGAGGCTGGGGGAGAGAAACTGGCACAAAGATGTTATAAAAATGTTAAAGGCAAGAGTACACACTACTTGGCTACCTCATCATGATGTATATAAGCAAAAAAAGACTTGCGCCCCATGAAAAATTCAACAAAGTTCTCTTTCACTTCGTTTCACCCTGCTTGTGTGTGTGTGAGAGAGAGAGACAGTTTCACAAAATGGGCTTTGAGCACAGCTGTACTGGATTTATATCACCCTTGTTGCTTGAGAAAGACTGCTGGAGTCAATATGCTTCTGAAAAGAATAATTGTAAACTGAAGTATCAATCCGGGTGCAGTAGAACTGCTGGGAAGAGCCACAGTACATGCCCACTGGGATCCAGCAATGATAATTCAATACAAGTTGTGACTGAACCAGAGCTGACAGCAACAGACACCCCAGGCTGTGATTTCAAAGGCTCTTTCCATATAGTAAGATTGCTAAATAGGTGATGATAGACAGAAAAGTTATCTTAATGTTCTGTGCCCAATGTATAACACTTGAGACTTCTGGTTAAGATGGAGGTGTGGAAGCCACAGGATCACAGCTCATTTTCATGCCACCAGGGTATGAGAAGTCTCCTTACCTCTCTCGCCCTGACCTAGTCACTGGGATCCACATGATGGTCACATCCAGGCTTGATTATTGTAACTCATTCTATGTGGGGCTGACCTTGAGATTGACCCTGAAACTCCAGAGTGTGCAGAATGTCACGGCGAGACTCCTTACAGGGTCCTCGCCGTGGGATCACATTCACCCAGTGCTATAGCAGCTGCACTGGCTCCTGGTGGAGTACAGGATCAGGTTTAAGGTGCTAGTTTTAACCTTTAAAGCCCTATACGGCCTAGGACCCTCATACCTACAGGACCGCCTCTCCTGGTATGTCTCACGAAGGACCTTACGGTCTTCAAATAAAAACATATTGGAGATCCCGGGCCACAGGGAGGTTAGACTGGCCTCGACCAGAGCCAGGGTTTTTTTGGCCGTGACCCCGAACTGGTGGAATGCTCTGTCACAAGAGACTAGGGCCCTGCAGGACTTGACATCTTTCCACAGGGCCTGCAAGATGGAGCTGTTCCGCCAGGCCTTTGGCCAAGGCACAGTCTGAACCCCTCTCTCCTTCTGTAATCTTCATAGAACTCTAACCCGATGGTTGCCATTAATTTGATTCTGAATTTATTCTGGGATGTATTTTAATTAATTGACTGCGATTTTATGTACATTGTGCTATTTTTACCTGTTGTTAGCTGCTCTGAGCCCTGCTTTGGCTGGAGAGGGAGGGATACAAATAAAAATTTATTATTGTTGTTATTATTATTATTATTATTATTATTAGTCAGGTGGAAGGAGCCTGTACTGCAACACTCACACATAAACACATCGCCTCTTCACAAACTGGAGCAATGTTGATCTAGGGAGAAGCCTCAGGTTTAGCACCTCTTGTATGGCCTGGGACTTTATACATCACTCTCACAACACAGAAAGCACCACAGGTCAACTGTTTCCACACTATCAGCATAACCAAAGAAAGGGGCCTAGCAGCAGAATTGTATGCATGTTTACTCAGAATTAAGGCTAACAGTTTTCATTGGAGCTTACTCCCTGTCATGGAGCTTTACAGGACACGCCAATTAGGAAGCTAGAGTGGAACACAAATTTCCGCTGCTGAATGTCTAAACTGTATTATAAAACTATCCACACACTCAGGTTGCCATATGGAACCCGTGGGCCTGCCAGTTTCTGGTCTTAGTAAATATCCCCTCAAAAATCCACAATTTACAACAGGCTGTTGGCTCTTCTTGCTCAGTTCCTGTTTGCCCTGGCTCAGTCTGTTCTGCGATTAAACATGCCTGCATTTCATTGGATGGCAATGTTGGTTTAAACATAAGAAGAGCCTGATAGACCAGGCAAGTGCTTCATTTAGTCCAGTTGCCAGCCAGATGCATATGGGAAGCCCACAAGCAGGATGTAAGCATGGCATCAATTTCCCCTTCTGTGGTTTTCAGCAACTGGTATTCAGAAGTGTACTGTCTCTGACAGAGGAAGTAGAATATAGCCATCAGGGTACATAGCCACTGATAGCTCTATCCGCCATTTGCAATTAGAGCCCAAGTGATACCATAGCTGTAAGGATAGGACTAGTTGGGAATAATTCTGAAAATGTTTGATAGTTGTAGGGGAGCAATTTGAAGCATGATGTGTGGGGCCAAAATCCCTAGTTCAAATCTCAGCTCCGTCAAGAATGCACATTTTCTACTCCTTTGAGCAATTAACACATCTGGAATAAACACACACAGTATCACAGATTTCTATGATGACCTGATGTTAATTAAACACCAAATGGCAATATTTGTGGAGCTTTGTGTGATATAATGAAGAGAGTCCAACAATTAAACAGGAACATAAAAACTTCGAAATGCATAACTTGGCAGGCCAAATAATACAAGCATCAGCTGTTGCAAATGTTAGCATTTCTCTAGTCTTCGGTTTGCTGACTGCCCATAAAATCCTGTAATAATAACAGTCATTAAAAAACAGTTCCCATGTAATGTCGAACACACTATGAAAACACATTACTTGGTGGAAGGCTGTGTACAGATTACCGGCTTAAAACACAGCTACGTGGTTCTTTTCTCAATTCATTTCAAAGCTGGTTTGGAGGGGAAATGCATCAAAATGCATAGTTTCTCAAAACAAACACCAGAACAGATACAAGATAGATATAGATTGTAGCTAGAGTCATATGTACACCTCGTATCAGCAGTGGGAGCACACTGGATGCTGAGCAAATGGGACCCCAGCCAGAGACCCATTCATTCTAATGGCATTGAGCTTTCTGTAGGGTGCTGAGAATCATGTTTCCCGAGAGTCTAAAAGGCAACAGTTATTAACAAGCAGAGAAGTACAATCTTTCATAGAAGCAATACTTGGATTTGTGGATTTGTAACAACTACATATATTTACTAAGAGGTCCCCATATGCTTTTCAGTTTCAACTCGGCAGCTTCTCCATCAGCAGTGCTCTAAAACAACATCAAATAAGCTGCAGCTAATTATTCGAATAATTCCTTAATGTAGTCCATTTGTTCAAATGTCCTTTAAGTAGAGAGCATGTGTTAATTAACAATGAGTAGACAGCATGAGGATTGGAACAGAATATGAAATCCTTATTCAGCAGAGCTGTAAGACTGCAAATGCACAACAGCACTGGGCCCTGTGCAGTTTCCAAGCCCAATTCAATGTTCTGGTTTTAACCTTTTAATCCCTCCCTGTACAATCCTGTACGCAGTTGTAGAATTTATTCCCAGCTAAAAGGTAAAGGACCCCTGACAGTTAAGTCCAGTCGTGGACGACTCTGGGGTTGCGGCGCTCATCTCACTTTACTGGCCAAGGGAGCTGACATTTGTCTGCAGACAGTTTTTCCAGGTCATGTGGCCAGCATGACTAAGCAGCTTCTGGCGAAACCAGAGCAGCGCATGGAAACACTCTGATGTGCTTTCAAACTGCTAGGTTGGCAGGAGCTGGGACCGAGCAATGGGAGCTTACCCCATCATGGGGATTCAAACTGCCGACCTTCTGATCAGCAAGCCCAAGACTCAGTGGTTTACACACAGTGCCACCCACAGCCCTTTACTCCCAGTTAGTTGTGGTCTAAATGGGTTAGCAATTGTACTGCATGGAAATATTTAGTCCAGTCAAAGTTTCATAACTTCCAAGGGCAAGGTTGGAATCTCTCCCGCACAAGGGATTAGTTTGAGAGGGAACAGTGCATGAATCTTTATAATTTAGAGATGGGGGAATCTTACCCTTTAACTATGAAATGGGCAAAAAAAAATTATTTTCACCAAAAGGAAAGGCTTGCCCTGCATTTGAGTTTCAGCTTGGCTGTTCTCATCAGCCCAGCCATGAATGAGGATGCTGAGTAGTGTCATTATTCTCCCAACAACTATAGTTACCCTGAAGATGAAACAGAACCAAGTGCAGAGATGTTTGTGACACTCTCTTGGTCATCCTGATGCAGTTATCTGCAGTATACAACAGCTAGGCATAACAAGGTGGTGCAGATCCATCAAGCAAGGGCACATTGATGTGAAGCTGATGTTCAGCTTCTATTCCCCATGGTGTGCTTAGGCCATTTTTAGAAGTGTCCCTAACACATTTGGTAAACATGTGAATGTGAAGCTTGAAGCATGTAAAAATAGCTCCATGGTAGCATGAATACAGTTCCCTAAAATGATGTATATTATGGTTTGAAGTTTGGCAAATGAAATTGTAATGGCCTTTGACTAGCACAATAAACTTATTTATGGTGAAATGATGTGAATGAATACTGTTCCAATTTAAAATCACATGTATGGCTCAGAAGATAATGAAAATAATGCTTAGAACAGGATTCTTGTAAGAATTATTGAATTGGTGTAAGCATTATTTGTATTTGTTATGTTTTTATGTTTTATTCTTGCATATTTTGCATGCTGCCTCGATATTTTATATGACTTCACAGTATGTAAATATATTCATACATGAGACTACCTAGTCTCAGTGAGTTTGTGAATGAGGTGAGATTTGAACCAGAGACTTCCTGGCTCACAGCTCACACACACACTTCACTCTCTGGTTGGTGGTGTGTGTTATTAGTTGTAATAAGACATCGTAATTACTATAGGACTACATAGATAACAGGCTTTCCTCCTGGGGACATGTTTTCTTCTCCACTACAAAATGATAGACACACTATGCACAATGCATATCAATGTGTCTCAGCATGGATCTCCCCAGTTGCATTTGGGACATCAGTCTTGCAAATGCAGCTTACTCAGGCTCTCATAATTCCTCACCCAAATCGTTCCCCTAATCTATCCATCCCCAGAACCAAATCTTTAATCACCCATAGCCCAGCCTTTTATTCTTTGCTGTCGAACCTGAATGCAAAGAGATTCTGTTTCCCTTTCCTTCCTCTCTCCCAATCTAGTATCCTCTATTCCATGGCAACATACAAAGGCTTCGGCTGATTAATAGGCTTATGCACCACATTAATATTATCTTGCTCAGCTCCCACTTCTATTCCATCACTCAGTCCATTTAATGCAAGATAATCTGACACACTTTATCACATTTAACTCTGTGTTATTATTTTCTTGTTTTATCTGCTTTCCCTGTTCCACTTTGTTCTTGATTTCCTTTTATAAAGATAAAGGTGCCTCTATCATATCTCAGATCATTTTAAAAGGATGTTAAGTCATTAGCATAATAGTTTAGAATTGCAAATGTCTCAAATGCAGCTATTATAAGAACAGATTCTTCATTGTGAAACAGTGAAAGGGAATGGCATGGGGCAGGGAGGGAGGGGAGGAACACAGAAACTTTGCCGCAGCACTTGGGGCTGTAGGCCTACAAAGTTTGGTTTTCTGCGTGCATATGTCAGCAGCCTGTTAATATGGAGACACCACATCAAAGGCCATATCAGTTTCCATAAGATTACAACTGAAAAAAGTCACATACAAACATGAATAATGTAGGCATTCTTCCACATTGATTTAGAAAATCAAGCTTGTCTAGAAAAATTTATGGGAACACCATTATGAAACGTAGAATCGTCCTGTGCTCATATTATGTGACTTTGTAGCTTCTCATAAACATAGGAAGCCTTTTTTAATCAGACCATTAAGGTAAAAGCACCCCTGACCATTAGGTCCAGTTGCGGACGACTCTAGGGTTATGGCGCTCATCTTACTTTACAGGCTGTGTGAGCCAGCGTACAGTGGTCATGTGGCCAGCATGACTAAGCTGCTTCTGGCGAATCAGAGCAGTGCACGGAAACACCATTTACCTTCCCGCCGGAGCGGTACCTATTTATCTACTTGCACTTTGATGTGCTTTCGAACTGCTAGGTTGGCAGGAGTTGGGACCAAGCAACGGGAGCTCACCCTATCGTGGGGATTCAAACCACCAACCTTCTGATCGGCAAGCCCTAGGCTCTGTGGTTTAACCCACAGTGCCACCCGCGTCCCTCCTAATCAAACCATTAGTCCATGTAATTTAGCAATGGATCTCCAATGTTTCAAGCAGGACTGATTCCTAGCCCAGGAAAGAACTTGCAACCTTGAGCTGTGGCCCTTCTCATGGGAACAGCATTTTAATTGTGCAAGGCTAATGAGAATTGTTCTGTGTGTAGTTCAGTGTGACAGTAAACAGGTTCCCAAAAGTTATGGACCACAGATATGAAGTTTACGGCATGTAATGCCTTAAGAGAGAATATAATGAAAATGATCTACAGGTGGTACTTGACACCAGTCAAGCTTGCAAAAATTTATCACTTGCCCGATAATAAATGTTGGAAATGTAAAGAGGTTGAAGGTACATTCCTTCACCTTTGGTGGACATGCCCAAAGATTAAGACCTTTTGGGAGATGATATATAATGAAATGAAAAAGGTATTTAAATATACCTTCCAGAAGAAACCAGAGGCCTTTCTCTTGGGCATGGTCGGCCAATTGGTGCGAAAGGAGGATAGAAGTTTTTTTATGTATGCCACAACAGCAGCAATAATACTTATCGC